>NC_141687.1:686698427-687898427 GCF_964263255.1 Lissotriton vulgaris | reverse complement strand
AAAGTTCTCAAGGCGACAATCCAGGGTCCTTGGCCCAGCCCAGCCTCGTCCTGTCCCGGACTGTCACAGACTGTCCCGCCCTTGTCCAGCGCTTCTCCCGGGCCGCTCCCGCGCGCTGCCCCGACGCGGGGGGTGATGCCTCAACTTAAGCGCCTCCTGGCGCGCTTTCAGGGATGTCGGTTTCCGGGTGCACTGGCCGCCGGGCGATGTAGTCCCATGGTGCCTCTGTCCCTCGCTCCACACAGTGGACGCACCAAGATGACAAGGCGTGCGGCGGCGGGGGTCGGGCGGGCACAACAGCGGAACAAATGCAGCCCCTAGAGAGCCCCGGGCAGCAGCAACAACAGCCTGTGGGCCTCAGGTAGCTTCCAACATTTCTACTGTTAAAAAAACTGTTTCGCTTGATTAAATAGACTACACTTTCTTTCCATATATACTATAAATCCAGCCACATATAGGATACACATGACCCCAGACATGCCTCTTGGTTCATTAACTGCATTTTCATCAGGGATGGGGCAGGAATGTTTCTCAAATCATTTTTTAAAACTTAATACATAACTGAAGCAGGAAGTGGTAGCACACTGTCATTTGTAATCAGCAGATTTTACATTGAAATGGCCACAGACTTCCCCACTGACATGCAGCTTTACTGATATAACGATATAGTGTAAAAACAATAATGTTTGGAAATAGACTTTCTGTAAATATGTGTCATTTGCGCATTACCAAGTAAAGTGTTCTGGTTTGTTTTGCTCCTTTTAACTCTTTGATTGCCTCACACGTGTTAATTACAAAAACAATTTCTTTTGTATTCCCTGATATATGTTTAAATATTTGTACTATTAATTTACAGGCTATTTATGCAAATGTTATGTTAGAGAAAAATAACTGACATCTTCAGACATCTCACTTGACAAAAACCTCTAACTATAGTAAGAGAGAGAAAAATAAACCTCATTTTCCAAGCAGCAATTAGTTAAAAGGCAGAGGGCTAGGGGCCCGATGTAGGTCGGTCGGTAACGGACGAAAATCGGTATTTTCGGCCATTACCGACCGGTATTCAAGGATTGGCATGTAGGGGCACAATTTTACAGAATCTGTAAATTTACCGATTCGTTAAATTTACCGATTCTGTAAAATACCGAATCGGTATTTTTACCGATTCGGTAAATCTCAGATGTAGGTGGGACTCTTCTGAGTCCCAAAGGCCCTACAAAATCGGTATTTTACCACACAATCCTATTGTGTGGTAAAATACTGAATTCAGGTGTGCATGCACATGTGTGCATGCACACCTAGCCATGTGACAGACAGACATGCCCTTAGGGCATGTCTGTGTGCCACATGGCGCACATGCCTATTTGTGGGGTGCCAGAGGGTGTCAAAGTGACACCCCCTGCAACCTTGCAAAATTCGGTATTTACCGATTCTGTAAATACAGAATCGGTATTTCCCATTGATTCCTATGGGCTTCAAAGCCCATAGGAATCAATGGGAAATACCGATTATGTATTTACAGAATCGGTAAATACCGATTGTTACAGATTCGGTATTTCCACATCTGGAAATACCTACATATCCACCCTTTAGATTTACCGATTTTTAATTACCGAATCGGTAAAATTCGGTAATTAAAAATTGGTAAATCTAATTTACCTACATCTGGCCCTTAATGTAGGTAATTCCCATTTACAGACTCTTAAATACCGAATTTTACCGATTCGGTATTTAAGAGTCTGTAAATGGGAAGGGGGCAGATTTAGGTAATTTTAAAATCTGCATTACCGAATCTGTAAAATTCGGTATTTACTGATTCTGTAAATACAGAATCGGTATTTCCCATTGATTCCTATGGGCTTTGAAGCCCATAGGAATCAATGGGAAATACCGATTCTGTATTTACAGAATCGGTAAATACCGAATCCTGCAAGGGTGCAGGGGGTGTCACTTTGACACCCTCTAGCACCCCAAGTACAGGCTTGTGTGCAAGGTGGCACACAGACATGCCCTAAGGGCATGTCTGTGTGTCACTTTGCACAGGTGTGCATGCACAGATGTGCATGCACACCTGAATTCTGTATTTTACCACACAATAGGATTGTGTGGTAAAATACCGACTCTTAAGGGCTTGTGGCACTGTAAACTGTGCCACCTACATTTGTAATTACAGAATCGGTATATTTACCGATTCGGTAATTTTACCGAATCAGTAAATATACCAATTCTGTATTTTTCTGCCCCTTACATCTGAAAACTCTAATACCGGTCGGAAACGGCCGATTAGGGGTCCTACATCTGGCCCAAAATGACATTTGACCTCTTTCCTTGAACAGACAGCAAATGTGTCAAGATGAAAACACGATTTAATGGCATCTTTATTGCTCATTCACTTTATGAATTTACTCCCCAGATGGGACTCCTATGTGCTAAAAATAGCTCGACCTAATAACATTTTAAACAATTACCAATAGATTTTTGTAGGTCTGAGTGTGCATTTGGCAGTGAAAATGTTTGGATGTAATTTGGAGGCTCTGAGGTGTGAACTTTCGAGCCAGTGGTACTGTAACTCGGAGAACTGTCAGATATTACTGTAAAGAGTTTTGGTTGTGCCACTTGACGAGCTGGTGTTCCTTGATGCAGTGCAGGGTGACGGGTTATTGTTCCCAGAATGCAGTGCGTTGAAACCTGCTGTTTCCATACACCCTTCAGGACCGTACTCACATAAGACCTGCGCCCCCTCTCCGTTCTATCGAGGTCATTTTACTATATAGTTTATCGTCTCGTCGCTAAGCCTGCTCTCCAGTGTCCACTGAATGACGTGTAGTTTGGTAGGCTAGTTTCCCCTAATTGCAGCGCACTCTCGGGCTTTAGCCTCTTGCGCCGCCGATGCGCCACTTTTAAAATAGCAAAAAGTCGCGTAGTTATAAATAAGCCCCTCTGTTTCTGTGGTTCATTGTTGTGAGTTCATGTAGCTAGGCTCCAACGCAGTGTGGTGGATGTCTTCCCCCAGAGCATCGCATATTGTGTGGGTTACTCTTTCATCGAAGTTCAGTGTAATGTGGGGGTTCAAGGGTCCAGTGTGGCACACATTCTGCACATCTGTAAACACGTGGGGGCAGATTTTCAAGCCCCTTACGCCACTTTTGCGTCATTTTTAACATTGGGAAAATGACGCAAAAGTGGCGCAAGGGGCTTGTAAATCTGCCCCGTGGGGTCAGATATACAAGCCCCTTGCGCCCCTTTTGCGTCATTTTTATTAACATTGGAAAATGACGCAAAAGTGGCGCAAGGGGCTTGTAAATCTGCCCCGTGGAGCGTACGTGTTTCGTAAAGTATGGGAGACTGCAAGCATTTGTGCTAGCTGGAGGTGACGTGTGTGGTAATATCATGGAAATCAACAGGAAAACCTGTCCTACTAGTCCAACAAACAGCCAATACAACCGGTCCAACACGCCGACCTATCAAACCAGGCTTTCTGGCACTGTCAGATTGCCCTACAGGCCAGTCCGACCGTCACGCTGATAAGAAACGGATATAAAACATAATTATGAAGAAGAATATATGATGATTAGAATTCCAAGGCAATTGCTCTTAAAACATTTGCACGGGGCCCTGTTTTCAAGCCTGCTAAAACCAACAGTAAGATGAACTCCCCGGCTGGTATTTTACTGCCATCTGGTGGATACTTTTTGACATTATCTTTCAGGAGCCGTTTACTGGTAACGTTTTTAAGTTCTCACTGAATGCATTTGGATGTTTGTGTGCACCCTTCTGTCTCCACTCAAGTGCTTACACTGAATGGCACAGCGGACTACTGTATTATAATACACGGTACCCTTCTATGCCTATTTACAAGTGTCTCTCTAATCTCCTTGTTATAGGAGAATTGTTTCATACCTTGTCACCTGCAATAATGAAATGAGGTAGCTGCTCATCTATAAATGATTACAGTAATCTTGGGCATCACAATTCCAGCTCCCAGAGCCAGCAGCCAAGGTGAAAGGCAGATCACGGAGTCTCCTTACGGATGCAATTTAAACAAAGCTGTGAAAGGGAAAACTGGCTTAGTTTTTTTCCTGACTCAAATGTAGAGTGATGAGCAGAAAGGACATATTTATTGAACATGTCTATTTTTTGCACACTAAAGTTCATTACAATAATATAATGTCTCTACATTTATCAATACATTGGGGCAGATTTACAAGCCCCTTGCGCCACGTTTACACCGCTGTTGCGTAACGCAAGGCGGCGTAAGCGTGGCGCATCCCTACGAGGCATTTACAACGTGACACATCTATGGAGATGCGTCACAGTGTAAGGCCCTGCGCCACATGAAACCTGTGTCAGGTTTCATGTGGGCGTTCTGGTGCAGGGCGGGGCTTTCCGTCGCAGGAACGCCCCTGAAAAGTGACTCAGTGAAATCTACAAGATTTCACTGAGTCACTTTCCCAACTCTGATGCGTCAAAACCCTGCGCCTGCTTGAAGCAGGCGTAAGGCTTGTCGCACCACGTTAAAGATAGGGCAAGCTGGAAAAGTGCTGGAGTTGCGTGCCGCACGCAACACAACTTCAGCATTGCGCCAACTTTACGCCCAAGATGCGACACGCATCTGTTCATTCCTGCGCCATGGTGCGCCGCATTGTAAATGCAGCGCATCATGGGTGGAGCAAGGATGAACTTGCGTGCCGTATCTTTCCTGGCGCATCTCTGCCGATTTGCAGAGATGCGTCAGGCAACGTAAATCTGCCTCATTGTATTGCCCATCACCAGGTTCTGAAGAAATATGATTATGCCACCCCCATCCTGATGGAACTTCTTTGGCTCCCCTTCTCCAGACCGTACCATCTTCTAACCAGCGGCATCATCTACAAAGCTGTCACAACCATCACCCCTGCTTACCTTGCAGACTGGCTCCCCATTTCTAGTATGTCTGGGCCACCTGCAGCCAGGAAGCTATCAGACTGCAGATTGAGAATTGTTGAGCAGAAAAAGAGGGAGAGGAGTCGTGGCCTAATGGCTAGGGCTGTCGACCTCGAATTTGTGGAACCGGGTTCGCGTCTCGGCAGGCAATGACGCTGGACATACTGTGATTCTGGGCAAATCACTTAATCTCCCCGTGCCTAACAAAAATGAATGTGTCCTCATGTAACGTAACTGGCTCTATGTGAAGGGCAAAAACAAGACAGTAAGCTTTTCCATCTAGAAACTCAGGATCTGGAACAATATCCCTGTATCCCAGCGCTGCTTCAATATAAGACGTGGTAGAAGAATCAAATTGTTAAAAAAAACTCTACATCAGAAACCTTTAACTATCCTCAACCCAGCTCTATCGCCTCTTACTCGTTGACTTTATGCTTGTTTTTGACCAAGTAAAGCGCACTGCTGCTCTTTTGGCTTGCATCAAGCTATAGAAATACCACATGCCTGCATACATACATGCATTTCTTTAATCTGACTTGCATTAAACTGATTCTAATATCATTTGTTTTTAAATATCATCTTTATTGGCATTTATATGTTTTTTTACACAACAACAACAGCAGGTTCATATTTCTCATATCTGGGATATTCAACATCATTTATGATAATCTTTGGGGTTTAGCAAACAATTAACTATCTCCAGGAGTCAAATCCCAGCTAATAACCTTTCCTTGGGATCTAATAGACCCCTGTATGTAAACTTTAATGTCAAGGTGTCCTGTGGGGAGTAGTTGTGTCCATTGTCCGCCTTGTCACTCTCGCATAACTATGCCCTTTATGTGTCTGCGTATATGTCGTTATACAAAACAAAGAGAAAGAAAAAAAAATGTAAGGCATCTGCAAAACAATAGATACCAAACCAAATGTTAATGCGACTAAGTCTATTAGAGGTCCACTCTCTGCAAAGTAAGTGACCTTGTTTTCTTTTCAGTTCTTGGGGTTTAGTCCACCTTGTGCGCCGGGGGACTCCAGGGGAGAAAAGGTGGAAGGAAGGAACCCAGGGAGTCGGCGGGGACAGAGGAGTGAAAGAAATATGAAGTAAAGAAGGGACCACCCGGAGCATCCCTACGCTGTTATGTACCTAGGTCCATCCCCTCCGTGTGACCTCTCTGTCCCATGATTACCAGATGGCATCTAGGCCTACACAAGATTATCCTCCACCCCTCACAAGGCCTCAGGTTCTGAAATATTTGTCTGCGAATCCAAATCGGTCGCGTTACGTGTATCCCACGCCCCCAGTATTTCTCCCCATGGTTCTGCCAAAGGTTTACACTTTTTCGTGACCTTGTCTTCCCGGATCAATGCCCTCGCCTCTTCTCTAGCCCAACAGGAAACATTGTTTTCCCAGTCAGCTATTAGGGAGCTTTTTGCTGCCCTCCATCTTAGAGCTATTCTCTGCTTAGCCAGTAGGAAGACTGTCCCGGCGTCAGGTCATGATATTCCACATCCAGTGGAAGCAGCTCACCATCCTGATAACAATCTCCGACATACAGAAATCCTGCCTCTTCCCATTCCGGTAGCTGACTATGCATGAGAGGAGGGCACGTTCCCATCTGTAGTATTCCTGTAAGCAGTAGGTTTGGTGCATATGGCGACATGTCTGGAGCCCGCTTAATACATCTGTCCCAACATGCCACTGCCACTGGAGGTGTGCCGCTAAATATTAGGTCTCAAGTCGGGAGCTCCCAGCCCCCTCCCCTGTTAAGGGTATTCTTGTAGTCTGCAGAGAAACCTAACCCTAGGCGAAGGCGTTTTTGTACATCTTCGCGTAGCATAGCGAGGCTACGCGAAGATGTACAAAAACTCAGCTCTGCTACGCGTAGCATGTGGAGTTGCTTGTTTCCGCCTGCTCGTGTTGTGTTGCGTATGCTCGCAAGATGTTTTTGACATTTGGCAACGCAGATGATGTGTTTGAGGGAAATATCGCGCGAACTTCAACACGCGGTCGCCAATGGGCGCGGCCATCTTGTTTTCCTATCTTTTGCATGGTTCTGCGGCCTGTTTTCCAATCTCTCTCAAATCTTGTCAATCCTTTGATTTTACCCTGTTTTTCTGATCATTTGTTTTATTTATTATCTTTCCCTCTCTGTCCCTAAGTCTATATTTTGTGTTTTATTTCTACTTTAACTGCGTTTTCTTACTTTTCTACTGTTTTATATTACTTCCTTCTTTACTCTCCTTCTTCTTCCCCTAACTTTATTTTTTCCTTCTAAATTTTCTTTTCCGCCCCCGCCCACCCCAGAACTATGTCTAAGGGACAGGGTACCGGCTCCAAGGGCAAGGCGCCTGTGCCAAAGAGCCGCCTGCCTTGCAGCAGACTACACCCGGCATCGGATGCAGGCCCGGTCCCTTTTCGGAGAGGCGGAGGTGGACGCCCTTGTTTTTTTGTGCAGCGCCACCTCCCCTTGACCTTGGCAGCAGGCGGCAGGCTACCCAGGAGCTTCACCGCCGGTGGGCGAAGGTGCGCCAGGCAGTGTTTCGCTGCTCTGGGGTCCGGCGCACCTATAACCAATGGACCCACCGGTGGTCATACCTATTGGACCCGGAGCAGGACCTGCTGGACCTGCCAGGTGTCGAGGTTGTGGGGCTTGGTGAGTAGCTAATACTAGTAGTATTGTGTGTTCTTTAGACTGTGTTACTGTTATTGCGAATATAATTTTTTTCCTAATAGCAAGAATGCTGCTGCTTACATTGCAGCTAAATTAGGTTTAAAAATCCTTTGTGATTGTTTTTCTTCTAGACACAGGTGCTCGGCGCTACTAATCTTACTTGTTTTTTGCAACTTTGCGCTCGCTTGCGCTGATTATGTAAGAGTTTATTTTAGAGACCTTAAGTTAGGTAATGCTAGAGAGACTCTAGTCCTTGCTTTGTCCTACTGTCACTAAGATAGAGGTGGATAGGTAGTTTAGTTACTTAGTATTAGTTGGTAATTTTTAAGCGGTCTACGTGACGCATCCTCAGTCACGTCACGTGTTGTCGAGTGCTGCTTACTCCAGTCCTTAGTAGAACCTTTTGTAGTTTGTTTAGTGAGGGAGTAATAGGCTTAACAGAACATCAGCAGCAACCAACCAACCAACAATTTGTTGTATGCATAAATGTATGCATGTGTCCTCCATCTATGCATTTTTGAGGATTAGAATAAATGGAAATGCAGACTTAGTGAACAATTGCTGGCCCGTCTGAATAGGTAGGCTAAGTCAGGTGATACTTAGGTGTAGTATTCTGGAATCAGAATGGAACACTGGATTAGTGTTCATAAATATAATAACTAGACGGTCCACAAATTCCGCAATACTACCAGTCAATGAGATTAGATAGGTCAATTTTATTGCAATTGTTGTTTCCAAAAATGTTTTTTACAGCATTTAAAAAAATATTTTATGTGTTTCACTCCAATCATATATATTTTTTAAAATCTCTTTTATTGTTTTTACATATTTAACAGATATCAAACTTCGCATCAGGAGTTATATATAATAAAAGAGTGCCAGACAGTTTCAATGTATTAAAGAAAAAAGATAAGTAAAACAACATGTGTGCAATATAATGCATCACTTCATCTAGTCTGTGCAGTACAGTATACCAGCCAATTATACTCCACATAGTACATGCTGTTCGTTGTGACTTGTAGTTTGCTCAAGGTTGCCAAAGGTGTATGTTAGCTCATGCTGTCTAGTCTGAGCAGAGTTCGAGTGAGCCCTACTCTTTATGTCATGTACAAATAAATCACCTGTATTAGTTTCATACCTGAGTTAAAGGGCAAGAGCAGGGACAACTGGGAAAAATGTATATTAAACTGCCTCCGAACAGGCATTGCCTGAGGTGAGTTATTATTAGTGTGTGTTTGTCCAGTTATAGAGTACATTAGAATGAGACCGTTGTGTATGTTCTCGATAATAGTCTGTAGTCTGTCATATGGGGGCAGTCTTATTGAGCCATGTTTTCTGCGAGACAATTTGGCACACGTTTTAAAGTTTTCACATATGGTGGCTAGAATGAGAGATTTGATATGTCTACATGGCAGGCGGCTTGTCTGTAGTGTTGTCTGTTTGCGAGGACAAAATTCGGTCAGTGTCTTCTCCCCCGTTAGCGCTTTAATGATGGTATTCCAGGGTTGAGCAATTGATATTTGCAGAGCCCTGCCGTTTCCTCCCGATGTAGTATTGTACTTTCAGCCTGTGCCTACACTGGAAGTGATGTCAGCCAGCTTCCTCCTGCAGGGGGGTCGTGTTGCTTCCACCTTTTGGTTATGAGTCATTTCGCTGCCACTAAACCTAGATCTTTAAATCCAGAGATTACTTTTTTTTTATGGAGATATATACCCAAAATGCAGGTTTCCCATGTGTTCGCCAGTGGGGTTTTCGTGCTTCTGGCAAGTGTGCCTATTACTGTCTGCAAGTATGTATGGAGAGCGTCGCAAGACCACAGCATATAGAGGAGACCTGCATTTACCTGTTGACAGCAGGGACAGGCTGAGTTGTCAGTATGGAAATACCTGTTTAGTTTGTCCAGCGAGCGATACGTTCTGTGTATGATATAAGTTTGGAATAAAATCAATTTTAAGCTTCTTGGGATGTTAGTGGATCCAGCAAGTTCTATGCTCCATTCCCTGTCAGTCAGCGGCCGCCCTCTGTCCTCCTCCCAGTGCTCACAGAGGTGTGTTAGTGGTTTTGAAATGTGTGTGAGTAGGGCTTCCAGTAGCCAGTGCACTATATGGGATCCTTCCCCCATTATGTGCATATATTGTAGGAGTAAATGCATTGGGGATCCGACGCGATGTCGCCCCAGGCCGCTGCGAGGGATCGTGTAATAGAATTATAAAGTAGAATCTGACCCGCCGGTAGATTAGTATCGATCACTAGTGTCTCAAATTGAATTAGGGCACTCTCGGCTTAAAGATTGCCTAGTGTTTCCAGTCCTGCCGCATGCCAGTGCGTGAATGCGATGTCAGGTGTGCGTTGTTTCCCCCTAGGCGTTCCTGTAAGTGGGATTAATGAACTGTAGGGGATTACATGTCTAGGAAGGTATAGACTTCTTTTATAACATCTGTGGGCTATTTCTAGGTGTATCTGGGAAGGCGGGGAGGTTGGGCCAGAGGGTGAAATAGATGATAAATCTGTGACTGGGACCACGGTCATTGTATAGTTGCTGTATCCTCCAGGCATCTGCCGCTCAATTACCACGTTGGCCACTGCAGCTGAGCCGCTAAGTAGTAGAACTGCCAAACCACCCTTGTCAGTGGGGGCATAGATCTTTCACAACTCCACCCGGGCTTGGCCATTGTTCCATATTAAATCTATTAAAGTCACGGAACACTTTGACAGGGACGTAAACCAGGAGGTTCAAGAAATAATAAAGTAATTTCTGCCAAATTATCATCGCTATGCGCCCCATCGCATTTATTGACAGAGTTTTCCAGAATCATATCTGAGCCCAAACCACAGAGATGGCACAGGCTAGATTTCCTTCGAATAGATCGGTGGATGTGTGGTATATGAAAATGCCTAAGTAGCAAAAGGTGTCAGGGCTCCAGGCAAGGGATGTTCCATTTATGGACACCTCTATTGGAGGTACATTGTCTTTGAAGGCATATACTCTGGACTTCGTGCAGTTAACTCGCAGTCCCGACACCCTCTCAAACTAATGCACATAAAGCAACAGATCGTCCGCATATAATCATACCACCTGAATAGCGTCCCCTTGTGGTATGCCCCATTCCTCCCCACCTCAAGGGAGAAGGGTCGCCAGTGGCCCCATCGTTCGGGAGAAAATTAAGGGGGACAAGGGACTCCCCTGTCTCATACCACTCCTAACCCGAATCTCCCCCGAAAGGGCCCTACCGGTCCGAACACGGACCGCACGGCGCTAGTATAAAAGTTGAACCATTTGTAAATATTGATCACCCAACTCAAATTTACTCAGAACCGCAGCTAGGTATGGCCACTCTAAAGAGTCGAAGACCTTCTCAAGGTCTAGGACCAGACAGCCGGATCTTGGCCAGTGCTCCACGGCTTGAGTTTGAACCCTGAAGAACCAATGCAAATTAAGTGACGTGCACCTGGTAGGGACAAAGCCGTTCTGGTCTGAGTGAACCAATATTTTTCCCAATGGAGCTAGGCGTTTAGCTAGCATGGACGCAAACATTTTGTAATCGGTATTCAATAGAGCTAGGGGGCGATAGGAGCCTACGGATTCTGCGTTACGGCCAGGTTTTAGAAGGCAAATCAATGTTGCTTCATTCTGCGTATCTGTTAGTGTGGAGTCTTCGAATGCAGTTTCGTATACCTTCAAAAGCTGTGGTGCCAGCACATAGGTATAGGCTTTATAGAACTCCACTGGGAGGTCATCATGTCTTGGGGTTTTGCTATTTGATAATGAAAGTATACTATCCCGTACCTCGTCAAAGAGGATCGGACCGTTTAGCTCCAACATTTGATATTACATGGGGTTTGGCAAAGTGAGATCTGCGAGATAGGCATGAATCTCTGTGCGGGTAGCTTGTAACTGAGATTTGTAGAGTGCGGTGTAGTGAGCAGTGAACGCCTCGTGTGTGGCCGACTGTGTATATACCTTGTTGCCTTGGGGTGTTTGTAGTGAGGTAACAGGGGAGAATGCCGTGTCCTGATGAATCAGCCAGGATAGCAGTCTTCCAGCTTTGTCTCCTAAGTGGTGTGTCCGCGCTGAGTGTGCGGCATAGTTGAGGCAACAAAGTCTTTATAGCAATTGTGCCTTTTTCTCCCGTTCTCCGCAAATGCGTCAGTCCCATTTGTGACTGCGTCTCTTTCAGTGTTCGCTAGCATGTTTTCTAAGTGTGTGAGTTGTCTGTCTAGCTGTTGCCGCATTCCCGCCTGAGTCCCTAAACAGTGTCCTCGCACCACCACCTTGAAGGCGTCCCATTCCAGTAACGGCGTTGAGGCAGTGTCCGTTTTTTCATCGAAATATTGAGTGATAGCTGACGCTAAGGAGTTATGAAATTGAGCATCTAATAGCATATCAGGTTGTAACCTCCAGGCAGGACCGGCATCATGCCGTTTTTCGACTTCAGCTCCTTCACATGGGGATTGCGACAGAGTGCGTTCGCCCTAAATATTGCAGTGCCGATGTATAGATCAGTAACTCGTCAGTAATCATAAGCCGGTCAAGTCGAACATATAAGTTGTGTGCACCTGGGGAATATGAGTACACTTTGTCAGTTGGATTATTATGTCGCCCTTCATCAACTAGATGCCACTGTGTCGCCCAGGCCTCTAGTGCAGCCATGGCTGTACGTGCAGTCGTGCCATTGGGGGGGGGGGGAGCGGTCCATCGAGACATCGAGAGCACAGTTGTAGTCACCCGCCGGTATTATGGGTGTGCCATGCCAAGGGGCAAGAGTATGCGACAGAGCATCTAGATAGGAACCCTGTTCCAAATTGGGCGCATACAGTGAAGCTATGATCAATAGCCTACCATCTAGTAACCCCCTCACTATGACGTATCGTCCGTCTACATCTATCAGTGAATCGGTAATGTGAAAGGGTGTAGCGGGTCACACCCATATTAATACTCCTCTGGCGTACGCTGAGTAGCCTGTGGCATATAACTGTCCTCGCCATCGTCTGTGTAATCGTTATATCTCTGGCTGGGGGAGGTGTGTCTTTTGAAGAAGGGCAATTTGTATTCGATGTCTCTTAAGGTAAGAATGTATGTGATACCTACGTGATGGACTATATATACCCCTCACATTCCAAGTGCATATCCAAATTGAAGCCATGACTGTTGTGTGTCTAAAGTAGAATGATGTACTCTAGTCAACATTGTTGAGGAGAATTGTGTCTCATGTACAAAATGACCATTTGTTATTTCCCAATGCTTTGTCCTCTCGGACCACAGGTTCCAGTGTGTAATTATAGGCAGTAAAAATACATATTGTAAACTGAAAATGAATACCAAAAGGGCGATCTTGCAACGGGCAATCATCAAAACTATGCATGGAGGTAACATTTAACGTATGTCTAGGGAAGGTGTGCTCTACACACAGTAAGCTGTTAGCAGTTGAGAAGAATTGAAACACCTCAGGGCTCCCATTATCAGAGCTGTCTCCTCCAACAGCTGTAAAACATTTCCCTAAAAGGGGGAGTTATTGAAACCTACAGGGGTGACCTAGGTGTCAACACATTAATGAAAACATTTCCCATGTAAATTCCCCCACATTCCAGAATTGGAGCACCTATTTCTTTCCCAAAAGTTTTGTAGTATATGAGGACAACATATGAGTCAGCCATATACTTGCATGTCTGCACGTATGCCTTTCTTGTTATCAGTTCAGAGGACACAGTTGCAGAGTCTAGCCAAGATCATTAGAATTTTGAGGAGTGACGTCTGGTAGTTCGCAAGAGTCCTGCGTGATGGGAAAATCATCCGTGAGGTCATCATCACTGGCCTGCTCATGTTGGCTTTAAGTAGAAGCACAGTCATCTGCATTTGATCCGCTAATATCTGCCACAGCTTGTAAGGCTCCACGTTACTCCTTTAGCGTCTGTTCAGGATCTGGTCGTGTTGTTTGTGTGGACTGAAATCGTCGACGTCTGCGGCCTTCCTGGTGGTGTAGAGGTTTGTCTCTTGGTGGTTTGTCGCTCACATTCGCAGATTGGGCTCAAGTTCCGGTGGAGGGGACTGTGTCAAAGTCATAAAAAATTCCCCTTGGGAGCAAGATATATGAAATCGCATGAACACACTCACAATTTCTTTCAACCAAGATAGATTTACTTCACAAACAGTATACTGTGTGCCAGAGAGTCAAATGAGTGCAAAACAAATTAAAAAAAATATAGCTTTCAATTTATTATAGATTGCAATACATACACAGCTAATTACCAAATGTAAAAACAATTCAATTACATTAAATAGATTAAAAACATTTATATAATCAAGATACATACACAAAAAAGAAAAAGAAATAAAATGTAATAAAAAGTGGGACAGCAAAGCAGCACGAAACATTGATTTCAGGTCAAGGAATCATCACAGTCATTTGACATATGAATAAATACAGTGCATACGCACACGGTTTGGACGGAAAATTTCCTGTTTTATATCAGTACAACCAGTGTAACATTTGTCATTTATCCGTGATAAATTCCAATACAACACACATCGACGCATTTCAGTGGGTCCACTGAAAATAACTCTCACCTTCTTCAGGAAAAACAGATTCTTCCAACTGTGTGTTAATAGATTCTCAAAATTCATAAGCCTCCAGGTACTGGTAGGTACGTTTTGAAGAAAATATCTTGAAGTCGGGCACAGCGCCACTTGCGACTCACAATGCACAAACCCCCAAATGCTTGTAGTTTTTGTTAAACAGGGTTGTGGAGTCAGACCAAACTCCGCTCTCGGCTTCCAAAGGATGCTTTATTTTCTCCTAGTGGTACAGAAAAACGTTCCGATTCCAAACAAACAGTGGCCCCATCGTTCGGGAGAAAATTAAGGGGGACAAGGGACTCCCCTGTCTCATACCACTCCTAACCCGAATCTCCCCCGAAAGGGCCCTACCGGTCCGAACACGGACCGCACGGTGCTAGTATAAAAGTTGAACCATTTGTAAATATTGATCACCCAACTCAAATTTACTCAGAACCGCAGCTAGGTATGGCCACTCTAAAGAGTCGAAGACCTTCTCAAGGTCTAGGACCAGACAGCCGGATCTTGGCCAGTGCTCCACGGCTTGAGTTTGAACCCTGAAGAACCAATGCAAATTAAGTGACGTGCACCTGGTAGGGACAAAGCCGTTCTGGTCTGAGTGAACCAATATTTTTCCCAATGGAGCTAGGCGTTTAGCTAGCATGGACGCAAACATTTTGTAATCGGTATTCAATAGAGCTAGGGGGCGATAGGAGCCTACGGATTCTGCGTTACGGCCAGGTTTTAGAAGGCGAATCAATGTTGCTTCATTCTGCGTATCTGTTAGTGTGGAGTCTTCGAATGCAGTTTCGTATACCTTCAAAAGCTGTGGTGCCAGCACATAGGTATAGGCTTTATAGAACTCCACTGGGAGGTCATCATGTCTTGGGGTTTTGCTATTTGATAATGAAAGTATACTATCCCGTACCTCGTCAAAGAGGATCGGACCGTTTAGCTCCAACATTTGATATTACATGGGGTTTGGCAAAGTGAGATCTGCGAGATAGGCATGAATCTCTGTGCGGGTAGCTTGTAACTGCGATTTGTAGAGTGCGGTGTAGTGAGCAGTGAACGCCTCGTGTGTGGCCGACTGTGTATATACCTTGTTGCCTTGGGGTGTTTGTAGTGAGGTAACAGGGGAGAATGCCGTGTCCTGATGAATCAGCCAGGATAGCAGTCTTCCAGCTTTGTCTCCTAAGTGGTGTGTCCGCGCTGAGTGTGCGGCATAGTTGAGGCAACAAAGTCTTTATAGCAATTGTGCCTTTTTCTCCCGTTCTCCGCAAATGCGTCAGTCCCATTTGTGACTGCGTCTCTTTCAGTGTTCGCTAGCATGTTTTCTAAGTGTGTGAGTTGTCTGTCTAGCTGTTGCCGCATTCCCGCCTGAGTCCCTAAACAGTGTCCTCGCACCACCACCTTGAAGGCGTCCCATTCCAGTAACGGCGTTGAGGCAGTGTCCGTTTTTTCATCGAAATATTGAGTGATAGCTGACGCTAAGGAGTTATGAAATTGAGCATCTAATAGCATATTAGGTTGAAACCTCCAGGCAAGACCGGCATCATGCCGTTTTTCGACTTCAGCTCCTTCACATGGGGATTGCGACAGAGTGCGTTCGCCCTAAATATTGCAGTGCCGATGTATAGATCAGTAACTCGTCAGTAATCATAAGCCGGTCAAGTCGAACATATAAGTTGTGTGCACCTGGGTAATATGAGTACACTTTGTCAGTTGGATTATTATGTCGCCCTTCATCAACTAGATGCCACTGTGTCGCCCATCAACTAGATGCCACTGTGTCGCCCAGGCCTCTAGTGCAGCCATGGCTGTACGTGCAGTCGTGCCATTGGGGGGGGGGGGAGCGGTCCATCGAGACATCGAGAGCACAGTTGTAGTCACCCGCCAGTATTATGGGTGTGCCATGCCAAGGGGCAAGAGTATGCGACAGAGCATCTAGATAGGAACCCTGTTCCAAATTGGGCGCATACAGTGAAGCTATGATCAATAGCCTACCATCTAGTAACCCCCTCACTATGACGTATCGTCCGTCTACATCTATCAGTGAATCGGTAATGTGAAAGGGTGTAGCGGGTCACACCCATATTAATACTCCTCTGGCGTACGCTGAGTAGCCTGTGGCATATAACTGTCCTCGCCATCGTCTGTGTAATCGTTATATCTCTGGCTGGGGGAGGTGTGTCTTTTGAAGAAGGGCAATTTGTATTCGATGTCTCTTAAGGTAAGAATGTATGTGATACTTACGTGATGGACTATATATACCCCTCACATTCCAAGTGCATATCCAAATTGAAGCCATGACTGATGTGTGTCTAAAGTATAATGACGTACTCTAGTCAACATTGTTGAGGAGAATTGTGTCTCATGTACAAAATGACCATTTGTTATTTCCCAATGCTTTGTCCTCTCGGACCACAGGTTCCAGTGTGTAATTATAGGCAGTAAAAATACATATTGTAAACTGAAAATGAATACCAAAAGGGCGATCTTGCAACGGGCAATCATCAAAACTATGCATGGAGGTAACATTTAACGTATGTCTAGGGAAGGTGTGCTCTACACACAGTAAGCTGTTAGCAGTTGAGAAGAATTGAAACACCTCAGGGCTCCCATTATCAGAGCTGTCTCCTCCAACAGCTGTAAAACATTTCCCTAAAAGGGGGAGTTATTGAAACCTACAGGGGTGACCTAGGTGTCAACACATTGATGAAAACATTTCCCATGTAAATTCCCCCACATTCCAGAATTGGAGCACCTATTTCTTTCCCAAAAGTTTTGTAGTATATGAGGACAACATATGAGTCAGCCATATACTTGCATGTCTGCACGTATGCCTTTCTTGTTATCAGTTCAGAGGACACAGTTGCAGAGTCTAGCCAAGATCATTAGAATTTTGAGGAGTGACGTCTGGTAGTTCGCAAGAGTCCTACGTGATGGGAAAATCATCCGTGAGGTCATCATCACTGGCCTGCTCATGTTGGCTTTAAGTAGAAGCACAGTCATCTGCATTTGATCCGCTAATATCCGCCACAGCTTGTAAGGCTCCACGTTACTCCTTTAGCGTCTGTTCAGGATCTGGTCGTGTTGTTTGTGTGGACTGAAATCGTCGACGTCTGCGGCCTGTTAAAAAGGGTTCCAAAGACAACCGGTAACCAAAGACCCTTTTATGTTGCCCGGCGGTATCGCCTCTATGACCCACCAATATTAATCAATGAAGAAGCAGGCGCTGGAGACTGGAAGGCAGGAAACGAGGATTTTATTCTCTCCGGAGGAGAACACATCAATTCAGACAGCAAGTATCGTCACGAGGTGCTCTAACCACATCTCTGAGGCCTGGCCTCTTATAGTGGGGTTTATGACCTTTATTGCACATAACACATTCTCGCAATACTTTAATACTTGAAAGAACATCCTCGGAATCTCCCCTTCAGACCCATTCCCACATACATTTACAGTTGGATTCCCCACCCTGGTCACAACAGGTGATGGTCGTTGCACAGCAGGGCATTCCGCCGATTCACGGAATGCATGGGGTGGATCGGATCTCATGGGGTGGGGGCTTTGATCGGTTCGGGGGTCTTTTGATGGGGAGGGGAAGCTTCCTACTGTACGGGGTAATAAACAGTATCCGCAGAGCCAGGTGGCGGCCTGGGAACAGGGAAGATAAACGGGGACGCAGAAAAAAGGGGGGTTTGCATCAAAGGGGTTTGAGGCCATGAAAGGAATGAGGGGAGGTGTCGCGCTGGGAACAGGATGGGACTCAGTGGTGAAGCTGCGCTGAAGAGGGGTTTATGACCCAAGGCATGAGAGAGCGAGGGTTGTCAGCGTGCGGGGGAATGCTTGCGAGGTTAAGAGAGAGAGAGACGCGCTGGCTATTAGCGAGGGGCAGGGAGGCCATGGCATTCAAAATGGCTGCCGCTTACGCGCACGAATGGGCTCGAAAAGGGGCAAGATGGCGCAGATAATGTTCACCAAGATTGTATTCATTTTTCACAGTCCTCCCTTTAACATTTCCAAGACATCTTGCTGGCCTATTTCCTATCTTCACCTATATGCAGCGATCATAAGTAAGGGAGAGGGGGCTTAGGCAAAGGAACTGCGCATATACATCATTTTATAAACATCACATTGAAAAATCTCATCATCTAGTAAGCGGGTTCATTGTTAAGTTGGTTGCAGGAAAAATCATCGTAATGCAATATCAGACTAGAATTACGCAGTGAGGGCGTTGGGTACAGATCATAGAATAAGAACTGGTGAGTTATCATATAAGTAAGTCCTTTTCGTATACGGCGGGTGCATAGTCAGTTCAATGGTGATTGGGAGAGAAAGGAGATACAGTAAAAAATGTCAGAGTTCTCGTTGTCCTTTGTCGTCTTCTGTCAGCACTGTTGAGCACCTGGATTACCTATCAACAGAAATGTTCATGTGGATTGAGTCGTTGGAGGTCTGCGGGCAGGGGTACTTTTTGCTTTGTTTCGCCAGACCCCATAGGAGCAATGCGTTACGGTTTCGGAACAGGTGCACTTTCTTTTGTAGCGCAGAGCATAGGTTTGCAATAAAAAATGCGATTGTTCCAGAATTGTGAGATCTGTTCGTATCTTGAGTCTCTGTGGTGGGCATTTCCTGTTGCTTCCATCATCTTCAGGGTGTTTGGTAGCGGGCAGAACCACAGACTTTGTTTATCTTTTCTTCGGGGGCGACCCTTGGTGGAGTTCTAGGTCACCGTTCTGGGGTTTAACATAGTTCGTGGTCTATTTAGTCGGAGCTCCCTCCCTTCTGACGCAGGGAGTACTCTTCTCTGGGTAGTTCAGTAGGATTTGGAGGAACTTGGGAGTTCGGATGGAAAGGTGCGGGTGTGAACAGTCCTTATGGTAGGTCGGAGGAGGAGGGGATGGAGCAA
Organism: Lissotriton vulgaris; assembly: GCF_964263255.1. Lineage (NCBI taxonomy): Eukaryota > Metazoa > Chordata > Amphibia > Caudata > Salamandridae > Lissotriton > Lissotriton vulgaris. The sequence goes on along the minus strand of NC_141687.1, from coordinate 687,879,367 downwards.
GGCCAAGTCGGGAGCAGATCAGGGGGAGGCGGAGAGTTTTCGACAGGCGAGTCCGTAACCATGTTCAGAGAGCGGGGGCTTTTGGCACACATTGACCATATAGCAGGGGCTTCAGGTCAGTCCTTTCCTTAACTTCGTCTGAAACCATGCCCCGTCCGGCGTCTCCTTACTGCTGTGGTCTCGCCTCGGCCTCCGTCGCTGATGTTCCACAATCCGCTGTCAGGCCGCGTGCTCCCACATCCGGTCTCTTCCTCCTCCGACAGTGATACCCTTAAATGAGTTTTGAAAAGACAGTCTTTAGAGATATTGCAGAAGAAGGTAATTACATAAGTCTATTTCTCTCCCAACACCAAGCAACTGGGGTAAGCACTCGCCACATTGGAGATTCTTGCGGCTAGCGTATATGCAATTGATGATGGGTTTGCTGGATTCCTTACAACTTCCTTTTGTGGCTAATTCTTTGGTGCTTTGATGGTTATTACGTTCATTTGTAATAGGTACGGGGTCTGGTACTCATTTACTGCAAACGTTTATCATAGTAGATGTCAGTTCTTCCGGTAGAGACCTATTTTCCTAGTACGAGTCTTGCAAGGCTAGGCTGGTTTTCAGGGCTTTGTATTTTACGAAAAAGTGTAACGTGCTAGTCACCATAGTCTGATTGGCATCCTTCTGAGGGGTGAACATAGACTAAACAAATCTGCATTACATAAAAACATTTTATTATCAACCAGGCTTACTGCAACAAGTTCTTTCGATTTTTCAATCTAATTTTCAACTTTGCACACATCCTTCTAACTTTCTATATAAATCCTCGCAACCTGGTTACTACAAAAACTCGGAAGGGGTGGTTTGAAACAATTATTAAACTTATCCTCCGGGAAGGAGGGATCTTATGGAAAACGATTAGGGACACAGCGAATCGGAGCAAGGGGCATTTTTCAAGTTCTCGTTCAGGGTGGCTGATACCAAACTGGGGGCATTTTGGGTAGATGGGGGTGTCTCGATCATTTCTTACAGCTTGGGGTACGGAGACAATTTTCAATGGGAATGGTCGCATTACCACAGACACATTTTATCATAGAAACCACTGACAAATAGGTCCCTGAGAGTGGGTCAAATTTAGGGAACCTTTGTCGTCTTACCTGTCCCTTTCCTATTGGCCAATTTAAATTTCATCCATATTTTAGTAGAAAAGGAGAGGTAGTAACGTGGTACCAATACAATTTTATTTAGGACAAATTTGTGCAAATACTTGTGGTATTTGGGGCCAACCAGGAGGTGCACCAAGTTCGCCAATTAGGTGCCAGTTGCTAGGAAAAGGGAAAGCGTGGAGGGGTGGAAGAGTGAGTGAGAGACAGACAGAGACAGAGAGAGATAGAGTAAGAGATAGAGAGAGAGAGAGACAATAGGCAAAACAGTACACATGGGACATAGAGAATGACCGTGTATTGTTTGGGCTATTCAGTGCGTTACCCGACGTTTTAGGCGTTTCGGGTCTGTGTTAGGAGGTAGAAGGCATGCAGTTTCGGGACAGAAGAGCATTAGATCAGGTAAAAAGGCCGTGAGAGCGTCCTCATTGCGCCATTTTGCAGCGCTAGTCCGTCTTCATGCATCGGGCGTGACGTGGTTCCAGATCCCTTAGGATACTCTAATCGGGATTCTAACGTAACCTGCAGAGGGAAAAAGGAGGGAAAAGGGGGGAGTGGGAGGATAACATTCAAACGCATCAAATGTATGGGCACGAAAGTCCTTTACTTACTGCATACTCGTATTCATCTCTTCGGGATATAATCCCTTAGGGTTCTGGTTTCCTAAAGTCATGGGGGCAGGTAATGTGATAGGTTGTTCATGGGGAGGTTCGAGGAAGGCATTAAGGATCGGGTGTAGTGAAACGTTTAAAAAGAATCAGAGGTGCCTAGCGTGAGGTACCCGGGTTTGTAGATGTATCCGGCCTTCGGGATCCCTAAATCATTCCCAAAGCTGTGATGTTCTAAAGCATATCAGTTCGTCGTTCAACCCTGTACCTTAGTACCTTCGATCACCATATCTTTATAACAATTTATCAATCATCCTGCTTTACTTTACCCATTCTCAGAAGTCGAGGTCCTTCTTCATACGTTAGTTCCTGGGCTTAGTCGCATATTTTGGAGGCAACGTATCATACCTTTGATTCGATCATTAATCCAGGGCCGAACAACCATTTCTTCAGATAACCTTAAAAAGAGGAGCAGAACGGTTGCGCACAGAAAAACCCTCCCATCGATACCCACATTTACAAAAGTATGCGATGCTTATTCATAGTTGTTAAAACCTTTATTTGCGGAATTATTCAGTACGTGGAATGTGAGAGCGCAATTCATATTTTGGCCCGATATGTCGTCGATGGAAGCACATACAGTAGGGGGTTATGTTGTAGCACAAGAACATGTAAAAAGGTCTAATTAATTATTTGCAAGTAACCAAAAACATTTCGTTGCGTGATGAAGGAATCAGGGGCATTTCAGTTCATAAATGGAAACATAGTCGAGCTCATCGTAATCACATTTCCTAGATATATACCGTGGGTGTGCATCATAAGCGACGTTATGTATCAGTTACAACAAATATCGAAAATAGATTGTTCATTGAAATCAACATTTTACGGAATCCTTCTTAAATGTTCGCCAAGTGGACCCTCCTCCCTTTAACATCGAGTGCGCAATGGTTCGTACATATATATATATATATATATATCCTAGTACATCAAGTTTCATTAGCTAAGGAACACCACGAGGCATTCGTTAGTTTCCATTGATACCAGCGCCATTTTGGGCGAGGCCGGTTTAGTCCGGAGGTAGCATCAGGGGCAAAATATCCCCGACAATTGGCGGTTGGACCAGAGTCCCTTTCGGCAGTTCAAAAGAAAACTGTGCTAACAGAGGGGCTGGTGGTGTGGACTGTCAATCAAGAGAGGGAGGGAGTAGAGTCTTTCTTACCGGGTCATGTTGATGTTCAGCCGGAACTTACTCAAGTTCGTTAGCCCATAATGTTCCTGGGTCGTTCAGACGGAAGCTGATGCAGACACGAGAGCACCGCCATCTTGTTGCTGTGCCGTGGTTATTTCATTTGAGGTCAATGCAACTGTTCCTCACCGGAGGCCTGAAGGGGTCGAGGGCTCTTGGGACTTTGGTAGAATCTTCAAAGTCGAGGGGATGTTTGTCGATGGTGGGGGCTTGCGCCCAGGTGGGCAAGTGCCCGAGTTGCAATTTCGGACAAAGTTACTCCAGCGGCCTAGACCCGCCTTTCGAGGGCCCAGACGCCATTTTGGGATCCTTGTGGCAGCCGCCTTTGCCGTATCCGTCAGGAGTGGGAGAAACTTCTCGTGATGGCAAAGGACAGAGCATCATGCTGCTGGAGCTGGACATTTTGGTTCAGGGCGCCAGGGTGCAGCAGTGGAGCCTTCGTCTGGGGAGGTGAGAAAGGCTCGTCTGTGCCGCCTTCCTCTCCCGGCGCATCCTACGCCGTCCCTTGGAATCAGGGGCGCACATGATGACCACCCTACACCCCTGATTCCGACTCTTGGGGGACCACTGTACATCCGGTGCTCCGCAAATATGCCCGTCGGACATTGTATGTCCTGTTCTGAGAAAGTATACCAGTCGGGCATTGTATGTCCTGTGCTATGCAAGTATACCAGGCGGGTATTGTATGTCCTGTGTTGCGGAAATATACCAGCCGGACATTATATTTCCTGTGCAGCGTAGGTATATGGCCGTCGCCCGGCTGGAGGACATCGGCGTCGGGCCAGGGCAGGGAAGCCTCCTACCTGTGGAGGTGGAAGAGGCTCGTCCGCGTCGCCTCTTCCTCCCTGCCCACCCTGCATCCGTTCGATGGAGGAATTCGTGATGGCCGGACCAGAAGATACGAGGGAGGGGGTCATTTGCAGCCGCCCCCTCCCTACCTGTGGCCCGGGGGACGCCATCCCTGGAAGGGCGGTATGGGAAGACCATTTCATTGCCTGCTTGGCGGAGCCTCCAGGACTTTCTCGCCAGCGATCTCCTTTTGGCTCATGGCTGCTGGCAGGCCCCGCCCCACACGTGCTATGTGTTTCGGATGGGCGGGACCATCGAACTGTTACATTGGAGGACTTCCGGAGTGAGCATAACACGTTTTATATTTTTCCTATCAGTAAAGTTTGTTTTAGAGAGTTCTACTAGTTATTCTATTTACCGTTGGTTGTGTGTTTTCTTTACCGTAATTAAATCCTAAGTTTATATAATAGACGCTTGGCTTCCTTGAGTCTTTTCTTTAACGGGGGGTTGTTTACACTGACCTGCAGTTGTGTTTGTTTTTCAGAGCGGGGGAGCAACAGAGAGCAATCAGTCCCAGAACTCTAACATGTCGTTAAAATTGGCCTGACGAAATCTGTGCCACCGAGCATAATCAAACGGGGTGGTCCTGTCTGTTCTGTCTGCACTAGTCTGATTGGTTTTTATCTCACGTCTTTTTCCTTTCTGTCGGTCCGTCCTTTCTGTCAACCCTCCATTCTTACCTATGCTTTGCAGAGTCGGGCATTGGGCTTTCCAGTGTCCAAGACATTTACAGAAAGCACATTGGTTTTGTTTTAAATCTGTCCGTCCTGTGCGTAATGTCGGGGGATTACCTTCGGGTCGTTGTGTTCCGGGGTTGGCTTGTCGGCACATCCCTTTACACCGTTCGCTTTTCATGTCTACTCCTCGGGGCAGTGCCATCGCTGGCCCTTCCCTTTGCCTACTAGACGTTTGGAGGGTTATCCGTCGTGTCCCCTCACCTTTTCTGAGTTCGTCGCCTTCCCTTCGTTGCGTGGCTTCTTTGTGCCACATACCGAGGCTATCGAGCATAATAGGTGTTGTTTCATTCCTACGAAGGGCTATTTCTACTGTTTCTATTTTGTCGAGATCAAAGGATCCTCTCAGTGGCCACTGTCTTTCTCGATCCCTTTTTGTATAATTATGCCACAGCTCACTATAGGCTATAGCAATTAATCCATGCTTCATGAACATGTCCTTATTAGGGGTGCCTTCCAGCGGAGCCGGATGGTTCATCTCTAATAAGCGGTCCGGGTTAAACAGGCTACTAACCAGTGGGGAGAAGACAGGCATGACGGATCGCAATGGGATAATAGTCAGCACTACCTATCTTATCACTGCGTGCGAAGACTAGACAGAATATTTCTATTCTACGTTGTTTGCACGTAGTGAATACCTCATGAACCAATTCTGAGCAATCAATCAACGTTAGGTCAAAAATAAAAAATCAATATGGTCAATGGGGAGAATAAGTAGGCTCGCAAAGGTTCGCGTCACCTACCCTTTCACTATCTGTAAAGAGGGGACCTAATCTTCCCTGTTTTCAGACAGGGAATCTCCAGAAAACAATCTATAACAGTTAATCAATGGGGCGAAGGGGCAATTGTTCAGTGGGGGAGAAAAATAGGTCCGACGGGTGCGTACCTATCCTTCGCTGTTTATAAAGGGAGAGCCTGTTGTTTCTCCGTTTGTAGACAGAGAATCTCCAATAAATTAACAAAGAGTAATACTAGTATTTTCACAACAATTATCAATTTCTTTCAATTATCTATCACTTTCGCAATTCGTCGTGTTTACACGACATTACCCGGACCGCATGGACAGTTTCTCGTCTTCCGAATCCAGCGCCCGATCGTCCTCTTCTCTTCGTACTTCTCATGGCACTCCTGATGGTTCCCAGTCAGGACCGCAGATCACTCGAGAGAGGTCTGTTCGGAACCAGTGAAGTTCGGATGATCGGCTGTCAGACGAGGGTCTATCGGACAGGGTACCTTCCGATCGTTGCAGTCGTTCACTCTGTCGTCAGGACCTCTCCCACTGGATCCACGAGTCGCTGATGGGCCCCACGTTTGGGACGCCAATTGTTAAAAAGGGTTCCAAAGACAACCGGTAACCAAAGACCCTTTTATGTTGCCCGGCGGTATCGCCTCTATGACCCACCAATATTAATCAATGAAGAAGCAGGCGCTGGAGACTGGAAGGCAGGAAACGAGGATTTTATTCTCTCCGGAGGAGAACACATCAATTCAGACAGCAAGTATCGTCACGAGGTGCTCTAACCACATCTCTGAGGCCTGGCCTCTTATAGTGGGGTTTATGACCTTTATTGCACATAACACATTCTCGCAATACTTTAATACTTGAAAGAACATCCTCGGAATCTCCCCTTCAGACCCATTCCCACATACATTTACAGTTGGATTCCCCACCCTGGTCACAACAGGTGATGGTCGTTGCACAGCAGGGCATTCCGCCGATTCACGGAATGCATGGGGTTGATCGGATCTCATGGGGTGGGGGCTTTGATCGGTTCGGGGGTCTTTTGATGGGGAGGGGAAGCTTCCTACTGTACGGGGTAATAAACAGTATCCGCAGAGCCAGGTGGCGGCCTGGGAACAGGGAAGATAAACGGGGACGCAGAAAAAAGGGGGGTTTGCATCAAAGGGGTTTGAGGCCATGAAAGGAATGAGGGGAGGTGTCGCGCTGGGAACAGGATGGGACTCAGTGGTGAAGCTGCGCTGAAGAGGGGTTTATGACCCAAGGCATGAGAGAGCGAGGGTTGTCAGCGTGCGGGGGAATGCTTGCGAGGTTAAGAGAGAGAGAGACGCGCTGGCTATTAGCGAGGGGCAGGGAGGCCATGGCATTCAAAATGGCTGCCGCTTACGCGCACGAATGGGCTCGAAAAGGGGCAAGATGGCGCAGATAATGTTCACCAAGATTGTATTCATTTTTCACAGGCCTTCCTGGTGGTGTAGAGGTTTGTCTCTTGGTGGTTTGTCGCTCACATTCGCAGATTGGGCTCAAGTTCCGGTGGAGGGGACTGTGTCAAAGTCATAAAAAATTCCCCTTGGGAGCAAGATATATGAAATCGCATGAACACACTCAAAATTTCTTTCAACCACGATAGATTTACTTCACAAACAGTATACTGTGTGCCAGAGAGTCAAATGAGTGCAAAACAAATTAAAAAAAATATAGCTTTCAATTTATTATAGATTGCAATACATACACAGCTAATTACCAAATGTAAAAACAATTCAATTACATTAAATAGATTAATAACATTTATATAATCAAGATACATACACAAAAAAGAAAAAGAAATAAAATGTAATAAAAAGTGGGACAGCAAAGCAGCACGAAACATTGATTTCAGGTCAAGGAATCATCACAGTCATTTGACATATGAATAAATACAGTGCATATGCACACGGTTTGGACGGAAAATTTCCTGTTTTATATCAGTACAACCAGTGTAACATTTGTCATTTATCCGTGATAAATTCCAATACAACACACATCGACGCATTTCAGTGGGTCCACTGAAAATAACTCTCACCTTCTTCAGGAAAAACAGATTCTTCCAACTGTGTGTTAATAGATTCTCAAAATTCATAAGCCTCCAGGTACTGGTAGGTAAGTTTTGAAGAAAATATTTTGAAGTCGGGCACAGCGCCACTTGCGACTCACAATGCACAAACCCCCAAATGCTTTTAGTTTTTGTTAAACAGGGTTGTGGAGTCAGACCAAACTCCGCTCTCGGCTTCCAAAGGATGCTTTATTTTCTCCTAGTGGTACATAAAAACGTTCCTATTCCAAACAAAAGCATAAAGGAAAGAAATACATCCAATCTGAAAAGATGTACTGAGCTTGAACCAATCGGTCCTCAGTCACCGTTCTAGGGGAGGGAAAGGGTTCTCCTCAAGTTTCCAGAATATGGACTCTCAATTCAATCAGGAAAACATACATATAACCAGGGGTCTGACACAAGGAGCTGCTGCCTCCGTTCACCAAGCCAAGCCAATTCCCTGCCTCTTCGGACGTATTGAAGAAGTGAGTTTTACCGCCAGCCACCACTCTTAAGCGTGCGGGAAACAGTAGCGAGTATTTGAGGCCATGTTGCCGGAGTTTTCTCTTCACCCCCATATAAGAGTACCTCTGTTTTTGTACATGGAATGTGTAGTCTGGGAAGAACATGACTTTATGGTTATCAACCTGAACCTCATGCAGCTTCCTGATTTCTTATAGGATTGCATCCCGGTCTCTGAAATTTAGCAGACAAATCAAGAGCAGTCGAGGATTTGAGGCCGGAGGCAGGGGCCGGGTTGGGACTTGGTGTCCCCTCTCAACTACAAAATATGGAGATAGGGTACCTTCCGACAAGAGATTGTAGATCCATGACTCTAAGTAGGCTACAGGGTCCCTTCCTTCCTGTTTCTCCGGGAGGCCCACCACGCAGAAGTTGTTGTGTTGGGTCCGGCCGTCCTCGTCTTCAGCTCTGTCTTCCAAGAACTCCACCCTGTTGAGGAGATTCTGTATATTTGTGTCCACTGTGGCAACCTGCAAGGTGATGTCCATGACCGCAGCTTCAATCTTAGTATTGTGGTCAGTTAATTTTCGGCGGTCCGCATGCAATAATGTAAGATCTATGACCGCCTTATCAATTTTGTCTTCTAAGACTTTGCCGGTTTAGTTTAATGTTTCTCCCAGTTTTTCCACCACCGCCAGCAACATATCCAAATTTTTAGACATGGGGTCAAGTGTTTTTGCCTCTGCCATTTTGTCTGTCTTGGCTCGGTGGGTGGTGGAGGGTTCGGTATGCCAGCTGCGCTTGCTTTGGCTCAAGTTTTCTGCGACATCTATTTTAACGGATGTAGAAGATGAGGGCTATAAGGAGGGTGGGTGGTGTTACAGTGCTCGTGTTGTTCGCGGGGTTGCTGAGGAGAGCAGTCCTGGTATTTATAGAGGCGTGGAATGCTGCAGGTACATCTCAAGTGGTTATGATGGGTTTTTAGCCCCACCTAATCGTGCACTGTTCACCTGGTGCTCCGCACCTCAAATTTTCAACATAATATTAACACACTTAATGGTGTACGTTTGCTTTTAACTTTTTATTTTCGTTATTGCATCTGGTTTTTAACCTCATTGATTGTTATTTTCTTAGTTCATAACAAAAAAAGATGTCTTACATTTTCTGAGCTATACAATTATTGTTTCTTTTTCTGTACTTTGGCATAACATGTTTAAATCCATACAATTTTCATATATTTACAAAAGAGCCCAATGCATTTCGGCACCTCTGTGGTGCCTTCATCAGGGGCGACTCTGAAAATAAAAATATATACATAACGTAAGTATCATTTCAGGGATAGTGCATGGGGGTATTGACTGGAAAATTCGGATGTCATACCTGTTTGTTATGGTTGTGGTTGTATCTGTATGAACGCCTCTGTGTGTAATGCTCTGAATTTATCAATACCAAAACATAAATATCCATGTCAGTTATATGGACACCTGGATCATCAATCATCTAATGCATGTACTACCGTGAGGAACGTACCTTGTATGTTTTCTCTGTGTGCTCTGTAACAATAAGTACAATCTATCAGAACTGCACTGATACCACGACAGAAAGAACTACATTATTTATTTAGATTGCGTTTTAGTGGTATGCCCTACCTTATCTTCACCACATCTTTGATTCTGTGGGATAGAAGAAAATATTTCCTATGTTATACTTCTGAATTCCCGTTATGGCCACAAGTTAACTGCTCAGTTGAAAGTATTCCGTACCTGGTGTGCCAAAGGTTTCTTCCAAAAGCGAATAGACCGCAGCCCTGTGCTTGCCGTGTTCACCCGAACGTTAAGGAGACTCCATTAAAGAACTCCGCGAACTCCGGTTACGGGGTAGTAGTAGTTGACAACGGACTACTTTAATGCTCTGCATGCAATACTATCTCCCGTGTGGGCGCCATATTGGAACGGGTGATGATAGATTGTTACATTCAAATATACGCATCGAAAAATCAATTCTCGATCATACTGCACTCAGTATGGATACAAAAGAACAATAAAGTTCCTATAACGGAAAGCTATCTTAAATGCTGAAAAATCATTACAGTGTGTTATATTCACCTATGATGCTCACGCTCGGTGAATGCGGGTGATTCATAAGTTAAGGAACTGCCCATAAGAACTGTATTGCTGTTGGTCATGTCACTGCGTGACCATTGGTTATCAATCTAACAAAAAACCTGTTCTTGAATCTAGTGAACAACAAAACGTTTTTTTTTAAAAAAATGTGCCTACGGGTGCCACGTAATAGACACGTGCCGTTGTTCCATGCTAGTATAGGAGAACCCACTGTAAAAAATGTAAGACATCTTTTTTTGTTATGAACTAAGAAAATAACAATCAATGAGGTTAAAAACCAGATGCAATAACGAAAATAAAAAGTTAAAAGCAAACGTACACCATTAAGTGTGTTAATATTATGTTGAAAATTTGAGGTGCGGAGCACCAGGTGAACAGTGCACGATTAGGTGGGGCTAAAAACCCATCATAACCACTTGACAAAACCCAGGAGTGACTACCCTGATTAGTCGTAGCACCATTTGATTAGCACAAAAAACATTATCAAATAACGGAGTGCTCCTCACGAACCCGAGTTACGCAGTTACATCTCAGGCAGGCCAGATCGTCACACCAGGTGTGGAGAAGTGTGGTTCAGGGATTAGCGGCGGCAGACCTGGAAGCTGATATCGGCCCTGGACCAGGGTTCAATTCCCCGCCTCGGCGGGTCTTGGGCTAAAAATTCCACGGACTCGATAATTCTCGCTCCGGTGCCTTCTCGACTCACGGGTTCACACTCTGCGACTCTGGGCAATAGCTTGCTTAATCTCCACAACGGCCCCTCGCGGCGGGATACCTGGCTTTCACCTTGTGGATACCCTGCCGGGGTTATCTCACAGGGGAATACCAGGACGGGTTCCCTAAGCAAGCGCCGGGAAACCCACTGCGGGTAGCTGTGCACTATATAAGCTCAAATACATTTACATTTACATTTACCTCTGGCCACAACAATTGTGTTCAGGTGGAGCCCAACAGGTACCCGCAGCTCTCCTGGGTCCCTGGTGACTATTTCTGGAATATCTGTATAAATGGTGCCCCTCTGCCAACACCTCTGTTCTCGTGTTGTATTTAGGCAATAGAAATGTATTGCACAAACTGTCCCTCTTGTGTATCCCTTGTCGTCTATGTGTTCTTTGGAGGGCAGTTTGCATTTTGACTACAGCAGTTCAGAAGGGCGTCTGCCTCCACACGGCGTGATCTTGGGCCAGGGCCTGATGAGGTAAATAGTAGGTGCCTCCTGCGTAGGGAAGTCCATGCCTTGGCTTCCGCTCCGGCGTTATATGCTTTGAGCATCTGCAAGAGCTCCCAAAATCAGGAGTGCCAGTTCGTGGGTATGCAGTTTTGGCCCCCAACCTCAGCTATACCCCAGTGCGGTCAGGTCCGGTATTGTAGTCTCAGGGGTGAGACCGGCCTCAAGGTTCCCTGCCGGGAGGCACGTTGGATCAGTAGGGACCTTCACTCATTTCCGTCACAGACGTAGTGTGGTCGGGGTAATAGGTCCTCAGACACCTCAAGGAAGTGGTTAGGCGCGGGCTGCGAAGCCTATTTGTGTGCAGCAATCTGCAATCTCTCGGTGTGTGGTTGGGGGGTCTGTACCGAGCAGGTCAATTAGTGCCTGGAGAGTCAACAGCTGTGGGCTACGTGACGCCGTCCATGTTGGTTGCCTTCCGACGCCTCCGTTATGCTTTTTGTGCTGTGCGCCATCTCTTCAGGCCCAGTGGGCGGGGCCAGACCCCGGGCTTGTGTAGAGTGTAGGCCAATTTGGGCACAGCCCACTGGGATCCAGAATCACCTGAAGGACTCAGTCCAGGGTGGGTGTGCCGATCATGCTGGAAATGGGAACGGAGGTCCCGAACCTGTTTAGGTGGAGCTGGGAGGAGAACAGTCTCTGCAGGTGGCGCCTTGAGGATAATTGTTGGTCGGCATTGGGAGACCGAGACGGAGCACTACGCAAGCATGTCTGCTTCCACTGACGTGTGGCCATGCCCCTTTCACACCAATCATCAATGTTTGTCTCTTTCTTTATCATATCTTACATGATCAGCACCCAAGGCCAAGAAGACAGGGTCGGAGTCGCTGGAAGCAGCTGGAAAACACCAGGACCAGGACTGCTCCTCTACCGAGGGCTCTGCTGCTGGCCCCAGTTAGTCTTCCTGTTGTTAATATTAATAATTATGTTTCCCTAACTTTTACTGCACCTTATTTTTTCCGAACTATCATTTCCGTTTCCTAATAATATTTTTTACCAAATCTTCTTCAATCTAGACTATCTGTTTCTAAATTCTTGTTATCCCTGACTCTACCTGCCTCTGATATGACTCTCTGTAAAACTATTATTATTAGTTTGCCTGTAGCTAAGCTTGCCCAGTTAGCCACTCCTTATTTAAAAGGTTTTTATTAAAACTCAAATTCAACAATAGCTATAGCCACTGAGTCCAGTCATTTGGGTTGGCCTCTTGTAGTCTTCCTAATCTTGAGAGGCTTTTCGACAATACCCACCAACAAAATTCCCAACCAGATATTTCTCTATTTTTTATAGGATAGGACATACTACTACGAGTAGTGTCTACTCCACTCTAGTACCCAATTTGTAGCGATGTATGTGGTATATGTATGTATTTTTACTTTTTTTCAATCTTGCTAGTGAAAAATAGGGGGAGGTGTATATGGCATCTGAAAAAGTTTTTTTTCTAGGCATACCGACCGCAAGCACCAGTACCGGGGCCAGCGGCAGGGCAGCCAGGAGAGAGCAGTGGATGCGGCAAATGCCACAGTGGTGGGTGAGCCAGAGGCAGTGGCGGGCGGTGGTAAGTTATACTTATATTCCTTACTTATTGACAATAGTTTCACTTGCTGCAAGGGTGTTGTGTAAGTTGAGAGTGACTAAGTTGTTGTGAACAACAGTTGAAGAAGGCACCCTTTACTAAGCATTGGAGCAATAGCATTATTGGTGGGGTCAGTTAAGCAACTGATGGACTCTTCTATCTGACTTCAACTCAGCTGTGAAAGTTTTATGGAGAAGACTAAGAGTCTAGATGACCTTGATGGATGGGTTGAACGAAAAGGGAAAGAAGGATGGAAGGAGGAAGGACTGGCGCGTGTAGTATAGGGATAGTTGCGGAAGACATTTTGACACGAAGGGTTAATTTGTTTGAACAGGGTGGAAGAGCGATAATACATGCAGAAAAACGTTAGCAGTGCATAAGGTTCACGCTGTCACTTCTAAGCTTGTTTTCAGCATTCCATAGACAAAGTTATCTACGGCTGGCATGTTATTTAAAATACACTGCTTTAAGCGATGAGAAGCAGGAAGTGTGGGAGAGGTGCAGGCAAAAGTTGTTCTAACCCTGAGAAATAGAGTTCAGGAAAAGGCCAAAAGATGTCCAAAGAGATGATTAGTGAGTGTCAGGGCAGCCAGAGAACACGCACTGATAACACATCTAGAAATTGCGAGAAAAGAACAGAATCGGAAACAAGCCAAGCTTCAAGATATTTAAGCACAGAGGAACGTGTGGGAGATTGAAGCTCGCAGATGGGGTTGTGCAAACTGCCATCACCCGTATCTGCCTCCCTGGCCGTGCTGTTTCTAGGCTGTGACGCTTGAGAAACAGCGAGAAAGGAGAGGGCTTCCCAGCACAGTGGAATAATTGAGTTCTATCTTAAGTTCCACCCAGGGATGAAAGGCCTTTATTTTACTGCTTTATTCTAATTGGTCACAGTGTCATTGTGGTGTCTGTGACCAAATGTACTATGCTCCATTCTGATTCACATGTTTACAGAATTGCTTTGGATATTCCAATGTAATGCAGTAGCCATTGTGCATTTCATAGCCAGTTGATTAATGCTGTTTTGCAAGTCAAGAACAAGGGAATGGTATTTCAACTGTTACATGGTTTTCAATTAGGTATTTGACACTGAGCGGCTGAGCTTCCTGAATGTTACTCTAGTGAACTTCATACTTGTGTGTACGATCATAGTTTCTTTTAGTGAATCTGACCTTTTGATTGTTATTATCAAAAATGTATCAAATCACCTTGCTTTTGTGCTAACCCATATATTTACTTTACTATTTCATTAAAGCTAATTTGTGCAACTATTGGTGTATTGCTCCTCCTTGAGCATCCTTATTGACTAGAATATTTGGATTGATCGACATGGGGACGCAAAAAGAGTAAAGCAGAGAGAGAAGGGCAGAAAGAGGCAGAAGCCTTTGTCCATTTCCGGGTAGTTATCGACTGACCCGTTTTTAGGTCGAGCAGACCTACATTCAATGCGTAAGCATTGATTGTGTCTGCTTCAGACCTATTGTCACCCGTATTTAGGAATGAAGACACGACTCAGACGCGCGCTTTTGCAGTCTCAGTTTTGACCGCGGGAGCGCGCGTCTAAGCCGCGCTTGCGCAGACGAACTCCCAGCCCCTGCTTTCGCTTCGCTCGCATGCATTAACGGCGCACACACACAGACACAGCCAGCCACCACCCCTCTGCATGCATGCACACACACACAGGCGCGCGCATGCACACGCAGGCACACACACATACATGCACACACCCCTCCCCCTTTACCTCACCGGAGTCGGACTCGGGCTTGCACCATCTGCCAAGGGAGCCCCGCAGAGCACTCGAGCTCCTCTGCCACTCTACCAAGAAGCGGAGCTCTCCCCATAGGCATGGGGGCCCTGCAGTCTCCCCGCTGGTCTTCACCCGGGCCCCCTCCTGTAACCCGGGACTTCATGCGGCACTTCTCTTCTCCGGGCTCGCAGTCGTCAAAACGAAACTGAAGAGTGGTGCGCATGCGCAGGCAGCCCCCGCCCTCCTACTCCTCACAGGCCGGCGAAGAGCTGATGGCAGTGCAAGACTGTTTTTTTTTGTAAACTAAATGTCGATCAAATCGTTCATGGGTGAAATCGCTTGATTCATTTGGTGGGTGTGCGCTTGTAGTGTCCCGTTAATGTCTTTTACCCATGTTTGAGTGGGGAAAAGGTGGGACAGCGGTGGCTTCTGCCTCCAAGCAGTCCCGACTTTGTTAGTTGCTCAAGGAGGACGGGGTTTGAAGTCCTTTGCTCCGTCAGTGTTTTGCGCTCGCTTTGTATAGTTGTGTAGACCCGATCTACTCTCTTGTGTGATGGCGATCACGTTGAAACTGTGATTAGTGCCTTTATTTTGACATCCGCGTGATTTTCATTTCCGGTATAACTTGTGGTAGTTGAAGGACATTAGTGCTGCTGCCCCCCCCCCCCCCAATGCCAGAATCAAGGTTTGTCCTTTATACTGTTACTTGGCAGCCCCGGCCAAGCACATGACGCCATTTCCCTCGTCTCCCTGCAGCCCGCCGCGTGAACAGCACACTCTGTACTGAGGCGGGGTGGAGTAGGGGTTCAGGTTAGTGCGGAGTTGTGCTAAAGTGGGGTTGCACTAGTGCTGAAGTGAGGCTGCACTGGTGATGAGGATGAGAAAGGCGATCCTGAAGATAACTATTGCTGAAGTTTATCATAGTGTTTAGGAGCCTGCAATGTTGTTCTAGCTTTTTGCCTGCAGACCGCAAACACCGTCATATTTCGTGGCTACCAAGGACCAAGCGCCAAGAAGCAAATGTGTTTAAAGAGTGCGCTACACTCTTATTACTTTTATTAGTGCCATGTTTACCTCGATCGATCAGTGACACCACTAATTGGTAATAAGGCTGTATAATGAAATAAACAGAATGTATATTATTAAACTACACTTGAGTGCTTTTTGCAACATAAACGTGGCGAGTGCATAGAGGTGTGAGGGATGCGTGTGCACGGTGTGAGCTATGGGGTTGGGGTAGTATATTTTTGAATGTCAGTAAATTCCAGAGACAAACGAGATTATGTGGAGGAGTCCTGGTTTTCCATAGTAACCATTGGCAAGAATCCAGAGATGGAGTTTGGAAAAAAAACACTGGCAAAGACAACGGCATTGGCAGTTAATGTGCTGCAGCACAAAAACTGCTATTGTGCATGTATGTTTAGATGCATTTGTAAATTAAAGCCAGAATGTAAATTAAAGCAAAATCTATTTCAGCTGCAGTCTGTGCCCTTGTAGATGTGTTTTTGTGTTTTAAGTGTGCACAATTTCTAAATTTATTACAACCTGCTGCAGTTACAAATCAAACCAGGAATTCCAACCCTACATGGTGCAGTGTGTTACCTATTTAGGCAAGTGCTTCAACGCCCCACATTGGGGTACTAAGAGCTATGTAAATGTTGCAGTACAATCCTGCTGTGTTTTTTACAGAAAATATATAGTAAAGCAGAGTGGTAGGTGAGGGAAGGGAAGAAAACACGCAGGTCCAAGTCCGGTGAGTGGGAGAAAGAGGTGATTGATTGGTTGTCGGGAGAAAGGAATGCGGGGAAGATGTTAGTGGTATGAACAGTGAAAGTGATACAAATTTAGTGTCACTGTTGTAAAAATATTTGACGTGTTATCCCAGTTTTTGGCTTGGAAAAAGATTTGCGGCGTTCCAACTGAAACGCAAGTGCACATGCTGGCAATGGCACTGACATCCAACTTGCTGTGGCCGTCTTATTCGGATCTTGAGTGGGTGCTGGGGATGACCATGTAACATATTTGCTTTTCTACACTGTATAATCTGGCTAGGGGTGAGCGAAGATCTGCATCTCGGGCCTGCCATGGTAAGCAGGAACAACTGAGGCCTGCCGCGGCCAACTCCAGGGTGCTGGTGATCAGCCTCGGTGGCACTGGTGGGCTGTATGACACTCACACTGCGCCCAGATGTGGGGCTTCGCTCCGGCAGCTCGTTCAACTGCAGAGCCTCCATGAGCTGATGGCCCTTCACATTAGCAGCTTCCTGCATCCCCTTCCCTCCTGTCTTTTTGCTTTAATTGCTGAATGTGCAAATACCGTTCTCCAGGGACAGCTCCTCCATTGTGGGCGGAGGGTTTGGTTGGATGCGGGCTGGTAGGCGGTCCTGCTCTAGGGCAGGGGAGGAGTGCTTGCCCACTCTGAGGGGGCTGACTGTTTGATCGGCCCAAGGGCCGAGCCAACCAGTCCTACGCACTCTCCCTTTTCTCCATGTAGGCTGCATGGCCTACCCATAGAAGTTTGTGTGGTAGGCATCTCAACCAATCACAATGCTGCCATTACAGCGTTGTAATTGGCTTAAGGGGGAGGGGAGGGAGGCTGCCTGCTTCCTGTGTGGAGCAGAGAAGCAGTGATGTTGCAGGACCTGGCCGGCGAAGGCAAGTCCACTTTAACAGACAACAGGCGCCACTGTGCCACAAGGCCGCCAGAGTCATCCTCTTTCAGTAACACCTCCTTTAAAAAAAAAAAAACTGCACGTGCATCCTGCTTCTTTAGCTCCTTCCTCTCTGCTAGAAACAGACAGCCGGCGCCACAGGGGCAATATAAACAGAGCTATCCTGCTTAATGAATGTTTAGGGGAATTCACGTGTTTAAAGGAAACAAACTCCTAATATCAATACATGTAAGTCACGTAAATACAACACATATTGCATTACAAATGCTACAGGTGTCACATTTGCGAAAGTTATAACTATTGGCATTGTAAATGACAACGCTATTAATTTCGCTATTTTCAAAAACAAAACATAAATAAAAAATGTGTAATTTACAATACCAATAGCTCAAACTTTCCTAATGCGAGACCTATTGCATTGCAAATGCTTGTTTGGTGTTGCAGGAATCTTGAATAGGTGGGCAGCGCCCATTCTATGGGAGGCATTAGATGAGAAAGTAACTCCTCTTTCAGTGGAAGATGCAGTTGAAAGTGTGAAACTAAAAGGGGCGAAGCTGGCGCTGAAAGCATCAGGGCAAGTGGGATGACTTTTCCTGTCTGCGCTCCTTACAGTGTATAAGAAAACATTAACTCAAGATGCAGAGATAAGAAAGCTCCGGGGTGAGGTTGCAGCCTTGCAAGAGAAGCACCTCATTATGAGAGAGACTGTAGAGAGTGCCGTAACTCATGGTAATCAAATGGAGGCAGGGTGCACCACATTAGCAGTGCGAGTAGCACAACAGAAGAGTAGGCAGACGCCTAAAGTATCCTCAGACGTGCAAGCAAGGGTACAACAAAAGAGTAAGCAGAAGCTATCCTCAGACGTGCAAGCAAGGTGCAACAAAAGAGTAAGCAGAAGCCTAAAGTATCCTCAGACGTGCTAGCAAGGGTGCAACAAAAGAGTAAGCAGAAGCCTAAAGTATCCTCAGACGTGCTAGCAAGGGTGCAACAAAAGAGTAAGCAGAAGCCTAAAGTATCCTCAGACGTGCTAGCAAGGGTGCAACAAAAGAGTAAGCAGAAGCTATCCTCAGACGTGCAAGCAAGGGTGCAACGAAAGAGTAAGCAGAAGCCTAAAGTATCCTCAGACGTGCTAGCAAGGGTGCAACAAAAGAGTAAGCAGAAGCTATCCTCAGACGTGCAAGCAAGGGTGCAACAAAAGAGTAAGCAGAAGCCTAAAGTATCCTCAGACGTGCTAGCAAGGGTGCAACAAAAGAGTAAGCAGAAGCCTAAAGTATCCTCAGACGTGCTAGCAAGGGTGCAACAAAAGAGTAAGCAGAAGCTATCCTCAGACGTGCAAGCAAGGGTGCAACAAAAGAGTAAGCAGAAGCCTAAAGTATCCTCAGACGTGCTAGCAAGGGTGCAACAAAAGAGTAAGCAGAAGCCTAAAGTATCCTCAGACGTGCTAGCAAGGGTGCAACAAAAGAGTAGGCAGAAGCCTAAAGTATCCTCAGACGTGCTAGCAAGGGTGCAACAAAAGAGTAAGCAGAAGCCTAAAGTATCCTCAGACGTGCTAGCAAGGGTGCAACAAAAGAGTAAGCAGAAGCTATCCTCAGACGTGCTAGCAAGGGTGCAACAAAAGAGTAGGCAGAAGCCTAAAGTATCCTCAGACGTGCTAGCAAGGGTGCAACAAAAGAGTAAGCAGAAGCCTAAAGTATCCTCAGACGTGCTAGCAAGGGTGCAACAAAAGAGTAGGCAGAAGCCTAAAGTATCCTCAGACGTGCTAGCAAGGGTGCAACAAAAGAGTAAGCAGAAGCTATCCTCAGCTGTGCAAGCGAGGGTACCAGTATGCAAAGGAAATTGGAATCCCAATACTTGGGATGTGACAGTTTCTGATGACGATAATTGGAAGGATGAAGTGGAAGTATGTGTAGCAGAAATAGGGGAAGATGTAAGTGAGAAAGAGGACACTTTGAAAGCTTGCCCTCTTGTGCAAAACAAATCAAAGGGGATAGGTGGAGGACAGGTACAAAATACCCGTCTGGTGAGAGATTATACATAGAGTGAGTTGTTAGAAACAGCACGTATGTTTAGACAGATGCCTGAGGTGCCTTTGTTTAAATGGCTAGTGCGACTTTGGGATACTGGAGCAGATGGTACATTTTTATCACCAACTGAACTTCTAAAAATAGGGTCCGTAATCACCCATGCCATGTCAGGACAACGATTACAAGGTGTGCAGGGGCAACAAGCATATTCCCTGATGATCTGATTGATAGAAGCAATGAGACAATTGCATCCAAACGCTATGAATGTAGATGAAAATTGGGGTTCTTGGCACACGATCATAAAGGAAAATGAGCAACTAAGAGAAATGGGAATGCAGAGTGCAGTATATTTCCAGCAATTCACAGGACCAGACTTTGAACCTTTAACTGCAAGCTTTAGAACACGGTTTATTCGAAATACCGCTCCACGTATGAAAGGTGCCTTATTAGCCCTCCTAGGACCTGCCCAGGGGCGACCGATGGTAGAAGTGGGGGAATGGCATGCTGTGATCGATCTAGCAAATGCCTTTTTCTTAGCCTATAAAGAACAGGTCTCAGAAAAACTAGAGAGGTTAATTGAATACCTACAACAAAGAGGGTGCACCATTAACTCTAAAAATGTCCAAGGCCCTACACAGGAGGTCACATTTTTGGGTGCTATTTAGTCAGGACCAGTAAAAAGAATACCACAAAAAGTGATTGATATAGTACAGCAGCTGAAGGTTCCTCCAACAAAGGCAGAAGCACAACGGTTCATTGGCTTGATGGGGTTTTGGAGGCAGCATATCCCTCATTTAGGATTAATAATGAGACCATTATATCAAGTGACTAGAAAAAGACATGCTTTTCAAAGGGGCCCGAACAACAAGAGGCCTTTGAAGGGGTAAAAGATGCATTACAGAACTATTTTGCGGTAGGTCCAATTACAGAAATAGACCGGTTTGAGTTAAAGATGATAATGCAGGACGATGTAGTGATGTGGAGCCTATGGCAAAGGCAGGGAAGAAAGAAAGTGCCACAAGGATTCTGGTCAAAGAAACTAGCACCAATGATGAGCAATTATACCACATTAGAGAAAGAATTAGCAGGAGCATATTGGGCACTAGTGGAACCAGAACGCATAACTGGTGTCCAGCCGATTACCTTAAAAACACGAGTCCCTCTGCTGGGTTGGATAGGAGAAGGAGGGGTTGGTGCTAAAGTAGGTAGAGGGCAGGAGTCTACCATTCTGAAATGGAAATGGTATCCGCGGTATACAGTCTAAATATCGATTCCTAATTGTCGACCTACACAAATATCGAGTTGGAAATATCGAAGGTACAGAATTTCGATGTCAAGAATATCATTGGACAGAATATCGACCCTTAGGTAAGTAATATCGAATTTATTTATATCGATGTAAGTAATATCGAAGTTAGTAATATCGATAGCATATATATCGATGTAACTAATTTCGATGTTACTAATATCGATATTTGTATTATTTTTATGTATTTAATTATGTATGTGTAATATGTTTTTGTTAAGTATTCTAATTTTTTTAAATTATATGTGTATTATTTTTATATATTAATAATGTTATTTTTAAGTAAATTTTATGTTTTAGTACCGGAGCGGGTTGTGGGTTGATAGGGGAGTAGGGTGGGAAGTAATTTAAATATACTAAATTAATTAATAATTTTTAGGAATTATAAATTAATTTTAATTATTTTTTGTTTCTATTTCTGTAGCGGGTTGTGGGTTTATAGGGCAATTGGGTGGGAAGTAATTTAATTGTAATAAATTAATGATTTATAAAAAGAATTGTTATGGATAATTATTTTATTTATAATTAATTATTAATTGGCAATTAATTATTTAAATTGATAATTTATTTTTTAATTGGTAATTTGTTTTTAATTGTTATTTAATTTTTTTATTGGTAATTCATGTTTGTAATTGGAAAATAATTTTTGTAATTGGTAATTAATTTTTTAATTGGTAAATAATTTTGTTAATTGGCAATTAATATTTTTAATTGGTAATTATTTCTTATTAATTGGAACATATTTGTAATTAATTGGTAATCAATGTTTTATAAAAAGTATTATTTGGTATAAAAATAATTTTATTGTTTAATAATTTTTAATTGTGAAATAATTTTAAACAATATTTTTTTGTATGAAAAATATTTTATTGTTTAATATGTATTATTTGGTGAGTAATATTTAATAATTAATATTTATTGGTATTTGTTGTTAATTTATTGTTAATTAATTATTCAAATGTAATTGCTTTTAATAATTATTAATTGTTTGTAAATGATGTAGATTTATTTTAAAATGTAATTATACATTATTTTAAATATAAAAATTATTTATAAGTATGTTATATTTAAATTCTACGCTATCCATCGCTTTCCCTACTGTTGCACCCTCTGGAGTTTGAATAGTAATTTTTACCCCTACGCTATCCAACGCTTTCCTTACTGTTACACACTCTGGAGTTGGAAAAGTAATTTTTTTCCCTACGCTATCCAATGTTTTCCCTACTGTTACACCCTCTGGAGTTGGAATAGTAATTTTTACCCCTACGCTATCCAACGCTTTCCCTACTGTTACACCCTCTGGCATTTGAATAGTCATTTTTATCCCTACGCTATCCAACGTTTTCCCTACTGTTGCACCCTCTGGAGTTGGAATAGTAATTTTTACCCCTATTCTGTCCAACGCTTTCCGTACTGTTGCACTCTCTGGAGTGGGAATAGTAATTGTTACCCCTACGCTATCCAACGTTTTCCCTACTGTTTCACTCTATGGAGTTGGAATAGTAATTTTTACCCACCCGCTATCCAACGCTTTCCCTACTGTTGCACTCTCTGGAGTGGGAATAGTAATTTTTACCCCTACGCTATCCAACGCTTTCCCTACTGTTGCACTCTCTGGAGTGGGAATAGTAATTTTTACCCCTACGCTATCCTACGTTTTCCCTACTGTTTCACTCTCTGGAGTTGGAATAGTAATTTTTACCCCTACGCTATCCAACGTTTTCCCTACTGTTTCACTCTCTGGAGTGAGAATAGTAATTTTTACCCTTACGCTATCCAATGCTTTCCCTACTGTTGCACTCTCTGGAGTGGGAATAGTAATTTTCACCCCTACGCTATCCAACGTTTTTCCTACTGTTGCACTCTCTGGAGTGGGAATAGTAATTTTTACCCCTACGCTATTTAACGCTTTCCCTACTGTTTAATTTTCTGGAGTGGGAATAGTAATTTTACATTCTACGCTATCCAATGTTTTCAATACTGTAGTTTTTTTTGGACTTTAAATAGTAGTTTTATTTATTTATGTATTTAATATATTTTGTATTATTTTAGATACTGTTGTATTTAATTAAGTTTAAAAATATTGAAAGTATATTTAATTTTTTTAAATGTATTAAATATAATTGTTTATTTTTATTTATGATAATTAAGAAAATGTATTATTAGGTAAGTATATATTATATGTTATGTTTATTTTTAATTAAAGTTTTATTATTCAAAACGTATTATTTATTAATTTTAAATGTTATTAAATATGTTTAAATATGTTTCTTTTATTTATAAGTATTTTTTACTTTATTTTACTTTTTTTTAACAGAAAAAAAACGATATTTTTAATTACGATATTTTTAACATT
This sequence comes from Lissotriton vulgaris, assembly GCF_964263255.1. Classification (NCBI taxonomy): domain Eukaryota; kingdom Metazoa; phylum Chordata; class Amphibia; order Caudata; family Salamandridae; genus Lissotriton; species Lissotriton vulgaris. The sequence goes on along the minus strand of NC_141687.1, from coordinate 687,856,479 downwards.
GATATTTTGGTTTTGATATTTTTGTACTTACCATGTTGTAGATAGGGTGTCGATATACTTGCCTTCGATATTCCAGCGTCGATGTTCTGTAGGTCGATATTATGTCCGTCGATATTCTGTCAGAGATTTGGTATCCGCAGTAGAGAGCAAAACCTGGGCCAGCAGAAGTGTTGAAGTTACAAGAAGATATACTGGGGGCAGTGGACTTACAGGCAATAGCCCCCTCATCAAAGGTTATCAAAATGGAACCGTCACCATTCAAAACAGACCCACCCTTTGAACAGTTTACTGGAGAAGAACAACAAAATGCATGGTTTACAGATGGAACAGCTCGATATCATCAAGGCAAAAGACAACGGCAAGCAGTTGCATTCCAGCCTGCTACAGAAACGTTGTTGTTGCAGAGAGGAGATAATGGATCAAGCCAGTTTGCTGAGCTGCAGGGGGTAGCAGCTGTAATTGAACAAGCCCCATTGGAAAAAAAACATTTGTGTACACTGACAGTTGGGCTACTTATCAAAGACTAATAAGTTGGGCTCCAACCTGGCACAAAGATGGATGGAAAATTAAGGGCACTGCTCTGGGAAGAGATGTGGAAGAAAGGGCAAAAGTGTCAGATCTATGTGGGCCATGAGGACACCCATTGTTTGTCGAACACCTCCCTTGCATCCCTATTCAACAATACTGCAGATCAAATGGCCAAAACACGAACTGTGGTCATCAATGAAGAAGCAGAAGTAGCATTGGCGAACTGGGCCCATGCAACCTCAGGACATCTAGGAGAGAATGACACTTATGCATGGGCGCAGCAACTGCAAATCCCAGTGTCTAAAGAGCAAGTACAAAAAGCAGTGAAGGCGTGCCCTACATGTAACCAGATGCAAAAAAAAACGAGCGAACATGTTAAAAGAGGAACTGCAGCTGCCACAGTATGGCAATTCTACTATATTGGCCTCCTGCCAAAGGAAGGGGGTAAAAGCTACATATTGACCATGGTGGACACCTATTCTGGCCTCATGTTAGGTATGCCTTGTAAGTCTGCAAACCAAAAATCCACTTTGCGAGGGATAGACTAACTGAGCAGACATTATGGAATGCCTGATGACATCCAAACAGATAGGGGCACAATTTTTCAGGGAAAGCTGTACAGGATTTGGCCCAAGAGCAGGGGGGTCGATGGGTATTAGATCTTAGTTATTATCCACAAGCTGCAGGAATGATTGAGAGATATAATGGGTTGTTGAAAGGGCAGATGAGGAAACTATTGTCACAGCAGACTTTAAAAGGGTGGAGTAGTAATCTAGACAGAGCCCTATTTGAATTGAACAACATAACAATTGGACAGCAGACTCCATTCATTCGAATGACAGGGCAAGACAAGAAATGTACACATACCTTAATTGTCTGGAAGACAGACCCTCGAGCCTGACTCCCCTTGCACGCTACCCCTGGCAGCATAGGATTGGATTTGTTTGCCCTAGAAGGTGGAGAAGTGCAAGTCGGACAAATAAAGGTCATACCCCTAGGAATAGGAATAGGAGTAAGGGTACCACCAGGGACCTATTGCAGAATCGCCCCTCGATCCAGCCTAGCTATGAAAGGGGTGTCAGTTCTTGGAGGAGTCATTGACCCAGATTATCGAGGGGAAGTTAACTTAGTGCTGCTAAACCAAGGGGATGCGGCTGTATTGTATCAAACACATGACAGACTTGCAGAGTTGATTTGTGAAAAAGCACACACTCCACACTTAGAAGAGAGGTCTGGCCCCCGATGATACCCAGAGGGGGATATAGGATTTGGAAGCACAGGACAGAATGTGTGGGTACACCATCCGGGGAAAAGACCAGAAGCAGGAGAAATACTAAGTCGGGGAGTAGGAAGCACGGATGTTGTACTCTGAATTCTAATGTACCTATGTTTATACCTGCAGCGAAACTCACTCCACTGATCATAAATGATGAAGCCCAAGACCATGATGTGGTTCCTGTTTGCCGCGGTAATTGCAGCTGGAAAAGCTATATGGGTTCGGCCGAACAAAGCAGAGAATACTGTCACAGACCTCAACATAGTTTGTGCACCGCAAGCAACTAATGTTACAGATGACACTGGGAAAATCTCACCCTGTAATATAAAAGTGCCTGGAAGTAAGTGAATGGCTGCCAAAGCGATAACTTGGAAAGTAATGGGACAACAGATTAGACACGCTAACGGACTGAATGAATTACAAGGAACACCTGCAATAGTACAGGTGTTATATTACACCTTAAATATGATATGTAGATACTGTGATACAATTGTGCCATTTACACCAGCATCAACATATCCATGTAAACAATATGATTGTTCCGATAAACAGAGTATTTTGCCAGGGCATATGGTAATTGTTACAATGAATAATGGAACCAAAGGAGCTCGATATTTGAAACCACCAGCACTTACGTTTGATGCGGCTAATAGACGCATAGTTAGCAACCTAGGAAACATTTCCATAGTTCGATATAGAATAGGATGTAAACAAGCTTTACATGCAAGCATAGGGGTAAGAGCATTAAACTCCTTTGATATTGAGGCTGTTAGAAATAAATTATCATCCACAAGATATAGCACAGGAGAAGCAATAAAAGTTATATCTCAGTGGGGCCCAACTCATTCACGAGAAGTATGGAAAGTTATACCATGATTGGCAATGGCGTAATTTTACTTATGAGCAATTTGGCAAAGGCTTTCATGACACATGAATTGTCCAAAGGGATTCAGTGTATCTTATGGCAAAATGTTGTAAACCAACAGTATCTAGAATTTAAAGCAGAGTGGGGACAACTTCAGGGAGAATACTGGAGACAACAATTAAACTTGCCTGAAGAAATATGGGCAAAGCCTATATAGTTTCATTGCGAAAAAGAAATGTGCTGTTCTCATTTTAACATAGCAAGAAGTGATTCCATTCCTGAGATATGGTGTGCTTTTGTGTTGCTTCCCATAATCATAGGGAAAGAGTGGTGGATACCACATACCGACAAAAGGTAGATAGATCAAACTAATCATACAGTAGATCCCACAAGATGTGCAGAATGGTCAAAGGGCTGGGTATGCACCCACACAGGAAGGGTATTAGACCCATGCCTACATATAGTACCGGGAGAATGTGAATGGTTACCCTATCCTATAAACGGCACAGACCTATATCTAGTAGGGGCAGAAAGTATCACCCTCTACTTATTAATGGATTTATGCAAACTACACGAGAACAAGTAATGGGGGTGTCTAATGTAACTAGTATTATTAATATAAGTACCCATATACTGTATCGACCAACTGAATTCACCACCACCACCACCTTAGAGATGGAAGTGCAAGAGCAAATAGAATGGAAGGTCCCACTTATCATTGAATTACCCAGACTAGAAGCCATCAGACAGTATGCACAGGTTACCTTTGCTAAGTTAGATACAGCAGCTAATTATACCAAGGATACAGCTATACAAATGACTATTGATGCTAAACAGCTTATGCATACTGCTTCACATATTCAACAAACAACTGAGCACCACTGGTATGACATTTTCTTTGGTTGGGCACCACGAGCTACACGAACTCTTAATCTGGTACTACACCCTTTGCTTTGGCTACTAATTTCTTGTATTATGTTAATGGTTATGCTATGTAAGCTATATGCATGCAACAAACAGTTTTACACTACATTGCAGCGCTCAATGTAATGCTTACTGGAATTCGTATCAACTTAACTGGAGGAGCAGTGAAATAGATGCATATTTTTCGCATGTATTAGCGCTCATCTAAACGGGGTGGAGTGTGTAGTATAGACATAGTTGCGGAAGACATTGTAACGCAAAGTGTTAATTAGTTTGAACAGGGTGGAAGAGCGATGATACATTCAGAAAAACTTAAGCAGTGCATAAGGTTCACGCTGTGGCTTCTAAGCTTGTTTTCAGCATTCCATAGACAAAGTCATCCATGGCTGGCATGTTATTTACAATGCACTGCTTTAAGCTATGAGAAGCAGGAAGTGCGGGAGAGGTGCAGGTCAAGGTTGTCCTAACCCTGAGAAAGAGAGTTCAGGAAAAGTCCAAAAGATGTCCAAAGAGATGATTAGTGACCGTCAGGGCAGCCAGAGAACACGCACTGATAACACAGCTAGGAATTGCGAGAAAAGAACAGAATCGGAAACAAGCCAAGCTTCAGGATATTTAAGCACAGTGGAACGTGTGGGAGATTGAAGCTCGCAGATGGGGTTGTGCAAACTGCCATCACCCGTCTCTGCCTCCCTGGCCGTGCTGTTCCTTGGCTGTGACGCTCGAGAGACAGAGAGAAAGGAGAGGGCTTCCCAGCACTGTGGAATAATTGATTTCTATCTTAAGTTCCACCCAGGGATGAAAGGCCTTTATGTTACTGCTTCATTCTAATTGGTCAAAGTGTCATTGTCTGTGACCAAATGTACTATGCTCCATTCTGATTCACATGTTTACAGAATTGCTTTGGATATTCCAATGTAATGCAGTAGCCATTGTGCATTTCATAGCCAGTTGATTAATGTGGTTTTGTAAGTCAAGAACTAGGGAATAGTATTTCAACGGTTAAATGGTTTTCAATTAGAGATTTTACACTGAGCGGTTGAGCTTCCTGAATGTATTCTAGTGAACCTTACTTGTGAATACGATCATAGTTTCTTTTAGTGAATCTGACCTTTTGATTATTATTATCAAAAATGTATCAAATCACCTTGCTTTTGTGCTAACCCATATATTTACTTTACTATTTTATAAAAGCGAATTTGTGCAACTATTGGTGTATTGCTCCTCATTGAGCATCCTTATTGACTTATATTCGAATATTTGGATTGAGTGACAGCTGTCAGTCTACTACAGGGCAAGATGTAATATATATGACTTGCAGAGAAGGATGCGTGGGATGCATGCATAGGTGGTTGATAGGAATCAGATGCATGGGTGATTGAAGGATGGGTGGGAGGTGAAAGAGAAGAGGCCTGCCTGGGTGTGTGAAACTGTATGGGTGGATAGCAAGAATCCTCCAGGGAGTTTCATGGGTCAAACTCAAAGGCAAGCAAAGAAGGATGGGTGGGTGGTGGTTTGAAGAAAAAAAATAATGTTTGTTGTTGGTGAAATAAACTAAGGTTTGTTGAGAGATTAAGAAGAACAATAGAAATGTTTACATTGAATGGATGGATGCCAGTGTGGTATTCATCATAGATAGCATAGGTGGAGACTGTCACTTGATGAAGAGTCTTTGAAGAGAATGTAAAAGAAAAAGAAATAATGCCAGAGTAGCAAAGCCAAGGCGAATAGAAGTTGTATTTTCAGAAAACTACTCACAGTAGTTTGCAAGCAAAGCATATATATTGTGTATGTATGTTGTTATCAAGCGCCTCCCTCCGACTCCGAGGCCCACTTCCTACCTATGTTAAATTATTTTCGACTGTGTCAGCCTGCCATGGGTGGGCTATCGGCTGCATTGTTACATAATCAATCAAACAAAGTACCTCAAGTCGTCCTATACATAAGCAATGATCATTTGGATCAGATTTCATCTACCCTGTTGTAGTATAGTAGTCAGGACAGGCTGAAAGTGAAATTGAGCACTTGCCCTTGATGTAACAGAGTTTGGCCAGTGCCACCCATAATAGAAAAATACGATGATTGTGTAGTAGTCAGCTTCCCCACATGCAGACAGTAGTAAATGAAACTAATGTGAGTCTGTGTCACGAGACAAGTATGTGTCTTGGCTGCAAGCTGACTGAGCTGGCATGCTGGCTACAACAAGGTTACTTAATTTAGCTAAACAAGGGAGAAGAAGAAGACTGGTGTACTACTCGAGTGAATACATAGTGCTAGTATAATGCCTGAAACTCCCACAAATGTTAGAGGCCATGGAATTGGGAGGATAGATACCACAAATGTTAGGTACTGTGCTTGCTAGTGCTACTGTGCCACTATGTTTAGAATTAATTTGTCTTACTGTATTGCTAAGAGTATATTGGTTTTCTTCTTGATATATCTACTCCTTCTGAACCAACAAAATCATCTAAACCGGACAGGAAGGAGTCAGCAGTCATGGTCCGGTGCCGGAAGCTGGAGGACATCCGAAATGAATAGCGATGGCTGGTGTCTCTGGCAGAGGAGGAGGTAGCAGCAGCTGCAGCCTTCTCCAATGCCCCGGGCCCCAGCCAGGCCCCTAATGTGGTACTGTACTGCGGTCTGGCAACAGCCCGCCACACTACATCCAACACTGCTGCCCCCCTGTGGATGCAATTTATTTCACAGAATCTGAAATACTGACACAACGCCTTAAGGATAGAGGTTATCCTTTGGGCCTGTTAAAACGTACAAAGAAAAGGGCTTGGTATTGCCCAAGGAAAGCATTACTGGAAGTTAAGCCCAAAACCAATCAAATTGACAAGCTAGTATGTGTCACAACCTACAAATTCAAAAGCCATGAAATCAAAAGGATAATCAAGAAGTACTGGAACTTGGTATCAACGGAGATTGGAATCTCTGAAGATCCATTGTTTGCATTCAAAAGAGGTAGAAACATCAGAGATTCTGTAGTTAGCGCCTATCTGGAAACACCAAAACAACCTGATTTGAGGATGCAACTCAGCTTACCCCAAATTACAGGACACAACAAATGTGGCCAGTGTAAAACTTGGTCTCACACCATTGAAGGAAACAGTACATACACCAAGTCAGATTTCACCAATTGCAATAGTACCAACTTGATTTATGTTATCAACTGTCCCTGCAACAAATTATGTGTGGGTCAGACGACATAAATGATTAAATGTTGAATCTTACAACACATCAGCAGAATCAGATGTCGTACTCAAGGGGCTCCACTGGTTGACCATTTTACCAACTCTGCACATCACCCTGACAGCCTTAGATGGACTGTTTTGGAAAAAGTATAATTACATCCCAGGGGTTGCAATCTGGCAGCTTCACTTAATCTGAAGGAATGTAAATGGATCAATTTATTGAACACGGTAGCTTTTGGTATGAACAAAATTGAGGAGACACATAAACAGATGGGGCAACTTAGAACTAGATGAGAATAAAACGCCATCCCCATCACTTTTTCCCTTCTGCTACCAGGGTAGATCCCTAGAAGGTTCTGTCTAACATCAGTATCTCTCTAATACTTTGACAATTATGAATATGTTCATAGACAAACTATAGAGCACAATTTTATCACACACAATCAGTTGTGTATCCATGATTCTGCTCTGACATATCTGACACTATGCAGTTCAACCACAGGTAGCAATTTGTCAAAGTAGATATACAAAATAGTGTTGCCTGATGTAAGCACATATGAATATTGTTGTGACTGCACTGTTGTACCCTAAACGCTTTCATTTTTATCCTCTGTTAAGATCATGTTTACACAAGCCTGCACTGACATGACTGTATTTTTGTATTTCATGAGTACATAGAAGGTTATCCTTGTGATCAATTCATCTCGCACTATTACTTTTAAGCAAGCAGCACAGTTGATCATTTTAATGTACTGATGCTGCTAATATACCAATACATTATCATATCTCAAATAGGTCATACTTTAAAATGCAACCGGGAAGTCTTTTTTCACTTTTTACTCCCGTTTTGCTGCCTGTTTTAGCTGGTGCACACTCGCAAGCACGTCCGGCATCTCACGCATCTCACGCAGTGCCCCATTCAAATAGGAGCATTCCCATGGCCCGCGTCACAGATCCTTGTATCCGGCTGCCGTCATGATGTCAAAAGGTATGCAAACTAAATCCCTCTGTAACTGTTTTAATCCTTAGCTACTGTAGTTTGCCTTGAATGGGCCTCTTAGAGGCATTTTACAAGTCGTGTTAATTGGCCCAAGATTTCCCCGATCGTATAAGACCCTTTGGGTCATATTATCAAGAACGGGCAAAAAACATTTTCGCCGCTTCTGCGGCAGGTAACTGCCGCTAAACCGGCGATAAGGGGGTTGATAATATGCCCTAAAGAATTCCAATAGAAGTCCAGCTTCTGGTGGGAAGGACATCAAACGTGGGCTTCTATTGAAATTCTCTAGGGCATAATATCAAGCCCCTTATCTCTGCTTTAGCTGTAGTTTCCTGCCGCTAAAGGGGCAGTAATTTTACGCTTGTTCTTGATAATATGGCCCTTTATCTTCAGTAAGTCTTACTGATTTTAAAATATGCAGGTAATTGCCCATGGCCCCACTTCTTTCATCCCGCAAGACCCATGGCTTTCAGGAAGCCATGATTGTTTAATTTAATAGCATGCCTGATTCTTGTGGATTTTGAGTTTTGATTAGTATCTAGATATTATCTAACAGCTAGATGGCTCCTTAAACATTAATTTTACTCAACAGCGTCTCCGAGCACTTTTGTGTTTAGTCTTTTAATTTACAAGATTGAAGGATGCATTCAGCTGGTAGCATCTATGTGCCACAATTGTAAACTGTAACAAAAGGTTTCATTTATCTCTTTCCAGAGACTGAATGATGCCTCAATCAAACAGACATGCCACCTCTGACTTTTACTGTTATGTAGTGGGGTGAGTCTTTCAGAATTACACTGACCACAAGGTAGGTCATATTAAGAGGCTGGGTGGGTTAGTTTATTTTATTAATCTTTTCAGTGCAATATTATTTGTCATTCAACTTCTCATCTGAACCATCTCAGCTAATCTGGCTTTGAGTGTCGTCATTCGCCAAGACATTAAGGTATGGTTAATTCATGAATCATAGTATTTCATTATGTTTTTCAAATACCACGGGATACACTTACAATTATCCCCCGTCAATTATTTAGAATTCGATTATGGATGTCCAGATGGATGATCCCACTGGTGCCTTCTACTGTTGAAAGGATTTCTGCTCATACACAGAACTGTGCACAGAGACCTAGGACATTAGTGAATTGTGGTGTACCAGAAACTCACCTCAGTACCTAGAAACCTCAACCAGCTAGCAATCAGTGTCACATTAGCTCTTCGTCCTATAGCAAAGAAACCAATGATTTGACAACCTAGAACATGCAACTTAGGACCCTCTCAGGAATGGTGGGAAGGGAGAATGCTCTTTTGTTATACTCTCATACCAGTCCACAACAGGAGTAAAAAAGAGACGCGGTAAGGTTAAAATATTTATTTTAATGACGTGATCTCAAGGGCAGTATTTTAGTCAACTTAAGCAGACATATGATTAAGAATAATATGGTCAGCATGGTTACAATTCCATAAAATACAAAAGGAGGAATCATATTACAATGATAGTGCAAACAGGTGACAAAGCACCTAGTTTAAATACCCTCCCTATATTGGAACTATGTATTATAAAACTATTGAAGGTCTCTTGAGCTTGTTTTGGGGGACCCCATTACCTGTCTGCTCAGTAAGTGTAAATTACATCTGGATCGGCTAGTCTCTCTGCTTACCTGGAATCTTCCAAGTGTGTGAAATGATGGCAAGTGTGCTATGATAAAGGCGCAAGAATATTGCTCGGCTTGCAGCTGCCAAAATGTTGTGTCTACAATGTGTTACACGGATACGCCGATAAACAGGCTCACATGTCATGATAACCTTGACAGCTCAGCACTCACTGTACAGACTGGGGGCACGATTTATGTCTAGAGATGTCAAAAAATAAACCTTTTCTCATGTGTAGACCTTCATGAAAGCTAACTTTGCTAAAACATTGTTGTGTGCAAAAAGCAGCACACGGTAAAATGGAGTTTAAACTTCTCATAAGCCATGCTAACTTAACATGCACGCAAAAACAGGCCCATAAACCATACTGCTCCCTCCCTTGTTCAGGGATCACACAGCAATCTGGGCAAACTTTATAGAACGCAGAGTTCAAGTTCGAATGAGACAAAAACCAAGTTCAGAAACTTTGCCAAACTTGAGAACAGGGAATAGAAAATCAAATATAATAATCAAGCCTGTGAAAACAATCAAAGGTGGTCATTGTGTGAAAAAAAGACCTCAAACTTGTAGGGAAAAATTTTATATTAAAAAGAAAAATATTCATGATATCTGAACGTGTCTATGAAGCAGAAAAAAAAATTCGTACTTCAGTCCAACAACGTGTAAGCACCATATGTTGCAACTGCCTCCAATAGGAAGTCGTTGTTATCATCCATGAACATTTCAGCCATCTAATTAAGTAAAGGGAAAGAACATACATGTTCCTCGATTGCCGGAGCCTCTAATACCATCAGAGGACAACTCGCTTTTTTCAAGATAACTGCGCGCCAGAAAGTCATTGGCCGCAGTCCAAATGTCCCAATTACCTAGAAACCCATGTGCCGCTGCGCAGGCATAATCCCTGTACTAGAACAATCTATTTCATAAGCTACCAAGGGACTAATTTGTAGATTAAAATCCAGTTCAGGAGACACCGTGTTGCAGAGACACAAATACAGGGCCCATTCAAATCCACAATCCAGGCTATGGAAAACAGGCTGCACGCAAGTGAAGAGTGAGAACCAGAAAGATAAACAATATTCCATACTTAGAGTCGCCAGAGGCAGTGATCCATAGTATTCTAGCATCCGATTACGAAGGTGGAGCAGTCGGGACACATCGTCGTGGGGCACAGTCTATGCATCCATTTTGCAGTAAACAAAATAACAGCAGTATGCCTGCGCCTAAAGCCAGGAGCAAGGGGAAACCGCCAAAGACACTCGAAAAAATCAAATGAAAAATGCACGGATCAAACCGAATATAGTCTGAAATAAGGTCACAAGGCCAGAGCATACTGCCAGGCCAGTAGTCGACAAGGCATTTAAGATTGTGTGAATCAAAGCTCTGAAATGCAGAGGCAGGTCTGTGTTTAATAAGGCATTCACCTTAGTACGAGTATTTGCAACGTGAAGGACAAATGTCTCATGCGCAGATGTAAGGGGGACTTCCTTCTGGGACAAAAGAGCTCTTATTCGACTCATCTTGTTGAACTCTGCTTTCAAGGTCGGAATCGAGGGCCAGATGGAAACATTGAGCCTGCCATGTGGAGGAGGGAACAGCACATTCTTGCAGCAAGTTACACGCTGGGAAACTGTAACGATATAAGCGATTCCAGCATGCATCCCAAAACACTCTTCATTATTTAATAATAAATAACTACTGTTTGCAAGCAATGTGAATGTCGGTGTAATGGCAGGAAATGAAGTACCTTTCAGAACACAGGCTAAGTTTGGTGCAAGCACATTACAAGAGCCGTGCAATTTAAGATTTCTGCATTTTAATGAATGATCTGGTGTCGTGGTGCAATCTTCGCTATTTGAAAAAACTTCCTTTCCATCCCTCAAACACCTATATGTGAACGGGAGATTCCAGACTTCATGAAGATAAGCTCCACCTAGGGGCTCAAACCTGCCTATGGCATAATGTTTCATGCAGGACTCAAATTTGAAAAGAGAAAAAGGTAGAGTTATCAACCCATGGATGAGCCAAACTGCCGAATTGGATTCCGCTACTGAAAAGGGTAAAGGTTCCAACTTTTCAATATGCAACAATAAAAACGTGGCATCCTTCATTGACATGAATTATTGTTTGACAGTCAAATTGAAAGGCAGAAATAATAAACTTGTGTTCATGTAATCCCATGGAACGTGATCATTTTTTAACGTTTGCAGAGTCCAGGCAAACTGCATAACAGAAAGCAATTGATTTTGCCCAATACGACAACATCTTCTTGCACAATATTAACCACAGATGACACAATATTATCTAGAGTGTAAATTCGGGAAGAAAGGGTGTTAATGCTATTATCTACAACAGCAAGCTTTTTTTCTAAATTAGCCTAATCAATAGCTCTAAGCCTAGAAAAAGCCTCAATTTGTGACAGTTTCCAAACTTCATTGTAAGCCACATATATATATCGTTTTGATCTGCCTGCTGCAGGACCTTTTACAAAATCATTTAAGTCGACAGCTTCAGTGAGTTTGTATTAATGTAGCTTAACAGATTCTAAGGATGAATGTCTGAGCCAACTCTGGCACAATTTACCTACAGAATAGGTGGTGACTGAATGTTGAGTCTGAAAACGGGGATCAACTCTACCCTCTGTATAGCCAGGGGTCAGACCCAGGCCAGACCCAGAAAACGGTGCTGGCAGGAATCTGCACTTTTTTGCCATAATAACCAGTCTTCGGGATTAATGCTGGAAACATTAAAAGAGGAATTTTTAAACAGAGCTTGTAAGTCACTAAGGGAAGTCTGGTGTAATTATTAACCCTGGGCGGAGTTTGCGGAGTGGGGCTTCGCGGAGCTACGCGAAGTGGGCGAGAAACTACGCCCACCTCCGCACTCCGCGTAGCCCCACTCCGCAAAACCACTGGCCGCCAGCCCCGCCACCCGCCTCCCTCCCGCCCTCCCTAAATACTTTAAAATAAAGGAACACAATAATTTTAAAAGCACTTACCTTGCCGCCGCGTTCCCCGGGGCTCCTTATCTTCCGTCTTCCGTATTTTTCAATAATGCGCATGCGCGGGCGGCCGCGCATGCGCATTTTCACTTGAAAATGCGCATGCGCGGCCGCCCGCGCATGCGCATTATTGAAAAATACGGAAGACGGAAGATAAGGAGCCCCGGGGAACGCGGCGGCCAGCGGCGGCAAGGTAAGTGCTTTTAAAATGATTGTGTTCCTTTATTTTAAAGTATTTAGGGAGGGCGGGAGGGAGGCGGGTGGCGGCCAGCTACGCTCCGTCTGCGGAGCGTGCGTAGTGCCGCCTGGCTCTGCCAGCTCCGCAAAATGCGGAGTAGGCGGCACTACGCACACTCCGCAGACGGAGCGTAGCTGGCCGCCCACACTTAGTAATTATTCCAATGGGAAAATTTACCCAAATCAGGAAATGAAGGAGCATTTAATTTTTTTAGAATTAGCCAATCCAAAGCAGGTGGTTTGTGAAATAGTGTCATTCAGAAACAACATATGGGTTGGGATGAGACATGCAAAGTCTCAGTGCCTTGCACATGCCAACTTTTAGAACCCCAAACAGATTTAAGATCAATAGTATCTCTCCACAGTTCATTGCCCCCAACAGCCAACTGGTCAATAAAGGTCATCGAATACAGTAATTTTGTGTGGGTAAGTCTAACCTTGTAAAAGGACTTCTCAGTCAACTTAAAAAAAAAATCCATTAGGTTTGGATTGATCAAAATCAGTAAAATAGGAAAACCTTTTCAAAAACAATTTCGAGCTGCCTTCCACTGGTGCGGGACAATGCTCCCACTGTGTGTAATTAACCATATTTCTAAATGAATTCGTTTTATGCAAAAAGTGATTGCCAAAATGCTGGTAACAGTGCAAATCACCATAATTCACAGATTCTAAATATAAATCTTCAGCATTGATAGCAGCATAATATTTCAAATCAGTAAATAATGCCTCAACAGCTTTAACGTCCCAATCATCAGAGTGAATATTTTGTTTAACCACATCCCTCATAGAAACACATAGTACATTGGGAACATTTATAACATCTGTGGGACCATGTATTTGGAACTTCAACTTTACAGCATCCCATACAATCCCATCTAAAGCGGGCCAAGCAGTAATATTAACAAAAGTCTGGTCCCTCTTCATGATGTGGGAAGAGGAGTGGGGAGCCAAAGTTCCATCAATCACTCGAATTGAACCTTCTTTCCTCAACATAGTGTCCATTGATTAAACAGAAAAGATGTACCACAAATCCTATGGACATGAACAAAAAAATTGCAATCAGCATCAGCCAAATGTAAGTTCAAGGAGGAATAAAAAAATGTTTTTTAAACCAGGTAGCAAAAATCGAAACTTTTGAAGGGGACTTAGATGTGGAAGAGCCAGGGTCTAATGAAAAACGGGATTGATTATCCACACGGTCTCCAAAATCAGGCATAGACAAGACAGTGGGGTAAATATATTAGTGTCATTAAGAGGATCACTAGCAGGTTGATTCAATAAAGGATTTGTAAGTGGACTCATTTCAACGTCAACATCAGGCCCGATGGCAGGATCCAGGACCAAAACAGTCGTACCATTGCTGGACACGAAACCGCAGTCGTCATACTATAGAGAATGTGCCACCCTGTGTGGTTTGACATTGTCAATTGAAATGTACCTGTTTCCCTTTCACCCAGGAAGAGGAGGTAAAAAGACTGTTCTTGTACCCTGCACACCAAGGACAGCAACTGGAGCTCGATAGAAAGGACCGAAATATTTCTTGTTGTTGATCTTCTCTCGGACCAGTTCTCCTACTTGGGGTAGCCAGCCGACTACCGGAATCTGCAACGCTGCTTCAACTGTGGAGGGAAAGTGTTCCTTTGCAAGACTGTCTCTAGTCTTTTGTAGGTTCTGCAAAATATTAGAATGTTCATCTACGTCAAAGGATGCGGCTCCCGCCGCCATGTCTAGACCATCAAGGTCCGGAACAAAGATCTTGATGCAAAAGAGCATTTCGTATGGTGTTCGTCCACCCAGAGACCTTCTAGGGAGATTATTTAGTGCACGTTGTACGCTATTGAGATGGGTTAGCCAGTCTCTGCCAGCACCTAATACTTTAGCTGTCAAGGATTGCTTTAAGTCACGGTTCATCCGCTCCACAACACTATTACCCTCAGGCCGGTATGGAGACGAAAATTTGACCTGGACCCCAATGAAGCCATGGCATCCTTGTATGCCTTAGAGGCGAACGCTGGACCCTGGTCCGAGTGTAAGGTACCACACATAAAAATTCCCACAAAGATACGCAAATCCCTTACGACAGTTCTAGCATCAGCGCTCCTTTGAGGCCACACCGAGACAAAGCGCATACAAGAGTCAACTGCTACTAAGATGTACTTATATGCAGTATCAGAGGAGAAAGGACCATAGTGATCTAAATAAACACACGCAAGTGGTTTATTAGATATGTACAACTGAGTTTGGGGCAGGCGTGCAGCAGAGGAAGGTTTAATTTGCTGACAAATGCCAGATTGAAGGACAAAATCACGTATCTCTTTGTACAAACCCCACCACCAATATCGTTGCTGTAGAAGAGATACAGAAGCTGACACACTGGCATGCGCCAAAGCCATCCCGGTGTGGGCTGCTGTAATCAAAGCCTGTTTGCAGTCGGTGTTGGGAATCAACCTGTCACCAACGTCGTTAATTCTCACATAAGGAACTTTATCAGGACTTAAATGATAAGAGTACTTCGAAGGGAAACCCTTAGGATAATTACCTCCCTTCTCAGTTGTGGCAATAGCTTCCAAGGTGTCATCATCAATCTTACTTTTGGAACGTGTAACCGCTGCCACTGCAAATGTTGCTACTGCTGTCTTCGCAACCTCGTCCGCAAGACAGTTGCCAACAGCGTGAACCCCAACATGCTGATGACCTAGAGTATGAATTACAAAAAAGAGTGGGAGTTGTTCTTTTAGCTCCGCCACTCGTACCCAGATCATTTCATGATTT
Organism: Lissotriton vulgaris; assembly: GCF_964263255.1. Classification (NCBI taxonomy): domain Eukaryota; kingdom Metazoa; phylum Chordata; class Amphibia; order Caudata; family Salamandridae; genus Lissotriton; species Lissotriton vulgaris. The sequence continues at coordinate 687,841,029 of NC_141687.1, read as the reverse complement.
ATTGTGAGACCCTTTTGAGTCCAAAAGGGAAGATTGTTATTTTAAGACTGAACACAGTAATAAGAGTCACTCACAATAAGAGTAGTCACACTGGGGTCGGTGTACTACAACGCAAGCATCAGAGCAGGAAGTTCTGCCAACTGGGTGGTTCAGTCCCCTAACTTCTGTGTATGCACGACATTGGACTTGAATTCACCATCCACCATAGCACCAACCACAATTGAGCAGGCAGCGGAATGCACGTGCCTTGAACCCGTAGCCGCTTGCACACTTCCATCAGTGTAAATGATACAGCGGAAATCCTCAAGTGGCGCATAGTCAGAGTATCAGGTTGAACAAACTCATACTGCAAGAACACCTGCGTCTGAAAAGAGGAATCAAAAATTAACGTGACATCCGGGGATGTCAAGGATGTAGCCCATTGTATCCACTGAGGGTGCAAAGCTTTGGAATTCGGTACACTGGCCTTCGTCACTGCCTCCAAGGCAGGATACGGAGTAACAACCACAATGCGTTTCCCCTGCGACAGTGCACGTTCCTTAAGAATCGCCATCTGCACTGCTGTCAAAACCTTTTCCACAGTGTCTTGTAAGCGATAGGGACCATGTTACCCTCATTAAAGGTAAGGTACTTGAAACCCACCGCTCCTGGCACGATTCTTATCACCAGGTTGGTGTGGTTATCAAGAGTTAACAAGAATTTAGATTCAAGAAGATCAGCCTGCAAAGATTGCAAGATGGCTGAATGTTCTGGCAGCCACCACGATTTGGAAAAAGTAGGTTGTATCAACTCATAAAGTGGCTTGATATGCTGGGCATATTCCGGAATGTATGTGCGACCGAAATTCAAAAAGCCCAGTAGAGATTGTAGCTTTTTCAGTGTTGTGGGAGGTCGCAAAAGTGTGCATTTCTCCAGGAAGTGAGAAGTCAAACCTCAACCTTAATTGTTGAGCTCGCAGCCCAGGAACAACACTGTGTACTCTGCAATGTGTGATTTTGCAAAGTTATATTTATAGCCAAAGTCTGCAAAATGGCAAATTATGCGGTCAACACGGCACAGATGCAGCCATAATTCGTCGTCTGTGAGATAAATATTATCCACATACGAACATGCATCTGCGTCGAGTCTCTCTAGGAGAGAGACAATGCGGGCGGCAAAAACGCCTGGGCTATTCTTGTAGCCCATAGCCAAACCAAGGAATTGGCACTGTTTACTGCCACTTTTATAACTGGTCCACTGACTACTAAGGGGGGACAAATTATGGGCAAAAAAGCCATTGGAAATGTCAAGTGTGGTTTTGAACTCTTTACGCACTAGACTAAACACTAGAGCTAAACTGTGAGTATTCTGCACCGCGCATGTACGACAACGTGAGTTTAAGCGGCGGTAAACCAATACCAAACGGTATGAGCCATCTGGCTTGGTTAAAGAAAAAAGTGGTTTATTCATCGGAGACACAGACGTTTCAATTACACCTTGATATTCTAATTGTTCAAGGATTCCTGCAACGGAAGCTTTCGCCACTCGTCGTATGGGGTATTGGGGATGAGGCTGTGGCATCGACCACAAAATGGAATCTCATGTCGGGGAGATCATTTATCCCATCTACAGTGAGTACAGTACAACGCCAGCGCAAGCGCCTTAGCCCAATCTTTTGCAAACTGAGGAGCCTGCTCCTTCGGCACTGTGTGCGCGAAAGCAGGGAGGATCTCCTTCTCCCCTTGCGGAGCAGCCAAGACAAAAGGTGGGGGCTAATTGACCTCCGACAACAAAATATCATAGGTAGTTGTTAGATTCTCCCCAAAAAACCCTTTTATGGTACGTTCTATGTCACCTTCAATTACAAGGACAATTTCATAAAGTCTGTCAGGGGTCTAGTTTCAGCTGTCTCCACTACAACAAAGGTGTCAGTCACTGTCACCCTCAGTAGCGAATGCAGCGCCTCTCGAACAATGGTAATCTCCACCACGCTATCCAGCAGCATCAGCGCCCATGTCAGATTCCGAAGCTGCGTTCTCACTATCTGTGGCGTACCTTGCTGTTACAGCAGTAAATTTCTTCTTTTGAAACTGGGGTCTTTGACTCGGTGTCTCATCCTGCTTGCCTTTACAGTCAGCCTTACGAGGCTGCTCACGGCTCTGTTGGGCACCTTGAACTCTGCCGCCGCCTCCTCCACTGGTGGCTGTTACAGATTTTTCCTGCAAAGAGTGAAGAGAACGTTGTTCAGGAACCTGAAACCTATCAGGCGACTTAATAGTACTGCGGTCGCGCAAATCATTTGTAGGCTCAACAGGGGGCAGGTGAAGGTGAAACCGGACGGGACCCCTGTTTCTGTTGCTGCTGACCCTTTTTTTTTGCTCTTACTCCAAAATTGTTTCTGAACTTTCGGGCGGTCATCCTTATCAGATGACGCTTGTTGAGTCTGCTGCTGTTTCTCTTTCTTAGCGAAAGGCTTAACACCTAAACTATTATGGCCCATGGTCTTATAAGCCTCCAAAATAATATTCGGTAACTGATGGGGTTTGTCCACATCTGGGACATCTCGCAGAGCATTAGAGACCTGGAAACTTACCGCATCTCCCTTGACATTTGCAAGGACGAGATCGCGTACCATATCAAACGCTCCCACGAGTCGCATTCCCAACTCCACAGCCGCCTCTGGTCCGTGCTCATCCTGAACACGCTTGATTACAGAGGGCAGAGCAGTCATTGATGGTGTGCCAAAGCACCTAGTAAAGACTGCCACAAAAATCACACCCAAGTTGTACATTCATTCATGTCAGACAAGTCTTTCTGCAAACTAACTGTGAGGATCCTGTGTTTCTCAACAGGACTAGTATTCGGGAACACTGCTTCCAGTTGGTCAAATTTCTCGGCAAGCCAAAAAGGCATCTCTTCCTTATCCTGGGGACACTTGCCCATGAACCGCATTAACCATGACGGGACTAAGCTTCAGTCCGCCACCGCCAACTGGATGCCCCTGCGGCCCCACCCAGGAGGTTGCGGGAAATGTAATGAAGCAGACCCCTAATAACTGCTATTGCAGAGGCATATAGGGGTCGCAGTTGTTGAGCTGGTAACTGCCCCGTCAGAGGATGCGGGGTGTAAGCAGCGAAAACAGGCCAAGTAGCGCCTGGAATCGACAACGGCCCTTGTCTGACCGCTGTAATAATGTGTGGGAGACTGCCATTAAACTAAACGGCATGCTGCCATGCAGAAATTGGAATTTCCACTGTCCGATATGGAGCGTACACAGCAGGAGCACCAGCAGGGGTATAAGTGTGAAAAACACAAGTACCAGCATCTACCACGGGAAATGTAACCCATGAGTAATACAACTCAGACGGGTACGCAGCCTCAGCTGAAACCACAAAAACCACTGCCTGTCCCTCTAAAGCATAGGTCTTCAAACTGTGGGGCTTGCCCCCCTGGGGAGCCCAGCATCCCCTCAGGAGGGGGCATGCACTCTACCCTACCACTTCACCTTTCATTGTTGATTGCAGCCGCAGAACGCCTATTAGGGTGAAAGTGCTTCAGGAGCCCCCCTCTGTCGTGTGTCTCAGCCGGGCTGATGCTACAGCTCTAGCTGCTGTGTGTTTATGCGCACATTTCAGGAGCCCCTTATGGGCTAATCAAGGTGTGAAGACAAGCAATTCAACGCCTCAGTAGTAAGCGCTATATAAATGCAATGACAACATTACAGTACCATTTAAAGAATTCTAATCTGTCAAAAAATGCTTGGTGCAACGAGTTGCCAACTGTGAAGGACAAACAAATCTTTGCTGCCCTCTTGCAGGAGTTCAAGGGGGCTTGGTAAACTGTGCTTAGGCAAATAATGGCAGATTCAGAACTAAATAAGTGGCTGGGTAAATAACACAGAGCCCTGATCAATGGGAAGTGCCACGGCCGGCGCTGCTGTTCATGCAAATATTTATGAGCAAGGAGGAGATGTTAACCCCAATATAGAAAAGTATTTTTTATGTTACCAGGAAGACCTTTCACAATCACGTGTGTGTGTGTGGGGGGGCGGGGTGATTGTCACTGCAACAGTTTGTCATCGGTTTTATTAGCATTATTGTTAGTAACTGCAATATTATTACTGTCACATTATTTTCATCGATAGCGGTAGTATTGTCATTATTTTGTCATCAGCTTTAGCGGTTTGTAATGCACTCGTGACAACACAACATGTTTTTTTTTTAGTTTTATACAGCAAAAACTCAACCCAAAGGCATCAGAGCGCTTTGCATGAGCACCAGTTACCAGCAGAGAGGGGGGAGTATGCGGAAATGCATTCAGGGGCGGAGGCGTTTAATGTGTGGCATGAGAAGTGGGCTCAGTATCATTTTATTATAACTTTTCAACATGATGCACAGCAGCCACACTGCTCTACAACATAGCTTGAAGACATTGCATGTGTGGTAAAGGCATCTACGTGGAAAAGGCATGCTCTGGCTAAACAATTATAAAGTCCCAAAGGCGAGACCTATTGGCTATGCCAATGCTTGTTAAATAAAGCAATTTTATTTTAAATGCAGCCCGTTTTTCTTAAAGGAAAACGGGATGCATTTCAAAAAGAAAATTAAAAGCTACATTTTCATTTTTAAAGAGTAGGCAGTTGTCCATGGGACCACTGACTATGCTTAACAGAGGGGAAGGAGTCCCTTGGGGACCACTTGTTTGCAATGGGTTATCACCTCTTTCACGGAGTCAGTAAAATATATGTATTTTGCGACCGCATTCTGGTCGCAGAACATTCATTTATGCCTGTGACTCAATATTTGGAAGGGATGCCCTTGGCACGCCCCTTCCTCATACCAACTCGCAAACCCGATTGTGCCAGTCAGTAATAGGTTACTGACTCGCAAAATAGAGTTAGTACATGCTGGAAGCCATTTTAGCAGTTGCAAACGGCCAGGTTCTCCATTTGTGACTGCTAAAAATGGTAGTACATGTGCCCCTAAGTGCTTTGTTACTTCATTCAGTTCTATTTACTCCTAGCTCCTGCTTTAGGGTTGGCTTGCTAATCCAACAAACAGTAGAATCCATACCTGTTTTCTGGATATCCACAATGAATATTTATGATGTTCTCATGCAGACCTGGGTTCTAACTCGTAAGTTCACACTGGTAGAGAACGACTACAGAAAGATTTGCTGTTTGTGAAAAAGGCCTTTGTTTCAGAAGCAAGTCGAGTGCACAAACACAACATCCTTTGGTTTAGACGTACATTCTAAACTGATGTAATATAACTACATCCTAACATGGTCAAACTAGCCCATCTCTTCTCCCCTGATACACCACTCACCAGAGGCTCAACTAGAGCCAAAATTCGGGGGGGGGGGAGTGGGGTTGGTTGGTGGGGGTGGAAGGCTAATTCTTCCACCAATAGTCAGAGTGGAGATGCAGGGCCTCTTAGAAGTGGTGAAAAACAACGAAGCCTCATTAACAAGGAAATGGTCTTTTAAAGACCTGTGAAGTACTGAGGTGAGGCTGTGTGTGTGCACCCGGGAAGCTGTCTCAGCCCGGCTGACATACACGACGGGGGGGGGGGGAGCTGAGCCCAATGGGCATTGCACGTCTGCCACTCACACCCATGAGGTTCTAAAATCCGTCTTAACATCAACTTTAAAAATATGTCTACCGTTTAGCCTTCTGTTTATCTCCTCAGTCTTGAATTCCTTCCAAATTCCTGTCCTGCTAGCCCAGGCTGGGCCAACGCTGCATCCACTTGCTTTTTGTTAGGGTCTCTCCTTCACTTTTCTGTTTCTAACCTGCTCCCCCCTCGCTCAGTCTGGGCTCTCTCTTCCCATTTGCCCCTTGTGACAAAACTTAATATGCCAATAACCCCCCTGCCCAACCAATTTGTAACATAGCCTGACAGTCTGTGCCAGAGTGAGAGTTTGCCTTGGCTCCTCCGAGGGATTGTGAACATCCGTCTGTGTAGGCAAGAGGGCTTTGCTCTGCTGAGGGACTGTGATAATCTATCTGTGCATGTTTGGGCTTCACATAGATGTGCATGTGTGAGGGCTCAAAGACACATACACATGTGTCTTTGAGCCCTCACATCTCTGTGCTGAAAAGGCAATTCCTCCCCCCTCCAAAAGGGACCTGCCTTTAATGAGAACAACTCCAGATATTGTTTGCTGCCTCTAAAACAATTATTGGCAAAGCCAATAGGTCTCAGCAATCAGTGGTAATACATTTGTGGATATCACCCCTGAGCTATATACAAATGCACTTACATTGCCATCGTCTGTAGCTATCTGATTGCTGAGACCTATTGGCTTTGCCGAAGCTTAATCCGATATCTTGTCTAGGGCAAGGATGTGGCGCAATAGCCAGAGCTGATGACTGTGGAGCTCGGGAACCAGGTTCATTTCTTGGTGTCTGCCCAACATCCTGTGATTCTGGGAATATCACTTTATCGCCCTGTGCTTACAAAAAATGAATGTGTGCTTGCGTAATGTGAATGATGCTCCTGCAAAGTGCTCCAATACCTTTGGGTCATGTTCGCACTATATAAACCTGCAAAAAATATCTCTTTATTTCATTTTATTTGCCCTTACCACCTGGGCTCTGCAGGAGGGAATGGTCATCAATGATGCAGAGTATCAGCTTCCAGAACTTTTTTGTCAGGTGGTGGTGGTGGGGGAGGGGGGGGGGGCTCGACGTGTAAAAAGGTTTAGATGGGGGGCTCAGCTGACAAAAGTTTGAAGACCTATGCTCTAAAGACACTAGGTATTCCTGCAAATAATTCCATACAGCCACACAACTGTGTGCAGAGATATCAACTGCAGCTATGTCGAAACAGTATGAGAAAAGTTCAAGGCAATACAAAAAAGTACAACTGGGTAGTAATTCAAACTGAAAACCGTTTTAAATTATCAAGCTTGAAGGAACCTATGTAACTATAGGTAGGTTTTATCCGTCATTACCGTCAACCGGAAACAATAGTGAGGGGGTTGTAGACTGATATAAGCATTACTCAAGTGTCTCACAATAAGCCCCCACAATAAGCCCACACTCATTGGTAGCACCATGTTGCAAGGATTTCTGCTCATACACAGAACTGTGCACAGAGACCTACGACATTAGTGAATTGTGGTGTACCAGAAACTCACCTCAGTACCTAGAAACCCCAACCAGCTAGCAATCAGTGTCACATTAGCTCTTCGTCCTTTAGCAAAGTAACCAATGATTAGACAATCTAGAACATGCGACTTAGGACCATCTCAGGAATGGTGGGAAGTGAGAACACTCTTTTGTTATACTCTCATACCAGTCCACAACAGGAGTAAAAAAGAGACATTGTAAGGTTTAAATATTTATTTTAACAACGTGATATCAAGCGCAGTATTATATATTATATTCAACATAAGCAGACATATGATTAAGAATAATATGGCCAGCACGGTTACAACTCCATAAAATACAAAATGAGGAATCATATTACAATGATAGTGCAAACAGGTGATAAAGCGCCTTGTTTAAACACCCACCCTATATAGGAACTATGTATTATAAAACTATAGAAGGTCTCTTGAGCTTGTTTTGGGGGACCCCATTACCTGTCCGCTCAGTAAGTATAAATAACATCTGGATCGGCTAGTCTCTCTGCATCCCTGGAATCTTCCAAGTGTGTGAAATTATGACAAGTGTGCTATGGTAAAGGTGCCAGAATCTTGCTCGGCTTGCAGCTGCAAAAATGTTGTGTCTAGAATGTGTTACACGGACACACTGATGAACAGGCTCACATGTTATGATAACCTTGACGGCTCAGCACTCACTGTACAGACTGGGGGCACGATGTATGTCTAGAGATGTGGAAAAACAAACCTTTTCTCATGTATAGACCTTCCTGAAAGGTAACTTTGCAAAAACAGCTTAGCAGTGTCGTGGGCAAAAAGCAGCAAAAGGTAAAATGGCGTTTTAACTTCTAATAAGCCATATTAACTTAACATGCATGCAAAAAGAGGCCCATACACCAGTCTACACTACCTCTAGGCTGAACTCATCAATTGGGAGTCTGCCTACTTTCTAATCCCCGGTGAGTCCCCCTGCATACCGTCCAAGTCACCCAATAATAATTTTTTTTTTTTTTGCATATAGAGCACACACTGATACAGATTTCATTTGCAGGCTGTCCTATACTACTACTATCCTGATGAAGATCCGCTTTTGACCTCCTCAACGGTTGTTTGCTAGGGTCGAAACGTAGACAGTTTTCTTGTCCATCCATGTCTGAGAATGCCCTTCTAGCACAGAATCTATAGAATCATTAGGCTAAGGGCGATTGTTTTTGAATTTGTAACTTGACCTGTTTTTGTTGTAAATATTTGTACAGTATTTTGTCACTCTTGTGTATAAATACACAGAATTTGTCACTTTTGCACTATAATCACCATGTCACTATTATCACGTTCACATGTGCCGTTTTTTTATCAATTGAATTACCGGACAGCCTTTTGTTAATTTTGATTAGGGGTGGCAATTGTTGACCCATTGTATGAATAATTGAAAAACAAACAGTACATATTTTGCTCATTTTTGATAATAATATACTTTATCAGTCCTTATGTGTGCTTCTTGTACATTTTAATCACCTTTTTAAATGTACAGAATTACAAAGAAATTGCTTTCTACCCGACAGAACCGATTGTTGTTTATTAAATATTGCCCAGGTTCTGAGGGATACTGGGTTACCACATTGCTTTGCACACACAATCCATCCAGGGTCCAGGCGTCTGCTGGTGTGTTGCAGAAGTGAGCAGTGCTGTCCAGTATAATACGAAGCCTCGTCGGAAACATTAATAAGTACTGCAGCTCTGCCTCCTAGAGGGTCTTCTTGACTGCTATGTAGGAGGCTCTCTGGTGGTAAAGTCCGGAAACATGGACACTTTGCTGTTGCCCAATATATATGACTGTTGCAATATGGCATCTCCGTCCTTGTAATGTAGGAGCTTGGCTTCCGCCGATCATGGAGGCCTCCCCGGAGCAGGTGCTCATCCCGGCAACCTGTGCGCCCTCTTCAGAACGAAGAATTGAGTTAGCGTGCCAGCCGGCATCACCTCCTTAAGCCACATTTCGAGGAAAGACAACATGTCTGTCCCTTCCATGTTTTCCGGGATCCCGACTATTCGGACGTTGTTGTACCTGTTTCTCCCTTCGGCAACCTCCGCCCTCCGTTAAAGCTCCGTCACTCTTGAAGTAAGTTTATCTAGCCAAACTGTCCCATTGCTTATTTTCCGACGATAGCTCCGTAATAAAATTCTCAACTTCCGTGACCCTGTCTGCTGGCTTATGGTGTTCTGTCTGCAGAAGTCCCTGCCCAACCGTCACAGCCCCTATATCCTGCTGCAATGCTGTTTTGGTATCAGAGAACGCCGCCAGTGTCTTATCTAAGTGCAGATGTAGTGAGAGGTCCTTGTCGGCGGCATCCCAATCATTGTGTCCACTGTGCTGAGGGGGAGGTTCCCGGGTGTTGGGCTGGGTGTTCCCACTTCTGGTCTTTTGGCACCCCATTTTGCTCACAGGGAACCCGGCCCGGGTGCCACCCCTGTCAACAGATTTCCCCTCCACTTGTCAGGCCTAGCTTGAGTCTCCTGTGTCGTCGGGGACCCGGCCTGTGTCGCCTGTGCCTTCTGCACCATCCGGGGACCCGCAGATGAGAGAGACTGCCAGAGTGCACCTCTGTCTCCCCCAGTGCTGCCTCTGTCCAAATGCCAACAAGGTGGTATCACCTATTCCAGGGCCCTGGCGGGAGTTATGGGTAGAATGGCAGAGGTCTCCGTGCCGCTCCATCAAGAATGTCTGTCCCCGAACCCTGCGGCTCTGCACACTCTCTGTGTCTAGGCGGTAGGGCTTCTGACCCTTGGGTCTCAAGTTCGGCTGTGCTGGGCCTCAAGCCACCTAACTGCGTCATTGTGTCATTCAGCCAGGCCAGGCCTTCCACGTTTCTCGTGGGCATTTCTCTTGTATCTTCACCACTAGGGCCATGGAATGCCTGGATCTGGGCTATCTCGCCATGTCCCCTGTCCCGGCGGGTCTGCTTTCAGTAGTATAGGCCCAGCTTGGAGTTATATGTCCGTTCTTCGGCCTACGGGCTTGCTTGTCCGTTCCCCGGCCAATTCTCACACTGGTGCCGCAGGGTGTTCCTCACCTGTCACAGTGTCTCGGGTTCGTAGCCCCATGGTTGCCAATCGCTGCTCTCATGGTTTGCACCTCCTATCGCCACCGTTGCTGAGTATGGGATAGCTCTGTGGTGTTGGGCGTGGTGACTGCTCCAACACTCTGGTGACTTGGAGTTGGGGGCTAACGGAGGGGCACACTCTAACGACAGGAGAGAGTATTGTGGGTTTACTGGTAGGGCGCGCCTCCGTCGCCTAACTAACACAGTCTCTTGCCCTCTGGCAGCAATGATCCGAGTTCCTTTAACGTTGACCACAGCCTACGGCATCTATTAATAGGGCAAATGAAACTTGCCAGTGGCAAAACAATTCTTGAGTAGCACCAAATCTCCTTTTTTATCCTTCGAGTCTGGGCGTTCCGTCGCTGACTGACTTGGGCGAATGCCTTCCTGCAACGAACATCAATCCTTGTGTCATCAGGGGTCTACGGCTGCCACTGAGAATGGTGAGGTATTGAGTCAGTAACCTCCTGGCCCATCAGCAAGTGAGCAGGAGCCACCCCCGCAGTGATGTTAACTTCTAAGAAACGTGAAGATGAACAACTCTATAGACTGCTTTTTGTCATGAGCAATTCGGATTACTTTATTGAGAGCCCTCATGAACCTCTCCGCTTCACCATTGGCCTGTGGCCTTTGGGGAGTGATTCGGCGTTGTCGAGTACCAAGTTTGGTGACGTAGGTAGCCAGTTCTTGCCCTTGGAAGGGAGGCCCATTATCGGTGTGCAGCTCTTGTATCAGGCCATGGGCGGCCATCATCTTTTCAATCTTGGGTATTACTTCTGCAGCATTGGGAGATGTCACAATTTCAACCTCCAGATACTTTGAGTGTTCATCAATAGCTACTAAAGTATGGTGACCGTCAGGATGACTACCAAAGTCCATGCTGACACAGGACCACGGCAACATCGACCGAGGTTCCGCAATGACTGGAGCCGGAGGGGCGTGTCCCCCGTGGTTTAACATGACGAACAGGATCGGACAGTAGCCTCTACCAAATCGTCCATCAGTGGGAACCACACCTTGGTTTGCCCTATGTGGGCCAATTCTACACATCTAGCCATCAAAGACGTGGGAATGACTAGCCGATGTCCTCTCAGAAAACAGCCCGTAGGGTCTTTGGTGAGTTCATCTCTGACATGGTGTATGTTCTCCTTAATCCGCTGAGCAGGGATCATTAGGATCTTCCATTCTTATTTAGCATTGTGCCAGTGACCACTGTGTGGAGCGCCTTGGCTTTTTCCAAGCACTCATCTCTGGACGTTGCTTCTGCGAGATCCTGCATGGACAGGGGAAGAGGACATGACCGGGCTGTTACGCACCTAACGTATTCTTCAGTGTTGGCCGCGACTTCCATTTCCTTGATGGTGGCCGCTCGGGGATGCCGAGACAGGTAATCCGCAAGATTGCGGGACCCTGGTTGGTATTCCACTTTATAATTGTAATCTTGAAGCTGCAACATCCACTTCGCAATCCGTGGAGGAGGCTTTGTGGATGTCCCTGAGAATAGAGCCACAAGAGGTTTGTGGTCTGTTGCCACTACGAATGACTGTCCGTAGACATTTATATAAAAATGGCGACACCCCAATGAATAGCGATGGCCTCCTTCTCTATTTGAGAGTATCTTTGTTTGGTTTTGGTGAGGGACCGGCTTGCGAAGGCCACAGGGGCCCAGTCATCTTCCTGACGTTGTCTTTGCAAGAGTACAGCCCCTAGGCCCATGGGACCTGCATCCACCGCTATCTGGGTCATCTTTCCTGGGTCGAATAAAGCCAGTGTTGTCGCCTCTGAGAGCACATTCTTGATCTCCTTGAAGGCCTTGGCTTTATCTGGACCCCAATTCCATGGGACCGAGTCTCTGATGAGCTCTCGTAGCGGCAGCGTTAAGATGGTGAGATCCCGAATGAACCTGCTGCAATAGTTTATCATGCCTAGGAAGCTGCAGACTTCCGTCACACTAGCAGGGGCTGCAGCATCCTTGATGTCACAAACCTTTTCTGGGTCGGGGTTGACTCCTTCTGTGGAGAAGGTGTAGCTGAACAGTTGCAGCTTTTTCTTCAGGAGTTCACACTTTTTCCGATGCAGAGTGAGTCCGGCATCCCGCAGGCAGTGAAGCACTTGGGTGAGGTGAGACTTGTGTTCTGGAAGCGATTTTGCGTGTACCATGATGTCATCGCTGACATTGATGACACCTGGGATGTCCATGATCAATTCATATATGATATTTTGGAAAACCTCAGCGGCACTAGATACTCCAAAACTCAACCAAGTATAGCGTTGTAGCCCCATGTGGGTTGAAAAGGTGGTGATATTCTGTGACGCTTCATCGAGCACCAGTTGATGGTACCCGGACCGTAAGTCAAGCTTGGAGAACCAACAGCTCCGGCCATTTCCCCAATGAGATCATCGATGGTTGGAGTGATGTGGCGCTCACGTTTGATTGCCGCGTTTGGTAGCCTCATATCGATACAGATCCTCACCGTGCCAGGCTTCTTTGGCTTCCTCGTGACCACGATGGGAGAAACTCAGGGAGTGGGACCCGTCACTTTCTCAATGTTTCCCGCTGCCTCCAGTTTCAAAAGTTCCTCCTCTACTTGTTGCCGCAGATGGAAAGCTATCCGCCAATGCCGTGGTGCTACAGGTTGGACCGTGGGGTCGATGTGAAGATGGACTCCTTTGCCCTTTAACCTTCCGATACCGTCAAAAACTTCTGAAAACTCATCTAGCAAGTGCTGGATCGTCTCATGATGCACACTGAAGGCGAATGTCACCACTCCTAAGTCTTCGGCAGCACGGCACCCCAGCAGCATACCTTGGCCATCTTCCGTGAAGTACACATTGGTGGTGATAGAGCAGTCTCCATGGGATATGGATGTCTTGAAATGACCTTGGATCCTCAGAGGGAATCTTTACCATAGGCAAACACAGTGATTGCTGACAGGTATAGCTTAGGTGCTGGGCACAATGTCCAGTGAAGGGGGGATGCCATGATGTTGATGGTAGCCCCAGTGTCCACTACAGCCATGAAATCCTGACACTCCACACGAATGTTGCATTGTGGCAGATGTTGCGCTTTGCGGGTAGTGGCACCAATCATGTGTACCTTTTGTACTACCTGCTCATCCTCCTCATCATGATCCATGTTGCTTGGTGTTTTGTCTCCCTCCGGTAGCGTGCTGACCATTTGTCATGGTCTATGATACTTTTTGGATCTGCATACCTTCTCAAAATGATTAAATCACCTACATCCCGAGCATCTCTTCCCTTTTGCCGGACACTAAGCTGGCTGGTGCGGAGATCCACCGCAATACCCACACATCTTGGCTTGTCCCGCAGTCGCGGTGTTGGGCCCCTTCTTGCTCCACCTCATCGTGGGCTTGGTTGTTACGGCATTTACTGGTTCCGTCTTCACCGGGGCTTGGAGGGCTGCCTCCATATGTGCTGCGTGTGCCTTGGACAGCTCCTTGGTGCGCCCCAGGGTCAGGATGTCGGCGAGGAACTTGCCTTATTCTTCTAGGATGCATTCCCGGAGTTTGGCAGAGGCACACCCCTGAATCACTTGTCCCTTATCTCTTCCGTCTCGTCCTGAAACCCGCACATTGATGCAAGATTTTTTAGCCTTGCTTGGTACGTGTCCAACCACTATTCGGGGAGTTGTCGCACTTGCCTGAATATGAACCTCTCATAGTTTTGATTAGCCATCGGCTCAAAATGTCAGTTGAGTGCATTTACTAATGTGTGGTGGTTTTTGGCGATGTTATGTATGTCTTTTCCTCCTAGGTGTAACAACATTGCCCTTTTCTGGTCCTTATGAACCTTGGTGGCCTCAAAAAAAATGTGTAGACGATCCACCCAGTCTTTCCACTTGGGCTCTAGTGAAGAGTGGCAACCCTTCTACTATGGAAGGCTCTATAGGCGGTATTTGTGACAAGATTCGGGCTTAGGATTTTGTGGCTGTCTCTGCGGTGGGTACTTTTTCTCTTTAGTGTTCCCCCAGCACTGGGCTACTGGTGTGTGTAATCACTTTTGCTGCTCCCCTTTTTATGGGCGTCTGCTCTTTGGCTGCTCCCCCTTTTATGGGCGTCTGCCTCCTCAACTGGTGTGCACTTTCCTTTATATGGGCACTGGGCACTCCTGCCCGGCTGGTAATGTGGCTTTATCGCAGCTCCTGGCTGTGCCTCATGAGGCCTGTGCAGGGCCTCACTGGGAGTTGGGCCTGTGTTAAGGCCTTGCTTCTTTCACCTTTAGAGGCCTGTGCTGAGGCCTTGGCTTTCCCCCACCACGTGGTGTCACTCGCAGGGCAGGCCTCCAGGCACACCTAACACTGCAGAGGCTGAGCAGATGCACAGACCTTGCAGCTGCTTAGCCTGGGCCACACAAGCTCCTCCGATGGGCGGGGCAGAGCCTTCCGATGGAGCTCCTGCAAGGGGGCGTTGCCGCGAGGCCGCACACAGCTGCGGTAATGAGCACAGGCGACGGGTGGCTCCGCGAGGTGCAGAGCAACGGCAGCCTCACCTTCAGGCCACGCCGGGCTATGCAGAATCTCAGTCCGCGCACGGGAGGGGAGCTCCATGATAGTTCTTGGGCTCCTGGAGAGGGCGGCGCCGCACGTCAGGGCATGAGCGCCGCAAGCCGATGGAGACGCTCGCGGCTGCCTCTACTCTGGGTGCAAGGGCACGACCACCCTCTTCGCCAATTGTGGTGTTGGGCGCGGTGACTGCACCAACACTCCGGTGACCTGGAGTTGGGGGCTAATGGAGGGGCACACTCTAAAATAACGACAGGAGACATGATTGTGGGTTTACTGGTAGGGCTCGCCTCCATCGCCTAACTGGCGTACGTTTGCGCGTCCCCGTGCTTTTATTAGGCAGGGGTCACATGACTCTCACGTTTTGGACGTGCCTGTGGCATCACACGGCACACCATCACAAGCTCGTTCCTTGAGCTGTCCCCGCTCTGCCTTCGCAAATCAGTTCTTCAGTGACCCAGGCCTACACGGGGAGCAGGCCTCGTGGCGGCTTCAGTCCCTCCGGACCCACTCCGGCTCGGCCGTCGCTCTTTTCTCCAGTTCCTAGGCTCCTCCGAGCCCCAAATTTGGACTTTCCCGACGGCAGGGAGTAGCCTGTCCGTCTGTCCACCAAATGCGGGACAGCAGAGATGCCCCCCCTCCAGTTACAGCAGGATTATTGAGGGTCCATGATAGAGCTTCGCAACTATGCGGCTGCCATGATCGCATTCCAAGCCACACCCTTCTAATATCATTTTGCAACAATTTACTAACTACTTAATGATTTGTTTGATTTTGCCATAGATTCTGCTTTCATTATTCATGTTTGTATCTATACTTCCATTGGAAAATAAAATGCAGAATGATGTTTGGCTGCTAATGCAATTTCCAGTTCAGAATTACCAAGAAAACATCTCATAATTTGGTGTAGTGAAATAAAAGCATTCAAACTTGTGTTAATTAGGCTGTACATAAGGTCGCTCCCGTTGGCTTACTCGTATGTGTCTTACAGTAATGTGTTAATGGTGATGTAAAACCAGATTGCTGGTTTTGCCAATGCTTGATTTGCCTAGGACTTCCAGTGCAATCATTGGCGCTACTAAAACGGGGTTTTGCATGGGTGATCATGAACTGGTGTTTAGCGGCGCATTCGATTCTTTTCAGTAACTTTTGATTTCCTCTATGTATTTATTAATTTGTACCGCTTTAACTATATGACACTGCTTCTCCCTTAAGAGACATGCACCGACTTTGGACTGTTGTTTTTAGTGTTTTATAAAGACGATTGAGTGCAGAAATACAACTTAAATTCATCAGTTTTTTTGCGCCTGCTTGCGAGACAGAGGGAGGGGAGAGTGAGAGGTCCGGGCTGGGTGATTGTCAGGGGCACCACAGCAGCCAAATACAATGCAGTCAGCACAAGACCTGTGTCATGAATCATGATTTGAAAAGGAGACAACTAATGGGAAACTAATAAGAAGAGGCCTAAACTGACATGCTATGTTTATCCCAGATAGACGTTGTCAGTAAGATCTGGAGGGCATGAGCTGGAGAATTCCCAGCAATCACTGTGGTCATCCCAACTAAACCAGATTGTACAGTCGCCAAGGGAAAAGGAATAGTGTTAGGGGTGACGTGCGAAGAAGGAAGATGTTTTGAAATGCAAGCATCTTTTTAGTAACATAAGGACCATGAGGTACAACATACGTTAAAAAACAGGAGTCAGATTGTAGCTCTACTGGGTAGCACAGCAAGTCAATACCACTGGTTGATAGCCTTCACCATACTCAAAGACTCGGTCAGTAGGCAAGAGTGCACAAGGAGGGTAGGCAGAGTTAGTAACTGTCTTCAACCTCAGTATGACACTATCGAATGTTTCAATATTTGTTCATTCCAAGATATTACTGAAATAAGGGAGGCTCACCTCAACATTGTTGCCTCGACCTCTCTATTGACGAAGTTGTAGCCCCTCCTATTACTCCTGTGAAGGGTATTGTGCGCCCACTTACTCAGAAGATATCCTGTCCAGTCTTCAACCCCCAATAAAGTCAGCCTGGGTCATAGACCACAAATGGAACAATGAAGAATACACTCATGGGGATATTCTCAAGAACGTGCAATAATCATCACCACAATAGGTTAACGCAATGTTTCATATCACCGTTTATCGTGGGAAAATAACTGTGTTAACGTCCTATTCACAACACAGTGGTAAAATGCGATAGTTTCCCAATAACGCCTCAAATTATCCGATAAAGTCACCGGGATGGTGATAGAAAATCTAAACCTGAATGTGAAAAATGTTGCGATGGGCCCAACCACGATAAAAAAATCATCGATAAACAGCACCATGCCTGCAATTCACACACATCAGGTGGGAAAAATCACCATAAACATAATAACTGCGAAGCACAAGGGAGGTAGCCGGAGCAGGAACAGAGGACGAACAGAACACCACAAGCCCCCCAGTGGCCCAGGCCGGGACCTATGGTCAGGGAAGTGCAAGGACAAGAAGAAGAGGAAGTTGCAGTTCAATCTGTAGGAAAACAGGATCCTGATAACGGAGGTGATAAAATACCATCAACAACTGTTTGTCACCTCCAATGTTTCATTACCAACAAAAAATGGAATATGGCAGTCCATCGTGGACAAAGTGAATGTAATCGGAGTGCTGAGGAGGACACTGGAAGAGGTCAAGAGGCGCTGGAATGATGTGAAGAGCAAAACCAAGCAGAAACTAAGCAACAACCAGAACCAACAAGACTGGAGGTGGGATTCCAGCACCACAGGAGGAGCTGGACGAGACGGAGGAAATGGTGTCCACAGTCATCAGTGTGGAGTTGGTGGCAGGCGTTGGGGGACTGGACACTGCTCGACAGGAGCTGACACAACAGCAAGAGGGTGAGTAACGACTGAGGACAGGGGGTATGGAGGGAGATGGGCACAATAGCACACATGCACAATTAAGCATAGCACAGTGTACACACACAATGACTCTGGAGCATGTCCCTGATGCCCTTGGCACACTGCAGCACACCTAGAAACTGCAAGTAGGCCCCTGTCGATTATGTGCCCAGCGGGGGCCCTCCCCATACATCACTAATCTCGCAACAAACCCGTGCACGTGTGCTGAACTCAGCAAAGCTGCGGGTCCGTGACCCACACTGAAAATGCAAGTGATACTGCATGACGATTAGCATGGCTACAGTCCCATTATCATGACACGGTGAAACCCACAACACTGAGGTGGACCACATTCGTAAATGAGCAGGTCACACTCTGACACATCCACGTGCACAAACAACCCCTGTTGTAAATAAGACATCTGCGGACAAACCATGCCCAAGAGACCCAACTCCCACCAAGACCCCAATTTACCCAAGTCTGCAACATCTCCACACTGTATAAGCACAGAACTGAAAGGCGCACCGCCTGAAAGGGATAAGGGTCAGCAAAATCAGAGCAGCAGGGGCGACACTCTCACAATGCAGCACACATACATAAGAAGCAGAGCACATCAACATTGACAACAATGTGGTACAGACTGCAACATGTTCACAACAGAACAAAGGACACAAGTGCTGCCGCTTGTGTGTAGAAACTGGCCAATCACATCTGGCATAGCAGGAACATGTGAGATGATGATGTACAAGTACAAACACACATCCATGATGTTGTCAAAATGTCCACTGTCCCGCATCAAATATGCAGCTCCCCCCAAACAGTCACAATGTACATTGTAATGCAGTCTGTATGTAAACTTGTACAATGTGTCCACATTCATGTGAACACAATGTTAAACTGTATCTCCCCTTCACATTGCAGAGGGAGAATCAACACCTCCTACAGAGCAGACCCAACAACTCTTCACTGGTGACGAAGAGGACCTCTCTGTGGAAAACGAGCCCGAATTACCTTCGATGCCCAGGCCGCTGGCGCAAACCGCCTCTTAGTTCCCATGTTGAATAATTACCAAATAAACGAGACGGGCGCTGGAAGCAGGAATCAAGAACAGAGTTTATTTCTCATGAGGAGAGCCAGTCATTTCGGACACGAAACACAGTGTCTTTCGGGAGGTGCTCTAACAAGTGAGCTGAGACTCTTGCTTTTATACTTTACAAAACATTTGATGGTACAATCAGGACAGTATGACGCAAAAGAAAGACATCCCTGTAATCCTCGTGGTGATCCTACTCCACATACGTTCACAATGGGGACCCTTGACCTGCTGATAAGAGGGGAGGGCAATCACGCAGCTGAGTGTTTCGTAGGATGTGTACGCCTGATCATGGCCCAGGGGGTGGGGTGGCTAGGCATACAATAAGGGCAGTAAATGGTATCTCCTGGCTTAGGCGATGGCCTCGGACATGTGTGGTCAGCTGGACTCGGGGGAAGGGGTCATCAAAGGAGTGGTATTCATGCCTGCGTGGACAATCGAGCGCGGAGGGAGGGCTTGTCAACAGAGGGGCATTCATGGAAGGGAAGGAGGTGCTGGTCAGGCGCGGCCGTGACTCTCAAGGACAGGGCTTTGGGAAAGAAGAGGGTTTATGACTTGCTCATGTGAGGAGAAGGAGGGGGTCAGGGTGCGTGCAGGGCCAGAGTCGCGCAGAGAGAGAGGGAGAGAGAGATCCTATGACCTGTACATGAGAGAACAGGGGCAGTCAGATACAGCTGGGGGGGGGCTATGTCAGCTGAGGCGAAGGATGCTTTTTTGAGAGGGAAATGGGGAATGCTTGGGTCAAGCAGGAGGGTTACCTTTCACATCAGGATCGCGCAAAGGGAAAGGGTTTCAAGGTCTATACATGAGAGAGGGGGGGGTGCAAGATACGCGCAGGAGGGAAGCCGGGGATTCCAATGGGTAAAAAGGCCATGGTGCCTAGAATGGCTGTACATATGCATAGGGGTACGGGTTCTTACTGGCAGGGTGATACGGTCAATAATTTACAGTATCCATGGTGCCCACAGGGAGAGGAGTGGGAGAAGAAGGGAAATGAATGCTGTCTATGTACATCAATTTCGTCAGATTTCACAGTCGCCCCTTTTTACATAACAGCAATCATTTTTGCAGCTGATGTGATTACAGGTAGACAAGCATCGTTGACGAATTAGCACTTTGTCGATACTAACATGTGGCGTACAATCATAGACAGTTAAGGTGATGGGAAGAATGCAGTACATAGGAAATTACATTTTCGTTGTGTTCCTGGCAATTAAACGCACTACATAGCATAAATCTTTCTGACTTAAAAAATGTGACCAATGAACAGTTTTGACTAGGTAGTTGAGAGCGGAATTCAGTTCAATACATAAGATCTCTTCGTCACAGTGTCTTTTTATCAGCGAGCCATCACTGGTAGGCTCTAATCCGGGTACTTTCGTTGGCGCTGTTGAGCACCGGCGGTGGAGCTATAGGTCCAGCTCGGTTCTATCCTTACGCGTTGCAGGGTGCGGTAAGTCCTCTGCTGTTAGACCACAGTCCTGTTCCCTAAACAATCCGTTTGGCGGCGCCTTATGCTCGGCACCTATAGTTCTGTGGCAACACCCTATTCCCATATAATTGCAGTTCTTTCCTTTGGCAAAAAGTCACGTGGAAAAGAGGGTGAATGTAGTTCAAATAGTCGATAGGAGAGAGAGTGAGCGGAGTTGGGTCAGAGTTCCTGGGACACACAAAAGGGACCAAGGGAGCAAAGGATAACAAGCAGGCAGGCCCATCAATCGGGCCCAAAGAAGGCAGACGGAGACTCCAGGCACACGTGGGTTAGCAGTCGGAGGGCTTCAAGGCGGCCCGTCATTTTTCATTTTCCACGTTGAAATTGCGGTCTCGTCCCGTGTCTTGTTGCTCTGCAGCTCCACCTCTGGTCGGTGTCATACGTGCCCCAAGATCTGCAGTCAGGCTGAACGTCACATCTGACCCATCTCCTCCGGTGATCGTGAATCTTTGAATAGGTACAAGACAACGTTTTAGAGAAATGGCAGAAGAAGACATCTACGCATATGAATTCCTCTCTCAATTCTACGCATTTGAGAGTTTATGCTCATAGGTCACAGTCAGAGGTCTATTACCAAGCAGTGCATGTGTCAGCATTCCTACTGAGTTTATGGCAGGTTTATTCATTGTCCTGTTTATAACTCACGTGAGGATAAATGACATTTCCATCAACTGTGCGTTACATCATATTAACATTACAGAGCATTTTCCTTTCAGAACTGGCTAACATTTTCAGACAGGGCGGGGGGGGGGTGCCATCATCGACAGTCGGGTAAGACAAGGTTTCCTCAAGGGTCAACAGCTACTCATGGTCATCATGTTTATATCCGTGACAGCAACTGGGTTCTATCAAAAATGGGGAGGGTATACTTCGGGCGCTCGCGCTTGGGTGCGAAGGGGTGGGGCAATCTGGGCATTGGGGGTCAATCTAGACGTTGGCGTTCGTCTCTGAAGAACAGACATAAGGTGCCATTGACATACAGTTCCCCTATGAATAGCCAGATTTGGGGGACCTTAGCCGTCTTACCTGTCCTTTCCTTCTCAGCCAATTCAAGTTCATTCATTTTGCAGAAAGGAGAGGCAGTAACATGGCGAGATACAGTCATTTTAGTTTCGGTCAATTTCGCTGAACACCTTCGCGTTCAATATGTATCAAATCAGACTGGTGCCGGTGGGGCACAATTTTACCAAAAAGAGGGAGGGAAAATAGGGAGACTCTCATAGAGAGTGAGAGTCGTCCGCAATCTAAACGAGCCATTCGGTACACGTATGACATGTAAAGAGAGAGAGAGAGAGAGAGAGAGAGAGATAAGGGGGTGGTGAGAGAGAGAGAGAGAGAGAGAGAGAGAGAGAGAGAGACGTGTACGAAAATAGGTCATTTAGTGCGCTCACAACACAGAACGGCAAAGGTCAGGTAACATGCAGATACAGACAGAGGGGAGACATAAATTCGTACGTTACACACACACAAACTCAGACAGGGAAGACGGCACATGTATTACACATATACAAGACATTCACGACAAGACAGGAAACAATTGTTAGTCTACAAGATCTGTTTTTATATATATCCTACGTATCTTTACTATCCTATTTACCTACGTGCTTAGCTCTTTCTGCCCTTCCCCCCTTTCCCTTCTCGCTTGTCACGCCTGCGAGCGCTCCCAATTACCAATACTCACACCTCGGTTGGTTGATCAGAAATTAACCTGGTCGCGCTAGTTACCCATGGTTGGATCTTAAACCATTTTTCTGTTCCCTCCTGTGGTGGGAAGTTCTCCAGGCTGAGGCAACGGCAAATATTGATCGGGAAAACAGTCGGACAGCTTGGCTATATCTGTAAGAGTGTGAGAAAGGGGGCAGTGCATTTTGAACATCGGCAACATTTCTAACTTCCTAGGCGGGTGGTGCCGTGGCAACCCTTACCCGTACAATTTTTCTTTGTCCTTTCCCTACCTAGTCAAAAACGTCCAGTTACATTATTTAACGCGTCGTTTCTAGTCAAAAAAAATTTTTTTTGTCATTCAGTACTTGTCCAGTCTCTATGTCAGTCCATCCTCCCGTTGCTATGCTCTAAGGAGGAACAGTCATGTTTAAGTCTACGTCTTTTAAAAACTTTTATTTGTCATAAGGACCATGCTCATATTCCCTTCTTCCCCTTCTCATCGGCGGTTCGGTCGTCGTCCATCCATACATCAGCCAGGGTTCCGACGTGACCTGCAGAAGGGAGGAGAAAGAAGGGGTGGGGGGGGCAATATTCAAACCTCATCAGCATGCAGTAATCCGGAAATGTTTTTACCTACCACATACTCGACCTATCTCCACGTAGTGCATTTCCCTACCATCACGGCGTTTAAGCCCAGATGGACCAGAAAGGTCAGACAGATAATCATTGACGATCTGCGTATCTACATGAGTTACTTGGTCGTAACCCCTTTTGATCGGGTACAAGGGTGGCGGTCAGGTGGCATTTCTGTGGTGTCGTTTTAGGGCTTCTAAAGCACTTTTCCGGCTGCCTGTGAAACATAGTGTGGCTGCTAAATATCGGGTCCTTTTTAACCTTTAACCTTCATCATACTTTCTCGTCGCTCACAGTAGTAATACATTCAAAACTCATTAATGCAACCACTACAACTATGCTTTCGTTTTCAAAATACTTTTAATAAAAGTGTTGACGTATAAATACAGGCCTACAACCCAGTGGACTAGCCACGGAGCAGATTGGAACTGTACATGGGAAGAACGAAGCTGGTGGCAGTTCATTGCATAAAGTGCGGCAGTGCAATAAAATCGTATTAAACTCCCCTACAGAGCAAGCATGATGCATGTCAGTAATTCATCTTTAATAAATTCATAAATACATTATCCAATGTTCATTCATTACCTTAAATTACACCAATTCATTTTCCAACTCATAATCGGTACCCACCCTAAGTCAATTCATTGTCCAAGCACATACTCAATATCCTTCATATCTACTTTCATTATCCAAAACGTTATATATATCTCGGGGTAAAAAGCTTGCGCAATCAGGGTGCAACAAAGTTCATTAAAAACGTCTCATTTTGTGTCGGCGCCATTTTGGGTGGGGTCAGGCAAGTTCCAGCACAGCCAGAGTGTCTCTAGTCTCACACGGTTGGCCCAGAACTTTCCGTTGGCAGTTCAAAAAGTCTTGTGCTATGTGGTTAACAGTCTAACAATATGGACCATGAGTCAAAGAGTGGGAAGGGCGGCAACAATTTTCCTACCGGGTCATTCTGGTGTTCCTCTGGAACTGAACAAGTCTGTGCCGTGGCTGCATTTTAGCCATTTCCAATCCGAGGCTGGTGCCGGCAGGAGTTGCTCCGAGGTCGTGGTTCCCAGTGAAGGGGGCGGGGGCACCCATGCAGGGGGTCGGGGGCCCCCCGGCTCTTATAGAATCTTCAAGGTCGAGGAGAGACGATATGGAGCGTGTGCCCGTCCTGGGCTGAAGACCGCTTTTTGATGTTGATCCTCTTTAAGCAAAGAGTGTTGGGGTGTCGCTGGAAGCCTCCACCTGGAGGGAGGTGGGGGAGGTTCGTTCGCGCCACCTCCCCCTTCCAGCGACCCCGCGCCGTTCCTCGGCTCCGTCGCTTCGATATTGGCCGAGCCAGCCATTGAAGATGGGGGGGGGGGTGGTCGGCGGCTGAGGCAAGACAGCCCCCCCCCCCTCCCTTTTCAACATGTGGCGGGACTACCTCCAACTCTCCAGGGACCCGAAACGTGGCGGGACTACCTGTAACTATGCAGGCGATGGCGAATTTGGCATGTGGCGGGACTACTTGATTTGCCGCCGTTCTCGCCCCTGGCTTCGGCCTTCTTCGTGGGTCGGACCAGGCGAGAGACAGAAGGGGGGGGTGGTCGGTGGCTGAGGCAAGACAGCCCCCCCCCGTGGCCTGCAGGGCAGCAGGAGAGGAGAGAAGGAGAGGTCTCTGCCATTCTTTGGACCGCCTGCCCAACATCATCTCCTCCTGACCGTGGCCAGGCGAGCCCCTCGTGCCACGAGGCCTCGCCTTCCGGATGGGCGTAACCGCGGACCCGTTGCACTTCGGGAGCTTCCGGAATGGGGGTAGGTACCTATTGATTTGCTTTCTATTTTATGTGACCGTTATTTGGGCGTGGTGGGAAATGAGGCAGACATGTTGGGAGCAGGAATAGGCAGTGAAGCCTAGCTACCTCGTGGCTATGTTCTGCTATCAAACCTTTTCGCCATTTTACATTTCTTATTACGAACTATTTCTAATGTTTCTTATTTTTGGTGAAGTCAAAAGCTCATCAGGGGGTTACTGACTTAGCCTGATTTCTTTTTATTTTTCTTTCTCTTCCTTAGCGTGTTTCGAGCTAAAGCTTTCTGTTAGTAGGGAACGGTGATCACTTCATATTTTTTTTTTTTTATGCGTCCTTTTCACTAGGGGGTACTTCTGGACGGACCAGACGAGTTCCCTCCAATAAATGGTCCGGGGTGGAACGAGATTATCGATCAAAAGGGGAACATATATTCCTTCATTAGGGTATCATCCTGGACGGACCGAGCGATGTACTTCCACTTACTAGGGTAGCCTCCTGGACGGACCAGTCGGTCTATTTCTACTAAATGGCCCATGAGCGGGGAGCATATGTCCTCCATAAGGGTAGTCTCCTGGGCGGACCATGCAAGCTACCCCCCAATAACCAACCAGTGGGGAGTGGGTAGGACTGACGAATTCACAAAGGGGCATAACCTACCCTTTTCTACTTGCAAAGACTAGACAGAATATTTCTATTTCACGTTGTTTGCAAATAGAAAATACCTCAAACGAAACAATTCCTGGGACAACAATGTCCAGGCAACCAACCAATCAATGGGGAGAAAAACAGGCATGACGGATTACAACGGGGACAAATGTCTGCATTACCTGCCCTTCGCTATCCATAAAGGGGACAGAATATTCCTATTCGTCTCTGTTTGTGGACAGGGAAGATCTCAAAGAGCAACAATCGATTATTAATCGACTTCAAAACAATCAGTGGGGAGAAAAGTAGGCATGACGGATTACAACGGGGACAAAAGTCTGCATTACCTACCCTTCTCTATCTGCAAAGAGGGACGACGTTCCTATTCGCCGCTGTTTGCAAACAGAGAATGTCTCGTTCTCCAGAAGAGAACCAATATGTCAAGTAGCCTTCAAAGCTAAATGAACCAATACCAACCAATACAATATCAGTATACAAATACCGATTTCAATACAATCAATCAATCAATCAGGTGGATAGAACCACCCTACCAATCAGGCGTAAAAACACCCTACTTAATCTTACCCGGACCGGACCATACGGACAGTTCTTCGTCTTCCTCCTCCAGCGCCTGATTGTTCTCTTACTCCATGTAGCATTCCTGTGGGATTCCAGTCAGGACAATAGGTCACTCAAGAGAGGTCCGTTCAGAATTGGTGAAGCTCTGTCGATCGGCAGCCGGGCGAGGGCCCTCTCAAGGCAGGCATACCCCGATCATTTAGATGTTCACTTCTTCGTCTGGATCTCTCTTACCGAACCTTATGTCACTGATGGACCCCGCGTTGGGACGCCAATTGTGGAAAACGAGCCCGAATTACCTTCGATGCCCAGGCCGCTGGCGCAAACCGCCTCTTAGTTCCCATGTTGAATAATTACCAAATAAACGAGACGGGCGCTGGAAGCAGGAATCAAGAACAGAGTTTATTTCTCATGAGGAGAGCCAGTCATTTCGGACACGAAACACAGTGTCTTTCGGGAGGTGCTCTAACAAGTGAGCTGAGACTCTTGCTTTTATACTTTACAAAACATTTGATGGTACAATCAGGACAGTATGACGCAAAAGAAAGACATCCCTATAATCCTCGTGGTGATCCTACTCCACATACGTTCACAATGGGGACCCTTGACCTGCTGATAAGAGGGGAGGGCAATCACGCAGCTGAGTGTTTCGTAGGATGTGTACGCCTGATCATGGCCCAGGGGGTGGGGTGGCTAGGCATACAATAA
Source organism: Lissotriton vulgaris (assembly GCF_964263255.1). Lineage (NCBI taxonomy): Eukaryota > Metazoa > Chordata > Amphibia > Caudata > Salamandridae > Lissotriton > Lissotriton vulgaris. The sequence goes on along the minus strand of NC_141687.1, from coordinate 687,814,832 downwards.
GGGCAGTAAATGGTATCTCCTGGCTTAGGCGATGGCCTCGGACATGTGTGGTCAGCTGGACTCGGGGGAAGGGGTCATCAAAGGAGTGGTATTCATGCCTGCGTGGACAATCGAGCGCGGAGGGAGGGCTTGTCAACAGAGGGGCATTCATGGAAGGGAAGGAGGTGCTGGTCAGGCGCGGCCGTGACTCTCAAGGACAGGGCTTTGCGGAAGAAGAGGGTTTATGACTTGCTCATGTGAGGAGAAGGAGGGGGTCAGGGTGCGTGCAGGGCCAGAGTCGCGCAGAGAGAGAGGGAGAGAGAGATCCTATGACCTGTACATGAGAGAACAGGGGCAGTCAGATACAGCTGGGGGGGGGCTATGTCAGCTGAGGCGAAGGATGCTTTTTTGAGAGGGAAATGGGGAATGCTTGGGTCAAGCAGGAGGGTTACCTTTCACATCAGGATCGCGCAAAGGGAAAGGGTTTCATGGTCTATACATGAGAGAGGGGGGGGTGCAAGATACGCGCAGGAGGGAAGCCGGGGATTCCAATGGGTAAAAAGGCCATGGTGCCTAGAATGGCTGTACATATGCATAGGGGTACGGGTTCTTACTGGCAGGGTGATACGGTCAATAATTTACAGTATCCATGGTGCCCACAGGGAGAGGAGTGGGAGAAGAAGGGAAATGAATGCTGTCTATGTACATCAATTTCGTCAGATTTCACATCTCCACCTTCGACACCGACGCCCTCCAATAGCTCATGGACCCCACCGCCAGGAGCAGGGCAGCCCATCTGCATTGAGGAGCCCTCACCCTCTGCACAGATCACACACCAGGAAGCACCAACCACCACGACTGTCTCCCAGGACCCACACGAACAACACATGGCCTTCCAACAATGTGTGTTAGGGTGCTAGGAGAAGATGGCCGATCAGGTGCGGGTGGGGTTCAACCACATGGCAGCCAAACTAGATGCCATACGTGGGTGTCTAAGTCCCATCAGGGACCGCTTACAGTCTCTAACTGACACCCGCAGTCTGCTCCCTGCTCTCCAATGATCCATGGACAACATCGCTGGACTCCATGATCGGAATGAAGGACAACTGTTTTGTCAGAGTGGCTCCAGTGGTGTCATCCGGGAGTTAGGACACATGCAGAGGACCATGGAGAACATGGAGCGGGTTCAGACAGAAAGAGTGGCTTCCACGGCTGCACACCAGTGGGATCTACCATGCCCTGCAGACCCTCATCATGGCATTACTGCCATAAGGCCTGGCGCAGATGAATGCTGCTGCTGCTTCAACATCCACATCTCCGTCTCCTGATGTGTCAGTGCCACACAGTGCTGGAGACAGAATACCACCCCCCCCACATGTGAGGCACATGAAACATCAGAGGACGAACATGCGGATGATCTTGCCGTACTGGTAAGAAGCAAGCAGTAGCATTAATCTCCACCATATGGCCTGTTTCTTCTTGGTTCTGCCCTCTGCATCATCACCTTCCACTGCTTCCAGATGCACTCTGCGACAACCACCTTGAACCTTGACATGGACTGCCATATTCTGTTTGTTCCTCAATTACACAGCTATCAGACTCCGGACTGAACTCTTCCTCTTCCGATATACTTGTTATTACCTGAAGGACTCAGGCTGGCCCGCCACGGGCCAATAATGTAAAGTGGGGTTTGTATGGCCCTGTACTACTCTAGATACAACACTCCCTTGAATGGCCATTAAACATTCAACTTCACACAGATGTGTCATGTCAATGATCATTCAAGTGTGAAAGTATGGATGAATGTAGGGTCAGTGATTCCCCCTTACGACCATGTTGCTCATGTTGTGGGACTTGAGTCACAGGGTGTTACATTACCGATTGTGGTCCGAGTGGCGCCAAAACTACAACAGAGACACACGCATAAGTAACTTCCTGGTCCAGGCCAGACCGAAACCATGCCCAGTGCCCCGGGGTCATTGTTCACACCCCTATGCTGGACAGGCATATGCTAGGCCAGCCCACTCTACTTATGCTTACAGGGGGGGACGACAATGCTACATGTCCCAGGTCTTCCCTGTAGTGATCTGCAGATCACAGCAGGTCTAGTTGTCAGCATGCCGCAGCCACTCCCTGAGGGCTGGTTTACACCCACCCCTACACCACACCCATCCAGCACAGGGGTCACACCCTGCCTATAAAATAGGCCGGGCACACCTGCTCGAGGCCATTTCCACTATCTATTGGAGAGTGTCCGTGAGGTCATTATTCATGCATGAGGTTCTAGGGCCCTACCACATCACATTCCCCACTGCCAGAGGTGACATGATGGCGTTCGCACCACGTGACTCCATCATAAAGGGCCCATGACTTGCGGTGCACAGAGTTGGTGGTAGCCGAGGCACTATGGCCGGCACGGGCCTACCGCCACAAGACGGTGACTTGCGGTGCACAGAGTTGGTGGCAGCCGAGGCACTTTGGCTGGCACGGGCCTACCGCCATGAGACAGTGACTTGCGGTGCACAGAGTTGGTGGCAGCCGAGGTAATTTGTCCGATACAGGCCTACTGCCATCAGACGGTGTCTTGTGGTGCACAGAGTTAGTGGCACGAGAGGTGAGCGGGTGTGCAGCCTGTGATGATGCGTAGGCCTAGATTCGCCGGCCTGCCAATCAAGATTCAATTTGAATTGTGAGCTCAGCTGGCCCGCATGTACGCCAAAGGCAGCAGGCTGCACAGACATGATTCCGTGGCGGTGTGCAGCAGGGTGTGCTGGGGGCCTGTGGCGGGGAATCCAGCGATCGGCTGAGGAGGTTGCACTGGCACGTGGTGGGCCCTCTTGGAGACACGCCGGTGGTGGCAGGTGAGCATTGAAGCCTAGGTGCGCAGGGTCGGGCAGTCATCGGTGGGCGGCGGACTGGTCTGGGGACCAGGGCTGGGGTGCTTGCAATAGACGTAGGAATCATGCAAACTGCCTGGGTAGTTTGCGACATTGGTGAACAGGCCCTGGTGGTCCACTTTTGCCTGCACATTTAGGGCATGTGTGTGGTTTCTGTTGCGGTGATTGTGTGCAGTGCTGGCAGGGGGCACAAGTATTACATGAGTGCAGTCAATTGCCCCAAACATGTGCAGGAAGCCTGCTATGGTGTAGTTCCCTTGCTTGGTCTCCAGCTGTTCCTGCATAGTGTGGGGGAAGTGAAGGTGCAGGGGTATTAAGATGATACAAACCGTGATGCTACTGGTATGATAAATCCCGCCTAATGAGACCGTAACAGAAGTTTGTGTGGTCATAACCTTCCTTTTCTTTCCTACGAAGGTTACGACCACACAAACTTCTGTTATAGTCTTTCTGTGCAGGATTGATCATACCTGTAAGCATTCCTGTTTGTCCAAGTGCAATACACTGTCCCAGATTACATTTGTGAATATATGGACGCTTGACCATTGTCCCCATTTATCCAACAGGTTTCTAAATACAGACTTTTGGAATATGGCATTGTATTGGGGAGTTCCCGGACCATATGCAATTAATTGGACGCACAAGTTGCCCTGATGAAGTTCCCCATTGGGAATGGAACGCGTTGGATCATGTTTTCATGTTGTTAATTTATGTTTTTGTAATAAATAACTGTATTTCCACTATTGTTGACTACTGAACTACATGACATGGCACTCACCCATTTCAGAACTAAAATCTTGGATCTGGAGAACAGAGACGCCAGGCAATATCTGGGGTTGCGGTTGGTCGTGCAGGAACACTGCAAATTGGGTCTATGGTGTGGTGCGGATACATGGGCCCGCCGTTGCTTTTGTGTACATGCATCCAAGACATGTGTGAGGAAGTTTGATAGGGCTGGCTGTGAGACTCCTCCGACTCTGGCAGTCGTTGGTTGGAAGGTACCAGTGGCCAACAAGTGCAGCACAGCCAGCAGCTTTGTCTGCGATGGTATGTTGGTTGTCCGCTGTGTTTGTACCGTCAGCCTGTGGGCAATGTGGGTCAGGATGTGCAGAGGATAGTTGTCCTTTTGAGCCTGTGGTGGGCAATGACATCCTCTGGCTTTAAGTCTCTGAGGCTAGTGCATTTTCAGAAGGTCTGCTGTCTTGTTCTGCGCTGCCTCAGTGGTAGTCCGGGGGTGGGGGCTCCTGGGGGTGGGGGTGGTCCTGGGAGTGGTAGCGGTAGGTGTTGTGGCACTCTTGGGTCTCCGAGCTGCATGATCAATGTCTCCATGACATGTGTTGGTCTTCAGATGTGGCTCTGGGCTGGGCTCCCTTTCAAACTGCAGGTGGTCGTCCTGCTTTGCACCAGTAAAAGGCAGGTGTTAAATCCCTGCTGCTAACACGCCTTATCACATGTTTTTGGATTGCATCGCAGATCTGGCTGGTCGTTGAGAATATCGCGGAGAGGTGTTTTTTTGTGTTTTTACACGGGAACGCCTACTCTGCATATCATTAGCGTTAGTTGTCGCTCTCATCCGTGGAAGCTATCTCTGAAAAACTGGCGATGTGGGCAGCTTGCACCATCTTGAGGATGGGGTGATAATTCTTTCGCCACTTTTGCTGCGCTAAAGTGCTGATAACTCGGCGATAAGTCCTTGAGAATATGCCCCTCAGAGTAAAGAAACTACTATGTAATTGAAACATTACCTGCAAGTCAGCGTCTTCGTTTTTGCCATTACTAACACTATTACCCAAGTTACTGTTGAGATAGGCTGCTCAGAGCAAAGTCAACAGAGCACACAAAGCACCAGATAGAAGCATCACCCGGGGACACCTGTATTCTTGAAACATATGACAACAGCATCCAGATACTAAAGATTGACGTTCAGTACAAAAATCAGCTTACCCCATCCTCCCGCTATGTAGATGGGTAGTGTGGAAGGACTGGCCATGTTATAGCCCTGCTAAGTTTCATGAATGAGCCACCAGCCAATAAGTAGCTATGCCTCTGAAAGAGCGACCCTGAATCCAAAAAGGGCAGGGACATTTCCACATTTCATAAGCCTGAGAAATAAGGGACCTAAACCAATGTCTCAAAGAGTAGCGGAAGGTTGTAACCTTTACTGAGTGGGTCTAGCATTATGAGAAAAGAAGGAGAGTTGTGAAAAGATGCCACTTTAGATAGGTTATTTAGAATAGGCCTGGGCACATCCAATGTGTGGATGTAAACTTGCTCAGGAGAAGAATGACCCAGGAAAAACGTATCCAAAAAGGATGTAAAGATAACCCAGTCTCAGAACAAAGCTTTCTAGGAAAATACAAAGACAAGATGACCTTTAATTTAACATGAGGCGACTCTTGTGGCTCATAACAGATGAATTTCAAAGATTTCAATACACAGTAGGAGTTCCCAATTCAAAACCATACTTCTACATAGAGAACGAGACACAGAAAAGCGCAAGCTTTACAGTTGCCCACTCCTCTTCAGGGCCTCTTAAAGCCATAATCGCTGCCCACTAAAGATGAAGACTTCAAGGAAACTCCAAATGGAAAATTTCTTGAAGAAATTAAAGGATGTTCAGGCAATGGCTGAATTACTCGATTGACTGAACATGTGGTGGTTTGGCTCCCTCCCACGAATAATCTCTTCCTGATATGGAAAGGAACAGAAGAGCAAGCTGTAAGTGTACTAGCACTTTCAATAAGAATGACATACATATCTCATTAAAAAGTACAAAAGGTAAGGGTTGTATAGATTACTTAGATGGGAGATCAACATCTGTAGGGAATGGGATACACATATCTTTGTTCCGTAAGGAAACCGCTGCACTGTATTGTACTACAGTAGTTTTCACTTTTTTCCTCTAAAGAAGAGTGTACCTTTTGGGGAGCTCCTGTGGGCAAGCAAAGCTCTACTACACCACAGACTTTTGGGGATGAACAAGAAATAACGTTAACTATATTCAGAGCTAAGTGCATTGTAATGAAGCTGGTTAATTCAATTAATAAGGAGGAGAGATGTAGGTAGATTCAGAGGTATTCTTTATTCGCCTCACCCACGAACAGCCAGGATGCAACTGGCAATATTCAGAACAGATTCTCCATTCTAAGAATCATCAGTAGAGAGAAATCTAAACATTAAGAGGAACCAGGAACTCATGGGTAAAGTAAGACATCACACATCTCCCACCTTCACAAATAATGATAAAACTGATGAAGAAAATGAAAAGAAGAAATAACAAAAAGAACAAACATCTTAACATTACTAAAGATGGAAACAAAGATGGACTAAACATAATCCTTCATATAAGACTGTGGTCTACGTTGTCTCTGACTTCTCAAACGACAATCAGAGAAACTGTTAGAACTGGAAATAGGAGGTTTGATAGAGGAGGAAGACCCACCATCAGAATCAAAGTCACCCTTAGAGATATTCTTTGATCTAATTACAACCAAATTCCAAATTCTTCCATCTTGTGTTTTAATGGCATTACCAAATACCTTAGAAACAGGCCTAACATTAGTGTATTTAGACCATGCTCTTCTCCCAACAGGTGCTTTAATTTTGACAAGATCACCCACTCTAATTTCTTGAAAATGAACACATTTTTTTTAATCAAAATACATTTTCTCTGAATTTGCTTATCTAATTCCTTCTCCCTCCAAACACCAATATGATTGTCAACCAATCCTTTGTTCAGGTTCATCCAACCAGGACACCACATAGTGTTGGGTACTCTTCCTTTGAATAATTCAAAGGGGGATTTACCAGTGGTAGAGTGAGGGGAACAACGATAAGCCTCATTTCTTTCCTTAAGTGCTAATTTCCAATTTAGACCATTAGCCCTAGCTAGTTGAATACATTCTTTTAATGTTTTGTTGACCCTCTCAACTGCTCCATTAGTTTCTGGGTGATATAAAGAGGATCGTTTGTGTACAATGCCGCATTTAGAAAGGAAAGTCTCAAACATAGCAGAACAAAATTGAGGACCATTATCTGATAAAATACTGTTGGGAAAACTCTCTCTCGTGAAAACCTCAGATAAAACCTTTATAACAGAATCCGAAGTTATCTCATTCACAGCACTCACCTCAATCCAACGTGAATATAAGTCAACTAACACTATCAAGTATGGAGTGTCTGAAACACCAGTAAGAGGTCCCAAGATATCAATTGCTATCTCATCCCAGGGATGGTTGGGCAAGACTCTACAAACCATGGGCATCTGCTTGGTTTTCAGTATCTTGTCACTTGCGCAACATTCAACACAATCTCTTACCATGCGTTCTATCTCTAAATCCATCCCAGGCCACCAAAACTGTGTGCGTAGCATTTCTTTTGTTTTCACTATTCCTAGATGGCCAGAGTGTGCATGCAACAATAATTTCCTCCTTAAAGAAGAGGGTGGCACCAGTCTCAAACCACGTGTTAAAAGATCATCAGTAATGGACAACTCTTGAGCAACTAATGACCAAGGCTTCTCTAAACACTTATTTTCCTTTAGTAAGGATATTACTTTGACTTACTCCTCATCCTTTAACAATTCATCTTTCCACTCTTCTTTCCCAACCATGCCTTCAGTGACCTCACAAACATTGAGAAAGTCATCTTCATCCACAAATACATCTTCATTACAAAATTCATCACCATTTACAAGTCTAGAAAAACAATCAGCAGCCATATTTGAAACGCCAGGTAAATATTGCACCTCAAAATCAAACTCCTGCAACGATATGATCCATCTTCTAATCCTTGAGGAAATAGAGTCTAAACCCTTCTTACAAAAAACCTCTTTCAACGGTTTGTGATCTGACTTTACAACAAACTTCGTACCCCAAATCAGATTCTTAAATTTTTTTAGAGCCCAGAAGATAGCTAACGATTCTTTCTCAATTACCGAGTAATTAAGTTCTGGTCCACGAAGACACCTTGAGGCACAAGCAATCAGAGATTCACAGCCATTCTTTTTTTGTACTAACACTGCTCCCAGACCTTTGTCACTTGCATCCGTGTACACAAACGTTGGTAAACCAGGAACAAATGCTTGAAGACAGGGAGTTTTTTTTAACTTCTCTTTTATCTGAACAAATTCTTTTTTACAGTCATCAGACCATTCAAATATTATATTTTTTGCAGTAAGCCTTCTCATATTCTTTGTTTTATCTGCAAAATGTAAAATAAACTTACCATAGAACTCTACCATCCCAAGAAATGACAGTAACTCATCTCTGCTTACGGGTTCTGCCATATTATATATGGACGTTACTAGATCTGATTTTGGAAAAACTCCTTCACTCTTAATGCAGTGACCAAGATAGTTCACCTCTTCTAAACCAAACTTGCACTTCTCCCCTTTTTAAGAGATAAACCAGCTTCAGATAATCTTTTCAAAACTTCACACACACGTTCATTATGCTCTAGCATGCTAGCCCCATAGATCAGAAGATCATCTTGGTAACATTTCACCCCCTGAAGACCTTTTAAAATATGTGTCATTATTCTTTGAAAAACGGAAGCTGCCGATATTAAACCAAAGGGCATCCTTTTGAATTTATAAGTTCCCATTGGAGTTATAAAGGCGGTCAAATCTTGGCAAGAGGCATCTAGCTCCACCTGGTGATAAGCAGATGCCAGATCCAAGGTGGTAAAATACTTTGCCCCTTCTAATGTTCCTACAATTTCATCAATGTTTGGCAAAGGAAAACGGTCTACAACTACTTCCTTATTCAAGGCTCTTAAATCAATACATAAGCGAATCTCGCCAGTTGGCTTCTTTGCTATAACAATTGGAGCCAACCATTCCGTAGCCTCAACTGGTTCTATAATTTTGTTCTCAATCAATTTTTCAATTTCCTTTTGTACTTTTCCTTGTTCTGCCAAAAGGAATCCTTCTTACCTTTGCTATTATTGGCATCGCATTTCTTTTTAACTTAATACAATGTTTGTAACCTTTTAAACACCCTAATTGCTCTTTGAATACATTTGGAAATTTACTTGCAAACATCTCTGACAAATTTTCTACCTCTTGTATTTGTACTTGAGGTGAAGCATTCGGATTGAGTGTAACACCTAAGTCACGTTGGTCTCTCCAACTAATTAATGCATCACCAAAATGAGTCACATAGATCTTACCAGGAATAATACGACTTCCCAATTCAAGAGTGGCCATGAAGTAACCTAATATTTTAACTGTTTTTTCTCCATAACCCAAAGGTATGATGTCGCTTTTGAAAAGTTTAACATTCTTTCCAAAAGTCTTGTGTAATAATTTTTCATCAATCATAGTGATTTGTGAACATGAGTCAAATTTAAACTCAATCATGGTATCATCCACTTTCACTAAGTGTGAGGGATGATCTAATGGACCACTATTGACTTGGAAAGTAACAGTTTTCACCTGGGGCTGAGACCATCTCCTATTCACATTATCTCTTCTACTGCTTTTAGTTCTGCAACATTTTGAAAAATGACCTTTTCTACCACAGTTATTACAAATTGACTTCAGAGCAGGACAACTTGGCGAGTTAGCTAGATGACCAACATTTCCACATCTAAAACAAGAAAACTTGTTAGAAACATTGAAATTCGGATTGAAAGTATTCATCCCATTTTCATTTTTCTCTCCTGACATTTTTTCTTCTTTCTTTACTTGACACACAACTTCTTCAACTTTAGTTTCATCTTTCTTTTCAGGTTCAATCGCCTTTTCCTTTTCACCTTTCAGTTCATCAACTCACTTCGTCATGTGTTCAACATGCTTTGCTATAACTAGAACTTCTTCCAGTGGTGGTTCATCCTTCAACCAGAGTTCCTTTCGGATGCTGTCGTGTGCGCATTTTAATACAAATTGATCCCTTATTCTTTCTTCTAAAGTCTGTCCAAATTTGCACGATGAAGCCAACTTCCTTAGTGCAGAAACATACTCCTCAACTGACTCATCTTTCTTTTGCCCTCTTAAACCAAAATGATATCTTTCCATCATCGTGCTCAATCTTGGGAGATAGTGTCGGTCTAATTGTTCAATAGCTATCTCATATTCGTTTAAATTCCTTTGTTCTGATGCAGTGAGTTCTGGTAAATGTTCCAAAACATCCTGACCTTCTCCTCCTAAACAGTGTAGCAGTAATGAATGTTTCCTTTCTGCACTTAAGTTCGTGCCACATACTCTTGCATAGTTTGCAAAGATCTTCTTCCATTTCTGCCATTTTACATTTGGTTCACCTGGACTTGTTAAGAAAAATGCGGGTTGTGTGACATTCTGCATTTTTTTATTTTTTTATAAAATAATTAAAACATATATATTTGTATATTTCTTTTATATTATTAAATTAATTTCTCTTTTTTTAAGATAAATCAACTAAGTTCTTTCAATATGAAGTGAATAATATATTAGTTTTCACATTTATGTATTCCTACTGTATTCCCTTTTGTTTTCACTAGGTTCACAGGTGTTAATGGTGGAAAGTGAAATAAGTGATAATATCCCTTATTGACTTGGTAAATATTGGAAATTTAGATGGATTCTAGCTACATGGGCTGCAAAAAAGATGAATCAGACTGGCTTCACACAGGGCATAAGTACTTTTGTCAAATCTACTTGCTCTGTCAATAATTACAGAAAGAAGCATCAGAAAAAAACACCTAATACATGCCTATTTATTTGACTTAAAATCAGCATTTGATAAGGTTACCCAGGTAACCGCTTTGGTTAAAATTAGTTCGGATAGACACACCGGAAAATCTCTTGCGCTTGATTATATCACTGGATTCCAGCACCTCGGTGAAAGTGAAATTTGGAGACAGTAGGACAACCACCCCTAAAATACCAAGAAGTATGAGCTAAAGCAGGGCTGTGTGCATTTGCACCTGATTTATTGAATCTGTACATGGCAGACTTAACCAATGCCTTAAATATTGTCCTCTCCCATTCATCTAGGATTTACAATATAATAATAACTATCCTTCAATACGCCAACAATATTGTTTTAGTGAGTTGCATCAAATAGGCCTACAAAGGCTCACCACAGCACTGGGCTCTTATAGTATTGACACTGGTCTGGAAATAAACCTGTTAAAAAAATCTTCGGTTCTTACATCAATGAATGAATCAATCAGGGTTCTTATATAGCACTGCTAACCAAACCTTCTGCAGCTTCAGTCAAAGAGTCAGGTCTTGATGTCCTTCAATAATTGAGGCAGTGACAGTGATTGCCTGAGATTCAGAGGTAGAGAGTTTCAGACTTACGCAGCAAGGTAAGAGAAGGATCTTCGTCCAGCCAAGGTCCTGTTGAATTGTGGGATAATGGCCAGGGCCAGTTGGGCAGAGCAGGGTTGTCTGGTAGATGTGTAGAAGGACAGGTGATGGTTGAGGTAAGGAGGCCTGGTGTTGTGGAGGGCTCTGTAAACATGTGTGAGGAGCTTGAAGGTGAATATTTTGTTGATCAGGTGCCAGTGAAGGTCTCGCAGGTGACCAGAGATGTGGCTACAGCGGGTAATGTCCATGATAAGTCTGACATTCTTGGAGTCACTTTCAACAGTAACTTCAACTTTAAACCTCACTTGGAACAAGTACAATCAGCACATAACAAATTAAATAACACATCACTAGATCCCATACAAAAAGTGATCAATAGAAAAGTCTTGCCTTCATAAATTTAAGGTTCCGAAACACTGTGCGATAAAGATGCAAATCGGCAAGACACTGCACAAGCAATTCTATATGGAACACTGTCGCCTGCAAACAAAAAAACTCCATGCAGGCCCATATACGCCTCATACTTGATCTAAAAAGACTAGACAACTCAAGAAAAGGGGCTTTTATTATTTTTGTGTCAGGAAACTATATGGAGCACAAAACGGTGCACTAAATAATGTGTGTTGAAAATACAATACTCCAACATCGGCAACTATTGGAATCCTGCCATTCTTCGGCTGTGGCGATTTTCATATTATTATAGATTTGATACATAATTCATCATCTGCTGCATAATCTGAAGATTGCAACAAAAAAATAGTTTCAAGCTCAAATGGATCAAAAATTACACAAACTTTGGCAACTCAGGGTCCTGCGCACTGGTACGCTTTTTGCAGAGGTTAACTGGACATCTTCAGTTGCTTATTGTTGTATTTGGGTGTTAAATTGTTAGTAATTGGGTGAACTCTTTTCCCAGACACTGTTACCAGTTATAAAAAGGACAAACTAATGAAGTGATAGTGCCAAAAAATATGTCGCATTATGCTGCATATTTTTGCCTTTTGCTGCTGCATAATTCAGTTAACCCTGCCACATAATTTGGCCCTCCTCTGCTGCATATTTCCAGTGGCTCTAACTATTGGGGAAATTATTTAAAGTAATCCTTTTCAACCCTGCATCTTTAGGAGAATTGGGAGATTACCGTGACAAAAGATGTTAACAATTCTATCAAATTGCTATCATTTTACCAAGATAAAGACCTACTTGCAAAAAAGGGTCATGCTTAGTCAGTAATCTAATCGTATATCAATTTAAATCCATCAAAATATTTGAGTCATCACTACTCCTTCCATTCAAAGTTATGGAACAAAGATTAGGCTTCTTTCCCATGAACAATTTCATACCAAATGGAAACCTTTGTGGCTCACTACGAACTGCTGACTTTGTGGTTGTAAAATAGAGATGATAAGGCACATTCTATGTGCGTGTTTTACTGGATTTAGAAGTAAGAACTCGTAACGCACTGATATCATGCCGGACCGGGGAAAACACACAACTGAATAGCAAATTTGTTAAATTTATGGCTCAGGCAAGTTGCACACACATTATACTACAAGATTTAAAGATAATAACGATGACTGTAGGAAATTGGGTTACTGGTTGAGGGGGTTGAAACCCTTCTCAAGCAGCAACCACAATTCTTGTCGTGGTAAAACACAAGCACACCCCATGTTTAACCCTCTGGTAGCTTGGCACAAAAGTAGCCAGGCTTGACCCAGATGCAATGTGTAAAGTATTTATGCAGCATTCAAACAATAATAAAGTGAAAACATAGCGCAAGAAAAATTCCACACTAATTTAGAAGAATAAAGTAAAATGTAATACATTCTTTGACAACAAATCAAATAAATAGAAGGAGTGCTTAAAAGCACAAAACGCCCACTGTGGCTATTTGTTTACGCTGAACCCCGACAAAGTCACAAGATCAGGCTGACCGCGATGGAGTGTGGGCTGGCTACAGGGACCAAGTTAGGTTTGCTGAACAAAAGTACCTTAAATGCTGATTGTGAAGCACCACAAGATCCCATGTCAAGGATGCATCACACAGCAGCAGTTCAGAGGAGATGTGGTCCTGCGATGCGAGGTTCTGTGTCAAGGATGCATAGCATAGCAGTGGTTCTGAGGAGCTGTGGGACTGCATTGTGAGTTCTTGTGTCAGGGATACATCACACAGCAGGGGTTTTGATGCAAGGCTGTGAGGCAATGCATCACTCTGTGTCTGTCCTACTTGGCCCACAGCCGAGCTGGCAGAGTACCTTCAGGTTCCAGGACTGGGTGATACCTCTAGGCAACAAGTCACTCACAGACAGAGTTCAGGTGCTAGGTTCAAGGGGTTGGAGCCTTTTCTGTCCCTGTAGCTCTGATCAGAAGGCCAGCAAACTAGGTCTTGGAGTCAGTCTGGTAGTCCCTGGGTTCAAGATGCAGGTCCAGTCTTCTTACACATACAGCAGAGTGGCAGTCCTTCTTGCTGCAGAGAAACACAACAATCCTTCTTCTGTTTCTTCCACAGTTCCAGATGTTTACTTAAGAGTTTGATCTGAGGGTCTAAAGGGTATACTTGGTGCCAGCTTTGAAGTAGAAGATTCTGAAGCTTTCCACCCCCAAAGGTGTTTGGAATTTCCTGCCTCCCTGCCCTGGACCAAACTTGCCTGGGTGCACAAAAGACTAGTGTGAAACCTTTGTGAGTGTGCTGAGGCAGAGCCTTGGTGATATGCAAGTGTGGTAGGTTACAGTGCGGCCCCCTATCAAATCAGAGATCGCCCATTGCGCCAACATCAAATCTCCCTTTTTCTCACTGTCTGGGAGCAATACACTAAGACCAACCCCGCCTAGTCTTGTGGCCCAGGATACGGTCTGCAGCCACCAAATGGTTGGCTTTAGAAAATGACAACTTTGTAGGTTTTGCATGTATGAGGAAATGTCATCAGTGCTCTGTGTTACTGCCTCACACTAAGAATAGAGACTGGGGCGCTTCCTTTCTCTTGGTCTCACCTTGAGGAAATACCATTGGTCTAATTCCCCCCTGCAGCATTTGAAGTACAAGAATTTAAGAGCTTTCACCATGCTGTTACAAACAAGTGCAAGCTTCAAGTGACTCGAAAACATTTTCTGTAAGGCCCGTTTTTTGTGATTAACACTTAAGTTATAACAGACCAGAAGGTATACTTTTCTGTTTGCCCAAAAGACCTTTAGATCACAAGCCCCTGTCCTGAGGAGTCCTTGAAATCATATGAAACATGTCGACATGTACATGACCAAGAATATCTAATTGAATTCTGAATAGAATGGCCAGAGGTGGTACAGTTGTTCTTTCACATAAAAGTTCCGCTTTTATCTTTTGGCTCTTGATCCATGTTTACTGATTAACATGTGGGTTTGAAATTTCATTTTTTTCAGTACACACTTTTTAAAAAGAACTGATTTGTTTCATATCAAAGAATTCCATATACCATGTTCATGTTTTTAGACACTGTTTTGTGATTGTTTTATTCAACACTACAGTTAGGGTCACATATTTTGTGATTTCAATTGTTTAAGTGGTTATAATTGCCAGCTGTGTTTTGGGTAATTATGTATATACAATCACAATTTACATGTATAGACATATGTTAGAATATTTCAAAGTTTGAATTTCAATTTTTCGTTATGATTAAGATATAATGCAGATTTAGTACTTTCGCCTATCCATAGATGTTTCAAATGAAAAATTGCTTTATGAAATGAATGAATGAAATGAAATTGGAATTTATAAAGCGCGTTACTACCCGGAGGCCTCGTAGCGCTGAGGATAGGTGGGACAGGAGGACCACCAACTGCATTAGTGGAAGAGAAGTGTTTTCAGACTCTTGCGGAATTTTTGGAGATCAGGTTCACTGCGCAGGGTGAGCGGCAGGGAGTTCCAGTCCGCAGCCACATTCCATTATAGGGAGCGGCCACCCCATCCGGCACATTTGATTTCCTTGGTTGAAGCCAGAAAGGTTGTACTGGAGCGCAACCATCTCCGCGGGTGGTAGGGTGTGACTAAGGAACAGATCATTGCAGGACCTTTTTGCCACATGGCTTTATGCGTTATACACATTGCCTTGAATTTTACCCTGGCCGGAAGGGCAGCCAGTGTAGAATACAAGAGATCATTTGACTAAAAAGGTTTTTTTGTGTGTTCATGCAGTAGATTGAGGTATATCGTATATGTTGAAATAATTTTAATATAACTGGAAAGCATTTATTCAGATATTCAAACTTTCTAGAAGTGGAATTTTATGAATTGTGACTTAAAAGTCAACTTTACCATTTAAAAGGGGTTTACATCACAATTCTTTAGAGACCAAACTTAATATCCCTATCTGCTTCCAATTGGAAGTTATAACTTATTAAATGGAATAAGGTAACCCAATGTTATCCTAGGAGAGAGGTAGACCTCACAGTAGTCAAAAACAAATGTAAGATTTTTTCACCACCAGGACATGTAAAAGTTAAAAGTACATGTTAAACTTTTTAAATGCACAGCAACTAAGCATGGGCGAATTTTGCGGATCTCGCGTTCGCGAATTTTGCGGATTTGCGGATTCGCAATCCGCAAAATCCGCGAATTCCCGCGAATTTGCGGATTTTTTTTTTTTTGTGTTCGCCCGTGTTTCTGCCAGTTCGCAAGGGTTTTTACAATTTCGCAATTTGCGAACTTACCTGTCGGGTCGCAAGTTTTGCGAACTTGTTGTTTCTACGTGTCCAGCCTGTTTGGGACACTCTTCTTCATCACTGCCACTCTCTGTCACCACTGCCACTCTCTGACTACTCATGCCACCCTCTGGCCCACCCATGCCACCCTCTGTTTCATCACCACACCCTCTGGTTGTCCAGTGTACATTATTTTCGGCAAAGCAAAGCACACCTTCCCTGCCTCAAGTGACCTGAATTAATTTGGGGCTGATTAATGTGTCACAGAATATTTTTTTAGCTGGCACCTGCTTCCTTAGTGCGCCCTGATTAGTGATCTTTTGCACTTGCTAAGTGCTTTCATTGTTGCAAAATTAGTTACAACACCTGCCCTGCCCCAACTGACAATAATGAATTAGGGGCTGATTAATGGATTTTAACTTCCAGCCTGGCTCCTGCTTGTCTCCCTTAGCTGTAATTCAGGACCTTTGTGGCATATGTGTAACTATTCTGAGGTTCAGAGCAGGGTCACATAATAGTTTCAACTGGCAACTGAACTCTGGAGGGGCCCCTCAGGAAGCACTACAGGAAATGGCTACTAATGATGAGCCTGAACTTTTGAACCTGGTAAGTAGTTACTTTCAGTTTTGCTAAGAGCGTATTTCTGCAATTTTGCACTTATTCGCGGGGCGCGAACTCACGCGAACAGTGCGAGCAAAATCCGCTGCTCGCGGATTTGCGGATTTTGCGGGAGATTCGCGAATCTCGCGGATTGCGAATTTCCCGAAAATCCGCAAAATCCGCGAGCGGAACGGATTTTCCGCCCATGCTTAACAGCAACCTCCTCTATAGACTGTTCAAGACCTACCCTAGGGGTGACTCTGTATAAAAGGGAGGTTTCGGTCTGACAAAAGTTTTATTTTGCAGACCCAAAGAAATGATGGACAGAGTGCTGAATCTTTTCAGACACCGATCTGGGTTGAATCCATCATCATTCTTAGGCTCACTTCGCCACCTCAGTTATAAAAGGTTTAATTTGCCAGATCAAAATGGTAGTTTAAAACTGTGCACAGGCTGCAATGGCAGGCCTGATGCAGTTTTAAAGGTCTACCTGTGTTGGTGGCATAATGAGTGCTACAGGCCTACTAGTAGCCTTTACTGTACGTGCACTGGGTACATGCAATACCACTTTCCTAGAGCGTTACAGGTAAACTAATTGTGTCGATTGGGTGTAAGCCAAATCTACCATGTTTAAAGGAGAGAGCACAAGTATTTTAGCACTGGTTAGCAGTGGTAAATTGTGTAGAGCCCTAAGGTCAAAAAAACAAATTCAGTAAAAACAGGAGGAGTACGGTAAAATGTTTGGGGGAAGAACACCCTAATGCTAACAAGTCGAACAATGACTTTCCTTGACTAATGATTCATAGCATTGTTTTAAATATTCACTGAAACAATGTTAAATCTCGTTTTTTTTATTCTTGCAGCGTGCCTAATAGAAATAGTATTTAATTTAAGCATTATGATGAACGTTAATGCAAATTGTAGTTAATTAACTGTACAAAATCCCATAATATCATTTCAAAAGTGATAACCAGCACCCCTTTTGGATACCAATATGTTTTACAATGAAGCTTTATATTCAAATTTGAGGTTGCAAATGCAGTTTTTAATTTGTTACCTCCTTCATACTATTTAGATGTTAATGTTTTGGAAACAAAATGACTGTTCAAGAACGTTGTGACACTACTGAGACTATTTCTGTTCCTCTAAAAACTGTTACAATAAATGACAGCAGTGTTGCACTTTTGTGCCAGATTACCGCAAGTTACTTGATCAATAAATCAACAATCTTACTAATATTTTATGTGAAGCAAATTTTCTCGACGATATTGGTGTGTGGAAAAAAGATGATTCATGGTTCAGTGTTATTGGAAATGGATTTACAAAGGTTGGTGATTGGTTTGGTGATGTGGGTGGAGGAACGAGGCTTAAAATACTATCAACGAATATTATTATTTTAATTCTTATTTTAATTCATCTAGAGTGCCTAATTGAAATAGTATTCAATTTAAGCATTATGATGATTTTTCATGCATATTGTAGATGATTTTAATTAACTGTACAAAATTGCATATTTCTGCTCATGCAAGAAAAGGCAGAAAAATGTTTACTCATAGATCAGAGGTCCACTAAGGCAGGACATATTATCATTTCAAATGGTGATAACCAGCCCCCATTTTGGATACCAATAGGGTTTTCAATGAAGCTTTGTATTCAAATTTGAGGTTGCAAATGCAATTTTTAATTTGTTACCTCCTTCACACTGTTTAGATTTTAATGTTTTGGACACAAAATGACTGTTCAAGAACGTTGTGACACTGCTGGCACTATTTCTGTTACAATAAATCACAGCAGTGTTGCACTTTTGTGCCAGATTACAGCAAGTTAATTGATCAATATATCAACAATCGTATTAATATTTTGTGTGAGGAAAATTCTCTTGAAGATATTGGTGTGTGGAAAACAGACGATTCATTGTTCAGGGTTATTGGAAATGGATTTACAAAGGTTGGTAAATGGTTTGGTGATGTAGGTGGAGGAATGAGGCATAAAATACTATCAACTACCATTATTATTTTATTAAGTGTAATTTGTCTAATAAATATATTAAGCTTTTAGGAGTTCTACTTTAAAGATATGGCCTAAGTTGTGTGTACAAGAAAGAGGTAGATGACAACAACCAGAACAAGCATTGGCAATAGGTTGCGCTTAGGTGAGAACTACTGGCTTTGCCAATGTGCTTAAGCCACATTGTTCACCAGCTCCGCTGCTGTTCAGCATGGCTAAGAGCTAGTAGCATAGAGGAGAATAGAGTAGAAAGTCGTAGAGCGGAATGGATTAGTGTATAATATAGTACAGCGGATTAGAGTGGTGTAGAGTGGAGTGGCATAGAGTTATGTAGAGTGTCATTGAGTAGAGTAAGGTGGAATGGCATAGAGTGGAGTAGCACAGAGTGGAGTACAGTGGAGTGGTGTCATAGAGTGGAGTGACTTAAAGTATCATAGAGTGGAGTGGCATAGAGTAAAGTGGAGTAATGTAGAGTGAAGTGGTGTAGAGTGGAGTGGCTTAGAGTGTACTGGGGTAGAGTGGTGTGGTTTTGTATAGTGGAATGTGGTGGGGTGTTGGTGAGTGGAGTATCATAGAGTGAAGCGACATAAAGTGTAGTGAAGTGTAGTAGAGTGTCATAGAGTGTTGTACAGTAGCATGGAGTGGTATTGAGTGTTGTAGACTGGAATACAGTAGAGTGTTGAGTATTGTAGAGTGGGGTAGAGTGGACTGGTGAGGAATGGAGCGTCATAGAGTGTCGTAAAATGGAGTGGATTGGCATAGACTGGAGTAAAGTAGCATTGAGTGGTGTAGAGTGTAGTGTTGTACAGTGGAGAGGTTTAGAGTGAAGTAAAGTAGTTTGGAGTGGAGCAGAGTAGAGTATCAGATAGTGGTGTGGAGTAGAATGGAGCGGAGTAGATTATCTTAGAGCTTTGCAGAGTAGAGTGGAATGGCATAACGAGGAGTGATGTGGAGTGACTTAAGAGTGGGGTAGAGTATTGTAGAGTGGAGTGGCATAGGGTGAGGTGGCGTAGAGAGGAGTGATGTAGAGTGGAGTGGTGTAGATTGGATTAGAGGGTTGTAGAGATGAATGGAATAGAGTGGTATGAAGTAGCATTGAATAGAATGGGGTGATTCATGTGCTATGTGCCAGCTCAAAAGTGCTGCCTCTGTGTATATGTCAAATCAAAAAAAGGAGAAAACCAAAATACGCATGTGTATGTGTGAGTAAGTATTTTAAATATATAAAACTAAAATTCTTTCAGAGCCATCAGGAGTGAGACTGGCTTGCAAAATGAAATCAGCCCAGCTGCTGCTGACCATTGAAGACAAAAGAAGTGAAAGTGACAAAGACCCCAACCAATGGTAAATAATGGGTGGGTTCCAAGCCCTTTTTTTGGTTTGTTTAAGATACAATAGATCTCAAATTGTAGGTATTGGATCTGGCCCTTTTTGCAGGGTTATCCCCAAATGTTTGCCTTTTTCCTCCTATTTTTCTGACACTCTTTGGTTGGCTTTAGAACTCTGGGAACTTTATCACTGCTAATCAGTGCTAATGTGCATGTGCTTTTTCCTTTAAACTTGGTATGACTGGCTTACACCTGTTTGGCATATTTATTTACCTGCAAGTCCCTTGTACAGTGGTATACCATATACCCATGGCCTGTAAATTAAATGCTACTAGTGGGCCTGCAGCGCTGCTTACGACATTAACAGTAGGACCTCCCAAACCCGTCTCATGACTCTGCAACTGCAGGGCCTACGTGTGCATTTACTGCCACATTGACCTGGCATTTAAAGTTACTTGCCATGCCTTAAACTCCCCTTTTACTACATAGAGGTCACCGATAAGATAAGGTAGTCCATAGGTAGCCCTATGGGCATGGTGCTGTGTAGGTTAAAGGAAGGACATGTGCCGTTATTGTGGGACATTCCCTGGTAAGGGCAAACAGACTGTTTGGTTTCTCACTACTGTGAGGCCTGCTCCTTCTATAGTATAACATTGAGAATCCACCTTACATGTGTTTAAGTGGTAATTTCTGGTCTGAAAGAAGTAGTGCTTCCATGTTTGGTAGTTTTAGAATGGTACTGAAAATATATGCTTACTGGTGTAGGTGGATTTCTTATTATTAAAGGGAGCATTTCTCTGTGCATATAACTATGTGTTTTGCACCCTGACTCAAATCCACTTCTAGGGTAGAGTGACAGCAGGGCTTGGCATACTTTCCAGACAGCCATCGCACAGGAAGGGTTGGGTGTAAAAAGGTTGCATCTGCATTCATCTGCATACTGAATGGTCTTCCTGGGTTGGGAGAGAGGGAGGTGGGGCACACTTACATTTGTAAAGGCTGGGCCCTGCCCTCACAGAAAGGCCTTGTTTTAGTCACTACTGATGTCTGGAGCGAGATCTGTGATTGAATGGGGGTGTTTTGCCCTTCTAAAAGTTCTTTTGAAGTCACCTCTACATCAAAGACATTTTGAATATAAGTAAAGGGGCTCTGACCCCACATTTGTGGAAAGACAACAACTTCTTGAACCCCTGTCAAAAATAGTACAGATTCCACCTTGCTGGCTATATTGGACAGCATTAAGCTCCTGGTTTATAAGGACATGTCTGCTGTCCTCATCCTCCTGGACCTGTCTGCTGTATTTAACACTTTCTCTTATCATTTACTGCTACAAAGGCTGAATGAAATTGGTTTGCGTTCTATAACCTTGCTATGGGTTTGCTGGTTTTTGAACAATAGGTTTCAGTCGGAGCAACGGCCTCCTTTTAAATCCAATTCAAAAGTGGCAAACTGTAGTGTTCCTCAGAGCCCTTCCCTGAGTCCCACCTTGTTCAATGTTTTTGTGTCACCTCTGGTTAGTATTGTTAGAGCTTGGTGGTTCAAGATCATTACCTATGCCGATGATGCTCAGCTCATCATTTTCATAGATAAAAGGAATGCAGAGATGAGAGGAATCATAATGAATTATCTATTATCTGTGAAATAATGGATACATTCTCATTGGTTGAAACTTAATGCAGAGAAAACGGAGATCCTGCTCTTTAGAAAGGTGCTTAGCGTCTCGAATGATCCTTGGCGGCCCACATTACTAGGCCCTGCCCTCAGGCCTAAAAGAGTACTTAAGAATCTGGGCTTTCTGATCAATGATTCTTTCTTTTCATGCAGGACAAGTCTTTTAAGTATTCTCCACAGTATATTTCAGTTGATTTCTGTTCCATGGCGTGAAACTATACTCCAAGCCCTTATTGTGAGTAGATTAGAGTATGTTAATGCTTTGTATGTTGAAAAAATGGCTGAGTATTTGTTTACCTGCCTTCAATCTATTCAAAACTCGGGTACGAAACTGATTAGCAGTCTTCCAATTAGTAGCTCGGTCTCAGGCTGTTTAAATTCCCTTCATTGTTTACCAGTCCATAAGAGAGCCATCTTTCAGCTACTCCTAAGCAACCAGCAGCCCTACTTGTAGAGTTGTCTTTCACAAGCCAGTGTGTGCCCTTCGATCCGCTAGTCACGCTTTATTACAATATAGGCGAATTAAGAGATCAAGAATGGGGGCCACTCCTCTAACTATCTGATGGCTTTACACTGAAAAGCCCTTTCTTTCTATCTACGCTCGACTTCCGAGCTCATCAAGAGATGCTGAAGATGTGGCTTTTTCCTCTAATTGTGTTTCAGGGACATATGGAGTTAGGCTGGATTTCTGTCTAGCATCAGGATATCCCTTCTAGGATGAACGTGCACTCCATAAATGCTATAATTAAATAAATACATAAATTAATAAATACATTGTTATCCCTAAAGATTTATGGATAGAGTACAAAGGAATTGTAGATTGGCTAGATGCAGATCTTCTGAGAGTGGTTTCCTTTAATAGTCTGTCTCCTGTGGTAATCGATATATATAAATTAGTTATTGAACACCTGAATGCTATGGTTCAACACAGAAAAATAAATTGGTCTAAAATAATGATGGACTTAGGTGCTGCTGCAACACCCTACAACACCCTCTGCATGCTCCACAGGATCTAAAAGTGGATCCCGACCGAAACAAGAAGAATGGTGAGACAGGCCCTCGTCAGCAGCAGACTGGACTACGGCAACGCACTCTAAGCAGGAATCCCAGCCAAAACCCTACAACGACTACAACGCATTCTAAACGATTCCGCCCAACTGATCGTCAATGTCCCCTGCCGCAGCCACATCACTCCCCACCTGAGAGACCTACACTGTCTCCCCGTCGACAAGAGGATCACCTTCAAGCTCCTCATCCACGCACACAAAGCACTCCACAACGCCGGACCAGCCTACCTGAACAGCAGACTCAGCTTCTACACCCCCACCTGCCAGCTCCGCTCCACCGGCCTTGCCCTCACGCTGTCCCCCGCATCCAAGGAACAACCTCCAGTGGCAGATCCTTCTCCTACCTCGCCACCAAGACCTGGAACACCCTCCCTACCCACCTACGGCAGACCCAAGACCTACTCACATTCAGAAGACTCCTTAAGAACTGGCTCTTCGAGCAGTAGCGGCACCCCCTCCCCTCACCGCCTTGAGACCCTCGCGGGTAAGTAGCGCGCTTTACAAGTACTCTGATTGATTGATTTCTTAAAGAATCAGTGCATGCACATTATGAAAGATCGATGCAGATTTACAGACAGTATACTGGAGTTGAAAACGCTTTAAAGGATGGTGTTGGTGAATTTATCTCAGCATTTGTGTTGGGTTTGCATCTAGAAATCAGTTACAATATTGAGCAATGTGTGATGTGTTGGCAAGCAAAGTCTTTGGACGAAATCCTAAAACATGCAACGTATTGTAGTGATTGTTTTGAAGCTAAGCAGAGTGAAATCTGGGATAAACTGATGGTAGCACAAATTAAGTATTTCCAGAAAGGTGATGAGAAAGGTTCTCACATTTGAGATCCTGGTTTTGATTCTGGTTTTGTTGCATGTACAAATTAGATCATACAAAGAGTTGGTGTGTAGAGTAATCCTTATTAATTCATGCAAACTATAACTGTTGTAATACAAGGTAGTATTAGAGGATTGACTAAGAACTCAAACATGGGAAATGCTAAGGTTAGGTTGTGGGAAAAGAAATGTAGTGTGCCACATCTGTGGAAAGTTTGGGCACTGGAAATAGGATTGTAGATAAAATCCAGAAAGGGAACAAAACGATTCTCAAATGGATCCTCAAATGCAGCAGAACATGAATCAAATAGCACAGAATGATATGACATAATCAGTAGCCCTAGAAGACAAAAGAGGTACGGTGTTCCTGGGTGGCAAGTTGGCCACCTGGAGAGTACTCAAAGTGTTGGGGAGGTGGGGAATACCTCCTTTCGGAACTAGGACCCTCACACACCCAGCAAGCTAGGTGTCAAGCTTCATCATATGGGTCCTGCACCCATAAAGAAGCTCTTTATCGGAGATCTTTTGTTCCTTGTCTTATAGGTGCAGTGGGTGTGAGGGGCCTGGTAAGATATAGATGTGGTGTGTGGTTTAAAACAGGTAAAGGAATCATCTATAATTATTTTTATTCTGGCGAGGTCATGACCTGATTAAAATGTAAAAAGAAGGAGAGCGACTATATTGTTTTAATCTGACAAAAATTACGCTCTACCTCTTAGTGGTCAACATGTTTCTCGCCTATAAAATGTCTCTAATAGATCAGTTGGCGATTCCTCAGGACCTAGTGACTAAATGAAAACTATCTACAGTGTGTGGTGTGGTTTACATACCAAATCTTCTCTCGGTAGGACGTTGCCCCGGAGAAAAGCAGCCAACCTAGAGTACAAACAAAAAGGATCAAAAAACCAAATGGAGATATTGGTACATGGTCCTATTAATTCCAGTGGGTGTGTTTCACCGTACACAACCTCTTCGAATCTATACAAGTGAACAAAACATTGTGATTTCATGCATATCACATTCTAAGTGTGCCTTCATTTGTACTTAGAGTATAAAACCTCTGTGTAACCAGTTAGAGTAATTCAGCAGGATGACAGCTGCTGTACATTAGCAAGCTGTTTCTGTCAGTAGGCTTTTTGTTTAGGGATGTCGTTATTCTACCCTCTTGTAATCTGATGGTGAGATCTAGGAAGGCAATGTTCCTGGCAGATATAGTGATGTTTTTTTGTGTTAATCCACTTGAAAAATTCAGTGCATCTCTGTATGTCACCCTGCCAAAAGATGAGTCTGTCATCTATGTACCTCTTTCTCAGTCTCAGGTTAGCTCTGAAGGGGTTACTCGCATGTTGAATGGTCTCTTCTTCAAACGCCGCCATATACAAACATGCCACACTGGGGGAAAAGGTACTCCCCATCGAAGTACCCTAAGACTAGTGGGAGAGTTGGCTGTCAAATTCAAAAATTTTCTGTTAAGGCCCGGGTGGCACATTGCATAATGAACAAAATGGGTATTGCTGTTGTCCATTCACTCCCACTTAGTGCAGATTTCATTACTGCCAATGTCTCTCTCTGTGGGATATTGGTATACAGTTGTTCCACATCCAAGGTGACCAGGAGGTCAATATCGCCTGTGTTTTCTATTTCACCTATAACACAGAGGATATTTGTTGTGTCCCTGATGTATGATGGTGTCTGTTTGACCAAAGGTTGTAGGTAATGGTCGCAGAATTTTGAGATCGGCTCTAAGAGTGAGCCGATTCCTGAAACTATATGTCTGCCCGGGACAGGGGTGGTCCCCTTATGTATTTT
Organism: Lissotriton vulgaris; assembly: GCF_964263255.1. Classification (NCBI taxonomy): domain Eukaryota; kingdom Metazoa; phylum Chordata; class Amphibia; order Caudata; family Salamandridae; genus Lissotriton; species Lissotriton vulgaris. Next base: position 687,789,677 of record NC_141687.1, on the reverse strand, counting down.
TGGGAGAGTGTAAAAATAGGATGTTTTGGGATGTTTGGTAATCAAGAAATCAGCTTCTTTACCACTGATCCACCCATTACTCTCTGCCTCATAGACCATAGTGGTTATCTCGGTCGTTAATCGAGTCGTGGGGTTTGTTGTTATCGGAGTATAGAATTTACTATTCCGTAGTTGGCGTTGGCACTCGGTGTTGTAATCTGAAGTGGATTGTATGGCTGTGAGGCCCCCTTTGTCAGCTTGCTTTATTGTAATGCTTTTGTCCTCAGTCAATGATCTAATCGCTGCATGTTCTTGATTAGAGAGATTATGGAAAGGAACTCTGGTATCCTGGTTCTTTAGTTCTTTTAAGACAGCTTTCTCAAAGGTCACTATCTCCACAGGTACTATGCCAATGGTAGTTGTGAAGGTTGAGGGATTGTGAAGGTCTGAATCCAGTCTGGCTGGTTCTTCAGTACCATCGAAGTGGGCTTTAAGGTGTATTTTTCTAAACAGGTTCTGGATTTCGCATTGTTCCCGAAAAATTTCCTCTTTGGAAGTGGGGACATAGCCAAGGCCTTTCTCAAGTACTGTTTGTTCCGAAGGTGTTAGTTGTCTATGTGACAAATTAACCACTAGACTCTCCTGCCCTGTGTTTTGCTCCTGGTTTCCATCATATTCGGTTCCTGGTCCTGGACTTGCTTTTGTCCTCCTCTTTTGTACCCTCTTCCTCTGCCTCAGCCTCTATCTAAAAAAGGTGGATTGCTGACAGGGAAGTATTGCGGTTGGCCCTGAGGATACATCGGGAAAGTCCAAAAAGGAGGCTGAAGCCCTTGAAAATTCTGTACAGGGTAGTGGGGGTTTTGTGGATAATTCTTTCTCCTCTGATTTGAACCCTTCCAGCTCCAATTGCTGGAGTCACGCATAGCTGAGTCTCTTCTGTCAGATTCACTATTTTCATCAGAAGAGTAGCTAGTTTTGCTATTGGTATAGTCTGCTTTCAGATGGGGGCATATTTTGTTTATGTTAAATCTGCTTATATCCTTCTGAAGCTTGCTAACCTTCTGCTTCATCAGAAATTACTTGTGCTCAGCAATCTCATGGTTGAGTTCTGTCAAATTGGTTTTAAATACAGTGCCATGTATGGTAGTCTTTATGGCCCCTTCAGCAACCTGTATTCTAATAAGGGGGACATCAGCTATCCTCTTTGCTGAATTAATAATGAGGATAAGTAAGTCCCTGGTGCATTTCCATACCACCAGGGACCATTCCTTTTTAAAGACAGCGGCATCCAGGAAAAGTCTACGGAAGTTCTTGACTATTAGGTAGTTTGGTGCAATATTGGCCCTCAATTACTGCGTCATTGTTGCAACATGGAGCGTTATTTTCACCCAGTCTCTTTTCATATTGGTAAGGGAGGTTCAGTCCTCAGATGGTGATTTTAGATGCTGATGAACCTTCACCTCCCTGGACAGATGGTGTATTCCTGAGAATTTCGGCAGCCATTGCATCATCAAAGCTAAGTCCAGGATTGTCATCCATGATGACTGGTATGTCAGAGGATTTGGGGGAAGGCAAAATAGAAGGGGCGGCACTAAATAATAAGTCCCAGAAAATGGGCCAATGAAGGATATTATCCTTCTGGTAACCTGTAATCAATAGCCTCCAACCCAACTGGCCCCTGTACAGCAACAACAGATGCTCTCCCAGCTCCGTGTAATCTCCTCCACGCAAATGAAACACTTTGCACCCGTCTTTGAGAAGGTACATTTTTCAGAGGGAGAACCTTGTCCCAGTATCTGGCCCACAGCTATTGCAGTCACCTTTACTTGTGACTTACCCCAAGGTTTAGCATGACCAGATGACTGCGAGTGACACTTTGTGCTTTTAGGTTCTATATCCACCTAAAACTTTGAAATTGCATATCTCTGATTTTGTTGTTCTGGTATAATTTTAATTATTATAAGGTACTCTATTTTCCATAATTGATTTGGGATTTTACTAGTTTTGTGTTTTCACTGTATTACTGCTTATGTCCTGCATAAATACTTTGTGGCAAGCTACCAGAGGGTCAGGCACATGTTAATTTAGTGACTTTTGCGGTTCACCCTGACAGGGATTGCGATTGTTTCCTGAGTGTGGCTTCCATCGCCGTCAATCAATAACCTGATTTCTTCCGAAGTCAATTCTATTTCTACTATCACTTCATCAGATCAGAAACTGATTAGAGAGAGGACATATGCAATATGTCAAGTACAAATTTAGACATGTACTTTTACCATGGTGTGTTAGACTCCACAAATGCTTAAATCGCATAGTGTGTCCAGCTCCTTCAGTGAAACTACACTCTTTACAGCTTACAATCATACTTTGTGGCAGCACTACTTCACCAAAAAGGATGGATTTTACATTCCTTTGTTTATCCAAAATAAAGAAGGTACATCTGTGTCTCCTGCTGATGAATCTAATTTATTGTGATTGACTCATAGTACTAGTTTTTTGAACATTCATCAGTTTTAATTTTTAGGCATGTACATGACAGACCTATGCACAATACTTGCGGCCACATGCATCATTGTTGCCGTTTGCGATTTCTTAATTGCGAAAATTAAGGAATCGCAATTAAGAAATCGCAAACGGCTATGCATCAAGAAATCGCAATTTTGTGCATTTTTGAAAGTTTTCGCAAATTACCATGAAGGTCAACTTCATGGTAATTTACCTCTCCCTATTTGCGAATTCGCAAATTTAAAATGTTCATGCATTGCATTTAAGAAATCTCAAATTGCGATTTCTTAAATGCAATCGCAATTTTAGAAATCGCAACATGATTGCCCTTTCTAAAATTGCGAAAAACATGATGAATCCCAATTTTGTTAATTGCATTAGCAAACGGCAGAAAATTGCGATTCGCACCGTTTGCGAATGCAATTGACAATGATGCATGTGCCCGTTGGTTCCTACATTTCTGAGAAATTCCATTGCTTATTTAATTAATCTACTGGTCTTATTAGAGCATTTCCCTTTGGTAAATTAACTCCTATGTAATGCTATCAGAGTGAAAAGCTTCTCAACTTTCAGAATGCTTGCCTTGCTACCAAATTATTTGCTACACCGGCATCTGTTAAACCCTCCTACCATGCTCTTCTCAGCAATGGCAGTCTTAGTTTCAGAATGAATTTCTCATGTTGTGATATGATTCAAGGTGATGTTTATATACTTATTGGGAGGAAAACGTTTTTATTATTATATGTTGTTGCTGTGCAACCTCACTGTGTCATAAACTCACAAACCCGTCTTGGGTCCAGTGAAGCTTGTTTTGCAAAGTCTTAGCTCAATCCTGGTTATCTGTGGCTCTGAAAAGTGAGGCTTTGTCAAAGGTCCTCAAAATAACCCTCCCCGTGCTGCGCAAGTATGACTGTTCTTTTCTTGCCCTGACTGCCTTGCTGTTTGCTTTGTGACTGCCTGTATTAACCACAGTCAGATTTTTTTCACTGCTCTTCTGTAATTCTATATTTTTGGGTTGTTTCCTTCTTGATGTTTTTGCGGCGATTGCCGCTCTCCTGCCATTTTTCTTGCCATTTGCCTCCTGCTTGCCGTCTGCCCCGCCTCAAACCCAGTGCCCCTCCCTCTGCCCAGGACCAACTTAACAGAGGCCACATTATAGACTTACCAAAGGCAAGCCCATCTGCTCCCATCCACGCCTGGACCGCGCCCAGTGCCAGGAAACATGGCTCTCCTGCCACTGAAAGATAGTGATCTGAATCCTGAACCATGGACTCTGCAAAAACAACTGCTGCCACACCTTGACTCGATCTATGGTAGGTCATTTTCGTGCTGCCACTGTCTTTTTTTACCTGCAACACCGGAGCACCTACATGCACGATGACCACCACCACGCTGACAATGACTGCTTTTGAATAACTCTACTGCCTCCTGCTCAACACCCAATCACTTTGCAAGAATGCCACTGAGATCTGGGACACCATCACCTCCACCACCCTCACCCCCAAGTTGTCTTGCTCACTGAGACCTAGTTCAACCCCACCTCAGCACCCGACATCACCTCTGCAACTACTGACAGCTACAATGTAGCACACCGGGACTGCATCAACAAACACAGAGGTGAGATTGCCATTATCCACAAAGAAACCATCCACTGCACTACCGCCACAGACATTACACCAATCATGGAACACCTCAATTTCTAACTGAAAATCGACTGTAAAACCACCATCAGAGGCACCCTTGTCTACAGACCTCCAGGACCATGCCCCAGTTTCTGTGACACCACCCAGAATTCATTGTCCAACTCTCCACTGACTCCAGACACTACATATTTCTCGGAGACCTCAATTTGCACCTCAGTGACCTCAGCAACACCAACTGCGCCAATCTCCTCAAACATGAACAGCATCGGCCTCACCGAAGAAGTCACGAATCCCACACACAATGCAGAACACATGTTCGCTCCCCACCTTCATGATGAGTGGCATATTCAAGTACAGCCATGTCAACCTGGACAGACCACCGCATCATCCACTTCACCATCACAGGATCCCCTAACACCACAACCAAGCCTCCCAGCACCTCACACCACAGCTAGAACAAAGTATCAGGGAGCAAGTGGACCAGCCCCCTCAACATCTTCCATCCTGACACTGCAACCAACCTAGAATAGACTGTCATGAATTTCTCCGCCTAGATCACTGATTGCGCCAACAGAGTTGCCCTCGTCAAACCCACCGAACTCAAGAGATCCACCAAACAGGCCAGCTGGTACACCATGAAACTAATAAACCACGAAACACAACTGAAAGCATCTACAAAGAAAATGGTGCCCCATCAAAGAGCCCACAGACCAAGCCACCGTCAAGACACTCCTCAACCAATACCACCAATTTCTAAAAAAGACTAAAAGGAGCACCCAAGCCGATCGCATTGAAGCCAGTTCTAACCACAGCAAAGAACTCAACATCGTCAGAGAGTTTTCCAGCCCTTCAGCCACCAAAAATATCATCACTCCTTCTCAAGAACTCTGTTACACACTGACGGTCTTCTTCCATGACAAGATCTCCACCATCTACAAAACCTTTGAACACCAACCCACTGCTGCCAATATCCTTAGCCTCCTGACTCCTGCAGATGCAAACCCTGACCCCCTGCTCACCACGTTTGACCAGATCACCACACAAATGACCAGAGCCCATCTGAACTCCTTCCACTCAGGAGCTTCCACTGACCCCTGTTCCTACCACATATCCAACCTCAGGAACAAGATGATCAGCAACAAGCTCACCACCATTTTTAACACATCCATCACTACGGCCACCTTCCCCAAAGAATGGAAACATGCACGGTCAAACCCCTTCCGAATAAACCGTAAGCTGACCCCAGCAAATTCCATCCCATCTCTCTGATCCCCTATCCCGCCAAAGTCCTTGAAAAGACTATCAACAACCAACTCACGAAACACCTGGAGAACAACCATCTTCTGAACAGCTCCCAATCCGGATTCTGCACCAACCAAAGCACCAAAACATCCCTGATCGTTGCCATTGAATTGATGACATCAGAACCCTCTTTAACCAGGAAGAAACCTAAACTCTGATCCTCCTCGACCACTCAGCAGCTTTCAATACCGTATCCCACCACACCCTAATTGTCAAGACCATAGGCTCCTACACTAATCCCTGTATTATTTGTGCTATAGCCGGTGGTGTCATCTACCATTTATACACTTCAGGAAACCTAGAAATCCAGTGTTTGAGATATCCCTATGTTTCATGGTTCTGTATCCTCATCACCCCTATTATGTTTGTACCAATGTAGGTAGAAAAAGATCTGTATGTGTTCCATTATTTACGTTTGTTGTGTAACACTTTTGTTTCTGTATCTGGAACTTTCTTAAGTTACATAAAGCAGGAGCTTGCCAACATGAGATTCCTCTGCCTGTCCTTTTGCGACAAGACCATTATGCAATTAAAACTCAGTATAGCCTTTTGACAACCGCTCCCAATAAATAGTACAGTGCATCTTCCTTTAACACGTGCCTTTGATGAGTCCTGATTTCCAGCACATTCACCTATTACTATTCCCACGCACCTATTCGCCCTACCCGGGCACGTGAACTGACATCTTTAAAAGAACACCGATAAGTCATACCGGTGCTTGGCGTTCCTTAGTTACTTTCTGCAGAATAATCTTTCCTTCTGGTCATTCGCTGGAGCTTTACTCTTTCGCTTGGATTCAGTCCCATCTACTGACCATCTGGAGAACAACTTCTCTAGGAGTCTCTGCACCATGCATGCAGCCGGTAATTCTCTTCATAGACATTTGATTCAAGAACACAATTTCGGAGCAACATTTTCCAAGCGTACCTGATTTGCTGCATGGGCGAATCAATCTCTGCTCGTTTCCCAGCTGATATTTAATCCTAGAAAGAACAGAAGTACGCTGTGACTTTGGCTTCTTCAGAGTCTAGGAAGAAGATACAAGGTTAGTGCATTTCTTAGTAAACTGACAAACCGTGAAAGGGTTTATTGTTAATTCGAAAAGACAGGCTGTGCTTAAGAGTACCGCACCACACAGGAACTGGACCTTTATGATTAATCTCTTTCTTATTATTTTCTAAAAAAATAAAATTGATGTTTGTGCTTATACCTACAGTAGTGATAATAATTACAACTGATGATTTTGGAATTCACAACAGAAGAAGAAAATTAAAGAACCATCCACGAGAATAAGAGTTGATAGTGAGTTACACAAGTAGTGCAAGAATTGTAAATACATCATAAATGTTTGGTAGAGAATACAAAGAATGCGTATAAGGATAATAAAACATATCATAAATTTAAAAAAAAAACTTGTAAAATGTTATTATTTGGTCTTGACAAATCATTTTTACCAGATCATAATTATATTGTGTTCCTTTTCTTTACTTATAGTTGGTGGTCCCATCCTCAGGACATATTTAATAAGAAAAGGCTTACAGAGTGCATGCAGTCATCAGTGCACCTTGAAGAAGGTAGAGATGCGCATTACTTTCCTCTCTCATCCAATTCCCCTTACCACCCCCTGGTCTCATTCTTGTTCATACACTGCGTCAGGTGTGTACAGTGGTCCAGCATCTCCTCTTTGAACTTAAGCTCCAGGTGAGTGGTATTACACTAATCAAGACGCTTCGTCACTTTGGATTCCAAAGAGAAACCCTCAAATGGATAGCCTCCTTCCTCACTGGTAGAACCCAGAGAATCCGCCAACCACCTTTCACATCAGAACTCAGGAACATCATCTGTGGTGTTCCTGAAGGCTCCTAACTCACCCCTACACTGTTCAACCCCCTTGGCCAACATCATCAGAACCCATAGATTAAGCATCATATCCTATGCAGATGACACCCATCCTCTCGCTTTCAGAAGAGCCCTCTACCATGATTGGCAATTTCCACAATTGCATGGCAAGCGTTGCCAACTGGGTCAAAGACAACTGCCTAAAACTCAACACAGACAAATGGAAGTGCTGATTTTGCAAACATCACCTCTCTGTGGAACGACTCCTGGTGGCCTTCTGAACTAGGACCCACACCGTCAGATGTTATGTTTATGTTATTATCCTGTACAGCAAACTCCCCATGAAAAGCCAGATCAGCGCTGTCTCTTATGCCTGCTTCCTCACTCTTTGTATGCTCCGTAAGATCTTCAAATGGCTACCTGTTATAACCAGACGAACAGTCAATCAAGCCCTAGTTACCAGCCAGCTGGACTATGGAAACACATTCTATATAGGAATCCCCATGCACCTCCTGAAGAGACTGCAGACTATCTGGAATTCTTCAGCCAGACTCCTCCTCGACCTCCCCAAATGGACCCACATCACCCCCACCCTTCAGAGGATATGCCAGTTCAAGATGATGATTCACACTTACAAAGCCCTTCACAAACAAGAACCAGCATTCATCAACCACCGCATGAACTTCCGCCAACCCTCCAAACACCTGCACTCCCTCGCCTTCGAAAATAGCCCAGTATCTGTTGAGTCAACAGTGGAGGACACTCCTTCTCCTACCTTGCTGCGAAATCCTGTAACAACCTCTCCCTTCACCTTCCTCCTCCTCTCCTATGGAATTTAGAGAAAGGATTCAAAACCTGGCTGCTCAACCGAATCCAAATAGAACAAGTGATGGACAGAATGCAGAACAATGTCATACATTCACCCCAGTATAGAGATCTAGGCCTAAATCCATCCTTCTTTTGCTCCCCATGCCATTCTAGTTTGAATCCATCAATATGCAAATAATTCTTGACCCAGTGCCCAATGGGAACAGTCCAGCCCGAACTAGCAGGCCAGGTCCTCCCAGGACTGGAACCAAGCATTTTTCAGCTGAATCCCCATGAAGCAGCAAGGCTCTCAGTGCCTAGAAACCCTCGCAGGGATTAGCCACACTTTATAAATCCTGTTAGATTGATTGAAGAACAAGTACAAAGCATATAGATGTACCAAAACAGCTGAATAAGAAAGGAATTTGATGCAAAAGTAAATCTGACAGTATTTAATAAAAATAGCTCTTATTTTTTTATGTATTTTTAGACACCAAAATGAACAAAATCTACTGGAGGGTTCCCGTGATATAAATGCTTAAGCAAACAATAAGTCGCTGCTTTACATTTAAGTCACAAACAAGCATTGGCAACTATTGTGAAGAATTGGAAAATGTTTTTAAAAGTTTGTAAAGTAGTGTTTGACTACTTCGGCCCACTTTGGGTGGCCAACTGCAGTGGGGAGCAAATCTCAGGGCCCAATGAGGCTTGGTAGAACAGTTACATTGCAGTTAAAGAAGTCTCCAGTCCAGTTACAATCTATGTGGGTGAATGGCCATGGGCATCAATGGTGTGGTGGTGATACTAAAGGAAGCAGTAGATACTGAACCGGTAATGGGGGTCTTCCTGGATCCACACCATAGTTCATGAACATGGTGGGGTTTACTTTGACGACAGGGGTTGATGTCCCTCGAAGTCCGGTTGAAGTCCAGCAAAAAATCAATTTCCACTGGTCTCTGGTTACAGCAAAACCAGGGGTTCTGTTTAACTGAGGCTGGTGTCTGTCTTGGGCAACCACACTACACTCCGACGACTCTCCTTGTGTGCAAGTTTTGTGCTTTAAGGCTCACTCTCTCAGTCTGCGTTTCTGTCAAGCGACTGTGGCCATTAACCCACCAACCTGTCAAGGAATGCTTTTTCAGCTTTTGTGACCCTCGAGCTATAGCAGGAAGTCAACCAACCTTTTCTGTTTGTGGCATGGGGATGACTTTTCCTTATGCAAGGAATCATCGGCACAGTTCTCTCTTTGTTAGCCAAAGGATCAGCAGGTGCAGTCCAGTTTGTTCATGCAGCTGCTCTTTGCCTGGTCCTGGGAACAGCAGGACAGTCCTTCTTCGGTCTTCTCTCCAGTGCAGATGCGATCTGAGTTCTGGGGGCCAGGGGTGCCCCTTTTATGCCCAGTACTTACCCTCAGAGATGTAGGTACTACTAGCCAATGGGCTGCCAGGTCCCCTTCTGCCTAATAACGACTTTGTTCATAGTTTGGATTCTAGCTATCCCAGAATGCAATATTCTGCCCTCTTCAAAGATGGCAGATTCCCTCTCTTGGTGTGGAGCTTGGTAGCCCACCCTAGAGGTGTGGCTACCTGAGGGTGGCACACTCACAAGAAAACATGTTTGGGAATTTTTTCCCTCTCTCTGCCTCACTCTATCATAACAAAAACAGCCACTCTCACATGTGTCTAACATTTGCCATTCAAAGGCTGCTTCCCCCGGTTGAAGCTCACATTTTGGACTGACACCCTGTTTCGCCTTCCTGACAGAGAGAAATAACACCCCTTTTATTGGTGGCCCTTTGTGTTCTTTCCTGTGAGTTGTTCATTCACTCCTCCACCCAGGAGGGCAGACAGCTGTCATGTGACCAGCAACTGTAAATGGTCACTGAAAAACTTAGGTACCAGAGTGGTACATTTGTAAAGTTCACATTTATTCAAAAACTACATTAAATTCAACTGGAGCATCAATTTGGGTTTAATGTAACAAATCGGTTGATACCTTGAAGTACCAAATTTAGTATTCTCATTCAGAAGATGGCGTCTAACTCTATATTCTACAGCAAAAACATTAATTTGGGGTTTTTACTCTTAGGACATATAAAACACTTCATATTTTTTAATATACAGCACCCTGCTTTAGGGCTCAATAGGTCTAACTTAGGGGTGACATATATATTAAAAAGGAAGGTCTGGATTTTGTCATTAGTGTTAAAGGCAAATTCGAGTTAGCAGCTTGAAAACTGGTCTGTCAGCCAGCAATGGCAGGCTGATAGTCTTGCTTTGCTTTGTAACACTTGTGGTGGCACATTAAATGCCCCAGTCCTCGAGGGACAGTTTAACTTACAGGCCCCGTGTACCCGTACTCTATATTACATATAAGTAAGTTAATGTATGCCAATTGTGTGTGAACCAATCAGACATATACCTTTTAAGAACCAAAGTCCTGGCACCGAGGTCTGGTTAGCAGATCTTAGTGCACCTTAAGAGTCAAAAAAACAGCAGCATCAGTCCAAAGCTTTGGGGGTGATTATGCAAAAAGAGGTATTTTCTTACACATACTGTGCAAAGTATTATAAAATGTTGCCAGTTGATACTGTACCTTTCTCCAGGAAAATCTTCGGATATTCCTGTTTGACCCAGGATTAAATGAACAAAATTTTAGTTGTACTAGCACAAATTATTTTAAACAGCCAATTTTTGACTCACTTCTTTGACCTGCTTGATGCTGTCTTACACTGCTTTGCTATTGTTTTCAAGAAAACCGGCCCTGTAGTGTGAACTGTTTTGAAAGTATACTTTGAGGTCTACCTGCATTTTTTGGCCAACAGTGTTTGACTGGTTTCCAATGGTTTTATTTCTTATTAAGTTTGTTGATCTTCATCATTCTTTAAGACAAAACATTCTTTCTACCCACCCAAACAGCAATGCCATTATGAGATTGCTTTTGACTTGGCCATGAAGCTACTCATGAGCTTACAGGACCACTGGTCTCTGAGTTTTCATAAACCTCTCAGCACCTGTTTTTATACAATTTTCTGAAAATGTCATTAGACCAGGGTTTATGCTTCTTGTGGTTCGGCTGGTGTGGGTCCATCCACTATTAGATTTGGAGATGCCAGGCCTTTACCTGAACCGGAACTCCGTTTCAAAGAGAAGGGTATAGAGCGATTGCTGCTTTTTCTGGTTTAGCTATCTTCTGCTTCTAGTAACTGTTGTTTACTGATGTTTCGAACCTTGTTGCACAGTCAGATTACACATAAGGCTATTGCCCGCTTAATCATTTATCAAAGTGCATATTAACATATATTCAGCTTCAGTGTGGTTGCATTTGATCCATATATTATTTAGAAAGGTTACTATTAATTCAAGGCAATTTAATAGTTTATCTTACTGTTGCCTCTGTTTTCTTGCCTTTTGCCTTTCTTTCCTGCTGCAGCTGCCACCGCGGCCCCTCCCCCCAGCGAGTTCCCGCTCCCGCCTCCCGCCTCCAAGCTGCTCACCCCCCCAAACCCCTAATTAATGGTGGCCGCTACGCACCAAGGATAGGAAGACCTCTGACCTCCTGGTCAGGGTAACTGCTCTCCCCTCACGCAGCTCTGTCGTTAAGGCACTTTTCCCTGCACTGTCTAGTGACCCAGGTATGTGTTCGTGGCCCTCCTACACCCGCAGGCTCCTGCCTGCACCTCATCCCTTGTGGTCCAGTGTCAGCCTTTTTTTGTTTTTCTGTCTTTTCTGTCTTTTTCTGTATTTCTGTTTTTACCTTTTTATACGGCCTTTTTTCCCCTTCGTTGCATATTTCTCCATTGCCTCTGTTATCTGCCTTTTACCTTTCTTTCCTGCCGCTGCTTCCGCCACGGCCCCTCCCCCGGTATATTCCAGCCTCCCCCTCCCAGCTGCTCCCACTCCCATGACCCCTACTTAATGGCAGCTGATGCACAGCCACATCGCTGGCACGCAGAAGGTGCGCCAAAGGCAAGCTCATCTGTGCCCGTTAGTAACCTGATCGTGACCAGCGCCAAGTACCCTGGTTCCCTGACCACCTGCCACTACAAACCCAGCACCCTCCACACACTCAACCCTGGATGCAACAACAACTGCCAGCTCTCGACGCAGAGAAACTCCCAAGGCCTGTTCTCCTGCTGACACTGCAGACACATCTTCACCCACCTCTATTTCTTTATGTATTGATTTATTTTTGATATTTGTAGAGCGCGAACAAATGCCCGTGGGCGTCTCGGCGCTATAGACTTAGTGTATGATTCTAATTAAGATAACCGGACCATGCCTAATACTGGTTATACTGGAATTACTGGTTGAACAACCAGGTCTTTAACCTTTACGGAACTGTAGGAGAGATTGGGATGACCTAATTGACAATGGAGGAGTGCTCCAGAGTCTGGCGGCGGTAACAATGAACCGTCTGTCCCCCCAGGAAACTGTCTTCGTTCAGGGGACAACCAGATGATGCACTGTCATAGATCTCAATTGTCTTGAAGGACAATAGAGTATAAACTGATCTCTGAGAAACTGTGGGCCTTGTTTGTGTACCTCTTTGAATGTTAAGCAGAGCGTCTTAAATTTATTATGATTTTTAATCATCAGCCAATTGAAGTTCCGAATTACTTGGGCAATAGGTTTAAATTTAGGGGTCCCGGAAAGCAATCTTGCCGCAGCGTTCTGTATGGATTGCATTTTATTAATGACCCGCATTTGTGCATTGGCGAAGAGACCATTACAGTAATCTAGTGAAGATAGACCCAGTCAGTCACCTAAACCCACCGAGTACACAAACCCCTGAGCTGCATCCTCCTCAACATGCACTCTCTCTACAGACACTCAGTAGAAGTTTGAGCCCTCCTCAACACTCGCTTGCCCAACGTCGCCTTCCTCACAGAGACCTGGACCAAAGCCAGCTCTGCACCCGACACTGCAAACGCCATCTCTAATGGTTGCAAGATCCTGAGGAAAGACAGCCCCAACCGCCCTGGAAGAGGCCTCAACATTGTTCACAAAAGCTCCCTCCAGCTGACAACCACCAACTCGGACGACGCCTTGGCCCCCATGGAACACATCCACTTCCAGATCCAGCCCAACCTCAGAACTACGCTCGCAGTACACTCGCTTACAGACCACTCAGACCCCGCTCCTCGTTCACCAACGTCATTGCAGACTACATCGCTCCCATTGCCCTCACCTTCTCAGACTACATACAGCTCGGAGACCTGCACTTCCACCTGGACAACCTCAGTGACCCCAACATCACTGTCCTCCTAGATAACCACACCAACGTTGGACTAAAGCAACTCATTTCCACTCCACCCAAACGGCAGGACACACTCTCGACCCCATCTTTGCTGGGGAAATAACATTTGCTTCAGTCACACAACAGAACCACTCTTGACGGACCACCACTGCATCCATTTCTCCTTCTCAAAACCCACCGCACACAAGCTCATGCCACACCTCCCATGCAGAAACTGGAGCAAAATCACCAAAGAATACCTCGCCTTCGCCCTCAGCTGCACTTCTCCCCAAACCATGACAGATGCCACCACAGCAGCAAACGACCTTCACCAATGGATCACCAACGACACAATGCGAAAGCCACCTCGTTCACCACGGACCTCAGAAAATCCAAGTGATCTTGCCAATGACTGGTGAAAACCTAGAGAAACAGCAAAATCCCGAAAGCACACTATACCTCAAAGGCTGCCACCACAGCACACCACTAACTCATCAAATTAACTAAGAGAAACTTCATTCAGGACAGAATCCTCTCTAACTCCCACAACTCCAAGGAACTCTTTGCCATCATACAAGAATTCACCAGACCCAACAGCAAAACTACTGATGTCTCTCACTCCCAAGACCTCTGCCACAAACTCAGCTCCTTCTTCCACCACAAGATCAGGACTCTCTACGACAACTTCAGTGACCAAGACCATGGCAATGACATAACATGACGCACCAGCAATGCCACCCAGCCCACCCTCCACACCTGAATCCCTGTCACCACAGTAGACACTTCAAATACTATGAACAGCATCCACTCCGGAGCACCCACTGACCCCTGCCCACCACTGATCTTCCACTGGGCCACCATTGCACCCGAACTATGACAAACAATCAACTGCATGCTCTAAACACCCACGTTCCTCTATGACTTGAAATGCTCTGAAGTCAAACCCCTCCTGAAGAGGCCCTCCACAGTCCCAACAAACATTAAGAACTACGGCCCATCTCTCTTCTCTACTTGGCCACCAAAGTCATTGAGAAAATTGTCAACACCCAGATAACACATTTCATAGAAATAAACAACATCCTCGACTCCGCTCAATCCAGATTCCGCAGCAACCACAGCACCGAGATTGCCCTCACAGCTGCCATTGATGACATCTACACCCTTGTGGATCAGGGCCACACTGCAGAGCTCATCCTCCTATACCTCTCACCAGCATTCAACATCATCTCCCACCGCACACTAGCCGCCAGACTCCATGACGCCGGCATCCATGGAACTGACTTAGACTAGATTCAATCTTTTCATTCAGGCTGAATACAAAGAATATGACTCCCACCCTTCCTCTCCGAACCCACAGAGATAAGATGTGGAGTACCCCAAGGATCCTCCCTCAGCCCCATGCTCTTCAATGTCTACATGGCCCCCCTCGCAACCATAGTCTGAAAACATGGACTCAACATAGTCTCATACACCGACGATACTCAGTTCATCCTCTCCCTCACCAAGGAGCCCAACATCACCAGGCACAGTTTTCAAGAAGGGATGAAGGACGTTACATCCTGGATGAGTAGCAGCTGCCTGAACACGGAAGTCCTCACCCTCAGGTCCACGCCCTCCTTCATGCCCCCAAGAGAAACCTCTGTTCTGCTGAGTAGTGCACTCTATACATCTCTGATTGATTGATTAATTGATTGATTGAACCACTCTGAGTATTCAATTGGTTCTATTGTTCCCTGCTCCAGTAACTTATTCAGTTTCTTCTTCAAAGGCTCTGTCATTAAATGAGGAACACTCCTTGCTCTGTGGACAATCAGAGTAGCATTTTTTCCCAATATAATTCTGTGTGAGAAGCCCTTAAGGCTTCGTAGAGTGTCTGTAAATACCTCGGACCATTCCTTCATCAGTCTTTCCCCATACACCTCTTGAGTCTCTATACCCGACTCTACACTCTATACTTCAAGAGTCATGATGACTTTTTTAGCAGTGAGGTTCAGAATTGCATTAAGATCTTTTTGATGATGCCATCCCAACAGGTCCGAACACTGTTTGATTACGTACACCCGGTCCAACACTATCTTCCCCACAAAACGTATTGTCATCTATTTCATTCCGGTGATCTCAGTGGTTTTTCCACCATACCCCTCAGCTTTGATGTCAGATGTATTCCACTCAGTATTTGTCTCCTCCCAATTTTTGGAATAAGTGCATTTGAACAACATGATATACAAGCTCCCTGAGTCTGCTAATATTCTCACTTCACAGTTATCAAGTTTCCAATTGCAATGGGGTTTTTGCAATTTCTCTGGGCTTTCCTATTCTATTTCTTTGGCCTGAGAATTTGCACTAACAGTTTGTTAATTTACAACTAGGTCATACACAGTAAGTGCTAGTTCTTGAGTATAATCACAAGCATCATCTATTTCTTTCAACTTCACTACTCAGCTTTTTGTTCCGCAGACCTTCGTGAAATGTCCTGTCCTTTCACAGTTGCAACTTGTGACATTCCTTGCTACACACATGGTGCTAGACCCAATATGACCAGGTGCACCACAGCAGTGGTACTTGATTTTTCTGGGATTTGTCTTTGGAGGTATTGACAGTGGTTGCATTTTCTCATTAGATTTATCTTGATATTGAGTTTTCTCACTAGGTTTTGCTTTCTTAGTTTTATCTATCGACATATAAACTTCTGATGCTTTGGCTGAATGCTCTTCTACCAACTCACTCACGCTGTTCTTGTCCATTTCCTTTATTCACATTTGTTTGTGCTCTAATCCTTTAGCAAATTGTATTGCCTCCTGAAGCTTAGGAACCTTGATTAACAGTTTCTTATTTATTCTTTTACTATTTGTGCATCTTGCAATTTGGTACCATATGAGGGAATTACTCAAGTTTTCATACTAGCATGTTAAAGAAAATCCTCTTAATGCTGCCACATAAGATGCAATGTCTTCATTTGATCTCTGCATATTGGAAAAGGGTTTATGTGGCTCCAATACAATATTTACTTTCGCTGCAAAACGGACATCTAAAATTTACAAGAGCAATTCGTTAACATTGCTAGGTTGTCCATTGGACGCCGATGTAGGCAGCAGCGGACTCCAGAGCTCCTCCGCAGCAGCCCTCATCCTGCAATCGATTCTGGGCCCCCAACCCCGGAGCGTATCCCTACAAGCCTTGTGCACTTATTGGAAAGGGTGAAACGAGGCACCGAGAGCCACAAGTGGTGCGGGAACGCTTTTCACCATGCTCGGAGAGGCCCGCGCTCCCAGTCCACAAAATGGCAGCCGCCGCTGACGAAGGGAGTGCCTGACCGAAGCTAGCCCTTTGATGGGAGAAGACTCCTGCGGGTCCTACATTTGAGCGGAAGGCACCGGAGCCTCGTCCTCACAAGCACCAAAGGTCGGGAATCAATATCTTTGCCCAGTGAGTCCCCATGGGCGGCCAGACTGCGTGTTGCCTGACCCCAAGATGGCGGCGCCTGAGCTGCAACTCGGAGTATATCACAGCAGCACTTAAGAAACAGCAGTGTAGTCCCGGAGGAGCCTTAATCCTTCCATTTTAGCACATGCTCTAGTGCGCATCCTGGCACTGAGGGGGAGAGACAGCCTCTGACCCCTGCGACTCCCTACCGCCTGCAAGCTTCTCCTGGGGCCCTGATTGAACAGGTGGAGCAGAGCTTGACTATGGGTCCTGAAGGCGCTGGTCTAATGAGGGCCCACTGATACCTCCTCGGAGCTGAGGTGGAGGGTGGTGATCGGAAGCGCTGGGCCGAGGAGGAGCCCTGACTTGCTGGAGTGGGTCTCATCCTCCAGAGGCTGCGACTGAAGACAGACCCGGGGTCTTCCATCAGCGGTTTCCTGGGGGCTGCGACCAGACCTGCATGCAAGATAAGGAAGTGTGGGATGCTGGTAATACGGGCCGATAGACATCTGCGACCTAATATTGGATCGGGGCTTCCGCGTTGTCTACACTGACCTCTGAACGTGAAAATCCGGTAGAGTGCCTGTGCAGGTTTGGCTGGGTTTGCAGAGAGGTCCTGAGGAGCAATAAGCGAGGAGACGCTGAGAAGCTAGACAATCACTAATACACTCAGGATGGGCAGAGTGTCCAAGAAGAAAGGATTTGAGGCACTACAGCTTGACGTCACAATATGGAAGACGGGAAATCTGCGTCTGGGAGTAGAGTTTCCACACGACCACAGGACCCCTCTTTGGGCGACATCATGCAGGCCATCATGGCCTCGAGATAGGCCTTGGAGAAAAGAATGGACTCTATCGGGTCGGTCCTTTCCCTACTAAAAGATGGCCACCGGAAACTCAGGGAGCAGGTAGTGTCTAACGAGGCAACCATGAAAGACATTCCGGACACGTTGATGCCTTACTGAAAACGCTGAATGAGGTGGTGCAGAAGGTCCGCATGCTGGAGGTATGGGCAGAAGACAGCGAACGGCGCTCCAGATGCAATAGCCTCCGAATAGTGGGAATCCCGGAGCGAGAAGAGGGATCCGACGCTGTTCAATTTTTGGAGACCTGGATAAAAGAGGAGGTGGCGTCAGAGGGTCTCTCCTCTTTCTACGCGCTGGAGCGGGCGCACAGAGTTACGGCACGACCACCAAAGCCTGGGACCCCACCGCGCCCGATGGTGGTGAGACTTCTACACTACCGCGATCACGACTATATCCTACAGAAAGCCAGGGAGCTGCAAAATTTGCGAATTGGCAACAGTGGAGTACTGATCTTCCCGGATTACACCAGGGACGTGCAGCGCCAAAGAGCTTTTTTCTTAGCAGTGAAGCGGAAATTGAGCAACTGCACCTTCCTTATGCCATGCTGCTCCCGGCCCGGTTACGAGTAACTGCTGACGGGGGTATGCACTTTTTCCTCACGCCACCGGCCACCTGGGACTGGCTGGAAACCCGAAGGGAGTCTGGCGAGCCTTCATCACCTGCGGCCTCGCCTCCAAAGCACTCCCCTACCACACTACCGATGCAACGTCCAGTCTCTCCCGCGGATTGGCACCAAGAACGAGACAGGGCGGCTTTGGCGATAGCGGCGATCAACCACGGAGATCTCAGTCCAACCAGCAACAATTCAGAGCGCACGAAGAGTGGAGAGGAGAGCCCCAGTTCCAGCAGCGTCCACGGTCTCTCGGAGACTGATCTAGCAGAGGTCTCTCCACAAACAGCGGATAGGGTATTTCGCTGAGAGAATAGTATGAATGATGTGACTGACTAAACGAGGTATCTGTGTTGCCAACTGGGCCTTGGGATCTTGTGCCTATTGGGGAGGTGAGCTGTCTGGGCACACTGTGGGAACTTTGAGGGGGGCCTGGATAGAGATATTAACCTATGGGAGAGGGGAGGGGGTCGGGGGGATGTCTGGACTTATTGAATCGACGTTCCAAGCAGTCTGAACTGACTAGACTTTTTGTAAATTCATTTCTTGTTTGGATGGGGATGCCGCGTTGGATGCCTGTCCTGGGGAGGGGGAGTTGGGGATGTTTTAATTGTGGGGTTTGGTTCAGGGGACCTGGGCGTGTCGGGGAGATAGACAGGGTGGAACATTGTCTCTATCAGTGTCAGCAATGGGACCCGCATTAGGATACACATGTCTCACATGGAATGTAAGTGGTATGCATACTATGAACAGGCGCCACAAGATACACTCTTTCTTGACACGTAGAGGTATACACATCACCTTCCTTCAAGAGACCCACCTCATTGCGAAAGAAGGGAAAGCTCTCCAACGCCACTTGAGGGGTCAAGTCTATTACACTACATTCTCGGCGTAGGCGAGGGGGGTCTTAATTTGGGTAAGGGCTGGGGTTCCATTTCAGTGCACATCGCAATTTATTGACCCAGAGGGCAGGTATGTGGTGATCCAGGGGAAACTAGACAGAAGAGATTTAACACTGGGATGTCTATATGCACCTAATGTGGACCAACCCGCCTTCTTCTCTTTGCTATCCCACAAACTGGCGACAGTCCTGGTAGGGTCACTATTACTTGGGGGCGACTTTAATTGTGTTACAGATATTGACCTGGATCGTTCTCACCCCCCCTGCTGAATGCACCAGCGGGTAAACTGACAGTGGCCCGATCTACCTGGTAGCAGACTTGGGGGTTAATAGACACTTGGAGGGTTCAGCACCCATTGGTTGAGGATTACTCCTTTTTCTCCACCCTCCACAAATTACATGTCTGCCTTGATGCATTTCTATGCTCCCCTGATGTGCAGGGAGAGATTTGCAATAGTGAATATCTCACTCGCACTATTTCTGACCATAATCCACTGATGGCCCAGTTGCAGTGGTCGCGCCCCAGTATCCCTACCTGGAGATTGCGTCCGGAAGTGCTTGAGGATCAGGTCTTCCGAGCTACTATAGCAACGGCCATTGAAGACTATTTTCAGTTTAATGAGGGGACTGTGGGGTCGGTGACTGTTGAATGGGGCGCCTATAAAACGGTCATGCGCTAGAGATGTATTTCGGCGGTGTCTGGGACCCAGAAGGCCCTACTGCAAAACATCCAAAGGGATGATGATCGAATGCGTGCCTTAGAGAAGGAGCGCTCTGAACAGCCGGATAACGAGGATAACTTATTGGAGGCAAAGGAATCTGTTGCAGCGAATGTGTAACGCCTACGGTGTTTTGATTATAAAGCATATATCACACGGGCGCACTCACAGTGAGATAAATCGGGAGCCCTTTTGGCCTGGCTAGCTAATCCCGCTTGTCGCGGCTCAGTCATACTGGAGATAAGAGACCAAATGGGAGTCGCCCGCTTTGATCAAAAAGGGATAAATGAGCTGTTTTTTTACTACTATACGGAGCTTTATCGTAGTAGAGTGCTTCCATCTGAGGAAGATTTGCAGAATTTTACGGGGGTCTGAACTTGCCGGAATTGGGGGACGAGGATGCGAAACTGTTGGGTAGGAACAGCGAGGTGAGAGAAGTCCGGGTCACCATCAAAAGTATGGCACGGAATAAAACGCCGCGTTCAGATGGCCTTCCAGTAGAATTCTATCTCACTTACATCTGCCCTCTTGCGCGGCTATATATTGAAGCCAAGAAGTTAGGTTGGTTGCCGGACTCCACCAGGGAGGCGACCATTAACCATTTTATTGAAACCTGGCAAACAACCCTGGGATAGAACGGCATATCGCAGTTTATCTATGCTCAACTTGGATTACAAAATCCTGAGCAAAATTCTGGCGACTCGGCTACTTCCCCACATGACCACACTGATCCATGCCGATCATCTGGGTTCATCCCCGCTTGCAACACAGCGCTTAATATACATAGCCTCCTACACATTTTGGAGGCTGATTCTTATGAGGTGGACACTGCAGCAGTGTTTGCTATTGACATTGAAAAAGCATTCGACAGTTTAGAGTGGGAATACCTCTTTCATGTTATGCTTCGAATGGGGTTCGGACGGGATTTTGTGAGCTGGACGGCTTTGCTATACGCAGATTCCACGGCCATAGTTCGAACAAGGGTGTGATTTCTGAGGCATTAAGGTCAGAAGGGGCACGCGCCAGGGTTGTCCCCTCTCGCCTTTGTTGTTCGCTATGGCAGTGGAGCCCCTCGCGGCGCACGCTCGATTATGGTGGCATATCAGGGTTTAGACATGTATGGACAGGTCCTTCATATCGTACCTTATGCGGATGACCTATAAATGTTTTTGGCAGATACGGACAAGTCCCTGCGGGGAGCAAAGTCTCTGCTGCAAGACCTAAGTGTGGTGGCGGGGTTAAAAGTCAACTGGACGAAGTCGTGCCTATTCCCGACTCGGGGAGGTCGAGCTTGCCCGCAGAACACTGAGGGGTGGCCTGGGAGGAGAGATGTCTACCCTACTGGGCACGATGATTTACCACGAACGCGGAGATATACTTGAAGGGAACGTGGGGAAGGCGATCAGGGGAGCCAAGGCTAATTTTGAGTTCTGGAGCACTGTTCCTTTATCAGTAGCGGGACGGGGGTCGCTACTCAAAATGGTAACCCTTCCGCGGTTAGTCTACTTCTTTAGACCCTCCCGTTCTGGATCCCGGTGGGCTATTTTCGGAGGCTTAAGACGCTGATCAGTTCCTTTCTGTGGGGAATGGGCAGGTGCAGGGTGGGGCTCGGAACGCTCATGAGGCCCCGAGCAGAGTGGGGACTAGCGATCCCAGACTATGAGACGTACTACATAGCAGCCCAACTTCAATGGCTCACGCAATGGGTAGCGAGGGCCACTAGGGAGGAAGGAGAGTCAGGTGAGCCGACGGGTCCCTTGCTGGTGTTGTCTTGCATAGCTCTGCGCCTCCCGATTGGAGACATGCATCTTACTCAGGAGTTTGCCATAGCCTGAAAATGTTGGAATAGGTACCTGCGAAGAGGGGGTATAGCGATCCCTTACGCCCCCGCTATCCCACTGAAGATGTGCAAGGCACTGCCGCACGGAGGAACCTGGCAGAGGTTGGAGGCCTGGGAACGGCAGGGTTTAGTGACAATAGGTGACCTATATGAGGACGGTATCCTAATACCATTTGATGTTCTCAGGGACCATTTTTGAACTACCATGGAGTGACATTTTATTACATGCTGCGCTCACGTCAGCGGTTCGTAAACACTGGAAAACTGGCATGACAGAGCCACCTACATCTATGGGTTGCCAATATGTTGTGGTTGCTGCGGGCACAACCAAGGCAGTCACATGCTTATACAAGTGCATAACCCAAGAAGCCCTAACCCCATTGATAGCTTTGAAGACAAAGTGGGAAGCTGATATAGGGACGGATATACCAGACACGGCATGGAGTGGGATAGTGGAGAGGGCCTGGAAGAGTACGCGAAATGCGCGGTTCCAATTGGTGCATTTTCACATCCTACATAGGGCATTCCTAACACCAGTCCGTTCCCAACCCAGTAAGCGACCTGTCCTAGATGTGAAATGGATGACGCCAATTTCAAACATATGTTGTGGGCTTGCCCGTCAGTCAAATCCTTTTGGCAAGGGGGTGACGGCACTGTTGAGAGATGTCACTGAAAAGGACCTACAGCCCTCCATGGCACATTGTATCCTTCATTGGTTTCCCCACACTTCAAAGAACAAAATCACTAGTAAATGTATTGACCCTGGGGTTCCTCTTAGCTAAAAGAACCATAACCTCTCAGTGGAAAGTGAACATAGGACCCAGTTTAGATAAATGGAAAACTGAATTTAGTAAGTGGGCACACTGTGAGGGGGAGGTCTGATTACAAATTGCACTTAGAACGAGTAGTGAACAGGCATTAGAGAGGGCGAGAGACTGGGAAAGACTAGTCATGGAACTCACACTCCCCGCAGATGAGGATGAGGAGGCCCCAGAGAATAGCCCTGGGACACACCCAATATAGTGTATCAAGATGGTCGCAATACTCTTCGCCTTGTCCGGTTGACAAACTGCTACCCCTTCCTGTGAAGAGAGACGATTCATACCACATAGTATCCATTGGTCTAATTGCTAGGTACGACCAGAGTTGTAATCCCATTTCCAATCCAGCGGCATGCCTGGGGGGGAGATGTATTGAATGTGGGAGGAGGGGGGTATAGTTTGAGTAGTTTGTAGATGGTTGGGGGGAGTTCGATTAGGGGGTTTTGTTCCAACAGCCACACTTGGTTGCACTGACACTACTGCAAAGAGCTAAATAAACATGTGAAAATATTATCCTGCTGAATAATGTACTTCACCAAGTGCCTGCCTTGTAATGGGCCGATGATTATGTCTGCTATTCATTTTCTGATATGATGTCTTTCTGAGTTATCAACCCAATAAAAATTGTTTTGCAAAAAAAAAAGAAATTGCTAGGTTGTCCATCTCCCATGCCCAAAGAATCCTTCAGCAGGGTCTCATACAATCTTTACCCCCCAACACTGATGGAGCAAGATTTCCGTTGATAAAATCTGCTACAGAAAATCTACCCATGTGTGTGAGAAAAACTAAATTACTAAACCATGAAGATTTGGAAGGGATGATCGAAAATGTGCAAAGCTGCCCGTATTTTTAAGAGTTAGAATAACACATGTAGAATGGAAGATTCCTTTATAACGGTTATGAGTTATTAATTTGCATGTCTAATATGAATGTTCTTATGCAGGAATATTAAAGTATAACACGAAAAAGCTCTTTTATTTCTTCGTGAAAGTTGTGTAGTTTAGAAATGTGGAAATTGTTTTTCTTTCTTATCCCAAACCATCAATACCATGGTGGTGAATTAAAATTGCTTATCTTCTTACTGGACCACATTTTTCGGCACCAAGCACCAACATGTAAGTGACAAACAGTTTTTTCCAATATTTCCATTGTATCGAAGGCTCGCCCAGAGTAGCAAGGAACATGGGAAGTGGAGCCAAGCCCTGATCATCCATATCAATATGTAATCACACAAATATGCAAAACATTGGTGTTGTTCCAACCTGTCAGGATAATGTAAAGGTTTAACAACATCAAAAAACTAATAGAACTAACCAAAATAACTAAGTACCATAGCATACTATCATAACAAAATTAATTCAAATGTATCTTTATTGTTTGATTACTTCAAACAATAACAATAATTTAAAATGTGTAATTCATGTATACAGAAAATAAATATTTAAAAATACATAAATTGTTACAGAAAGAGTGCAATGATCTTAATAAAAAATCGGTTATGATTAAAATGTCCAAAAATTGATTAATTGCTGGTGATGTTCAAGGCCATAGATGTCAGAAGAGTCATGGTGTTGTTTTTAAAATCTAGAAAGAGACAGCTAGACATATATCTTCAAGAAGACATTAAAGGAACTATGAGCATTTAATATTGAGTGAGACGTATGTTCGTATAAACAGCACTGGATGATCATAATGTGTGTATAAACAGCACTGGATGATCAAGAGTTTGTAAGTTGATCAAAAGGCGACTTAGCTGTGCAACCAGAGGCAGAGAGATTTGCGGTCCTGTTTTTCCCAAGTGTTTTGGCCGCTCTGGTAACAAATTTGGTGAACTGAATGTTCAGCTTCGTGTTTTCTGAGTTCATGGCAGCTATTATAGCCTGTCGGCATGTGCGAGCTCCGAGTTTATTCCATTCGTCCCGCAGTAAGGTCCTTCGGTCAATGAGCAATGCGGGACATGTGCAGGCTATAGGCTCCATTGCTTCAGAGTGGTATCCGCACTCCCTACATTCTGTACTAACACTAGGGCACTGCCATTCAGGTAAGTGCTTTAAAAAAGTCCATTCTCCCATCCTCAGGGCCAAAAACTTTAGCTTCCAAAAAAGTGCAAACATGCTTGATAAGTAAGATGATGCGACCTCTGGTTTGAAGTCAGAAATAACCGCCCAGGCGTTTTTCCTTCTAGACAATTTTGTCCTGTCCGAATGAAAAGACCACAGCTGGACACTTCTCTTGATGACAGACTGAGATGGATTTGTTACCTAGTATACCTTGACACAGAGTAACTGCAGGGAATGGTCCAGATGGCACTGATGATCTTGGCTGGGTTGGCTGGTCGATATTTCATTCCAAAGTCTAGCCACCAGGTTTTCCCTTGAGTTGCACAATCTGTTTCAAAGCTTAATAAACGCGCCTGCCTCGACACCGCGATTGTCTAGTAAGTCACGTTCAAGTCTAACTTGGGCTGGCGATGAGGATCTTGGCAGGCACCACGCTTGTTTGAAGATTTTGATGGACAATTTATTTACAACAAACTACAATAACAAAAAATGGCATAACGCCTGATAGATTGTCATTTTGGATGCTTGTCTTCCCAGGCTGTGGTGCAGTTGCTCAAGTTGCTGATTACATTACAGGTACACTCTTCCTGTGCTGTACCATAGAGCGCTTAGTAGTGTTGAGGTACATTCATCATGGCAATGATCAAAGAAACAACATCATTGTCAGACTCGTGGAATCCAATATGTTGGAAACTTCTAATAATGGTAGTGAGTATATGATTAGTTAAGATCTACACAATGGTGCCCTGTGACAAAGATCACTTGTAAAACTCCAGAACTGCAATTATTATGTGGACACATATGAGGCTCGTATTCACCAGGCACGTTCCAAAATGCACGCTCTGGGCTGTAGTAACATGTGGCAGAGGGCCATATTATGATTTAACTTAGACTGGCAGTTTCATATGTCACGTGTGGCTAGTGCTCGAGGAGATCATTTTAATAACTGCAGCCCTTTACTACCAATTCTTGTCTGTAAGGGACACAGCAAGGCTTGTGGTAACTTAAAAAGTGCAGCAGGATTGAGCCTCTAAATGCCAAAATCTCCAGTTAGTTTTCTCCAGTCAACTCTATCAAATCCTTCTTTTTGTATTCTGTATTTACGCCACACATGCAGGACTAGTCACGTGTAAGCCACACGTTCACACGTAATTCCAACCAGCACAGAGGGCACAAAGCCTTAAATAGAAGCTAATTATGCCTGTAATGCAGAACGATTTGCCAGTAATACGTTATTACAGCAGTTGCTGCAGTAGAATTCCAATCATGCATTAGACTTCACTGCTTATGTTTCGTTAATAGCTGTCCACACAGACTGCGTACTCACAGTGCTGATATAAAATGACAATTGCTGCCTTCTCCCTTTCAAAAGGCTTATAAACTAGGATTTTTCTTCAATGTCCACATCGACACATCCTCGATTACTTAAGTGATGCAGGATAGTTCAGTTGATAGTTGCTTACTATCTTTTATCCAGGGGAGGAGGTACTTCAATGTATGTCCCTTGCACAGAGTTCAACTCGTCGCCAGTTATGTAAAGATCCACAACGCAATATCCAGGTAAATTCTGATCCAACGGAAGCGTTTTAATATTTTTAATCTTATCTCTTACTTCTGCTACATATTCATTTATCACTCTTACCGTACTGGGCCCTCTACAGTTAGATGGATCACAGCATTACCTTTACTGCAGAGGCAAGTGGTCCTTTGAATGATCTTTCTCCACAGATAGGAGGGGGAGGGGAATTAGTGTGTCCAGAACACGTTAGCCACCCAATGATGACCATTAATTTATGACTAACTCACAGGTTCAAGATCAGGTTCAAATACACCACTCTCAGGACTATGCTATAGACAAAAAGAACTGCAAAGGGAAAAACCAACCTCCTAAGGAAGTTAGCTCTAAGTAAAATTATGCACACTAGGAACTCTGCTACAACAAAACAGAATGAAAGAAGCAGAACTCGATACTTGATACTCTGAAAAGATTTGCTGATTCTCCCTACAATGCATTTTAAACTAAATGGAAAATAGCATAGCACAGCTCAATGAAAGAAAATCAGGACACATAATAGTCTCTTACAATTTAGAAAGTCTGGGTATTGTATTAATGATCCAAAATCAATAGAGATAAGCAGCCTCTTAATCAATTCAGTCAGGAATATTACAGCATGTAGTACAAGACTACACATTTAGTCAGAATTGCAAACCCAAAGAAGATGGTTTAAAAGAGCCATCAGATACAAGGTTTCAGATTCCTAGGCAGAAGGATGGTTCATTTCACTAACAGCATCCAAAGGTTCTCAAAAAGGGGTGAAGGGAATCAGATTAAAGTCCCCTAAGGGCAAGTCCATAAGCATGGACAAAAAGGGGAAATAAGGCAAAATCAAGTAGTTCGATAAAGACGGATTCCAGCTAACCTGCTTAAAGCAGAAGTGTCAGCAAAAGGCAGTCCAAAATAAGAGATCTTGGATGGTTTATAAAATTACAGGAAAGCGTTCAGTCCTCTCGCATAGGAAAAATATATCATCTGTAGCTCTTACAAAGAAAAGAAAAAGCATGGCGTAGAGTATTTCTTCCAATGGGAAAAAAATATATATAGTAATGGCGTTGCCCTCCTTTGGGGTTTCTTCTTTTATACTCTTTGTGATGGCTTTGTGATGTAGTATCACTTTACTAGTCAGTCCATCGCATGATTAGCTTACATATAAAATCACAAAATACAATTGAGTTATTCCTGCATGCTTTCCCATGCTGACCATGAGAAAGAACTGTCATTCGGGCCTGACAGGTTTATCAATGACTAGAATTTTACATTGTATCAATCCAGGACATCGATTTATGGTTCACTTACCCAATTGGACTATTTCCCTGTGAACTCTAAAAGAATGCCCTTTATATGTAAGATGATACATGTACAGAACAAATAAGGCAACGTTTGCAGAAATGTCAAGGGACCATTGTACTTGACTAAGGGAACAATGCAGCTTTTAAAAGGCCGTAAAGTGCATATCAGTTTTGAACTAATTAAACTCCATTAGAATAAAATACAATGCATTAAGTCCTCATTTTATAATGAGAGAAAAATAGGAATGCTTCACCAATGTATAATTACACAAAATTGATTAACGTTAACTATGGATTACTGCCTACTGCCACAATTTTCAACAACCATGCATGTAAATCATCTTACTAAAATCGTTTCTTGTTTTCTATGATCATCATGGTCTGTACTATGACATTTGTATATTTCAGCTTCATAAGTAATTTTATCACATAATTGCACCACACTCTATGCATGATGCATTTCAATGTAATGCAATAGAAATGCTAAGCCACATCATTAGACTATTTAGATTCCTTGGTAAATGAATAATAACACATCATTTTATATATGTAATCTTGTAATGGAAACCTATTAATAAGCATTGTAATCAGCTAGCAATGACTTTCTCCTTTTCTAACACTGACGCTTGTACGGTGCTGTTACTTTACTTGTCTCAACGGCTGTGTCACTTCATTTAAAATATGAAATGTGCGCATTCGCGTTTCTGTGTCTAATATCGGTGAATGGGTCATGTTATCTGTTTTAAAATATTTAGTTATCAATTCCAAAGGTCTATTCTACATTAAGTCGCCTCCATTTTTGTATGTACAGTTTCCACTTCCAACTCCCCTTTCTTCATAAGAACATATTTTAATCCCCAGTTCCTAGTTCTACTTTACATAGCTAATATTCCAGCAACTCTAAATTTAGCCCTGACTGGAGTTATAATAGTCGATCCACCGACCTTTGTAGAGCACCTTCCCTGGGATCACCTCTGATTAGCATTGAAGAATTAAAAGTCTATCTAATTACAGGAGTCTCCGATTGTCATTTGAATGTTGCTATCCTATTTTATTGAGGGGAAAAGATTGTTTGCTTAAAATGCTTTTGTTTTGGTTGGAGATTAACTTGTTTTTGGTTTCTTGGCTGGCTTAATGTTTTGATTTTGTTTCTTGTGCCACTTGATGGTTTCTTTGTCTTTCGTAGCAAAGTGCAGAAGGAATTTACTGCAAAGAATTTGACAAATGTTTTTACTGTTTAATGCTCGTGAGCACAATTTCAGGTCACAATGAATTCATATCAATGATAATTCTTTATATGCGTTCTGTATTTAAAAGCATTGTCAATGCCAAGTTGCTGTTGTTTGTTCACCACTGACTAGAGTTATAATAATCAGCCTGCCCCCTGCTCATTTCCCACACCTTTCCTATGGTCTTTTCTGACTAGAGTTAGAATAGTCAGTCGGCCCCTTGCTCACTGTTCAGCACCTTCTCTGGGGGTCAGCCTGATTGAAGGTAGAATAGTAAGTTTTATTCCACAGCCACTTTCCAACACCTTCCCTGGGAACTGCCCTGACTGGTGTTAGAATTGTAAATCAGCCCCATGCCCATTGTCTCGTATCTTCCCTGGGGTCAGTCCCGACTGGAGTTAAAATAGTAAATCTGCCCCCTGACCACTGTCTAGTACCTTTACCGAGGTCAGTACTGTCTGAAGTGATAATAGCCAGTCTTCCCTGTGTCCACTGTCCTGCATCATTTTCTGGGGTCAGCCCCGAGTTATCATTTACTTTGCCTACTTTAAATATAATATTTATAATATATTCTACATTAGTATTAATAACTACAGATATACAAGGATTGACTTAAAATAATATTAGTGATGGAACGTGATTTGCATTAACATTGTTTAAAAAAATATACGTACTGCAATTGGTATTGTTTGAATGTTTCAATATTATTTTTTAGTGCTTCTTTCATTTTCTATAATTTTCCTTTTAATTTGAAGTCAAACTGTGAATTACATATGGATTATTTTTTATGGAAACTTTTTCAAGGGAATATTATTATTGTTTACCGCTAATTTTCTTTTCTATTGGTAGCAGTACTTATTTGTAAAGCAAAGTGCCAGTGTATGTTACTTGATCTCTCTGACAGAAACTGCTGCACTTGGAAGTACATCTGAACATCTCAGAGAGCAGCAATGCTCACAAAATGGTGAACGCCCAATTTTATGGTACTGGTGAGGTATAACTACAACTTTAAATATTTCTCTGAAGTCTCTTTTTTTAGTTGATTTGAACATGGCTGTATCATTACTTTATTTGTCATTGTAAATTAATAAGACCTTCTGTGCATGCAATCTTGGTGGAGGCAATTTTAGGAAAATAAGCATATGTCCATTTA
Organism: Lissotriton vulgaris; assembly: GCF_964263255.1. NCBI lineage: Eukaryota > Metazoa > Chordata > Amphibia > Caudata > Salamandridae > Lissotriton > Lissotriton vulgaris. The sequence goes on along the minus strand of NC_141687.1, from coordinate 687,759,896 downwards.
ACTTTAAAATATGCTGTAAAATATAGCAATACTGTAAGAGAGTGGATTTAATATTGGTTTATTTTTGTGTTGTAAATATGTCCATACTTCTTTCAAAATTGTGTGGTAAAGGCATTCATGGTAATGATTTGCCTGGTAAATGTATGTATCTTGGAAGGCTTCACTACCAACATCTATGAAAGGGTTGAACCCAACTGTCATAATTGAATCTTGACAGTTGGGTTCAACCCATTCACAGATGTTGGTAGTGAAGCCTTCCAAGATTAAAGATATGTATGCTAAATACTGTCTTGGCAAATTTGTGCATTGTAAAGGCATGCATGGTAATGTTATACGACCACATACTGCTTGTGGATGGTTGTCAGTAGGTTAGGTGAAGTGTGGAAGTACGCATCACTCAAATGGGATCTGGAATACAATGCATCTTGACATCCAGCCTCACTCCACAACACTTTCTTCTAGCTTTGGCTATATAAGGTAAACCTCCTCCCTGGTCGGGACTTCTTCACAGTTAGCTCAGATGAGGAACACATAGCTAATTGCACAGTTTGCTGCAAAGGAGTGTTATATGGGAGGCAAGGAAGACATCATAGTACCAGGGAGACCAATTTATCTACATGAAAAATAAGAGTGTTGCTGAGACAGAAGAACCCAAACTAATAGAGAGAGGTTATGATGATGAAGACGATGTCGTCAGCACAAGCACTCCTGCAGCTCTTAGTGTGCATTCAGAACAAGTACCTGCTAACTTTGCTTGCCACAAGGAATAATGGGATATTACAGTATTCCTGAAGTGTCTAAGTAGGCTACTTACAAGGGAGTAACTTGAAGTGGAATTGTCAACATCATCATAAACACCCAAGTACTGACTCAGCTATGTTCAGCATGGTTGCATCATACCACGAACACACAGCCTTGTCCATAAAATGGGAAAGTGACCAAAATTTAGCTATTGACTCTTCCCCTTTTCTTTGGTGAAAGGAGATAAATGTTGGTACTTCGCAACAGCCCTAAGTCCAAAATAGATAGTTCCAAATTAGACTTTTCCCCAACTATCACCATACTACAGCTGCACCGTCAAGGGCTGGGATTGGCTTCCAATGAAGGAATACCATTGTGAAGTCCATCCATCTTTATTGCAGATACTGACCAGTTGTTAAGCTACAGACTACATGTGCATCATCGCACACTGGATCTCATTCAAAGGGGTTATTGGTAAGCTACTACTCAGTGAAACCAGTACCGGTTCTTTTCAAGTCCTTGGTCGGCATACAATACTTTCAATGCTATCTCAATTAATAGGGAACAGGACATTCAGGACATTATGGGTAAGATGGGAGGAATATTTACCTGTGTTAGTGAAGAGGCAGCTAGTTTGGTCAACAGTGTGTCTGGATTCAAATACCAGGTTTCATAGAGCGATTGTGTCCCCTGATGAGTACGTATGTCTCATTATACTGGTTCCATAGTAAAAACATGGATTGACTTCTATTCCATTTCAGAGCTGGAGGTCTTAATTTACAAAAGATGGATCTTAAAAGGTTCTGAAGAAGAAGATGGGAGATTGTGTCTAGAAGGGGGGAGAAGAACTGAAGCGATGTCTTCTTCTATTTCTAGAGTGCACAGTTGTGGCTGCAGCAGCATATCACCATAGTAGAGCCTTCCACTGGTTAAAAAAACCACCATTCCAAGTCTTACATTATGCTACAAAACCAAAAATTGCAGCTTCACAAAGGACATCCTTTGTGCTCAGTTAGATTTTTGGAGCTGCTGGAATTACATCAAGTGCACGGACGCAGGATACTCAGTAGCAAACAGTGTCAACTGTGACAAGAAAGAAGACACTGAAAAGGGTGTAATAATTCCCAATAACTCCATAAAATACTTAAGATGTCCAATATTTAAGGGAAAATAGGGTATCTCTGAGGTATCTTAAACTATGAACACCCATCCAAGAATATTGATAGTGCTCCCCGGAATATGGTAGAGCCCATGCCGGTTTAAAGGAGACCAAAGCGATACCAAAGGGGGTGAGGGACGGAGCGCTTGAGCAAATCAAACACTCACCCCCAGTAAACTGATCTGGGTTTAATCCATCATCATTCTTTAGCTCCCTCCACCACCCCAATTCAGACATGGCCATATGCAAATCAGTCTGACCATGTGCCTCATGGGAACAGTCCAGCCCGAACTGACAAGCCATGTCTTCCCTGGACCGGAAACAAGCATCCTGGGATGGGTTTCGGGTTCATAACCCTCATCAGTCAGGCTATCTTGAATCCAGTGGCAGAGTGAGCAAGGAACCCACATCTGGGCATACCCTGCCAACTCAGGGCGAACAAAGCGTTACCAAAGGGGATGATGGACGGAGCGCTTGAGCAAATCAAACACTTACCCCAAGTCAACTGATCTGGGTTTAATCCATCATCATTCTTTAGCTCACTCCACCACCCCAATTCAGACATGGCCATATGCAAATCCGTCTGACCCTGTGCCTCATGGGAACAGTCCAGCCCGAACTGCCGAGCCATGTCTTCCCTGACCCAGTAACAAGCATTCTGGGACTGGTTTCGGGTTCATAACCCTCATCAGCCAGGCTATCTTGAATACAGTGGCAGAGTGAGCAAGGGACCCATGTCTGGGCATACCCTGCCAACTCAGAGCGAACAAAACGTTACCAAAGGGGATGATAGACGGAGCGCTTGAGCAAATCAAACACTTACCCCCAGTCAACTGATCTGGGCTTAATCCATCATCATTCTTTAGCTCACTCCACCACCCCAATTCAGACATGGCCATATGCAAATCTGTCTGACCCTGTGTTTCATGGGAACAGTCCAGCCCGAACTGACAAGCCATGTCTTCCCTGACTCGAAAAACAAGAATTCTGGGACTGGTTTCGGGTTCATAACCCTCATCAGCCAGGCTATCTTGAATCCAGTGGCAGAGTGAGCAAGGGACCCAAGTCTGGGCATACCCTGCCTGTGATGAAACATGCCACTAATAGGGTTATTGAGAGTCTTTAAACCAAAGCATATTAGTTCTTCTTTGGTTCATTCCACCTCGCTTCAGAATTAGAAACCACAGTGGCAGACTGATATAGAATACCATTGCGGAAGTGAAAAGTAGGAAGACAATATTCTGGTATCCATAAAAGATATCTCTCTCTCCTTCCCGGAACAGATTTGATTGGTCTGTGTGAAAAAAGGTGTGTAGAAGGAAGGGCTATGGCACAGGAGTAGTTGAGTGATCAAACAAGATTTAAATTATAACAAAACCCACTGATCTATTGATATAGCAAAAGCAAACAGAGGTCAGAACTCAGTAGACTGGCCTCCTTGAGAGGGTATCTGTACAGCTAGAGCAATTATCACCAGTTTGGTTTCTCAAAATGTGGAGAGACTCTTGATGATCAAACTTAAGCGACATTTCATCAGGCTCCAGAAGATGCACCAGTGGATGAGGGAAAGTTCTCAGATAATGCAGTCTGATATGCTATTATCTATAGTAAGTTCCTGAATATGAAATAATGCTGAACCATACATCTGCGGCTAAAATATAACATCTACTGTTAAATATGTATATAGATTTAAGAGACAAGGCTGTTAAGACTGTTTCAATTGTTAAACATAACATTCATCTTCCTTCCACAGCAAATGTGCTGTGACCATGGCATAGTTGCCAACTGCCCCATTTTTGCATGGACAGTCCCGTCAAGTTGGAGACTGCCCCGAATAATAGTGTCCCAAAAACTGTTCCTCTTCATTAAACACAGGTACGCAAACAAGAACTTTCTATCCGCAGCAGCCCTGTGCTGCAAAATATCCTGGGACATTTTTTTCAAATATTGCCAGCTATGCCTTGGGAGTGGCTGAATTATGTCTTTCTCTCTCTAACTTTTTCCATAATTCTCCCTATCCAACAAATTGATTTATTCTATTACATCTTCCGCCAGTTGTGACATTTATTGTGCTTTATTTTCACCTCAACTGATCTCACACTTGACTGGGTATATGTGATATTAGGTAGGGTTTTTGGTCCCCTTCAGTGCCGACGACGTAACAGTTACGTCCTCTGCTGTGGTGCTGCTGTGCGAAGGACGTAACAGTTCAATTTTCTGTGCATCTGTCCGGCAGTTAATGCCCAAACTACTCTGCCCTACCTTCCGGGCACTCATTATACGATCATGCCATTATGCAGTGCTGAATTTACTAAACAGCAAATCAATTCAGCTTTCCTGCAGGGCCACCAGGTTCCTTCAACAAGTGAATACTTTATTTCTACCAAATGGGCCACCCAGAAAGACAATAGCATTCCCAGGGTAGGAAAACTTCAAAGGAGGATCTTGAAAGCTGACAGTTGAACCGAGCGTCAATTGCCTTTTATTGCTAAATAAAAAACCCTCATTGTCAAAATTCTCTGAGCACTTCTTGGACTATCGTTTTTTTTTTCATACTACCGTATTTTTGTAAAGTAATTAAATCTTAATAATGAATTATTTATTTTAACTTGTAAATTTTTCTTACCCAGACATTTTATGTAAATTGCAATGATTTTAATTAATCTGCAAATAAAATATTACTTACCATTACGCAGAGAATTCGCTTTTTTTTTAGCCTCTGGAGATGGTGAAGAGCTTCCCCACCCTCCTGAGTTGTTTCTTTTTTCAATGACGATGGTGCGCATGGTGTGTTGAAGGCATTACTCCTTCAGTGCTCGTGGGGCTATAACAGCCCCCGAGCACCAAATCACATGGGAGAAATATCATTAACAAAGGGAGAATCTCCGCTTTATCGCCGCAGTAGGATATTCTCCAAGCAGGCATTCAGCACTAGACACCACGAAGGGGGGAACGGCCCCTTGGGCAAGGGCCTTTGTTCCTCCATATTATGGACCTGCTCCATCTTTCTGCCCTCCCCCCCCCCCCCCCCCCCGGAGGGCAAAAACACACTGGACACCAGGGATTATTTTTTTCTTAGTACTTAGGGATGGTGGCTGGCCTAAAAGGGCACTATAATGCCCCCACCCTAGAAAGCCCACTAGGCAAAAAGAGGGGTGGAACCTGCCATAATGGATATGCCAATGCCCCTATCCCCCAGCAAAAAAGGACAGGGTAATTACCCCGATCTGCCCCCATGGGTGGGGTAAAAAGCCCACTAGACATCAGGGTTTATTGTTTTAGTACTTACGGGTGTTGACTGTCCTAAATGGACACTATAATGTCCCCACCCCTCCCAAAAATTGCCACAGTCTTTCTGCCCCCGGGGTACAGATTGGAGGAATAGCCCCCGATCTGCCCACTAGGCACCTGACATGATTGTTTTTTTAATAAAAGATGAGTGAGGGCTGCCCACATTGGGCATGCCAAATGCTCCCAACACAAAAGGGACAGTCTTTCTGCCCCCCGAGGGGCAGCTGGGGGTTATTACCCATGATCTGCCCTCGGGGGGGGGGGGGGTAAAAATGCCACTAGACACCAGGGATTTCTTTTTTTTTAACTTAGCGGTGGGGGCTGCCTTATAATGTCCCCACCTTTCCCAAAAATTGCCACAGTCTTTCTGCCCCCCGAGGTGCAGGTGGGTGCAAAAGCCTCCAACCTAGCCCCCCATGGGGTCAGAAAGTCCACTATGCACCAGAGAACATAAAAACGTATAAAATGAAAACTGAGGAGGAGCCAAAGTGTGTCCAAAAGGGCAGGCTTTTTTCATACGATTTCTGGCTGACACTGCTTTGGGCCCCCACACAAGTGAGGTATTGTTTTTATTGGGAGAATGAGGGGAACGTTGGGTGGTGGGAAATTTGTGCTGGTGCGGTGATCTCACAACCTTCCCTCACAGAAATGTGAGGACAACTTAACTTTTTAGCTAAATTTGGGGTTTTCAGGGGATTCTGGGTAAGAAAACTTGGGGAGATCCACACAAGCCACACATCCCTGTACGCCCCTGGGTGTCTAGTTTTGAGAAATGTCCGTGTTTGCTAGGTTTCCCTAGATGGCTGTCTATCACAGGACCAAAAACACAGGTGACCCCCCTTGCAAAACCAGGTTGTTTTGTGATACATCATTTTGATACCTCCACAATATGTTTTGGGCCCTTCCCTGTCGCAGGTACTTGGCATACCCACACAAGTGAGGTACCATTATTATCAGGAGACCTGGAGGAATGCTGAGTGGTAGGAAATTCATGTCAGACTCGTGATCCCACAACGTTCCCACTCAGAAATATGAGGATCATTATATTTTTTAAACTAAATTTGAGGTTTGCTGGAGATTCTGGGTAAGACAATATTGGGAATCCACACAAGTTATACCTTCCTGGACTCCCCTGGGTGTCTAGTTTTCAGAAATGTCTGGTTTTGGTAGGTTTCCCTAGATGGCCGTCGAGCCCGGGGCAAAAAATGCAGGTGTCTTCCTTTTTTATCTGCAGACTTGGGGGAATACTGGGTGGGTGTAAGTTTGTGGCTCCCCCAGATTCCAGAACTTTCCATCACAGAAATGTGAAGAAAATGTGTTATTTTTTATAATGTTTGAGGTTTGCAAGGAATTCTGGGTAACAGAGCCTGGTGAGAGCCACATAAGTCACCCCATCCTGGACTTCCCTGAGTGTCAGAAATGAACAGGTTTGTTAGGTTTCCCTAGGTACAGGCTGAACTAGGGCCCAAAATCCACAGCTAGGCACATCGCAGAAAAAGGCTCAGTTTTCATTGGAAAAAAAGTATGTGTCTGCATTGGGTTTTGAACCTATCCCCGTCGCAGGCACAAGGCCTACCCACACACATGAGGTACCATTTTTATCTATCGGGAGACTTGGGGTAATGCTGGGTGGGTGGAGGTTTGTGGCTCCCCACAGATGCCTAAACTTTCCATCACAGAAATGTGAGTTTAATTTGTTTTTTTCACAAAGTTTGAGGTTTGCAAGGGATTCTGGGTAACAGAACCTGGTGAGACCCACACATGGCACTCCAACCTGGATTACCTGGAGTATTTAGTTTTCAACAATGTACAGGCTTGCTAGGTTTCCCTAGATGCAGGCTAAACTAGAGCCCAGAATCCACAGCTAGGCACATTGAAAAAAAGGGTCAGTTTTCATGGAACAATTTGATTTGTCCATGTTGCGTTTCGGGCCATTTCATGTTGCAGACACAAGGCCCACCCACACAAGTGAGGCACCATTTTTATCAGGAGACTTGGGTAATGCTGAGTGGGTGAAGGCTTGTGGCTCCCCACAGATGCCTAAACTTTCCATCACAGAAATGTGAGGCAAATTTATTTTTTTCTTTACAAAGTTTGAGGTTTGCAAGGGATTCTGGGTAACAGAACCTGGTGGGACCCACACATGGCACCCCATCCTAGATTCTCTGGATTATTTAGTTTTCAGCAATGTACAGACTTGCTAGGTTTCCATAGATGCAGGCTGAATTAGGGCCCAAAATCCATAGCTAGGCACATTGCAAAAAAGGGTCAGTTTTCACTGGAACAATTTGATTTGTACATGTTGCGTTTTGGGCCATTTCATGTAGCAGACACGAGGCCAACCCACACAAGTGAGTTAGGGGAACACAGAATAGGAGAACACATGTTAATACCATTTGCCTTTCTATGTATTTCTGCCTTACAAATGTAAGATTTTAGAAATGCACAAATAATCACTGCTTTTAAACACCATATCTTGTTCCCATTCCAGAGCTACATAGGTTTCCTTGATACTTATTTTTATCTTCTACTAAATGAATTACCTTATGCCCGGTGCACAATGAAAAACCATTGCAAGGTGCAACTCAGTTATTGGCTCTGGGTAGCTCGGGTTCTTGGTGAACCTACAAGACTCATATATCTCGTCAAACCAAAAGGGTCCCTCGAATGTAATGGTATATAGCTTTCTAAAAGCTACCGTCCTTAGAAGATTTTACAGGTGAAAATGAAGGCACAAATGGCAGTTTTTTTTCAACTAAATTTCAATATTCTTTTATTTCAACTGTTACTTTCTATAGGAAAACCTTGAAGGATCTGCACAAATTAACCCTTGCTGAATTCAGAATCATTTCTACTTTTCAGAAATGAATAGCTATTGGTTATTAGTTTCACATCCATTTCTTCCTCTAACTGGAAGTAGGTAGCAAGCGCAGAAAATTTTAAAAATAGGCTATGACCCAAAGAAATACCAAAACTGTAGAAAAGTTTTGCTTTCTCACAAAGGTCTGCTAGTTCCTCAAAGTTGGGAAGATGGTTATTTTAGCACCATAAACCCTTCATTGATACCCTTTGCATGGAAAAAAAACAATGTGTTCTGCAACACTTTTTCCCATGTTTCCTCCAAAACTGAAACTTTTGGGGGATTTTGCCTAATTTCTGGATCCCCTCTAGAAGAATCTTTAGAATCCTCAGCACATTGAATGTAAAGGACGCCTAAGTGCGAACTACCCCAAATAGCCATAAAAAAGGGCATGGTACAGGGGGGAGAAAAGACCTGGCAAGGAAGTGGTTAACCAATTTCAACCAGAAAAAAACAGTCCAGATCAAAATCTGCCTTTCTGGTGTAAATCGAAAAATACTAACATTTTGCCACTAGATGGCAGTATTGGCTTACCCTTCAAGTCCACTCAACCGTTACTGCAAACAAAACATTAACAGAAGGAGTTAATTCCTATTAACATACAAATGGCCTGCTAGCACAATGTAGCAGCCACAGGAATATTAATTAAAATGTATAAAAAGATGGTTCAAATGAGCCGTGCAAAATAGTATAAGGAGGCTCCTTCCTTCATTGAAGTTCACAGGAAGCTCTTACTGCTGTTGAAAGTAAATGAGGCAAAAGTTTTCTGTTGCACATAGGCAGAGAAGTGCACAGTGACGCGAGGGAAAGGCAAGGAGGGATCAGTATCACAGCATGAACAAAGAAGCAAAAGTTGATAAGGACCAGCTAGCTAGCTGAGCGTGCTTGGTGGTGAGTGGGAGCAAGCCAGCTCTCCCCCGCTTGAGCTTAGTATATTGGTAAGTCGTTTTTCTTTTTGTTGCATTGCCTCCCTGACAAACATACTCCACTGGGTTGAGATCGAGGATATATCTAGAGCATGGGCTCTGTTGACATTGTGAGAAGGAAAACACACAAAGGGTAAGTCCTTTGGTCATAAAGGCTGAAGACAAAGCTAGAAAATGTATTAAAAATACAATAAATAAGCACCAGAGTGTCAAGTACCTTTTTGCTTCAGCCATTTTTCTCACCATTTTTGCAATGACCTTTCTTTTAGTTCAATTTGGTTATCTCTACTTTTCTTCACAAGGTAATTGGGAAGACAGAACTGCCAAGCAGACAATGTCCCACTAAACACAGTTCTACAAGATCAAATGTGCAACCCTGCAGTGTAGCAGCTTGAAGGGGAACATAAGATTAAGAGCCTGATTATGATGGCGGTGGGACCGCCACCTTCAGTCCATCGGTGGCGGCCCCACTGCCATCCAGCCCATTGGTGCAACTGCCGCATTAGAATGCAGGCGGTCAGAGCTCGGTTGTCGAGGGGGAAATACCGCCGTGTCTGACAGGATCAAGGATCCTGTCAGGGCAGCGGTCAGACTCCCATTCCCTGCAATGAGGGCGATGCCTACTCAGACACCACTGTGGGGATTGTCCCTTTCCGCCTGCCCTTTCATGGCGGTTTACCCGCCTTGAAAAAGCAGGCGGAAAGTAACTTTTGGGGCTCCTAGCAAGACCCCTGTCCAGGGGTGTAACACAGGCCCCCACATCCCCTGTCTTTGGGGGGCCAGAAGCTGCAGGTGGCCCCCTCAGCATAGTACTGAAAACTGAGCGCTCAATATTAAATCCTGAGCGGGCCCCTCCCTGCACATTGCATGGGGGCCCCTTACACTTTTGTTACGCCACTGCCCCTGGCCCTCTGCTATGGGGCTTGAGGGGCAACAACCCTGCACCTTGTGACTGGCCACACATGGTGCCTGCCACAAAGTGCAGGGATGTTTTTAATATGTATATTTTGTATTGCGGCATGTGCTATGCAGGCAGCGGGACTGCCGACTTCTAGTTGGGCAGTCCTGCTTCTGCCAAGATGCCGGTCAGACAAGAGTCTTAATTAGGTCTTAAGTCACTGTGAATAAAGGCAGTAGCTCCATGCACCTCCACCATTTTCATTTCTTGCAGTGGGTGTTTGTTTGATGGAATCACTTTGCCCACAGTGAATTTGAGAGCTTAATAGTAAGAACAAACTTACAAAAGGGCCAATGGCATATGAAGAGTCAACTTATAAATGATTATAGTATACTGACTGCTCACCTCTCTTTAAAAAATACTCATTATTCAACTATACACATTCAGTAAATTAAATTACATTTCTAAACTGCTAGGCCCATATGAAGACAAAATACACAAAATGAAATGTAATACTGCACTTGAGTGATGAGCATATGAGTTATGTAGATTGGCATACATAGTGCATGCCTTTGCCCAGAGTAAGGCTATTCCCTGTCTTGCGCTAGTGTTGGAGTTTTTTAAGTTAATCTTATTTTTTTTAACAAATAAAAAGCATTGGTGATCATTATTATGTTGGATCCAAGTCGTAACTGATGGATTCATATGATTGCAGTTAAAAAGAGTTTAACTTGAGGTTTAGATGTGTATTTATTACCATGATATAGTTATGGTACATGGTGGAAATTCCATATAGGATAAAATGGATCTGCAGAACGAAAACAAGTTGGTGTAATTTTCCTGGTGTGCTCTGAATAAACTTTCTGGTGTCTCTAACTGTAACATAATCCCAAGGTCCTTCCCCTGTGCTTCCGTAGCTCAGTTTAGATTTATTCATTCATGTACAGCTTTTTTTAAACTTGCTTATTTTATTTAAAATATTTCTTGGTGACAGGGTTGTGGAAAACATGATTCTTCCGTAATTGAATAGTGCTAACATATAATGTTTAAGACATGAATTTCACTGGTTTGCCAAAGAATTGCTACCTGGGATCATACCATGCTGAATCTGTGGTTTAGCAAATTTCCTATGCAAGACCTGATTATAAGAACCCCTTGGTTTGGGGGTGGGGGAAGGGGGTGAGGCAGGATTTTAGATATTTTCCTATTGTCCATTAGGGATGCTGTCTGTTCTATTCTTGATGTTGCTGCTCATTTGAGACTTAGAATTAGTTCTGATTTTGACTACTCTGTTTAACTCTGCATTTCACCCTTCATGGCAATCAATCTCCCGGTCTCATTCACTGATGTAATCAATGCTATTGAGAAGATCCCAAATGGCAAAGCACCTGGGTCTTATGATATTTTTTCAATCTTTTCAAGGCTCATATAGATTTATGGGGTCCACTTCTTAATAATGTCTTGGATTCTGTTTGTAAATCAGTGAATATAGCCACTTTGTCAAATACCTTAATCATTCCCATTTATATAGAGGGAGTCCATCCTCACCCGAGCTGCTATTGACCAATTTCACTTTTGGATGCTCTAGTCAAGGTTACAGGAAGAATAGTGCTCAACAGGCAAGAGACCTGGGCAGATGAACATCATATCCTGTCAGACATCCAATATACATTTGGTATTGGAATAGGCATAGTAGAACAATTACATACCTCAATTTTAACCTATGAATTGGCAGGTATACCGTAGCCAAGAAGGGTGCAATCTACGGTTTATAGACTTGCCAAATGCATTTGATTGTGTTTCGCATGATAAACTATGGCACTTGATGGTGGACATGGGGGTAGATCTGCCAATCATTACCCTATTAAGGCATATATATTCAGGGACTACTGCCAGAGTTAGAGTTGACTAGAATGGAGAATTTCAGTATTGCGGGGGTGGGTGTTAATGTTAAGGCAAGAGTTTGTCTGTGCACCTTTTCCCTTCACCCTCTACATTAATGGTTTGGAGAGGGTGTTGGTGGAAAAATATCAGGATGTACCTCAGATAGGACATTGCCCTAACCCTGCTCCCCCTTACATGAAAATGATGAGGTTCGAATTGCCTGCACACCGAGCGCCCTTCAACTCTCATTAAACAACTTTGTTGAATTCATGGGAAATCTGGATTTCAAAGTACATTTGAGTAGGATGTTTGTCCTAATTGTACGTCTCATCCATCTACTACCTGACGCTTTATTCTGAGCGGGCCCAGCTTAAACAGATTGACACTTTTTTGTATTTAGGGGTGCAATTTAACTCAGGGGGGATGTGACAGCCTCAGATAAACATAAAGAATAATAAGCTTGTGAAAGCAACTTCTGCCTTGTCTTCCTACTCATCCAAGTTGGGATGAAACCCTTGAGGGAAATGGTCATGATTTACCACGCTAAGTGTATTTCGGTGGGTGCTTATGGTGCAGGATTTGGGGATTCACTAATGTGAATAAACTCCAAGTCTCTGAGAGCATTTATATAAATAGATTGTTGTCAGGGCCATCTACTTGTTATTCTCTGGTGTGCCACGATGAGCTGGGCATGATTCATATTGAAGACCTTATAAGACTTCACCCACTCCTTTTGTGCTTTGTGGAAGGAAGGAGGCTAGTCTTATCAGATGAATTATTCAGGACTACCTAGCTCTTGACCTTGCTTTAGATATTCCCTGGCTCAGGTACATCAAGATTTTGTGTCGAAAATGTGATCATTCTCATCTTTCTCATAACCTTACGGGTTTTCCCAGTGAAGTAAGTCTGCACTTAAATTAAAGTCTCTTTAGTGCTTTTTAAGATGGAAGATACAGTTTGGCCATCAATTCACCAAATTTATCTGGGTCACATTTTAAAAGCTCAATACAGATGTTTTTCTTTTAAATAGATTTAATATAGTTCATAGAGTTGTCACATTCCTCCACCTGAATGATTGGTAGAGCCTTCTCGCCAAGTGTCTTTGTGATGGAACATCCATATGACCCAATACATGTTGCACTTTGTTTTGTTTTTGTTGATAACTTGAAGCTCCTTGATCCAGTTATATTAAAACGTTGCAAATCAGATGTAATCTTAGACACTGCAGACCAGCATGCATTTTTCTGCAATGGTTACGGCATGGAGAGGCCTGTTCTGCTGTCCTTGTATTCATTCAGAATGCTGTAAATAATGCAAGAGCCTGGAGGACTGGTGTTAATTTTGTATCACTTTTTGTCCAAAGAAGAGTATCTGGAGTTTTACTATTACCATTTTAACAATGGGATTGACCCCCCACCAATGCTTGCGCTCATGGGGTATGTGCAGGTCCTCCCCAAATCTAGGCGGAGATTTGTAGCCATAGATCTCCTTATTGCTAAACGTGAAGTTGCCCTTGACTAGGGCCGCAAACGAGTGCCAACATTGAAGACATGGTTACGCAGCATGGTCTACTGCAACCTGAACAGCAACACTTATGCGCCACTACAGTTGCCGGCTGCATGGCCCCTGGATATATGGCAGCCATTCCATGCTTACTTACTATCCACGCAGGGTGCCAGTGATGCTCCGTTATCACAGCCTCATATCGCTATGTGTACTGGGACAAACAGGGGAACACGCGGGCTCTTTGGGCAGCTGTCAGCATCATATGGCTGTTGACTTATGATTTCCATTATGTTGGTAATTGGAACTGTTGGAATATCTGATGGCTATGTAGGCCTCTGCCAGTTAACTTCGCAGACCTATATGTACTATTACATCATGCGTAACTGTAATTGCACTGTGTTGTTGCTGTAATTATCATTGTGAAAATCAATAAAGAAACGTTCAAAAACAAAAAAACACTTTAAACAATGGTTTGAAACTCTCAGTATCTGTCTTTTAAATTCAGAGGTGCCATATTATGATCCAATCAATGATTTTTTATTTGTGATTCCAAATGTTTTTTACACCTGTACTTTTATGGCTTTTCGTTCAAAACCAAATACTGTTTGATGACTGATTGATTGCCGGAATGAGGAAGATCACATTGCTGGTGGTCTAACAAGGAATCTCATGTAGAGAGAGTTAAAGAGGACAATTAAACTCTTCATCTCGTGCCAGGATCTACATTACAATGAATGCTATTGAGTAACAAAGAGGAACATAAAACTCTAAACGAATGAAGTAAACAGCCTCAAATCACTGTGTTACTTATTCAAATGGTAGGGTAAAACAGAGGGCATTTGCTAGGAATAATGCACCCTACGACCGCACCGTGGAAGGCTGGGAGCCCCTGATTTACAGCACTACTATGCTGAGATCGACTTTCGCTTCCTGATCCATGGGCGCGAAGGGAGATCGTAAAGGGGGTAGAGAGTGCATGACAGTTCACACTATGGCAGTGGACTGCTTTGGGGGTGAACCAAAACACTTTATAAATTCCCAATCTTGATGGCTATGCTAGGCACATAGGACAGAAATGCAGTCAGACACAGACTTACCTCTTTCTATCACACTTTATGCCCTTATGGAGAAATTGGGAATTCACCCTGGGGTAAATAGAAACTCATACCACAAATGAGTAGGAGGCAGGTGCAAAACATTCAGAGATATGTTTGATCAGGATACTATCAAGACATTTGAGCAGCTGTATATGCATCCCAGAAACAGCCCTATACTGGTACATTCCATTGCGCTATTGAATGTTCAACCCTTTAATCAAACAGGGAGCCACCAGAAGCCTCATCCATTTCGAAAAATATCTCTCGACCTGCCCTGCGGAGAGATATGCCACTTTCAAAATCTACAATATCCTAAATCTTAAAAGGGGAGACCACACGTTCCCATTTCAGTGATCTTGGAAGAAGGAACTGGGCATTACATTGAACCAGGAGCAGTTGTAGGAGATTATGTTGTTGGGAATTGTGTTAATGTATACAGTATTCAGGGCACGCTCATCTCCCACTTGGTCCTGGCAGCCAAGCAAACAATCCTCTGGTTATCACAGAAGTGGGTAGAAGAGTTGTTTTCGATTTAAAGCATGGAAAACTCTCAAAAACAGCAAGAGATGTAGAAAAATACTTTTCCAATCAATAGAGTTGCATTTGAATTTTTCTGCACCAATTTAGAAGGAACTCTCTTGCCCTATTCAACTCTGGCTGTTAATGATTTTGGTAAATTTTACCTACCAAGGGTGAAGGCTCTTTTGAGCCAAGCCTAAAAACTAACCTGTTTACCAGTGCTTTCTAATGTAGTTGTGAGTTCAATGGTCCACATGACTTTAGCGCTGGGACGCTCTGCTGCGTAGCAACACATATTATAAATGGTATTTGATTGTTTGATTCTAAACTTGAGGACTGCTACTCCACAATTCAAACATAGTCCAAAGAACAAACACACTCTCAGCTTGATTAACATTCGCAGTTATGGTATTCCTGTAAAACACAAATGTGGCTGCAGATGGGGGAGAGGAGGCGATAGTGGGGAGGGATATAGGGACACAGTGGTGGGAGAGGAGGGAGATTTGATGAACTGCTTTCGCTGTTTTTCTTTTTTTATTCTATTTTTATTGGTAAATTGATAGCAATTGCTGAGTTGAATATAAATGTCAATACAATGCATTTAAACCTAAACCAATAAAGTATGAATATTTATAAGAGAACAACGCATTTGCTTTAGAAAAGGCTAGACATCCACACCAGCTGCAATAGAACACTACCCCTCCACCAACACTAATAATGCTCAAAACTAAACCACCCCTTCCCCAACTCATGCCATCTACATCACCTACAACAGACCCAACCGCTCCCTACTAAAGTACTTCTCCAACCCACACAGATGGCCCACTCCCCCCTCATAAAAAACACCCCACTAAAGAGTGCAGCCTTTTTTAATGTTATCCTCAGCCATAGGCAGGGCCTCTAGGCTCTCCGGTACCAAATAGAGGGGACATTGTGTGTGTGTGTGTGTGGGAAGAGGGAATTGAGCTGGCTAGTGTGGGTGGTGCGGATGGGGTGGCTCTTCTGCCAGCAGCAGCTCCAATGTCGAACTGTTGGCTGGTCGGTGGTTGGAGCTGCTGCTGCCTCCTCTGCCACTTTCAGGTCTGGGAGCCAGCTGCAAGCATCTCGATATTTGTAAGGCTCAAGTGAGTGGCCGGCTCCCACTGGGCATTGTATAATGGATCTTCTTCCTGAGCCTCCGGGCCTCTGGCGGGAGCTGCAGGCTGGTCTAAGGAGAGAAGAAAAAACACTGAATTGTATCACCCACTGTAATGATTTATTTCTATAGTCTCCCAGTGTTTTGGTTTCTTCTACGTAGGAGCTGCTATTGACCAATTTCATTTTTGGATGCTCTAGTCAAGGTTACAGGAAGAATAGTGCTCAACAGGCAAGAGACCTGGGCAGATGAACATCATATCCTGTCAGACATCCAATATACGTTTGGTATTGGAATAGGCTTAGTAGAACAATGCCTCAATTTTAACCTATGAATTGGCAGGTATACTGTAGCCAAGAAGGGGTGCAATCTACGGTTTGTAGACTTGCCAAATGCATTTGATTGTGTTTCGAATGATAAACTATGGCACTTGATGGTGGACATGGGGGTAGATCTGCCAATCATTACCCTCTTAAGGCATATATATCAAGGGACTACTGCCAGAGTTAGAGTTGACTAGAATGGAGAATTTCAGTATTGCGGGGGTGGGTGTTAATGTTAAGGCAAGGGTGTGTCTGTGCCCCTTTCCCCTTCTCCCTCTACATTGATGGTTTGGAGAGGGTGTTGGTGGAAAAATATCAGGATGTGCCTCAGATAGGACATTGCCCTAACCCTGCTCCCCCTACATGAGAATGATGAGGTTCGAATTGCCTGCACACTGAGCGCCCTTCAACTCTCATTAAACAACTTTGTTGAATTCATGGGAAATTTGGATTTCAAAGTAAATTTGATTAGGATGTTTGTCCTAATTGTACGTCTCATCCATCTACTACCTGACGCTTTATTCTGAGCGGGCCCAGCTTAAACAGATTGACACTTTTTTGTATTTAGGGGTGCAATTTAACTCAGGGGGGATGTGACAGCCTCAGATAAACATAAAGAATAATAAGCTTGTGAAAGCAACTTCTGCCTTGTCTTCCTACTCATCCAAGTTGGGATGAAACCCTTGAGGGAAATGGTCATGATTTACCACGCTGAGTGTACTGTACCTTTGGGATTTTTTTAGACATCCATACTATATACAGTACTTTCAAGTAAATAAACTATCTCCACCTCCCAAAATTAAAAAAGGGCCTTATTTAGAGTTTGGTGCATAAGATACTCTGCCAAAATATTATGGCTCTCCTCAGCCATATTATAAATTGGCAAGAACAAACTTAAGATATGTCAGAATGAACTTGCGCCATGTTTGTGATTAGTACCCTGTCTCACAAACTCTAAATAAGGCCCAACATTTTTAGATCAAGGCGATGAAAAAAGTTTAGGAAAAATAACTGATGAGGTTACAATTTTACCAGCGAGCATTAAAGTGGATTTACAAACTGACCATTACACAGACAAATGTGGGCACTTTATTTCATGCAGCACAATGTATTTGACTTTTCACGCAAAATAATTAATTGAAGTAACCTGGTTGCATGATTCTTTTGACTTTTATTGTCACATAATAATATAACTGTGCCTATTCTCTTTATTTATTTGATTCACAACCCACACAATACACTCCCCATTGTATTATTAATTAGAACAACAAATAGTAGGGCATATTACCAAGGGCCATTATCGCCGCCTTAACAGGACTTTTTCCCGCTAAAGCAACAATAATTTTATCGCCCTATTACCTAGCTGTCGCTAACACCAGTTAGCGACAGCTAGTTGGAGATAGTGATCATCTTGGGGCCCACTTTGCATGTCAGCGATATTTATTTATCGCTAATGACATGCAAAGTGGGCTTGCCAAGATGTTAGCGACTGGAAACAGTCGCTAATATCGCTATCTCCAATTATCAACAAAGCCTTACTTTTGGAAATATTCGCGCTAAGCGCGAATTTCTCAAAAAGTTAACGCCTGGCCAGAGCAGTTCTTAGCCATGTTATCCAATGGAAGGGGGATAACATGGCTAAGAACATTGTCACGATAATGCATGAATATCACAGATTTTTCAGCGATATTCATGCATTTCGCAGGATTTTTACCGCTTTTGAGATAAACCTTGATAATATCAAGTTATCTCAGCTGTAAAAATCGTCGGAGCGCGGCGATATAATTTTAGCCGCTAACCATGCATAGCGATAATTATCGCTATTGCTTGGTAATATTCCCCAGTGTTCCTGGGTTAGAGAGTGAGTGAGGTTGACTTAAGGCCAGAGCTTGGGCTAGGTTTAGTTATGAATGTTTCAGGTTAATGGACAATAGAACAAGACTTTGTGTAAGGGATGGTGTAAGAAGAAATGCAGGAAGAAGACTGTGGGAAATGGTAAATGTTTGGTGAAGAACTAGTAGTGGGCAAAAAACCCTCTCTACCCTCTCAAACATAACTAAGTGATTAAAAAGATTTATGGACCTGCCTTAGGGAGAAGGAAAGAATACATTCGTAAGGTTACAAAATGAAGCAATTGTGGTTAAGAAGGAAACATAATTTACCACTTACCCATCGGCTACTCTCCTGGGTTCTCCTCAGGCCATCTTCTTCCTGGTTTGGTCTTAGAAAAAGAAAGGCATTTGCACTGACACCTTAAAATGTGTATAATTAACTATTCCCAGATTGGCATATTTAACTTATCTTTATGTCCCCAGTATATGGTACCTTGAGAGTTCCCTGCTTCCTTTTTTCATACATACATGTGTGGGTGTGTTTATATACATTAATATATATATGTATAGAGGATACATAATGCATTACAATGTAATGCGATCCAATCTTTCCATAAAGGGGTTCTGGTGACATCAGAAACTTCATGGCCAAAGGCCAAGGGGATTGCAAATGTCAGCAGAATTCCAAGATAAAACTACAGTGTAGTTGAGGGTAAGCGGGATACACATTATTCCACAAGAAGAGTATTCATAAGGCACTAGTGCTATAAGTCTTGACACTACCCTATCATGATGTACTCAGAGTACACTTTGATCCACCTGTCCTTTTATATGAAATGTTTTGTCATACTTCTTAAGTTCCCAATGTAATTGTTTTTGTGTGGTGCAGAATGCCTGAAATGCCAACAAAGCGCTTTACGCATAACTGCAAAAAATGTTATAAGAGAAGTTTTGAGGTGGAGTGGAAGAAACAATTACACATTAAAGTAAGCCATTCCAACATTTTAAGAAATAATGATTTATAAAGTATTCTGACAGTCATTCTGAGTCCAACAAAGTGCAGTCTCCCTGGATGGAATCCTTGTAACAGACCACCAGGACCAGCACAATTTCTTTAGCATCATCACAGACTTCGTCGTATCCCTCATCATCAAAGCCAGCACCTTCATCCTCCTTGGAGACCTCAACTTTTGCCTATAAGAAAACACCAATCCAAACCCTAAGTTCCTTCTAGAAAACCTCGGAAAACTTGGCCTCACCCAGCACGTTTCTGAATGCACCCACACTGCCGTAAAACTTTGGTCCCGATTTTTTTCCTCAATCAGCTGACAAGCCAGCAACTGTGACCTGGATAGACCACACCCATGTTCAGCTTGCCCATCCCGCACCATCACACCATCACAGACCTACCATCAAAGGATCTACCTCCTGCAGCTTGAAAAGCACCTCAGAAGAGGAGTGGTCTTCCACCCTCTCAGAGCATCGACCTGAGCACACCAGCGACCTGCTGAAAGCCATAAAAAACCTCAATAGCTGGATAACCTTGTGTGCCGACACCCTGACTCCTCTCAAGTGTAACCCAATGGCAAGAGTCTGACCGCAGACCAGCGGGTACACACAGGAACTCAGGATGAGGAAATGTCACTGCAAGAAACTGGAGCGCAAATGGAGCAGTGTTCAGACAAAATATCGGACAGTGTTAGACAAAATATCAGAGAAAAAATATTGCGTGGACAAACTATTGTGTCAGGAATATCAAGGACAAAAATATTGTGAAGGTAAGCAAAGTTCATACTATATTTAAAATCACAGCTATTTGCCTTGATGATATATACATCTTCAAGGTACATATATGTGAATATTTAGATTATTAAAACTATACTTATCTGTTTGCATTTATTGATATTTTGGTCTTTGATATTTGTGATGCAATATTGTGTCCACACAATATTTCTGTTTGCAATGTTCTGTGAGTGATCCAATAGAGCACGTCAAGACACTGCAGATGAAGACATCTTCAAATCAGCCTTAAGACACTACCACCAGAAGTTACGGAACACACGCACGCAGTTCTTGAAGACCGAATCGATTCCTGCACTAACAGTAGCAGGGAAATCTTCACCATCATCACAGATTTCACCCCATCTCCTGCTGCTTCCAGCAACCTTATCCCTTCACAAGACTTTTGCAACAAGCTCTCAAAATTCCCCTGTAACAAAATAATTTCCATATACTGCAGCTTTGACCCCAAACCGGACCCGTCACTGTTGCAACGCAATTTCCCATCATAGCTTTTGAACAAACCCTGTCCTCATGGTCTGCCGTCACCTCCTTTGGAATTGCTTCTATTTTAAAGATTATCCACTCCGGTGTTCGATCTAACCCTTGCTCCCACCACATCTTCACCAAAGAACCCCCACCAATCAGCAAAGCACTAACATCCCTTCTCAATGTCTACATTGAGTCAGCGAACTAAATTGTGCCTCCAATAAATTTTGGTTGCATCCCCCAAATGGGCACACCACTTAATGTTCCAAAAGGATTCTTAAGTTAAATAATCACATTGAGTTTAATGGTTTTCTGGTTGTATTTTTATTGATTGTTTTTCTTGAAATTCATTTCATTTCAAATTGTCAATAGACAGTTGGATAGCATCACAAAGCTTTCTTAATACATATAACACTGCAATGCATTTCGAGCATACGCTCTTCATCAGGGAGCGAATATCTACAATAAAACCATGACACACTAAATATTTACTCCTGTTTGTTCGTTAATATCATATTTTCTGTATTGTGTTAACATATTATGTTAATGCATTATGTTGTAATGATTGTGAGACATTTATATTCATGCATCAGTGTTTGTGCCGCAACCGTGATTCTTGTACTGTTACTAATGTGTGCGTGCCCGAACATTTGTGTAAAATTTGATTAAATAAATTCGCTCTTGTTGTCTTACATGTGTGTTGTCCTTCGTTTTTCAAACCGCTGCAAAAAAAATCATGTGAAAACAACGTATGTTTACTATCTTCCGCATGTGCATGCGGCGTGTTAATTATATTTTATATGTCGCGCTATTGAGCGCTTCAGTGCACTTACTTCTGACGAGATTGTGAAAGACCCTCCGGTAGTTCTGTTCCAAACGATGTAGTTTTCGGCTGCGTGTATGAAAGTTAAACCGCGACAGCTTAAAAACGTAGCGTAACCAGTGCATAAACAAATGTTGTGGTAAAGAAAAAGAAAAAGGGCTAACTAATGAAGATTTGTGGCACCATACTCCTCAGAAGCCCTCAAACTATTCTGTTGAGTGCCTCAAGATTCATCACTCAGTCCCACCCTCTACAGCACATACATGACCCTCTGGCCAGCTTCATGCACGCACACCACATCAATGCCCTTTCCTACAAAGATGATATGCAACACATACTCTCAATTTTGGGCCAACACAAGAAATAAGTTCACAGCCTGCATGACCAAAATTGGTAACTGGATGAAAGCCAACTGCCTCAAGCTCAACACTGAAAAAACAGAAGTACTGACCTTCAGCAAGAACACCTCACAATGAGACTCCAACTGGTGGTCAGCCAAACTTACCCCATACCCACAGCCCAGACTAGGAACCACAGAATAATCATCTACAGCTAAATGGACATTACTGCACAAGTTAACTCTGTCCTGCTTCCACACCCTGAAGATGCTGAGAAAAGTCTTGAAATGGCTCCCAAATAACACGAGAAAAAACATCACTCACACCCCAGTCACCAGCAAGTTGGACTAGGGGGACACCCTCTATATCAGGATCAGCAAGAAACTCACTAGAAAACTACAAATCATCCAAAAAATTGGCAGCCAGAATCATCCCCAAACTCCTACACCGACTTCACATCACACCGCTCCTCAGGGAAAAAAACTGGCTCTCGATACACAAGTGGGGTCAATTCAGCCTCCTCACCCACACATTCAAGGCACTACACAATTCAGGCCCCACCTACCTGAACAGTCAAATCTCTTTCCACCAACCACCCAGGCACCTCCACTCCACAGGACTCCTACTCGCATTTGTCCAACACATACACTGAACCAGATCAGGAGGACGAGCGTTCTCTTATATCTCTCACCTAAAGCATCGAACTATCTCCCACTCTACATCAGAGCCTCCTCTTGTCTTCTTCAATTCTGCAAGAAGCTAAAGACCTGGCTTTTCAATTAACCAACCTACCATAGGCAGGGCTAGGCACGCACACCTGCTCAGTGTCAGGATACCCTTGCAGGTGATAGTGTGCTTTACAAATAAACACAAAATAAAAAATATAAATGTTCAGTATTCATGGAGATCATTAAACTATTGAGTATTTCCAGAAGTGTCAAACTTCATATAACCAACAGACCTGGCAAGCTTGGTGGAATTACATACTGTTATTGGGTACAGTCTGCAATGTCTGAAGATGTGGTCATGTAAGATTTGCCATATCATGAATCTTGTTCACTGCATACCATTCAGTGTCTTTTCTTGCCTATTCTGCACAATTTCTCCTGCAAGTTTGTCCAACTCTTTGAGATTTGATGTCAGGGATCTACTTTTATCCTTTACAAGCTTTGTGTTACAGGTACAGTTTTATAACATGATCTGGAAATCAAAGATATCGAAGCTCCTTCACTTTAAAGTGAAGCCAACACTTGAAGTGAACAATTTGACAATGTATTAATCTGCAGACAGCATCCAACTATGCTCTGCTGTTTCGCTTGAAGGGGAAAACACAGCTCAGCCACTTCCACAAAACTGATCTGGTGCTGGTGTTATCCTTGCAGCAGTGCACAAACAGGCTCTGTATGCAGCACAGTGCCCCAGGCCATAGCACTGAAGGGATTGAGGCTGTCCATCCGAGGAGTTGTACTTTAAGAATACTCTTTCAGTACACATTCTATGCAAAGACAACAGTAAAATGGTCTGATGCACTGGAAGTGTGATGTGCACTACAGCACACATGCAATGCATCGGTTTCTGTGGGATATCAAAGTATTCCTCCTTTTTTGCACTCCTCTCACTAGGCATTACGCTTTGACGCACAGTACTGTCAGACTATCATCGAAGATCAGGTTTTGTGGCCTTACTCCTATTTATATGCCTACTTGACAAAAAGCAAAAATTATGTGGACTGGTCATTATGAAAAGGTCCCTTTTCTAGTGCAAACACCTATTGTCCTGGAAGGTAAATCCCTGCTGCTGCTTTGCACCTGTGTATCGTGCCTGTGCTGGCGCAAACCATTAGTAAATTTGGGCTCACATTTTGAGCATTTCGAGGTCATTTTCATAGAAGCTCGCTATCTAGTTACTGTGGGCCTGATTCACAGAACTAACTTATGACAAAATCCTAAACTCACTACCATTTTGGTATTCACAGAAGGCACTTACTAATTTCGGTATTCACAGTAGTTAGGAGTCTTAACTTTAGAACTCCTAAATGCCTTCTGTGAATACCGAAAGTCTTAAAGTTAGGATTTTTCTCAGTTTAGGAGTAGTAAAGTTAGGACTCCTGACTTTAGGACTCCTAAATTCCTTCTGTGAATACACAAAGTACCAAAGTTAGGATTTTTCTCAGTTTAGGAGTAATAAAGTTAGGACTCCTAACGTTACTACTCCTAAACTGAGAAAAATCCTAACTTTAAGACTTTCAGTATTCACAGAAGGCATTTAGGAGTCCTACAGTTAGGACTCCTAACTTCTGTGAATACCGAAATTAGTAAGTGCCTTCTGTGAATACCAAAATGAGTAAGTGCCATCTGTGAATACCAAAATAGTTGTAAGTTTAGAATTTTGTCTTAAGTTAGTTCTGTGAATTGGCCCGCCGTAATTGTGGAATATCAAATTGTTATTAAGTTGTTGACCATAATTCATCAGAGGGACACTTCTAGCAAAGGCTGCCAAAGCTAAAGAATGCCTCAAAAGGATCACAATGCACTGTTCCTCTGATGCTGTACTACCAAAACCATACCGTTCTCCAACACCCACATATTCTCAGACTACTCAATTTGTATGGATGTCAAATATGTATTTTTGTTTTTTTCTTTCTTACTTCTGAACTATTTTTTCTACGTTCGTTCTTTTAACATTTTTATTAAGTTCTGCATTTTCTCTACTTTTTTTTCTAATTGTTCTCGCCCCTTCTTGCCCTTTGTATTCTGTCTTCTCTTGCCAGTTCCCTATCTCTTTCTTCTCTGTGCTTCTTTCACTCCTTCTCTCCTTATCTTGCTGTTTAGCACTGCTTTTTCCATCAGTCTTTATTTTTTACTGTTTTCCCTCTGCTACACATTTTGCTAATTTACACTTTTCTCTATTTCTCTCCCAAAGTGCTAGTTACTTGTCACACTCTTCTTTAACTATCTCATTGCCACTTTGCTCCCCTTCATCACCTCTGTTCCTCTACCCAGCACTCTATGGGCCAGATGGATGAAGCATTTTAACCGTACGTCATTTGCAACAGTTAAAATGCTTTTTGCTATGTATTAATCCCATTTTAGGAGTCGGAAAAATCAAATTATAGGAGCTGCAAATTATTTTCCAACTCCTACAA
The DNA here is from genome assembly GCF_964263255.1 of Lissotriton vulgaris. Taxonomy (NCBI): domain Eukaryota; kingdom Metazoa; phylum Chordata; class Amphibia; order Caudata; family Salamandridae; genus Lissotriton; species Lissotriton vulgaris. The sequence goes on along the minus strand of NC_141687.1, from coordinate 687,735,151 downwards.
TGGGATTCCAAATGGATACAAATTCAATGCCTGAAAGTGGTGTGTCGTAGGCATTACTGCCAAATACCAAATAGCTATCATATGCTTCAATGTTTTACAACTGAAATCCGTTCACAAAACATTGAAAATTCACCGACCCCTAAATTGGGTTGGCAACTTACCCATTATGGTTTGTTGGTGAGCAGGCTGTGCCAACTTTCAAATAAACAAAAAGTCAACTTGTCTTTTTAAATGCAATCCTGTTTTCTTTAAGTAAAATGGGATGCATTTAAAAAAAGTTTTCTTTAATTGAAAGGCAATCACAGATGATCCAGTCTGTTGGCCCCATTCACATGATGGCCTCTAATCAAAGTGAGTAGGAATTTGTGACCTACTTTTGAATATTAATGAATTTAACTTCTCATCACATCCGATTAATAAACCCTGACCTCGTGGCCTGCCATCACCACCCGCAAAATCTCTGCTACCATGACGACCATTTACTCAGGGGCTCCATCTAAGCCTTGCCCCCACCACGCCTTCACCAAAGAACTCTTACTGATCAGTGAAGCACTAACACCTATCAGTCAGTCACACAGCTTTATACGATCTTTTGAAAACGGATCATAAAAGCACAAGTTATCTAAAAATTCCAATACAATATATACACATTTAAAATAAGAATTAAACAGTTACAGTGATCCAGGTAAATTAATATAAAAATGTTTATGAAAAAAGTAGTTCAGAATTTAAAATTAATTAATTAGTTGTTGCTAATAAAATGTCGTCCCACCTTTTTCCTCTTCCTAAGACAAGCCCAACAAAATGAGGCAACAGAACAGCATACAAATGGATCCGGTAGAGATTTTAAAAAGTACATACATGGCCACTCGGCACTGCCTAAAATTGTGGTACCTCAGGTTTGGGAGTATGAATGTTTTCCTTTCCTCTGTATAGGTCTTGCTAAATAATACAATGTGTAGATCTGACTGTACTACGTAGTTGTTACAGGGACAGGGTAAGTGGTCTGCTAATTTATGTTTATTTTGGGGGTATCCCAGGAGTAACGGGATCATGTACATGCGGAAACGCAAAAGGATAAATCTGTGTGGGGCATTATTTATGCGTGATAAATACTGAAAACCTTCCCCCGATCTTGATGGTACCACATCATAAAGAATGGAGTAATGATGAATATGTTTCTTTTCTCTTCGGGCATACTTTGATCTCTTAATTAATAAATCAGTTATTCTTTCCTTTGAAACCCTTTTGCAGGACTCAGGGTCCTGAAATAATTCTCCCTTCCCTAACGCTTTCAGATGGACCTCTATGTAATGTAACCATCCAATTCTTTTCTAATAATCTAAATTACAACAGTCCTTGATAATGGTTTGTGTCAAATCCTCTGTAGACCTCCGCCATAGTGATAGCCACAACAAGACTGGAGCCAGTCTTATGTTGTCGCTCAAAACAGGAAGCCCCAATTCAACGTGTAAAATAGGATTTGGGGCTGATTGCGGTAAGGAAACACTTTTTTTAAAAAGGAGTCTTCTATTTGTTGTAGCGGTGGAACATTAGCCATACCCCACACTCCTACCCCATATAGTGCTGCCTCCCAACTTCGTAGCAAATCTTTTGACAGCATTGATACTCCTGTGCATGCCCTGGGCTCTTGCTGCCACTAAATTAGACCTTGCGTGGTCTTTATCAAAAAGCACTCCAAGGTATGAAAAGGAGTCGAATGTCTAGATTTTCTTGCCTGCCAACTGGAAATGGGGATGTTTCTCACCTCTTGCGGCTCCAGACACGATTATAAATTATTTCGATTCGTTGACCTTTAGGTCAGTAAGTGCCTTCTGTGAATACCAAAATGAGTAAGTACCTTCTGTGAATACCAAAATAGTGGTAAGTTTAGGATTTTGTCTTAAGTTAGTTCTGTGAATTGGCCCGCCGTAATTGTGGAATATCAAATTGTTATTTAGTTGTTGACCATAATTCATCAGAGGGACACTTCTAGCAAAGGCTGCCAAAGCTAAAGAATGCCTCAAAAGGATCACAGTGCACTGTTCCTCTGATGCTGTACTGCCAAAACCATACCGTTCTCCAACACCCACATATTCTCAGACTACTCAATTTGTATGGATGTCAAATATGTATTTTTGTTTATTTCTTTCTTACTTCTGAACTATTTTTTCTACGTTCGTTCTTTTAACATTTTCATTAAGTTCTGCATGTTCTCTCCTTTTTTTCCTAATTGTTCTCGCCACTTCTTGCCCTTTGTATTCTGTCTTCTCTTGCCAGTACCCTATCTCTTTCTTCTCTGTGCCTCTTTCACTCCTTTTCCACTTGTCTTGCTGTTTAGCACTGCCTTTTCCATCAGTCTTTATTTTTTACTGTTTTCCCTCTCCCTCACATTTTGCTAATTTACACTTTTCTCTATTTCTCTCCAAAAGTGCCAGTTACTTGTCACACTGTTCTTTAACTATTTCATGGCCACTTTGCTCCCCTTCATCACCTCTGTTTCTCAACCCAGCACTCTATGGGCCAGATGGATGAAGCATTTTAACCGTACGTCATTTGCAACAGTTAAAATGCTTTTTGCTATGTTTTGATCCCATTTTAGATGTCGGAAAAATCAAATTTTAGGAGCTGCAAATTATTTTCCAACTCGTACAATGGGATTCCGAATGGATACAAATTCAATGCCTGAAAGTGGTGTGTCGTAGGCATTACTTCCAAATACCAAATAGGTATCATGTGTATCAATGTTTTACAACTGAAATCCGTTCACAATACATTGAAAATTCACCTACCCCTAAATTGGGTTGGCAACTTACCCATTATGGTTTGTTGGTGAGCAGGCTGTGCCAACTTTCAAATAAACAAAAAGTCAACTTTTCTTTTTAAATGCAATCCTCTTTTTTTAAGTAAAATGGGAAGCATTCCAAAAAAAGTTTTCTTTACTTGAAAGGCAATCACAGATGATCCAGTCTGATGGCCCCATTCACATGATGGCCTCTAATCAAAGTGAGTATGAATTTGTGACCTACTTTTGAATATTAATCCATTTAACTTCTCATCACATCCGATTAATAAACCCTGACCTCGTGGCCTGCCATCACCACCCGCATAATCTCTGCTACCATGACGACCATTTAACTCAGGGGCTCCATCTAAGCCTTGCCCCCACCACGCCTTCACCAAAGAACTCTTACTGATCAGTGAAGCACTAACACCTTTCAGTCAGTCTCCCAGCTTTATACGATCTTTTTAAAACGGCTCATAAAAGCACAAGTTATCTAAAAATTCCAATACAATATATCACATACATACACATTTAAAATAAGAATTAAACAGTTACAGGGATCCAGGTAAATTCATATAAAAACGTTTATGAAAAAAGTAGTTCAGAATTTAAAATTAATTAATTCGTTTTTGCTACTAAAATGTCGTCCCACCTTTTTCCTCTTCCTAAGACAAGCCCAAAAAAATGAGGCAAAAGAACAGCATACAAATGGATCCGGTAGAGATTTTAAAAAGTACATGGCCACCCGGCACTGCCTAAAATTGTGGTACCTCAGGATTGGGAGTATAAATGTTTTCCTTTCCTCTGTATAGGTCTTGCAAAATAATACAATGTGTAGATCTGACTGTACTAGGTAGTTGTTCAAAGGGACAGGGTAAGAGGTCTGCTAATTTATGTTTATTTTGGGGGTATCCCAGGAGTAACGGGATCATGTTCATGCGGAAATGCAAAAGGATAAATCTGTGTTGGGCATTATTTATGCGTGATAAATACTGAAAACCTTCCCCCGATCTTGGTGGTACCACATCATAAAGAATGGAGTAATGATGAATATGTTTCTTTTCTCTTTGGGCATACTTTGATCTCTTAAATACTAAATCAGTTATTCTTTCCTTTGAAACCCTTTTGCAGGACTCGGGGTCCTGAAATAATTCTGCCATCCCTAACGCTTTCAGATGGACCTCTATGTAATGTAACCATTCAATTATTTTCTAATAATCTAATTTACAACAGTCCTTGATAATGGTTTGTGTCAAATCCACTGTAGACCTCCACCATACTGATAGCCACAACAAGACTTTTGACAGCGTTAACATTCCTTGGCATGCCCTGGGCTCTTGCTGCCACTAAATTAGACCATGAGTGGTCTTTATCAAAGAGCACTCCAAGGTATGAAAAGGAGTCGACTGTCTAGATTTTCTTGCCTGCCAACTGGAAATGGGGATGTTTCTCACCTCTTGCGGCTCCAGACACGATTATAAATGATTTAGCTTCTTTGACCTTTAGGTCAGTAAGTGCCTTCTGTGAATACCAAAATGAGTAAGTACCTTCTGTGAATACCAAAATAGTGGTAAGTTTAGGATTTTGTCTTAAGTTAGTTCTGTGAATTGGCCCGCCGTAATTGTGGAATATCAAATTGTTATTTAGTTGTTGACCATAATTCATCAGAGGGACACTTCTAGCAAAGGCTGCCAAAGCTAAAGAATGCCTCAAAAGGATCACAGTGCACTGTTCCTCTGATGCTGTACTGCCAAAACCATACCGTTCTCCAACACCCACATATTCTCAGACTACTCAATTTGTATGGATGTCAAATATGTATTTTTGTTTATTTCTTTCTTACTTCTGAACTATTTTTTCTACGTTCGTTTTTTTAACATTTTCATTAAGTTCTGCATGTTCTCTCCTTTTTTTCCTAATTGTTCTCGCCACTTCTTGCCCTTTGTATTCTGTCTTCTCTTACCAGTACCCTATCTCTTTCTTCTCTGTGCCTCTTTCACTCCTTTTCTCCTTGTCTTGCTGTTTAGCACTGCCTTTTCCATCAGTCTTTATTTTTTACTGTTTTCCCTCTCCCTCACATTTTGCTAATTTACACTTTTCTCTATTTCTCTCCAAAAGTGCCAGTTACTTGTCACACTGTTCTTTAACTATTTCATGGCCGCTTTGCTCCCCTTCATCACCTCTGTTTCTCAACCCAGCACTCTATGGGCCAGATGGATGAAGCATTTTAACCGTACGTCATTTGCAACAGTTAAAATGCTTTTTGCTATGTTTTGATCCCATTTTAGATGTCGGAAAAATCAAATTTTAGGAGCTGCAAATTATTTTCCAACTCGTACAATGGGATTCCGAATGGATACAAATTCAATGCCTGAAAGTGGTGTGTCGTAGGCATTACTTCCAAATACCAAATAGGTATCATGTGTATCAATGTTTTACAACTGAAATCCGTTCACAATACATTGAAAATTCACCGACCCCTAAATTGGGTTGGCAACTTACCCATTATGGTTTGTTGGTGAGCAGGCTGTGCCAACTTTCAAATAAACAAAAAGTCAACTTTTCTTTTTAAATGCAATCCTCTTTTTTTTAAGTAAAATGGGAAGCATTCCAAAAAAAGTTTTCTTTACTTGAAAGGCAATCACAGATGATCCAGTCTGATGGCCCCATTCACATGATGGCCTCTAATCAAAGTGAGTATGAATTTGTGACCTACTTTTGAATATTAATGCATTTAACTTCTCATCACATCCGATTAATAAACCCTGACCTCATTGCCTGCCATCACCACCCGCATAATCTCTGCTACCATGACGACCATTTACTCAGGGGCTCCATCTAAGCCTTGCCCCCACCACGCCTTCACCAAAAAACTCTTACTGATCAGTGAAGCACTAACACCTTTCAGTCAGTCTCACAGCTTTATACGATCTTTTTAAAACGGCTCATAAAAGCACAAGTTATCTAAAAATTCCAATACAATATATCACATACATACACATTTAAAATAAGAATTAAACAGTTACAGGGATCCAGGTAAATTCATATAAAAACGTTTATGAAAAAAGTAGTTCAGAATTTAAAATTAATTAATTCGTTTTTGCTACTAAAATGTCGTCCCACCTTTTTCCTCTTCCTAAGACAAGCCCAAAAAAATGAGGCAAAAGAACAGCATACAAATGGATCCGGTAGAGATTTTAAAAAGTACATGGCCACCCGGCACTGCCTAAAATTGTGGTACCTCAGGATTGGGAGTATAAATGTTTTCCTTTCCTCTGTATAGGTCTTGCAAAATAATACAATGTGTAGATCTGACTGTACTAGGTAGTTGTTCAAAGGGACAGGGTAAGAGGTCTGCTAATTTATGTTTATTTTGGGGGTATCCCAGGAGTAACGGGATCATGTTCATGCGGAAATGCAAAAGGATAAATCTGTGTTGGGCATTATTTATGCGTGATAAATACTGAAAACCTTCCCCCGATCTTGGTGGTACCACATCATAAAGAATGGAGTAATGATGAATATGTTTCTTTTCTCTTTGGGCATACTTTGATCTCTTAAATACTAAATCAGTTATTCTTTCCTTTGAAACCCTTTTGCAGGACTCGGGGTCCTGAAATAATTCTGCCATCCCTAACGCTTTCAGATGGACCTCTATGTAATGTAACCATTCAATTCTTTTCTAATAATCTAATTTACAACAGTCCTTGATAATGGTTTGTGTCAAATCCACTGTAGACCTCCACCATACTGATAGCCACAACAAGACTTTTGACAGCGTTAACATTCCTTGGCATGCCCTGGGCTCTTGCTGCCACTAAATTAGACCATGAGTGGTCTTTATCAAAGAGCACTCCAAGGTATGAAAAGGAGTCGACTGTCTAGATTTTCTTGCCTGCCAACTGGAAATGGGGATGTTTCTCACCTCTTGCGGCTCCAGACACGATTATAAATGATTTAGCTTCTTTGACCTTTAAGTCAAGGGAGGCCATAAAGGCGGAGTAGGCTGTGATTAGCGTTTGTATGGCTAAGCACGATCTGGCCATCAATACCGTGTCGTCAGCGTACGCCAGATACGATCAAATTTAGGCACATCGAACGGTAGAGCAGACAGGGTGGACTCTACCCCATTCCTATAGATTGAACATAGGAACGGGGCAATCACACAATCCTGTCTTACTTCCTTTTCGACTTTAAAGAGGCGTGTGCACTCCCCCTTCCTGCCATACTTTACACAGGCAGTGGCATTGGCGTTCAACTGGCGTATGAAACCAATTATTGGTGGATCCATACCCATGCCCTCCATAATGGACCACAACCTCGGGTGTGACACACAGTCAAAGGCCGAAATTAGGTCCATGAAGGCCATGTACAGTTTTCCGGCTTTTGTCTTCGTGTATTTCCCTATAGTTAGGGAGAGGTTTAAACACTGATCAACTGTCCCCATTCCTCTACAAAACCCGTATTGCGCCTTCATAAAAATATTGTGCGATTCGGCCCAGTCCTCCAATCTGGCCAAGAGTACCCGTCCCTTAAGTTTGGCAGTAGTGTCAAGGAGGGATATAGGACGATAGTTCTTTGGGGATCCCCTGTAACCTTTTTTAAAATTGGGCACAATTAGACTCTGGTTCCAAGAGAGAGGCAGGCCTACTATCTGGATGCTATTAAAAATGTTTGTAAGGAAAGGCACCCACATATTATAATTCTGCTGAAAGAAGTCAATTGGAACTTCATCTTGCTCTGGCGCCTTACCTGGGGTGCATATTTCCAACGCCTTTCTTATCTCTAATAGGGAGAAAGTTAACCCTCCCTGTAGTAAAATCTCTGGGGAGGATAACAGTGAAGTTGGACGGGTTGCTAAACCAAATATTTCTTCATATTTTTTCACCCATGCCTCTTCCTCTACATGCACGTCTAATGTAGGATCATTGATGTCTTTAAAATGTGGGGCATTCACGATTTCCCAGAAATCTTTACTACTGCCTGACATAGCTGCTTCCTCGAGATCTGCCCATGCCTGTGCCCTAAGATCTTTTCCCTTGCCCTCCTCGCTAATTTGTAATCTTTGCGTAGTGCACAGATTACAGAGCAATCTCTAGGATGCGTGTTTAGAGCTTTAACAAGGGCTTTTTTTGCTGTTGTGCAGGCTGTATCAAACCACCCCATTTTGATGGTAGCATTAGCGGACTTAACCCATGTGAGCGCTTTTTTGACTTTTTTCAAAAGAGCAATAAACTGGGTGACCAAGAGATGAGGTGATACATTCTGTTCCAGACAGGCTAATATTTCCTCCTTTATTTGAGCTATAATTTCAGGGTCTAAATGTAATATTTGTGCTTGTGACCACTTCAGCTGATAACTGTTTTTTCTAGACAAATTAACACCTTCTACAACCTTAGTGTACTCTTTAGGTTCAGTTAAGATACGTAGGTAAATAGATAACATGGCGTGATCACTATAAGAAGAAAATCGGGTACTCGTGTGGACAACTTTCCCATGTAAATGTGCTGAGGCTAAAATATGGTCTATAATAGACTCTTGGGTAACCCTTCTAAAAGTGGACCCTTGCCCTCCCTCTTCTGATACATTTATTGAGAACAAGTTCCACCTATATAACAAACTATTCAAAACCTCACCATACTCATTATGTGTGGAGTGTGAAAAGAGGTTATTGTAGGAGTCTTCTACTCCGCATACCCTAGTGCCATTAAACTTACAAAGATGAGCATTAAAATCCCCCACCAATACAAGATTTGCACTACCCCCATTTTTCCCATGGTACAATTTCTCAAACTCTAATGCTAGTTTATCTGCCCTTGCCTCGAGTTCCTCCCAAACTCATTTTTGTAAAAATTAACAATTGTCTAGATGCCCTTTTTCGTACTACCCAACTCAAAGATCTGAAAGTGAGTATGCCTAGGACCAACTTCTTTGATTTGAAGTGGTAAAGTATTTGAGAATAGAGTAAGTAAACCCCCCTTCACCCTTCCAGAGACTGACAGAACAGCTGGGGAATGGAGGGTGCAAAAACCAGAGAAGAAAATTGGTTCTATAGCCCAAGTCTCTTGAAAAAATGCTACCTCCATACATTGCCACTTATTTGTCCATTTGGGATTAGCTATTTTGGAAGCTAGACCGGCCACGTTCCACGATATCATATTAGGTCTGGTTCCCTTAATATCAGTCGTACAGGTTGGCAAGGGGTGCTCCTGAACCCTGTGTGCTAGATTTGCAGCTGTAGTGGCCTCCTCGGAGGCCACTACAGCCTCGCAGGATCGTGGAATCGGTGGAATCCCCAACTGGGTAACCTTTACAAGGGCTGCAGTAGTTGCCCTACTTAGTAGCTTGGGCGGTGATGTAGGTAGTCAGTCACATTCCTCCAAGTTCAACAGCTTGCAAATCTATTATATAGCCTAATCCCAGGATTTAAAAGGGGTTCCTCTTTCGTAACAGAGGGCGTTTTCAGTTGTATGCCCCTGTATTCCCCTCCCATGGTTACACCCTGGCCATTATAAAGGAACTCCAGTGGTAAAGGTATTATTTGGGAGTTCCTTTGAGAAAAGCTATGGGAGTTAGCTAAAAGAGAGGCACTTGTGTACGCATTGTCAAAATTCATTACCACACAATCACCACCAAACGATTTTCTTGAACCCTCCACCCATCCCACTCTCCTGGCCATAATAACTTCATTAGCCAGTTGCCTCCTTCACCCCTCGGTCATATGGACATTTTTTATTAACCAATGAAGACCTTTGTCCAATAATTGTCTTGTGGTTTCGCTGTGATTTTCTCGAAGGGGAGGGACATTTGCCAAAACCATGGCCAGTGATGCAGCGGCAGGGGGGAGATGGAGAGTTTGTTGTGGCTGGTGCTTAAGTATTCCAGTGAAGTTCTCAGGTAGCCCTGCCTGGTACATAACTCCTCTAGCTTTCATTCTAGGTAGTAATTGCTGGCGCGCTAGGTCCCCTTCAGTTAGCCCTTGGCCAGGCTGAGTAACCCTTGCTACATTTGTATTCGGGAGGGGGATTAAGGGCTGTGCTGCAGGATTGGAGGAGCCTCCAGTGAGTATAGACGATGTCAATGTCATTATTGAAGATGGAGGCGGCCCAAGTGCTTCTATTGATGGTGTTAGTATAATATTCCTAGCTATCGTAGAAGCAACATTCAACGGGGGCATACAGGCAAGTAGTAAACAGTTTTGCGCATCCAATTCCCCCAGCCGAGTTTCAATTAAAGACAATTTGGTTAGGATGGGAGCCAGTATATCATTTAGCCTTGTATGTATTGGCATTTATATAGCGCACTACTTACCCGTAGAGTCCCAAGGCGCTTCGACCGCTGCGAAACCCTTCCTGGCTTCCCTGAGAAAAGGTCCCTTAATGGGTATCTCCAGGGTGAGACCAGGCATCCCCGGCGGTCTGGTGGGGCCGTTAGTGAAGATGAGGCAAGCTAATGCCCAGAGTTGCCGAGTGTGATCGCTGATCAGAGTGGGCACCGAGGCGAGAGAATTTTCGAGTCCGCTGACCCTGGTTCAGAAACCTGCCGCGCCGGGAATCGAACCCTGGTCCCGGGCCGTCCTCTGTTCTTGGGTCTGCCGCCTCTAACCAGTGAGCCACACTACTTCACTGTAGAGACTTCTGTCCAGAAAGAGTTTGTTTGCAGTGCCTGAAGTGATGGTGTGTTGAGGGGCACTACCGGTATTTTGGAATTCGTAATCTGCAATTTTGTTTGGACAGTTTTCGTTTTGGGCACACGAGTGGTTTTAGGTTATTTTGCTTTTATTCCACTAACAACTCCCCCTGCTCTGGTCTGCTTTGCTGGTGAAATAGGTGAGGAATCCAATAATGAGCAATTCAAGGGGGAGTGCCCTGTACCTCTGCTTGGTGTGCTCCTGTATTCGAGTTAGAGAGCAAAGGCCCATGCTGGTCTTGTGTTAAGACTTGAGTATTTAGGGGTGATTGTGTCTCTGGAATAATATCATTGGGTTGGCAATTTATCCATTGTGGTTTGTTGATGAGCAGGCTGTGCCACCTTTCAAATAAACTAAAAGTCAACTTTTAATTTTAAATGCAATCCTGTTTTCTTTAAGTAAAATGGGATGCATTTAAAAAAAGTGTTCTTTACTTGAAAGGCAATCACAGATGATCCAGTCTGTTGGCCCAATTCACTTGATGGCCTCTAATCAAAGTGAGTAGCAATTTGTGACCTACTTTTGAATATAAATTAATTTAACTTCTCATCACATCTGATTAATGAACCCTGACCTCGTGGCCTGCCATCACCACCCGCAAAATCTCTGCTACCATGATGACCATTTACTCAGGGGGCTCCATCTAAGCCTTGCCCCCACCGCTCCTTCACCAAAGAACTCTTACTGATCAGTGAAGCACTAACACATATCATAAAGCCTCCATGGACTCAGCCACAGTACCAGACACCTGGAAACATGCCACCTTCATACCCCTGCCATTGAAATCATCCACTAACCCAGCCACGCTCTCCAACTTCAGACTCCTCTCCTTTCAGAAGCGTAACAAAAGTTAAAGCAATCAGGCCTGAGATCTGTGCTGAGGGGGCTGTGGGGGCCTGTGTCACCCCCTGTCTCCCTCCTACCATACCTAGCAAAGGTCTTAGAGAGAAACTAATCAACCAACACCTCACCAACCATCTTAGCAACCCTGAGCTCCTCGATGCCAAGTAGTCTCGATAAAAACCCAACAGCAGTACAGAAAACACATGTTCTGTACTGTGGAAGGTCAGATTGCAACCCACTCCGAATCTGAAAGTTCCGATCTGACCTATTTGTACATAGGTCGATTCAGAAAAATATTTTGTGCTCACAAAAATATTGGTTGCACCCCACAGCCAATATTGTGTTAACAGTAAATTGTGTATCTGGCCTATTTGTGTCAGGATATCTCCTTCTCTCTATGTACTTCTCTTCTCCCACTCCCTGGCTGCCTCCTCCCCTCAATTGTTGTGTGCCCCCATGCTATTTATGTATTATTTATTTATTTGAAGAGTTTTATATAGCGCTGGCTAGACCTGGAGGTATCAGAGCACTTGACATGAGGAATCATAAGTTACAAAATTACAGACGTTATTGGTGCCTAACATACCAATAGGAAAAGACTGTGTTACACAGTAGCATGAGTTCTAAAGTAAAACATAACAAAGTCAAAACTTCGGAAGGGGTTTAGAGGGGGAGAAGTACAAAAGGGATTGGAAAGACGATCAAATCAGCACATCCAGTGTAACCCTGACTGAACAAGTTGAGAGGGGTGGAGGGGACTTGAAGGGAGGGTCAAAAAGAGGAAATAGATAGTCCAGCAAAACAGGGAGCAGTGCAGTGGTCGACATTGTCAAGATGGAGGATCCTGGTAACGGGTACCGATGAGAAACACAAAATAGAGGGAGGCAGAAAGAACAATTCAAAAACCAAAAAGGGTATTAACCACACAGAGCAGGTTTAGGAAGGGTGGTAGTCACAGGATTGAGGAGGGATGAAGGTTGGTGGACGCGATCTCAAACGAGTCGTCAATGTGAGCTCGCTGGGGGCTGCAGGGGCCGCTAAGTCATCGTTCTGCAAAACCACAAACTCCGGAGATGTCAGCTCAGGCGCCTAGGTATAAACCCTGGGAGACAGAGGCAGCAGCTGGAATCCGGGGGGTGCGCTTCCCCAGCCTTGAGGAGGGAAAACAGGCTCAGGGGCATCGGTTTTTAGAACCTCTGAACTTTTTCAGCTGAAAGACTCATGCGTCCCAGTCGCCGATCCGGAAGGTGAAGGAGGAGGTCAGGCAGCTGTGGGCAAACAAGAAAGGCATGAAATGTCCTGAGGGGCGAAACCCAGCCCATCACCTACACAGCCACCTAGTAAACTCCACCGGAACACCAGCTGCACAGGGTTTGTTCCATCTTCAGTAGGTACTGGACGATTCGTTGGAAGGAGGGGGAGACACAGCGGAGAGACGAAGAAAAACTATGCCCTATGTCTGGCTGGGTAGGTGACGGCCGAGGGGGTGATTGATGGCTAGTCCCCCCTATAGCTGCTTTCGGGGCCCGTGGGTCGGAAGAATATTAATTGTTTATCAGAGGTTACAAGTAGAATCGCGGGAATCAGAGAGTCGAAAGACTGTTGTCCATTAGAACCCCAGGTGAGAGAAAAGATCTGAGGAGGGAGTGTAATCAAGCTCCTCACCCATCAGCCATCTTGGATTCACTGTAACTTTCCCTTTATTCAGATAAATACGTTTTTTTCCACATCTCTACTCTTAATTTTTTACTAATTTGTTTCTCATTTATTTATCCTACATTACTTTCTTTACCAACTATCCACTGTTCATCCATGCCGCGGGCCAACTTCCCTGTCTCCGGGCCAATCTTCCCTGTCCCCCATGTATCTAAATAGGAGATGAAAGAGACATTTTTGGTTCCAGTACTGATGGTCCAAATCACTTCTATGTTTTATAACTCAGCCTATGATTGGCTAAAACTGTGCATTGGCCTTGTTTTCTTATTCATGGCAACCCCCGGTAACAATGAAATGGGGAACAGAGTTCAGGGCTGGACTGGCTATCGCAGGCACTGGGTTTTTCACCAGTCGGCCGGTAGGGTAGAGGCCAGTTTTGAGCCCATGTGGGGGGCACTTTTATTAACGGGCTGGCAATTTCAGCCCCCTGAAACAAAATCGTCCAAAACTGGCCCTAGAAAACAGCTTGGCCACACTCCCTCCTTCTTCCCCGCAGGGGCCGGCCGAGCATAGTGGAGTAGCTAGGCCGTAGGCCGCCCGAGGTGGCCCCTCCAGCGGTGGCCTGATTGGAAGAGCGGGGGATGTACACAAGTCATACGGGCGCAGGTGAGAGCGGGGGTGCCGGGCTGGCCTCTGCCCCTAAAACTCGTGCTGCCTGGGGTGGTCCCCCCCCCCCCCCCACTGCCCCCTTCTAGCTACGTCACTTCCTGAGCAGTTTTCCAGCACTGGTTTCGATTTCCAGTCCTGCCCTGAAAGAGATATAGTTAATGTTGGTTAATGTGAGTTAGGGACAAATAACATATCCCTAATCATGTTAGGTTCCAATGGAGCTCAAAGCCCCAAGTACTGGCAAAATGGATGGTCAGTGACCACTGCAGTGGTATCGATTTCAGTTAAATAACCACCTACAACAAGCAACATACATCTATAGGTTATGCTAATGGATACCCGCAAGGTAAAGAAAATAGAATATTAGCCTGGGGTCTGCTTTTAGCTGGATGAGTACTTTAAATCCCCACCATGATTTCTCTGACAGAAAAGTTAGTACTTCACAGCCCCAACCTTCCTTGCACTCCCATTCATATCATCATTGCCTCCATCTTTATCCCCCCCATTCCAGCAACTTCTGACCTCTAAGTACCTTTCAGTCATATCCAACCGTAATATAATTATTACACCTTTTAGTACGAGGGATGATGGCAAATTAAAATGTGTTCCTCTGCAAAAGTTGGGTTTTCTTCAAAGTTTGCAAGTTTTGCAACCTATGCGATGGTTGCAAAGTTTAAACTGTGAAGAAACATAGCAACCTTCCCAACATTCGAAGTCTTTATACTTGGCAGGCAAATTTTACATTTTGCCCCCTTCTCATTGCCACCTTTGTGTCCCCTTCTGAAAAATCAAAATATATTATTGTATATAATTGCATAGTTGTCTCTCTAATCTTCTATTCTATACTCATTAAATATACGCCAATCAGTGCCCAGCTCATATTAGCTCAATTCCTCACAATGTCTCTTTCAGCATCAGCTTCATATTTCCATTTCATGCCCTATCTTTATTATTTTAAAGGCACTATTTACACTCAAACACCACCCTAGTTTAGAAGGCCTACAAACAAAACGTCCATCCTTTCTTCTGTGATAGAAGTGTGGCTCACTGGTTAGAGCAGGCAGACCCTGAAGCAGAGGTCAGACCCGGATCCAGGGTTCAATTCCCGACGCGGCAGGGTCTTGAGCTCAAATGTCCATGGACTCGATAATTCTCGCTTCGGTGCTAATCATGGGTTCACACTCTGCAACTCTGGGCATTAAGCTTGCTTAATCTCCACAATGGCCCCCCGCGGCGGGATGCCTGGCTTTCACCTTGGGGATGCCCTGTAGGGACTATCTCACATGGAAAAGCCAGGACGGGTTCCCAAGGCAAGCGCGGAGATACCCCTTCGGGGGTCAATTCTGGCGCTATATAAGAAACATAATAATAATAATAACCCACCAGGTTTTAGAACATTGACTTTGTTCAGATTTCAAAGTTTTCACCACACCCAAGGAAAAATAAATGGATACCTAAAAACGGACACTTAGAAGTGACAGTGAAATGAAAGGTAAAACCAAACACATAACCAACAAATTTAGCTCCAGTATATGAAGCAATCAATTAACTTTATGCTGGATTTTCATAACACATTTCACCTCTATCATTCCTGCACGATTTAGCATTAGAAAAATAAATCTCTAATAAATATAATGTTATTGAGATATTGCTGCAGACAGCATTTTAGACAACACTACACAGAATGGGTTTCCTGTCAGCCAGTGCTCTTCATTAGATGACTTTCTTGTCAATCTCAGTTCCCTGTTCTTTATTGGATGACTTTCCTCCCTAATTTGTGTTTGTCCTGACCCTAGACAAAAGGAAAAGCCTTCCACTGACGACGTCATGACTTTTTAAAATGTAATTTGTCTTAACCCTTCATTGAAATGCACTCTTTCTCTTGTTTCCTGCTCAATCGCCCTATTTGAACTCTGCCACTCACTCATGACGCTCATTTGCAGTGCATCAGGTACCATATGGTGACCGCTATGGTGCCCTGGATGCTCTCAAGTCCCTGTTTTGGCTGTACAGTTGACAACATTATGGTATACTGGATCTGTTACCAGTACCTACTGGACTTTTACAATGTCCTCAACAGTGTTGTTGTCTTGAAATGCTTTGTTTATTTTATTTTCTAAAAGGAGGGAAGATGTGTGGTGTATATTATCTATGGGGTGCAGATGTGCGCCACATTCTGTGTGCCACATTCTATGTATAGTGCATATATATTGGATGTTTGGACTCCTTCATAAGAACAATAGATGCTACAAACTATAGACTAGTCTAGAGGTCTATAGGAATTGCATTCTCCAACTAGGAAACCTGCCACTTCAAAAATGCTTAGTTACATTTTCTCATTGAGGGCTTGTGTTAGAAATGGGGGTCTCTAGTTGGCAATGGATGGCACCTTTGTCCAAGTAGGGGCCCTTCTTCCTAGTAAGGGTAAGGGGGATACACTTCTAAAATAACCCCTGCGCACCCCATTGGTAGCTTTGCATGAGCTTATCTCAGAGGCAGTGTGTAAAGCAATTGTGCAGACATATATTAATACAGTGAAAACACTACAAATGGACACCATACCAGTTTAGAAAAATAAGTATTCTTCCTCTAAACGAAACAAGACCAAAATGACAAAAATCCACAATGCAGTAATCAAAATGAAATCCTTAGGAGGCATAAATAGTTCTTTCCATAGCAAACTATAGATGCAACACTTCCAACACAAAGTACCTTGGATGCATCCAAATCATAAACAAGAACAGCTGCAGGGGAGGTGATGTGTCGGTTCCTTATGCACTGGGAAGGTGATGCTTAGTTCCTTCCTTCAGGGAAGGTGATGTGTTGGTTCCTTACTGAAGGGGAGGTGATGCGTTGGTTTCTTACTGTACGGGGAGGTGATGGGTCAGTTTCTTACTGCGGACCCGGCATTCTTGTAGACTTGGCATCCTAGTGCCATGCGTGGGGATCGGGCATGCAAAGGTTCTCGATGTGGTGGCAATGGCGCAGCATTGGTCTCTCCAGCCACAGTCCCACGATGCGCTGGTTCTTGCAGCCGCACAGCAGGGTCTGCGTGGGAACAGATGCAGTGATCTCAGACTTCAGGGATCGTGCACAGAATTCAGCATGCAGCGATTTCTCCAGCCACAGCACTGCATCAGTTTCTTCAGCGGCACTGCAATGATGTTTCGTAAATGGTGCGGATGCATCGCACTTCTCTTTGTTGCGTCTCTTTTCCAGCTCCCAGCAGCAGGAACAACCTCCAGAGGCCAAACACAGCAACAGGCCCTTCTTGGTCAGAACTGCCAGCAAGGAAGTTCACGGAAGCTGGTAGTAACGTCTTTGTGTCCCTGAGACTTCGGAACAGGAGGCATATTCTACTTCAAGCCCTTGGAGATCTTCTTCAAGCAGGATACACAACACACAGCAAAGTCTTTATCCTCTTCTTGGCAGAAACAGCCAATGCAGGCCAACCCCAGGAAGCACACAGCAATGGAGCAGTACATCTTCAGCTTTCCCAGCTCTTTTCCTTGGCAGAGGTTCCTTTTTGAGTCCAGAAGTAATCTAAAGTTCTGGTGTCTGGGTCCCAATATTTATACTTAATGTCTCTATATTCTCTTGTGGCAGAGAGGCTCTGTGTTCTCTGGTCTAGCTTCCCAGCAGGATGTGGAGATAGCATTGTGCAAGTCAGACCAGGCCCATTCAGGTGCAAAGAAATTTCCTCCCTTGTCCTGTTCTAATCTAGGACCCCGATCAATATTGTGAGCGTATGCCCCTATACGGCTATAATCCACCCATACCCCTATAATTGCATAAACGATCAAGAGCCATATTTCAGAAACTCGTCTCTGGCCTAAACGATCAGAGCCATATTTCAGAATCTCGCCTCTGCAGCTCATTACAGTAGATGACACAGCAGAAGCCACTATCTTAGATTCCTAGATTACACTCCGAGTTCTTCAACAAGATAAAACCCCCAACAACCTGGGAAAGCCCCGCTTGCTTTGTTTTTATTAGTAATAGAACTCTAATGGGCACTGTAAGAACGACCGGTTCTTGTGACATCTTTATTGACGTCTTATGTCCAAAAACTTACGTCAAACAAGGCACCTTTCAGGTATAAATATTACCAACGTTGCCTTAAGCAACAGCGATGGTGTGGTGAATACAGGAGCAGAACAGCTGTCCCTTGCAGAGCCCAGCAGATGCAAGCAGCCCACGGACGCTGCCCCTCCTCCTCCTTGACGCGCTGAGAAAGACGCTGTCTTTTCTCCTGCCGAGAAAATCCAGCTCCGGCATTTCCAGCCTACCCTTACGGGTGACTGGAATATCGAGTCCTGAAAGGAGATACCAGCCCTCCAACATTCTATTCCAGAGGTATGGTGTTGACTAAACCCTTCGAGAGAATTCTTGAAGCAAAACCTTGGCAAAACCAACTTAACTAAACTATATTTACTTACTCCCTCCCAAGTATTAGGCTTAGGTCAGGTACACTGGGGTAGGCGTAGTTAGAAGCATCAGTTGAGTACGTTAGTTAAATGTATATATGAATGTATATATTTTATTCATTTTAACCATTGTATGGCTAAGAAACCATATCAATGCTTTTCAGTATTATTTTGCAATCCTCCTTTTACTGTACGCACTTTTTATAATAACGAGTCTTGCAATTGTGGCAATTCCTTTCTCTTGTACGAGAAGAAAGACTGTTCAATAAATAATACCTTTTATTGAAAAAGCCCGTCTCACTATTCTCTGCATCTTGGTGAAAGTAATCTGCACAACGGACTGAGTGAAATAGCTGTCTATTGTTTCACACGACTCTAGAGATTGACTCTTATTCTAAGGAGCAAAGTTGTCATGTTTATGCGGTTGTTGGAAAACTGAATCCCTTCTTGTCTGTACCAGGGAAGCTGATCACTTCCTATTCAGTCAAGAAAGTTTCCAGTGACCTCTGAGCTAGTTGGTACAAACCCAATTAAGTTTAGCATAGTCAGTAGAGACCTGGAAGACCGCACTTCTACGTCTATACTGCTGTTTATGTTATTCCAATGCGCAGGGCCTATAGGGAAAATAGGAACTACACTACACCCTCACCTCTAAATGCAGACCAGGTCTATTCAGCCAAGCCCTTACTCATTCATGAAAGGCAGGACAGACCTCAACCCTCCAGTGGCTGTCTTAGAGAATGCACATACCCAGCCCCTGTCACTCCAAAACCAGACAGTCAATCCACAAACCAGCAGAGGGATACAGGATGGCTTAGCAAGAAAATACCTACTTTCTAAAAGTGGCACTTTCAAACTCACAATATAAAAATCATCTTTACTAAAAGATACAATTTTTTAACCTCTTCGCCGCGGTGGACATTCCTGAAAAAAATACGTGTGCGTGGTTTGGAAGACCCCCCTGGTCGTCCTCCGCACATGCCCACAGTGACGTCGGATGGCCCAGGTCGTCTGACGCATGGAAAAGGATATTCAGAGTTCAGGCATACTAAACTCCATCTTTCTATTTTTTTCACAATGGGAAATTATACTTAAAAGATGTTATAAATAAACTCCCATTCCATGCTAAGAGACGGGTAGCCTTTCAATAGTGAAAAAGCAAATGCACTATATTTCAATATCAGTATGATTTTAAAATATATCACTCACACTTTTAACAGTGTCAGTGTTATTTGTTTTGTTATTAATGGTCAGTATTTATTTTCCATAAATCATTGATTGATACCCCTAAATCACTGTGGACAAATTTTGTTGAAAAGCAATTGTCTCTGCCTGTATACTGTCACAATTCCCCAGGTTCTGCATGACACTGGGATACCCCATTGATAAAAAAGGATCTAAAGGGGAAAACGCGGGCCTGCGAGGCTTCTTTTGCAGTTGTTGAGGTGGCTCGGGCCTTGATCGTGAAGGGCTTTGTGTGCGTGGGTGAGGAGACGGAAGGTGATTCTCTTGTTGACCGGGAGCCAGTGCAGGTCTCTCAGGTGTCCTGATATGTGGCTGTGGCGTGGGACGTCGAGGATGAGTCTAGCTGAGGCGTTCTGGATTCGTTGGAGTCTCTTCTGGAGCTTGGCGGTGGTACCGGCATAGAGGGCGTTGCCGTAGTCCAGTTGGCTGGTGACGAGGGCCTGGGTGACCGACTTCCTGGTCTCGGTGGGGATCCACCGGAAGATCTTCCGTAGCATGCGCAGGATGTTGAAGCACGACGAGGATACGGCGTTGACTTGCCTGGCCATGGAGAGGGAGGAGTCCAGGATGAAGCCCAGGTTGCGTGCGTGGTCTGTCGGTTTGGGTGCGGTGCCCACGGCGGGGGGCCACCAGGAGTCGTCCCAGGCGGAGGGCGAGGATCCCAGGATGAGGACTTCCGTCTTGTCCGAGTTCAGCTTCAGGCGGCTGGTCGACATCCACTCGGCTACCTCTTTCATCCCTTCGTGAAGGTTGGCTCTGGCGGCGGCGGGGTCGTTGGTCAGGGAGAGGATCAGCTGGGTGCCGTCGGCGTAGGAGATGATGTTCAGGTTGTGTTGACGTGCGATGGCCGCGAGGGGGCTCATGTAGACGTTGAAGAGGGTTGGGCTCAGCGAGGATCCTTGGGGTACGCCGCAGATGACTTCGGTGGCCTTTGACTTGTACGGTGGTAGACGGACTCTCTGTGTTCTTCCGTCGAGGAAGGAGATGATCCATTCCAGTGCCTTCTCCTGGATTCCGTCGTTGTGGAGGCGCTGCACTAGGGTGCGGTGGCAGACGGTGTCGAAGGCCGCGGAGAGGTCTAGGAGGATGAGGGCCGCTGTTTCTCCGTTGTCCATCAGGGCTCGAATGTCATCGGTGGCAGCGATGAGGGCGGTCTCGGTGCTGTGGTTGGCCCAGAAGCCAGACTGCGAGGGGTCAAGGGATCCATTAGTCTCGAGGAAGGCGGCCAGCTGCTTGTTGACGGTCTTCTGAATGAATGAATGAATGAATGAATGAGTAAGGTATTTATAGAGCGCACGGTGGCCAAGCGGCTTCCTGGCGCTGAGCTCTACTGGACAGAACAAACAGGGCCGAGGAAGTTAAGCGGGGAAGGCCTGGGCAAACAAGAATGTTTTGAGCACTTTACGGAAGTGTGAAAAGATGGGGATAGAACGCAGGGAGAGACTTTGGCCGGAAACGGGAGCAGCGAGATGGGGCGGTAATTCTTGAGTTCGGTGGGGTCCGCTGTTGGTTTCTTGAGTAGAGCGCTGAGTTCGGCGTGCTTCCAGCTCTCAGGGAAGGTGGCGGTGGTGAAGGAGGTGTTGATGATGTCCCGTAGGTGGGGTGCGATGACAGCGTCGGCCTTATTGAAGATGTGGTGAGGGCAGGGGTCGGTCGGAGATCCGGAGTGGATGGAGTTCATCATGCGGACGGTGTCTTCGGTGCTGATCGGGGTCCAGGTGCGGAGGGTGGTGGTGGGGGGCGTTGGTTCGGTCTTGTCGGTCGAGGCGTTCGTCGGTTGGGTGCTGAAGCTGTTGTGTATGTCCGCGATCTTGTTGTGGAAGTAGGAGGCGAGGGAGTTGCAGAGTTCTTGCGATGGGGTGATGTCGTTGTTTCCGGCGTTGGGGTTGGAGAGCTCTTTCACGATGTTGAAGAGTTCCTTGCTGTTGTGTGCGTTGTTGTCCAGGCGGTCCTTGAATGCAGTTTTCTTGGTGGCGCGGATCAGTTGGTGGTGCTTCCGAGTGGCGAGTTTGAGGGTGGTCATGTTGTCCGGTGTTGGCTCCCTTCTCCAGGCTTTCTCGAGGGCTCGGCAGTTCTTCTTGGAGCTCTTGAGTTCGTCGGTGAACCATGGGGCCTTCTTGCTGCCGGGTCTGCTGGGCAGGGTCCTCAGTGGGGCGAGTTCGTCCGTGCAGTTGCTGATCCACTTCGTGAGGTTGTCGGCGGCCTGGCTGGGGTCCGCTGAGCTGGCGGGAGGGTGCTGGCTCAGGGAAGCGGCGAGCTGGTCGGCTGTGATCTTGTTCCAGCTTCTACGGGCAACCTGTTGCTGGTGGTGGTGGATCGTTGTTCTTTTGAAGGTGAAGTGGACGCAGCTGAGGTCCGTCCAGTGAAGTCAAGTGGCGTGGGTGAAGGCAATGTCTTTGCTGGATGAGAAGACGGCGTCGAGTGTGTGTCCGGCGAGGTGGGTGGGGGTGGTCACCAGTTGCTTGAGTCCGAGGTTAGCGAGGTCGTCGAGCAGGGTGGTGGTGTTGCGGTCGTTGTTGTTCTCCAGGTGGAAGTTGATGTCCCCCAGGAGGATGTAGTCAGCGGAGGGGAGGGCATGCGGGCTGACGAAGTCGGCGATGTCCTCACTGAAATGTGTGCGTGGTCCCGGGGGTCGGTAGATCAGGGTGCCTCTGAGGGTGGTCTTCGGGTCCGTGTGGATCTGGAAGTGTAGGTGTTCGGCGGTCGTCAGGATGTTGTCGGTGTTGGTCGTGATGCGGATGGTGTCCCTGTGGATGATGGCGATGCCTCCTCTCATCTGGTTGGCAGTGCAGTCCCTCCGGGTGATCGTGTAGCCCTCTGGGATTGCGATGGCGATGTCGGGCGCTGAGGAGGCGTTCATCCAGGTCTCCGTGAGGAAGGCAACGTCAGGAGCTGTGGTGTCGATGAGGTTCCAGAGTTCGATGGCGTGTCTGTGGACGGAGCGGGTGTTGAGCAGGATGCACTTGAGGTGGGTGCTGCTGTTGGTGCGAGGCAGGTCCGGATGCAGGTGAACTTGCAGGCGGTGCAGCAGAAGGGTCCATGGGTGTGTCTCGGGGTGGCTCGGTAGCATCCCGGGATTCGGCCGTCGTTGAGGGCTTTGAGGGTGGCGGCGTCGTACGTCCGGCGGATGGGCTGGGATCTGCAGGGGCCAGGGGTCCGGGCGCTGGTCGCGGTCCAGGCGCGGACGGGCGCAGACGGGCTTACCTTTGGCGCGCCTTCGGCGCACAATCGGAGCGCCCGCTGCGCGTGACCGCTGCGCGTCCGCACGGTCGCCATATATGGCGAAGTGCGAGGGAGGGCGGAGCAGCTGGGAGGCGGGAGCGGGGAGGGTACAGAAGGAAAAAAGGGGCGGGTTAGCGGCGGTGGCGGGAGGCGGGGAGGGAAGAGACGGGGGCGACGAAACCGGCAAACAGGCACAAAATGACAACAAAAATACAGTAAAAGGCAGAATTTACAATGCAAACAGGGGTACAGGCAATAAAGCGGGGCACAGGAGCCTGCAGGTCAGGCGAGCACAGACCACGCCGCTCGATGGCAGGGGGTGTGGTCACGCGGCGGCAGCCGGGGCAGCGAGGCAGGCAGGCTGGGGGCACACGCATCAGCTGGTGGCCGTGCGGCGCGGGGGTGTCCTAAACTAGGTCACACTCACCTGCGTCGCACGGTCGCCATATATGGCCAGGTGCGAGGGAGGGCGGAGCAGCTGGGAGGCGGGAGCGGGGAGGGTACAGAAGGAAAAAAGGGGCGGGGTTAGCGGCGGTGGCGGGAGGCGGGGAGGGAAGAGACGGGGGCGGCGAAACCGGCAAACAGGCACAAAATGACAACAAAAATACAGTAAAAGGCAGAATTTACAATGCAAACAGGGGTACAGGCAATATAGCGGGACACAGGAGCCTGCAGGTCAGGCGAGCACAGACCACGCCGCTCGATGGCAGGGGGCGTGGTCACGCGGCGGCAGCCGGGGCAGCGAGGCAGGCAGGCTGGGGGCACACGCAGCAGCTGGTGGCCGTGCGGCACGGGGGTGTCCTAAACTAGGTCACACTCACCTGCGTCGTACGGTCGCCATATATGGCCAAGTGCGAGGGAGGGCGGAGCAGCTGGGAGGCGGGAGCGGGGAGGGTACAGAAGGAAAAAAGGGGCGGGGTTAGCGGCGGTGGCGGGAGGCGGGGAGGGAAGAGACGGGGGCGACGAAACCGGCAAACAGGCACAAAATGACAACAAAAATACAGTAAAAGGCAGAATTTACAATGCAAACGGGGGTACAGGCAATAAAGCGGGGCACAGGAGCCTGCAGGTCAGGCGAGCACAGACCACGCCGCTCGATGGCAGGGGGCATGGTCACGCGGCGGCAGCCGGGGCAGCGAGGCAGGCAGGCTGGGGGCACACGCAGCAGCTGGTGGCCGTGCGGCGCGTGGGTGTCCTAAACTAGGTCACCCCGGCTAGGTAAACAAACGCCTCTTAAAGCTCAGCATCAGAATGAGAGTGCAGGAAAGAGGCGAGAGAGCCGAGCCTGCTAGGCGCGATTGCACGTTTTGGAAAGAACATATGACTTTTGCGCGCTTTGGCATAGATCGTTTACAAAGGAGTTAACCTCCGAATGATGGGCCAATCCCAGCGCGGCCCTGAGGCGAGCCCCCCGATGACGTCAGAGCTCCTTGACCAATCGGAGCGCGGCTCCTTCGCCGGCCCCGCCCACAACCAGGCGGCGGCCATCTTAAGGCAGCTCGGGCGGCAGCGGTGATCTCGGGGGCCAAAACGAGGGGTGGGCACCCTCGAAATTAAAATAAAAACATTAAAATGAAAGAGAGAAGCCCCCCAAACCCCCCCAAGCCCCTCCCCCCCCAAAAAAATCACGAAAAATCGCGGGGTGCGCGCACCTGTGCGCGCTTATAGATATATAATTGATTTCTCTTCTAATTTTCTCAGGAACTACTGGAGGGATTTACACTATTTAACAAAAAGCGTGATCTGCGTACCAGACACTACCATTTTGACAAGTTTGGTGTAATTCCCTTCAGCGGTTCAAGCTGTAGCTGAGTCTAAAGGTCCTATGGAAATTAACATGGGGAAAACACGTTTTGGGACCCCCCTTTTTTCTCAGCCCCCACTTGACGAATACCCCCAAACTTTCAGGGAAGGAGCAGAGCGGAGCGAGCCATCTTCTTTGAGAAATTTGCGAAGATTCATCAACCAGCGCCAAAGTTATTCCCAATAGAATGTTGGGGATTTCCTATGGAAACAGGTCCTAACTATATATACCTACTGGCTACCGCCAGTAGGTAATATATATATATATATATGTCATTTTTGTCAAGTGTTTTCGTTGTTTGCTGTGTTAGTTTTTATGTAATGTATCAGGTACACATGTATGCAATTTTTCTATGTTGTGAAGCAGTACTGAGTTTTTAAATATCGATATGTGTATCATCTTATACGATATATGATTTTAATATATTGGTGAAATTTTTCATTTAACAGTGATGGTGTTATTTGTTTTGTCATTTATGGTCAGTATTTATTTTTTGTAAATCATTGTTTTATAGCCCTAAATCATTGTGGATACATTTAGTTAGAAAACAATTGTCTCTTCCATGGCAGAACCTCTGTCTGTATACTGTAACAATTCCCCAAGTTCTGCATAACACTGGTATACCTTATTGATATTTATGGTCATGCTGGAACCTGCAGCGTCATGATTGGCTAGTAGGGAAGTCTGTGAGCCTGTTGGCTGCCGAAAGCCAGGAAAGCAGGGAGGGCGGAGGGGAGGCGGTGGTTGGCGATCTGCGACCAGCCCATGACCGGTCCCTACCAGCTGCCACTGCACTTATGCAATGCAATTCCTCTGTTAAAGGACACAGTCTTAAGGCTCGAAAAAGCAATATCCACAGAGTACAAATCACTTGAAAGTATTAAAAGCAAAATAAATGATCAGGAACAAATGATTGGCTACAGGAAATATCTCTAAATTTCACAACGGAGTGAGTGATGTACAAAGTCAGAGCGAGGGAGGAGATTGTTATCAAATGTGATGCCAGTACCTAGAATTATGTGATGAGTAAATGTATTTGCCTTGAAATAAGGGTATGTGCATCGAGAAGCCTCACTCACCAAACTAGTTGGTATAATGCTTCATCATTAGGTCCCCTTCCTGGAAGCCGAATGCCTCCAAGGCGTGAATCTGATGCATTTGAGCTTTTCAACAAACCCTCAAACTCATCCCATGTAACTCAGTTGCAACTTATTTCTACTCATCGGTGGGGCCCATAGCACTGCAAGTCACACATTCACACACCACACTGCCCCTGAATCAGTGAAAAGGAAGGCAAGCTGCCGGTTAGCGGGGTACCTCAATAACCTAAATTCTAAATCCTATACATTATATACATTTCAGAATATCATTTAACTCGTTATTAGGAAACCAAATTATCAAGATACTCTGCTACTTGGTCGATGGACCAGCTAGTAGAAGTCAGTCGATGGCGATTAAGACCAGCTCAATCACAGTATTCCCATAACCTTTACATTAAATTATGTCATGACTTTTATTAAAGTAAAATAAAACAAACTCAAGTTTATATTTCAATAGTTTATCTACTTCATTTAGGAAAAAAAATCTAGCATATTTTTAGACAAGCACAATTTAAGCATTTATTTAGTACATGTTAAGGAAAATAAAATTAGAAAAAACATATTACCCATCTGTCTGTCGCGTTAAAAACAGGTTCCCAAGCTGTCTGTCTCTCTATTCTCCTCAATGCCTCCCTTCTGACATAAAATCTCTGCAATCAATCATCTTCTCCGCTCCATTAATGTTAAAGATCAAAAATATTTCAAAGTCTCTAGCACCATAAAATTGTTCAAACCAACAGCAGGTGCAAAATAAAATCCATTGAGCCAACTTTTTCTCTCCTTCGTGCAAGCTCTTTTATACCCTTTTTTCCAACTATCTAACTCAACATTTGAAACTTTTAGGGTCCACAGTCATTTCTGATTGGTCCATCAGAGGGGTGGCGATGATCACCTCATGTACTCCTTGTTTAAACCAGTTCAAGATTTTGCCTCGTCACTCCCAAGGCCTTCTCACAATGTCATTTTAAAGTTTGTACTTGCCGTTCATTCCATGTATCATTTGTTCATTATAATCATTTCTTAATTTCCTTTCCCATGCTTTTAGATGCAGATATCCTTTGGCACATCTCCCGGTCATAGGACAAGCTGACCTTGACATCTCTTGCTCCGAGCATAGGCCATCCACTCGCACTTTTCATATTCAGCGCGCATGCGTGGGGGACATCTTTCAACATTGCTCTTCTCGTTTCACTTAAACTGCTATTCTCATTGAGGCCGCGCAGGCCTCAATGGGAACTAATGCGAAAATTAACATAACAGAAATTAGATTTAGAATTTCAGCTCTTCTGTTTACCTCCCACTATTCTAATTTTCCCCATTAGATGTTACCTAGGAAAAGCACACAAATTAGCATTTTTATTTGTACTCACCATCTGCTTTCTTTATTGCCACAAAAGAACTTCTAATATAAGCACAAATACAAATGCTTATTCAGGAATAACTATTATATCACAGCTCTATATAAGTATGACTTGTTTGCTTTTGCTAGTATATTTATTTCAGCAAAACAGCAATTAGTTTTCCCACATGTAGTGTTGGTTTTTAGTGCCTTTTGTTAATCAGTTTACATGCTTCACTCCATTAGTATTGTTATGGTTATGAGAGATAAACTTTACAAGGGGTACTCAAAAATTGTTGTCTCTCCCCTGCTCCATCAACTCCCCCTTTGGTGATTATCACCACAATTCATCCCAACTAAATTTTTCTAAGAACATGTTTTCAGGTTCTTCAGTTTAGACTTTAGTATCTCTTACATTTCGTCCTTTTGAATTTTTATATATTTCTCTTTGAACTCTTCTAATTCAATTTCTCCCATTTCACGCTCTCTCTGCTTATTCTTTTCTATATTCATTTTTATTTGTTTTGAAATTTTTCTTTTTCTAATACAGATACATCCTAATCTCAATATTATTACTATTGTTACTGGTATTAGTATTTTTTCCACTAATGAGCTACCTACTTCTGCAAATCATTTCTTTACAGTAGACAAACTCTTACCAAGTTTCTCAAGAACACCATCTACCTTCAGTAGAGTCATTTCTTTATGTAATTCGGTAATATTTGTTACATATCTTTGAATGTTCTGACTTTTGTCAGGTATATACGTACAACAAAGTTGCACGTTCAATATTCCACAGACTCCTCCTTCTTTTGCTAAAACAATGTCAAGAGCAAGTGTATTGTGCATCACCATAGCTCTCATGGCAACCATTTCAGTATATACGATTAAAAATCCTCTGGCAGTTCTTGCTGATAAACAATCTACTATCATTGATAACTTTCGAATTTTATTTGCATTAAATGATTTACCCACGGATGGTATCAATGCTCAAAAAATATATCACCTACTATCTCTAAAAAACGTTCCCTCCTTCTATGTGTTAATGGTTTACCTATCTCATGAATTCCATTAGTTCCTCTATCTACATGAAAAGGTTTGAGAAAGACCAGACCCAAGTGGCAGGTTCCATACCAATGATCTGGCAATCTATAATAAGCTTTGTTTCCACATATAAAACAAATTCCAGGAAAAACAGGATCATTTCCCCCTTTAAATACCCATCCCCCAATAATTCTGTATGTGTCTTTACAATTACTTGCTCCTACAAAATAATTATCATACACAGTATTTTCTCCCCTGTTGAGGAAAATCTATTCCCAATGATACATTAGTGTCACCTTTTACATAATTTTATTCATTAAATTTCCATGTTGGTGATTTGATTTCACTTGCAGTTGCTTTTCTTTGATATGCCATTCTCCTGTTTCCCGCCATTTCTGAAAATACCTTCTGCTCCTTTTATAATTTACATGTTAAGTTATTTCTAAACACATACTCTATAGTCAATTCACTTGTTTCCAAGGAAAATTCACCTAAAACTTTAGCAGGTTTCACTTTATTCAGTCTAGGTATTGCAGGAACTTTAGCAAAAATGTAATCTATATCAGAAAATTTATTTTCTAATTTGCCTGTTTTATAAAATAAACTAGCTATTACACTAAAAGTCATTCCATAAGTCAAAGGAAGGTGATGATATGTTCCTCCTTCCAATACAGATGCTGGCAACTGCAAACACACGTAGCAGTCTCGGGCATCCATAATTTCAACGTACTCTTTTAATAGCTGCATCTCTTCCACGCCTGATTACAGCAGAGCTGGCTGTTTTCTTTGAGTGAAGTGAAAAGGTGCAAGTGACTTAAAATTCACTCATGGTCACCTACCAAAAAGGTATTTTAATCTTGGAGATCTTGGGCAAGTTTAAAATCAGTGTTTGGGTACCATTGAGATATCAATGGTCTCATGTACCCTTTAATATGGTCAATTTGTTTCAGCCATTTATGCTAAGTGCCCAAATCGGTCACTATTGCTTTCATCAGGACCGTGTCATTAAACGCATGTGCTAGGACATGTGTAAGTGAGCTTAGATTTAAACTCGCAGTTTTTTTAATCGCCTTTTGAGTAAATTATCTGTAAGATGACATTAATAAGAAAGATATTGTAGTTAGGTAAACATATTTTATGGAGCACAGGCAGTACCCAAGTAGGGCGCATATTAGGTCATGCACTATGTTCCATACATGCTGGAACCCCCAGCAACAATTAGCATTTATCCACTGCATTCCAATCATGCCTTAAGTACAGCGTAGCCATCTTCATACAGTGTATGTGATGGCTGTGTGACATATTTACACATTGCACAAAAATAGCAAAGAACCTGAAATAAAACCTACTTGCTGTGTAGCACTACTCTTTAACATGAATCGCTTTGAGGGGGTGGACGCTGTATTAATGCCCCAAAAATATATATATATACCTACAGTGTTTGTTATTTATCAGGTCCAGTCCTGTAATAGTCAACGAATACCGTGGGAGCCCTTATTCCCCCTCACTTACATCATCAAGGTGTCTCACTCTCTGATACACCTGATGATCCTCCTCGTAAGGTATGTTTGTTAATCTGGACGTGAGTGGCGAGGCTTTTTAATACCATGTATCCCTGACCTGCATTGTTTACTGTATGATAGGATAATTGACTATCTAGTTTATACGTGCCTCTATTGCGATTTGGCCGCAGCTGTGCTGAATTTAATGGCCCTCACAAGAGCTGTGCAAATAGTGATTGGGCACCGAAGCTTTGTCGTCACCTACAGCCCGTTTCATTGGAGGCCCCCACGTGGGTTAGGTGTGGGCACCGAGGAGATGAGTCGCAACCTCAGGCACATTTCCCGTGGTTCCATGAAAAGACCCATGTGTGGAAGGCAGTGTCATCAGGACATTGTGTCAGGAGTCTGGAGAAAGTCCTGCCCTCCAACATCGCTTTTAGTGGAGAAGTCCCGCCCTGTACTATACAGGGCATTGGTGTTTATAGTTCTAGTTGTCTACGGCTGCCATCTTGGAATGGCTATCCGTGTCTATTGATATAATAGACACAGTGCTGCTACTATTAGGCTCAAATAATAATGCTGGCGTTCAGGAGGGGAAAGTGGTGTAAAGATGCCTGTATATTTTGAGTTTATCTTATCGCATTTGCTGTGGGACAAAGTTCAAATGTCAGGCTATGCCTTCTAACAAACTGCTACTTATTTGGAAATTCTGACTGCAAAAAAAGAGGATTTTGTAAAAGTGATCGAGGTGAAAATGCTACTGTGGTACAGAAGGTGAAAGGAAAGGTTGTAGGATGGCAGTTTTTCAAACACTGCGATTTTTTGTATATAGTATGCGCACAACCGCTTTCTGGTTAGGGGTCTTTATGACTGCTTTAACGAATTTTAAATCTTTTTAGGTGCTCCAGGGGTGGCGTCTTCCTTCCTGAGGGGACTTCACTGTAGTGAATACTTAATAGTGCTTCCAAACTCCTTTGATTGCATCCCCCTAGGCACTCCAGTTGTCCCTAAAGAAGGATTAACCAAATCATCACTGTGTAATTTTACTTTTGAACAATAATCACTTTAGCTTTTGAATTGTTCTCAATAAAGTTCTTTATTCTTTTTTCATTACAATTAATTTAATTTCAACTCGCTTTTTGACATTTCTCAATTCAAAAGCTAAAGTGATTATTGTTAAAAAGTAAAATTACACAGTGATGATTTGATAAATCCTTCTTTGAGGACAACTGGAGTGGCAACCAAAGAAGTTTGGAAGCACTATTGAGTTTTTCAAACACACAACAAGGAAAGCAGAGCTAAACTCGACTACTGCACGTTAGCCAGTGGGCATCCAATCCCACCCGTTAGCTTTATTTTGGTAGGAAACAACTCTGGTTAGGGGTTTTATGGAAGCTATATGGATGGAAACATAGTACTTGATATTATACAATTAGAAAAAAATAAAAAGGTTTTCCACTAAAATTCTCAGGATGCTAGCTATCTTGAATAAGCTAAAGATCAAGATGTTGTTGCCAGTGCTATTGCAGGTGCTCAAAATACCTTCCTAATTTCCGAGTACAATCAATTTCAACCCAAATTAAATCTTACCTGTCCTAGCCCCCAATCTGTAATCATAGCTCATTATACATTGTTTGTGCTCGTTTCCGTTGGGAGGGAGCACACTCCTAGGCATACCAGCATCATTTCTCTCAAGTGCATTTTAGGCGTTGAATTTCCTAGTAGTTTAAGTAGTCACAAGTAGCTAGCGTTCACCAACAGTGTTACCACAGCAATTTCTTGCATTTATGCACACATTGGTTGTTTGTTTTTGTTCTCGTAGTTTGCACCAGAGAAAGGCTTTTGATAACAGTGAGTACAAACTGTGAGCAAGAGTAACTGGTGCTAAAAGTGCTGAAACGACAAATAATAATAATAATATCAAAATGAATAAGTGCAGGTGTCCGAAGTTTTTCTTAGTAGACCTCCCCAGCTGTTGCGAAATACTGAGGTTGATACCAAGTCTGCAAAGTTTCGATTCCACTTCGTGCCTTTTTTTTCCCACGACTCTTCACTTCTTGTCTCTTTATCTCACTCTAACATTCTTTTTCCTCCCCAATTTCTCCTTCTGTCATTGTTTCTCACCTTTCTACCTTTCTCTCTCTTGCTCTCGACCAAAGTCGGATGATTGCAAGTATGTCACAGTCCCCAAAAATGAGTGCCGTTTTACAAGCCAGCAGCACCGGATTCACGGCATGGCACAAATGAGCACACATGCCCCTGACTCCTGTCTTTGCATCTGGGGCAGGGTCTAAATAGTAAAACATGATTCCCGAAGCAAATACATGTTAGGTTTTTTTTGTCTCCAGTTGATGAGCCCCATTGATGCACATAATGATTTCTCAAAGAAAGATCTTTGGCGTCTGAATACCATGATTTTATGATCAGAAACCATGAAACGACAGCTGCTAAACTCTACCTGCCACCGTAGGACTATACGGCTCCCTCATACTCGCACAATCCCCTTGACGATAGTAGGAAACTGGTTCCTTTGAAGGGAGGACGTTATTTGCTAAAGGAATTTCGATTGATGGTGTTTGCCCTTACAGTTATCCAAAAACTAACCATGGGAAGTTGGAACCAGGCGGTACTGGCCGGAGATCAAGTAATTGCACAAAGAACTCAGTACAAAGTGTACTATTTTCTCCTAAACATTGTTCTGGCATACACGGAACTTTTATGAACTACATTACAAAGTTTCCATGAGCGTGTTTCTATGCTAGATTCGTTTACATTTACCTGCTACCTGTTGCTTGTAACATTTACACCGCTATATGCCTTTTTATGGCTATTGTTTAATTATCATCTCATTTAATGGCAAAACGCGTTTCCAGGAGTTTCACGGATACGAAAAAGTATTTGCAACTGTTTTCTATAATTTCCTCCTGCATGCGAAAAATGTGTAATTGTTATTGAAATGAAATTAAAACATGATTATTTCAGTTTAAAGCCTAGTTAATATTACAACAATTTCCTTATTTATTCGACATTTTCTGATCCTCAATGGAACACTTTTTTAGTATTAGAAAAGCATGTATAAATGAATATGCGCATAAAATAATATGCACTGATTCCCATTCACATTCGTGATTGAAGTAATCAAGCAGAATAATGACTGGGCATTTGTATATCTGTCCAGAAAACTCTGGGACATTATTTTTGTGAAAAAGTCTTGCATGTACCATGCCAAAACACTGTTTGATAAAATATGATGTACTTTACTTTATACGCTCTGCTAGCTCCAGCATAGGTCAAACGTGTACCATTAGTAATACTCCTAGACAGGGGCGTAGCTTTGTGTGTGTTTCTTGGAAACAATCTAGCATTTCCTGCTTCCTTTTTGCATATTTGTTAACAAATTCCTTCCTTCCTTCTAAGCTTCAAAACATTTAAAAGTATCCACCCTGATACCTATATTTCTGCCTCTGTCTCTCTGCATATATAAATTAATGGGTAACAGATGTAGGTTGCCCACTGCCCACCCATAGCTACCACCTACTATCTTGTCTCATCCAGCCTCTGCATATACAACATTTCTCCCAAAACTTCTTCCTAAGTTTCTTTTTCTATAATGCCAACTTTAACGATAGTTGTTTTTTAGGTCGAGCCTAGCGTTGCAGCACATGCGTTGTTTGCTTTGCGACGCATGCAGTATTCAGTATAGCATGGAAGCTTCGTGTAAGCTCCGCCCATCTTCTTAATTGGCTTCGGTCCTAAATTATGCCTTCCGATTGGTTTTAGGCTTGTTAGTCCCTCCTCATGATGGCCATGTCATCATTTGAATCCTTTTATGGCTACTGGCCCCTTTACCCCGAACACTATTTTCTTCCCCATCTTCCCGCCGCCCCCTCCCTCAGTCGTGACTTCTCGGTCCCCCCTCGCCCCTCCCACTCCTATTCATGCCTTCCCGCCCGCACTCCTGTTTCCAATACGATAGGTCTTGCATAAATGTTAGTCCTATTGCATTGCAAATGCTTGTCTTCCTTCCAATAACCACGTGACCCAACATGTCAAACCTAAACCTAGCCCAAACCTTGTTGTGTTAGACTGTACCTAACACTCACTTCCTCCTTAACCCAGGAATAATATATTTGTTGTCCTTTAATGCATTAAGCAGTAGGGTGTGATGTCAGGGAATGGAGCGCAAGGTGAGACTCAGCAATAGGTAAAGAGAAGAACCACTCAATTAATGAATCAAGGATTTATAAAGCGTGGCAAATCACCTGTGAGGGTGTCAAGGCACTAGATTTGTTAACTACTTTGCGGTGATCTGTTCATTCGAACAGGCAGGTTTTAAGTCCCTTCCTGAATTGCTGGAGTGATGTGGTGGTTCTGAGGTGCAGGGGGAGGTTTTTCCAAGCTTTGGCAAATCCGGGGGGATGTCTGCGAGGGACAGTGAGGTGGATCATAGAGGTCTGGTCGGTTGGTGGAAAGTCAAGAGTGTGTTGATGTATGCTGGTCCTTCGTTGTGCAGGACTTTGTATGCATGGGTCAGCATTTTGAACTGATATCTCATTTGGATCGGGAGCCAGTGTAGGATTCTGAGGTGTGGTGTGATTTGGGTCCATCTGGGGAGGTCAAGGATGAGTCTTGCCACTCACTAAGTTTTGCATTGTCTGTAGTCTCCTCAGGAGGCATGCAGCTATTCCTATGTAAAGTGTGTTCCTGTGGTTCAGCCTGCTGGTAATGAGGGCCTGTGTAGTGTGTGTTCCTGTAGTCCAGCCGGCTGGTAATGAGGGGCTTCGTGGCGGTTCTTCTAGTGTTCACTGAGAGCCACGTGAAGATCTTGGCACTGTGTTTGAGAGGGGTCTAGGAGGTTGTGATTCCAGGTGTTTGGTGAGTTGCTGGTTGATGGCCTTCTTGAGAACCTTCGCTGGAAAGGGTAGCAGTGAGATGGGCCAGTAGTTCTTTGGTTCTGCTGGGTCCGCAGATAGTTTCTTCCGCAGGGGCATCACTTCAGCCTGTTTCCAGTCTTCTAAGTAGGGGGCAGAGGTGAAGACATGGTGGGGACAGGGTCAATCATCTTGCTCCCACCGTTGAAGATGTGGTGGGGACAGTGGTCCATGGGTGCTCCCGAGTGCACAGAGTATATGATGGATATTATGGCTTGAGTTGTGATAGGATCCCAATGGGTGTGCAGGTATTTGTGGTTTGTGTTCGTGGGTGTGAGCATGCTGATGCTGTTGGTGGCAGGAAGTTGGGGTTCGAAGTTTTCATCGATGACTGAGATCTTGTTGTGGAAGAAGTCAGCCAGGGTGTCACACAGTTCTTGGAAGAGGGGGGTGTTGTTATCGGGGGCTGCGGGGCTGGAGAACTGCAGCTGCAGTTTGTGCTGGTTTCCATGTGGTCCGCTAGGGTATTCTTCCTTGTTTCTTTCAGGAGGTGGTGGTATCGGTTGAGTGCTGTCCT
The DNA here is from genome assembly GCF_964263255.1 of Lissotriton vulgaris. Taxonomy (NCBI): domain Eukaryota; kingdom Metazoa; phylum Chordata; class Amphibia; order Caudata; family Salamandridae; genus Lissotriton; species Lissotriton vulgaris. The sequence goes on along the minus strand of NC_141687.1, from coordinate 687,700,377 downwards.
GAAGCTGGTATGGTCTTCTACCTCTTTGCTTTTGTGCTACTCAATTTCTAGTTGCCAGCAATTGCTGGAAGACCACTGAAATTATTGTTATTGCTGTACCAATAGTTGTCCAAAGACCAAGCCACTCCACTAAGTTAGGTCCATCAATGTTGTATATTGACAAATGTATTGTGCATTATAAATCTAATTTATTTGTCTATGGCAATTTTAATAACATTGCAACTTAGGGCCTAATTTAGAAATTTGTGAATGGGATACTTCGTCACAAACGTAACGGATATCCTGTTCTTCACATGACAAGTTCATTATGTTCGTTGGCACTTGAAATATGGTGGACAGGATATCTGTCATGTTTGTGAAAGAGTAACCCATCCACTGAACTCTAAATCAGGCTCTTATTATTTTTTGTATCAATTGAATTCATGTATTTATACTTTTCATCCATTTCAGCAATAAAAAAAAATTCATTATGCAGGTAGTGGTGATTAATTTATGTCATGTACTGCAAATAGAAGGATATGTTAAAAAATAGTCCAACGGACACAAAATCAGATCAACATTTGTATTGGCCCTATGGAACCAGCAACAATGTGTGTCTGTCTGACTGTACAAAAATGAGCTTGCAGTGAGTACTACATTTCATGTGCTTTTCTACATTCCTCAGACCAACCAGGTGCCCTTCACAGAGGCCCAAACTCGGAATCCCTGTAGGAGATAGCTGTTTCGCTGCGCCACCAAGATGGCCTTCTATTGGCTGGTCATTCTGCAAGAGGAGGAAGAGGCAGTGGTTGCTGCTTCCTCTACAGACCAGCAAGCAGAGTCCAAAAGGCACCACCATTGCCTCTGTCACCATAGGAGGCTGAGCATGCTGACTCCTGGAGCATCACACCCACCTCACCCCTTAACCATAGATGTCTTCCTCTGGAAGGTTTAAAAGGCCTATTTGAAGTGAAAGAAAGAGTGGGTGGGAATGCTGGGAAAGAGTTTAGTTAGATTTCGTTTTTGTTTAGATTTTGAAGAAGGGCTGCAGTTGGAGTGGGTCAGTTTATTTTTTTGTATAAAATAAATACTTTTTTTCAACTTATGGTTATTTGTAATTGTTTTGATGATTAGTGGTTGAGTTCTTTTACTGTTTACTTTATTAGCCAATTTAATTAAAACCAGGATGTCCCACCTACCTACAGACAGACACAGAACCTGGCTCGTCAAAAAGAGATTGTCCATATCTGTCTACTGTATGACCCTCTTCACCTAACCACCACTCGTATTAGTAATCAAGAGAGGGAGTGAAGAGGTGAAAACAGAAGGTGGACTTGTCCTCCTCTATGTATCATGAAAAACCAACAAAGAATCCACCTTGAGCAAAAATAAATAAATACTATAATCCATCCTAAGTAAGTTCACCACTGTTCATGGAATGTGTGTGCCCTCCCATCACCCACCAAAAGGTCCCTTGGTGGCATGCTTCATCATTGGGTTCTTCCGGCCCGGCTGCGGAACGGGGCGTCCTACACAACCAACGAAGATGCGGGAGCTCTTAGGAGTGAATTTTCCAAGTGTAATGTGAGAGTGGAAGGGTCAAGGTGAAAATAGTGAAGTTAAAAAATACCTGGCTACGTGGAAAATGAATATTGAATGCTCCTTCTAGCTGGCATCATTAAAAATGGGGAGTGGAGGTTATGTGCTATAATGGGCTACCACCTCCCTAGTCTACATGTTTCAAAGCCATCCTCTTGGCTTCTCATCAGGACCAAGATAAAGCAACAATGTGGTCTGCTATATCAATCTAGCAGATATAATGCACACAAATAACATGCTCTCAATACTGTACCCTGATTGGTATAGTTGCTTAAATTAATAAATTAATACTAATATTGCCACACTATAGCCCCATGAGCTATTATCACGGGAGGGGAGGAGCTCTTGTAGTCACACATTCGTCAAGGCTGCTCGCTCGCTCAGGAGAATACCTCTCCGTGGCTCCGATAAACCACCACTCATCACTAAGGAAAACTACTTACAACAACCCATGGAATAGAGATGTTACGTGATGCATAATGAGAATGCCCAACCTTTAATCCCTCATACTGCATGTTGGACTTGGCCCTTCTGGCAGGTTCACCCCTGAACTTTTTGCCTAGTGTTAATAAATAATTTTAGTGATTTCTAAATTTCGCACTCTGACACTGTGGCGCAGTGTAAAGTGCGTGCGCTCCCTGAGTGCGTGTGTGAGATTGGCCTGCTCTCCCATAGGAATGCATGGGGAATGTCTGTGTCCCTGGTAGTTCCTGATGCGTGAGGTGTGCATGGTCAAGTTTGGTATGCGCACACTCGTGTGATTGAATGCTTCGCAACAATGTATGTGGGATGACTGTGTCTTGTGCGGAAGTGCCACTTCTAGACATGGCTGTGTGTGTGCTGTGAAGGTGCTGGCGTGTGATTGGCTGGAGCTGGCTGGGATGCCAGGCTCCAGGAGTCTGTGTGGGTTTGCCCCGGTGGTGAATGGAGAGATTAGCATGCTGATGTGAGGGAGGGGCTTTACTTATGTCATGAATGAGGCTGGGTTTCCCCCACACAATGCTGGCTCTGCCCCCTGTGGTGCGTCTAATGACCCAAGCCCTGCCAGTGAATAGAGAGGGTGGTTGAGCTCATCAACAGTACTCACAAACCAGCTGCGACTGGTTCTCCCCCCTCCCTGCACCTGAAGACAAAGGAAAAGGTGTATAAAAGAGGGGCTGTGACCCCATGAAAATGTTCTTGTTCTTCTTGACACTTGAATCTGCCAGGGGCATGCTGCTGCTGTGGCCCAGGGGAAGGTTTGCCCTCCCTGGGCCCTGCCCAGCCCCTGGACTACGGAGGTCCTGGACCCCTCAAGGACTTTTGACTTGTGTTCCCCTGAAGCGTTTGGAAGCGCTTTATCCTGTCTGATAGTGCTGGGAGCGCTTGACTGGTAGCTTCGAGCGCCTGGAAGTGCTTTTGTGCTGTCCCTAGCGCTTTGGAGCGCTTTATGTCCTAGCGCTGGGAGCGCTGTAATTCTTACCTAGCGCCTGGGAGCGCTGTTTGTTCACAGCCGGAGCCCACCCGGCATTGGCCCCCCGGATCGCTGTTCGAACGAGTGCCTACCTCGCGGCATATTTGATTGATTCTCGAGGGAGCCTACCCCTTGTTATTCCCCCGAGTTCACCGCCGCTGGCCCGGGACCCTTCGTGATGTCTTCCCCAGGGCCACGCCGTGATTGGCTGCCGGCCCGGGATTCCCGATGATGCCTCCCCCGGGGCCGCGCCGTGATTGGCTGCCGGCCGGGGATTCCCTGGCGACGTCCGTCCCCGTGCCGCGCCGTGATTGGCTGCCGGCCCGAGGAGATTGCTTAGTCCCGCCCCCAGAGCCCGAGAAAGCAGGAAGTGGCCTGAGCATTGCGGGGCTCCCGTGACCAGGAGGGAGCCCCGGATACTGTTGTCCTTAAAGTCCCAGTCCCGAGATGGGGGACCGGGTGAAGACCCACGGGGCGAGCGAGCGCATTGAGGAGGCGGGGCTCCCATGTGGAGAGAGAGCCCTGCCGAGCGCTACCGCCGCACCAAGCCCGAGGGGCAGCACCAGAGCAGAGTCTGCCGTCCCGGTGAGTGGGGACCGTGTGTGTGCTAAAGAGAGGGGGGGCGTCGGGGCACATTGCCGGTGCCCGCCCCCTCCCTTCCGCGGAGTTAGTTGTTTTGGAGCCCGAGAAGGCTTCAGGCGCCCCACTTGTTTCCTGGGCCCCGAGAGGCTCTTGGTTGCCGCAGTTTGTTTACTTCGAGTCCCCAGAGAGGGGGACTCCAACTGCAGTGCATATTTGGAGCCAGAGAGGCTCTCAGCGGCATCCCTATTTCGAGCCTGTGAGGTGCCGGGCATTCCTTGAAGTGCGAGCCCAGTGAGGCTCGTGGGGGCATATTTGTTGAGCCCTGCACGGCTCCCAGCCCACAGTTGAGGTAGAGCCCCAGAGAGGCCCTTGGGGGACAGTGCTTTTGCTCAGAGCCTGTGAGGCTCCCACGATGCCCCTCATCATCATCTCCAGCTGCCCAGCACTTTGTGGGCAGCTGCTATGTTTAGGTTTTGCCGCAGTGGCGCAACCTGGACCCTGGACTTTTGATGTAAGTTCTGTGTTAATGTGATTTATGTGAAGTGTTCTTTGCTGCACCTCTGAATGTGTTGTTGATGCATCATGTGCCTTGTTCCTTACACCGCTGAACGTGTGTTGATGCGTCATGTGTTCCTTACACCGCTGAAAGTAGGTTTCTGCATCATGTGTTTTCCTCCCCTACACCGCTGAATGTATAATGATGCATCATGTGTAATGTGCCTATGCCCCTACTTGTATTGTGATACTTAGGTGGTTGTTCTTGCTAGTACAGGTGGTGCTAGTGAGGTCCTGGTTACCAGTAGTTACTGGTTGTGTACTTTATGTTCTACTTTGTGTTACAGTGATTTGTATTCTAAGTTCTAAAAGTGCTAAAAGTGCTGATTCCTGATAGTGGTCCATGTGGCCCTGTCTTGTACATATCCCTTGTGAATTCTGCCCGTGCCAGTTGGCACATTGTAAAGTGTGTGTTTTATCTAATGTGTTTTGGTGTAATACAAAGGCTATTTTTATATATAACCTTGTGTGGAGTTTTCTTTGTGGTGGACTTGGGTGTTGTTGCTGGGGTGCGTGCGCAAACACTCAACTCATATCGCCTCCAAGTTTAGCCTTGCTGCTCGCGCCACGTTACCTAGAGGGTGAGCAGGGGTTATCTTGGCGTGTAACTCCCTTGCCTTGACTTAGGAGTGGTGGTCTCTGACTGACTTTGGCGCAAGCCCTGGACAACCAGGGATCCCATTTCTAACACTGCAATACTAAACTACAAGAAAAAAAGAGAGAGAATGCAAAATCCAAGACATGAGCATCTTAAATAAACACAGTGTAGGAGTCATTTCCTAAAGTAAGTGTAATAAACATTCAAGTCTATGGAGGAGGTTTCTTTGGAAGAATCCTCCAGTATATTGATTCTACGTGGGGCATGGATTGTGGGAGTAAAGGACACTCTACATATCCTTGCCTACCATTGTAATAATTTATTTTCTGCACTATGATGTCCCTTCCTTGCTAGCGAAAGGGAGACAGGTGGACACATTTGCATTTTTTATAACCTCATCCTGTAACAGTTTAGAGTTGCTTACATACCTCAAGATATGACATTTTTTAATTTTTATTTCTTATCACTTCCTATGTATTTAGAGGTATGAGACTGGTATTTCTGACTGTGACAATTACTCCAGTTGCCCTAGTTACCCACCCTGAAGTTACACTGGCTTCAGGACATGGCAAAATACTAACCACGGTTCATTTTTCTCTACCCAAAAGGCCAACGGCTCTTGATCCAAGAGGATTTCTGCTTAGTCCTGCAAGTAGTGTTGCACCATCTTCTCTGTTGTCACTGCTTCTCAGTAGCCTGTGCACTTTATTTAAGTCCTGGAATATTCTTAAACAAGTTGGAAGTTAAAATGATGGTGTTTTAGGGTTAGTAGCAGGCAATTGTGTTACTACTGTCGGGTGATGTGCTGCACTTGCAACATGCTACTGAACTCAGCGCAACTACTGCCGGAAGTTTAATGCAGCACTTCAGTTCTGCTATAATCTCAAAACTGCCATTCCAGGTCACTGCGTCTCTGATGAGTCTCTGATGATCAGGAGAGCAGAGACATCCAGAGAAGAAAAAGAAATTAAAATTAAGTATTCTTAGAGATGTACTCTACAGAGGAACCAAGCTCTTTTTGCACCATTTTATTAGTGTTCATGTGAAGTATTAAGCCGATAAACAAAGTAGCTGCTTATTCATTGACTTTTGTAAATCTGTGTTCCATCTTTAACAAATGGTCCTGCAGTTTGTACAACAATGGAATGGGCTTGGCTCCCGATACAATACTCCTTGCTGACTTCCCTGTCAAAATCTCCAAAGTCTGTAGGATTTTGATAGGGCACTTCACTGGCCCTCTTTTATCCACCTCCATTCTCACTAGGTCTAATTCACAAACGTTTGGAATTTTAAATGATGCCAAATTCCTGAAATGATGTCATGTTGTGTAATTATACCGTAGTGCAGGAACAATATAAATTACCAGACTGTGAGCGGCTGTCCTTTGTTCTGATTGTGTTTTTAGTAGTATTGGTTTTGTGAGAAATGTGGCCTCACATCCAAAATGGATTATGCTACAGCAAATTATACTAATTTCGCAAAACCCCTAAATTTGTCATGGCATTGGTAGTTACATCTACTCTGCTTTAGGGAATGCAATCAGTGATAGAGCGGTCTATCTGTGGCATTATAGCAGTTGGATACTCTAGTATGACAACTTTTATATGCACTCCCTTAGCACACTGAATGATCTTCTGCTTCTTCTGTGCTCTGAAGAAATCCTGTCACAGGTGGCCAGTATGCTGTTGACTTCTACTTTTTGACAAAGTCTTGCACAATTAGGTTGATGCAATGAACTAAACATAGGACTCTTTAGTTTCTTCCGTCAGCCAAGGAATTGACAATATTACTTCTATTGCTGATGCAACAAAACCCAAGCTGAGAACTCTGGGTTGAAGTCATTTGCAATGTTTGGTATTACATTCTTTCAGTATGTTGTCAATTGTATGTGATTTCTCCAAATCACATCTGTTGCATGCCAACAAATTCAGCAATGGTGAGTCCAGCGGGTAGGCTCTGCTTTACCTCCTACAAAGAGACTCAGTGTGCAGTGATGCACATGTAGTCTATGGCCTGAGGACTGGTCCACACGCCTGCCATGAGATAGATGGCCCGAGCACTACTCTCCTTCATTGCTTCACTAACCCATCCCGGCACTTGATAGTACAGCACTGTCATTGCCACTGTTGAAAAATAGTCATGGCTTGGAACCTTCCATTTTGGAAAAAGGCTCTCCACAAATTCCAGAGCCCTTGTCCTTTCACCATAGAAAAATGGAGAAGGACAATTGCTAACATTTTGTCCAGCTTTCCTTTTAAAAAATTAAAAGAGATCATGGGTTTGGGGGTACAGCGTCTCCTTGCTGAACATAAACCCAGTAGTCGGATTTTGGGTTTCTTGTTTTCTTTGTAACAATTCCACCTCAAGTGACCTAAGATTGGATGCTTGGAGGCTTGCGGTGACTATAGCCCTCTTTTCCCTGTGTCATGCCAAGGCTGCTGCAGTTAATGAGCGCACATTAAGACTAAAAATCACGGAACTGCTTCACATGATGACTACTTTTTCTTCTTATCCATCAGTACCTCTGTCTGTTTTGCTTCTTCTCTTGTGCCAGTAGCAGATATTGTGTGAGGTTCCTACAATATAGCATGTTTTTCAGATGAGCCAATTGGTCCCAGGTAGCATAATGCCATAGCTTTTCTTTTTGCACTGGTTTGCAGCAAACCCTGGAAACTGTGATGTGTACCTTAAATGGCTTAAGTTTAAAGAAATCCCTAACTATGGTGGAAGGCTTCCTTACAGAGACAAAGAAAGGAAAAATGCTTCTGTTGAAGCTAGGCAGTTTTTTACCTTTCCCTAGGATAGGGCTGCTACTTCAGTATTGGTGGTAGTTTTTGGGAGTTTTTGGAGATGGAAACAGGTGGTGTTGGTGGCACTTCAGGAGCAGGCTGAATTAAAGTCTTATGCGCTTCCTATGTGCCATTTTTCACATGAACGATCACTGGTTCATCTTCCTCACTTCAAGCTAGGCATTCTGGAGCCTTCCTTTCCTTTGCCTCCTGTGGTGGGTCTCAGGGGTCCAATCTATGTCATGATCATCTGAAAGGAGGCTTACAGAAGTTAGGGGTGTAATCTTTTGTTTACTCAGAGGAGATAGTGAAGACAATGTGTCATATGGAAAATATACCAAAACATCCTGCTGTGCAGCAAGCTAAACTTCCTGCTCTGATCCTACCTCTGGAAGATCATGTGTACTAAACTCTAGTTGCTCATGAGTGTCCTGGAAGGATTCAATTTTTTCGATCAATTCAATTTTAGACGCACTCCTGTCAATCATGATAGCAGTAACTGCAGCTTCGAGAGATATTGCATCAGCTTAAATGACAGTACCGTTGTTGGACTGGGGGTGATCCTCTGCTGAGCTTCAGCAGGTATATAGCGTTGTTGCGAAAGGGAACAGAGGTTGATGTTAGTGGTAGCAACAGAGTTCTTCTCCAGTTCTTCTCCTCATTGGCCACTTTCTTGGAATCAGTCTGATTGTTTGTGGCCATCTTCTTTTCTTCCTGCTGTTTTGGTCAACAGCACAAGCAGTAACACTTAACAGAGGTCTTCAGACTCTACTATCAGCTATTTGTCCAACTCAGTTGGGAATTGTTTACATGCAGGTAATAAAAAGGAAGAGGAAAGCAGTAAGACATTGAGACTTGGCCATTATATACAAAACAATTCAACAACTTTATCATCACCAAGAACCACAGAAATATTATATACCCCAATTGTAAACTGATTGGTTTTTTTTGGTAGACAGGGCACTACTTAAATTCAGAAAATGCTACATAAGAAATATCTGGTATCCTTGAAGGGCCCTGGCCCCAATGGTACACAAAGGTCGGGGGTAGGAAAAAACACTTTATATTAATTAATAAATATGTGGTGTCCCTTCAGGGCCCATGGGGCCACTATGGTAGGTAGGTAAACATTAATTAAAAACTACAACCTTGCCACAAGCACAAATAAATATAACAGGAAAAATATATTAAAAAACAATAATGGACTAAATTAATATGAGCTCCTGAAAGGCCATAATAATTAATGGTCCTTGAAAAAGGCTTTTAAAAGTGGCATAAAATGATTAATGATAACACACACACTGGTTCCACAATACGGTGGTTGCACAAATGTTAAGCAAATAAGGAGACATGGAGAGCAAAGACACAATAGCTGCCTAAGACATACACCCTGGCACTACAAAATAGTGGTAGTCCATATCACAAGCAAAGAAGCAGGCATGGAGAACAAAGACAAGGGGCCATGGCCAGTAGGGGCAACATGGTGACACATGTTAGGATTGCTCCGCCCCATAACCCCATATTCTGCAAAATGTATAGGCTTACTGGTGCCCTTGAATGCAGGATACTGCTGTGGAAGACTCAATAAACTCCCAGGGAAGACTGTGACATGGCCCTGAGCCTGGCCTTCTGTGCGTCTGTGCTTGTGAGGGCTTGGCTCCGCTCGCAGGGTCGGAGGTGGCACTGGACGTTCGACGAGCGGGAGGAGAGTATCGCTGCCTGCGGAGTAGCTGGCAGGAGCCTGGAAATCTGACTCCCAGAACATCAAGGAAGCAGACGGTGTGACTAGAGAAAAGAGGAAGACCCGTGGTCCTGGTAGATGTGGGGGAGAGTGCTGCAGCAGACATTACTGATGACGGAGGGGCTCAGGCCTGAGCTGGAGGGAGAACTCACTAGTCAGTGTGCAAGAGCAGGTGGGGAGCTCCAACTGGTTGGCGGAGGGTAGCAATGAGCCCTCCTTGCCCTTGAAGGCCTGAACTCCTGCTGATGCAAGCACGGAAATGCTGCCAGTGGGTCTGTGCTCGTAAGGGCCCGGTCTGATTGGCATTCAGGACAAAATCTAGAAGACGACGGGGGGGGCGTGAGCAGTGGTTTACCACCGCTGTGGAAGAGAACCGGTGGTAATAACAGGGAAGGCGCTCTGAGACGAAAGAGTGACTCGAGGTGGTGAAAAGCTTTGTGATGTGCCACTGAAGAGGTCAGGCCTACTAAGAACGCTGCTTCTAGATGGGTATAGCCAGCAGCTGGGCCTATGTAACCGGGAAAATAGGCCGCACCGGGCCCAAGCCACAGTGCGCTGCCGTTTGTGGCTGGAAGTGTGTTGGCACCGCAGGATAAGTGCTGAAGCTTGGCATTTTTGGTGACGTTAGGTGTCCCCTGTGTGGGATCGTATGCCTGTGTGTCCCGGCAGGGAAATATATAAGGCACAGCTGGGTGGACTGCGACTCCGGGAACTGCAGCCAGGGATCACTGACATAATATTGATTAAATTAATATAGAATTACCAAAATATCAAGGAAAAAATATAGAATACAAAAATATCGAATTCCTATATACAAACTGGTAAGTACAAAAATATCGAATCAAAAATATTGTTTAAAAAAATATAGTTAGTCAAAATATCAAACGTTTTTAAAAGTCTTAAATGTTATTTAAAATTAATGAAATAATAAATATAATTAACTTAAATATACTTAAAAATACTTAATTAACCTTAAAATTATTAAATAATTAATTTAGGTTATAATAAAAAAACATGCCATTTTATTTCTTAAGCCCTTCCATGCTCATGACAAGGTCAACTCGTCATGGGTGTTACCTGCGCTGTGCGTTTGACGAGTTGACCTTGTCATGATTCTATAGTATTCAAACATTTGCAGCGCAGGAGGGGAAAACCCCTTAGCAGCCAAGGTGTTAAAACATATATATATATTAACATAATATTAATTAAAAATATACAATATTTTTACCGTAAGATAGCGGGAGGGTAAAATGTACTATTACCACTCCAGTGAGTGCAACAGTAGGGAAAACATTGGATAGCGTAGGGGTAAACATTACTATTGCCACTCCAGTGAGTGCAACAGTAGGGAAAATGTTGGATAGCGGGAGGGTAAAAATTACTATTCGCACACCAGAGAGTGGAACAGTAGGGAAAGCATTGGATAGTGTGAGGGTAACAATTACTATTCCCATTACAGAGAGTGCAACAGTAGGAAAAGCGTTGGATAGCGTAGGGGTAAAAATTACTATTCCCACTCCAGAGAGTGCAACAGTAGGGGAAGCGTTGGATAGCATAGGGGTAAAAATGGCTATTCCCACTTCAGAGAGTGCAACAGTAGGGAAAGCTTTGAATAGCCTTGGGGTAAAAATTACTATTCCCACTCTAGGGAGTTTAAAAGTAGGGAAAGTAAAGATGTAATATGTTAATAAAAATAAATTAAATATCAACACCAATACAAAAATTATTAAAATTAATTAAGCGTTAGATAGCGGGAGCGTAAAAAATACTATTCCCACTCCAGAGAGTGCAACAGTAGGGAAAGCATTGGATAGCGTAGGGGTAAAAATTACTATTCCCACTCCAGTGCGTGCAACAGAAGGGAAAGCGTTGGATAGCGTAGGGATAAAAATTACTATTCCCACTCCAGAGAGTGCAACAGTAGGGAAAGTGTTGGATAGCATAGGGGTAAAAATTACTATTCCCACTCAAGAGAGTGCAACAGTAGCGAAAACATTGGGTAGTGTAGAGGTAAAAATTACTATTCCCACTCCAGAGAGTGCAACAGTAGGGAAAGTGTTGGATAGCATAGGGGTAAAAATGGCTATTCCCACTCCAGAGAGTGCAACAGTAGGGAAAGCTTTGAATAGCCTTGGGGTAAAAATTACTATTCCCACTCTAGGGAGTTTAAAATTAGGGAAAGTAAAGATGTAATATGTTAATAAAAATAAATTAAATATCAACACCAATACAAAAATTATTAAAATTAATTACCAATTTCATATTTTGTAGTAATTAATCATTTATAAATACAAATAAATATTAGTTATTAAAATTAATTACCTATTAATACAAATTAATTGTCAAATAACAATTAATTACCAATAAATTAAAAATCAATACCAATAAATAAATAAAAATAATTTACTTAATTACAATAAATTACTTCCCACCCTATTCCTGTATAAACCCACAACCCACTACGGAAAATGAATTAATAAAATTAACATAATTATCAATCAATCAATTAATAAAAATGTATTACCAATTAAAAATCAATTAATTATACAAATAAATAAATTAATATATCTAATTAATCACAATTAAATAACTTCCCACCATATTCCCCTATAAACCCACAACCCGCTACAGAACTAAAACGCAAAATTAATAAAAAATAATTAGTAATTTCTCAAAATTCATATTTTTTTAATCTTAAATAAATTACTTCCCACCCTATTCCCCTATAAACCCACAACCAGCTACAGAATTAAATTACGCAAAAATTAAATAACATAAAATTCATTACTTAAAATAAATTACAGAAAAAATATACACTTTTCACAAATATACTAACATACAAAACACTTAAAAAAATTCGATATTATAAAAAATTCGATATATTTTAATACCTATATTATATGCTTCGATATTTTGACTTTCTATATTTTAAAAAATCGATATTATATTACTTACCTTCAATTCGATATTTTTCACCACTATATTCTGTCCATTCGATATTTTGTCCATTCTCTATTTTGTCTTCGATATTATGGCTATTCTATATTTTGAATTCAATATTTTGTCTGTTTACCTCTGTCCTCATGTGTAATGTCATCCCCAGCTGAACAAGAACTGATATCTCACCACACCCCAGACATTAGGTATCTGGTGCTGCCAAGCGGAACCTCTGTGCAGAACCTCTACTGCAAGCCCAGTGGACTAGAATGTACGGACGGCCATTTGGCACTATACTTATGGGTGGGCAAAATGGGTTCTGACCTAGGCATGGTGCTGATATAAATGTAACTTAGAAACTGTGGGATAAGCTGTATTGACTCATAAAGCTGCTTTATGCCACAGTATCTGGCCCTGTGCGTGCAACACATCAGTCAAAGAAATTGGAACAACTGACTACAGGGATGGGACGCACTAAGGGCACCGGATCGGGGCCTCTTCACAAGTTGAGGACCCTATAGATGTAGATGGCGCACGTTCTGTGCTACAGCAGGGCTTACCTGAGGCCAGATTGGACGCAATTCTGAATGCCAGTCAGAGAGTGTTCTAGAGAGTTGCTAGAATCCAAAATTGATACGGTGGCAGTGGACCTAACGTTACCACATGCTGATCATCGGAAGTTGAGGTACCGAGCTGCCGCTGTGGAGCAGGACATAACAGATCTCAACCAGCCGCAGATTTCATAGCGAAACAACAAAATGCACATGAGGCTAGGATACGATACCTTGAAAACCGAGTGGAGGATGCGCAGGACTGCTCTAGTAGGAATAATGTTCGCTAAATTGGCTTACCGGAAGGGACGGAGGGCCAAGACGCACTTGCTTTTATAGAACAATGGCTTAAAGACATTTTGCCCCCCCCTCCTCATTGTCTTCATTCTTTACAATAGAGAGGGCACCCCTCATCCGTGCCAGACAACCTGCGCCTGAAGCAGGGGCAGGTATACTCATTTTGAAAATGATGCACTTTAAGGACAGAGGTGTGATCTTGCGGACAACTAGGAAACTCTCAGAGATCAAATTTGAGAAGACAAAAATCCTTTTTTTCCCAGACTATACATTAAGAGTGCAACGGCAGCGGGCGTCTTTCCTACCAGTCAAGCAAAAGCTAGGTCAGCTGGATATTTCTTACTCATTGCTGTACCCAGTGAGGCTCGGAGTCATTTCCGAAGGCAAAACAAGATTCTTTGATACCCCGCAAGACATCTGCTACTGGCTGGAAACCACAGGCTAGTTCTCTGGTCCTCGTCCTTCTGGCATAATAGGAAGCAGAAACAATGCAGCAAAGGGGCCTAGAAATCGTGGCCGACGAAGCAGGAGAAGATCCCCCAACCTCTCAGCGGCACCGGATCCGGACCAGATCAGGCGGCGGTCTAAGGGACAAAGCATATAGTGGCAGCTCTAGAGACAGTCAGCAAAGAAGGGACATTAAACCGTACCTCAGAAGGCAGAGGCTCATCACTAGATGGCCCATCGGACATTAATTCATTGCGGTTGTCAGACATAATGCCACAGACTGTAGATGGTATTATATGATGTTAGAACATCAACTCTGTACTTTGATCATTCTATGAGTCTGCACTCTGGCACAAGTCGAAATGGTACCCTTTATCTATTGCGTGCTTTGTATGGGTGTGTAATTTACCTAATAATGCAATGGGGGAGCGGAGGACACCTGTGATGTTACTCCTAATATACATGTATTTATGTGACACAACACTAGATGCACAGGGAATTTCAATTTGACAAGACCCCTCAAACCTTACACCTTCCCACCTTTTCACCTTTTTCCCTAATATAGGGAATCATGTGGTTACACGGGTAGTTCTTTTTCCTACCGAGGTTTGGGCAGCCCCCTTTGTTAATGGTAGCCTCTCTATTTGTATTCATATGTTGCCAGGTTGGCTGTTTTGGTTTAATCCATGTTAATTGGGCTTCTGTGGGAGGTTTGGGAAATGGTACTGACAATAGCCGTTCTATACAGATAGCTGCTTACATGGTTCTGGATAGGCTTAATCGCTTTCCAACGGTGGTGCCATGACAGATCACACGATCCTCACTTGGAATGTGCGGGGCCTCCACACACCCTCTTGCAGATATGCAGTGTACTTGTATCTCAATAGGCACAATGTACTTATCGCCCTTCTCTAAGAGACACATTTGACTTGGACTGAGGAAGTGAGATTACAGAGAAAAAGGAGAGGTAGGATCTTTGCTGTGTGTTTTTCTTTGTATGCTCGTGGGGCTTTAATCTGGATTCACCCGGGCACACCTTTCCTAGTGGAAGAGACCCTTATAGGCAGAGAAGGCCGATAAGTGTTCCTAAAGGGCAGATTGGACGGGCGTTATATTCTACTGTGGAATGTATATGGACTGAACACAGAGCTGGGGCACTTCCTAAAATCACTGCCGCAAATACTGGCAAAATGGTGTGACATACCGTGGTTGATAGGAGGAGATTTTAACAGTGTCATGGACATGGGGCTCGACAGACCTTTACCCCCTTTGTGAGGCACTACTGCAGTATTGAGCAAATGGGTGTGTTGTTGGAACTGGGTTGATGTTTGGAGGCATCCAGGGATAGGGTGTACTCCCTTTATTCCACACCCCACGATCTACATGTACGATTGAACAGGGTCTTGAGTGACCTTCCCTGATTCCTTAAGTAACGGATTCAGATTATCGAGGTTGTACACATTCTGATCATAACCCACACTACATCACAATTACTTGGGAGCTGGGAACCCCCAACATTCCTACATGGAGGCTGCAACAGGTGATGCTTCCATGATTCATTAGGGGAGGCCATTAGTGAATACTTCACACACAACGGGGGTACCGCCTCATCTGCCATTATGAAATGGGAGGCCCTGAAGGTTACACTGCATGGAACGTGCCTGGGATTGGGATGTGGTATGTGGAAACAAACAGAATTTGACCTGCGGGAGGTGGAAAAAGACCTATTAGCGCTGGGATTGCGAGAGATCATGACAGAGTCTGGTTGCACCCTACTGTTAGAAGCGTGCACTAACCATTTGGCATGCAGCGAGTACCCATGATATGGTGGACCGATCCGGGTCCCTATTGGCCTGGCTAATCAAGCAGGACCAGACGTCAGCACCCATCACAGCTCTTAGATCCCAGGATGGTAGGCTTAAATACGTACAACTCGAAATCCACAGTGAATTAACCACACATTTTGAGCAACTATACCAATCTGCGCTAGATGCATCTGAGGCAGATATACATAGTTTTTTATCGGGTCTCACTATGCCTATTCTCACCCCCGAACAACTCAGGGAAGTGATGCACCGCTCACACTGGAGGAGTGAGTGGCACGATGAGAGCCTTGCCGTCTGCCTAAGTTCCTAGCCAGGACGGTTTCCTGCACAAATTCTACAAAACGTATGCTGACCTCCTGGGGCTATACTTACTCAAGGAGTACACTGAAGCTTTGGAAAATGCCTGTCTTCCAGCCTCCCTGACACTAGTTACCCTTTCAGAGCCAGATTGAGATCCTAAACGGCTGCTTTTTGGCCTATAACGTTGCTGAATGAGGATTATAAAATATTAGCTGGAGTTCTGGCAGGCCTATCACCCCACATTTGGTCCACGCAGACCAAAATGGTTTTGCCCCAGCTCGAAACACCTCCCTTAATATGCACAGGTTTTTCAGGCTAATGCAGAATGCTACAAGGAGCTGGCCAGCAGCGGGCTGCCTAGTATTGTACTTCGAATACAGTCGATTGGCCCTATATGTTTGCGGTGTTGCAGAAGTTTGGTTTTAGACTTTTTAGGCTTGGTCAAACTGTTGTATGGAGCACCTACAATACGGGTTTGCTTAGGAACATTGTTTTCAGAACTCATAAAGATTGGAGGAGATACTAGACAGGGGTGCACCCTATCACCGCTAATCTTTTCTCTAGCTATAGAACCTCTGGCAGTAGCTATGCGCCAATCAGCGGAACACTTGAGCATTCAAGTGGGTGAGGAAATGCATGCTATTTTGATATACGCGGATGATAGCTTGCTGTTATTTAGAAGTCTGCAGACAATACCGCAGATCATACCAGACACGCTACAAATATTTGCAAAACTGTCAGGTTTGGGAGTTAACTGGGGGAAATCTTGTTTGTCTCCCTTTGCCCCTGATACAACAGCCCCCCCTTCCCTGGAGGTTGATGGTGAACCTGTGGCTTAGCAACCAGTAATGTTTCGCTACCTGGGCATACAAATCTATCATTCGGATCAGGACACTCTTTCGCTACCTGGGCATAAGAATCTATCATTCGGATCAGGACATTCTAGATGGTAATCGTACCAGAGCAGTTACAGCCCTGAGGTCTCAAATAGAGTTCTGGAAAACACTTAATCTCTCAGTTGCAGGCAGAGTGGCACTCATAAGGATGGTGATGCTCCCTCGCCTGCTGAATTATTTTACAAACCTTCCGCTCTATCTACCAGCGGCTTTTTTTCCAATCTTTGGAAGGTACACTGAGAAACCTAATCTGTAACAATACATGATGTAGGGCGGCGCTTGTAAAGTGATATCTGCTGCAAGAGCGGGGAAGGTTAGCATTACCGAACTCGGAACATTACTATCTGGCCTCCCAGATACAATGGGTGACGGGATGGGTGGCGGCAGGGCTTTAAGTGGGCCGGGTCTCAAGGGGTCAGAGCACCGGCAGTTTTTTTCTGGGGCCCTCGAAACGGGACTCTATCGGGCTCTGTTTTGAGCCCTGACACAAGCGGTCCCTTTTTTTTCGGACTGCAGTGACAGCAGTTTGCTGTCACTGCAGTCCGGAAAAAAGTGCCAGGCCGCACAGCAGCCTATAGAGACCCGTTTCAAGACAGCAGGCGCGCCGATGTGCTTGTGCTCAGACTGCTCCCTTCTCACTAGTGGAGGTTACGGCATGACGTCATGCCAGGTGAGCGTTGTGGGGGAAGGGAAATCCTTTAAAGAGTCATTTTCTCTCTGGATTTCCCTTCTCTTTCTAAAACGCAAGAGCAGAAACATTGTGGCAGGGTCACCAGGGCTTTAATTGGAAGCTTTTTCAATATTATATCTAACAAGCCATGGTTGCAGCTTATTTATCTTATGCAACTAATAACCATTGACAAAGCCAATAGTCCTGACTTGTTGTAGGTATGATGCTACATGTATCACATATCTGGATGCAATGACAGAAACGGCAAAATACAAGTGGGGCGGCACACTATGCTAAACACAGATTTTTAGCTTAAGTTTTTAAAGCCACGCCCCTAATTACACTGTCCACGCCCCTTTGGGAGACCCCCCAGTTTTTTCATCCCACTTAAAGCCCTGGGTGGCGGAATTACATCTAGCTGACATAGGGGGGTGTGGCACTCCATATACGGAGGATAGACTTTTATATATTTTTCTCTCGTGCACTGGACCACACAGATCGCTCCCCTTACTGGTACAGGTGCCCCTGAAGTGTTTCTGTCGGGCGCTCAACCTCACTAGTCACATCACTCCTTATGCATCGGCTATACCATTGTTGGGCATGCCGAGGGGTGAGGGCAGGGTTGCTGAAGCTTACGCCTTGGCACAAGGCAGGGATCTACACACTGGGAGCCCTGTACACAGACGACACGTTAAGGCCATTTGTGGATCTGGCAGACAAAGAGGGGGCCCCTCAGTCCTTTTTTTAAAATCATGCTTCCTGGACAACTCTGTTGGGACGCCATTGGTGTAATATATCACAGGAGGCACAGATGCACCTATTGATGCAATGTAAACATGTCATGGGCACGGGCGGCACCTTATGAAATGGTTAGCGGAGTCGATCCAGGAACACTCTATGACAGATCTGGGTTCTCTGCTGAACCAATGGGAAGTGGATTTGGCCTGTCAACACACACCTAAAGAATGGTCCACGGTAGTGGAAAGCCCCAAAAAGATTCCAAGGAATGCTCGGTTCCACTTGATCCAGTTTTACATAGTCCATAGGGCAAAATCAATAGGTATTTTAATAGAAAAGATGCATGTTGCCCATGCTATAAACTGCCAGATGCCAGACTTGCACATATGCTATGGTCATGCCCCAATTTACACAGATACTGGACAGAGGTGATACAGCTTCTGTCCATAAGCACCGACAGGACGCACCCAATCACGTGGGAAGCCTGCATTACAGGGATATCTTCCAGGGGTAAGAAGTACAGATGCACTTCCAGATTTTTAGACCAGGGACTGGTAGTGGCCAAAAGGCTCATCACTTGCCTCTGGAAAGCTGAAGACCCGCCAACACTGAAAGCCTGGTTTCAGTCCATGTTGTATTTGGGCTAGGGCCGAGGGTGCTTCTCCGCAAAGAGAGGATTTTCTGGTATTAAGTAAATACCCTATTGCAACTGCTTGGAATGTAATTCTGACGTCACTCCAGCTAGAGATGGCAACGGAGGACCCCACCAACAACTCTAATGTTGACTGATCTGATCTGTTTGCAGGCCTAAACTGCGGCCAACATATAGGGAGGGCTGGACTGTGTAACACATACTACTCGCCCTAGATTACACTTCAGGACCATGTTATTAGAACCAACTAATCTAACCTATATGGACAAGCACCATCTTTCTGTACTGTAGCCCACCCCACTCCCTTCCCTTCTCCCCCTCCGACAGGTTGTAGTTTCAAGTTTAGGATTTGTGTACATGTCCTTTGATTACTCACCTTAGCAATCTAACTCAGCTGTAAGGAGGCAATGGCTTAGTTTGCTTCCAGTAAGTACACATCCAGGTGGGCAGCTCATGCATATCTGGTGGCTTAGTGGACTAATGCATCCACTGTAGGGGCCTGTGTTCTACCTCATGGTCACAGGTTCAAATCCTGGTGGGTCCACTCAGCCTTTCATCCATCTGCGGTCGGCAAAATGAGTACCATAGATTTGGGTAACAATAAACATCTGTTATTCAGCGCCTTGAGACCCATGGGTGATAAGTGCACTTAACAAATACAAGTGTTATGTTATGCATGTATGTAAACTGGTCTGATATAATTATACATCATATTCTACACTTTAGCTCCTTTTGTTGTTGGATTTAATGCTGTATAGCCATGACCTCTCAGTTTTATTTTCTGTTAGCAATCACGTGTACCACCTTGATTAATGTGTTTTCCTTTGAAATGTAAAGTATGTCTTTGTAAGAAACATGTAAGCTTGTAATATGCATCTTATGTCTATAAAATCTAATACGGTACCCCCTTTCCTACCGCTTTGTTTGCCATAAGTTGGCAGGGTATGCTTCACCACCCCCTTTCGTACCGTATAAAATCTAATAAGCAGATCAAACAAAAAATTGAAAACAAAGACAAAATGGCCACCTATGACACACATATTGGGTCCACAAAACAGTAGTTGTCCACATTGTACACAAAAATGTAGGCATGAAGAAGAAGAAAACATGGCTTTACTGCCCTCCATTCCTAAAGTCTCTTTCTCTTCTAACAAAAACTTTGCAGCATTAGAGGGAATGTATTGCTGAAGTATACACCCAAAGTATAACTGGGCCCATTTGAACGACTTTACCCATCACAAGTACAGCAGCAACAATAACGTTAAATAAATCAACCAAGATAAAAATTATAATAACAGCACAGCAACACGGAAACAATCAGAAAAGATTCAAATAAAATTTAAGAGTGCCCTAAACATTAACAACCCTTGGCAACATTTATCCCTGCAAACTATTTAAAAAAATTGCTAAAAAGTACATTAATCAACCATCTCACACATACACAAAGTTACACACAAACTGGTGGATATGCACATGGGGAGGAAGGCATCTGAAAAAAAAGGAAAATATCTGCCTACGTAGGCTTGGACTCTTAGAGTCACATGTTTCCTGTGCACATGCAGCCAAAGACTAGGCTAAATTTGACATGGATACAAAGCTACCCACAAGCAGTGGCGTAACAAAAATTAAGGGGGCCCCCCTGCAAAGGTCCTGGTGGGGGACCCCATGCTCCAGATCCAGGCAGGGGCTCACAGTGTCACAGAGTAATGGAGGGGCCTCCCTGGAGTTCAGAGTCCCTCACCTGCTTGCACATTGGGGACTGTAGGGGCTAATGTTACGCCACTGTGTTTCAACATCCACGTGTTGTGGGCAGGGATCTCAGTCCACTTCCTCCATAAGGAGCCTATTCATTTCAGATTTTGGTGTCACCCCTTGGCCACATTGACTGGCCTTTCCAGATTCATGGAATAATAATGCCCCTCTTCCAGTGCTCCAATGAAGGAGGGCAAACATCTGTCCAGTTTCGAGCAAGGTACTTCATTTACAACCAAGAGACCAATCAGTAATAGTCTGAATTTGCAACCGAAATTAGGGTGAGTAATTGGGACGCTACCAACCCAACACCTCTTCAAGCATCAGCCGGAGCCCTTTCCAAAAAGCAGCAACTACCCCACAACCCCAGATCCTATGTTTAAAATTCCATGTGTGGCTATGCATTGAACTCATCAGACCCATTTCCCACAATTTCTGTTGGGTAAGGTATGTACAATGAAAGTTATTTAGTTGGCTGGTCCTAAAATGTGATGTGAAGACAGATTCCCAGGGAAGCACATGTATCCCTTCAATCGCCTTCGACGAGCGAACCTAGATCTCCCTCCCTCCCCTCATGGAGGTGTGGAAAAGTGTCAAGAAAGTTATTCACTAATGTTCAATAGATTTTTAAGAATGTATGCATCTGGAACTCTTCTGTCAGGAGTTTATCTTCTAAAGGGTCAAAGTCATGGAGGACCTCTTGTCACCCCTGATCATAGACGCCATTTCACCAACATGCTAGGGGTAGCGAAAGTGACATCACATGCCCTTTGGCCTTCACTTTCACTCACACACATTCATAAATAAACACACTGCTTACACATACACGTTCAATAATACACTCTCTCACATAAACACACACTCACCAGTAAGCAGGAACACAGCATACATTTAAAAGAATGTTTTGTTTTACTTACCTCATCTGTCATATAACTGTTATTTATACTCCATTTTCTATAGCTAGAAAACAAGGAAAGTGGAGACACTCAATCAATCAATCAGAGCACTTGTATAGCGCGCTACTCACCCGGAAGGGTCTCAAGGCGCTTGGGGGAGGGGGAGCCGCTACTGCTCGAATAGCCATGTCTTGAGTTGTCTCCTGAAGGCGAGGTGGTCCTGGGTCAGCCTAAGGTGGATGGTGAGGGAGTTCCATGTCTTGGCCGCCAGGTAGGAGAACTGACATCCATAAAGGTGAGCTGTCCCAACGTACTTGGCACTGATTTCGCAACCTCTGCGGTCTGGGGTGCACAAAGGCAGGGCCAGGGGTTGCAAGGGGCAGGCCAGTGGTCGGAGCAACGACCCCTGCTGATCCCTAAATCAAGTCCATGCTCCTAATCTAGAGCAACAAGGTATGTTACTAATGTAAATAGTTGAAAAATTTGGAGCGATGTTCTTCAAATACTTACAGTAGTATTGCAAAGGACTTTATTACTGACCTGGCCATGGAACCACCAGTTTGGAGATCCCTGTGGTGTTCCATTGTCAGAACACGCAAAGTTCTGCCACTTGTCAGATGTAGCGATTGTGGTGCCCGGGGGTCGAGGGATGGTACTACTATCAAGATCCCGAAGATGGTATGCGTGTGGGGACGTTTGTAGAAGAGGCAGAGTGAACTACAGTGACCAGCATTCCAAGGGGCAAGCAGGAAGAGCCATGAGACCTAAGGCATATTAGCCCCTCCCCTCCTCACAGACGGTGCTTGTCAATTTTTGTTTGTTGAGAGGATCGGAGTGGCGGAAGGTGTTCCCCGCCGGATTCCAGCGAGAAGCTAGAAGATTCCTGGATTTGAGAAGCCGTGTTTACCCAGCGTTTGGAACTTTCAGCGCTTTCCTGATAAGTACTCAAAAAACGGAAACGGGCTCGTTTTCGTTTTCTGCTTTGTTGTTTAAAAGTCCCTAGCTAGTTAGATTAGGGCACTCTTGGGACGTATTGCTTGTTCTTGCAACTCATATTAGGCAGCGTTCTGCCTGAAGACGCGCTGCGCTAATATTCCTTGTACTTTCTCTCCAGAGAGGGTTTCTGGGAGACGTAGTCTCAGAACTGTTTTTTGTTTTGTTTGCTTTGTTCACGGACAGTTCTTGCCACACAGAGACAGAGACATTATTCCACGGACGTTTCTTATGGGTTCCCTGAAGCAAACTTGTGGCTGACTCTGAGAGCGGTTTGTGCCATTTTAAACAACCGCTATTTTTCCATATCCTTTTTTGACTACCTCATGCCACAGTTCTGAACTCATTACAGAACGAGTCATAGTCCTTGCAGGCTTGCTGTGGTGTCCTTTATTCACTGCCAGGGTTTTGTATGATTCCGGTGAGTGATGTGCCTACGAATTGCTTAAGATACTGTCCGAGAAACCTGAAGTGTAGTGTTGATTGTGTTCCTTACTTTTCCCTAATCAGGTGGGTCCTCTCCTGCTGTCCTACGCATCTTGGTGACCAGACTCCCGGGGGATCCCAAGGAATCATCGCTACCCATTTATTATTTTATCCACTTCCCCTTTCCCGGCTAGGTACGTGTGCGCGCAGTGTGTTTCGCTTCCACTGTGGTTTCCGTGTCTGGTGGGGGAAGGAGAGCTTAGCATCCGAAGTCGTTTCTGCCGGACACCCTGAGCTAAGGTTAGTGGCGTGTGTGAGCCTGCGCTGCTGCCAATCCATGACAGATTGACAAGCCCAAGTTGACACACCGGCCCGAACGATGAATGTTGAGGCAGTCTTGGCCTCCCTGGTGGAAGGCATGGCCGCCTTACAACAGGAAGTAGCCACTTCCAGAGCTGAAAATCAAACCCTGTATAAAGAAGTGGGCACCTTAAGAAGGGAAGTCGCAGGACTAGTCCAGAAAGGAACAGGAGGGAGTCCTTATATTAAACCTGCTACCTTACCTCCCCCTGGCGCAAAAAAACCTATAGAAGTGGAAGGGGGTGGGTTCTCTGTTCCCCCTCAATTAGCCACCTCTAGTGCCTCCTCGGCTGAAGCCGCTCATACCGTTCATGTGGTGCAGACCGTAGGCGTTCCTTTAGCTTCCCCTGAACGCTTTTACGGAGACCCCCGTAAGTTTGAAACATTCCTGAATCAATGTAGGTTACATTTTTTATGTAAGCCCGGGGTATTTCAGGACGATTCTGCTAAGACAGCTTTTATGATGTCTTATATGGGGGGTAATGCTGCTAGCTGGAACATCCCTTTGCTGGAGAAGAACGACCCAGTGCTGCACGATTTTTCTGCTTTTTGTGTTGAGTTGCGCAAACTTTTTGATCGCAAATCTCACATGTTGACCCTGGATAGGGAACTACTCACCATACGTCAAGGTTCGCAGGACTTGTTGACTTATATCACCTGTCATGCCTGCAGTACGATCGGCAAGACAGGCTAGAGTACGTTCCGCTGTTCAGACAGATTATTATTGGTTGGCATGATTGGCAAGAAGCATCAGAGACACATGTGCGCATGCGTTAGCACCACGCATGCGCTACTGAGTAGCATTCGAGTGATAAGCCCGCCCCGACCTACAGGAAGTGCTTCGCGTTCAGTTAGTGTGTGGTATTCCGTTCCGGGTTCACATTGGCGTCCGAGGAGCTAGGAGAAGGTTGGCGTGCAAGTACTCGTAGGTGCTTTCGTTCTTCCGTGTAGCGGCTTGCTTCTGGAAGAGTTACTTTGTTTTGCTTTTTCCCGTTTTGAATTCTGTTTACCGCGGTTAGCGGTGGTCTCTTTAAGTTGTTCCTGAGTTTTGCCTCAAGGATTTGGAGGTTTACGTTTCCGTTTATGGCACATAACATAGTGTGTTATTTGACCCCTCTGTGGGTACTTCGTATATATTGAGTCGCACCTTGAAGGTGTGCAGGGTGAGTGTTTGCGCATTGTTCGCTAGGTATTTGGATGTGTTTAATGTGGAGAAAACAGATAATAATAAGTGTGGTTGTAATTTAAAGGTACAGACATTCCGTACACAGTCCGTTCCAGTTTCCACTAGAGTTCCTGTTATTTCATTTGTATTCCTTTGGATTCGTGGGGCCTTACACTGTCCCTAAGGTACATTTAGACACACAACACATATCATTACAGGGACTACACAGGGAGGGGTTTCTTCTCATGATTGTTTCTTATATATTCTTACAGGGTCATACTGAAGACCCCATATACCCCAGCGTGGACGAAGACTGTGGAGTGTCTGTCTTTTTCTCCCCCTCCTACCCTTGTTTTGTTCCCCTGTGTTCCTCTTAGTTACTTTTTGGGTGTTAGTGTTACTTCCTGGCACCCGGAGGGTGACGAGGGGAAAGCAGGGTGATTAGCAGCGTGGATCCAGGGCACTTCCGAGACATAACAGGTGCGTGCATGACATCACCTCATTCAACAGGTTGGTGGTAGAGACCGATTGGCCCCCTGCAAAACGCATCTCGTTATTTTATCAAGGCCTTCGGGGTGAATTAAAAGACGTCCTTGCACAAGTGGTACAGTTACCCGACACCTGTGAAGAATTCATTGATTTGACTGTCCAGTTGGACCACAGGCTCCTAGAGAGAAGAGGGGATAGATCACGAGGAGACAATCGCCCTTTCTACCCTCGCTTTAGAGGTCCGATAGAAGAACGTTCCAAACCCTCCGAAGGTCCTGAACCCATGCAAATCGGTGGTATCCGTGGACCGCTGACACAGGAAGAAAAAGAGAAAAGACGTCGTTTGAAGCAATGTCTCTATTGCGGAAAAGGGGGTCACTTCATTAAGGACTGTAGAGCCCGGAACACCGTTCCAGCCAGAAACCCCGTCCCAAGGATACAAGCTCTAGTACAGTCCGATCAACCGACGGAAAACTGAAGAACCCAAACCAGGAAGAGGTCTCTGTCTTGGGTTGTTTGCCGCAAATGATCTCCCCATGTCTTGCAAACACATTGCATCCGGCAGTGGCGCATATGAACCTTCAAATCATCCTCTGGGTCACCCCACAGAAATCATTGAATATAGATGCCATAGTAGATTCAGGAGCCACCGGGAACTATATTGATCAGGAATTTGCCATGAAGATCGGAATTGCATGTGAGAAAAAAAAAAAACCGGAGTTGGTGAAAGCCGTGGATGGAACTGTTTTATCATCGGGTCCAGTGGCCTACCACACCTGTCCCATGCTGATGCACATTGGAAACAATCATCAGGAATACATCCAGTTTGATCTCATTGATGCCCCCCAGTTTCGGCTCATCCTGGGAATGCCCTGGTTAACTCTACATGATCCAAAGGTCTGTTGGGCAGCACGCACTATCACCTTGTCATCCGATTACTGTCAGGAACATTGTACTCAGGTTTCTTCGGTTCCCTGCACTACCGAACTCTCGTCTTCTCTTTGTCTGGCGGCTGCGTGTCCTCTTGAGCGATACTGTTGTGCCACGATACTTCCCTTGGAGTATCAGTCGTTCTCCCCTGTGTTTGACAAACAACAGGCTACCCATTTGCCGCCACACAGGGTATACGACTGCAGAATCGATCTCGTACCAGGAGCAGATATTCCATGTAGCAGGGTCTATGCCATGACCGAGAAGGAGACAGAATATCTGAAAACATACATTGAAGAGAATTTAGCATCGGGATTCATCAGGCACTCATCATCTCCTGCCTCATCCCCTATGTTTTTTATTCCCAAGAAGGATTGCGCAGAATTAAGGCCCTGTATAGACTACCGAGCCATTAACCGTGTGACCATCAAAAACCGGTACCCTCTCCCCTTGATACCTGTGCTCATGGACCAACTCAAAGGAGCCAGATACTTTACCAAACTCGATCTGCGTGGAGCCTATCATCTGGTGCGTGTCAAAAAAGGGGATGAGTGGAAGACAGCATTTCGAACGAAGCTGGGCCTGTTTGAATATAGGGTAATGCCCTTTGGGCTGTGCAATGCCCCCGCCGCATTTCAGTTTTTCATGGACGAGGTTCTGCGGGGTTGTCTAGAAACCTATTGCATAGTCTACATCGATGACATCCTGGTGTATTCCTCCACTCTTTCAGAACATGTCATGCATGTGAAGTCTGTGCTAGACCGGTTACAACGTAACTCTCTCTACGCCAAGTTGGAGAAATGCTTGTTCCACGTCCAGGAAGTGTCCTTCCTTGGGTACATCATCAACGAGAAAGGCTTTCAAATGGACTTGAGTAAAGTGGAGGCGATACTCAATTGGACTACACCCAAAACCGTGAAAGCTGTACAAAGCTTTCTCGGTTTCGCAAACTACTATCGTAGATTCATCAAGGACTTCTCCAAGATCATACATCCGATTTCTTGTTTGTTAAGGAAGAATATGCCTTTTGTGTGGAGTAAAGATGCGGACGCGTCTTTTCAATACCTGAAGAAGCAGTTTACTCAAGCTCCTATTCTTCGTCACCCTGACTCACAACTACCATTTATACTGGAAACCGACGCATCTCAATATGCTGTGGGGGGAGTGCTTTCCCAAAGACACCCTAGTACGGGCCAAGTACACCCTGTTGCCTTCTTCTCTAAAAAGCTCACGCCATGTGAGGTGAACTATGCCATAACAGACAAAGAACTTTTAGCTATAAAAAGGGCATGTGAGGAATGGCGTCATTATCTACTAGGCGCAGTACATACAGTTGAGATCTATACTGATCACCGGAATTTGTTATTTTTGAAAACAGCTAAGGCCCTCACTCCCCGACAGTTACGGTGGTCTCTGTTTTTCTCTGACTATAACTTCATTATCAAATACAAACCTGGACCCCAAAATGGGAAGGCAGATGCGCTGTCACGTCTGGAGGATGGAGAACTGAGAAAGACCGAAGACGTTGAAACACCTTTGATCCTTCAGGAAACAACTGCAAGCGTGGGATCTGTAGCTCTCCTGTCGTCAAACAACTTTCTTGAGGACGTGAAAATAGCCCTTGCAGAGATGAACGTACTTGAATGGATACAAGAGGATCCAGAGCATCGCACGGAAAAGGATGATCTCGCCTACCAGGATGCTGCGCTGTTTATCCCCACCGATGCCCTAAGACAACGAGTTTTGGCCTGGTCTCATGATTCGGTTCTGGGGGGTCACATGGGAATGTACAAAACTATTGCTATCGTGGAGCGTTCCTTCTGGTGGCCCCAGCTAAGAGAGGAAGTCCGGTCTTATGTGAGGAATTGTGCCATCTGTACGCAAGGAAAAGCTGTGCATGCTCGACCGGTGGGACTACTGAGACCCTTGCCCATACCTCCCCAGCCTTGGCACACTCTCTCCATGGATTTTATTGTTGAGATGCCCCCTTGTGATAGAATGACAGTGATATTAGTTGTCGTCGATCACTTGACGAAGATGGGCCATTTCATACCTCTGGAGGATGTCCCCACATCTACTGAATTAGCAAAAGTGTTTCTTCAACATATAGTCCGGGCCCATGGTCTTCCTTGTGTATTGATCACCGACAGGGGTTCTCAGTTCACTTCTCGATTCTGGAAGGCGTTATGTACCACCTTGAACATTGATGCCCGTCTATCCTCCAGCTACCACCCTCAGACAGATGGAAAGACGGAGCGCCTGAACCAGACCCTGGAGCAATATCTTCGTTGTTTCTCTCTGAGGAATGATATGGACTGGACTGTGTTACTTTGGATGGCCGAATTCGCATACAACAATGCCGTGCACTCAACACTGGGTTGTTCGCCTTTTTTTTGCCTCCATGGGTACCATCCAAACATCCTTCCCTTTGAGTGGCCTGTCCATTCCCCTGTTCCTAGCATCCACGAACACCACGCCCATCTGAGAGCGGTGTTGTTGGATGCACGAAACAGCCTGGCCGATGCCCAGTCCGCGCAGAAACGCTTCGCTGACAGGAAAAGGAGGGTTGAACCGACATATGGGGTAGGAGACAAGGTGTGGCTCTCCACCAAGAATCTCCACATTAAAGGGCATACCAAACTGACACCCAAATACGTGGGCCCCTATAGTATAGTTGAAGTGATCAACCCTGTTGCTGTGAAACTCCTGCTCCCGGTGGGTTGGAAGATTCATCCTGTGTTCCATGTCTCCCTCCTGGTTCCCTGCCCTCCCAGTATGAGGCTCCCGGTAGCTCCACTTCCTATTGATGTGGATGGTCAGGAGGAATTTGAGGTGCAGTCCATCCTAGATTCCCGTATGGTGAGGGGCAGGATCCAGTACTTGGTGGAGTGGAAGGGTTACGGCCCGGAAGATCGGTCTTGGGAACCCCTAGGGAATCTGCACTGTCCGGAACTAGTTGACCGGTTCCATGCCCTGCATCCGGGCAAGCCTGGTCGACCGCCGAGTCGGCAGTCCTCGAGAGGGGGTTCTGTAGCGATTGTGGTGCCCGGGGGTCGAGGGATGGTACTACTATCAAGATCCCGAAGATGGTATGCGTGTGGGGACGTTTGTAGAAGAGGCAGAGTGAACTACAGTGACCAGCATTCCAAGGGGCAAGCAGGAAGAGCCATGAGACCTAAGGCATATTAGCCCCTCCCCTCCTCACGGACGGTGCTTGTCAATTTTTGTTTGTTGAGAGGATCGGAGTGGCGGAAGGTGTTCCCCGCCGGATTCCAGCGAGAAGCTAGAAGATTCCTGGATTTGAGAAGCCGTGTTTACCCAGCGTTTGGAACTTTCAGCGCTTTCCTGATAAGTACTCAAAAAACGGAAACGGGCTCGTTTTCGTTTTCTGCTTTGTTGTTTAAAAGTCCCTAGCTAGTTAGATTAGGGCACTCTTGGGACGTATTGCTTGTTCTTGCAACTCATATTAGGCAGCGTTCTGCCTGAAGACGCGCTGCGCTAATATTCCTTGTACTTTCTCTCCAGAGAGGGTTTCTGGGAGACGTAGTCTCAGAACTGTTTTTTGTTTTGTTTGCTTTGTTCACGGACAGTTCTTGCCACACAGAGACAGAGACATTATTCCACGGACGTTTCTTGTGGGTTCCCTGAAGCAAACTTGTGGCTGACTCTGAGAGCGGTTTGTGCCATTTTAAACAACCGCTATTTTTCCATATCCTTTTTTGACTACCTCATGCCACAGTTCTGAACTCATTACAGAACGAGTCATAGTCCTTGCAGGCTTGCTGTGGTGTCCTTTATTCACTGCCAGGGTTTTGTATGATTCCGGTGAGTGATGTGCCTACGAATTGCTTAAGATACTGTCCGAGAAACCTGAAGTGTAGTGTTGATTGTGTTCCTTACTTTTCCCTAATCAGGTGGGTCCTCTCCTGCTGTCCTACGCATCTTGGTGACCAGACTCCCGGGGATCCCAAGGAATCATCCCTACCCATTTATTATTTTATCCACTTCCCCTTTCCCGGCTAGGTACGTGTGCGCGCAGTGTGTTTCGCTTCCACTGTGGGTTCCGTGTCTGGTGGGGGAAGGAGAGCTTAGCATCCGAAGTCGTTTCTGCCGGACACCCTGAGCTAAGGTTAGTGGCGTGTGTGAGCCTGCGCTGCTGCCAATCCATGACATCAGAGCAATCACCGGTCCATAAAGGTGCTTCTTTGGTAAGTTTATGTTTACACCACAGGGCTTTGGTTGTACTGTACCATGTCTGAAGACCACTCTAGTAGCGGGTGGAGGAGAAGGAGAAGAAATCCCTCCATATAGGAGATGCCGTAGTGGTGTCCCTGCCTGACCCATTTTCTGATGCATAAGCTGCGTTCTCCGGTATCATACTATCACTTATTTATTATAATGAATTTTGCCACTGTGTAGTATGAGGTTATGTCAGGTGCTCTATGGCCTCCAGGCAGCACTATTTTAGAAGGACGATTCTAAAAATAATCCTTCTACATAGAACAATGATCCCCCTGAAGAGCAACACTCAATGTGTCTGTGGAGGGGGATGGGTTTGTAGGGTTTTGTAGCATCATTCTTCAGCATCAGTTGATTATGATGAAAAAATAGTATTGCCAAGTTTCTTAAAAAACCTTGGGTTAACATTTTTGAATGTGAACTTCAAGTTTTTTAAAGAGGGGTAAGACTGCTTTACAAATGTAGCATCCTTTAAGGTCACACACCGACTCAGCGATAGGACATAAATTGGCAGTGCCTAACACCTGTTGTTACAGGTGATTCAGCCTGGAGTTGTGAACTGGGGGTGAGAGAATGTCTGAGAAGTTAGAGAGAAGTGTTTCTATCACTAACTGAACCCTTTCCCTTTTTGTTTACACACAAGTTACCATCATCTTGATGGCAGTGTAATGTACTAGAAAGCTTTTCCCCTACAGTTGGGTCTTTTGTTCATTGGGAAAATATTCATATTGAGTCTGATGGCTAGTTTTCTGGTTTTCTGGCCAAGATTTAGGTTCTACATCTCATGACAGGAAAGGGGCAACCAGGGACATCAGTTGTCCCCTTCCATGCCAACATAATTCACAGGACCAATATCTACACTGATTTGAATAGCCTAGTGTAGCCAAAGTGCTACTAAGATTAGACATATTTTTATTCAGAAATACCTAGTGGCACTGTACTCGTTGACATCAACTGCACTGGGATAACAAGAAATATCTACAGGCTTATTTTAAATCACCAATTTTGACTCACAAGTGGGTTGAAAAACATCTGAACAGATTAGGAAGAGGAAAGTTTCATTTATCATGTACATTTATCTATTTACTGGTAAGCCAGCTACACTCTTCTTCCGTACCTCTGATATCAGGGGAATGCTGGATTTTGTTATCCACACTGACATTACACTGTTACATAGCACTTCTTACACAATCTTAATCATTAAGTAAAATACAACTACAATTGAAAAGATGTATATCTGAACCTGGTCACAATACCTTAAACTCGTCTTAGGGGAACCTTACAAAACAATGAAGATAAAACTGTAATTATCTGGCTTCACTGAATGTATTATTACACTGCAAAAATACCTTTAACTCATATTGCTTGGAGAATAGTAACATGAAAACCATATGAAACGACATTTGTTTAGTACAACAGCTAGCTGCTTAATAGCAGATGTTCTAAAAATGATGCGCTCCCCATTAACAGCCATGCTGTATAGTGGAATTATGTATAGTGTTGTAAGAGCTAACAAGCTTACAAGAGCAGGGATTTGGAATGGAGAAGTTAGAGTGTCCAGAAGCCCCAGATTTGTATGGTAAGAATACTAGGACGGGATTCAGAAAATATGTGGCCAAAATTACATACAACTGGAAATTGAGATCAGATATTATCCATGCTAAAATAAGCAAAGATGATTTGCAGCAAGATGATGCCTGATGTCTTGCGGAGTATGGACGAATTGCAGCGATTACGTTCAAATCCCTTAAACCAGCATTCTCCAAATACCTCAGATCGGTTTGTTGAGAAATAATGTTTTGAAAACTCAAGATGGCAGTAACAACCACAATATTTAAAATATATGATTCAAATTTTATATACAACAGCAATAACACTTTACATGTCAAAAAGAAAAGGGTTGGTAGAATCAATGTCCGCTCTGGGGACTAGAAGCTTTGCATAAGCTTTTAAAATTGGTATCCATATTTTTGGGCCAGATATGTAAAGGGTTTTACTGGTTGAAAACCCCCTATTTCACTAAATCAGAGCGCTTGCGACTGGTAAAAACATGTTTCTAATTTGCCACACCCATATAGCGGTTCAGAAATGTTTTTAGGAATGATTACAGATTTGTGATTTTGAAGGGGTGGGTCTGAGGCATCGATTCCTAACTGCGAATCAGTAACAAAGGTATCAATAGTTTGCAAAACTAATTTTGGTCACAAACCACTGACAAGTTACTGACCCCCAAGTCATAGTAACTGATTTGCAAAACAAATGGGTCATCCTCTTTGGATCCTTCTCCCCTTTGCGATTCATGGTGGCAGTATCAGGAGCTGTAGGAAGAGGTCCAGTCCCACTCAGGCTACTTTGAAAAAAGAAATACTTTTTGAACTTCTTTCACAGGGATGGTGGTTAAAATGTGTTTTGCAGGTGTAGTATCAAATAATTTCAATAATTTTATGTTATGCTTGTTACTCAAAATTCCAAAAATTATGCTATTACTCCAGGATAAGTAATTATATGCAGTTTGCGAGAAACAATTAGTGCGAGCACATGGGAAATGCGAGAGCAACAAGAATGTGAGTCAGTGCTGTTTGCAGCACTTGCATTTTTTGCACTATTTTTAGCACCAAATATGTACTTTTGCCAAAAATTGAAATGAAGACACATTTCATACTAAAATATAGCTCTAAAGGCCAGTTTAGCATTTTGAGTAATCTTTACTAAATTTCTCGTAATAACACAAATGCAAATGAAGTACATTTCGCACACCTTTAAGGGTCTGCTTTCCTACACAGGCCACCATCACTGAGAAGTAGCCAAACCGAGGGAATCATAATTTGTGATCTGCCTAATGAATAATAATTAGGCGTGTCATTCTGTTACCCCCCTTCTGATTCCTCATTTTGTAAATAGATATATTAGTATGTAGGTCGGATCACAAAATAAGCATCACACTTAGGAGAAGGTTATTTGAGGAAGGAGAGTTTCCCTGCCTCTGTCTAGTAGTGATTCTGTACTACTAACAAGAGGAGTTGACTTCCATGCCTTAGAAGCACCATGTCCGTCTGGACGTTACCCATGCAGCAGTAAAGGACTCCACTGACTGGATACCTAAAGTTGACCAACAGGTGATAAAAGTGACTGGCTTCAGGTAAAATAAATAAAACACTATGCACATCCAGTGTTGCTTCGTAGTCCTTAACCACAGATGAGGGTAGAATGGATTAAATCTGTGCAGTGAGACACATTTCAGCACCTTGGCGAGCTAAACTGGCCCTGAAATAGCTGATTATTTTACCTTTGAAATTGTGGCTGCCCAATTCGTCACCAATCATTGCACGATGAACGTGTTTTTAGGTTTTGCCTGCAAGTGCGCACGTAGTGCACATGCGCTAAAAAACCTCTTGAGTTCTATGTCGGCTTGATGACCCGCCTCTGTCTCTCATTGGCTAGCTCCATAAATGGAGGCTAGCCATTGGGAGACAGAGGCTGTCAATCACGCTTTCTTGGGGAAAACGCGATTCGGGGGCATTTCTCGGGCTTTTTTTAAGCCCTGCCCCCTGTTGCCGCGTGTCCCGGGCCGCGCTGTGATTGGCTGCCGGCCCGGGACACCTCCGTGACGTCATTTCCCGGCCGCGCTGTGATTGGCTGCCGGCCCGGGACCTGACTTGTTTAGGGTTGTGCTCTGGTTGAATACATTAGGATTTCTGCAATGGGTATGTGCAGGGAACATATACCATTTTACACAGCCGAAATACATTGGATTGTTTGGGGTGTTCTTTTGAGGCTATCTACATGGTTACGCATTCTGTGCCATTTCTCAAGATTTATAATTAGTGTGAAATCGTGATCTCAGTTGGAGACCGGGCGGCGACGCAATCTCCAGAGACGTGGACAGACTACTTTAATAGAAGCACTTATTCTACTAGCAGTACTTTATTTTATACACATTTGTTTTACCCGCAAATGTCGCACCTCGAACTTTCGAGGGTATGCACTTCACTCCCAATATATTCGAGGTGGCACAAGGCAGGTAATATAAATAGGAAGCTATATAAAAATAACTAGTAACGTTATTTGCCACGAGTCGACTGAAATCGGAGGGTGGCTAAGTTCGCTATCGTATACTTTAAAACGAAAACAAAACAAATGGTTCCTTTCAAATACGCTTCTGTGGGCTACTGCAAGTTCCTTACACCACCTGCATGTGCCTAAATCACTGGTCGGAAAGTTCATTAAGGGTGTTAGTTGGGTGTAATCTTGGTTCCTGAAGTCCCTCTCTGTTACAAGTGAGTGTGGTTCGATTGTCACAACTAAAGTAACCTGTCAAGTGCTCGGGGGGAGACCGCTCACCACGCTCTGTGCTTCCCCTGCTGGTCTGCTGCTGCCCCCCTCGCACGTATTTACAGCCGGGAGTTATCAGAAGGTACTTTAAGTTTTTGTTTGTACGGCACAAAAGCACCACGTAGTTGGGCGCTATGGAGTACTCTATTACGACCGCAAAGGAGGAGGGAGCTAAGTGCTAGGTGGGCACCGCAGCACTCTGTAACAATTGTTAGAAGGAAAGGCCGGGGATCCCAGAAAGTGACGTCACAGATATAACCGGTAGCGTTTGCCCGCGTTTATTTAGCCAATCCTTAAGGAAGAATACAGTATCGGGCTGCCCACAGCCAATAAACACCAGGCGAAGCTCTCCAGCCAATACACGTAAGAGTTTTCGTAACCAATCCAAGGCCCCTACACTTTCCTAACATTCAATAACTTTCCGCCAACGTGTTATTATTATGAGTTGTACGAGCTGCATAGTTTCACCGCTACTAACTTTAATGGCGATGTTGGAACGAAAATAGGTAAGTATGTACACGTCATGGAAATGAGATCCGTCCAGTAAAGCCAATCACTGGCAGTTCCGTACTTAATATACAAACATGTCAACAATTCTGATCCTGCAGCAGCACACTTAGTTTTTTTGCAGATTTATATAGCGCGAAAACGACTCAAAGGTATTGGAGCACTTTAATAGAAGCACTTATTCTACTAGCAGTACTTTATTTTATACACATTTGTTTTACCCGCAAATGTCGCACCTCGAACTTTCGAGGGTATGCACTTTACTCCCAATATATTCGAGGTGGCACAAGGCAGGTCATATAAATAGGAAGCTATATAAAAATAACTAGTAACGTTATTTGCCATGAGTCGACTGAAATCGGAGGGTGGCTAAGTTCGCCATCGTATACTTTAAAACGAAAACAAAACAAATGGTTCCTTTCAAATACGCTTTTGTGGGCTACTGCAAGTTCCTGACACCACCTGCATGTGCCTAAATCACTGGTCGGAAAGTTCATTAATGGTGCTAGTTGGACCTTACACACCAACCATGTGCTCCAGGGGCCCGCCCTAGATACATTCCACCATTTGTATCCTGCGCTACGTGGGTGACCATTGACTGGCAGAAACCCAGGTCAGTTTACAATCCACTCAAGCAGTGAAAACCTCACTGAAACTGAGCCTTTCAGAGACCTCTCTATCCCGCTCACAGATTATGGTCCAACACCTTCCATGCCAATCAGTAATGCACCCACAGGCAGCAGGACGTCTTGGGCACATATAATGACCCCCACAATGTACAAGGACACTTCTACTCTCAGGTTAGTCCTCTTCCTGTCCCGCAAGTGACAACAACTAAGGATACTTCGAATCTCAGGTCAAACCTGCACTTGCACATTGCAATGTAATAGGTCTCGCATTCTTGAAGAATAGCGAATGGTTTCTATCTATGAAACCTTGTGTTCAGAGTCAAATCTCTGAACTGGCCCGGCTGTTCTGTATTTAATATCGTTAAGATTAACTTGTTTCCTGGCCGTGAAAGGACAGCACTGTTTCTTACGGTAACATGCTGCTCATGTTACAGGTACAAATGTTTGTGTTCCTTTTCCGATGTACATATGAAAGTGGCATAGAACCAGGACTCCCTCCATGCTGCTCTCCACAGTGCCACCCCCCACCCTCCCTCCTGCTGTCCGTTCCCGCCCCCCCTTCCCGCTGTCCGTGTCTCCGGCCAAAGAGGGTTTGATTTATACACCACCCCTCACACATAATTCAAGGCGTGTTTATTATTATTTATTGCTGCCTGCTCATGACCAACGTGTGAAGCCCAGCAGTTGCACTGACTCCGCCAGTTCCCTCATGCGCCCCTCCCCCTGTTTCAAGAGGCTCTCTGGTTGCATGTGCTACTCCCGGTTGTACACTTTACTACCAGCGCTACTCCCGTACTCGGCAACGCCCTGCCTGTGAAATGTACCACCTATGCTACTTTTCAACGTGTACTGCTCCAGCCCCGGGCTCAACTCCTCCCCCTCACTCACCGCTCGCTGTGGAGGGGCGGAAGGCAGGGCCAGCGGTCATGAGACACACATATTTACATAAATACCTCCTCCCAGGCCCACTGACGCGAAAAGTCTTCGACTCTGACTGGAAAAGTTTGTGGGAGCTGATAAGTGCTAGCTCCCTGTGCTGAGATTTCGCCTTCCCTGGGAAAGTAATGGACGCCCTGAAGTCTGCGGGCAGGGCTATTATCAGAAGCCCCAGCCTGGCCAAGCAGTCCTGGGGAGGCGGCAAGCACAAGAGTAAGTTTTGGAAACTTATTTAAATATGCAGAACCGCGGTGTTTAATCCCCTTTCCCTTTGTGATACACCGTGTTTACATTCGCAGAGGCTGTTTATGTACCTCGCTTTTTCGAGTAGGTATGTAGTGCCTACCCCGCGCGCCAGTCTGAGTTGATTCCATTTGCATTCTGGTACCTGTAGTTAAAAAAAAAAAAATACAGGTAACAAAGCGGAGAAAAATCCTGACGAGACCGAGATTTATAACATAGAAAACAAATTGGCTACCTGCTCACCCCTGCCTTCTGACTGCTTAAAAATTACATCACTGCTTTTGTTCTATCATTATTATTTCAATGTCTTGGCGTTTTTGCCTTTCTTTACGGGTCGAAGAGCGTTTTAGAACTCTTGACATTAGAGTAATTCAACTATTTCCCACATTTTAACTGTGCTTTGTGATACGCACACTATCAAACGCTAAAGTTTCTATTTTTGCCCCCCCCACATACACCTCCAATCCAAATGTAATTTTTTTTGATAGGTCTCGCATTTGCGAAAGATTAAGCAATTTACATTGTAAATGACAATGCCATTTATTTATCTGTTTTCAAAACCAACACATAAATAAACAATTTGTCATTTGCAATGCCAATAGCTCTAACTTTGTCAAAGGCAAAACCGTTGCATTGCAAATGCTTGTATTTACATGTTTGAAAATTGACAGGGGTCTGTGGTTTCTCAGAAGTAAAACCGGGCCTCAGTATGGAGGCATACATACTGGTGATACAGCAAAGCAGCAACATCTCCTTAAGTCCAAAAAGTCAAGTGTGCGCTGCAAAGACAAAACAGTCCTTCGCATCGGCCTTTCTTTCTAGGCTGTCATTTAAGTCTAGCAAGGACAGGTCTGAATTTGTACATCCAGACATTTATTGGCTCCCTGTGCCACAATAAACACTATATCCATTTTGCTTCCACATAGCTGCCAAGTTTTCAGATTGCTTATGTGTGACATTTCCATAATTTCAGTGTAATTATGAGTTACATTCAACGACTATGAGTGACACTTTCTCGCAAGCAAAATCCACCAATGAAAATGAGGGAAACATATACATGTCAGAAATTATATCAGCTTAAGCAACGAAAAAACTAAGATCATCTTAAAACTACTGCAAAGTACTAGCAATAGAAATGCACTGGGACCCGGATATACCAAACAGGATGCGAGAGACCATAATGCCTGTAAATGAGTCTCATGTTCCATAACGCCCCTCCCCCAAAAAACTGGATAGATCTTTCATGGGTGGACTTAAACAGAACTGTGTGCCTCCCTCAGCAAGAACTGATCATAATGTGCTGAGATGCGGCCCTCTATCAGAAATGCACAGATGTGGCTATCTAACTAGCACCCAGTTGTGAGTTAGTATACACACCACCAGGCACTCAGAGCCATGCACATCGAAATTCCCACTTTTCGAAAGTGATATTTCCATCACCGTAATGTCGAACCCACTCCCACTACCGAAGACGGTTCACCATTACGACCTCAACATACTGTTGCTATTCTGCCGGTAGGAAATAACAGTCTCTCACTACACCTCCTTTTGCTAATCCAATGCGAGAAGCAGGCCTCATCGTACCGAACAAACCATCCAGAATCATTCACAAATCTTGCAGTCAAAGCACATGCACACCGGCCCAACGTCTTCCCAACACCGCCCTCTGTAACCAAGGAGAACTCTGACACAACAGGACACATGCAGAACCTTGCCATGTAGCTTTTTAAATTCCAAACCGAGTAACAGTAACCCGTGGACATTTGCCCCACCAGGGCAAACTTGTTGCACTATCGATGAGCTACCCCTGGTATAGGTTTGACCCAATGACAAGAGACTTACAGATAACTCAAATCAGCCAATCATATATACATTGATCACCAATATGTATATCAGGAGCACAGCACTTTGACACTGCACAACAATGCTAAAAGTCCTAAGCCAACAAAACTAGGTCAAATAATGAGGTCGGCAGCCAAAAGATTAGAGGAGACCATGCTAACAAAGTCAGGTCTAACACTTTCCCTCCGAAAATTCGAATCCAAAATTACCAAAGGTTGACCAAAGCACAGGGATGAATCTTCTGGACAGGAAGAGGAAGTTGATATTATATGTATAGTAGCCTCACACTCTATGGCACCTCTGTACACAAAATAATGTTTAAAAGATGCATTTCACGATCAGAAATTACGGTCTGCTCGAGTAAAAAATCAACCCAAAATCAAAGGTAATTGTATCCGTGCCAGTGTTAAAGAGCAGCTGCTTGCATTTGGGTAAACTTCATTCTTCCCGTGCTTCAATTTCATGAATCCTACATGACGTGGTATAATGGCATAATCTGGGGCTTTACATATCACTTAAACAATGCAAAGTGGTAGTGATTACACTGTTTGTAGGAGAGTTACAAGACACAAACATCTCTGTCTATCATCTCATATGGTACTTTGTGGGAAATGTAGAGTCCCCTAATGAGTGATACCTCCTACCTAGCAGTTGTTGTGCCACAATTGGGTGGGTATTATTGCTAATTACAAAAAGACTCAAATTTTGATTGGGTGCTCAGGGTAAATTAGATCTTGCCCTCTTTCACCACTGGCGATAACACATTATTCAACATTAGAGAGTGAAATTAGGCATAATCTGACTAAGATAAGACAACAAGGCATGTACGAAAATAGTGTTATGCATGTGTAACCTTGTGTAGTTTTTAAATCTCAGGTTAAGAAATTTGAAAATTTATTGCCATTGCGCATAACGTGAAATTGTTGCCTGTAGAGTCTAGTTCAAGGAGAAGATGTTTCACCGAGAGGCATTTTCACTTTAAACAAGATGTTTTCTCCTCTTTCGAGCCTTGTGCTGTGTGCCATTTTTGTAAAAAGTTACTCAAGATATCAGAAATGTACTATGGGCACGTGATGGGTGCAAGGACTCTACCTCAAGGATCCTCAAAGGTCCACTGCCCCTGGAGGTACACAACTGAGATGCCCTAGATCTCTACTGATGTAATGGAGTGGGCTACCACATGGAAATGACCAGGCATTTGAGAAACTTAACTGGTTCACATGTATTCCCTCTTTGTTAGGTGAAGATGGATTACTTTCAGAACATGCGCTGTCTGATGCGAAGCTTAATATGGCTTTCCAAGAACATGGTGGGGCTTTGAGCCTTTCCAACCACTTCAGGCTCCTCCCCAACCTGCCTGGGGTTGCTGGCATAGCTGGGAGGATTGGTGGTTCTAACAACAAAAGAACCGGGGGTCTATAACGGAGCTTCAAGTACTCCGAGCTGCTGCAAAACTCCTACATAAGTGAGTTAGGCGCTAATAGAGCTATATAAGTCTCTATATCAGAATGTGTGCCAGGACAAACCTGTCGAAGGACCTACTGAGATTGTTGGTAAGACCCGTACAGAGATGTTGGATTCCCATCAAATAGGTATGTAGATCACGTGTTCTCATTTGGTCATCCAAAAATGGGGTGGTATGTCTCTTGATCAATGAGACCCATCCATCGCCCTTACTCAATTGGGTCGCACCATCAATCGCTAAGGTACCCATGAACAAATGATAAAGATGGGATCGAGTGCAGTGCAAAAATCAAAAGATGTGCGAGTTAAAAACAAGGGGTAAAAGGATCAATAGGCGAAAAACTCTAATGTAATTTGTCCTTTCCCTCAAACAAACAAGAACAATGCAGAGGAAGCAGTCTAAACATATAACTGCATTTACAAGGCCAACATGTTTCAGCCGGTAGGGACAGGATCCCATGGCTTTCTTCAGGGCCAGAGTTCTAAGCATTAGCTACTGCATACATAAAGTGAGCGTAATGACAATCTGTAAAGGATATACATAAATAGTCCAAAATCGTGTTCCTCTGTACCAAACGGTGTCTCTTACATCTGTTAACAAGAAACAAGAAATAAATTGTAGTAAATCCTATCAAAACAGGAAAGACCTGGCACTGGCTTCTACTAATTAAGCCAATTTATTTTACTAATGTTACTCACCTGAATAGTACAGGGAGTGTACCTCACCTCTCCTGGAACCCAGCTCAGGAAAAAGGAGGCCCCGCTCTGTGAAGGCAAGGAAGGGGTAATGAACGGAAGGGTGGACAGTACTACTCTATCTCTCCCTCCAATACATAATATAGCCCCTATAACAGTCAAGCTTCACAGAGCCACAAAAGGGTGGAATAAGTCACAGAGCCCATAAAAGTCCCAGGTTCCCAAGATCCATCACTTAATGTAAAAAGCTTTCCTCTAAATCTGAGTGTCCTAAATAGGATGGAGCTAAACTGTAGCAGGTTTAGATCTGGGCTAGCAAAAGTTTGACAGACCAAGCCTGGTCTCATATCCCAGAAACATAGGTGAACCAGTCTATGCCACCCCAAAAGAAAAGAAGGCCAAAAATAAATCCTAATGAGCCACTAACCTGTCCGGCGTTGTCTCATTGCCGGACCCGAGCTTCGTGGGAGGCAAAAATGGCTGCCCACAGGAAGCTTATAAAGGAGATAGGGGCGGAGTATCACGTACTCTCGCGGAATTCGATTGAACTACAGAGTGATGTCACAATCCACTGTGTTGTAGTTCACCCAAGAACTACAAGATGACATCATTACGGCCATCTTTGTAGTTTGAACTAGTTAAAAAATAAAGGTGCTTTATTTAACCATAGCGCAACTGTTTGCAAGCGCGAAATAGTCGACCGAGCTGATGTCTATTTATAAAGATCCAACAAAGTGGTCTCTGATAATGATCCCCAAATGAACCCAAAGAAAGGTAGCCAATGGTGGGAAGGGGGGAGGAGGAGGAGGGGGGGCTGAATCATCCGCCCCTCACTTCAAAAACTGAAGTGGTAGAGGGCTGTCAAAACAGTACAATATCGTGCTGTGCCTGCCATATCAGAATAATGATGTTGCTTGTTAGTTCAAACTCACATATAGGCAAACAGTGTGCCAAGGGTACATCTGTAGAGAGCCCTAAAGGACCAAAGTGAAGGTGGGTGACCCTAGACTCAAAGGAAACTGAACCTAATACCTCCCCAGAAGATTCAGTGGTGCAGATTAGAGCACACCGTGTCCCTAGCGAAAGAACTACCTCGATAAAGTGTAGTCTAGATTGGTGGTTGCCTTGAAGTGTGACGTGTTTCCAGCAGAGGCGGGGGGCAGCAGGGGCAGCGCAAGGAAAAACAAGACTAAAAAAAGTTTGAGCACATCTTTTGCTGCCATCCCATGTTCTTCTGCTCCCTCACTTGCCCCCCATTCTTCTGCTCTCTTGCCAGCTGTGCTGCACAGGCTCCCAGTCTCGCAACGCAATTCTAGCTCTTCCCTCATGCAATTATTCCCAGCATGAGAGAAGCGCTGGGATTGTGCGAAGTCGACCAGTTTAACTCTCCATCGGTACTGGGAGCCTGTGCCCAGAGCACTGATGACATCTCACAGAAACAGCCTAGAGATGTCAAAATGCACATGTTGGTTTGGCTAGCCGTGGACAGTAGGCCACACTAACATGCACACTTTCAGTACCCACTACCACTCCCCCCTGCTGATGCAGAGACATGACCACACCCTGCCCCAGACTAACGGTCGCGGACTAGAAGTGAAAAGTGGAATGACTATACAATAGTTTCATTGTCATTTTATTTTTCTTCTGTGTGCTGGCATTTCACCAGTGGGACGACACTCTTGCACCATAGGGGAGAATCCACCCCTGAGTGTTTCCAGCCTGTCTCCGGACGTAGCGGTTGCTCCCCCTTGCCTCCTGCATCTCTGGGTATCGTAGCGCTGCTCTCCTCCTCACTGCTGCCAAACGAATCTGTGCATTGTAGCACCTCGCATTGCTGGATATTAATTGTGCCTGTGTGTAGCGCCTCGCATTACTGGATATTAAATGTGCCTATGTGTGTCCCCGGCGCTCCACCGCTCGCATCGCGTACATTGCCCCCTGAGTATTGCCTGACTGTGCCCACAGAAGTATTTTGCTTTGCTTTATTTGCCATTACTTGAGCCCCAATAGCCCCAATATCATTGTGTTAGCCTTTGTTTTGCTTACTGCCATTTGGTTGTGCCTCCAGCCCGTCCCTTCCCCCACGCTCCCGCCTCCCAGCCGCCCCGCCCACGCTCCGTCCCCCTCCACTCTCCATTTATGACCTACGCGCACCGAAGGTGTGCCAAAGGTAAGCCTGTCTACGCCTGTTCGCGCCTGGACCGCGCCCAGCGCCAGACCCCCTGGCCCTCACAAATCCACCACCTGCCGCATCACGTACGATGCCGCATCACTCTCAGCCCTTAACCCCGGACGTCCGCTTAACTGCCACCAAGCCGCCCCAGGATACACCCATGGACCATTCACCTGCCACTCCTGCAAGTTCGACTGCATTAAGAAACTCACCATATCCTCAGTTTCCAAACTGAGCTCCGACCCCAACCATCTGAAATGCATCCTACTTAACACCCGCTCGGTCCACAAACACGCCATCGAGCTATGGAACCTACTCGACACCACAGCGCCGGACGTTGCCTTCCTCACAGAAACCTGGATGAACAGCTCTTCAGCTCCCGACATCACCATTGCAATTCCGGATGGCTACAAGATCATCCAAAAAGACCGCACCAAGCAAACAGGAGGAGGCATCGCCATCGTCCATAAGAACACCATCCGCATCTCGACCAGCTCCGACGATAACCTCGCTATCGCCGAACACCTTCACTTCCAGATCCACCCCGACCCCAATACCACACTCAGAGGCACCCTCATCTACAGGCCACCAGGACCTCGCGCACAATTCAGCGAAGACATCACTGACTTCATCAGCCCCCACGCCCTCCCCTCCGAGAACTACATCCTACTGGGAGACCTCAACTTCCACCTAGAAAAGAATAATGACTACAACACCACCACCCTTCTGGATAACCTCGCTAATCTCGGACTCCTACAACTTGTTAACACCCCCACCCACTCCGCTGGACACACGCTCGACCCAATCTTCACCTCCAGCAAGCATATCTCCTTCGACCACACCACAGCTCTTCAGTGGACAGACCCATCTGCGTTCACTTCAGCTACAAAAAAACTACGACTCACAACCGTCCACAACCAATCCCCCGCAGAAACTGGAACAAAACTACAACCGACCAACTCCTCACATCACTGCACCAAAACCACCCTGCAAAATCATCGGACCCAAACCTTGCAGCCACCAACCTCACACAATGGATCATCCACAGCGCTGACGAATTAGCACCCTTGAAAAAACATCATCCCAAACAGACCAACAAAAAAGCCCCCTGGTTCAACGAAGACCTCAAGAAATCCAAGAAGATCTGCCGCACCCTTGAGAAAGCCTGGAAAAATGACCGAACCACTGACAACCAGACAGCCTTCAAGAACGCTATCCGCAAACACCACCAACTGATTCAATCCACCAAGAAATCAGCATTGAAGGACCGACTCAACAACAACGCCCAAAACAGCAAGGAACTATTCAACATTGTCAAAGAATTCACCAACCCCACCGCTGGAACGACATCACCCCCTCCCAAGACCTCTGCAACTCCCTTGCCTCATTCTTCCACAACAAAATCGCAGACATTCATAGCAGTTTCAAAAACCAGACCAGAATTCAGTCCTCCCCACCCACATCCGAAAAAAGCACCCCTCTAACAACCTTTTTGC
This sequence comes from Lissotriton vulgaris, assembly GCF_964263255.1. Classification (NCBI taxonomy): domain Eukaryota; kingdom Metazoa; phylum Chordata; class Amphibia; order Caudata; family Salamandridae; genus Lissotriton; species Lissotriton vulgaris. The sequence goes on along the minus strand of NC_141687.1, from coordinate 687,656,199 downwards.
CTGGAACCCAATCACCACTGAAGAAACCATACACCTGATGAACTCCATCCACTCAGGATCACCAACCGATCCTTGTTCCCACCACATTTTCAACAAAGCAGACTCCATTATCGCACCCCATCTACGAGATGTCATCAACTGCTCCCTCAACTCCGCTACCTTCCCGGAAAGCTGGAAATACGCCAAACTCAGCGCCCTCCTGAAGAAACCCCCAGCAGACCCCACTGAACTCAAGAACTATCGCCCCATCTCGCTCCTCCCATTCCCTGCCAAAGTCATCGAGAAAGCTGTCAACAGTCAGCTAGCCGCCTCCCTCGAATCAAGTAAATCCCTTGACTCCTCACAAACCGGCTTCCGAGCCATTAACAGCACTGAGACCACCCTCATCTCAGCAACAGACGACATTCGAATACTCCTGGACAACGGAGAAACTGTCGCCCTCATCCTACTGGACCTCTCCGCAGCCTTCGATATTGTCTGCCATAACACCCTTATTCAACGCCTCAGCAACGTCGGAATACAAGGTAAAGCACTGGACTGGATCACCTCGTTCCTCGCCGGAAGAACCCAGAGAGTCCGACTCCCTCCTTTTAGATTAGAGGCCACCGAAGTTATCTGCGGCGTACCACAAGGATCATCACTGAGTCCCACCCTCTTCAACGTATACATGAGCCCCGTCGCAACCATCGCACGACAACACAACCTCAACATCATCTCCTATGCAGACGACACCCAGCTGATCCTCTCCCTCACCAATGACTCTAACACCGCCAAAACCAACCTACACGAAGGGATGAAAGAAGTAGCCGAATGGATGAATGACAGCCGGCTAAAACTAAATTCGGACAAAACTGAAGTCCTCATCCTAGGTTCCTCACCCTCCGCCTGGGACGATTCTTGGTGGCCACCATCCCTGGGAAGCGCTCCCATACCTACGGACCACGCACGTAACCTGGGCTTCATCCTCGACACCTCCCTCTCGATGACCAGACAAGTCAACGCCATCTCCTCTTCATGCTTCAACATCGTGCGCATGCTCAAAAAGATCATCCGCTGGATCCCCTCCGAAACAAGGAAAACGGTCACCCACGCACTAGTCACCAGCCGACTGGACTACGGAAACACCCTCTACGCCGGGACAACGACCAAACTACAGAAAAAACTCCAGCGCATCCAAAACGCCTCAGCCAGACTCATACTAGACATCCCCCGCCAAGCTCACATTTCCTGTCATTTGAAAGACCTCCACTGGCTCCCCGTCAACAAGAGAATAACATTCCGTCTCCTCACCCACGCACACAAAGTCCTCTACGACCTAGGACCCGAATGCCTCAACACGCGCCTGTCCTTTTACACCCCCACCCGCCAACTGCGATCATCCACTCAAGCCCTTGCTGCAATCCCACGCATCCACAAATCCACCATGGGGGGAAGATCCTTCTCCTACTTAGCAGCCAAAACCTGGAACTCTCTCCCCACCCATCTCTGCCTTACTCAGAACCACCTTTCCTTCAGAAAACAATTGAAAACTTGGATTTTCGATAAGTAAAGTACCCCTCCCTTCAAGCGCCTTGAGACCCTTTGGGTATATAAGGCGCTATACAAATGCCGAACTTGAACTTGAACTTTCTTGTGATGGACTTCCTATGTGTTCCCTCACCTGTAGCTGCTTGGTGTTGTAAGGGGTGTCTACTTTCATTTTTGGTGCTTGCTTGACCCCAATCCAGTGCCCTTTCTCCAGGGTTGTTGCCAGTGTCTGCCGCTTGGTGTCTGCATAGGTTTTCATGTTTTCTTTCCTTTCCTGGTCAGTGGTCTTAAGCCTGGCCACGTCTACAGTGTGAGTTGCAGACCATTCTGAGAGTTTGGTTCTAACAGATCATCCAAACATGAGGCTGGCTAGGTTTTCTCCTGACGTTTAGTGCAGGGTGGTTCAATACGCTCATAGAACTTAGCACAGTACTTTCTCGATCCTTAACCCTACTTTGGTGGCTCGGTGCACAGTTCCTTTTAGGGTGGCCATGAACCATTCAGGTGTCCCATTGGCCTGGGGCCAGAGTGGTGATATCTTGAGGTATTCAATGGGTAGGTGGGTTAGGAAGTTCTTGAACTCTCTGCTGGTGAATAGTGGACTGTTGTCTGATTGTGGGATTTAGAGAAGCCCCATATTGCAAAAATGTCATGTAGTATCCAAATGATCTGTTCAAATCCAATTGACCAAGTCATCTTGGTCAGAGGGAACCGAGGCAATTTATCCACTAATATTAGGATGTATTTGCAAGTGGAGAGTGGGCTGACATAGTCAAAAGCCAGGCACTCCTATGTATTCTCTGGGAGTTCCAACATTGTTAGTGGTAGCTGCCTAGTTGATGGGGACAGACAATTGCACATGTAACATGGCCTCAGTTCTGCCACTACCATGTCATCCAGTTTTGTAAACAACAGTCTCTTTCGTAGAGCTCTTTTGGTGGCGACTATTCCTCTGTATCCCCCACCACAAGCTTAATGGTCTGCTTTTATAGGCTCTTGAGGATTACGATTTGTACCCCATCAGGATGATTCCTTTTTTGTCATTGTTAGCTCTTCTTGGATGTTGTGCCACGTCTTGATTTCTTCTGAGTCAACTTCCTATTGTTTTCTGTGTTTCCACTTTTGTGTCTGTCTTCCTTTGTTGAAGCAGAACCTGGGGATTTGATAGCGCCAGGTGTATGCTTGTGCTGACTATGAAATGATGGTACTTCTCTGCAATGGAGGGGTTTGGTCTTGTTGACTGTAGGGGGAGTCTTGAGAAGTAGTCAGCTGGGTTTGTTCCTTCCCCAGCTTGTGGACGATAACGTAGTCATACTCCTGTAAGAGTAGACCCCATATTAGAATCGTTAGGGGCATTTTCTTTTGTCAGTAGGCCCTGATGGCCTATTACGATGGTGAATTGCTTAAAGTATAGGAATATGTGGAAGTGTTCACAAGTTAAAAAACTGCCAGGTATAATTAATGTGAATATTATTGACAGGTGCACAGGTTAATCATTCAATGTAATTTTTTGAATAGTCAACATAGGCAATTACTTTGAAATATCTGGAATACTTGTGTAATTAACTATTTCAAATGAATATATTTTGTACAGAAATAGCTGCTAATTTTCTCCTGCACTGGCAGAGGTGGTGGTGTCATTTCCAGTTAAATGAAGTCTCTGTGGAAGGAGTGTGGTGTTACCTTTAAGTTCACAACTAAGCATGGGTGAATTTTGCGAATTCGCGATCCGCGAATTTGCGGATTTGCGAATTTGCGATCCGCAAAGTTCGCGAATTTGTGCGAATTTGCGGATTTTTGTTTTTTGCGCGTTCGTGGGGTTTTTTTGCGTGTTCGCGGGGTTTTTTGCGTGTTCACGGGGCTCTTTGCGTCTTTGCGAGCCGCTTGCATAGCGAAGTTACCCATGCAGTCGTTTATGGGAGAGGGAGAGAGAGATTGCTAGATAGATAGATAGATAGAAAGAGAGAGAAAGAGAGGGAAAGAGAGAGGGAGAGAGAGAACGAGAGAAAGAAAGAGAGGCTGCATCTCTGAAGGGCGAGATTCCTGAGTTGCCCCTACAAAACATACAGCTTTTTATTTTTAGCAAAATGCATATGAAAATTGTGCTGTAAAGGTCTCTTTTAGTTTAACCCCTCCTGACAACTCAAAATGGGTGTATTTGCCATCCTCTTCCTTCTTCCTGTTTTTTATATCTGTAAGTGCTTCCTGATGAGGTTTAATTCCTTGGACAGGTGCCTCGTTGTCTACTTGTAACTATTCTCTGACCCTGCTTCAAGGGTCAGAGCAGGGTCAGAGAATAGTTGCAAGTAGGCAACGAGGCGCCAGGAAGCAATTAGCAGCTGGTGTCCAAGTTGAAGTTAATTTGTTTGTAACCCTTTTGTAAAAGGTTACAAAGAAATTAGGTTCAACTTTTGCACCTGCTGCTGTAACCCTTGCTTGGCTGAAAATTCGTCCCCGCTGATTCGCGGATTTTACCGCGATTTCGCGAGATTCGCGGATCGCGAAATCGTGGAAAATCCGCAAATTTGCCCGCTAAACGGATTTTACGTCCACCCTTATTCACAACTCCTTACCACCCATAAGGTATTGTGCTGGTTGAGCGATTCAACTGGACCCCCATAAGTGCATGATTATGGGTCTTGAGGAACCTATGAGGCGTAAGTGGGACGTCCTCTTGCCATGCCTTCTTTTTGCTTACTGTGAGGTGCCACAAAAGTCCCTAGGGTTCAGCCCCTTTGAACTGTTGTATGGACACCCGGTAAGAGGACTTGAGTCTGGTCAAGGAAGGCTGGAGAGCAATCTCCCAGGAAACCTCCCCAGGATGTATACAGTTACATGCTGGCCTTCAGGAACCAGATTTGGTGATTCAGATAACTCGCTCAGGCGAATCTGGAAGCCAGCCAGGAGGACATGAAGCGGTGGTATGATCAGAATGCCACTCTGATTGAGCTTCAGCCTGGGCAGAAAGTTTGGGTCATGGCCCCTGTAGAGCCTTGCACGCTCCAGGACAGGTGGACCGAACGTTTTGAGGTGGTGGGGCGCAAGAGTGATGTCACCTATTTGGTGAACTTTAGGTCTCCAAGGAACCTTATGCGGGTCCTGCATCTTAACTGCCTCAAGTCCCACTAAGAAAGGTCTAAAGTGGGCATGCTCCTAGCGACAGATGATAGAATGGAGGAGGAGACCAAGCCACTTCCTGACCTCATGTCTGCAACAGAGCAAGATGGGTCAGTGGATGGTGTCAGTCTCTCTGCTACACTGACCCTTGATCAGCAGCAAGTTTGTCGGCAACTGTTGGGACAATTCTATGATTTGTTTTCCTTGATTACTGATGTCACAGAGTGATGCGTCCATGATGTGGACACTGGGACAGTCCTCCTGTGAAGCACAAGGCTTACAGAGTGACTGACAAGGTCAGAGCTTACATCAAGGAGGAAGTCTCCAAGATGTTTGCCTTAGAGGTGATTGAGTCCGATAACAGTCCTTGGGCCAGCCCAGTGGTTTTGGTCCCAAAGGCTGCCACGCCTGATGCCACACCCGAACTCCGGTTCTGTGTGGACCACCCAGAACTCAATTCAGTCACTAGACTGAAGCACACCCCATCCCCAGAGCTGATGACCTCATTGTTCGGTTAGGGGCTGCACAGTACCTCAGCACGTTTGATTTGATGCCTGGGTACTGGCAGATCGCCTTGACTGATGGGGCCAAAGAGAGGTCAGCATTCTCCACACCAAATGGGCACTACCAATTACGGGTTATGCCCTTTGGGATGAAGAATGCCCCTGCAACCTTTCAGAGGTTGGTCAGCCAGGTGTTGGCTGGACTAGAGTATTTCAGTACCGCCTACCAGGATGACATTGCGGTGTTCAGTGCCAGTTGGGAAGAACACTTGCACCACCTCTGGGAAGTGTTGATGGCACTGCGAAAGGCAGGCCTTGCGATAAATGCGAGTAAGTGCTAGATCGGGCAGGGTTCTGTGGTGTACTTGGGGAACCAGGTAGTGAGCGGCCAGGTGATGCCCCTGCAACCCAAGATTGATACCATCCTGGCATGGGAACACCCTCAGACTCAGACACAGGTGAAAGTCTTTTTAGGACTCAAGGGGTACTACAGGAGGTTTGTCAAGGGGTATGACACCCTGAAGACTGCCATGTGCACAGCACCCGTGCTTCAGGCGCCCAACTCCCCAAAATAATTTATTGTCCAAATGGATGCAACAGAGCATGGTGTGGGGGCTGTTCTATCACAGAATAATGAAGAGGGCCTAGACCAACCTGTAGCCCTCAGCAGTAGGAGGTTACTTCCACGGGAACAGAGGTGGAGTGCAATTGAAAGTGAATAATTTGCTGTGTTCTGGGCACTGAAGAAGTTGAGACCATACTTGTTTGGGACTGACTTCTTGGTCCAGACCGACCACAGGCCCCTCAGATGGTTGATGCAGATGAAGGATGAGAACCCAAAATTGTTGAGGTGGTCCATTTCTCTATATGAATGGACTTTACGGTGGAACACCGCCCTGGTACAGAACATGTCAATGCTGATGGTCTGTCCAGATTTTTCCGCCTTAGTGATGAGAACTCCCAAGGGGAAGGGTAGTTCTCCCCACATTTCAGCTGGAGGGGACAAGTTTTAGACCTGGTATCATTGGCGAGAGGCTGTTTTGTTGGTTAAATGCTTTGGGCACTGTGCCACTGCTATTCAGTGCCACAGTGCAAGTGCTCCCTATGTTAAATTATTGTACTGATTAGTGACTCCATGATTTGGTTATTTTATTTACTTGTCAGACCCTACTACAGTGCACCATGTGTGCCCAGGGCTTGTAAATCAAATGCTGCTGGTGAGCTTCCAGCACTGGTTTTGCCACCCACAGAAGCAGCTTGTAAAGTGTGTCTCAGGCCTGCCATTGCAGAGCCTGTGTGCAGTCTGTGATTGCCATGTCGACTTGGCCAGTGCACCAAATTGCCAATCCCTAACCCTTCCCTTTTCTTCATATCAGATACCTATGGTAGGCCCAAGGGCAGGATGCATTTTACGGATAAGGTAGGACATTCACTGGTGTGTGTGGCATGTCCTAATAGTGAATTACAGCCATTGTCGTTTTTCACTATTGCAAGGCTATCTGCTCCCCATAGGCCAGAATGGGCTGTTTGATTATTACATCTTATTATCCTAATTGACTCAGGGAACATGGTAGAAATTCGAGTTTAGTATGCCTGAACTCAGTATGATAAAATACATTTCTTAGTGTAGTTGGTTTTAACATTCTGTGTTTGGAAATACCACTTTTAGAAAGTAGGTATTTTCTTGCCTAATTATCCAAGCCTGCCTCTGCTAGGTTGTGTATTCCATTTCTCTGAGTGACAGAGGCTGGGGTATTCCAGGAGAAAGGTGAGTCAGTACAGTGCTGAATAGAGAGATATGCATCTAGATGGGAGGGAGGAGTTGCACCTGGGACCTGAATAGGGCTGGGCCGTCCCTCTACAATGCTGGCTCCACCTCATGTGGTGTGTCTGATGTCCCTGACCTACACTGTGAAAGGAAAGATGGAGTCTTGTCAACAAAGTGCTCCAGTACTGACTAGAACTGGTTTAGACTAGGCAGAGGCCTCTCTGCCTTCAGAGAACAAATAGAAAAGTAGTATAAATATTGCGACCCAGACCAAAGAACTTTAGATCACTTCTGGGAACAAGACAAACCTTTTGCCAAGGAAAAGAACTAAGGAAGCTGCAGGAGTTTGGACTGCCCCTCTGCCAGTGTGCTGTTTGCTGTTGCTGGGTTGGCCTGCAGTGGACTCTTCATTGCCAAGGAAAGGGAAAGAACTTTTTTAAGAACTTCATCATCTTGCAGAATATTACTCCAAGGGCTTGATTTGAGCTTGCCTCCTGACCAAAGTCGCAGGGATACCAGACTTCCCCTCCTTCTGTTTGCCTGCATCTGGAACGTGCTGTTCTAGTGCTACAGAGGGGAATCCGCAACCTCGACGCTGGCAAGCGGCGTCGGAATCTGCAACGAAGTCGTGAGCGCTGCTCTGACTTACGACGTGGACCTGACGCCAGCCGCCGTGCCACATCGACACCAGCGACAACTTCATAAGCCTGCCATAGCCGTGAGCGCTGCTCTGACTTGCGACGCGGCCCGATTTCTGCTGCTGTGCCACATCGACTCCGAAGACAACATCATCGTGGAGCTGATCGTCGACGTGGGTAGTCAAGAATTTATCGACATCGTGACATCGTACGTAACCGTGGTTTCGGCGCCATCGTAATGTCACCTCCTCTCTGGTCTGGAATGGAAGCCTCACCTGCCTGCGCAAGCATCCAGGAACCGATGCTTCTTCCCCCCCGAAGCAAGGAACTGATGCCACAATGCGCCAACGACGCCGCATCTCATCAACGCCGTGAGCTGTCATTGTTTTCACTTTTCCAAAGTACTGTTCTTCGTGGGTCTATCTCGATTCCGGCGCAACGCCATGCACCTCGCGGTTGGAGCTGTACTTTGGGATTTCTTTGACCATGATGGTGTGTTAACTCCAGTTGGGGTTATTTGTTGCTAAATACTATTTTTAAGTGAATAACCTATTTTTGAACTATTCCTGCCATCTTGAAGAATTCTTATTGAGTACAGTATGGAAAGGGGCGACCACTCGGTCCCCCCGAACGTATGGTGGAGTGCCTCGATCCCCCCGGGAAGCCATTTTTGGGCGGGAGGCGTGTCTCGGCTGGTATGCCCGAAGCGGCGTAGCCGGGGCGCGCTTTCTCCCGCCCTAGAGTGGGCTGGCCTAGACACCGACGTAGCCAGCCTCGCCCTAGGGGCGGGCAGGGGCGGGTTCTCGCCCGCCCTGAAGACGGATAAAAAGAGACGCAAGACCAGAAGACGTCCTCTTGTTCTTGTGCTCCGAAGCTGCACCTCCTCGCTACACGTGAGCTCGGGACAGAACGAAGAGCCAATTTTGAGCGTTTTGATCCTTTTTCTTGTCTTCTAGATACTTCCTCGGGGAGATGCCCAAGAAAGGCGCGAAGAGAATGACGACCGACCAGATGGTGCGGGCCCTTTGCAAAGAAGTGTCCGACATAAAGAAACGGTTGGCAGAACGGGACGGGGAGGAGGGTACGGGCCCTGCGCCGGCTGGAGGGAGACCTAAGAGGCCGAGAAGGGTTCCAGCCGGTGGAGACGTCCCGGTTCCCTCTGCCCCGCTCGAGGCGCCGACCCCAGTACCGATCGAGGGGAATCCAATCCCTGTTGTCGTCACCCCGACACCCAAGGGAGACATGCCCCCCGAGCTGGCAGCACAGCTAGCAGCATGGTTGGGGGATAGTAGTGATGGCGCCGCGGCTGCCGAGGCACAGGCGCTGATAAAAGGACTTCGTGAGAAAAGGGAGGCGGCTAAAGACATGCCGCAAGCGGCAGAAGTCGCGTCCGGTTCAGGTAAGCGGCCATTGCCGATTGCAAGGGACGAGTCAGCACCCTCTCGTAGAGAGAGACTGGGACAACATGTGCCTTTGGCTATAAAGGAAAAGATCTGGTCTGGGGAGTATGTGAATATTTTCTCCTTGCTTGTTGACCATTATGATATGGAGCATGTTAAAAGTCAGAAGGACTTAATGCATCCGAGTGTTTGGCGCGCAAAAATGGCCGCCTTTAAGGTGAATGAGAATATTGGCAACTGGGGCAATGCGTGGGGTATTTTCACATCGATTTTGGGGGGTCGTAGGCCCGAGTTGCTTCCTGAGTTTCCCGTTTATCAATCACGAATTATGGGGTACTCGACATCGTATCAAGGTAACCATTGGTTTTGTTATGACAACCTGTTCAGGAAAGAGAAGGAACATAACAAGAGTTTGACTTGGGATTGTTACGATTCTATAACATGGGATAAAATGAAAGAATCGGGAATGTTAAGAATGCCATTGGTTGGGAGCAATGTTATTGATTACTCCCGCCAAAATGTGGGGACGCCCTTTCGTCCAAGTACGAGCACCGACGACCAGTCAAGGCCCGCAGGCAATACAGGGAGAAAGGGTTTCTGTTTTAATTTTAACAAAGGGAAGTGTACCAGGCCTCCGGGATTGTGTAAATTCAAACACGAATGTAGTACGTGTGGGTCGTCCCATCCTGAGTCATCGTGCAGAGCCAGAACGGGTGAGAATGGGGGTAAGGGGGGCGCCAAACAGGTCTAAGCTTGGCCAAGGGGCGCCGTTACCAACCCCGATTGATACCTTGGCAATGATTCCCTGGCTCAGCGAATACCCGGATCGTACTTCTGCCGGGGTGCTGCGGAACGGTTTTTCACATGGTTTCCGCATCCCGGTGGGGGACTTTCAGGGGGTAGGGATGTGCAAAAATCAACTTTCCGTGTTGCAACATACATCTGTAGTGCATGAGAAAATTCAGAAAGAGGTTAGCCGGGGACGGGTTGCCGGCCCGTTTAGTGTACCCCCGGTACCGAATTTTGTTTGTTCTCCGTTAGGGGTGGTCCCCAAGAGGGACCCAGGTGAGTTCCGTTTGATCCATAATCTGTCTGCTCCACATGGTCTTTCGGTGAACAACGCAATTGATCCGGAAGTTTGTTCGGTGCGATACGCATCGTTTGATGAGGCAGTAGCCATCTTGAATCGCCTGGGGCCCGGGACGTTGATGGCGAAATCTGATATCGAGTCAGCGTTCCGGTTGCTCCCGGTACACCCAGACGATCAGCGTCTTTTGGGATTCGGGTTCCAGGGGTCATTTTACATGGATAGGTGTATGCCAATGGGTTGCTCTATATCATGTGCTTATTTTGAGCAATTCAGTACTTTCCTGCAATGGGTGTTTACTAAGAAAACGGGTTTTCGAAATGTAATGCACTACCTTGACGACTTTTTGTTCCTGGGCTCCGCCGGAAGTCCCGAATGTGCCCAGGCCTTAGATGAATTCTGTGTGTTGATGGGTCATTTTGGTGTGCCATTGGCAACGGGTAAGACTATGGGTCCCACGACTTGCCTCGAGTTTTTGGGGATCGAGTTGGACTCAAGGGAGGGGTGTTTCCGTTTACCAGCTAGCAAAGTGTTGAAATTCAGGACAGCCCTCCAAGTATGTTTAAATGCACCTAAGGTTACACTGCACCAGTTGCAACAATTAGTGGGAAAGTTGAACTTTGCCTTGAGGGTGATCCCAATGGCTCGCCCGTTTTCCCGCTCGATTGCCCAATCAATGGTTGGCTTAAGAGAAGGGCATCATCGCACGAGATTATCGGCCGAAGTCCGCCAGGACATGCGGATTTGGTTAGCATTTTTGGCGGACTTCAATGGCCGAGTCGTCTGGAACAAGCCAGCCGTGTCCTCCGAAGAGCTTGGGCTATGGACAGATTCAGCAGGAAGTATAGGTTTTGGCGCCATCTTCGGCACAAAATGGTCTGCACAAAAGTGGCCCCTATGGTGGCACGAGAAGGGGCTGACGGGTAATATAGCTTTCCTTGAACTATTTCCCATTCTGGTGGCCCTGAGTACATGGCCAGACGGGTTCAGAGATCATTCTGTCGTGTTCTGGTCCGACAATATGACCGTGGTAGAATGCATCAATAGTCAGGCAGCCCGTTGTAAATTGATTTTGAGGCTGCTCAAAGAAATTGTCTTACTGTGTATGCAACTGAACGTGATATTCAGAGCAAAACATGTCCCAGGGGTGATGAATCAGGCTGCTGATGCACTGTCTCGTTTTCACATGCAGGCTTTCTCGGGTTTCCTTCCTTCAGCGGACCCAGAGCCGGCACCCTTCCCCGAAGCTCTCTGGTCTCTCGGTGCCCCGAACTTCGTCACCTCGTGGGAGAGAGTCTAGCACCCAGGACAAGGAAGGCATATGAAGGGGCGTTTCAGGCCTATTTAGCCTTTTTGGGGGAAGAGAGAGGGGGACTGTGGGGGCAGGAAGAGTGCGTAGTACTTTTTCTGATGTCTTTACGTAGGGCTGGGAAATCGGTGGCTACGGCCCAAAGGCATCGTGCCGCCATTTCCTTTGTTGCCAAGGCCCATGGCATCCAGGACCCGACAGCGTCTTTTACGGTACAAAAAGCGCTGCGTGGGTGGCAACGCCTAGAGGGTCGCAGAGTAGACGTAAGACGACCGATAGGTCTGGATAGGTTGGCCCAGTTACTGGCCTCACTCCCTAACACGTGCTCGTCCCCTTTCGAGACCTGTTTGTTCCGGACTGCATTTACGCTGGCATTTCACGGGGCTATGAGAGTTAGTGAGCTGGTTGCAAGGAACAAACAGGATGTGTCGGGGGGCTTGTGCAGGGAACATGTCCGGAGCAGGGGCGATGCGATGATTGTCTCCTTTCTCAGGTCCAAGTCCGACCAAGACGGGAGGGGGGACTGCACGATCATTCGCCGGACCCCCGGATCCTCCATGTGTCCGGTACAGTGCTTAGAAGACTACCTAGCACGAAGGGTGGCATCATGGGGGGGGACATTGTTGAGGCATGCAGACGCCACCCCACTGACGAGGTTTCAGTTTCAGCGGGTGCTTGCAATGGCCATTGCCGCAACGGGCTTGGACCCGGGCGAATTTGGGACCCATTCCTTTCGGATAGGGGCTGCCACTGAAGCTACAGCCAGGGGTCTTAATGTAGAACAAGTAAAACGTGTGGGGCGTTGGTCCTCCAATTGTTATAAGAGGTACGTGCGATTGCACATGTTGTGAAGCTGTAATCATGTACTCACGCCTCTTGTCTTTGTTTGTTTTCAGTTGCGCAAGCCTACGAGGCAGGGCGGACTGTGCAGTCGACCCAACACCAGGCCAGCGGTTGCACATCACCGGCTGTAAGGAAGGAGGTGTGGGTCGTGGGCCACTCATACGTGAGACGGGCCGCGGACGTATTCAAAGCAGGTGACATGGTTCACGTACCTGGGGAATACGGGTACAGAGTGTCCTTCTACGGAAGGGGCGGTCTCTGTATTGACCAGTTTCAGGCATTTTTTGAGGGTTTGTTAGAGCGGATGAGGTCACCGCCGTCCATAGTCATAGTGCATTTAGGGGGTAATGATTTGGTCACTACCGGTAGACGACTTCTCCTGGAGACTATGCTTTCCACGGTAAGTTGGTTAGCAAGGAGAGTTCCGGGGTGCATAATTGCGTGGTCTCATATGATCCCACGAAAAGTATGGCGGGGGGCTATCTCGATCCCTGCTTTAAATCATTCTGTTAGAAAACTGAATAACAAAGTGAGTAGGTTGTTCCGTTCCAAGACATTGCATTCGATCTCGCATAGTTGTATTAATGATGACAGTATGTATCTGGGGGATGGTGTGCATTTGTCGAGGGTGGGGAATGAGTTACTCATAGGAGACTTCTTAGCCTGGTTAAAATCATTAAAACATGACCTTTAGGTAGGAGTTTTGTGGGGGGTCCGGATAGCCGGTCAACTATCCGGACCTGTGGCGGTAAGGTCATGATCGGTGAGCACTAATTGGTAGATCCCTATGAGTGGGCGTCACCCAACACGGATGGGAGCGCTCGGGAGAGGTGGCCATTGGCCCCTCAGTGGGGAGGCGGTCCCGTCTAAGGGCGGGTCGCCGGAAGTAAAGGAAAGGCGGTCAAGGCCCCTTCCTTTGTAGGAGGGGTTACAGCCCCCTCCTGGGGAATTTCCCGGGGCCAGGGTCATCTGCGACGGCAGATGCGGTAAGTTGTGTGGGATGGGGGGAGGTCCACGATACCTTCTAGATACCACACCCAAGTCTTCGAACGACCTTTAAATGGCGTCGAGTCTTAAGTGCCCCCGTCAAGTCAAGGGAAATTGTTAGTAGTTGCACTTGAGGTAAGCCTCTGTGCTGTCGCCCCTCACAAGTGGGAGGGGTAAGTCTGGTTAGGGATCTTGACACCGGTTATGACCTTGCCGTTGGCCCTTAAACGTTAGGATGTACAATTTCAGTGTTTCTAGAGAATGTTTTTGTTGGATGCTAGTTCGGCTAGGAGAAACTCTGTATTAGAGAATATGTTAAGGTGAGCCAAACATCGCAATGTGATAATGAAATTGTACATAAAATGAAACGTTTAATGTTTTAATTTTTTGTTTTAATAAATACGGCCGGGGGAGGGTCACTCCCTCCCCACATCCAAAAACTTCAAGAACTGTTTCCGGTTTCCCTCCTTTTGGGGATTGTGTTGAGAGGGGGTGGCGGGTATCTCAGCCATATGGAAAGGGGCGACCACTCGGTCCCCCCGAACGTATGGTGGAGTGCCTCGATCCCCCCGGGAAGCCATTTTTGGGCGGGAGGCGTGTCTCGGCTGGTATGCCCGAAGCGGCGTAGCCGGGGCGCGCTTTCTCCCGCCCTAGAGTGGGCTGGCCTAGACACCGACGTAGCCAGCCTCGCCCTAGGGGCGGGCAGGGGCGGGTTCTCGCCCGCCCTGAAGACGGATAAAAAGAGACGCAAGACCAGAAGACGTCCTCTTGTTCTTGTGCTCCGAAGCTGCACCTCCTCGCTACACGTGAGCTCGGGACAGAACGAAGAGCCAATTTTGACCCACCCACCAGCCCCTGAGGACAGCAAGTTGTTGTGCAATAAAGTGAATTTATAAGTTTGTTTTTCCATTCCGTTTACAGGCTGTGAAAGTATCAGTTTGTTGTTGATCATAATAAAGTATGGTGAATATTGTGTAGGTTGTTTCGATTAAAATGATTTGATATAGTATTTTTAGCATGTTCCTTCGGTCGTAGCGACCAATGTTTTTTGTAGGTTTGAATAAAAATTGTCGTATTTATTTTTTGGTAGGCGGTAAGGTCATGATCGGTGAGCACTAATTGGTAGATCCCTATGAGTGGGCGTCACCCAACACGGATGGGAGCGCTCGGGAGAGGTGGCCATTGGCCCCTCAGTGGGGAGGCGGTCCCGTCTAAGGGCGGGTCGCCGGAAGTAAAGGAAAGGCGGTCAAGGCCCCTTCCTTTGTAGGAGGGGTTACAGCCCCCTCCTGGGGAATTTCCCGGGGCCAGGGTCATCTGCGACGGCAGATGCGGTAAGTTGTGTGGGATGGGGGGAGGTCCACGATACCTTCTAGATACCACACACAAGTCTTCGAACGACCTTTAAATGGCGTCGAGTCTTAAGTGCCCCCGTCAAGTCAAGGGAAATTGTTAGTAGTTGCACTTGAGGTAAGCCTCTGTGCTGTCGCCCCTCACAAGTGGGAGGGGTAAGTCTGGTTAGGGATCTTGACACCGGTTATGACCTTGCCGTTGGCCCTTAAACGTTAGGATGTACAATTTCAGTGTTTCTAGAGAATGTTTTTGTTGGATGCTAGTTCGGCTAGGAGAAACTCTGTATTAGAGAATATGTTAAGGTGAGCCAAACATCGCAATGTGATAATGAAATTGTACATAAAATGAAACGTTTAATGTTTTAATTTTTTGTTTTAATAAATACGGCCGGGGGAGGGTCACTCCCTCCCCACATCCAAAAACTTCAAGAACTGTTTCCGGTTTCCCTCCTTTTGGGGATTGTGTTGAGAGGGGGTGGCGGGTATCTCAGCCATATTGTGAATTGTTGTCGTTTACGATCTTGTGATAAGTCTATATAAAGAATACTTATTTTTTAAAAACCTGTGTGGTGTCCATCTATAGTGTTTTCACTTTATAACTCTATGTATTCACAAATGCTTAACACACTGCCTCTGAGATAAGCCTGTCTGCTCGTGCCAAGCTACCAAGGGTGTGAGCAGGGGTTATCTAGGAGTGTAATCCCCTTATCCTGACTTAGAAGTGAGGGTCCCTATTTGGACAAAGGTGCTAGCCATTGCAAACTAGAGACCCCCAGTTCTAACAGTCACGTTGTAAATTTGCCACATTTTTTATGCCGCAGTTGCGTCATATAAGGGACGTTTTGAGAGCATATAAGTGACGAATGGGGCTTGTAAATCTGCCCCACATCCTATAGAACACGTGCCACGGATGAAAGCTGTAAATCTAGAACTTTCCAATAATTATTTTGCAGCTTTTGCAGAGGCGGATAGAACGCTAAACTGCGTAGCAGTGCGGGCTGGAACAGTATTTCACTGGGTCAGAGAATTCAGATTTGCGCACGGGAGTTCGTGTAAGAACACCAAAAAAGTGGTGTCCCAGAAGAGCGTCCTGGAACTAAGAACAGTTAAATCAAGGTAGTACTTCTCGTCGAGGGTCTGATTCAGTAGTTTCGTTAAGAGTCATCCATCGGGGGGAGGGGGGGGGGGGGTAGGGGAGGGAGGCACCTCTGTCCCATGTAAATAGAATCTCGTGACTATCCAGCAGACATTCCTTCCAGCAGGAAATTGAGGCAAACCATCTTAAAATAAAACAAACAGCGACCTTTACTTTTTATTGCCCGTTTCTTTTATTGGGTCTAGCCAACCGGAAGAGCAGAGAAACAGTCACGTTTTTATATCTTTTGGGAATCTTTACGTTTACTCTTCAGGCTAATAAAAGACTTACATTCCTTCTGCAGGTTGTTGTTGTACGTCATTATACGATGAAGACGCCCACTGCCCCCAGGATAAGGTTTGCACACAAATAGACCCAGTTAACCTCAGGATTAAATAGTTATTGTTATTTGGGCAAAATATCCTTAACTCGTGCTCTTTTTGTATTGCATTCCTTAATATGAAAAGGGAGCATCGTGTTTTTATGAGGCCTATTTTTGTGAAACAGAACGCTTGTTCGGCATTAAAACATCTGTCTGATTGCACTATTTAGGCACTTGCGATTGAAATTGTGAAACAATGTTTTTTAAATATTTAAATTTTAACACATTCCTTTCGGTGGTGTATATCTACACATGAAAAATATACTGCGTTGTTGATTTTTGTGTCTAAAAAGTTCATTTCTACCACAGAGTTCATACAAATTTAGACAAGCGTGAAAAGGACTGAGGATAGGGGAGGACCAGGACGATGTGGTTGGAAATACATGAAAGCAAACGGAGAAAAAACAAACCGATACAACCTTTTATTCATATCCTCTTATTGCCAGGGTAATGCTCCATGGTGCTCTAAGAAACCTTCACAAGGTGGCGCAGCGCTCGATCATCAAATGTATTTACAAATGCAAGTTTAATGTAATCCTTAATATACATTTACAATGGAGGGTGAACATATTTGTGCCCCTTTTTAGTGATGGTGAATATAAAAGCATGCACTAAGGGGCGGATTTACAAACCCCTTGCAACACTTTTACGCCGCCATTGCGTCACTTTTGTGACGCAGCAGCAGCGTAAACAATGCGCCACGTTGCGACTTATTTACAACGTGACACATCTAGGTAGATGCGTCATGTTCTAAAGCGTCAGGTTTCATGTAGGCGTTCTGTCGCAGGGTGGGCGTTCCCTCGCAGGAAAGCCACGTAAAACTGACGCAGTGAAATCTATAAGATTTCACTGAGTCAGTTTTACAAAGCTGCTGCGTCAAATCCTTACGCCTGCTTGAAGCAGGCGTGAGGAGTGACGCGCCACGTTGAGTATGGGTGGCCCCTGTGCCTTGCAGGAGTTGTGTCGCTGTTGCAACGGGACTCCAGCAATGCGCTGCCCGTACGCCACAAGATGGGTCACGCATCTGCCCTTCCTTGCACCATTGTGCGCCGCATTGTAAATGATTCAGAAAAGGGGGTGGTGATGAACAGAGTGTCTGAATTAAGCAGACCACTCTTACCCAGTCCAAAGATCAGGGCTTGATCCATCACCGTTATTTATCTCACTGCACCATCCCAGCTCAGAACCTGGCTATATGCAAATCAGTCTGTCCCTGGCCCAGTGCATCATGGGAACAGGGCAGACTAAACTACCAAGCCAATTCTTCACCAGAAAGGAGACAAGCTACCGGATAGCTTGTTTCCTTCCCAGTATAAGAATTGGCTTGGTAGTTTGGTCTGCCCTGTTCCCATGATGCACTGGGCCAGGGTCAGACTAATTTGCATGTAGCCAAGTTCTGAGCTGGGATGGTGCAGTGAGCTAAAAAACGGTGATGGATCAAGCCCTGATCTTTGGACTGGGTAAGAGTGGTCTGCTTAATTCAGACACTCTGTTCATCACCACCCCCTTTTCTGAAACATTGTAAATGCGGCGCATCTGTGGTGGCGCAAGGAGGGGATTGCGTGACGCATCTGTTCTGGCGCATCCCTGCTGATTTGCAGAGATGCGCCAGAACTTGTAAATATGCCCCTCAGTGTTAAACAATGATGACCCAGCTCTGGGTACCCAAAGTATGAGACGTTTTATAATTGCCCTCGAATATATCTGGCATATTAAACAATTGTCGTCATTTCAGACGTGCTGCATTGGTGTGTTTTCTGGTCAGCAAACACTGCAAACAAGCATAAAATGGCTAATCCCAGGTATCTGCAGCTACTCCCAGGGCCCACTGTCAAACATACTGCCACCTGGCTAGTTCAAATTGAAAATAGAAATCATAATACTCATAATATGTTACCCATGATCCTTTGGAGTTTATTTCAAATAATCTCCAATCCATTTATAGCATGTAATATATATTTCCATAAACATAAGCATGTAAATATAAATCCCTAAACAATAATTGTCACACAATTCTTCAACAATGGGTTGTTATTATTAGCCATAATTGCACATCCCAAGTCAGGAGCTCCAGTGCATTTCGGGTCACTGAGACCCTTTCTCAGAGAAAAGTTATGCGCAAACGATATAAAATACCAAATTATTCAAAACAATTTCAAAACTGTAGTACTTAGGGACAACTCACCAACCATGCACCATACACCGCAGGGTGATTTCTATTAAACTTGCTGTAACTCTTAAACAATGAACCCACTAAAACCAGAAAGGTGAGAACAGCATGCCACCACATCTTATGAAAGCAATGCAACCATTCTATGCGCATGGTAAATTAGCACATGACTGCAACCATCACCATGTGTTAATCGCACCACCTTGTTAACATCCATTGATCAAGCCAATAATTTGGACACAGTAAACTAGTAGTGGATTAAAACGAACAGGACTCTTAACTGAAAGCCAGCACCACAGTGAACTGCTTAATTTCTGCATAATTTTGTAAACCTAAGCACGTGACGGTGATTTGTGTGTGAATGCTAAGAGGCAATAGGTATTACTGGTGAAAATTGATTATCAACTGTGGAGTAGTAAATGATGGTGTATGTTTGAACATGTGTGTCTGTTTACTGGGCGAGGGTACAAATCTAAACATGACCTAGGATTATTGAGTGATATTAACACTATGAGCAGGAAGTCAGGTTTCTGAGAACAAATCTGAACAGATACTCAAGAATTCGTGGTGATGGTGCAAACGTGAACAGCTGGTTTAGGGATAATGGGTGATGATGCAAATCGGAGCATGCACTAATGGCCACTGATTGATGGTGCACATGCGGACAGGCACAAAGCATTGCTGAATAATGATGCAATTCATAACATGCAATACGTTTTCTTGAGCTGTTGGGCATCTCTTACCACACCCTCAGCATTCTGAGTGATATTTTTCCTTAGTTCTTCAGATTTGACCATCGTTCAGTAGTCCTACATGTATGCTTAGAATTGTTTCATCAGTCAGTGACCCTTGAACTATGCTCAGATTTCTTATGGGTGTTGGGACACATTTACACAAAATAATACAGTTATTAAACAATATGTATCTGCCTCTATTCTAAACTTATTAAGATGTTCCACGTTATATGCCTCGTCTCCTTCATTAAATCCTGTACATGGAAAACTGCTATGCCCTCTACTGCTCGAGCAGTGCGATAACTGTACATTTATTACTCACTAGCAGCGGGTTCCGATGTTGTCCGGGTATGAGATGCTGCCGGCCAGTAGTATATTGTTTTGTAGGATTTCGTTTTGATAGCATTTCTTATCTGTGACAGGCCTGTGAAACGCTCCGATTCACAGTGCACTTCTGATGCACATTAGAGTGCGCGTTCAGTAGTGTGTGAACTCGAGTTTCCCTACTTTATTTTTCCTTGCAATATTATATAGCGCGAACTCGACAACATGACATGAGCACAATTTACATTACAGAAGAACACATTCATTTGTGGTAGGCACGGGGAGACAAAGCGATTTGCCTGGAATCACAGGATGTTGAGCTAATGCCGAGATTCGAACGTAGCTCCCCAGCTCTAAAGTTTGCAATTCTAGAACTTGTGGCGGGAGGACACTAAAGGATCGAGAGGCTGCTCCTGCTCAAGCTGGGCAGCGGCGGACCCTCTCCTGCCCCCACACTAAGTACCCGGATCTACCTGATTAATTGACTCACAAAGGCTTGGAACCCCCCGCAGGTGCAGCTTGGCTGCTGTTGCCTGGTTCCATAATGGCCGCCACCTGGGAGCTGAATGATCACTGGAGGCCACTTAAAGCTGTTCTTACCCCCCGTTTTCCCCTTTGATTAATCCTTATCTGAAAGCTCCCCCCATGCAACCTACCCCATAGAAAGCACAAGAAGGATGGCACCAATTAGGTCAACCCCCGCCTGTTCCAAGGGCGCTAGCGTCTCTGGACTCACTCTAAGGTTTCAGCCCTGCTACATATCGCCTTCACCCCCTGCAATAACCACTCCTATACCTCAGCCTACTCCCTGTCCCCCCACTACCTACTTCATGACACTGTCTTCCACCTGCAACAAACATTTAGTTTACTTGGTGCCCCCTCAAGCACGGCTCCCATAGCAGGGTAGACCCTCAAGTCCCCACCGAACATTTGTCACGGGTAGCTGACCCATAGCCGACAGTTCCTAATCCAAAGGAGTCCCACCCCTATCATCAGCTCACCCCGTACCCCCTCCACAACTAACAATAATGCCACCAAACACGCCATCTTCCGGTGAACCTCCCACTTCGATCCATGTGAAACCACACGGCGTGAATGCCTTCGCGATTAGCTTCCCCCCTAACCTCTCTCCGAAAGCGAGAAGAAACCACAAACACAATCTAATCAGACAAAACCCAGAAACGCTATTTGTAGACACATACCACTGCTCCACTAAAGGACAGATTAAGATGGATCTCATCTTCCACACAGATTGACCAGAAAGCTGGAACACCGTAGTGAGAATGCAACTGCACATATCTAAAACGACGATCACCTCACACAGCTGTAAACTGACGACCTCCCTGCCCAACCAAGTAACTAGAAAAAGGAACACATCAGTGACCATTTACTCAAATGGTACAGTTTTGGTACAGGCCAATAACGAGAACTTAGAGGCCTTTGACTCTCTCTTCCCTACTCACTGCTCCCCACACCTTCAATCGCGTCGTCCCGCCCCACCCCATCCCCCTTCCCCGATCAACCAGCCCATGCAGAAGATGCAAATATCTACCTCCTCTCCCCCGATGAGACCCCCCAGCCTCCCACTCAGAAACTCCCCTCTCTCCTCTGTCCCTATGAATTGTGACCGTAAGTCCTCTAAAGACGATCAGTCCCATCAGCCCCCGCTATCCTATCCTCTTCAACATCACCCCAGCATCCCACGATCCCAGCCCACGGACCCCCATCAATCTTTCGGAGAGGATCAAACCCCTCCTCCCCATCAATCCTACCCGCTTCAACAACATGACACCTTCCCTAGTGGTCCTGGGTGGCGAGCATCATGGGACCAGGTGGTGCCCATCGGTCCAAACCCAACTCCATACAGAGGTTCAACTATTATACCAGAGGGGCCCACTATGAATAGCAGGCCTGGGGGGGTGCCTTTCCTCAGCTTTGAAAACAAATGTAGCCTCTGGCCATTTGGAATGATAGTCAATCATGAACAAGGCAAAACCTGAACTCTCAGGTAAACAATTAAAGGGACCTGACATATCAAAAGCAACTTTCTGCCATGGCTCTTCAGGCCACTTGACAACCTTCAATGGTGGAACATGCAATTTTAGCATGTTTTCACTTGCTACACAATCATTTCATTCTTTGACAATGGGATCTATGAATCTATCCATGCCTGGCCACCAAAAGAAACTTCTAAACAACCGCTTCATCAACGATATGCCAGGATGTGTTTTATGGGCTATTTTGAGTATGATGTCTTGCATACCTCTTGGAGGAGAACACTTCCCTGATTTAAACAGTAAACTACCTTCACAATCTAGTTCTCCTGATACATTAAAGAACGGTAAAAGATCTGGTCTTACCATATTCTTCTTTGGCCATCCACCTAAAACACATTTTTTTAAATCTCACCACCTGTCTAGTTGTTCACAATTATTCTAACTGTCTTCTGTGATTGGTTAGAAACAATATCACCAATGGTAACAACAATATTACATTCCTTGGTGATATTTACCTTATCTTGGTCACAGGGTAAATGAGAAAGAAAATCCCTTGTGATGTTTCTCTTTCCAGGAATACTCTGCATTGAAATTATATTCTTGCCACTTTGATGTTAACCTTGCAATTCTGGCTGTGGAGTTCCAACCCCCACCCTTGGATAGAATGTTGACCAACGGTTTGTGATCCGTTCTAAGAGTAAATTCACTGCCCCACACATACAACCTGGAATGTTCAACTGCCCAAACACATGCAAGGAGTTGTCTTTCTATTACAGCATATTTCCGCTTGCACTCATTTAATGTGCTTGATACAAAAGCAACATTCCATTCTGCTTTGCCCTCTTTTTGCAAAAGAACTCTTCCCAAACCATATAACTAGCATCCACCATAATAATATTTTACTTCTTCATATGAAAAGGTTTCAAAGTGGGTGCATTCACAATATCTTTTTTCATGCTCTCAAAGACTTTTTGTTCTTGTGTCCATTCAAATTTTACATTCTGTCTAAACAATACTCTTAAAAGTGCCATTTTCTTTGCAAATCCTTCCACAGACTTACTATATTATTCGCACATCCCGGCGAATGATAAAAGTTGCTCCTTGTTGACTGGTGAAGGAGCTTTATTAATGGCGTCAAATTTTTTTTTTTGGAACAACTCCATCTCCAGACAATGTTTGTCTTAGATACTCAACTGAACGTTTAAACAACTTGCATTTATGTGCCTTGAGAGTGAGACCATAGTTCTCTAACCTTTTACAAACCTCATTTAAATGCATCACATGGTCAGACTCATTCCTGAAAAAAAAATATATCGTCTTGGAAGCAACTAACATACACATCGACATCCCTGAACATGTGGAACATGACTCTCTGGAAAACTGACTCCACTGACGCCAGTCCAAAAGGCATTCTTGTATATTGATACAAACTAAATGGTGTGGTGAAGTCTGTGTATTTATTTGATTCTTCCATTAGTTCTATTTGATGGTATGCTGAAAGTAAATCTAGAGTGGAAAATATCTGAGCACCTTCAAACATAGAAACCACTTCGTTAATATTCGGTAGTGGGTGCCAGTCAACTACAATGTTTGAATTTAGAGCCCTCAAGTCCACACAGACTCTCAATTGTTGTTCAGGTTTCCGTACGAGAGCAATCGGTGAAACGCATTCAGAGGATTCAATAGCTTTGATGATACATTCATCAGATAATTCCTTCAACATCTCTTTGAGTTCCTCCCTAATATTGAATGGTACTCTACTTATGTTTTGCTTAACTGGAACAACATTATCTTTTAACACTATTTTATGTGAGAAATTCTTCAACTTTCCTAATTTATTACAAAAACATTGTCATATTTACCAATTAATCTCTCTTCTCTGCAACTCAATTTGACTTCTGTATTACCCACTGCAATTTTATTAAACAACTTACCATCACACAAGGACACAGGTTCACTAGACCTTGTATTCAATGTTAAAACCATTTCCATTGGTCGCAGCAGCCTAATACATTCACCCTTTCTGTGTAATATATAATTTCACATCTGCACATCTGCTTTTGAAATGTAATTCTACGTGGAAGAAACCATCAATGTCAATGTTTGTGCAGTCAAATCTCTTTGCCATTATGTCAGATGGCAGTAAGTTATCATATTGCATCATGTGACCCAATTTTTCTTGGTAGTACTACTGTGCGATGATTGTCCACGGTGAAGTAGAATCTACCAGGAGCATGAGATTTTCCCCTAAAATCTGACATTCGCAATTTGGAGATTTCATCATGTTATCTGGAAAACCAACAATAATTGATACTACAAATCCCTTATTAATATCGGATATCGGATCACAGGGTTGGATGATATCATTACTACCCACTACATAGGACACTGTGCCTCGTGCTTGTGTAGTGTTATGTCTATTATCCCTACACACACTACTGAAGTGTCCTATCCTACCACAATATTTGCACTCTTTCTTTATTGCTGGACAACCCGGAAAAGAAGCAATGAGAGATCTATTACCACATCTATAGCATACATTATGACTAGCAGAAGTGTAATTCTTTTTGTGGACTTGGGAGTAATTGAATTTGTTGACATAAAATTTTCCACTAGGCATATAACATGTTTGATGATGTTCATTTTTGGGTTTAACAGCACATATTTCTTCTTCCATAGCGGTTTTGCTAGAAGTTTGTTTGACAACCTCCATCCACTTCTCAGATTGTTCTAACGCTTTAGCTTCAGTTATGGCTTCAGCCAAACTGGTATCTCCCATGACCCATAATTTCGCTTGGATTTTCTTATTCTTTACGTGTACAATTATTTGATCTCTTATCATTTCATCAGTTATTAGACCAAAATTGCAATGTAGAGATAATGCTCTTAAAGCTGTCAAGAAATCATCAAACGATTCTTCTAAAATCGAAATTTGATCAAAGCAATACTTGTCAATGGTTTAAACATATTCTCTACTCTCATTAAATCCTCAGTGTGCTCATTGGTGTTTTTTCTGCTTCCATCATTGGGTACAACAATTTGTAGTAATGTTCTAAAAATTATCTGTCCCTCAGAACCTAAACAATGCAAAAATATATATTTTTCCTTTTAGCTGCCATGCGTTCCCCATCTATAGCCTTCATATATGTTATGAATTCTTCATTCTACCTTGACCATGGCATAGGTGGATCCCCCTTTAATTGTAAAAATTTAGCTGGAGGATCGAACTGCATTGTGGTTAAATATTTTACAACTTAATGTATATATATCAATTAGTATGGTAATTAATTCCAAGAAATTGGCTCCAAGCTGGTGCACAGTTGTTACAATCCACTAAATAACATATATAGTCTTACTATTTAGCAGTATTATAGAATCATTAAAAGTAAGCAATTGAAAGCAAATTGTAAAGCGAGTAAATGTTGGCAATTTGTACATAGAACTCACTTATGTGGTTAATCTGCATTAATTAATTCCTCGTATGCTTTTCTACGTAAAAAATAAAGTAAAGGTTGAATCAGATAACTGGCATCTTGAAAAGTGAATTGCAGTTATTATGGTAACCAAAATGGCCGCAATGACCCTACACGTTGTTGACGCTGACACGCAAATGACGTTCCTTCTTGCGTGAGCTTATTGATGACAGCGATAATAATGAAGTTCAGAACGTACTCCTTGTGGAAGCCGTTGTTCAAAAGACGCCAAAGAATACGATGATGGTATGTCAGATACTCTTCTCACTTTTTTTAAAGGATGCAATTTCCTGGCAGTGAATAACAATGAATATTTTTCCGGATAAAAACGGTGTGATCTCCGTGTTCATTACAACAAGAGCACTGTATTCAGTACACTCAGCAACTATCCTGCGGGTGCAATCAGAGCACTATAATTATACAGTTACGGCCGCTGATGCCATCAAATCACAAGAGGTATTGACTTTGCAGACAGAACAGCATAAAAATCGTATTCGTTGCCAATATTATGTACAGCAAGAAACTCTACCGCAGGTGTAATCAGAGCACAATAAGTCATACAACACAGCCGCTGGTGCCATCAAATCACGTGAAATGCAATATGTAATTATAAACGAAAATTCAAAAAATAACCGGTATAAATAAGACGTCTCTAAATGAGAAAGAATCCCAGATAGACTAATATAGTAGGAATATATATATAAAAATAATCCAATTAGTAAATAAAAATTAAGATTTTCTTCATGGGTTCAAGAAGCACTCTGTACCTGTGCTGATGATGATGATGACAAGAGTGGTTCTTCCACTCGTTGCCAATGTTAAAAAGGAGTCCAATATCTAATAAAATGTAAAGTAAATTTATTCTCAGCACAGCAATGTAACCATCCATGTACAGCTGCAGATGAAACTGGGCAACAGACAAGAATCCAGTACAACACAAGCCATACAGAATCTGGAATGTGCATAGAAAATAACCATAGTCCATGCTAAGCTTGGCAAGCAGCCAGATGATTTAACAAAGGAGGAAGAAGTGGGTTGAGAGAGATATAAAAGCTAAGAGAAGGATGTAACAAGGAGGTTAAGCTGGATTATTTTCTGTACAGCAGGGTGCCACTGCTGCTTCGCAGCTGTCTGGTCTGTCTGTCTGGCAATCTCTGTGAACCTGCCACTGAATTCCCTGGGGTTCAGAAACAGGCACATCAGACAACCCCAGCGACAGAAAGATTTGTGGAACAGCATAAGGTCATGGGGGTAGCCAGGATAGCAGGGAACTCATAACACAATTCTACTCCAGTGGATACAAAGAAGAGATTAAAAGAACAGCGTCAACACTGTCTCAATAGACACCACTACCATTAAACAATTGAATTAAGGTGTGGGGCCTGGTTACAAGTGAGACTGTTAATTTTGATCCGTGCGTAAACCACAGTTTACACATGGGTCGAAATTACGAGCTTGTTTTATTTAATGCATCCAATAATTATGAGCTGAGTTATAAGAATCAACCTTCAATAAATTTCAGCAAATCAAATGTGCCGAAATGTAACCGGGGAAATCGAATGGTATTTACCATACCATGTAGATTTTGGTATGTTAAACACCAAAATCCACATGTTATTCCCCACAAACTCATAACAGGTGTTTTTTATCACATATTAAATAACATACCCCGCGGTATGTGAGATAAATAACATCTAAACTCTTATTTATATTATTATTTTAACCTCAGAGATCCCCACGGACATACAACATAACTGGGCCTCGGCCAAAATTGACACATTTGGGCGATGGACTGCACCCTAATGAAATGTTTGATGGACAATCTTAATGACTTACAGGAAAACCCCAAAATCATTAGCAAGATTTAATAAATCATGAATTAAAAAGTCAACCACCAACCACATCCAAGCCATTCGCGTTCGGACAATATAAGTTAATTGTGTTTGCTAATGTGCTTCAATTGTAACCTGTACAAATGGCATCCGAACGGGTGCAAAATCTTGCAGTACCTGGCTGACGCAATATGCCATGTCAAAACTGGAATAATTGCATCAACACTCACTTATTTACATACTTTACTGTGTCTAGTGGATGGCACACATAGGAAGCAATAAACACTAACTTCAGACACCTTTTCAGACAGATTAACATGTGAATAAAAGCTGGACTTCAGACTCTCTCCAGGGGAACATTATGAGATCAGACATGAGAACGCTAGGATCTTTATATTCCCTTCAAATCACACATAACAGGGAATGCAACAGCGCACTTCATTTTGGATTGAGAGAAAAACTCTGTATTTTGAAATGTTGTAACAGTGACAAACGCTTCAACCAAATGTGGAAGATCAATCATTAGGAACTGATAGTAGTTCTCACCATAATACTTTGAATATACTTGATATCTCTGTAACCTATTTTTAGTGCTCATCCTACCTTTTCACCTACATCACCATCTTCCTTTGTACTCTGCTCAAATGTCACTTTCCTGTCTTTTTTACTCTCTTGTGGCTAGGCTGCTCATTACCTTTGTGGTGAAGGGGGATAGAAGCACACTGCCGACACGTCTCAGCGTCATTACCTCTTTGCATCTTGGTCGATGAAGTGTGATGTTTTGAGCTCAGTACATAGTTCAAAAATGTCTTAGCTAATGCCAAATTTTTAGGTTTAAATCTAAATCTTTTTATTGAAAGCAGCACATTCAAAATGGAACGTACATAACCCCCACAAAGGGAAACCCCTCTACCCCCCAAACACCCCATTCCACCCTTTCCCCCCGCCACCCCATCCAGTGCTCATATTCATCTTCCCGTGCCCCTCCCACTCTGGCTCGTGGGGGACTCCTAATTCGTACCGCCTTAGGAGTCCGTCTCTTTGGGCCCTGTAAGCCACAACAGGAGGAGGTGTCTCGGGCAGGTGTGTTCCCTGAATTCAGTGACCAACAGTGAGTGAAACGGTTGCCAAAGGTCATCATATTGATCTATGTCTCCAGTTAGGGTGAGTGATAGCTTCTCCATCCCCAATACACACCACATCCTATGTAACCAGCCTAAAGTAGAGGGGACTGTAGCAGTGCGCCAATGTGTAAGAATGTTCTGTACTGCAGAACCCAAGGCGATGGCCATCTGGTGCTCCCTGCATAGGCAGGGAAGCGGGGAAGTTCAGTCTGAAAATGGGTGTCAATGTCATCTATTACCTGGGTCCAGTAGGCTTGGAGAAAGAGACAGTCCCATAAAAGGTGTAACAAGGTGCCTGTGTGTCTGTAACCCCGCCAGCAGTTTTTGTCTTTTCTGCGGTCCATTTCATGTATTCGTTTTGGGCTATAATACCAGTATATGGAGACCTTCGTGAGATTCTCAGTGAGCCCAGTATGGTACACAGAGTGGCGCGCTCTATAAGAGATCTGATCCCATTCCTTATGACTCAGCGTCCTGCCTAGTTTGCGTTCCCAGCGTTCCCTGCTTCGGTTGTAGAAATGTGTTGTGGGTGGTTGCAAGAATTTATAGAGGTTGGATATCAGTTTGGTGTCAGATGTGCAGGATAGAAGCCACCTTTCATATGGTTGGAGTTTCCTGTCTGCCGTCTCCCTCACTTGTGGTTGGAGTGCCCAGTGACTAACTTGCATGTAGCACATCCGTTCCGTCTCTGGGAGGTTATATTCCTGTTTAAAGAGTGTGAAAGGAAGTACCCCATCTGGGCCGTAAATATGATAAAGGACCCGGCACCCCACGGCTCGCCAGTGTGTAAAGGCTCTTGTCGCTAGGCCTGGAGTGAAATCGTGGTTGTCAATCAGTGGCGTTAGTGGTGAAGGGAAAGTGGTTAGTTCGTGGATGGTGTTAGTGGCGTCCCACGCCTTCAAGGGGACCCGTGTGACAAGCAAAGCATAGAGGTTAGCGGGCCGGTGGGCCTTACGAAGAAAGGGGATTTCTTGGAGCGGGCGCCCTGCAATCGCCTGGTCTTGAAAGAGCCAGTGCCTCTTTGACTCCCACTTGCTCCATTCCACCAAGTAGCGTAGTTGTGCCACCTGAAAGTATTTGCGTAAGTCCGGTATCCCCAGGCCCCCAGCTTCGGGACTCAACATGGCCAGTGCCTTCTTCAGTCTCGGTTTCCAGCGTCGCCAGATAAAGTGAGCCAGGTCTGCCTGTGTTTGCTGAATCCATCCTATCGGTGGTTGCAGCGGTAACGCCCAGAAGAGATAGAGGATCTGGGGAAGGACAGTCATTTTAATCGCTGCGATCCTGCCTAGCCTTGAGAGGGGGAAGTGTTTCCAGCGTCCCAATTCCTCACGTATCTTCCTTTGGAGTGTAGTATAGTTGGCCGTCGTCATAATTGGAAGTGTAGGGGCCAACTGGATCCCCAGATACTTGCACCGTGCCGGATGACCATTGGAGAGGGAGGATGTTTTGTAAGTAGGTTTTTGTGGAGGTATTCAAAGACAGATCAAGGGCTATGGACTTGTCCGCGTTCATTTTGAATGTCCATGTCAGCAAATGCGTCTAGCTCCGCTATACAGGCTGGTAGGTCTGTCCGCGGGTTCTCTAGTGACAACAGGACGTTGTCCGCATGGAGACTGATGGTGTGCGTGAATCCACCAAATACTATCCCAGTTGCATCACGGTTCTGCCGAATCCTTTGAGTGAATGGCTCCATATAGAGGGCAAATAATAGTGGGGACAGCGGGCATCCCTGCCTTGTGCCTCTCTCAATACCAAAACTCTCCGAGCTATAACCATTGACTCGTACTATTGCCGTGGGGAACTTATAACAATTAAAAATGAGGGTGCGGAATTTCTCCCCAATTCCGACCTTCGCCAGTACCTGTTCTAGGTAAGGCCAGTGGACTCAGTCGAATGCCTTTTCGGTGTCTACCGCTAACATCATTCTCTCCCCTGGTATACGAGAGGCTTTTTCTATGAGGTGGACGACTCTTTTGGTGTTATCTACCGTCTGACGTTCGGGGAGGAAGCCGGCTTGATCTGGGTCTATAAGGCCTGGTAGGTGGGGAGCCAACCGAGCCGCTAGTATTCCCGTGTACAGCTTAAGGCCCACATTCAGTAGTGATATCGGCCTGTAGGAGCCGCATTTGGCTCTGTCCTTCCCCGGCTTGGGGATGACTGTAAGGGATGCCCGTAGGCGATCGGGCGGGATGGCGCCAGGTTCAGAAAAGGTGTTAAAAAGTCGGGTGAGAATCGGTGCTAACGTAGTGCAGAATGTCTTGTAAAAGAGGGCTGTAAAGCCATCCGGGCCATGGGGCTTTCCCCGACTTGAGTTTGGCAATGGCGGAGATCACTTCTTCGATGCGAATATCTCTTTCAAGATATTCTGATTGTGAGGGTGCTAGAGAGGGGAGCGTAACCGAGTCCAAATATTCGATCGCTGCCGAAGCGGCCAATGGGCTGCTTGCGTAAAGGGTAGCGTAAAAGCTGCAGAAAATTTCCGCGATCTGGGCATCCTCCGTGACTGTGGACTCATCTGGGCGGGAGAGTTTTTTGACCCCTTGGTGCTGACGTGCTACTCGTAATCTGTTCGCCAGGAGGTGGCCACATCTGTCCCCACCAGTGTAATAGGCATGTCACAGCCGCATGGCAGCGAATTCCGCTCGGTCCGTGTCTAGAGCTGCCAGAAGATGTCGTGCGGCTTTAAGTTGCTTCCAAATCTTGGGTGCCCCAGTTCACTGGTGCATTTGCTCAAGCTCATGCACCCGCTGCATGAGCTCCACACGCTTGCGTTGCCGATCCCTATTCTCAGCGGAGGAAAGAGCCAAATATTCCCCCCGAATGACCGCTTTCATGGCCGCCCATTGTATCGCCAAAGTCGTGTCAGAGTTAGCGTTGTGAGACAGGTAGTCTTGGATGGCGTCCTGAATATGCTTCACTACATCTTTCCTAGGAATAACGTGTCTCTAAGCTGCCAGACTCTGGGAGGATATGACGCCGGTGGCAAGGTGAGTGTGGTAGTAATGGGTGCATGGTCCGAGAGGGAGATCACTCCTATCTCTGTCGAGGTGGACAAAGCGCAAACTGGGCTAGAGACTAGAAGATGGTCCAACCTGGCATAGGTTTTGTGTGCATTGGAATAGTAAGTGTATTCTCTATCGTGTGGGTGTGAGTGGCGCCAAAGATCATGAAGATCCAGCTCTGTCATTCGGTCAATGCAACTGGATGAAAACGTTCCAGTTTGATGGGTGCGTTAAGCGGAACTGTCCAGAGTCGTGTCAAATACCATGTTAAAATCCCCCCCCCAGTATAACATACCTATCCGATGTGTCCGTGATGTCTGTAAGGGCTGAGTGTAGAAAGTGTTCTTGGCCCTCATTAGGGCTATAAAGAGACCCAATCGTAAACGCCAGGCCCCTTAGCGCAAAGCGGTACTCTAGCAATCTCCCCCTCTGCTCGGCACTCTTATGGCGAATTACGCTTTAAAATGTCGCGCCACGAGGATCGCCACCCCCGCAGTCTTAGTGGAGCAGGAGGAGAAAAGTTGAGTTGGAAATTTGCGTGAACAGAGCCTGTGGCAGTCACGGGCAAGCAGGTGGGTCTCCTGCAATAAGCAGATGCCTGCCTGGTCATTTTCTAAGTGGGACAAAATCACGCACCGCTTAATGGGATTGTTTAGGCCCCTTACATTAAGGGTCAGGACCTTAAAAGTTGTAGGCAGCATGCTTTACATAGGGAATAGACCTGCTAGTCTTCACGCCCGGAGGGGCGTGTGATATGTGTGTGGATGGGCGATGGTAGTCCGGTCGCGGAATCGGGCGTAGCCAGCCAGGCTGGGCATCTCGATCAAAGTCGGAGCACCGGACAACCCCCCCTCCTTCTCCTGCCCCCCCCCAAAACTCCCAAAACCCCCCCTCCTGACCCCAACCGTGAAACCCCAACTGGTAATCATAGTCTCAGGCCTACCCAAACAGAGTCTAGACCTGTGGTAAAGTCACCGTGGAAGTAGAGGAGTCTGTGGCGATGGCGACCCTGCTGGCCCCCCCCGCCCCTTCCCCATCTCGCCCACTTATAAGCAAATGCAGTCAAGATAACACCCTTCTGACTGTGGCATATCAGTTCGGATGAGTTGTGTCCTTGGATACCTCCTGGATTGCCGCTGCCTGTTCTTGTGCCATCGTTGTCGGGTCCGGTCGAAGGACTGCTTTGGGTGAACGGTGGCGACCCACCCTTTGCCACTCCAGGTGGGCAGTGTTTGGAGACTTGTCTTGAGACGGACGTGGTGAGGCTCCTTACGTGTGTGATTCCTCCTCGGGATCAATGCCTAGGAGGGCACAAGTGTCTCGCAGGGAGCGAAGTCGGTGCAGGGCCCCCTTCTATTTAAAGACGAGTTGAATATTGTGACCCCATGAGTAAGGGATCTCGTTATCCCGGCGGAACTTCGTTGCTACTCGGAAAGCTTTTCTTTTCTGCAGAGTGATGGCAGAGAGATCCAGATACAACGCCACCGGCTGGCATTGAAACTGCAGAGGCTGCTGTCGGCGGGCCTCTCGTAGGATTCTTTCTTTCAGGGAGAAGTCCGGGAGGAATGCTAATATGTCATGTGGGGGGGCCGGCTGCTTGCGTGCCAGACCCACCCTGTGGGCTCTATCGATGTGAATCTCAAAGTCCTCCCGCTCCCCCAAGATCTCTCGGAAAAGCTGTTGTAGGAGGCTAGCCATGCTAGACCCCTCTGATTTCCATGGCACTCCCCGCACCTGAATGTTGTTTCGGCGAGAGCGGTTTTTAAGATCCTCCATGTGTGCCTGTAAGTCCACCTGTTGCTCTCGAAGGCGGACCACTTCTTGCTGCAGTTGCTCCACTTCTTCACTCCTGGCGTGGTCTGCCTCTTCTATAGCCGCCACCCGCTCTCCCAGGCCATATACATCTCGTCTCAATTCTCTATGTTCTCCCACCATGTCCTGTTTAAGTGTCTGAAAGTCATCTCTCAGTGAGTTAAAGAGGGACTCCAGAAATGCTTTATTAATGGGGGCCCCTCCATCGTCCAGTCCTGGAGTGTCTTTTGTTGTCGTTGGTGGGGAAGGGCTCTTCTTCCCTTTGAGTGTCCCTTTGGTCAGCATATCTGTGATGGTGCGGCCTCCCCTACAGTTTGAGTTAGCCATGTCACGTTTGCCAGCCTGATTCGGGCGTCAACCCTGGCGAGAGAATTGTTGGTTGGGGGGTCGTCCCGCGATGTTTTGGTCACCCCGGCCTGGGGACGGACCCCTCTGTGGCTGTGGACCTACAAGCCTGCATCTGTTCCACTGCCCTGACTGGTAGTGCAAGGGGGCCTAGTGCCCCTTGTCTCCTCGGGCCTCAAGTGATTCCGGCGGCAATGTATT
Organism: Lissotriton vulgaris; assembly: GCF_964263255.1. Taxonomy (NCBI): domain Eukaryota; kingdom Metazoa; phylum Chordata; class Amphibia; order Caudata; family Salamandridae; genus Lissotriton; species Lissotriton vulgaris. The sequence goes on along the minus strand of NC_141687.1, from coordinate 687,623,140 downwards.
GTGTCTAGTGTATTGGCCGACCAGCCCGGTCCCAAGCAGCTCTCACTGTGTGCTGTGCTTCAGGCCTGGGGGAACAGTCAGTAGTGCTAACTCACCGGCCCTTGCTAGGCCGCTCCTGGGTCGTTGCTGTGATCCGACGGGCCACTCCGGTCCCCACGCAGGGGCTCGTCATTCGCGCTACTTCAGTGCTGCCTTGCCCCTCTTTACCTCCCTCGGGGGATATGACTGTGTCTCAGTGCAGCGTTGGTCCCCCTCCTCAGCCGGGAGGGTGGGTAGCCCCTGTGTTTTTGCTGCGCCGGTCCCGAGCATGTGGGTCCTTGGTTGCGATCCGGATGTTCTGGGGCTCGCAGGCTATTCCCTGCAGTGGGTCCTGGTTGTCAAGGGCGTCACGCTGTGGTTCTTCAGAGACCGCAGTTCAGGTGCCGGTGTGTTGCCCGTTGACCGGACCCCTTGTGTCCGAGGCCGCGTGGCGATGGCGAGAGCTGTGTCCGAGGCTTAGTACCTCTGGTTCCCCTGTCAGTTTCTAGTGTCGGCATGGGGGTTGGCCGAATGGCGCCCGCTGGGCCCAGGGGCCCACCGCGTCTCTCGTGTTCTCTCCCTCTGCTGGTTTGCAGGGGTCTGACCCCCGCACCTCCGTTGTTGTGGCTGTTTTGGCCCAGCCCTTCTCTCCCTCTGGGGCCCGCACTTCCCCGTACCTCGTTGGTGCAGCCTCCTGGAGGGCCATGGGGTCCGATGGTCCGGGCCGCTGTCTTCTGTGAGGGTCCCAACCAGGCTAGGTGTGGTTGCTCCGTATAGGCCCCAAAACCGGGGCCTCGATTGCGGTGTTAGCCCGCTGAGTGTCCTGGGGGCTCGAGGTCGTCCACCCCGCTGCTCTCTTCTCTCTCGCTGCCGCGCCCCTCGGTGCCAGGGTGCTCTGATGGTCTGGGCCGCCGTCCGCAGTGGGGGTCCCGACCTGGGTAGGCGCGGCCGCTCCATGGAGGCCCCAGGACCGGGGCCTCAATTTTAGCTTTTGCCCGCTGAGTGTCCCGGGGGCACGATGCCGTCCACCCTGCTGCTCTCTGCTTTCGCACCTCCATGCCCCTCGGTGCTAGGGCGGAATCCCAGCCGTCGATGCAACGGCTGGGCTGCCCGTCTCCGCGGCTCTCTCGTCGTTGCCGCCTGGGTCGACGACCCCCGTCTCAGGCCGCCATGTTGCTGCAACTCGGCTTGGACTCCGCGACGCGGCGGGAGGTGTTTCAGGTTTCCGCTTCGCCGCTACCTCGATGTCGGGGCTGGGCAGTCACCGTTACCACTCATGGGGGTGAGACATCGTGCAAACAGGGGGTTAGGTGCAAATATGGGGCTCGATGGGGAGCCGCGCGAACCTGCGTCTGCTCAGGTCGCCATCTTGGCCACACCCCCTAATGCCAAATTTTTAAAGCGTATCCCTAGACGTTGTTTCTGGATTCCTCTGTCATCAGTAGGGAAATTAGTAGTAGGTTGCTGGACATGCTGCCGCTCAATTTTCTCAGGCATAATTCCACTCGGGGCATGCAGGCACTCCCGAGCTCGTCAGCTCAAGCGGCTCAAGGGAGCCGTTTTATACAGTGAAGGGGGATAGGGGCACACTGCTGACATGTGTCAGCGTCATTACTTTTTTGCATCTTGGTCGATGTAGTGTGATGTTTTGCACTCAGTACAAAGTTCGAAAAATGCCTTAGCTAATGCCAAATTTTTAAAGCGTATCCCTAGACACGTGTTTCTGGATTCCTCCCTCATCAGTAGGGAAATTAGTAGTAGGTTGCTGGACATGCTGCTGCTCAATTTTCTCAGGCATAATTCCACTCCGGGCACTTAGGCACTCCCGAGCTCATCAGCTCAAGCGGCTCAAGGGAGCCATTTTATATAGTGAAGGGGGATAGGAGCACTCTGCTGACACGTCTCAGCGTCATTACCTCTTTTCATCTTGGTCGATATAGTGTGATGTTTTGCTCTCAATACAAAGTTCGAAAATGTCATATCTAATGCCAAATTTTTAAAGCGTATCCCTAGACACGTGCTTCTGGATTCCTCCGTCATCAGGAGGGAAATTAGTAGTAGGTTCCTGGACATGCTGCCGCTCAATTTTCTCAGGCATAATTCCACTCCGGGCACGTAGGCACTCCCGAGCTCGTCAGCTCAAGCGGCTCAAGGGAGCCATTTTATATAGTGAAGGGGGATAGGAGCACACTTCTGGCACGTCTCAGAGTCATTACCCCTTTGCATCTTGGTCGATGTAGTGTGATGTTTTGCGCTCAGCACAAAGTTCGAAAATGTCTTAGCCAATGCCAAATTTTTAAAGCGTATCACTAGACACGTGTTTCTGGATTCCACCATCATCAGTAGGGAAATTAGTAGTAGGTTGCTGGACATGCTGCTGCTCAATTTTCTGAGGCATAATTCCACTCCGGGCACACAGGCACTCCCGAGCTTGTAAGTGGATATGCTTTAAAAATTTGACATTAGCTAAGATATTAAATGGCTCCCTTGAGCCGCTTGTCCCCATTGTATCATAATTTGCTATTATTACTCAAATTCCATGACTAGATAATAGCATCCACTGTAAAATAATGTGTTAAGAATAATCCTAATAAACACACTGATCAATTTATCACACATTGTCTCAGAAGATGGTTTCTTTCTGGTTGCTGTTCAGTGAGATTCATGTTACAATTTGTCACACCTACAATTACACCTAATTCCCACTTGACATAGGTGCTGCATGCTGGAATGAATGTCGAAATGAATGAATGAAGAAAACCCTATATTCAGAAGCGTTCTACGACTCCCCCTGAACACCACTTGTTTCATCATACACACAAAGTTAAATCAGCATTATATTGAGGATTCCATGCGATTAGCCCCTTTGCTTCAGTGGGTGAGCATATGGACGAGCCCCTTAGCAATGTTTTAAAGAGACAACATTCTAGACTGTACCAGTTTGGATAATTGGCATCTTATCCCTTGATTTAACTACCTCTCTACATCTTTAAGGAGTTGATGCTGGTCTCTCTGTTTTTGTCCGCAACGTCAAGGAGATAAATCACAGGTAAAGTAACTCTTTTTAAAAAAGTTTGATGAAAGTAGAATGCAGGTAGAGCTGTGGAAAATCTCTGTGATGACTTATCATTGGACATCTGCTAGTGTGGGGTCAGTTTTTTATCTTACACTAGACCTGCTTTATGTCTGGTTCAGTTTAGTGACTTATAAGCACTGGATTGCCTATCGATGTATTGGGAGGCACTAATCGGGTATGTTCCTATAACGGGGTCTCTTCACAATCACTCATGTATTATATGTTTTTCTGTAATCACTTATGTTACCCACACAGTTTTTCTTAAACCTGTATTAAAATCGTTGGGATACCAGAGATGTCCAGATGTCCTGCATCATTTGCAACTATTAAACACCCCAATTATCTGCTGCTGGGTAAGTTCTTTTCTTAAGGCAACAGAACTCACCCTTGCATGACCAGTAAGTAATTACCTTGTACTTGAACAGATATGTTATTCAACTTCATCCTGAGGTGACCTTTATAATTTATCTATCCATGATAATAGTGGTTGAAACACAGAAAACGTAGACCAAAAATCTAGGTGGGTCGACCAGGTGTTTATTGACGAAGCTATCTGGCACTCCTCTGGCCAATTTTAATGGTATTTCAATATTTGATGCACGATACATGAAAAACCACACTGTGCCCTTGACTAGTTACCGCATGACTCATTTTAACATACTTGCATCCCTATATTTACTCTGTGAGTGAACAAAATGAGCAACCTTCAGGGAATCGTGTAGCTGCAGATAACATATACCCACCACTGATGCACTCCTGCCACCACTGGAAATGATCAACTGGGGAATCATTACTGGCTGTGACCTACGAGTGCTCTTCCATAATGCACAGATATCAATTAAACCTTTTCCTGTACATGGATCTGGAGGTCTCTAAATGGCCAATCTCTGCTGCAACCTCCACTAACAGCCTCCATTTGTTTCCATCCACTCTCCTTCATGCTGTTGCTTGTAAATTAGCGGATATGCGTGTTCACTCATTCTTTTGCTCTCCTTGAATTCTTGCCCTATAATGACTAACCTTTAGGGTAGCACTTGTGATATAATGAGTATAATACAGTATGTTTTGCCCTGCACCTTCACCAAAAGTGTTACACCCCTTTTTAGGTCAAGCCTGGCGCAGCTCACATGGGCTGCTATGCGGGGCTTCTTGTAACTACTCTGGGTGGGTCTGACTCCTCCCACGCATTGGGTTAGCTTTTGCGTGTTTCATTGTCTAATCGTAGTCTGCAAGAGGCTAAAGGTGGGTGCATGTCCCACCTCTTCTGAAAAGGTTAACTCTCACTGCATTTTTCCATGGGAGCGAGCAGTAGCGCGCAGGGTGGCAGCTGCAGTGCCTCCGTGTCTCCCCTGCACCACTCCCCCATGTCTCCCTGTGCCCCCCCCTCTATAAATCCTCTTGAGCTGCTTGTTTTTAGAGCTCGCCTCTCAATGCTCTTGGGCATTGAGCTTGCGAGAATATAGGGGCTTATCCAGAGGTTAACCAAACTGGCGATTGCATCCAGTGCCCGTGAAAAGCAAGCTCAATGCGCAAGCGCATTGACATAAAGCGCGTGCACATCAAAGCCAGCCATCTGTTCCCCAGCTCCTCCCCTAATTATTCACGGCCGGCCGGCCGTACTTTCACTTTCACGGCCACTAGGCCGTGTCTCGCGTTAATCCTCCCCCCTCCCCGTTCCCCCCTCCCCACAGCCATGCCAAGAGCTTTTACAGCCTTTTTTCTCTTTCGCAATCTTCTCTTTGCTTCTTTCCGCTGACCAGCATTGCAATATTAGACCGTTTTTTCTTTTTAGCTCCGGTCAACATATGCTGCATGTTTTTTACAGCTACTTTACACGGCAGGGATGCACCTTCTTGTCGATGGCCCTCGGTCTGTCATCAGTTTGCCTCTTGCTTTGTTCGTACCGCACAAGTGGAAGGTTCAGTCTAATGAGTTTTTGCCCCCTTTGCACAGCCACAAGTAGAGTCTTTCTTATCGACGGCGCCACCATGTACAACTCATCAATAGCGCCTCGGGCTGCTCACTCTCCTTCTCACCCGCCCCCCACCCCATCCGACTTGTTTTTCTTTTAATTGTGCCCCAACCGAAACGGACTCAGAAGGATGAAAGGCTTTTGCATGCGACTACCCAACTCATGCGAGCACGCCCCCCAGTTCTTCCTGGGCACCGCCGATTACCACACCCTCCCGCATTCCTTCACTTCCATTGCACCACGCAGTCCGGGACACAATCCCCCTGCATCCATCCCCCTTTAGCCTCCTCCCGAGCCATGCGATCCTCCCCACGTCCCTAACTCATCCAAATTTGAACTCAACCGCCCTTACTGAAACTTCAGCTCTCTCCCCACTCTCCACCACTAGCCCCCGCTAGCACATTGATCACGGGAGTGAAATATTCAGTTCACACTATTTATTTTGCTGATATCTTCGTTTTCTTAGGTGCAAACCGCGTGCGCATTATAAACACTTTGAATGTCCTCTCTTTAGTGTGTTCTGTTACTTTATATCATTCCTTCCGCTGTTATCTCCCTCTACTTACATACAAAGCAAGTGCCCGTCACAAACAGGCTGTCTAGTCTCTATTTAGTTTGCTGGCGCCATTCAATTCACAGGTGAACAACCTTTACAACGAAACTTTTACAACGCACTACCATTACAACGCGGTCATTACAACACAAACCATTACAACGCATTGCGCTGGGGGGCGCTCTAGGATAGGGAATACGTTTAATTTACTATCCAACACCTTCCCTAGTGTCCACGGGGACTGGTGTTGGAATAGTAAATTAAACTTTTCACTATCCAGCACCCCAAAGCGCTAAACGTTGTAATGGATTGCGATGCAAAAACCGTATTGTAAAGGCAGGCATTGTAATAGCCTGCGTTGTAACGTCATACATCCCTGTTTAGCCTGCTGTCTACATTAAAATCACACTTGGATTTTAGGTTACCTTCATTTGCTAGTTATACACATCGGGCGTGTATTACAAACAGTTGTATATTATATGTAGCTTTTGCTAGCACAAGTGATGTTGTTTACCTATATCTTAATGTCGATTAGAGCTGCTTCTCATTAAAATATATAAAAACATTGATAGTATAAGGCATTTTTTTTTATATTTTTCTATGAATCGTCATGTGTAATATAAAAAAAACTGATGTGTATAAACACATGCGCTCAGTGTTACAGTAGCGGACCATATTAATGCGATCTTCCTCGGTCTAATTTTTGCTGAGGCGGTAAATTAGGGTACTCTGTGGCAAAGGACCTTTGTTTTATATATCGTCTGCTTTTATTGTATCAGCATGGGGTCTGGCTTGTTAAAAGAACCGTAACAAGAGCTGAGCCATACAAAGATGTTGCGCGTAAATCAGGAAACAGTTGTCATGTAAACATACGGGAAAGATCATTCAAAATTTAAAAAGTTATTTATTTTTTAGCATTAGTGTTTTAATTTGAGGGACATTTATTGAAAGAAATTGTTTCAAATATGAAGCCTTCAAGAAAACGCGTGTACTCTAAAAACATTGACAAGAGTGAACCGAGAAACATGTTTCCCTTATGTAACCAGTTGCATAAATCCCACCACCTAGCTCACCCACTGCTCACACCCAATCACAGGCTTCCACCTCCACTGCTGAGATCCCCTTTCCCCGCCGACTTCCTTCCCTGCAAAAGCCCACACTTAGCTGTCGCCATTCACGCTCTCTGCCTGCTTCCCCCACTCCTCTAAACGATTTTCAGCACTTGGAGACATGCACACGCAATCCTAGCTCCAATACAATTTATAACTATTGGCATTTCAAATAACAAAATTAATACTTTTATAATTTGCAAAACATAAACAAAAATTAAAAAATATTTACATTTACCACACCAAAAGCTCAAACTTTTCTATTGCGAGACCTATTGCATTACAAATACTATAGGTGTCACATTTGAAAAAGCTTAAAGTATTGGCATTGTAAATGACAAAGCTATTAATTTGGCTATTTTCAAGACCAACACATTAAAAAAAAATTGTCACTTACAAAACCAATAGCTCCAACTTTTCTAATGCGAGACCTATTGCATTTCCAATGCTTGTTTTTAATGTACCCAGCGCGGCACGTTAATTTTTGGTCTGCAGTGCATTGTCCCTCTTCAGTTGAGTTTAAAATGTAAAATAATGGTTTAGAATGCTGTGCCTTATACAACGCTTTGTAATCCTAGCAGCTAATCACACACCTAAATACATTACTTCACACAACCTGCGCGCACTTCAAACATACTACATATTTATCGAGTTTCTCAGTAGGAGTGAGAAATTCATGACTGAGCCAGCCTCAGTTAGCTTCTTCCTGCAAGAAACAATATGTACATTTTCTGTCATGTTCATTTGTTTTTAACGATGCAAAATGGGCTCGCTGTGACAAAGCTCCTTCAGCCCACAGTAAAGCTGCGCTCCGGTACATTTATGAAATGTTTAATAATTGCATTTTTATTAGCTGCAGGTGGTAATTAATGTTCCTTTATATTTTGAAAATGGCCACTGTGTACATCGAAGCTGGTTCAGATAGGAGGTATTGTTCCCTGTTTTTATTAGTTTGCCCGTCATGTAGTAAGGAAGGTCACGTGATCACAGCTTGAAACCATCACATTAGCATAGTGATCTACAATGTAACTGAGATTTCTTGTAGTGTAGTTGAAGGATGTTCTTCACTCTCCATTGGTTATCCTCTTAATCTGGGCCTTCAACAGTTTTCTTCAAAGCAGCCCGATTCTCAGACCCCACTATGGTTGCAGTAGAGGGTCACTACTTCAACATTCTCAAAGATTTCCCTTGGGTGGGCCAAGAGGTATGGTCTGTGGTTTTACCCAGGGCATTGATGTCAGCAGGGTGCGGGTGAAGGGGTTGTTCATTGTTCCTCAAGTTGGGATTTTTTTTATAGTGGGGGGTGGATTACTGTAATTATTTTGTGAAAGCAGCCAGTGTAATATGTCTAATTTGCTTTCGCAAAACAAAAGTAATATGGGTTATGTAAATATTCTACTTCCTTCAAAACTCTGAGTGTAGGGAATGTTGGCCTAATAAAGGTATTATTTTGGCTCAGGATCGGCTGAAATTTTAGGTGTTGGGCTTCACTCAATGCTCTTTTACTTACCTATCAGAAGATGAATAATTAAAACTCATGTTCATCGGGTGTTGATTTATATTATAGAAAACACCTTCAATTATTCAATTCAGACATTTGTGCTTAACAAATTGAAAATGAGTAGTTACTTGTGCAACATTTATTTGATGTCGTTATTGTGTAACTTAGACAGGTGTTGACAGTAAAAAAGTCAAACATTGCAGTACATTTATGATTTGTTTAGTCATTAATTTTTTTAACAAATTTTATTATACCAAGTTGTTGAAGTACTCTGTGTCTGCAGCACCTACTGAATAGATAAGAGTGACTATTAACAAAATAATTATTTTTGAAAAATTACAGTTGCAAGGTTTGCAATTTTTATTTATAAACAAAAAAATTCAGCAGTTGTCAATAACATAAACTACATATATTTCCATTCCACTCCAAACCATATATTTACAGTCCACACAACACATTTCAACTGCATATAATTTCTCTACACATAATTACACTCCAACCTACATTTCATGCAATATATCTACACTGCACATATATACACACTATGCCTACCACATACCATAAATGCACCCCATACCACAACAAATAAATCCAATATGCATAATTACACTCAATGCCGCACAATTCAACTCCACACATTCACAAAACACACCACATAATTCTACACAAAACCACATATTTTAAATACACCCCACATACATTCAAAACACACCACAATTGAACACGTTATACCATAACTAATAATTCCAATCCAACCCACATAATTCCATGCCGAACTACAAACATCCACTACACTCCAAACAAAAATACTTAGGTAAATAACATTGTCATTTACCACGCCAATAGCGCTAACTCTCACAAATGTGAGACCTATTGCATTGCAAATGCTTGTTGCTTTTGTTTCATTATTCTTTAAAAAGTTCAGGGGCAAATGTTGCCCAATCGAAATATGTGTCGACTGATTTATTCTAAGATTGAATATCATGGATGACATTTTTTATGTCATGCATCACCATGCAATGTAAGCATTAATTACAATCTTGAAATAGCAGTGAGATATTCTTGGTTTTTTTCATGAAGACTGGGATGGTTTCATTCATTGCTTACACCAGCTAGTTATCTTTTCAGACTGGGTAATTTATCCTTTGCCTCCATTTCTACATGTTTTTTCCTCAAGGGTCAAATCACCATACGCTGCGAAAGCCAATGCAGATACTTTAACTTACTCCTTTCTTCAGTACAATTTGAGATGGGTATTTAACTAAAGTCCATCAGTCATAACTTTTCAGGGCAGCAGTCAATGTCACATCAGTTCAAAATGTATTACAGGGAAAGAAGCGCATATTATGCAGTCCATCTTCTTACTGATTCTTCCCAGCACTTAAAAGCACCCGGCATACCCCAATGCATTCCGGTTCACAAAACAGGACATGACAAAGCAACCAATAATGTTTAGTCTATAAAAGGGCCATTAAACACCGGCTCCACCTCTTTTCTTGCCGCTTTCGAAGTTACGTTGAGTTGCTGTTGTGTGCTTTGATGAAAAGAGCTTTTTTGTGATCATTGTTTATTGTTGTACACTGTGTTTTTATGAGCTTTGTGCTGGACTCCTGACTGAGCTCTCTCAGATAGTTTATTTCAGGTTAGGCTGTATGCTTTTATGATTTGCAACCAAAATCGAAATAAAGCAATATTGAATTGAATATTTCAGGTTAGGCAGACTTTTGTTTCTATTCAGATTTCTTTTTGTTCAGTCAGTACATTTCAGTTTTGAATTCGCAAGGGCAAGTCAATTCTTGTTCAATTTATTCTGTTTGTTTTTCTTGGCTTTAGGGGGAGAGATAATTGCTCCTAATGAGCATGTTAGGAAACAAGTTCGTTTAACACAATCTGTAAGATTGGACATCCTATAAGATACAAAGATTGGTTATCGATTGAATAGAATATTGAAGAGATTATCTGATTCGCAGCAGAATTGATGAGATCGGCTGATCTCAAAAATTAGTTTTTTGGTCCTGAAGAGAATCCCAAGATTTGAAAGTGGGGTTCGAAATGAGTCAACTGTGTTTTTTTTCAAACAGTGTCACTAAAAGTGATCATCCCTAACTGTTTCCAAATGTAAAAAGATTGATGTAAAAACAAATGTAATCAATTTTTAAACAGTTTAAGGATTTTTCTAAATAACCCACTGTTTGAGTAGCCCAGAACATAAGGTTAAAAAAACTGTGAATACGGTCATATTTGTCTGGGCTTGTTTGTCATGTAAAATTTATGTGTCAAACGTCTTGTCTTTGTCCTGGATTATGTGTAATATAATGTTGTAGGTTTTTCAAAAAATGTTTTGTCTAATTGTTGGATTTCCATTCCAAGTTTTTGAAGTTGCATTAGAGGTGATTCTTAAATTGTGGCTGTGGTGTTTTATATTTAAAAAAAATGTGCAATTGGAGTAAAAAAGAAAAAGGAAAAATTTCTATAACAGAATATAGAATACTGAAACGGAGGTTTCTGGGTCACATTAAGTTCTTCACTTGTGTCCCAATAAAGAATTGAGTAGAGAATGATCAGTATTGGCAAGTTGGTTGTTGTTGTTTGAATATTTGGCTCAGCCTTACTGATAAGAGCCAGAACCATTGGTTGTTAGATGGCAGTCCACAAGAGACACTTTAAGTTACAGACCCTGAGTACCCATGGTAGTGAGAGAGCACAAACTGAACAAAATGTATGAGTGCATCATAAGTGTCAGTAATATGCACAACCCATAATAGAAATGCTATAAGTGTTGAAAATATATTCACCTATACTTAGAATTGTGTGGTTAACCTAGAGATTTCATATAGAAGTGGAACTAATGCAGAAATGTGTGGAAAATGTATAACCTTATTAGACGTGATTAATCCTGATCCATAGGTAGGTTTAGTATACAAGGGAACCCAAAATAATGGCCAAGGACCATGGGTTAGACTACTTATTTTTATGTTACAAAGGTCCTAGCTTGTAAGATGTCTAGCAGATTAATTATCACAGGCTAAAAATAAAGGCTGTGTTTTTTCTTCAGTGTCCAGCCGGACCTAGAAGTATTTATTTCAAAAATAGTAGGGATGGGTAGAATAAAGCGAAAACAATTCGCACATAAATAACTGGGCACAAGCCTGTACCGAGTCAAGGGAAGACAATACAAAGAAAAGACAAAGAATTCACAGGCAAACAAGGAGAACAGGGTGGCTTATAATACAATGCAAGAAATTCTTGAATAAGCACAAACCCACAGTAACTGGATGCATCCAGCCACTGCGCTACCTAAGACGGGATCCCATCGAGGCCCCTCTACGAGTACACTAAGACTCGCATGGAAACGGCCCGTATTATCGAGCGCCGTATGTGGAACAGACCCCCGGTCACGGCTATTACTTCCAACTGAAGTCCCGTATCGAGCCCATGCTCAACATTAGGCTCTATCGGTCACACTCTACCCGACCTGGTTTTGGCAGGCCCTTATCTTCATTTCGATTCCACTGAATCGACTCCCGGCACCAACCTTAAATCGGAACTGTTTAACATTGAAGCCCTGTTCAACCACGACTGGCCCACCCAGCACAGCTCGTGGCTCACTTGACTAATCAGGCAAAGTTCAACCTTAGTCCTGAAGATGATCCCACTGTATTATTGGAGATAGGGATCGAAACGTTCGTCGACTGTTTTACAGTACTGCTTGTTGTATAATTTTTAACTTTCTCGGCAGTTACTGTGGGTTTGTGCTTATTCAAGAATTTCTTGCATTGTATTATAAGCCACCCTGTTCTCCTTGTTTGCCTGTGAATTCTTTGTCTTTTCTTTGTATTGTCTTCCCTTGACTCGGTACAGGCTTGTGCCCAGTTATTTATGTGCGAATTGTTTTCGCTTTATTCTACCCATCCCTACTATTTTTGAAATAAATACTTCTAGGTCCGGCTGGACACTGAAGAAAAAACACAGCCTTTATTTTTAGCCTGTGATAATTAATCTGCTAGACATCTTACAAGCTAGGACCTTTGTAACATAAAAATAAGTAATCCTGATCCATGTTATGTAGCTGCTAATGGAAGAATGTCAGGCTGCAAAGCACAGAACGGAATTGGCCCCATGGCCAGAGCTGAAAGGGTTTGGGAAAGGTATTCATTTGCATCAACATGGATTGCACTAATGTTATAATGATTTGTTTATTCATTAGATTTATATTCTATAGATGTGTGTTATAATCCAAGAATGAAGTATTAACATGCTATTTTGATTTACGAAAGGATTTGAAGAGTATAAACCTCTGCGAGAAATGTTGTAGGCCTGAAGTGTTCAAAGAGTTTCTGATTTGCACGTGCTGGTACAAGTCGAGCTGTGCCGAGAAATAAGTTGCAAACTTCTGTTAGAAGTTTATGGGAATTGGGATCCTAGCTGCGGATGTCTGTCTGCGGGTGCGAGGGGGGATCCAATTAAGCATTGAATGAATAGAGTTCTGTTCAAGAGACTGGTACAGACATGGAAGAGGGTTCAGGAATGTTTGAGGGGTATCGGCGGGCCGGAGAAGAGTCTGAGAAGCAAGGTCAACTCTAACGCACGAGGCCCAGAGGAAGATCATCATGGAAAAAGCCAGAATCGACACCACGTGAGGGGCGTCTTCAGAGGGCGTTTCTATTGTAATTGGGGTTTTGTATTAGGGACAGCACCCCTGGGTGGAGTTAGAGCAGATGCCTGAGGACCCTTTAGAGAGCGGATGGGTAGGCAGAGAGGGGTCATGACTGGAGATCATAGGTTTTCACCAAGAGACTAAGAGTGGGTGATCTTCTTAGGAAGTCATTCACAGCTGACACCTTTTGATAGGTTGGGATTCTGTTAAGTAGGGATACCATCCACAACAGGGTAGGGACAGCCTAACCTGAACCTTTCCCTCCTGCTGTAAATGACGGAGAGATCACAATACGTGTCTATGCTTGCAGCCCTTTTGATTTTAGAATTAGTCCTAGTAGTATTCTTTGCTCGCCTGAGGGCTTTTAGAGAGCACATGTATGTAGTGGTGCCCGTATATCTTTTGAATCTCATTTTGAGATGCCTGTACTTGCAGTTAACCTTGACTTTGTAATAAATCTTTAAACTTAGAAGTAGTCTGTGGTTTTTCCGAGCCGAGTCCATTATTGATTGAACTAACCTGGTAAGAGATGCACTTTCTTCCCTCAATGACAGGCAATAAAGATTCAGTCGACCAGAACGGGGTTTAGATCTAGAGTGATAAGATAGTGATCAAAATCCCGCCCCCGCAGTAGCACACACCAGGAACTTATAAGTAAGTTAACTTAGAACATTTTGTGGGTAAGCTAATCAGACAAATATCTTTTAACCCCTTTGCCGTGGGGATATTTCCCCCAAGGCGCAAGGGGTGGGGGGGGCCGTGGCCCCGCGGGTCTCGTGACGAGCACAGCTCGTGATGAGGCACAGTGGAGCTGTGCTCATGATGAGCTGGGCTCGTCACAACTCCACCCACTCATTGATTCTCTCGCACAGGCGGGGAATCAATTTCGCGTGGGCCGACCGTGACCGTTATGACGAGCCCAGCTCGTCATGAGCACAGCTCCACTGTGCTACATGACGAGCCGGGCTCGTCATAAGCACGCAAGGGGTTAAGAGTCAGAACACTGGCACTAAGGCTTGCTTGGCAGGACTCAATGCACCTTCAGACTTGAAAAACCAGCAGCATCAGTCTAGAAACTTGGAGATTCTTATGAAAAAAGAGACCTTTGCTTACAATATTGTATGATGCAACTCTGTATGTAAGTAAATTGTGGTACACTGATAATCAGTGATTTAAACTGCCAGTTATAAGTGGGGGCTCTGTTCCCTATTGATTCATATCCATGTCTGAAAAAAAGGAAAAAGAATGAGGAGAAAATTACTTCTGAAAGAGATGAGGCAAATGCTCAGGATGTTTCAGATGAGGAAAGTTTTTAAGAAGAATTTCTGTAACTTCCTCGACAATTTGGTCTCTAAGATCATATCCAAGGCTGTTTCCACCTCCTTTAAATCGCTAGCTTCTGAAATTGGCCAGTGGGTGGCTTCTGCTATTTCAAGTACTCTTTCAGAATCAAAGGGAAATAAATGGCAAAACATAAGCACTGCAATATGCAGAGTAGTTGCGAAGGCCTACAGTTGGTTGTGGTTATGTTCTGCAGTGTGGTTTAGGTACTTGTCCCACATGGTTTGACTCATATTTGAATCCTGTTGGAGGTCATATTAAAAGACCAATTGACTTCATACATGATGTGTACAAAAATGATGCCACATACTACCACATGTTTTATGACAATTGAGATGTAGTTTCTCCTAAAAGGGCAAAAGCTGACACCTGTCAGGAAGTTTAACTTCATGTGGAAGGAAATTCATGTTTGACCCTGCCCGTATTCAGCACCCTAATTTGGCAGATTTATGAAGAGGATATTAAGGCAAGAATTAATGAAGGCTATAGGTAAGTCAACCAAGATGAAAATGAGGTTGGAGTGTCCTAGGCCCACTATTTCAAATAATCCAGCTGGGACACCGGTGCTAGACAAGAAAATAGTAAAATTTCAGGGTAAAGAAGGTAAAGATCTCAAAAAAGCCAGTCAATAGGACATGGTCCTCCTGTCAGGACAAAGGATTGGATGTTCTGGGGCCCTTAGCAAAGATTCTTTGTACAGCAGAAGTGGCTAAAATCTCAGGTGAAAGCCTAGACGTAGATGTAATATCTAACTGGGCCCAGAGAGCAATCTGTTTTCTAGGCAATGCTAATGTGGGGCTTTCCTTTGAGATAAGAAAGTGTTTGTTACTTAGAATAGACCCTAAACTCTGCACCATGGAAAAGTCGGAGGCTTGGATGCCCAACTTAGTCTGTTTATTCTAGGAAGACTTCATAAATGAAATGGTATGTTCAAGCCTTTACCTCTCTAGATAAGGCTCATTCATCACTCATGAAGGTTTTGATCTGGTCTCTCAGGGCTGCAGGATTAAGGGGTCATTTTGAAGGCCGAGGGGCCTATTACAGACCCTATGCCAGTTGCCACAGAAGTTCACCAGGCTAGTCTTGGTCCCAGAAAGAACATGGGGGATGCACTGGATCATTCAGAGGATTAGCGAGGGGAGGGGGACACAGGTTCATGTTTTTTAACCATACCCTTCACAAAAGTTGGTAGCAGGTTAGCCCTTTTTTTGCAAGAATGGTACACTATCTGTCAAGACTCTTGGGTATTTCAAACTATGAGGGGCTTTCAAATGGAATTATTATCCACACTTTATCAGCAGAGGGTTAATTTTCCTATTATTTTCTCCCAGGGGGAAGTAGACTTAATTTTAAAAGAAGTCAGAGAGCTCAGTTGCAAACAAGCAATACAAAGGTGCAGGTTATAGCCAATGGGTTTATTAGCAATATCTTTCTAGCTCAGAAAAAGAACAAAAAAATCAGGCCATTCATAAACCTGAATGATCTAAACCAATTTAAAATATACATACATTTTAAAATGGAGACAGCGATATTCCTGAGAGAAATACATTTACTAGAGGATTGGATGGTAAGATTGGGTCTGAAAGATGCTTATCTGATGATCCCCATTCATCATCATCACATTAAAAATAGTCAGTTTATATGGGGGGTGTCAAACTTACAGGTTCAACTCCCTCCCTCTTAGACTTTCCTCAGCTTCATGGTGCCTCACAAAAGTATTACAATCAGTAGCAGCCTTCCTGAGATCAAACGGTATAAGCATGGTAGTTTATGTGGATGACTTAACATTCATGGGTCAAGACAAAAATCACCTGCTATTACATGGACAGAAGGCTCACGGTCTAATTTAAAAAAAATATGTTTTATAAGAAATCTGGAGAAATTAGACTTAGTCCCATCAAACAAACCAGGATTTCTTAGCATTTTTGGTAGACTCAGAGAAAGGTGTACTAAAGGACACTGCGGTGATACTAAAGGCCATCAGGATGGAGATGTAGGATACATTAAAATACCCTTTAATATCTTTCAGATGCCTAGAAATGATAGTTGGTCTCCTGGCCTCCTGACCAAGCAAGATTCTCAGATCCACTACGTTACGGAGCTAAATAAAGACTAAAAAGAGCTAAAAACCAAAGGTTTGACCTATCCCCTGCTTTCTTTAGATGTAGAATCAAGAAATAAATAGAATGATGGTTTGATCACAAGGAGCCTTGGAATGGCTGTGCCATCTTTTCTTCTTCCCTAGATCTAGTATTAGAATCAAATGCCAGCCTTCAGGGCTGGAGGTCAAGTTGTCAACCAGGACTGGGGGAGTGTAAGACAATGGTTTATTGGTCGAGTGGGGTGGAAGCCAGAATCAGGCAACAACCACAATCCATGTCAGGGTAAACCACTAAAGTCATTAAATTAATCTGTGCTTAACGATCTGGTAGCTTAGCACAAAAGCAGTCAGGATTAACTTAGAGGAAATGTCTAAAAAATGCATGCAGCACACAAATAGTAATAAAGTGAAAACACAACGCAAGAAAAATCCCAACCCAATGTAGAAAATTGAGTTAAGTTTAATATAGACTTAGAGTCCACCGTTGTGGGTACTACTGGCCATTAAAGTCAGTGCCAGCGTTTGGCGAATGTCTTTAATATTGAAATGGGCTGGTAGCGCCTGCTACGGAGGGCTCTAAGGTAATTAGAACATTCTGCCCCTAGAGGACAGAAAGTTCTAATTTGTAAAACATAGATCTCACAGAGCCTGAGGGGGTTGAAATCCCCCTGGGCCCCATGAGGCATTTGATTACAGGTGTTGCTGTGAACAAACATTGGAATGTTGATGCTCCGGGCTTCTACTAGCCAATAGAAGCCTGGAACACTCCATTATCTTTTATGGAGCACTCAACATTCCAATGTTCAAATAAATAGAATCCAATCAGTACAACTGAAGTTATTAATTTTTTTAGTTTTAAGTGTGAAATAGCACCAAAAAGAAGCGTCAACTTTCGATACCTGGTTGCACAAGACCGGACCAGAGTCATAAGTTCAAGCAAACTGCGATGGAGCTTGAGCCCATTGATGACCAAGCTCAGCTCACGGGGGAGGGAGGTAGGTTCCTGTGTGTCAATGTTGTTGAGATGCGAGGTTGTGTGTCAGTTTGCGCAGCTTCGGTTCCAATGAGGCCGGCGATCAATAGCTCTGAGGAGATGTGATGCAAACTTCAGGATCGAGTTGCGTTGCGCTGTGTCAGTTACCAAGAAGCCACTGATCAACAACTGCAAGGTACTGTGATGCTAGGTCCAGTCAAGTTGCATCGGTTCAGATGAAGCTGCCGACCAGGAGCTGCAATGCGAGATGCTGCATCAGAAAGAATTGTGCTGCATGGATTCAACTGAAAACTTCAGCCATGCCAGGAGGAGTACACTCTGACCCTAGCCAAGGGTGCAGGAGCTGGGGGGGCACTTGGGGATCAGGATTCACTCAGCAGAGGCCAGCAGCAAGGCTCAGGTAGGTCGAGTTGGTGCAAGGCAGATGTGCAGTTACAGGGCAGGTCTCTGGAGGTTGTTGCATCCCTGTAGCTTACACAGGAAGCCAGCCAGCCTTTGGGGCTACTCTGATGGACATGGGATCAAGGGAGCAGGTCCAGTCTTCCTTCTTCTGGCAACAGGGAAGGCCTTCTAGCAGCAGGGTTGTTCCTATTATGAGTCTATCATAGGCCTATAAGAGAGATGAAGGGGGTCTGAGAGTGCCACCTTTTATCCTAACGGGCCTGCTTGTGTGCGGGGGAAGCCCCCTTTGTCTCCCCTTCCTCCTTCGTGAGTTTGGCTCCAAACTGCCTAGCGTGACAGAAAGTAAGGGCAGGCCTGATGGAAGGAATCAACAACCCATCACAGGAGAAACAGTCACAGTCTTGAGACCTTGGTTTCTGCCAGAAAGGCTCAGTCGGTTGGGGCAAAAAAAAGTTAC
Organism: Lissotriton vulgaris; assembly: GCF_964263255.1. Taxonomy (NCBI): domain Eukaryota; kingdom Metazoa; phylum Chordata; class Amphibia; order Caudata; family Salamandridae; genus Lissotriton; species Lissotriton vulgaris. The sequence continues at coordinate 687,604,959 of NC_141687.1, read as the reverse complement.
CTTTCTAAAAGCGGCATTTATAGACTTCTAACAATAAATCTGATTTTACCATTACAGAGGAGTTTAAATGACAATTCAAAAGAGTCCCAGAAGTATTTCTCTAACTGCTCCCAATCTAAAGTTAGCACTTATTAAATGTCATGAAATTGGGATGAGGATGTAGCCTTACGGCTAGAGCGGTCGACGTTGAAGCTGGGGAACCGGGTTTGAGTCTCATGCTAGTCTATGGGAGAGATAGGTCTTACAACAGTGAGACCTGACTTTGGCGGTTTCTCACTGTCAGGACATGTTAAACGTAAACCCACACATCTTACTTCAAGAAAACTATGCACCCTGCCCTAGGAGCTTTTAGGGCCTAACTTTTGAGTGACTTATAAGTATTAAAAAGAAGGTTTAGGCTTGGCAAATTATTTATTTTAAAACTGCACTACAAGCTGCAGTGGCAGACCTGAGATGTTTAAAGGGTTAATTTGGTTGGTGGCACAAAGAGTGGTGCATGTCCTCTAGAAGGATTTAATTCACTGGCACTGGGTACACTTAGAACTGTTTACTGGGAACTTACAAGCAAATTAAATGTGCAAACTTGGTGTAGGCTAATTGGACCATATTTTATGGAGAGAGCACAAGCACTTTAGTACTGGTTTTCAGGGTTCGAAAGCTGCCAAAAATGCATTCAGCAAAACAGGAGGGTAGAAAGCTAAATGTTTGTGGGACTACCACCCAAGGCTGACAGGTTTAACAGGGTTGTCACTGCTTATCAACTGTTTAGAGCTTCTTGATGGCTTCTTTGAGATCCAAAGCTTGGTGAAAGGAAGAGAAACATGTTAAATTCTTCTATGTACGGACACTCCGGCTGTGGCCAGTTATATCAACAAACCACACCATATGAGATTGTGACCACTAGTGAAAATAGCCATCACAATTTGGGAATATTGTCTACAACAGTCAAACTGCAGAATACCTTAAGGTCAGCTCAAAGCGTTAGCAGACTGATATTTGTTGACAATTTTTAACGGCCGAGAATGGCGGCTAGAGGTATTTTCAGACAATTTCAGGAGATCTGGGGACCTTTCAGTATATATCTTTTTGCTTCCAGACATGATTAAACAGTTTCTTCAGCTGAATACTGCATTTGGAAGATATAGATACAAATATGTTTCTCCAGGATTGATCAGGGGAGACTCGTTATGCATTTCCTCCATTCAGAATGATCTCCAGATGTCTGGCTCAGGTTTACTGACAGCTGTTGAAAGTGGTATGGGTCACTGCACTTTGGACAACTCAACAATGGTATCCAATCTCATTGGAGCTCTTGGTGGGCTATCCAATTGTACTACCAACTTTTCTGCAAATTCTGATGAGTATGTAGGGTCATATCCACAGTCTAGCCATGCGAGCCAAACTGCATCTTTCGGGACACTCTCAGACTTGCCAGAATTTCAGAAGCATCATGGGCCCAAGTTACTTAAAGGCATATAAGTCAGCATGGTGATCCTGGTGCAGCTGGTATTTGGACAGGGGTGAGGATCCCGTTTCAGTGGAAGTACTTGGTATTCTAAACGTATTAGTCTCCTTCGCAGCTGATAAGAAGTCCTACAGAAGTGTTAATGTTAATAGGTCAGCCATTTTAGCAGGACGTATAAAGGCGGACAGAAACCTGTGGGTAAAAACCCTTTAGTATGTAGCTTGATGAAAGGGGTTAGAAACTTCAACCCACCTAAGTTCAGATATACTTCCATGTGGGATGTGAATAAAATATAATATTTATTTGTGTCTTTGCATATAATGAAGGTTTGTCATGTAACGTCTGTTTGCTAAATTAGTAATGCTGTTATGCATGGTATCCGACAGCATAGTTTCAGATGTTAGAGCTTTGCATACTCAGTGGATGAGTTTTTTCCCGTATGGTGTTCGCTTTAATTCCATGGGATGAACAAAATGCTCACTGACATACATACCCTTTCCATGTTTCTCTTCACATCCAAAAATGTGTGTTGTAATCTGTCTTAAGAGGTATATAGAGGTACCTATGGATCGAAGCCCCTCAATTGATAATATGCTTGTGCAGGCCTTTTACCCCTGTATCATCTACCACCCTGAGTAGGTGTATTAAACACATTAGCTGGGATAGATACAGATCAGTCTGCCTCTAACTCAGCTAGAGGTGGGATGGCTTCTAAAGCCTTTTGGGCAGGTGTCAGACTAAAGGATATTCTAAGGGCATCCAATTGCTCAACGGTTTTAATAATCAGGACTTTCTATTGTAAGAAGATACAACATTCAGCACCAACTGTAGTGGATATGTTTTCAATAAGAGCCTTCTTTCCTGTAATAAAATAGCAGATTCTCCTAGCCAGTTTTAAAGGAGAATACAACATGGAGGAAAATATTTTCCTAGTTCTGTACTGTTTGCCCATCCTAAGCTATATTTATGTGGTTTCTCTTAGAACCACTGTTGAATCAAACAACGGGCTGCCAAACTAAACAAGCTAGGATGTGGACTTTGGACATTTTTATGTGCATCATAGATGGACTCCTGAGAGGGAATCTGAGCACAGATGGTATGATTTCATTTGGTTATGTCTTGGATTTCTATTTTTGTTTCTTGGAATCCCACATGGATTATAACTTCTTCACATTTAGAAAAGAGTTGGATCCCATGGCCTTTTATAGACCGGGGACTACTGGTTGTTTTGTGTCCTTTCCTGTATTGTGAACTGAAATGAATTGTGGTATTTGTAGGGCTTTTAAGTGCTGTTGAATAAACAGTAAGAAAAGAGACTGCATGATATTTGCGCCCTAGTCCTCCTTAATAAAATCAAGACTCTCCTTCACAACTGACTTAGGAGTATCTGTAATTTCACTACCACTGCTGACAATGGAGCCTTTCTTTGCCACAGGTTAAACAAATACAAACTGTGCGCATATTGTAAAACTCCAACAAAAGATTTGCGCAGAAGGTGTGGCAGATCAGAAGGTGAAGTATTAAATGACTGATCCATGTGATTAAGAGAAACTAATGGCATTGAAGGAGTCAGAACTTGTTCTGACTATTAAACATGTACCTGCTTAGATCTTTGTTTGCATCCAGGTGGAAATAAGTTACTTATTAACACGTTTTGATCATTATTAGAACACAGAGTAGCAAGAACCCTGTAGAAGCATATTTCAGTGCACAACGCGGCAGATATTATTTCCATTCATGAAAAAAGACATGAATAGTGATATAGATATATTAACTGAGATCAGGCAAGGGCAGTTTTTATACAACAACAAAAAAGAAAAAAAGGTTGTTGTACAATCCATATACTACATCTAAAGGCAATTTTTGTTACTAGTCATGAAATTACCCATAAGGCCCCATCACAACATTTGTGGTTAAACAACTTCAGTCATTTCGAACCTTTGTTGTTAATTGCAAAATTTGGAATTACCATCCAATATGAGTGGGATCATGATTGTTCCCTGAGAAATTGAGAGTTTTCCATTAATACTGTCCCACATTTCTGTGATAACTGCTCAGTTTTGACCCGTTTCTCTCTTGAAGAGTTTAGCTGTTTTTTGCCGCCAAAATGTCCAGAGTAATTGTAATGAGCGCAACATTGTTGCACCTCCTACGATCTTGGAACCCATTGATGGAGCAAGGATTCAATAAAAACCAAACTTCCTCAGAGAAACCCCTCCTTAACAGTACTAATTGTTGAAAATAGTAAAGAAGACTAAATTAATATACGCACAACATCTGCATGTGGGAAGTGAGCTTCATGTACGCTTAAGTAACGAAGAATAAAATGCAACACGACTAAAACCCGCTTTAAACTAGAAAACGCTTTTGCGCATGTGCAAACCAAAATTACGTAGATAGCAACGTGACTAACCCATTTGAGAGGGAAAATGGTCACGCATGCACAAGAATTACTACCATTAGGTCTTGAGGCACTGCATGCCTGGCATATGCTTGCCTGAAATTGCCTGAAATTAAGGAGAGCTTTTGCTGCTAATGCTTTTGCTTAAAGAAAGAGATAATAACATTGGATAGAGTAGAAGTGGGTGGTGAACAGTGAAAATTACATATTTGAGACATTAACATCTGTTTATGATTCCTTTCTTTATAGTGTACATTTGGGCCTGTTGCATGCAAGAGAAAAAGATGGTGGTGAAAATGGAGGCAAGCTAAGCATGCGCAGTAAAATCACGACGTGACATGCTGACTGTGTCGCTGACAGGCTGCCAAGAGTCAAGGACTGAAGTTGTGTGAAACCTCTTCTTGACTGTGGAGCTGCATTCAAAATGTTATTTGGTTTGCAACAGTAGATATATGGGAAAGGAAATAAGACAGAATAATGAATGAGCTAAAAGGTAAGGGCTTGTTAGATAAAAACGTTTATCAAAAAAGTGAATATGTCAGCATGAGGTGATGACAACTTCCCTGTCCCTGCCCAATCACAGTCCGTAATCCATCAATATTAGCAAATTTTGAGGCTGGGACATGCAGAAATAAAGACTATAACTGGAGTGACTTACATTTTTTTTGTCAAGTCGGCATGCATGTAAGCGAGGCGAGGCAAGTACGAGTGCAGGAGAGAGAGAGAGGCGAGAACTACTGCTGCTAAGAGAGGAAAAAACAGACTGGGAAGAATCACCTTTGAAAGACAACCTGCTTAGATTCAAGATTCCGGAAGAATATCAAGGAGGGAGAGAGTGTAAGAGAGGGATGCGTGGAGTCTGTAGAGAAGTTTAGTAAGTATTGCCCTGTCCTATAGTCTTTGTCTCCTGATTCTTAATCAGGGGACCTCCACCAGTACTTTGGCCAGAGGATTGTTTTTTCCTGTTATCACCTATGAGTAACTATTATTCTGTCTTAAATTTGCATATCTTTTTGCAAATGAATGATTTATTATGCCTTTTATCTCTTCATCTATCCACTCTTAATGCATTGATTTGTTGAATGATTCTGTGAATTGAATGTATTGTTAAAATAATTTTCCCTCCCATGAAAGTTGATGGAGTTTGCACTGTGAATTTGTACTAATGAGTGTTCATTTATGACTGAGATTTAGACAACATTCATTGAATCTTACCCAGAGTCTGTGGTGTATTTCACTAAGGTCAATAAGGTAGTTAGTTAATTGTGATTATCACCATCAACTACTCAACTAATGGTCCATTGAAAAAAGAAAGAGTGTTGATCTCTGAAGATTAGTTAGACATTGAATACATTTCTCATGAATAATTTTGAGTCTGTAGTGAGTTAACTAATTAAGATCAGAGTGAATTAGAAAACTTGACCCCCAGCAAAAAAGACAGGAAATTTGAATGTGTATCTGGGCCCATTTGAAATTTTTCTTGACGGTGAAGTGTTCATCGCTGGCCTTTCGCTGGATCACCTTTACCAGTTGAGCTGTATTGTATTAGGAAGTCTTGGAATGTGTCAATACTCAGATGTAAAGTAGCAAGGAAATAGATCTACTAATAAGAAAAAAAAACACAAATGTCTACAGCTTGTTTGGTAATAAACAGTCAACAGACATTTTAACTAATTCTATCATGGACTCTGGTCTCAATTCTCAAAGCCACTTGAACACTTAGGACCTCATTACGATGTCGGGCGGACATCACCATTGTGGTCTAGGGACCGACTGGCCTGCAGTCGGTGGTCTCGACACCACTATGCCAATGCGACCGCACATGATGCGGTCGCATACTCCCATTTCTCCATGGGACCTTGTGCTGCGACCGTAAACTGGCAGCAGCACAAGCTCCCATAGAGAAATGGGAGGTCTGGTGTGGTGTGCTGGGGAAGAGAGATGAGATGTGCTGACCTGCGCCTTGCCCGTGCCCAGTGCCAGTCCCCCTGGTTCTGCCACACAAAAAAGCCTAGACACAATCATATATTCGTGGGATGAATTATTAGATATGAGGCACAAGTTTCCCACCACCATGGTACGTCAGCCTCCTGAATTTAATCATACAGGAGGCCATAGTCTCCATGTGGCTAGTAATCTAACCGCTACCAAAAAAACTGTGCTGCAACACACAATTGAACACAGTAACAATCAAGCAACTATAGATTGCATGCTAATCAATGTCAGATCCTTGGTCAAACATCAACTGGAATTTGGAGATTTAATTCAGTCACAAAGGGCATATGTGGTTTTTGTCATGGAGACATGGACTGACGCTAGTCGGGACCAGATATTGTTGCTACCACTCCCCCTGGATACACAGTCTATCATTTATATAGACAAGTACAAAAAAAAGGGGTGGATGTCTGGCAGTCTTCTATTGTGAGCTCTATAAAACAAGTTTTGAACCACTTATCTCGCCCGGTTTTGAGGCCGTAGCATTTTCCGTGCAGCCTGTAGATTCACAGGTTATCAAAGGAATGTTAATTTATCGTCCCCCAGGATCCAGATGCTGCTTCACAGATAATGTTAGTTCGTTAATAGAATCTGCTATTATTAACAAACATTTTCTGGTATTAGGAGATTTCAATTTCCATCTGGAAATAGAATCAGACCCTGACTCAAAAAAACTGATTGACATCATGAATACATTTGGTCTGTCGTTAGGTAACAAAGGTCAAACGCTTAAGGCTGGAAACATGCTGGATGGAATTTTTTCCAACTTTTCTGATATCAAGTTTCTCCTATTTCTCCCCTTGACCTGGTCAGACCACTGGGCGGTTAACTGGCAAATATTGAAAAAAAATCAATTATGACCAGAAATTTCACCCATCTGAACTTAAGTAGAGCCTGGCAAAAAAATCAGCCAGATTTCCTGGAAGAAGCCATTGGAGTCGTCCCCCCTGGCAACCAAGGGAAAACCTGGAGGATAGTGTAGAATATTTTGCATCTTGGTTGAATTCTGCACTCGACCTGGTTGCTCCAAAAACTCCCTGAAAAAATGTTTCTCAACACTGGTACAACAAAAAACTCAGACAATCAAGACAGGAATGTCGGAGACAAGAACAAAAATGGAGAAAAAATAAGATATGGATGAAAAAACATATATAAAACTAAACTTACCATACACAAAAAAAATATAATTGAAGCAAAAACAGAATACTATTCCAGCCACATAAAATATGCATCTGATGCTAACAAAACTCTTTTCTCTGTAATTAAAAAACTAATAACACCAGCTAGTTCAAATAATTCTGGAACAAATCCAGATTTTTGTGATACTCTGGCGGGGTTTCTTCAGGATAAAGTAGCAAATATATTTGACAAATTCACTACAAATAGAGCAGGTAATCTTCAGGGGGAATATGTTCAAACTGGCCCGCTGGATAAAGTCAGTCTCCACTGTTTTAAGGTTCGTTCAGAAGAACAACTCATAAAATGTATTGGGCTCATTAAAGCAGGTGCACCACAATACCCGTGTCCACCCAACATTATGCATATGATCCCTGCTCCATTTGCACAAAATCTTGGGTAAATCTTTGAGAACATGATTGCAAATGGGTACTTTCCCGCTGTTTGGAAACAAGCCTCAATTCTCCCTTTACTAAAAAAAGATAACCTGAACACCCAAGATCGAAATAACTATCGGCCAATATCCAGACTCTCTTTCTCTGCCAAGTTGGTAGAAAAAATAACGAATGTTATGTTACTTGTTACTTAGTTTTTTGAGCGCACAGCTGCACCAGCGAAGGGGCGTCCCGGCGCTATAACTGAAGAGGCAACATAACTAACAGAAATAAAAAGGTAAGAAAATATTAATAAGGCAAGGGGAAGAGGTACGTTTTAACAGCCTTCCTAAAAAGTAAAAGATCTTCCAAGGCTCGAATGTGCACAGGAAGCGCATTCCAAAGCTTGGCAGCCAACACAGTAAAAGAGCGACCACCTAGTCTACTTTTTTTAAAGCGCGGAACAGATGCTAAATTTTGACTAGCAGAGCGAAGGCTACGAGATGGCATGTACAGGGTCAGAAGATGCTGGAGGATGGTGGGGGTGTCGGTTTTAAGAATTTTGAATGCGAAACACAGCGTCTTAAACTCTATACGCCTGATTACTGGCAGCCAATGTAATTTGCAAATTGTGCTGCGGGCTGAACAGAACCGTGGCAGGCCTACCAGAGCCCTGGCAACCGCATTCTGCACCCGTTGGAGTCGCAGGACCTCCGCCTGATTGGTACCTAAAAACAGTGAACTTGCATAGTCAAGCCTTGATGCAATGCTGGCTTGAATCATCAACTGGCGAGTGGGGGCATCAAAAAATTTGAGGATAGGCCTCAATCCACGCAGGATGCCGAAGCAAGTAGATGCCACCTTCTTAGTGTGACATGAGAAGGTGAGTTTGGAATCCAGCCACACGCCAAGGTTTTTAAGTTCGGAAACCGGTTTAGGCGGGGGACCCAACTCGTTAGGCCACCAGTTCGCGCCCCACAGATCTGGATGTTTCCCTAACACCATCACCTCGGTTTTGAGGGCGTTGAGCTGTAAACAGTTGGTGGTAAGCCAGCCAGCAACAGCCCTCAAACCATCCGCAAAGTTGGATGCCAACTGGTCAGAGTCCCCATTGAGAACCACTGCCAGCTGGGTATCATCGGCGTAAGATACCATAGTGAGACCCCAACTCTTCGCAACCGCCGCCAAAGGTTGGACGTATAAGTTGAAAAGAGTGGGGCTCAACGCCGAACCTTGCGGAACTCCTTGAGTAATGGCGTGAGGTTTTGATCTGAATGGTGGCACTACTACCTGAAATGATCGTTCCGAGAGAAACGATTGGAACCAATCCAACGCCTTGCCAGATATGCCCGCCTCACCAAGCCTGCGGATAAGAATGGTATGGGATACAGTGTCAAAGGCGGCACTTAGGTCTAATAAGACCAGTGCCGCCGTTTGACCTGCATCTAGTACAGAGCGGAGGTGTTCAACCATATATAGGAGTGCCGTCTCTGTACTATGGCCAGATCTAAAACCATTCTGTGTGGGATCCAGAAGGTGAGCGGAGTTCAGATGTTTCGTTAAGATGTTATTCACATGGGCCTCTGTGATCTTTGTCACCCATGGAAGAAGGGAGATGGGTCGATAACTCTCCGGCTTCACTGGATCCAGTCCCGGCTTCTTTATGATGGGCATAACACAGGCCGCCTTCCAGCTAGGTGGCACTGACCCGGTGGTGAGGGATTGATCCACCAATTTACGAATCGGTGGAAGGCAAATAGACGCAGAGTCCAAAAACTGGGCCGGTCTCAAAGGGTCATCTGGCGAACCAGACTTAACCTTGGCTACTAGTAGATTAAACTCCAGTTCCGATGGTACGGGAAGGATAGTCAGGCACTGTGATGTACGCAGTGTAAAAGTCGTACTGTCAGGATCAGTTTTGGGAAAAAAACGGTAGATGGTATTTACCTTCTCCACAAAAAAACTGGCTAACAAATCACAGTGCGCAAGGGAGCAAATCTCCGTGTTAGGAAGTCTGTTCGCAGTGAGCTCCTTCAAGACCTTAAAGACCAGCTTGGACGGATTGGAACTAGCCTGAAACTCTCCAGCATAGTAGTCGGCCCGAGCCCGACAGACAGCTCTATGATATGTCTTAACCCTCGCCAGGTAGTGTACCTTTAGATCTCTGTCATAGTTTTTCCTCCACGCTCTTTCGGCTTGACGACAGGTAGCTTTAATCCGTCTAAGTGCCTCTGTGTACCAGGGGTTAGGTTGAGAAGAGCGATTTCTGCTCCATTTAGCTGGAATAAGTGCATCAAGCGCTTGGACAATCCAGTCGCAGAAGATGTTATAACCAGTTGCGACGTCCTCCTTAAGAACCAGAGGAGAGGTGGCCAAAAAACGGTGGAAGTCCTCCAGTTTGAGCTTTTTCCAGGGGCGCCTGAAAGATGTTTTATCAGGCTTCCCGGTATGACGTGTTGTCGTAGTAACACGGAGCTCAATGAGATGGTGATCACTCCATCCCATAGGTCTAGGAGGAGAGACCTCGACCAGTTGAAGGTTAGTGAAAACCGGGTCAAGGGTATGACCGCCCTCATGGGTCGGAAGACGGACCAGTTGAGATAACTGCACTGCTTCGAGATCGTCCAGCAGACTACTAACCGCTGGCATGTCAGTGGCATCAAAGTGTATATTGAGGTCGCCGATGATGGTTATATTGGAGGAGGACAAAGACAGAGAGCTGACCAGCTCTGGAAGAGCTTTCCTAAAGGCACAGTCGCTCCCTGGGGGCCGATATATCAGAAGACCTGATAAGGTTTGTGTGTGTCCGATGCTGATGGAAAAATGGGCGCACTCAGCCCCGATCAAGTCCATGGGCTTCCAGGTACAAGTGTGGCAGTTTTTAAAAGCCACGGCTATACCACCTCCTCTTCCCTTACGATTTAGGGTGTGGATTGCATAGCCCGGGGGAAGGGCCAAGTTGATAATGGCCACGTCCTCATCACCTAGCCAGGTCTCCGTCATAAAGAAGGCATCAGGGCCTTCTAACGAGATCAGTTCGTATATGTCTCGATGGTGCTTCGGCAGAGACCTGACATTATGGTGCCAAAGTTTGAAGGTACTAGGAGGAGGCGGTGCCTTCTTCCGATGTAATGGTACCTGGCTGGGGGCTAACAGCGGTGCTGATAGTTCCCACTGACCACATGGGCAAGAGTGGGGACCACACAAGGGATGCAGATCTGAATGTGGGCAGGGAGGCAGACTATGTCTAATCCGGAGGAGGTCCTGACTAGAGTACAGAATACTCATAGTGTCAAAACACAGGGTCCTTCCGCAGTCCGCGCGTCCCTAGCGCGGACGGGCGCAGACGGGCAGGACTCTGGCTTGACTCAGGCGTGAGTCAGGCGCTACCGCTGCGCGTCACCGCTGCGCGACAAGGGTGAGCTTTAAATATCGGCTCACCTGGGCTCCGAGAAGCGCTAGAGCGCTGCACCCAGTGGCACGTTCTGCACTAGCCACCCCCAAGATGGCGACCAGGCGCCAGGAAGAAGGTCAGTAAGAACTACAAAGTCGGCTCAAAACGCGGTGGGGGGCCCAATTATAGTGCAAGTGTGTGGGCACATTAGCGAGTAATTAAAAGCAAGGGAAAATGCAATTTAGGTTGAACTAAAATACAATAAACGGAATTTTAAAACAAAGCAGCGCTAAGCATTACAGTCACAGCAGCGAGGCGCGCGTGAATGCTGTTACCTTTTCAAGGCCGAGCCAGTGAACTGCTCGCCTTAAATATCGGCTCACCTGGGCTCCGAGAAGCGCTAGAGCGCTGCACCCAGTGGCACGTTCTGCACTAGCCACCCCCAAGATGGCGACCAGGCGCCAGGAAGAGGGTCAGTAAGAACTACAAAGTCCGCTCAAAACGCGGTGGGGGGCCCGATTATAGTGCAAGTGTGTGGGCACATTAGCGAGTAATTAAAAGCAAGGGAAAATGCAATTTAGGTTGAACTAAAATACAATAAACGGAATTTTAAAACAAAGCAGCGCTAAGCATTACAGTCACAGCAGCGAGGCGCGCGTGAATGCTGTTACCTTTTCAAGGCCGAGCCACTGAACTGCTCGCCTTAAATATCGGCTCACCTGGGCTCCGAGAAGCGCTAGAGCGCTGCACCCAGTGGCACGTTCTGCACTAGCCACCCCCAAGATGGCGACCAGGCGCCAGGAAGAAGGTCAGTAAGAACTACAAAGTCCGCTCAAAACGCGGTGGGGGGCCCGATTATAGTGCAAGTGTGTGGGCACATTAGCGAGTAGTTAAAAGCAAGGGAAAATGCAATTTAGGTTGAACTAAAATACAATAAACGGAATTTTAAAACAAAGCAGCACTAAGCATGACAGTCACAGCAGCGAGGCGCACGTGAATGCTGTTACCTTTTCAAGCAACAACTATCGGAATACTTAGAAGAACACGTCTGGCTGGATGATACCCAACAGGGTTTTAAGGAGCATCGCAGCACAGAATCGGCTCTGGTGAGAGCCACAGGAGAAATACAATAAGTACTAGATAGGAGATGGGACAGCTGCAATGATCATTTAAGATCTTTCTGCACCTTTTGATACGGTCAGCCGTGAGATCTTGGCTGACCGTATGAGTAGACTTGGGATAGAAAGTACTACCTTCGACCTCCTGCGATCTTTTCTGGCAAACAGACAAAATAATGTGAAGTTGGGACAATTTACCTCCAAAGGTTTTTCTTTGCCCTGTGGAATCCCCCAGGGCTCAGAACTAAGCCCAACCTTATTCAATCTTTATGTTACTCCACTAGCTGCAATCATCAAAAAAGTGGGCTTCACCCTGGTCTCATACCCCGATGATACCCAAATTGTGGTATCATTAAACAACGCGGAAACCAACTTGGGGGCAAACTTCAGCATGTGTATGAGTCAGGTGAGCCTCTGGATGGATTGTAACTGTCTCAAACTGAATGCCAATAAAATGGAGGTCATCATTTTTGGTAAGAACCCTTCCCTCTGGACACCGGACTGGTGGCCTCCTAAGGTGGACTCTCTACCCAAACCTTCAAACAAAGTCGGAAATGTAGGTTTCGTGGTAGACAAGGAACTAAAGTTTAGGGACCAAGTAAATAAAATAACCTCAGCGGCCTTTTTCTCCCTAAGGGTAAAAAAAGAAATAGAAAGATTTCTGCCCCCTGAACTGCTCAAAACAGTAACGATGGCACTAATTCTAACGCGGATTGATTACTGCAATAGTATGTTCCTCACGCTCGCAGGAGGACTCATTAAGATGCTTCAGGTATTGCAAAACACGGCAGCTTGCTTCCTTTGTAAAATTACGAAGCATGAGTCAGCAAGAGAAGCAATTAGGAAACTGCATTAACTGCCAGTCAAACAAAGATGCAGCTTTAAGGCTCTCTGCTTGGCCTATAAACCTGTGCATTGACTTGGGCCTGACCATTTAAAAAATAAACTAAAATGGTATGTTCCAGCAAGGACGCTCCGATCAGGCCACGCAAGGAACCTGATTGTCTCCCCTTTCAGAAAAGCTACTTGGGGTGGAGAAAGCTTTTTAAGGGCCACTGCTATACTTTGGAACAATCTCCCATTAGCATTAAAAACCAACCCTCCTTACTTTCCTTTAGAAAAGCCTTAAAAACCTGGCTTTTAATCAGGAATAGAAGTCTTTTTCTACGCATTTCTGCCTATTCCAACTAAATTACCCCCCTAGTCTAATCAGATTTTTGATAGCGCCAAGACGCCCCAGGGCAGGAGATTGCGCTTTATAAGTTATATTACATTACATTACAGAGACCCAAAGATCCTATAGTGCACGCTCTGCTGCTCGTAACTGGACTGAATCATCCCCAGCCCCCAGTGGCTAAGGTTCTATGACCAATAACTTATAAATGACACAGTTGTTTGTGTATAACGAGCCAGAGGATTTCTTAAATGAGAAAGTTAGGCAGCGTGAGAGACCGCCACTGGCCAATTATTGATGTAATGCCTTATTCTTGGTTCGGGGACAGTGGTAATTCCTGTGTCTTTTCCACCAGCTATCGGCACAAGGCATATTATGTCAATGTAGCTAAAAAAACTTGGCATGGGCCCTACCACTAATTTGCTGACCCTGACTTCCTTGGTATGACTCCTGTTTCACTTTTATTGAAACAGAAAAACATATTTGGTGTATATCCTCAGCTGTCCTGCATTTAACAGTTTTTCTCTTTTAAAAATGCATTAGGAAGTGTTAAAACATTTTCAGGATTCCTAGGGCAAGCAGGGGTTACAGGGCTCCGTTTGTGTGAATCAAAATCATATACCACTGGTGTTGCAGCTCTTAGCCCTGCTGTTAGACTCAAAATTGATTATCAACGACACTTCTTTAGCGCTTGACTCCCAGTATAGTGAAATGGAGAAGCTAAAGGCTTACTCAGAGAGGTTGTGTGGCATTCAACCAGTTCAAACTAGAGTGATTAAATCACTGCCAAGCCAGGACTCTGGTTTGTAGAAAGAAAGGTACCTTATTAGAACTCACACAAATTAACAGAGGACATTTCTTATGTGAACTAATGAGAGCAGTATTCAAGGTATTCCAAAAGACAGTGTATGGCAGTAAAGTGTTTTGGCCCATGAAAAATATGTCTGTGGACTTTTGAGGAGTATTTAGGCACAATTCACTCACTGTCACTCAACAGTCCAGGTAGTTCACTTTTCCTTCCCTCGTCTCGTTCAATGTCATGGTACATGTCTGTATGGCCTAGTTTATTTAGTTATTTTTTAGTAGGGTACGCCTGCTTGTGTAGCTACAAGGGGGACACACAGCATCACAGCGGTATGTATCCGGCTTGGTTCACTGAGAAGGTGATGATGCTGTCTGTGTCCCAGCTCAACCGAGAATTGTGTGCACTTACATTAAGAGCAATGGCACTTGCCAATCAGATTAGTAGCTGCAACACCAACAACCAGTGAAGAGAGGCTGCATTAGAAAGTCATGGTGCATGCAGTTCCGGTGGTCTTTCTTCCTTGGGCCCAGTCACAACCCAACACGCAAATAACCTTTGTGCCCCACCACAGGTGGCCGCAGTGTTATCTCAGTGCTGGTGCAGACTCATCATGGCACTTCAACTGCGGTCAGGTTGCTTCCTCTAGCACCTAGTTGCTTCTCAGTGCTAGGTACTTGGCTTTGGAATTTGCTCCGTTGCATTCCACTGGCACCTTCCACTTCAGAGGTCAGTGCGGTTCCTTGTTCTGGTGAAACCTCAGGGACCTTGAGCCACACCCAAAGTCCAGAGGTGTAGGTCTCTCCTGATGTCACGTCAGTGGTGTCAAGTTGTTTCATCACCTAGACTCCTTCATAGCCCCTTGCCTTCACAGTAGCATCTTCCTATTGCAAGAGCACCTCCAGTCCCACTCCTAATCTGTTTGTCGGCTCAGTCCTTGAAGTAAAGTCCAGACAGCCTGTCTTTGTGGACTTGTTGAAGTACCCCATATTACTGGTCCCAATCCTAGAAAGGGGAGTTGGCAATTGTTACCTTAACCTCTAAAGATTTTCCCAGTCTGGTGTACTTATCTTGGCACCCTGACTGCCAGTTTCTGCCCTATCATTATACTCAAGTTGCAGACAGACTTTGTGTACTGCGACAGTTCACATCTGTGACCAGTTCTAAGCAGTTCAGTGCTTTTTACCCATATAGACTACTGCAGAGACTACTGCAGTCATGGCCTTTGCCCATAGTGTGAGCAGAAAGTTGGGGTGGAGCTGAGATTGTCTTGCCACCAGAAACTCAAAACAGATGCACAAAAGATATGCAGGCTGTTCCACTTAACTATATGTTAACCTGTGAGGGAGTCCCTTCCAGAGAACATGGGGCCAGGAAAGGACAAGATGGAAATTCACTCCCTTCAAATGGACACACTGTCTCCTCTGCTAAAGACTGTCTAGTCTGGCCCACTACAAAGATCCCAGTATTATCTGAAAGAGTCCTCCAATTCAGCTATCTGGGCTCTCTCTGATCCTGTATCATGGGGACCACATGAATTCCATATCATGCAAAATGGAAACCAGTGTGGCTATGGCCATAAGCACCACATATACTTCACATGCTTCTTTCACTCAAATAGACAAGTTCACACACAGAACATCAATGTTCCTCACAGATGAGTGAAGGACCAGGTTGTAGTGTATGAGCAGACTAACTAAAAAGCACAGTTAAAGCTGGCAGACTGCTCTCCCTAGCAGGCGAAAGGTTAAAAGGCCTTCACTTCACTACCACTGTTGTCAATACATTTACAACCTTACGAGACGACAGTAGTCGCTCTTCTTCAAGAGCCCGTGGTCTGGGTCTCACTCCATAGTGATGACAGGGCATAGAGCACACACATGATCATTGTTGATTGATGAGATGGAGGTCAAAAACACCACAGCCTGCTATGAGGAACATGAGGCAGGAGTACATCCTCTCCAGGACCTTGTGGGGACATTTCTCCAATCCAAAAGGGAGAAATTAGGGCAGGGGTGGTACTTCTCTCTTTATTTTGAAGCCAGGCCCATGATACAAGAGCAGAGGCTGAACTAGATATTTGGAACAAGAAAAGCGAAATCTTTGCTTTGCTTTGCTTTCCTACCTTGATTCAGATAGTGGCACTGTGGAGTGCTTGTGGTGATGTCCTCACAGTTATGAATGGGCAGAAGTTACCAATAAAAGTAAATGTAGTGTCTCCCCCTGTCAAGTATATGTATAGTTTCTCTACTATAGAGCCAGGCACTGAGACAGTGAGTGAAACAGTCAGAACCTGAGTTAGACAGTTATTATGGCATACATCACGGACATGAGTGGCTTTTGGCATCGGGTAGTTTTAATATATGTTGATGATTTAGTGAATATGGCATGGAAGTACTTTGTCTGTTTGTTTTATTTAGAAGGCCTAGACTAGTAATAACAAGCATTTGCAATGAAATCGGTCTCGCATTTACTAAACTCTCGAAAATGCGAGACCTATTTCATTGCAAAAAGTTGTTTGCAAAAGCGCCCCGTGCAGTGCTTTCACTTTAATGGTGGCCGTGCCCCTTTCCTAAAGAAAGGGGAGTGGCTGCCTTTAACATGAAAGCACCATATGGGGCGCTTTTACAAGCAAAAGTTCAAAAATAGAAATAAAAACATTCGGCCACGTTCGGCGCTGCAAATAAAGGCGCAGCCACTACTGTGGAGTGCCGTGCTATGGAAAAAATAGACAAAGTGCTACGGAAGAGCATGTCCCGCAAGCAGGCAGGGAAAAGCATATAACAAAATAGTGCTTGGATGCTGTAATTAAAGCCTACTGAGCAACAACACAGGAAAAAAGGGGTGTCGCCATGGGAGGTTACAAATAAAGACAAGGCAGTACTAAGGAGGGACTACCAAGCCTATTAATGAATCAAAAGCTACCATTAACCAAGGACAATGAAACAAGTCAATGAAAAATATGGGCGGAGCTTCACCCCCATACACCAAATACAGCATGCTTCGCTGAGCAACAACCTAAAAAAACAGATAACACAAGAATGTCCACCACTGGGAGGGTGAAGAAGTGTCGCTTTGGCTGGACCTAAAATGAGCAAACTCAGGGACAGATGAAAATATTATTGATCTACTTTATGCATTTTGATGGAATGCACACCTAGGCCGATGGCAGAAGAGAACTGTACAAAAAGATGTCTCTGACATATTAACTTGCTTGCAGCATCTCTCACCTAAAGGTGAGGAAAACAGAAAACAAGCAAGGAAATAAGATTATAGATTAGAATGTAGACTAGGTGTGGACGAAAAAACTTAAATAATTTGTAGTTAACTAATGAACGGTCAAAAGCCGCTCTATTTACACACATTAGCAAAGCCAATTAGTATACCTCTTGATTTCGTCCCTTCATACCTATTGGCTTTGCCAATGTTTTTAACCAGTGCAATTTAGCATAGTGAAAAACAGAAAAAAAGGTTAATTGAATATTATACATCAGCAAAAAAGTTTTTTTTTTAAATTAGGCCGACATGCATCATCATGCATGGGCCCGTATGCATCATTACGCTATAGCGTGATGTTTATTATAAGCAGACATGCATCACCACCCATGGCCGCATACGTGATGAGAGTGGGGCGAGGAAGCAACGGCACAAGAGCAGCTTGTGAAGGAGCAATGGAGAAGCAGGAGGTTTAAACATTTTCGAAAAGCCAGCTGGGGGGTGATGGGTGGAACAATGGAATACTTGAAGAAGAATGGCGATGAATGGATTTGAGGGAGGAAGGAGTCCACGAGGAAGATTGAAGGGAACGCACATACATCCACATTATGCACTGAAAGGAATCGAAACAAGTAGTTCCTCGAATTCAAGCACTGAAAGGTCACACACCATCCAGTCAAAAAAGAACAGGACATGATAACCAAAGAGTAGGGAGGAAAGCCATTGAATATGAAGCAGGGAAAACATATAGACAAGAAAGCCATCTATTCAATAGCAAGGGTCTGACTCAATGACAACTTTTGTATATATTTTAATGTATTACAGATATAGATCTTTTACAACAACCAGCTAAAATTGTCTGTATACGAAACCTAAAAAAAGTTAGGATAGGTGACAGACAAATCTCAGACAACTACATAATCTGTACCATAGTTGCATGCGCAGAGAAGGCCTGGTTGTAGTGTTAAAAGTTATTTCCAAACATGTCAGGAAAGTATTGTCAGGTTATGAAAAAGATGTCAGTGAGTAAAATCTCCACGCCAAAGACAATTTTTTTGTACAATAAGCACACAGGCACCTATTTGGTGCTCAAAATGTTTGCTGCCAATTCTTAAAGAATGGATTTTGTAAGGTGGTGATATTTGTTATAAACGTGTTACGAAAATTGCTAAGAAGAGTTTTAAGACTCACTGGGAGCAATATAGGAGTAGACTTGATGTAGGACCTATACAGATCCACATTATTGAATTGGGCATTCCTTTAGGTCTCGCTCTCGAGACCTATTGTTGTGGAGTTGCAAGGGAGACAGACCGGGGCAGGCGGCGATTCTGGTGTGCACATCTCCTGTCCCACATTCACTCGCAATCGCACACGCACTCACACAGCCACACTCACACATGCACACACACAGACACACACAGACACACACACACACATGCACACACACACACAGGCACAATCGTGCGCGCACACACACAGCCACACTCACGCATGCACACACACACACACACACGCATGCACACACACACCCATCCCGCTACAACTAAGCCTCACCCGCCCCACCCCCCGCCACTCACCGGGCTACAGGCTCCGTCACGCGGGGCTTCCCTCTATTGGATCGGTTACCTCTGCTCCTCCTACGTGTAGTCTCTTAACATCAGTCACAGGAGGGCGGCGCTTAATGCTAGAACTGCGCAGGTGCGTTGACGTACGGTCACGTGAGTCTCCAGTTCCGATGTCCATGGTGCTTCCTAGTTGCTCCTCTAACCTAAATTCAAAGAGGTGCTAAGAGAGGCCTGAGGGTGGACAGCGGTGCCTGGACCAGTGGCCGTGACCCACCTCGTACCGAATCTTGTGACCTGCTCTGTTCACTCCTTCCCATATTTGAGGTGATATAAATTCCCTTTTGGCACACGGCAGATGAATTGTCTAGGTTTCTGTTTTTTGCATAGTGCTTATTCTCTGCTACTTATCATGGCCTGCAAGTGCTGTTACCTAACTTAATGGTGCTCCTATTTTTCACCTCAGAAATATGAGACTCGGCCCGAGTCCTGTTACATAGAGGCCTCCTCATTTCACTCACAGGTGTCAGCTTAGCTATTTTACAAGTATGGTGACTTTGCCCCGGATTTGCACTTTGAATTATTGAAGCATTTGGGGGAGGGGTGTACTTGACATTGTATGTATGTGTGTATATATCTATCTATAGATAGATAGATAGATAGATATATACATCGGCAGCCATGGCTATTCCAATATAATCCTAAAATGAAAGCTGCAGGGCTGTAGGGTGAGAATACTCCTTGTGATTTTTCATTTTGAACGTTTCCCTTCTCATCCGAACATTAATTGCCCACGCCTATTGAACTGAAGGTGGAAGCAGTTGTCTCACGCAGTGACTCTTGACGACCACGGATGTGGTGGGCACAGTTTCAGTTTTTGCAGACTTGTGTATTTAATCTGCGATTCATTATATTATGTGACCTTTCTGCCGCAGTGTCTACAGAGAAGCATTGCATGGCTCCTTGAAGGTTGCTACAAAGTATTGTACTTTCACCGCCTGCTGTTTTTCCTGCCCACATATTATTCATAATGCTGGTCCATTTAACTGCACGTAGCCCTTCTGCTGACTGGAACCTTTTCATTTGCTCGGCTTGCCGCATCTTGTCACGTCGGTGGCCTTATTCACAGCAATTGGGAATCTGAGTATTGCTCTTTTTTTTGACTAATTAAACTATTGTAACTGGATCTGGTTTGGAGGAACTGGTCTCGGAAGATTGTCGATTGTAGTGAATTTATAGCTCCCCACCGAGCCTTTACCTTTTCATGAGACGAATAGAGACGGGGTGCTCATGTCTCTTTCACTCGTGTGCAGAAAAGGGGGCATGCTGCATTAATTCTTGCAATTCAGTGCTGACGTCGGTTTCTCTGTTTTGCTGCTAGGTGCGCCCGTTGCACTTGGGTTTCAACTCTGCGGTGCTTGTTTTTGTTAGCAAGCTAAGTGGGTCACAAACAGTCGAACAAATGGGAGTGTGGTTTCTGCAGCATGCTTTTAGACCAATGCACTTCATCCATTTCTTTCTCCCCTAATCACAATTATTACTAATTCGAACCTCTGCTTTTATTTTCTTTAGAAAATTGTCATTAGGTGTGTCGGTGCTTAAGTACTTTCCCTACAAAACGGGAGCCTTGCATAACGTGCATAGCGCGTATAAACACTCAATTTAAACCAAACGTGCTTTGCGGAAGATGGTTTTATTTTTTCCATTAGATTTTTGTTGATTTTGAACTTTGGAGATAATAAGGACAGTGTGTTTATTTGACTAAAAATCTCGACTTAATAAGTAGAGTAACCATCCGGACTAGACACCAGTAAACACCATTCAAACCCACAAGAATGTCACAAGTGCCATCCAACAACATTTCAAAGCAAACCGTTATAGTAAGACATTATTGTCCATATGAGATCCCATTGCCAAGGATCATCCCCCCTTGTGGCCATCACATTCTTCCTCCCATCCCACATCCAGGTACAGTGAAATAGCCACATTAATGACAACACACCTAACATCGTTAAGTTTCGTGTATAGGACCATGCTGAAAAGCCTTTAGACTTGTATCCCACGAAGGGCTTCTATATCTAGTCAGATAAATCCCCTCCCATCCTTTTTAGGTCTTACCCTCGAGACCTATTGTCGTCGAGATACCTCTCAAGAGAGACAGACCGGGCACGCGCGGTGATTGGGGTCTGGTGACGCGCACGTCCAGCCCAGAGCCATGCACATCTCCTGTCCCACATTCACTCGCAATTGCGTGCGCACTTACACAGCCACACTCACGCATGCACACACACAGACACACTCACGCATGCACACACACACACGCAGGCACAATCGCGCACGCACACACACAGGCACACTCACGCATGCACACACACACACACGCACCCACCCCCCCCTACAACTAAGCCCCACCCGCCCGCCCAACTCACCGTGCTACAGGCTCCGTCACGCGGGGCTTCCCTCTCTTGCATCGGCGGCCTCTGCTCCTCCTACGTGCCTACAGCATTTCACAGCCTCCCCTGGGGCGGGACTTCCGCCTTCTGCCCTTCTCGTTGTTACATAGTAGTCTCTTAGCATCAGTCACAGGAGGGTGGCGCTGGAGGCTGGAACTGCGCAGGTGCGTTGACGTACGGTCACGTGAGTCTCCAGTTCCGATGTCCGTGGTGCTTCCTAGTTGCTCCTCTAACCTAAATCCAAAGAGCTGCTAAGAGAGGCCTGAGGGTGGACAGTGGTGCCTGGACCAGTGGGATCGGAGGCCGGCACCATGCCGCTCTTCGGATCCAATCCCTTCGATCAGGATGACGGTGAGTGGGTGCGGCGGACATTGGTCTTCCAGCCTAACTCAGGCTCCGGACACCTGACAGGGGGAGGCTGGGGATCCTAGACATGACTATCCGATGTCCACGGTTTCCCGGAAGTGACAGTCCCAAGTAGCCAGGAATTAGTAGCTCCGTGACCCACCTCGTACTAAGAAGGGCTCTGTCATTAGCTCAACAGGTCCATCCTTGTTTACAGCTGTTGTGCACTTCAGCCACTCCTTCACAAATACCCCATTGGTGGAAATGTACAAGCCCTAAGTCCCCAGTAAGTACACCGTGAAAACCCATTCACAGAACACAGTAAGAAACCCAAAGATTCGACGGTTGAGTAAAAAGAGCACTGCTGCCGAAGAGTAGTAACATGAAAGTGCCAGCAGTGCCAGGAAAACAGTGAAACAGCAGCAGCGCTGAAGAATAGTATTATTGCTGCACTTCCACCAGGAAGTATTAAAGTGACAGGTCTCAGTTGGGATCGAAAGACACTCACACAAAGCTCAAAGAAGCACTTTCATCACACTGTTGTATTACAACAGCAGCAGTAATAAAGTAACAAGCAGGAGTGCTGGCAGAGACACTCACTGAAACATCACTAAAACTTCCAGCTGGTGAAACTACCATAGCAGCATTGCCATAGAGTACAGCTAAAGCAGCAGTGCTGCCAGCGGGTAACTACAGCACCATTACAGTCATAAAGTATTAATGCAGCTGTAATGTTAAAGTTCTAAAACAGCAGTACTGCAAAAGGATCATTGCGGCAAAAATACATCTAATTAACATAGTAAATGCAGTGCTACCTATATTTATTATTATTATGTGTTCTATAGTAATAGCTAAGTGACGACTCGATATGGCAATAATATTGAGATGGTAACCCTGCTGTCAAGCAGCGTTAGAGCTGCAGCCCTACAATCAAGTATTAATAATGTGACTCACTTTGCAACTTCGTAGTTGTGCAGACACCCGCTCGTGCAGTCCCTCTTGTGAGCGTCACTCTGCTACTACTGATTACAACTGTAATGTTAATATGTCTATATGAAGGCATAGCGCCTAGTGCCGTCAGCAGCATTACTTATAGCAGTCCGCTCTCCTGCTGCCCGCGGGAGAAGAGGATGAACAGGCGCCTGTGGCTGTAGATGAGACTCAACATGTTGACCTGCGTAAACTGCTAGCTGTGTCTAACACCTTCTCCAATCTCCAGGTATCGCTCTTTCGGGCCAGCTACTGACAGTAGCCCTGTGTGTGTGTGTGTGTGTGTGTGTGTGTGTGTGTGTGAGAGAGAGAGATTGTGCGCTTGCCTATCTCTCGAGTCCCAACTACTATTTGGTGGTCACTGGCAACTTCCCCACCACAAGATTTCTCCTATACCCACCATGCAAACCATCCTCTCACTTCATACAGTTGTTAATCTCCACTGATTTCAACAATGCCAACATTTAAGACTAACACTCTTACCTTCGTTGGAGAATCAGCAGTTTAGTGGCATATCCTTGTGTTTGTAGCGCATGCCTTTTCCATTGTGTCTGTAAATTAACCTCCATAATTAAACATTAATCATATCCTTCCATACTACCTTGCCCACCTAGTCCTCATGACTGTCTTCCCCAGTAACTGTTTGATGTAATCCATGTCATCATGTTATATGATTTACAAATTAATTTCCCAGTCTCTCGTCATCAAGAGGCAAGCGTATAATGTGGGATCTGTGTGGGTGTGGGGCTCTGTGGGTGTGGGGCTCTGTGTGGGTGTGGGGCTCTGTGTGAGTGCGACGCTCTGTGTGTGTGTGTGTGTGGGTGGTTCTTTGTGTGTGTGTCTCTGTATGTGGCTCTGTATGTGTGTGTGGGGCTCTATGCGTGTGTGTGGGGCTCTGTGTGTGTGTGTGGATCTGTATGTTTGTGTGTGGCATTTGGGTGAGATTAAGCTATTGGCATTGTAAATGACAATGCCATTTATTTATCTGTTTTCAAAACCAACACATAAATAAAAAATATGTCATTTACAATGCCAATAGCTCTAACTTTTGCAAAGGCGAGACCGTTGCATTGTAAATGCTTGTTTTAGGTTTTGCTTGAGACAGCACATGCACTGTCACTCGTGAAACATTTGTTTTGTTAAAGATGACTTGGAACCCTGCCATTTCTTACCATTTGTTGGCTTCATTGTCAATTTTATTTGCTGACTCTAGATTGGTTAGCGCTTGCTGATTTTGCTCATTCCTCCCTTCCGTGGAGAATGGACCAAGTACCAATTGCTTCTTTTTGATTATGTCCTTTTGCTGCTCGCAAAGGGATCAAGTTACATTTATTTTCTTTCTTCTTCCAGTCGTCCTTGTTACTGCTTGTTCTCCTTTTCCCCCTCCCATCTGTATGTGTACCCCCACCACACTATCACCACCCTTTCCACCACCCTACATCACCACCCTACCACCACTACCACTCCAACAGCACACCACCCTACCACAACCACATACATACCTACCACCTTAACAGCCGCCCCACCACCTACCACCACCCTAATCACTAACACCACCCTACCATCACCACCCGACCATAACCACCACCAACCTAACCACCACCACCCTAACCATCACCACCCTAACTGCCACTACCAACACCCTAACCACCAAATCCCTAACCACAACCACCCAAATACCACTCTAACAAACACCACACCTACCACCTCCTTAATTATCAGCCTAACCAAATTCCCACCATCATCTCCATTCTAACCACCACCACCATCCCTGCTGCCTCTCTACCATCAGCCTACCCACCACCATAAACACCTCCACTACCTTACTAGCCACCTCCACCACCATACCCTAACAACCACCACTCGGACCTGCTCCATGCTGCTGTCTCTCGCCCATGCTGTGTACTTTCCCTGCCACCCTCCATGTTGCTTCCAATCCTGTCCTCCTTGATCAGTTCACCCACAAGTGCCTTCCTTTTGATTCCACTCCTGCGTTCCTTGTTGCTTTCCTCCCCCACTTATTTTTAATAATTTGGCACTACATTTTTACTTATCTAACTTGAATCAGTAAACAAAAGAAGAAAACGCATTCACGCATTTTGAAGGCGCATGCATGTGCCCACAAAATGAAACAGGAGCTGCCACTTAGTACCTTTTTGGTAGGTTTCCTCTTTAGCCATGCTGCACCGCATCGAGTAGTTCCCAATGGCGAGACCTGTTGGCTTTGCCAATGCTTTTTGTTGTGTGGAGATCGTCCTTCCCACACCTTCTGTGGTTTTCTGAATTTTGGTGAGGATGCAGAGGCCGCTTCAAATGGGTCATGTTGCCCGCAAACTTATTATCTAATTAAACGTATTTGAATGGACATTCCAGCCACTTTGAGCGGTAACAAAGAAAGCATGTGTACACGCCTCACTTAGCTGACCTTTAAAGCTATTAATAACCTTTGACCTTCGCAAGCATATTTGATACTTTGGCACCCACAGGTGTCCAATGAGCAGCCCAGAAAAATAAAACGCGTTTTGACGACTCCCATCCTACTCAAAACTGTTTTCACACATGAATTCAAGACACATTTCTTCCCCATTCAATTGTATTTGTTGACATGTGAACTTAGGGTCTGGAATACACCCCTGCTGTAATTGACCACGAACAATAGACTGCAACTTGTCTTAGTGGGATTCATAAATCATGGGCGCATGCCACCGAGTGCGCTTGATGCAGATTAGCCGCTGAGGCGTGCAGCTGGACCTGACTGTTCTGGTACAGTGCACGCTCCATCAATAAGGGCGCTTTTTTTTTTTTATAAATCTACAATGTGAAGGCACTGGCCAGCACATTAAAGAAAGTCTGCATGCTCGGCTGAATCGAAGACTTCCATTGGTTCACATTTTCCAGCGCTTATGCCACAGCTGGGTGAATGAGTAACAGATTTTAATTAGCCTAGGAAGGCCCTCCCACAGTGCCTCATTCCCCTTTTCTCCCTTATAAAATTCTGCTCATCTTTTAAGCTGTCACTTGCAGGCTGAACATGGCGCCGCGGGAGTCGCTCGGGAAGACCCTTCTGGTCATACTCTTGTGGGGCTGTCTCGGACAAGGGCGCGGAAAACCTATGGAAGGAAACCAAGGTAATGGAAGAGATTGGGCGTGCCTCCTTTCTGTCTGTTTGGGAGGGTTTTGATATAATGTATCTACCTATCGCTAAACTAGTGCTGTACTCCACTAGTCGGGCAATGTGACGTTCCAGGTCATTCATATTTGGCTTAACGGAAGCATAAGGTTTACATAGGCAGCGTTATAGCCAGATGGTGGGGGCATGTCTTTAAGTTGTGTATGTACGAGGCTCTACGAGGCCCCACCCCCCTTCCAGACTTTTCTACCTGAGTCTTTATTTTGACCTGCAGTCGATGTTAGTGACGCTTCTACTCGTTACAGGAAGGTAACCACGCGTATGGGAACAATTTCGTCATTTCAGAGTGTGGGTCAAAAATAAAATATGAAGCATGTATTGGTTTTTAAGATTGTTGACGCATCAGATGATACTACAATCGATACAAGGACTTGAAAAAAGAGAAAAGTAAAGAATCA
Organism: Lissotriton vulgaris; assembly: GCF_964263255.1. Classification (NCBI taxonomy): domain Eukaryota; kingdom Metazoa; phylum Chordata; class Amphibia; order Caudata; family Salamandridae; genus Lissotriton; species Lissotriton vulgaris. The sequence goes on along the minus strand of NC_141687.1, from coordinate 687,578,906 downwards.
GGGAACTGGTCGTAGACAAATGATTCCCTGCACCGCGTTCATGCGCGGTCTCTTGTAAGGCATTCATTACCCAGCAGATAGCTGCGTTAGATTGCACTGCAGGTGGTGGCTCAAGTTATCACCTTAGCCTGGTTGGGTGAGTCTGTCTGCCTGCTCTGCTCTGCAGTCTGCAACATGCGCATAAATGAATGTACTGAGAGACAGGCCTGGTGTAGGGTGACTCAACGGACAGAATTGCACACAGGGGCTCTTCTTGAGTAAAGTGCAGGGTGTAATCAGCTTATTTAGAGAAGGAGAGTGTCTGTGTTTTCATATATCACTGGGACCGCACCACAAGGGGCTACCCTGCCTCAGGACAGACAGACCCCAGTGCCTGGTTTTCATGCGCTCTCAGTAAAGTCAATTTTCGCTAGGGTCCTTGGTCTGTGACGCTTTCATCCTTTTAAGTTGTAACGTATTTTGCGGATGGCGAGTAGCAGAGAGCGTTTGGGTATTGTAGTTTATTTGTTTGAAAGAATGAATGGACACTTTTGCAGAGGACCAGAGTCCCCAAGAGACATTCCGGTGCTATAGCAGGGCAGACGCCACAGCAATGGGAACCAGACCAAGGCCTGTTAAAAAGCCCAGGGGCATTTTTACAATGCAATGTTACACCATGGAATTGCAAGGAATTTTGCTGCACCAGGTTGCACGTTTAAAAAACACAAGGATGTGCAGATTTTGCAAGAACACAGTGCACCCCTGTGCTCTTCCCCGCACCAGTGCAAAACAACAGCCATGCACCAATGAAGGCACAATTCCGACATGGTGCAAGGGTGCCTGCGTTGCAGAGATGATTGTGGTTGTGCAGGAAGGGGCACCACCTGCACAAAGGCAATCATTAATGGTGTTCTGCAGCTTCTTTTTGTGCTGCAGCAGCACACATAGAAAGAGCAAAATACACAAAGAAATACAATTATTTCTCCTCGTTATGCACTTTATTGTCTCCCCTGCAAAAGCGTTAGTTTTTGCCGCCTCAGATTTACGAATTCTTGTAAATCTGGGACAGTGTCAAAAAGCCATGGATGTTGCGTGGGAACACCCACAGCAACACACATGACACGCCCCTTTGACACAGAGTACATATTTACAAAGCCGTGTATGCAAATACGCAAATAAATATGGGGCAGCACACAGTGCCATCAGAGCTTCAAAAAAGTGACGTCACAGTGGAGTAGCGGGCTTCTAAATATGCCCCCAAGTTTTTAACTGGGTTTCATCAACAGTGAAGTAAAGCTGAAGGCCTTAGCTGAGGCATTGGGCCTTTCCCTCCTCACCCCCACCCCCCCAAAAGAATTTACCATATGACTATCGTAAATTGTTTTCAAAATTTAAATTGACATAGTAAACAAAACTGGGAAGTGTCAAACAGTTGGCTACAAGATACACATCAGCAGCCTTGTCCCTTCATGGAGATGATGGCACATGTCGATGCCCTGTGATTTTCAATTTGTCTCCATGTTTTTGGTAATTTTAACGGTTCTAGAATATCATGTCACATAGATAATGTTAAAAAGAGACAGGTTAGATGAAAAAAACTTTATTGTACAGTATCCCACGTTACCCCATTTTGCTACATTTAGCTGCATTTTGATCTTTAGCTGAATTTAGTTCACAAATTCGTGCTCCGTTTTAAGGCGTTGTGACACAATTACCATTTTGTGTCCTTGTTGATTTTCTTGCTGACTTAAAAATTGCAGGACAGGGGTCCTTAATGTTTTGACTCTCTGGGCCCCCTTTGAATCATTTCTGTAATCTGGGGACCCCTCCTGAGTCACTGTTGGAAGACTGCAACCCCCTGCTAAGCAATTTTTGCGTTTTGAATCCGACAACAATACACAAACAAATATCCATTAAAAATATGCCCATTTTCAAATATTTTATTTAATTCACAAACAAATATAGAAAAATCAAAAATGTAATTTTAATGGGAATGTGGAGTTTTTCTAAATATAATTCTGACAGAAGATAATACGCTAAACTCTTGCATCATTGCCTTTTTTGCTCCTTATGCATGATCTCTTTTTGTCGGTGCTTCAATTGAGGCCATCAGTTAACTTTACTATATTTTGTTTGCTGTATTTGCGCTGTTCTAAAATAGGCAGCTAAGGATACCAAATGAATTTCTTTTTAGCATCCAATTTAAAATTCCTTCACATTTACAGAATGTAAAATTTTCAATTGTGCATCTGTGTATATATATATATATATATATATATATATATATATATATATATATATATACATAAACACACATATATATTTATATAAAATATATACCTTGTTAATCTTAATGTTATTATTAACATAACCGTCACAGACTCCACAGCAATGCTCACCCCTCGAGTAGGCTATACGTACCCTTAAGGGTCTGCAGACCACAAGTTTAGAACTACTGTTGTAGCAATTGATGTCATTTTCTTCTTCAGTTGTTCTATTGCCACACATAAATGAGTGATTTCAGGTTAGGTCACATTTGACTAAATTCACACTTTTCTGTTTTTCCATGTGAAGTGTGACTTGCTCCTTTAAACCTTTATATCGTTTTTGAAGAATGCCACCTGATTGTGCAGCCGAATGGTAGAAGAACCTCTACATATTCATTCAACGATTCAATATGGTGATACTCTAGTTGCTTAAGAATAGGCACCTGTCATTCACAGACAAGGGATGTGTAGTGTGAAAGGAAACACAGAAATTAAGTGAGTGTTATAAAGAAGATGCTTTTAGAAGCCCACTAAGCTAGTGAGAGCAATAAATAAAAACGCATGTTCTGTTAAAATGCAGCTTTTAACCTCTAGCACACATCACTAATTTCTATGCAATTACTTTTTGCTCTTTTTCAGAATTGTGTTTTTTTTATAATAACACTAGCAGCCAGTCCCAACGTTGTCCGGGTATGAATTGCTGCCGGCCAGTAGTATATTGTTTTGTAGGATTTTGTTTTGATAGCATTTCTTATCTGTGACAGGCTTGTGAAACGCTCCGATTCACAGTGCACTGCTGATGCACTTAAGAGTGCGCGTTCAGTAGTGTGTGAACTCGAGTTTCCCCACTTTATTTTTCCTTGCAATATTGTATAGCGCAAATTTGACAACATGGCATGAGCACAATTTACATTACAGAAGAACACATTCATTTGTGGTAGGCACGGGGAGACAAAGCGATTTGCCTGGAATCATAGGATGTTGAGCTGATACCGAGATTCAAACGTAGCTCCCCAGCTCTAAAGTTCGCAATTTTAGAACTTGTGGCTGGAGGTGTGTCTAAAAGTGTAGGTCGGTGCTGGCCGTCAATGAGACAGACCTGTGCATTTTTCAAATCAGTGGTGAAAAAATATGAGTAGGTTGCTGGAGATGTGGGCCGCTGTGCCACCAATGTACTTACCGGTGGAGGGTAAACACCCATTATTCCGCAACTTTCTTTCCGCATACCATCACTCCCCATACTTTCATTACGAAAGTACCATGACTCCGCAATGCCATTATAACGGATGGCATTACATTTTATATGCTTTCACCACGCATACATCTACAACGAAATTCGTTGTAAATGCATGAATGGTAAAAACATGTTTTTTTAAATGTTTGGATAAGGTAAGTATAGGTATATGGGTATATGTTTTGGGGTACTGAGGAATATGTTTTGGGGTGTTTGGGTATTTTAAGCGTTCAGATATAGTTTTGGGTTATGGGGTACAGGGGTATTTTTAGGGTTTAGGATAGGTATGGTTTTTGGGGTACAGGGATATGTTTAGGGTTCAGGGCTAGGTTTGGGTTTTTGCGGTATAGGTGTATTTTTAGGGTTCAGAGGTACGTTTGGGTTTTGAGGTACATGGGTATTTTAGGGGTTCAGGGCTAGGTTTGGGTTTTGGGGCACAGGGGTATTTTTAGGATTCAGGGCTAGGTTTGGGTTTTGGGGTACAGGGGTATTTCAGGGTTCAGGGGTAGGTTTGGGTTTTGGGGTACAGGGTTATTTTTATGGTTCAGGGCTAGGTTTGGGTTTTGGGGTACAGGGGTATTTTTAGGGTTCAGGGGTAGGTTTGGGTTTTGGGGTACAGGGGTATTTTAAGGGTTCGGGCTAGGTTTGGGTTTTGAGGTACAGGAGTATTTTAGGGTTCAGGGATAGGTTTGGGTTTTGGGGTACATGGGTATTTTTAGGGTTCAGGGCTAGGTTTGGGGTACAGGAGTATTTTTAGGGTTCAGGGGTAGGTTTGGGTTTTGAGTTACAGGGGTATTTATAGGGTTCAGGGCTAGGTTTGGGTTTTGGGGTACAGGGGTATTTTTAGGGTTTAGGGATAGGTTTGGGTTTTGGGGTACAGGGTATATTTATAGGGTTAAGATGGGTTAGTGTTTAATGGTGTTGGGATATTTTAAGGAGTAAGGGTGGGTTATGATTATGGGGTGCAGGGGTATTTAAAGGGAGCAGGGTGGACACCCGGAGCTGTAATGTACAGAACCTGGGAAGAAAAAACAATGAAATATTGGGCACACCGCTCGCTTTTTTTTCCGTAATTCCGCACCCCGCACACGCCCATGCCCCCAGCACACGCCCACAGCACCCGATATGAGACAGGGTATGAAGGGCGGAACGTACTACACGCCCCAGCATTTGTCACGCCCCTAGCACACACCCACAGCACAACACAGACACGCCCACAAGGGACTACTTTGCTGGCACGGTTCTTTTACCTTTTAAATGTATATGGTGGGCGTCTGCATAGCCTATGTCCTTCTGCTGCAACTGCCCTTTCCAACGCTGTACTTGGTGTTGTGATTGGTGCTGTGGTTCCTGAGATTACCCGCCTCAAAGGTTTGGGCTCTCTCTTTATTATATTAGTATAGATAGATAGATATAGATACCATGTATTAATACTGGTTCCATCTGTGAGGGAGAAGGAGTCAGTGAATCGTCCCTTTCAACCACAAGGATATTTTCACAATTAAAAAGCACCTTCTGCCGAATCTCTTGTGTCTCCATGTTAAAAATGACGCAAAATTGGCGCAAGGGGCTTGTAAATCTGACCCATTGTTTTAGTAAAACCAACCACTGTGGTACGTTTTAAATCCAGACCAACACTCTTAAAATATTCTGCCTACTAGGATGGATGACATGTGATTCTACAACTTGAAATCCTCACAATTTTATGTAACATTTCCTTTAAACTGATTACAAACATGTGAATTATTGTCTCTCTATAATGTGGGTATGATCTTAAGTGCTCTGACACCCTACACTATTAATGGGGCTATGTAGAAGTTTCAAAATCCTCTTTTAGTTTCTCACTGCTCATATGGGTGTAACTTTTGGTATTTATCTGTTTCCATGGATGTCATTGCTTGATTTTACTCGGGAGAAAGTGTCATTCTTAAGTGTCACACATTGGTTATTGAATGTCACTCAGAAGTACACTGAAACTATGAAAATTTCACACATAAGCAATGTCAAACCTTGGCAGCTATGCGTTTCCACCTCCGCAATAATACCATAGTGGATATGGTTGTCTGGAAGGAGCCACTCACAAGGTTTTTGGTCTGATTTTGCACGGGGTTCTGACCGAGGCAGAGGAACATTTTAATAATGATAATGACCTGCCGCCCATGCACTGCAAAGGCTGGCTCTGTACACAGGCAAAAGGACTTTATTTCAACAGGCCCTTGGCCTGAGACACAGAGCTGGGCTCGCGTGGCCTCAGTGCCGCATGTTCACATTTAGTGTGTCACCTGCACGCCATCACGCATTGCTCTGCAGAGTGGGGTAGGGTGGGTCATATGCGCAGATTAAACTGAGTGGTCAGCACCAGTCATCTGCGCCTGCTCCTGTGGACATGACCGAAGTAGCCTGCAAGTAGCTGTAAGGTCACGTCTCCTTCTATTTCCTCATGTAAAAACCCTTTCTCTAATCATTAAAATGTTTCCATTACACTGGGGCCACATAGTCCGAAACTCAAATTTGGTGCTATTGCACATATTACTGCCTTGCAAATAAATGTACAAATTGTATACTTTGAACATTGTTATTGAATAGAATTGCATATTTAAAAAAAATGCCCTGACAAAATTACCGAATGGTAGATACCAAATTTTACCGATTCGGTATTTACTATTCGGTAATTGCTATTTAGGTAAAAAATTCAGTAAAAATACCGAATCGGTAAGATTTGGTATTTACCGATTCGGTAAATACCAAATCGGTATTTGCTATTGAATCCTATGGGCCTTGAAGCCCATAGGATTCAATAGCAAATACTGATTCGGTATTTACCGAATCGGTAAAAATACCGAATTGCAAAGGGGGACAGGGTGTCACTTTGACACCCTGTTGCACCCCTGTAACTGGCTTGTGCGCCATGTGGCACACATACAAGCCCTTAGGGCATGTCTGTGTGCTACATGGCACAGGTGTACATGCACAGATGTGCATGTACACAAGAATTTGTTATTTACCATGCAATTGTATTACATGGTAAATAACGAATTCTAAAGGCCCTGTAGCACTGTTAGAAGTGCTACCTACATAGGAAAATACAGATTCGGTAATTTTACAGATCGGTAAATTTACAGAATCGGTAAAATTTACAGATTCTGTAATTTTACAGAATCGGCAATTTTACCGATTTGGTAAAATTACTGATTCAGTAAAATTACCGAATCTGTATGTTTTCAGTGCCCCTACATACCAATGTCAAAATACCGGTCGGAAACGGCCGAAAATCAGTATTTTCGGCCGATTCCGACCTGTATTTTGACACCTACATCTGGCCCCTAAATGTATATATTTCTTCACAGCATAATAATGTAGTGATCGCTTTTTGTTATATTACACAATTTGACACTATATGTATTTAAAAAAAATGCAGAAATATAGAACTACGCTCATTAGTGCTTCATTCATAATACAAGCATCATGCTAGTCCTGCATGCAGGTCCGCGTGGAACCTAGCGCACACTGAAAGCAACCCCCTATTTACATGTTGAATAAGAACAATTTGAACTTTTAACTAACCCTACTTACAAACATTGTCCTTTAAGACCTATCAACTGCCTTGGGAAATGATGGCTGGAAATCAAGGCTTGATCTAGGTGTCGCCAAAGGCAAAGATGGACAGTGCAATGGAAATTTCCAGATGTTTATTACGCCTCTTGTTTGCCTTAGTGTCTGGGTAATCGCCCATTCATCGGAGTCATTTCAGGTGCACTGTGAACAGCATGAAATGGTCAGGTAACCTCTGCTTGGAAAATTATGTAAACGTCTTCCAAAAGGCTGAATTATATTAGGGGTACTAAAGGTACTGTAAGATTTGATGCATACAAATTCTGAATATCGAGAGAGTGTACACTTTAGGTAATGCTTGACCATGCAGTGTTTAGTTTTTTTGTGGTCAGTTGTAGCTTTATTATTATTATAAAATTTTATATACGCGTAGCTACCCGAAGGCGTCCCAGTGCTTGCATCTAGACAGGGGTTTTCAGCAGGCGCTGCACCAGGTTGCTGGAAGAGCATTCAGTTGCATTTTACTTTATTTTTGTATGTACTGACCCTTTCTTTAAGGTAAATTACTTAATGTGCATCAAAAGTACTTTTGGGACACTCATGTCATTGATTTGTCAAATTTCTGAGTGCATCAATGTTGACTTTACAAAACATACAAAAAAGGAATTAGTAGGGTAATAGTGTCAGCCAAAAGACAACATTTGATGCACAACAGGCTTAAGGGTTAGAGTGCACAAGGGTGCTGCTTTTAACATGCAAAGATTTATAAAATGTCCAATTCTTTCTATTTGCGAAGCTTGCAAAGATTCCCATTGCAATCCCATAAAGGTTGTTTCTGCATAGTGTGACAGTTTTTACTGCATAACAATATATTTTTTTCACTTTCAACAAAGCTAGCCAGGATGAAATGAAAAATGTATCTGCGAGTTTACCTTTTGCAGAGTTTTTCTATGTGTAATGACATTGCAGAGGAAAAGATGCAGGCCACAATCTCCAAAGGTTTTTGCTATGATTTATTTTGTAGTACTCCTGGCTTACGTTTGAATTCTGTGAGGAAAGCTAGAGTAAGTTTGGAACAGTTTACCTTATGTCTACAATTCATGAGTAAGATAGGGGTACTATCTGTGTAAGTCTCACCTACTCCCAGCAAATCTTTTGTGAATTGGCTCATGGAGCTCAATTCACACATGGCCTGATTCACAAAAGGGTTGCTATGTATTCTTGTAGTAGTTCTGGCTTACTTCCAAATTTAATTAACAAACCAGGAAAACTCCTGGCTTACTTCTGGAATTCAGTCCCAAGAATACACGCCACTCTCGGGTCCCCTCCTAAGCCATCAGAAACCATGGCCTCTAATACCCTCTGAAGCCCTACCCACCCTACAAAGGCTGACCTGGTCCGGCACCCATTTATCACCTCCTAATAGCTGATGGTGAATCAAAACAGATTTATCCACAGAAGGTAGGCTCCAGATGTCGTTTTGGACCAAGCAATTTCCAGTCCGCATGTTAATTCACATTCTAGAGACCAGTACTAAGAACAGCAGGATTCAGGTCTGGACATACCATCTGGAATCCCTCTTTCTGGCTAGATATTATCCTGACATCTCAATCCAGACTCCCTGTAATTGAGAGCTTAATGTTTCCTTTTATTTAAACCCGTTCATTTTCTCTGCACCAGTTTTGGTGACACCTTGAATTGCCATACCCTGAGTGCCTGCCCGACGACCCATGACTGCCGCATGGTCTGCTTTTATAACCATAGTGAGAAATACCACTTTAGCTTTCAAAAGAGATTGGTAAATATTTTAATCTTGAAAAGAAATATTGGTGCTCTCCTACTGTGGCTCTTTGTTTAGCAGGAATTCAAAATAGACAATAAAGTAAGAGGGTGTGGAGTGTTACCTCAGTTTATGGTACCATGCTCCCCTTCAGGCTTGAAGAGAAGAGCAACAAGCTATTTGCCTACACTATTATGGTTTCAGAGAGAGGTTTTCTAAACCTACAAATATGATTTTGATCCTGGCCTTAAATACTTTCATAATTGCATACAATTAACTTTTCCTCCCTTAAAGAATCTATCTATCTATCTATCTATCTATCTATCTATCTATCTATCTATCTATCTATCTATCTATCTATCTATCTATCTATCTATCTATCGGAAAAATCCTCTGCATGTCTAAAGAAGTGTACCCCTGCCCTGATTGCTCTACTGTACTGTTGTCTGGATCCCTAATGCTGATTTTTTTCTCATAGGTGAGCACAGATCATGCGGGTGCACCATGACACAGGTCTGTCTCACAGTATGTGATCTTGTTGGACCAGGAGGGGCACCCAAAGTGCTATCCTTATAGTGGTGGAAGGCTACAGCCTTCGCCAGGTGTTAAGCAGCACAAGGGCGGAGGTGGCAGCATACTGTGTAGTGATCAGTAGTAGTGACCAGGTCCTTTTTACCCTGTCACTGGAGTGAGGCCTACAGGTTCACTCACTTTTTTAAAAGTTCAGCTGCTGTGTGCTTGACTCACCCTTGGCCAACTTCAGGTAGACCTGGAGTGCTGCGCAGGAGCAGTGACTCTGCGCTAGATGTGTGTGTGTGCCTGGGAAGGGTACAGGTCAGGGAATTTTATATACTGCTGCCTGCTGTTCTTATTATTGTTTTCGCAGTGACTTTGAAATATCTACAAAGGGGCATTGGTTGACTAAACTGGTTTGATTTTTGTATGCTGCTGCCTGCTGTACTTGTTAATGTTTAAAAAGTCATTGTGAAATATTTGCGCCTTTATTCACAAACCAAAGGGCCATAGTCTGATTAAATTGGTTAGATTTGATTTTTGTATGCTGTTGTGTTTGTATTGTGTGACCAGTCACTTTTAAGTATTTGCGCCTTCATACACAAACCAAATGGGGAATGGTTTGACCAACCTGGCTTCATTTCTGCATACTGCTGGATTTGTTTTTATCATACACTTTGAAAGTATTTTCACCTTGATGCAAGAGAAAGGGGGATTGCTTTACAAAACACGCTTGAGTTTTGTATATTGCTGGATTGCGGATTCTTTTATTATGCGCTTTGAAAGTATTTGCACTTTTTTCTTTGCTTCACCAGTTACAATTAGTATAGATTCTGTCATTTGGTACTTGATATTATGGTTTGTTTTTATCCTACATGATGCATTATTGATGGTGTTGTTTGCATTTTTCTATAATATCTGCACCTGAAATTGTGTAATTAGCTCTGTTTACAATACAGAAATGATAAATACAGACACACATCCTCATCGGTGTTCTGAAGCTCCCAAGCAGTTTTCACCCTCAGCCTTGTGTGCCTGCCTGTTTATGCCCTGCTTACTAATAAAGCCCGGGAGACAGCCATGACAACGCGGGCTTTACACCGCGCTGCCATTATGACGCTGCCATTACAACGCAAGTCGTTACAAGTGATTCACTCACTTCTCCTGAGGCACAGCCGGGAGCTACGATCTCTGGTCTTTTTAAAACTGTTTGATTCTGTATTTTTAAAATTGTACACTTGCCTGCTCTTTGCATAGCAAATTCCCTTGGCTCTTAGACACCCCTGCACAGCGGATTTAGCACTGCAGCGGGCGAAGTGGTTCTGATTACTATTGCTGCCATTTCCGCGGTGAGCAGGACATGCCCACCTGCGTTGGCCATGCCCCTTTCGCCAAGCCTACTTAAGCGCTGAGCACTAGCGCCGCCCTGATTCACTCACTTCTCCTGAGGCACAGCCGGGAGCTACGATCTCTGGTCTTTTTAAAACTGTTTGATTCTGTGTTTTTAAAATTGTACACTTGCCTGCTCTTTGCATAGCGAATTCCCTTGGCTCTTAGACCCCCCTGCACACCCGATTTAGCGCTGCAGCGGGCGAGGCGGTTCTGATTACTATTGCCGCCATTTCCGCGGTGAGCAGGACACGCCCACCTGCGTTGGCCACGCCTCTTTCACCAAGCCTACTTAAGCGCTGAGCACTAGCGCCGCCCTGATTCACTCACTTCTCCTGAGGCACAGCCGGGAGCTACGATCTCTGGTCTTTTTTAAAACTGTTTGATTCTGTGTTTTTAAAATTGTACACTTGCCTCCTCTTGGCATAGCGAATTCCCTTGGCTGTTAGACACCCCTGCACAGCGGATTTAGCGCTGCAGCGGGCGAGGTGGTTCTGATTATTATTGCCGCCATTTCCGCGGTGAGCAGGACACACCCACCTGCGTTGGCCACGCCCCTTTCCAACCCTCTCCCCCACTTGTATATAGGATATGTCCCTACCGGAAGCGCAGCGGACGAGCGCAGCGGGCGCGACGATCGCGCGCCGAAGGCGCGCCTAAGGCAAGCCGTCTGCGCCCGTCCGCGACCGGCTGGGGCCTGGGGCCCGTCACTCTGCCCAATTCACATCTTTTGCCCCTAGGGACTTGATCGCTCTACACGCACTCTGGCCGCTGGAATCCACCAGCTACTTAAAACTACAACAACTAGGCATTCTCCAAGTCCGCAGTACTTTTCCAGAGTTCAGGACCCTCCCGTCCTCCCTCACCCCCGAGCACACAGTCCCCTCCCCTTTTTCTAAACCCCTGTCCACTCAGGTACCTGCTAATATGGAATTAGCAATCACATACCTTAACACCCGGTCGTTAGTCAGCCACCAACTTGACATATGCCACCTCCTGGACTCAGACCGACCTGACATTCTTCTCTTAACGGAGACCTGAATGAATGAGGATTCCCCCCCTGACATCTTGGCAGCCATTCCACCGGGGTATTACATTCGTCAAGCCAACCGGCCAGCTGGTAAACCTGGAGGTGGCGTAGCCGCCATTATCAAACTCTCCCTCAGGTTCACTTCCCTCTCTATACTCACCATCCCCCAGGTCGACTGCCTGGCAATCAGATTTTAATCCTCGGTGTCCCCTCTCACCTGTGTCCTGGTATACCGCTCCCCTCAACCCATGCCCAACTTCCCCTCTCTCTTTGGCGATCTACTCTCTCAGCTCACAATCAATAACTCCAAACTCCTGGTCCTGGGAGATTTTAATTACTGGCCGTCAGATGTACATGAAAGCTCCCACTCCTTGGCTTTCACCGACCTATTAAGTGGGCTCATTGGCCTTCAACACGTCCACACAGCCACTCATTCCAAGGGCCACATCCTAGACCAGGTGTGGACCTACAATCTTGAAATCAAGTCGCTCACGATCTCACCTTGCCACTGGTCGGACCACTTCTTAATCTCCTTTCTGCTCCTGGTCCCTCCACCGCCCCCCGTAGCCGAGGCTCTAGCCTCCTGGCCCGCAACTGGAACAAAGCAGACCTCGACCTATTTCTTACCTCTTTAACATCTTCAGTTCCGCCCAGCCCAGGCTCCATAGACTCCCAGGAAGCCGCACTTGTCAAATGGCTAGAGTCCGCAGGCGACAAGGTCGCCCCCCCTAAGCTAATTAGAACTAAGCGTCCCCATGACGCACATCGATGGTTCTCAGATAGCCTTAAATCTTTGAAACTAGGACTCCGCCAAGCCGAGCGTCGCTGGCGCAGAAATTATGACCCCTCAGAAAAATTACACTTTCTAAAACTATCTGGAGAATACAAACAGGCAATTTCAGCCGCCAAAACTGCCTACTTCTCCACAAAAATTCTTAACTTTGCGCAAAAATCTAAAGAAATCTTTGCCATTGTGGAGGAGCTCTCACACCCGGATAGGGTGACCATCAAACCCCTCCCATCTCAGGCACTTTGTGATTCCCTTAACCGTTTCTTTATAGATAAAATCAGCAAAATTAAAAACAGTATTTCCTCTGGATCCCCGGCGACGTCCCTCACAGAGGCTACTCCCTCTTTTAATTCCCATTCCTTGACCCAGCTTCCCCCATACTAGAGGAAGACTTTCTCTCTCTGCTTAATAAAGTTTCATCTGGCTCCCCCACAGATTGCTGCCCTCCTGCGTTTCTACGGGCCGCCTTTTCGACTTGCCCCGCCCCTCCGCTGGCCCTCCTGAACAATTCTCTCCTGCTCTGTGAGGTCCCCAGGCAGTTCAAGAACGCTGAAGTGGTTCCCATACTAAAAAAAACCAACGCTGACCCCGCGGTTATGGGCAACGTCCGTCCCATCTCCCTTCTCCCTTACCTGAGTAAGGTACTTGAGACACATGTGACCAGCGTCCTCAGTTCCTTTATCGAAGACTCCAACTTCCTAGACTCCCAGCAAGCCGGGTTTAGACCTGCCCATTCGACAGAGGCGGTCATCCTCTCTGTCATGGAGGAACTCCGTAGAGGCGCCGATTCCAACATTAGCCAAGCCTTGATTCTCCTGGATCTGTCGGCGGCCTTTGACACGGTCGACCACACCATCTTGGTCGACCGTGTCAAAGAGGCGGGCATCAGTGGGACGGCCCTTAACTGGGTCCGCTCCTTCCTGACGAACCGCCACCAATCTGTCCGACTCTCCCAGTTTTCGACTGACAGGATAAAGCTCACCTGCGGCGTCCCGCAGGGTTCGTCCTTGTCCCCACTCCTTTTTAACTTGTACCTCACCCCCCTGATCCGCTCCCTCCGGGGAAGGAATGTCACTGCATTTAATTATGCAGATGACATTCAGCTTGTCTTCAATCTCGACTCCTCGGATGAAGCGGCCCAAGACTTTCAGTCCACCCTTTGCCATATCAGTAATTGGATGGGCGCTCACCATCTTAAACTTAACCCCGACAAGACGGAGCTTGTTCTTGTCGGAGGCCCATCCAATCCCTGGAATTCCACCTTCTGGCCCCTTTCCCTCGGCCCCTCTCCTTGCCCTGCTGACAAGGTGAAAAGCCTGGGGGTTTACATCTCCTATGATCTCTCAATGAACCACCAGGTCAGTGCCACTGTGTCCTCCTGCTTTTTCCAGCTTAGGAAGATCCGGAAAATAGCCCATATTCTGACCACCGAAGCCCTCACCTTGGCACTGCTGGCATTAGTCATCTCCCGGATCGACTATGCCAACGCCCTGTATGCAGGCATCCCACAATATCAAATCAAAAGATTACAGCTGATACAGAATCAGGCAGCTCGCCTGATCTACCACCAACCTAAACATCACCACGTCCGCCCTCTGCTCAAAGCCCTTCATTGGCTTCCTGTATCGGAGGGTTGCAATTTCAAACTAGGCTGCTTGACCCACAAATCTCTGGCCGGCATCGGTCCCTCCTTCATCTCCTCCCTTCTGCACCCTTACGCCCCCTCCAGGCACCTCCGATCTTCTCAACATGCGCTCCTCCAGACGCCTAGGTTCAGGCGCAAAAAACACGGAGGTCTCAGATTCTCTTTCCTGGCCCCCTCATTCTGGAACTCTCTCCCGCTGGAACTTAGACTCTCTCCTTCCTACCCTCACTTTAGGTCTCTCCTCAAAACTCACCTCTTCCGTAGCATCTACACATAAGCACTTCTAACCTCCCCCTTATGCCTCTTACCGAATAAGTGAACAGCGCCAAGAAACCGTCCGGTGTAAGCCGCGCTTTATAAGAATTTTTTACATTACATTACAATGACTTGCGCTGGATGGCGCTAGAGACTAAGGAATAGTAGATTTACTATTCCAACACCTTCCATACTGTTGCGTAGGCTGGAGTTGGAATAGTAAATCATACTATTCCAAAATCCAGCGCCTACAGCGCAAGTCGTTGTAACGACTTGCGTTGTAATGGATGCGTCGTAATGGCAGTGCGGTGTAAAAGCCCATGTTGTCATGACGTACATCCATAAAGCTCTGATGGTAGATATCGAAATTGCATCCTCAGTTCATTTTAAATACTATAGAGTGGTTAATATGATACAAAATCCCTGACAGACGCAAGCGTTTGGCATGCAGATAATTCATACCAGTTTATTCTCTTGGAGCTGGCAGGATACTGGGTTATATCTTGTATACTGCTCATGTATATTGTCAGTCAAGTCTGATAAATTGTTGATTTGGGTTTGTCTTTCAAAGTTTCAAGTTATTTTCCATCAATGTAAATTCTAAACCAGACCCTATATAGTTGTTCTTTGTTCTGCAGCGATAGGCAGTTCCTCAAACAATAGGACTGCTCCATGGCATTGCTCTGATTCCTTTCTCAGTTAAATAATCTGCGCTTGACAATAATGTTACAAATGGTGTAGCTTATATGTTAAGAGTGTTTCTTACTTTCTTATTTGATCTTTGAGTACGTGAACATAGAGCCTTTTCATTTAATGTGGGAGGTTTCAATTCAAAATATACCAGATTTTAAGGTGGTGGGGCAAAGTGGTGGGCAGTGGGTCAGAGGCCCCCTCCATGTACTTTGCAGGGGGGCCCCCTCAGGTTTCGTTATGCCACTGGCCGAAACAAGTAACATTTCCTGCTCTTTTTGGATGTGGGTTTTGGCAGTACAGACTTTTCAGCCAATTAATATTTACCACCATAGGCCTTACTTTCAGCGCCTCAATGCTCGTTTCAATGTGTGCCCGCTCTGCTTGTTTCCACTTCTGTGTGTCACCTATTCACTCCTCTCCACCATCCCTCCTACCCTCTTTCCCAATGCAGACTGCTGTACCTTAACTATTGCTAGAAATCAATCACTTAAGTTAATGCAAAAGTGCTTTCTGTAGTGGGCTGCAGTATCATAAACACTTACTAGATATCCCATATGCTTGGTCTGTGGTGTGACCAAGGGCCACATTGATGCCAGCATGGTAGTGGTCGGATGTGAGGCGCGGGGGTATGTAAGGGAAGTGAAGCACGTACAACGGGTGGCTGAATTGCACAACATGAAAACAGAAAACTTCAGGTCAATCCCGGCTTCCCCCACTTGGCCAAATCGTGTTATCCTAGGCAGTTGTTTTATTTCACTTTTTCTTCATTATCAAATATTGGAGGATCTTGAAATACATGATTCAAGGATGAACCCTGTATGAAAATTTCTTCTGTGTTTGATTATATAAACAAAAAATGTTGTTCATGTATACTAGCAACCCAGACCACCCAAAGGGTGCACATAACATTAGATTTCCCTCTTAGTTCACTATTGGCATTGTTGTCAGAGTGATGAAAGCATGATTACTAAACTCATGTTTGGAAACTATCTCCTTTAAAAAAATAATTCTCTGTGTACTGATATAATCTGATATGCTACAGTGAAACGGTTATCTGTTTTAATTAAATACACCTTTGAATTTTGAAGAGACTTTATCATATTTTGACATACTTGTTACAAGATGCCATTAAAAATGAAGGTGTTATTACAGTTAAGTAGTGCAGGTCACTCTAGTCATTTTCTTTCTTTAACTTCGTTTAACCTGTAAATAAATGCTTGCCCTTTTAACATCTTTTTAATGTTAATGCTGAGTGTAGTAAATAGCAGCCCAGTGCTGCTGTTGACAAGGGGGCCACATGTGTCACCCAGGCTGTACTTTGGGTATCACTGCCATAGGCATAGCACACCCAATTTCTACAAAACTGCCACCTCAGGGCAGCCAGTAAATATATACACTGCAAAGAAAGAAGTCGGCCAGGCATGATTGGTAGACTAGGTATGCGATAGAAATGGGATCTCTAGTTGGCAGTGGTTGGCACCCTTGTTAAGTAGGGACCCGCACTCTAGTCAGAGTAAGGGAGTCACACAGCTAAGATATCTCCTTCGCACACCCTTGGTAGCTTGGCCCGATCAGTCGGGCTTATTTCAAAGGCAATGCATAAAGTATTTACACATACATACACACACCCACACACACGAGTAACACAGTGAAAACACTACGAAAAGAGTCCACACCAGTTTAGAAAAATAGCCAATATTTATCTGAATAAAACAAGACCAAAATAACAAAAAGCCAACATACGCTAGTCAAAATATCACTTTTAAATGATTAAGCAAGTTTAGTCCATAGAAATCAATGGATGTGTGGCGTAGCAGGGCTTTGGGTCGGGTTTTGGGAGTGGGAAGGATTGGGAGAAGAGGAAGAGGAAAGGCCTCTGGATGGTTTATTTGCAGGCAAAATAGGTATCGCAAAATGATATTATGCAAATATTTTTGTTAGGGGCTTGCTGGTTTTCAGTGTGAGGCTGAGGGATGGGTACATGATTTGACTGATGGTGGGCGATGTTTGGAGGCTAGACCAAACATCTGACCAAATGCTTGACCAGAAAGTACATATTTGTACGGTCTGGTGGCTTAGTGGACTAATACGTCCACTGTAGGGGCCTGTGTTTAACCTTATGGTCACAGGTTCAAAGCCTGGTGGGTCCACACAGCCACTCATCCTTCCGAGGTCAATAAAATGAGTATCATTGAGTTAGATAACAATAAACATCCGTTACTCCTACCAGAGTTCTCTCGTAGGAGTTTCTCCTGCATTGCACAACTTTTTCTATCCTTGTATTGCACTAGTGTGTGGTTTTGGGAGGTGCCCGTAGCACCATATTGGAATAGTGACTACTGATGTTTTTAACTTGTATTTATTGTTTGTGTTTCTCATGTTTTAATTTGGATTAATCTTTGCTACCAGTAGCTGACTCTGCACAAGGGAGCTTGTGCAGGTCAGTAGGGGATGCTGGACCCTGTTTTTAGTTTACTTTGCCCTCACTTTATTAGTGCAATTCTTCCAAAACGTGCTTAGCAGCACTTCTGGCATGCCCCCACCACACCCCTTGATGCCGGGGTACAAAACAGGGCCTAAAGCAAGTACACACAAATATCTTCTCCTGCATTGTGTAACTTTTTGTTTCCATGTATAGCACTAGTGTGCGGTTTTGGGAGGTGCCTGTCTCCCGTAGCGCCATATTGCGAATAATGACTACTGATGTGGTTTTTTTTCAAGACACAGTTTTATTAAGTCAGCACAAAATACAGTCTCATCTCGAACAGGAGAAAGACAATTAGTTCTGGTCAGCATTATAAGAATCAATTAGTGACTTTCATATGACAGTTACAAAGTAAGAAAATAAACATCTCAGGCTTGTTAACAGCAGCCCACAACTTTATAACCAAGTGTGCCATGTACATCATAATAGTCGGTTTAACATAACTTGTGAGTCAATTCTCACATAAAGTAAATCCCTGCATCATTTCATGCCCCCTTGATCTATCAACCAGTGATGTCAACATCTGTACAGCGTGGTTCTAAAATAAGACCTTGAAAATCTGCCCAGCGTCTCCAGATCTTGAAATGTTTCTGTGGGCAGCCTCGTGTCTTAAATATAGGTTGATCCATGTTCATACACCAACCCAGAAGCGCCCTCCATATCCCAAGCTTAGGTGGGGTCAAGGCTTTCCACATCCTGGCTATATCACTTTTGGCCAGAGTAACACCCAGAAATAGCAGATGCCTTTTGTATATATTTCCTCCAATCTCTTCTGTGACATGCAGCAGTGCAAGCCTAGGGTATATGGGTATCTCCCAACCCAGTAACTCTGACAAACAGGCCAAGACCCCCGTCCAGAATCTACAGAGCCCTGTGCATTCCTAAATAGTATGTATATATGTACCTTCCGCATTGTAACTGTGGAGACATGTGGGAGAAGCTATCAGTCCTGCCCTCCACAACCTGTGTCTTGTGAAATAGGCACGGTGTACATATTTAAACTGAATGAATCTTAGGCGTGATGCTATTGCAGCTCCCCGCGGAGATTCTAGTATTTTTGTCCTGTGGTTGTTGTCTAGTGGACCAAGATCTTCATGCCATCTTCCCCAAGTGAGTCCAGGGTTGTAGAGAGATTCTTCACAAGAGATCGATATATGTTTGCCATCTTGTGGTCACCCAAATTGCCCTTAAAGACCTAAGCCTCAATCGGGTTAAACTCTGGGATAGATGCCAGGGTCGCTATGTACGGAGTTAGAGCATGGCGCAATTGCAAATACTTGTAAAACTGAGTACGCAGCATCTCAAAGTCCCTGACTACTGATGTTTTGAACTTGTTTTTCTGATTTGTGTTTCTCATGTTTTAATTTGGATTCCTCTCTGTTACCAGTAGCTGACTCTGTACAAGGGAGCTTGTGCAGGTCAGTAGGGGTTGCTGGACCATGTTTTTGTCTAAGTTGCCCCCACCTTATTAGTGTAATTCTCCCGAAACACACTACGGTGTGCTTCTGCCATGCCCCCACCATGCCCCTGGATGCTTGGGTACTAAACAGAAGCGACAGCGCGCCCACGTCACTGGTGCAAAGGCATGCCCGTCTGCACCCATCCACGCTTCGACCGTGCTCAGTTCCAGCCCCCTGCTGGTTTTGCTTCCCAGCTTATTGCTATCCGCAGATACTCCAGGGATGAATTACTTGATTTAAACCCTGTAGGTAAGATCTGTCCAGATTCTACACTGCTATCGCCAGACGAATTATCCAATAAGGTATGCCCAGTATGTATGCTTACTCTGACTAGCTGTAAAATCCATTCTCTCAGTTAAACTAGACCTGCAAGGTCATGCTCTTCTTTAGCTAAGATAGTCAAATGTTCGCTCATAAATGCTCACTCCTTGGTAAAGAGCGCTGTAGAAATGGCAGATTTTCTAAATCGTTACAGCCACCCCCCTGGATACTCCTTGATCAGATTTGAGTGGACAGGTAAAAATTATCTAGGGTTGGAGGTTATATACAAAGACCAGTTTAAAGTCTAGTAGGATCCCCTGCTGGCTACAGAGTGCGAAGCACTTGCCAGCAAGATAGCTCTTTCGAATTACTATTCTATTAATAAGGCTCTTATTTATAGACCTTCTGGCCCCAGAAATTTCTTTTTAAATAGTAACAGCACATCGGGAGAGTTGGCATTAAAGCCAACTCTCCCGATTTTACAATCCTAGGAGATTTTAATTTCCACTTGGAGAATGTTAACGACAAAGATACTAACAATCTCTTAGCCTCTCTATCACTTCTAGGAATCACACAGTTAGTAAAAGCTCTGCTCCTCCGACCTTGCCCTCGCCACCGTCCCCCGCATCCATAGAGCAACCGCCGGCGGCAGATTGTTCTCCCACCTCGCTGCCAAGACCTTGAACTCCCTCCCCATCCTCTTACAATAGACCCAGGAACTACTAATCTACAGGAGGCTACTCAAGAACTGGCTATTCGAGCAGTATCAGCGCCCGCCCTCACCCCCCCCCCCAGCGCCTTGAGACCCTCACGGGTAAGTAGTGCACTTTACAAATATTCTGATTGCTTGAATGATTAAAAGATCCCACACACTCAGGGGGACTTACATTAGACAGAATCTTTTCAGATAGATCCATTATCCAAGTCTCTACTGCTATGCCACATACCTGATCAGATCACAAGGCAGTGATGTTTCAATTAAAACTTGCAAATTATTACTCCAAAGAGTCCCTGGTTCCAAGTTACTCTAAGCACAACATTTCTGCAGACCAGTTTTTTTAATCTCTAGCGAGATCTCTGCAGAAAGTGATTTCAAAGTAGAAACCAAATCATATCACCAATAGTTCTATTCATGCACTAATAAACTTGCTCCTCAAAACCTCATAATAATAATAGATCATCTCCATTGGAACCCTGGTTTGATGAAGAACTGAGAAACCACAAACAACTTTGTAGGAAATTGGAAAGGGAATGGCAGGCTAACTATAGGCTAGATGACAAAACATCATACAAAATGGTGATTCATACAATGAAAAAGCTCTTGCTTAAAGCCAAAACTAGTTATTTTATTAACAAAATCAAAGCTGCTATCAACATTCCCAAAGAGCTATTTGCCACCGTGATTAAATTTGGTAAGCTCCCAAAAGCTAAAAAATCCATGGTGGACCAATAGTTTTGCAATAAATTAGTTACTCTAATACCATGCAAGTTGATACGTCAGGAAACACAGAGAATCTCACCAACAATAGGTTGGGATCTATCCCAGCCACTTCAGGCCAGGAACGTCGGCCGCATAGTGACGGCCTCTTACTGTCATTTACCCTGTCACAGGGGAACAGTTATACTGTTTGGTCAAATTAAATCAGGATCACCACTTGATCCCTGTCCCCCTAGAGTTCTACATCTAGCCACCAATGTTGTTCCCGCATATTTCATGACCATCTTCAATCAAATGTTCTCCTTAGGCTGCTTCCCTAAAAAAGGAAGATTGCCTCTATTCTCCCTGTTCTAAAAAAGCCCAAATTTTTATGTCAGTATTCCTAGTAATTATAGACCCATGTCTCATCTTCCTTTTCCTGCAAAGATGGTTGAGAAAGCCATGAACATGGGCTTTTCACACTTCATTCAGACAAACAAGCTGTTGGATCTGCCACAATGTTACTTTAGGAGCCTATATAGTACTGAGCTGGCACTGATTACTGCCACAGAACAGACCAGAAAACAATAGATAATGGGGGTAATGCTGCACTGATCTTGTTAGACCTCTCAGCAGCGTTCAACACAGTAAATCATAGTTTTCTGATCTCTTTACTTTAAGCATTAGAGACAAGGCTCTTAATCTTCTTCAGTCTTTTTTATCTGATAATGAGCAATTTGTAGAACTAAATGGCCTCAGATCCTCTTCCTTCACATTACCTTGTGTGGTCCCTCAAGGGTCAGCCCTGAGTCCTACCCTGTTTAATTTGTATGTAACACCTTTAGCTCAACTGATCAAAACCTTTGGATTCACAGTAGTCTCCTATGCTGATGACACCCAAATTACGATGTCTGTCACAGAAAATCTGGAGAGAACTGCTTTCTGCTATGCAACAGATAGGGAGATGGGAGTCAAACAATTGTCTGAAATTGAATTCCGGCAAAACCGAGGTTCTGCAATTCGATAGTCAAACATCGTTCTGGTCCCCAAACTGGTGACCTCAGGAACTTGGAGCAGTAAGACCCTGTTGCTAAAACAAACAATTTGGAAGTTCAGTTTGATAACAAACTCTCTTTCGAAGGAGATGCAAATGCCATCACCTCATCCAGTTTCCTGATGTTTAAAACACTCAGAAAAATCATTCCGTTTATTCCTATGGACCTGCGTAAGGCAGTGATCTCTGCACTTGTTTTTTCTATAGTGGACTACTCCTTAATGTGCATAAAAAACCTTAACACAAGTTACAGATGGGTTAAAATGCGACAGCCATATTACTCCTTGGGATACCTAAATACCAACCTGTCTCCCATACTCTCCGTTACTCCACTGGCTTCCGGTGAAAAAGCCGGTGGAGTTAAAACCGCTTTGCTTTGCTTTCAAGTCCCTGCACCATGATAGCCCATATCCTTGAGGTAATAATTCCAGTAGTACATGCCATCAAGCTCTCTAAAACCAGCAGAAAGCCACTTGGGCTTTTGAATCTTTGTTGTGGTATCTGCCAACAATTGGAACTCTATGCCCTTGGAATTGAAAAAAAGCCAATAACTTATTGACATTCCGAAAGGCCCTAAAGACATGGCTTTTTATGGAATAGGTATGGCTATACAGATATAGTATATCCTCTCCATGTTATCTTTCTTGTTTTTGTTGTTGTTTTTTTTAAACTTTATTTAGCTTTTGGTTAGAATAACAGTAGCGCACAGGGATCAGAAAACTGCGCAGCTAAATAATATAGTCTGAGATCGGGTACCCGAAACCACCTCTATCACAGGGGAGCCTCATCATCCTCCAGCTAACCCTAGGGTTTCTACCCCACCATACCAGTCTTATTAAATGGGATTATAGTGTTGAAAATAATTTCTTTGTGAGTGGGATAGGGATGTTTTGAAATAAATATACAAATTTAGGCAGCACGACCATTTTGATGAGGGAGACTCGACCAGCCAAGGACAATGGGAGTTGAAGCCATTTCTCAATCTGCGTTTCCAATTTAGCAACGGCAGTCCCTTAATTACGACGAATAATCTGCTCCACATTAAGATGTATATGAAGAGCCTAAATATTTGACAGAGTCGGTATTCCACTCCAGAGGGAACTCCAGGTCCCATTGGACCGTGCTGGCAGTGAGCGTAAAAATTACAGATTTGTGCCAATTGATTCCCAGTCCGGAATACACACCAAAATGCAATATTTCCCTAATGTGGGGGTCTAAGTTAATCCTGGGATTGCAAACATATAAAACAGTGTCATCAGTATATAATGAAACTAACAGCAAACTTGTACGGAACCGCAATCCTCAGTGCAAATGTTTCTCTTGAAAGTGTCTTGTAAGGGGGTCCATGGATGAAATGAACAACAGCGGAGACAGCGGACAACCTTGTCTGGTGCTGCGTGAAAGTGCGAAGGGGCGGGGACAGTACGCCATTCAGTCTGAGCCGGGCCATCGGTTGACTATATAGGAGGGCGGTTGTGGCAATGAATTCGAATGGCATTCCCATTCATTGCATGATGGATAAGAGGAAAGGTCATTCCAGGGAATCAAACGCCTTTTCCGTGTCTAATAGGATGGCTGCCGCATGGGTCTTAGGGTTGATTCTGTGTCGCGTGTTAAATAAAGTACGTAGATTGAATGCTTTCGATCAGTGCGGTATGATTCCAGACTGGGCAGGGGAGATTATGGACTCCATTAATAGAGACAGTCGGCACTCCAAAGCTTTTGCCAGTATTTTGTAGTCTAGGTTAAGAAGTGACAATGGACGACAGGAGTACATAATAGAGGATCCTTGCCCGGTTTGGGGAGTAAAATAATGACCGCCTAACGCAGGGTGAGGTAACATCTGACACTCAAGAGCTTCCGCATACGTGGCAAGGAGCTGTGGAATCAACAAATCTTTATAGGCCTTATAAAAGTCTGCTGTGAATCCGTCGAGTCCTGGAGCTGAGGAACCCTTCAAGGCCAATATTGCCTTATCTATGCTTTCTTCCGTTATAGGAATAGCCAGAAAATCCTGCATGACCTTATCAAGGAACACCAGCGCTATTTCTGATAGATAACTCTCTTGACCCGTTTTATCCAAGCCCAGTTTAGTGGTGTATAAAGCCTTAAAATAAGAGATAAATTCCCCTTGGATGTCCAGCCGGTCAGTGATTTGCAGTCCCCGTGTGGACTTCAACTCAGGGATGTATGCCTTGCTATAAGGGGTCTAATCATGTGGGTCAGCATACAGCCTGGTCGCTCCTCCTCACTGTACACCCTAGCGTTATGGTGTTTCCCATGTAGAGTATTTCTCTCTCAGCGGTGTCTCTGAAGTCCGCTAGCAGGGAAAGCCTACGTTCGTCTAGGTCGGGGCTAGTCGTCCGAAGCTGCGCAGTGTCTAATGCACCTAATTCTCACTCTAGCCGAGCTAATGTGTTGCGCAAATCTCGTAAGACACCAGCGCATTTGGATATGCATACTCCCTTCATGTAGACTTTAAAACCCTCCCACAGCATAGCGGCAGTGTGTCTACTGAACCGGTGTTAAGGGTGAAATAATATTCTATTGCCTCCCACAACTCCTCTCGAAATACGTCATCATCAAGCGCGCGGCTGGGAAACATCCACTGTCTTTCAAAACCCTCAGGTTGTGATATCTTCAAGGTCAACAATACTGGAGAGTGGTCTGAGAAAGTGCGTGGGAGTGTCTTAGCTGATAGGCACCAGCTGACTTAATCTGGGGAAAGCAGCCAATAATCCAGTCTAGTCTACGTGTTATGACAGCTGGTGTAGTGAATGAAGTCAGTGCGAAGAGGATTTTGCTTCCTACCAATGTCTGTTAGGGTGAAATGATCGTAAAGCGAGCTCAGTGCACTCCTCGCCCATGCTTTGGGATCTGGAGCGCTAGATGTGGAGTCCTGCGATAGGTCCTTGACAATGTTAAAGTCGCCCCCCACCAAGAGGGGAACTGGGATCAGCTGCGCCAGTTTGGAAACCAGCAAGTAAGAAAAATTGGGGGAATCAATATTGGGGCTATATATGCAGACTAAGGCTAATTTACGACCCAACAAAGTGCCCAGCACAGTAATATATCTACCTTCGCTGTCATGGAGTCCCGAGGCCAAGTGGAATGTATGCCGCTTGTGGATGAGTATTGCAGTGCCTCTTGCGTAGTTGCTGTAGTTTGCAAAATATCTATGTGTACCCCTGCCTGCGGCAAATCGGGGCTGATCGGCGGGAGGCAGATACGTTTCTTGTAAGAAAGCCACATCCACCTTGTGACGCAGTTGGTATTGTGTTACCTGCCTTTTTTTTCGAGTGTTATTCAGTCCACGGACGTTCCAGGTAGCAAAAACAATTTCAGAGGGGCCAGCGTTATGTCCTATGTGAGTCATGGGGGAAATGTGAGTGAGTATTGAATGAAAATCGACCTTGCGTACTCATCACGATCGTCAATCTGTGCATGTAAAGATGTCCCAGTGCAACTAAACATTGTCCCCCCCCAAGCCCCCTCCCCCCCCAGCCTCCCCGCCCAACCAGAGAGGCAGAACCATTATTAACAAATAACAGTGCACAACTAAGTTTACCTATGTAGTACTGAAAAGTAACCATAGATAGTACTTGCGAGATTCACACAACAATCTTAAAGTGATCACTATGAGGGGTGGTGGCAACGCCCCCAATAACGAAGTGGCAAACGAAATATATCAATAAAAGAAAGAGTTAACAAAATCCCTGTATAGTTAAAGGTTCCACTTCCACACATTACAATGTTGTTGGACTTG
The DNA here is from genome assembly GCF_964263255.1 of Lissotriton vulgaris. NCBI lineage: Eukaryota > Metazoa > Chordata > Amphibia > Caudata > Salamandridae > Lissotriton > Lissotriton vulgaris. Next base: position 687,553,336 of record NC_141687.1, on the reverse strand, counting down.
GCCCTTTTCGCAGGGTCATCCCTGAGTTTTTTGCCTTCCTCCTATATTTTTTCTCACCTGTTGTTGGCTATTTTAAAACTCTGGGCACTTTATCACTGCTGATCAGTGCTAAAGTGCATATACTCTCCCTATTTGATGTATACATTAGTTACTCCATGATTGACTATTTGGTTTACTTGTCAGACCCTAGTACATTGCACTCAGTGTGCCCAGGCGTGTAAATCCAAATGCCTCTAGTGGGCTTGAGGCACTGGTTGTGCCACACACAGAAGCAGCCTTGTAAAAGTTGTCTAAGGTCTGCCATTGCAGAGCCTGCATGCAGTCTGGTACTGTCTTGTTCGTTTTTCACTATTGCAAGGCTACCTGTTCTCCATAGGCCAGAATGGGCTGTTAGAATGAATATTGTTTATAATCCTAACAGACTCAGAGAACATGGTAGAAATTCGAGTTTAGTGTGCCTGGACTAATAATAATATGCATCTTTTAGTGAAGTTTATTTGAATATTCTGTGTTTGCAAATACCACTTTTAGAAAGTAGGTATTTGCTTGCCTAACCATTTAAGCCTGCCTCTGCTAGGTTGTGTATTCCTTTTCTGGAGTTTGAGTGACAGGGCTGGGGTATTCCAGGAGACAGAATGAGTCAGCCCAGTGGTGAATAGAGAGATCTGCATCTAGATGGGAGGGAGGGGTTGCACCTGGGACTTGAATAGGACTGTGTCAGCCTCCCACAGTGCTGGCTCCACTCCCTGTTGTACGTCTGATGTCTCTACCCTGCACACTGAAAGAAGAAAAGGAAGATGGTCAACAAAGTGCTCCAGATCTGTACTTGCCTTCCACAATGCTGGCTCCACCTCCTGTGGGGTGTCTGATGTTCCTGCCCTGCACTTTGAAAGGAAAGGATAAGTCTGGTAAACAGAGTGCTTCAGAACTGGTTTGAACTGGGCACAGGCCCCTCTCCCCTCAGAGAACAAAGGATTTTGGGGTATAAATTTTGGGACCCTGATCCCAAGAAATTAGATCACTTCTGGCCGAAACCTCTGCTGAGGAGAAGGAACCTGAAGAAACTGAGGAGAAACTATTCAAAAGCTGAAGTGCTGCTTGGGGGATTGGCCTGCAGTGGTTGCCTGACTGCCAAAGAGAGGAGAAAGAACTTTTTGGACTTTTCTTTCAACTTATGCAAAAGATCTCTAAGGGCTTGGAAGAGAGGTTGCCCCCTGACCAAAGTCCCAGGACCAGTGAATTGCTGCTGCTGAATTTGTGAATTGCTGCTGGAAACAGTGGCTACAGAGGCAGGGAGCTGTGACCGACTCTCATGACCGGCCCGGTGTCCTGTAGGCACCGCATCAAGCAACATCCGCCTCGAACAACGCAAGTTCTGCGCTCACCGACTCCGTCCTGACGGCGTCACTGACCCATTGCCTGCACAGTGGCTGGTGGACACCGCGACGTGCAACGCCTCGCTACACCAACTCATACTGGTTTGACCGATGCTGTCACTGCTGCTGACTTTGAGTACTGTGAACCCACCGGAGTTGGGCATCACCTCGAACGCTTCGCAACGCACCTCCCCAACTCGCACTGCTGCCCGGACTGATCGACGCCAGCTCCCGAACTCCGGCTCTGACGCCGCACCGCAAGCTGCAAGCACCGCATCGAAGCCCCGTCTCGCCCTGCAACACAAGCCTTGGATCCACAACTCTGTCAACGGGCCTCTGCCTGCACCGCATTGAGGGACAACGCGTCCTGCAACGCTTCCTTTCTGCACCGCGATGAACACCGGAACAGGCTCGCACATCGGTGCCGGCCACCCCAAATAAAAGGTACTGTGACTGAGTCTTTCAACATTTGAGTGGGCCCTTACCGACGCGGTCCACTGGATTTGCTGGACTCTGTGCTATTTTCAACAACGCTGTAGCCGGACCAGGCTACCGACTCGCACAGAACCTTGATTTAAATCTTTTTACAAAAACTCTTGAAATCTAATAGTACTGTGGATTCTTTTTGTCGTTTATTGGTCGTGTGGTAAGTCTCTATAAAATGTTCTTATTTTTGATGTAAAACCTTGTGTGGTGTCCATTTGTAGTGCTGTCACTGGGTTACTGTATATGGTCACACATGCTTAACTTACAACGCCTCTGAAATAAAGCCTTGCTGCTGGTGCCAAGCTAACAAGGGGGTGAGCTGGGGTTATTTTAGGAGTGTAATCCCCCTTACTCTGACTAGAGGAGAGGGTCCCTACTTGTCACAAGTACCTATCTGTTCAACTAGAGACCCCCAAATTCTAACATTGGGAGTCAGGGGAAGGGATTCCGAATTAGCATTTGTGACACGTGTACAGTGATTGGTGAACACTACTTAGTGAGTGCAGACCATAACGCAGCCACGTACTTCTGATACTTGTTTTTGCCAGGGATCTCCATTTTTGAAAATTCATGCCTGGTTCAGTCAGAATGGAAAAGGCAGCATCCATTGTATCTGTTGACTGTGATTGGGAGGAAGTGAAACTAGGAAGATACACCAACTACCAACTCAAGAGCTTCTGCAAAAAGTTTAAAATTCGCCTGACCGGAATCACCAGGAAGGAGCAGTACCACATGGCACTGCGGGCCTGGATGGCGGCAAGGAATACCCCTCGTGAATTAGTGGATTATGAGGATGCAGAGCAGCAGCTTGGTGGGCCACTGGGTCCTGAGAAGAGGGGTGCACCCTCCCAAGTGGGTAGCAGTGTTTCTGCCTGAGGTCTGTCCCCAGAAATGTTGGCAGACAGGAAATGAAACAGTATGCATGAAATGGAGATGGCCAAGCTCAAATTGAATGGGCAACTGGAGCTAAAAAAGCAAGAAGATGGCTCTAGAAGAAAAGAAGATGCAGTTTGAGCGTGATTTGATAATGAGGAAGCTTGAGTTGGAGCTCGAGAGGCTTGAGGCCACGAGTGTCTCAGCCCAGCAACAAGAAATTTGGGTAGCTCAGGGAGTGAGCTTTGCTGAATTAGAAGTGGAGTCCAGCTCAGATGGTGGCAGCAAAATTGAATTTTCTAGTGCTGAGGGAGTAGTACACACACCCAGAGATGAGGCACCTGACTTGGAGGGGGTTAACATACACCAGGAGGTTCAAGGACATAAGGTGGCTCCAGTAGTGCGAAGGTCTCTGAGGGGAATAGGGTAACTGATGCAGGGGTTCATGGTCCTAGTGGTGGGAGGGACACTCTACTGACTCTAGATGAGAGGTGCAGGGAGAGGGGTTCCCCTAAAGTTGAAGTCCTGGTATGGGAGTGTGCAGGCCACCCAGAAGAGTGTGGGTTGTGTTACAGAGACAGTCAGATACTGTCTTGCCAATCTCAGGAGAATGGTGGGGAGTATGTGTGTTAGGCACTGGATGGTGAGGTGAAGGATAGTTTGGTTAACCCTTGTAGGGAGCTGTGTGATCCAATTGTGGGAGAGCATATTGTAAGTCCCTGTTTTCCAGAGCAATGCCTACACCTGTTTGAGAGTGAGTTCTCTGACTCCGGGGAGCTCACATTGGAGGCTGGCCCTTTGGTGGATTCCAGAGGGTCTGAAGAAGCATTGGAGAGTGATTCCAACAAGAGTGGCTCAGGTAACTTCCAGTCCTGTGTGATGGAAGAGGTTCAGTGTAGCCCAGCTAGGTCCCAGTGTAGTGGGAGGGGTATGGGGGCTAACGTCCTGTCTCAGAGGAGGAGGAGGAGGAGTGAGTGTGAGTTCTGTCCCAAGGTACCCGAAACCCAGTCTTGGGGCATGGATGGTTTCTTTAGGGAACATCATGTTGGGGGCCTAGGCTGTACTTGTAGGCCATTTGAGGAGGATCTCCCAGTGTCTAGAGAACGTGGAGCCTCTGTAAGCAGAGCTCCAGTAGTTCTGGTGTCTGGCAGTGCCGCTCCAGTTGGGAGGGTGCAGAAATCTAGATGGAGGGGTGAGAGGGGGAAAGCATCCCCAGTGGAAGAACCAGTAGGTCAGGGGCCAGCAAGAAGGGCTGTATCACCAGTGAATGACCATGGTGACACCACGTCTCTCCTGGGGGATCTTCGCGCCCTGTCAGATGGACAGGGGATAGGAGATCTTCTCCAAAACAATAGAGGAAGTATAGAGGTAATGATAGAATCACCCTCCTAACAGATCTATCTAAACAAAAGGATTCTATCCATGTGTGATGGTGACTAATTTTTATATTTTTCAAAATATAGGTGTGGTACTAGGCTCTCGCTTAGATTTGACAAGACGAGGGCACTATGTGCTTTTAAAATACCCCTCACACACTAAGAATCCCTTAGTGTCATGCTTCATCATGGGGGTCTTCCCGTCCCTCTACAGGGCGGGGCGTGCTATGACCTACGGGCCCAGCGGGAGCACTAATTATTGTGACAGAAGGCTATGTGTTGGTGCAGTGTAGGTGATATCAGTGAGGTGTAGGGACCTAAATATGTGAGTGCAAGTTTTAAAAATTCCCTGGCTAGTAGAAAAACATATTTTATTCACTTCTCTGGCTGGGATCATTAAAAAAGGAGGTGGGTTTGTGGTATAGGGGGACAACACGCCCTTTCTGCACCGTGATGAACACCGGAACCGGCTAGCATATCCGTGCAGGCCACCCGAAGTGAAAGGCACTGTGACTGAGTCTGTCGACATTTGAGTGGGCCCGTACCAACGCGGTCCTCTGGATTTGCTAGACTCTGTGTTATTTTCAACAACACTGTAGCCGGACCAGTCCACCGACTCACACTGAACCTTGATTTAAGCCTTTTTACAAGAACTCTTGAAATCTAATAGTACTCTGGATTCTCTTTTCTGTTTATTGGTCTATATAAAATATTCTATATAAAATATTCTTATTTTGATGTAAAACCTTGTGTGGTGTCCATTTGTGGTGTTGTCACTACTCACTGGGTTACTGTATGTCGTCAAAAATGCTTAACTTACCACGCCTCTGAAATAAAGCCTTGCTGCTGGTGCCAAGCTGCCAAGGGGGTAAACAGGGGTTATTTTAGGTGTGTAATCCCCCTTACTCTGACTAGAGTAGATTGTCCCTACTTGTCACAAGTGCCTACCTGTGCCAACTAGAGACCCTCAATTCTAACAAATGTCAAATAACCAGATCCCCAAAAAAGTTTCCAACTGGCATCCGAGCCATTCTGCGAACGGAGAAGTCTGTCGTCCTCGAGAGGGCGTCTGTTATTAAGTTTAAATTTATGGCAGAACTCCTGTACCTCCCCAGGGTTATCAAAAACACGTGATAGATAGTCCGTTCACCTCAACGCGCAACAGGGCAGGATATAGCATACCATATTTCAATCCTAGATTTCGAAGTGTCGCCTTGACTCAAGTGAACTTTCGCCTTGCTTCTTGCACCATGATGGTGAAGTCTGGTTAGAAGGAAAGCTCGGAGCCCTGCCATAGTGTCTCGCCACGTTCCCTTGCCAGCCGAAGAGCAGTGTCGCGATCCCGGAGGTTCATGACCCGTGCAACTATGGGCCAAGGCAGGCATCCAGGGTTGGGTTGAGGGCCCAATGACCTATGTGCTGGTTCGATCATGAAGCCAGTAGTAAAGTTCTCCCTGCCAAACAGGTCTATCAAGATAGTTTCCACCAAAGTGTCCATACGACCAGCGGCTGTAGTCTCCGGTACACCTAGAATGCATGTGTTATTTCGGCACTGTGCACCTCGAAGTCCTCATCCTTGATCGCAACTTCCTTGAGGATTCGTTCCATTCTGTCGAGCCTTTTCACTACTTGTGCCTTCCCGTCTTCTAGATCGAAAGTGCGAGATTCTACCACGTCAAGACGCCGGTCGTGAACCTGGATCTTTGTTCCCAACTCCGCCATGTGTTTGTCTAGGGTGCCGAACCATACGTCTAAGGCTCTAAACCCAGCCCTCATTTCTTTCAACAGAGAGCCAAGCTGAGTGGTGTCCCCTTCTGGCCCGGCATCTTTTTTGGCCACCTTCAGCCATAGTGTCAGTGATGTCTTGTCGGTGACCTTCGCAAAGGGGAGAAGGCGTTGTTTCGGATCCTTGCGGCCCATTCCACAGTTCCCTTCACCAGGTGCAAAATGGGCCCAATATTTGCGTTGGTTCCTGGTCGCGGCTGTAATTAGGTTGTAAAGGCTGAAATGACAGGAGCGGGGGCTGGATAAGATAGCGATCACAAATATGCCATGCGTGTTGTAGCCTGGACGCTGTCCGGTTCCGCCTGTCTTTGCGCAGTGCGCGGAATGGTGGAGTTACAGACCGGGCTGCTTCACAGCGACCGAGTCTCAGAGAGCAGGGAATGAGTGTACGTGCTGGCGTCTCAATCCTGATATTGCGTGGGAGGGTGCAGACCTCTCATTGCTATTACCCCTTGTTGGGATGTGTGGAGCAGGATTAGGATAGGCCAAGCGAGTTCATTATGGCTGTGGCACAGAGACAATCATACTAGGGGCAATCTGGCATCACGCTCGGACTGTTATGGCCGCAGCTGGTGAGAGCGACAGTTGTGTGGGTCCTGATCGGGGGTTCATCCGTGTCTCTGGCGCCACGTTGCAGCGCTTTGAAAATGGTGGAGTGGTCCAGGCCTCGCAGCGGGGGTGGAGGGGGGAGAGCCGCCGCCAAGCAGGAGCACTATTGGGAGGGATGGGGGAGTCCCCAGGGCGCTCTGGTGAAATTGCGCCCAGTGCAGCCACAATGGCAACACACGTCTTGTCCCCATGCACCACCGCAAACCATGCCTCCGTGCACACTCAGCGCTCGACAGGACGGGAGGCCAAACGGACCTCCCACAGCACACGAGCGCCGAGCAAGTGTCTGTGGTGTTGCTCACTGCCCCGGCACGCAGCCCGCAGACTCACCGCACCCCAGCAGATATTCCAGGCTCCAGGTCATATCCTCAGGTGCCGCTCAGGCCAATGAAGCCGCCATCTTGGTTTCCGCCCGGTCCGAGCCCAATTGCCACATCTCGCCTCCATACTGCAATGGTTTGCCACAGCTGGGGGTATATCGGAATCAGGATCCGTTCCGCCAAAGTTTGGTGTCCCTTCCCTGGTCAATGGAGATGCTGGAGGGTGGGAAATCGCAGTGGAGCCACGTCGTTCAGGAGAGCCTCAGCGCCGGGCGACCATCTCGGTCTCCCATGTTATCTTTCTTTATAGGATTCCATTAGGCCCTTCTTCCCTTGTGTCAAAATTTCTCAGCGCCTAGACACCTTTGGATAGTAGAGCGTTCTATAAATTTCATTTCTTTTCGTTTCATTCCACGCAAAGATACCCTTCGCAGTAAACTTGCGCCTTACAAATACACATGTTATGTTCACATCAGTGGCCTTAACGATTCTAGAAAAAGAAACCGGGTGCTATTTGGAGGGAAAAAATTAGAGCAGATGTTGTTTGTATTCAGGAAACACATATTCCTTGGAGTAAGTGAGGTTTTTTAGCCGACCTGGGTTTTCGCCTCTTGGTTGTACATGTCAAGGCTCACTACTAATGCTGTTACAGTGCTGGCCAATAAAGCTAGATGCTCGGCGGTCCGATACTTTGCCGACAATGTGGACCAATGGGATAGAAGCTTTTGCTTGGTGACTTATATTTAGACCACACGCACAAGTGGATTGATCAATATTTTGGCTTTAATAAGGGCACAATGTCTGACAATATTTTGTGGGTGTGTTAAAAGCTGGCATCAGGGGAAAAACCTTGATTAAGCTATAGCTTGTCTGAAAAGAAACAGAAGTGGGCTTAAATTCAGGAGTTATATAAATAGCAGTTACTGCTAGAGGAGAACTTGATCAATTTAATAGGTAGTAATCTAGCTGGTACAGAGGTTAGTCACAGGGCTGCTGTACTGAGGGCTAGGATCACCCAGTATTTAAGCAAAGAGGTCGCTGTGAAATATCATTGCCATAGAAAACAATGCTAAGAATACAGGGAGAAGATGGGTCATCTATACATGTTGCGTTGTTAGAACTGGGGGTCTCTAGTTGGCAGAGGTAGGTACCACTGTCCAAATAGGGACCCTTGCTTCTAGTCAGGACAAGGAGATAACCCTCTCAGATAACCCCTGCTCGCCCTCAAGGTAGCTTGGCCTGAGCAGTCTAGGCTAACCAGAGGCAATGCGTTAAGTATTTGTACCAACACTCACAGTAACACAGTGAAAACACCACAAACTGATTCCACAACAGTTTAGGAAAATAAAGATATTTATTCTAAACTACACAAGACCAAAACGTCAAAAATCCAACACACAGTTCAAGGATATGGTTTCAAAAAGAGTTCTTCAGGTTGTAATCAAAGTTCTTTAAGTTACGATCAAATAATCCACAGATGCGTGAAAAGTTCACAGTTGCGTCACGTTGACTCACAGTACCTTTTAGATGCAACAAAGTTCCACAAGCAGGAAGCTGGTGCGGTGGAAACAAGCGATGCGTTACTCCTGAGACCCTGGGGAGGCGATGCGACAGCCCCGCTGCAGCAGCGGGCGTGTGGCGACGAATCCGATCTGTATGGGGAGGAAGGCAGCTTGCGTAGGTTCCGGTGCGTAGGTTCCGTGGGAAGTCTGTTCTTGCAAAGGCACGATGCGATGATCTCGGAGGGGCTGCGACGATCTCCGGGGCGACGATGCGCGGTCCCGCGGTGACCCTCTCTCTCGCAGCTCCTCGATGTGATGTTTCTGCGACGATGTTCGCAGCGACGGGATGCGGTCCGCAAGCAAGCGGTGCGGCGATCTCACCCAGCGACGACAGGCTCTGCGACGACACTCGCAGCGATGTTCGATTCCCCCGCACCGGTCTGGTGCGCTCCGCAAACGAAGGGTGCGACGGCTCCGGCAGCGATGTCAGGTGCTGCGCTGATCTCTACCTTCGTAGCGGCGGGAAACTTCTCGCGCTGTCGGGGATGCGCTCCGCAAGCGAGCGATGCGACACTTTTCAGCTTCACAAGTTTCTCAGCTTAGTCTCAAGCTTCCCAGCTCAGGTTCAACTTCTAGAGGCCCCACAACTGGATCAAGCACTCTACGAAGGACAGAACTCTCTCAGCAGAGTTCAGGGAGACTGGGGGTGAAGTCCTTTTGTTCCTGGGACTTCGGAAACAGGGAGCCAGCTCTTCTCAGGCCCTTGGAGATTCCTTCAAGACAGGGGACACAGCTCACAGCAAAGTCCTTCCCCTCTCCTTGGCAGCAAAGCAACAGCAGGTCAGTCCAGCAGAGCAACAGCAGGACAGTCTTCCTTCTTCAGAGTCAGCTTTCTCCTTGGCAGAGGTTCCTTCTTGATTTCCAGGATGATCTAATTTTCTGTTGTCAGGGGTCCTGTACTTATACCCCTAAAGTCTTTGTTCTCTCTGTGCACGTGGGCCCTGAGCCCGGTCTGAACCAGTTCTGGGTGGATCCTGAGTACCTTGTTTTGCTGGCTGCATCTTTCCTTTCAGAGTGAGGGGCAGGGTCCTCAGCCGCCCAGCAGGAGGTGGAGCCAGCATTGTGGCAGGCAGGCACAGCCCTATTCAGCCCAGGTGCTAACTCCTCCCACCACTCAGGTTGCAATTGCTTCATTCAGCCTAGTGCTGACTCATCCAGCCTCTGGGGGAATTCCCCAGCCCCTGTCACTCACAAACCAGACAGTCAATACACAAACAGGCCCAGGCACACAGAAGGGTCAGACAAGAGAACAGCAACTTTCTAAAAGTGCTGTTCTCAAACACAGGATTTAAAAACCACCTTCCCTAAAAGATGTATTATTAAATTCTGAGTTCAGGGATACTAGATACTTATGTCCTATCTTGTTCCTATGGGAAGAAATGCTGTTAACCACTGTAGCCAGCATCCCCCATGTTAACCTATGGAGCAAGATAGCCTTACAATAGTGAACAACGAAAATGGCTGTAATTCACTACCAGAGCATGGTACCTGCACTAGTACATGCTCTACCTTTCACATACACTACACCCTGCCCAGGGGGGTACCTTGGGCCTTCCATAGGGGTGACTGAGGTGCACGAAAAGGGAAGGGTTAGGCCTGGTCAGTGGGGACACTGACCAGGAGGACATGGCAGTTCTAAACTGCCCGTAGGCGCTGCAGTGGCAGGCCCGAGACACCATTTTAGAGCTACTCCTGTGGGTGGCACAATCAGTGCTGCAGGCCCACTAGTAGCATTTGCCATCACCAGCCCTGGCACACCCAGTGCACTTTACTAGGGACTTCATGGTGATACAAATATGCCAAACATGTATATCCAATCAGAATAACAATTTACATGGGGAGCACTTACACTCTGGCACTGATCAGCAGTGGCAGAGTGTCCAAAGCATCTAAACCAGCAAAAACGAATCCAGCACAGCATCAAAAAATACAGGAGGCAGAGGCAAAAAGATAGGGGTAATCACGCCAAAAGATGTCAGGTCTAACACGTGTCCCCTCCAGCTGAAAGTGGGGAGAACTACCCACCCTCTTGGGAGTTCTCTTCACTAAGGCGGAAAAACCTGGACAGACCATCAGCGTTGGCGTGTTCTGTACCAGGGCGGTGTTCCACCGTAAAGTCCATTCCCTGTAGGGAGATGGACCACCTCAACAGTTTTGGATTTTCACCCCTCATGTGCATTAACCACCTGAGGGGCCTGTGGTCGGTCTGAACACGAAAGTGAGTCCCAAACAGGTAGGGCCTCAACTTTTTCAGAGCCCAGACCACAGCAAAAGCCTCCCTTTCAATCGCACTCCACTTCTGTTCCCTGGGGAGTAGCCTCCGACTAATGAAAGCTACTGGCTGGTCTCCATTCTCCTCAGTGGCTTGTGAGAGTACTGCTCCCACACCATGCTCTGAAGCGTCCGTCTGAACTATGAACTCACTGGAAAAGTCAGGTGCCTTGAGCACCGGTGCTGTGCACATTGCAGTCTTCAGGGCCTCAAAAGCGGTTTGGCAGGCGTCAGTCCAGTCAACTCTTTTGGGCAACTTCTTGGAAGTGAGTTCTGTCAAGGGGGCGACAATGGTGCCATATCCCTTGACAAACCGTCTGTAATACCCGGTGAGTCCTAAAAAGGCTCTCACCTCTGTCTGGGTCTTGGGGGGCTCCCAAGCCAGAATGGTATCAATCTTAGCCTGTAGGGGCGCCACCTGGCCGCTCCCCACCTGGTGTCCCAAATACACCACCGATCCCTGCCCTATCTGGCACTTACTGGCCTTGATAGTGAGGCCTGCCTTCTGCAGAGCCTTCAACACTTCGCAGAGGTGTTGCAAGTGTTCTTCCCACGTGGAGCTGAACACAGCAATGTCATCCAGGTATGCGGCGCTGAATTCCTCCAGCCCGGACAGTACCTGGTTAACCAGTCTCTGGAACGTGGCAGGGGCATTCTTCAACCCAAAGGGCATGACTCGGAACTGGAAGTGCCCCTCTGGCGTTGAAAATGCTGACCTCTCTTTGGCCCCGTCAGTTAAGGCAATCTGCCAGTACCCCGAAGTCAAATCGAACGTACTGAGGTACTTGGCAGCTCCCAACCGATCCACGAGCTCATCAGCTCTGGGGATAGGGTGTGCGTCAGTCTTCGTGACCGCATTGAGCCCACGGTAGTCCACGCAAAACCGGAGTTCTGGCGGGCCACCGGGGGTAGCAGCTTTCTTGGGGACCAAGACCACTGGGCTAGCCCAGGGGCTGCTGGAGGGCTCAATCACCCCTAGCGCCAACATCTTGGAAACCTCTTCCTTGATGCTGGCCCTGACCTTGTCAGCTACCCTGTAAAATGTTTGCTTCACAGGCAGACTGTCTCCAGTGTCCACATCATGGACGCACCAGTTGGTGACTCCTGGGGTCAGGGAGAACAGAGAGGAGAACTGACCCAACACTTGGCGACAGTCATTCTGCTGTTCTGGGGTCAGGGTGGGCGAGAGGACCACACCATCCACTGACCCATCGTGCTCCTTAACTGCCAGGAGGTCAGGGAGAGGATCACTATCCTCTTCCATTCCTGCATCTGTAGCCATGAGCATGGTTACTTCAGACCTCTCAAAGTGTGGTTTGAGGCGGTTCACGTGTAAAACTCTCAGGGGCTGCCTGGGAGTCTTCAGGTTAACCAGGTAGGTTACCTCACTCTTCCTTTCCACCACCTCGTATGGCCCAGACCACTTGTCCTGGAGCGCGCAAGGCTCCACTGGCGCCATCACCCACACTTTCTGCCCAGGTTGAAATTCGACCAGAGTGGTATTCTGGTCGTACCATCTTTTCATTTCTTCCTGGCTTGCTTCCAGGTTCGCCTGAGCGAGTTTCCTGAAGCGTTGTGTCTGGTTGCGGATGGCCAGCACATAGCTGAACACATCTTGGGGGGTTTTCCCACGGGACTTTTCCCAACCCTCCTTCACCAGTGAGAGAGGTCCTCTGACAGGGTGGCCATACAGGAGTTCAAAGGGACTGAACCCTAAGGACTTCTGAGGCACCTCCCTGTAGGCAAACAACAGGCATGGTAACAAGACGTCCCACTTCCGTCTCATGGGCTCCGCTAGGCCCATAATCATACCTTTCAGGGTCCGGTTGAACCTTTCAACCAACCCGTTTCCTTGAGGATGGTAAGGAGTGGTGAACTTATAAGTTACCCCACACTCCTCCCACAGAGACTTCATGTACCTAGAGATGAAGTTGGTTCCCCGGTCGGAGACCACCTCTCTGGGGAACCCCACACGGGAAAAGATCCCCATCAATGCACGGCCCACCACGGGTGCTGTGATTGTCCTGAGAGGGACTGCTTCCGGGTACCGGGTGGCATGGTCCACCAAGACCAGGATGAACCTGTTGCCTAAGGCTGTCTTGGGGTCCAGGGGCCCTACGATATCTATGCCCACCCGCTCGAAAGGGGTGCTCACCACTGGGAAGGGTTGAAGGGGGGCCTTCAACTTCATTCCAGTCTTGCCACTAGCTTGACAGGTTTGGCAAGATCTGCAAAAGGAACCGACGTGCTTCCTCATCTGGGGCCAGTGGAAGTGGGTGACAAGCCGGTGTAGGGTCTTGTCTTGCCCCAGGTGTCCTGCGAGAGGCACGTCATGAGCCAGACCCATTAGGAAGTTCCTGAAGCGCTCGGGTACCACCAGCACACGGGCTGCACCGGGCTCAGCAAACTTAGGCTCGCTATAAAGTAGGTCACCTTCCCAGTAAACATAGTGATCTTTGACTGCTCCACCTGCTGCCTGATCTACAGCCTGTTGCCGCAGACCAATGAGGGAAGGGCATTCCTTCTGCTCCCTGCAGAACTCCTCCCTGGAGGGACCACCTTCTTGCTGCCAATGGGTCAGCTCAGGTAGGTCTCCCAGTTCGGCCACCTGTTCCCCTGTAGGCTCCAGGGCATCCCCCTCAGGTTCTGCTTCCTCCTGGACCGTGGGAACGGCTGGGGCTGGTTTCCCGCGCCCTCTGCCTCTTCCTCTCCTGGCAGGTCTCTGGGCCACTGTTTCAGGCTCCAGTTCTGCTGATTCACCCTTACTGGCTGCCATAGCACGCGTGGTCACGCAGATCCACGCAGGCAGACCCAACATCTCCAAGTGAGTTCGGTGTTCTATGTCTTTCCATGGAGAACTCTCCAGGTCGTTGCCTAACAGACAGTCCACAGGCAAGGCATCACTGACAACTACCTCCAAAAGACCAGAGACTCCTCCCCATTCAAAGGAAACCTTCGCTATCTTGCAGAGGCGCACTGAGCTGTCAGCGGCCACTACAGGGCGGAGTACACCAGGGATGATTTGCTCGTCAGACACCCACTGACACCTCACGGATGTCACACTGGCTCCGGTGTCTCTCAGAGCCTCAACCTCCCTCCCATTGATGGTCACCTTCTGCCCATATTTCTTAGTGTTAGAGGGCAGTAAGGTTTCCGGGACCATCTCTCGGTCTCCTAGCGAGACAAGGGTCATGACTGCTAGCTCTCCCCAATCACTAGAAACCAGATCCCCACCCAAAGCTACACTAGCTAACGCTGGGGCGGGAGCACCAGTGGGTGCGGGCTTCTTCTTGGGACATTTCGGAGCAATATGGCCCACCTCGTTGCAGTGATAGCAGGTAGGGGGACCCTGGTTATTTCTCTTGTCCCGCCTACCCTTAGAGGGCCATGGCTGTTCAGGCTTGGGGGGTTGGGAATCCTTTTCCTGGGAACTACTTTGGGGCCCTTGCGAGAACTCCTTTTGGTTACCCTTGTCCCCCCCACTCTTTTGCTGGGGACCCTGCCCACCTTTGGCTGTGGTACCCACAATTCCTTTGTGGACCCTGGTACTGGACCAGCGGTCCGCCTCCTTAGCAAGCTCAATGGGGTCTGTCAGCTTGCTGTCTAAAAGATGCTGGCGCAGCTCTGGAACACAAAGACTACTCAAGTGCTCCCAACTGATTAAATGCAACAACCCCTTCAAATCAGTTACTTTACTGCCCTTCATCCAACCTTCCAGTGCACGCGAGTACCCATTCACACACTCCATCCAAGTCTCAGACTCTTTCTTCTTGGAGTTTCTAAACTGCAGTCTGTACTGCTCTGGAGTAAGGCCATACCTGAGACATAAGGCCTCCTTCATATTGGGGTAGATCATGGCACCTGTTAATTCTAAAGGCTCTAGAGCACTCCTCCCAGACGCCTCAAAATGTTTCCACAGGCCCGCCCCCCAATACTTGTCAGGCACATCATTCATCTTCAATGCAATTTCATACGAAGTGAACCAGGCATAAATATCCTCACTCCTATGGTAATTCTGTACCAGGTCTTTGGGAATATATACTTTACCCCCATGCACTGGCTGCGCGCTGCCACCATTAGAACTGGCATCCACCTCCTTGTTTTTCAGATCCAGCTCTTTTATTCTCAATTCATGATCCAAAAGCAATTTCTTTTCCTCTAAGGCGCGGGCCTCTCTCTTGTCTTCCGCTGCCCTTTCTTTCTCCAACTCCAATTGCCTCAGTTTCATTTTCATGACTTCCAAGTCATATTCTCTTATTCTTTGATTTTCCTGTAACTCTTCTGGGGTGAGGCCCCTACCGGAGTGGTTGCTGCCAGCTCCTGAGCCTACTCTGCCCACTGGCAGATCTGTGCTTTGAAAAGCATTTTCTACATCCACATCATCCTCCTCTCGTGCCTCCCAATGGGCTCTCAAGATTCTCTGTAGCTCCTCCTTTCTGTAGGTGCTTTTTATGGGGCACTCAAACTCAAGGCAGAATTTCTTCAGTTGCTCAACTCTGTATGAACACAAATCTTCAATGCAAAACTCTAATTCTGCTTCTGCCCTCTCACTGGGTGCCTTCCCATTCTGAGACATGCTGCTTTTCGAAGAGTTACTCAACAACAGAATTCAAAAACTCAAAAACCAGTAGTATGCGGTGGCGTAATGGTCTGCACTCACTAGTGATGTACACCAATTACTGTGGGTCAAGTACAAATACAAGTTCAAATCCCACCGCCTGACCACCAATGTTAGAACTGGGGGTCTCTAGTTGGCAGAGGTAGGTACCACTGTCCAAATAGGGACCCTTGCTTCTAGTCAGGACAAGGAGATAACCCTCTCAGATAACCCCTGCTCGCCCTCAAGGTAGCTTGGCCTGAGCAGTCTAGGCTAACCAGAGGCAATGCGTTAAGTATTTGTACCAACACTCACAGTAACACAGTGAAAACACCACAAACTGATTCCACAACAGTTTAGGAAAATAAAGATATTTATTCTAAACTACACAAGACCAAAACGTCAAAAATCCAACACACAGTTCAAGGATATGGTTTCAAAAAGAGTTCTTCAGGTTGTAATCAAAGTTCTTTAAGTTACGATCAAATAATCCACAGATGCGTGAAAAGTTCACAGTTGCGTCACGTTGACTCACAGTACCTTTTAGATGCAACAAAGTTCCACAAGCAGGAAGCTGGTGCGGTGGAAACAAGCGATGCGTTACTCCTGAGACCCTGGGGAGGCGATGCGACAGCCCCGCTGCAGCAGCGGGCGTGTGGCGACGAATCCGATCTGTATGGGGAGGAAGGCAGCTTGCGTAGGTTCCGGTGCGTAGGTTCCGTGGGAAGTCTGTTCTTGCAAAGGCACGATGCGATGATCTCGGAGGGGCTGCGACGATCTCCGGGGCGACGATGCGCGGTCCCGCGGTGACCCTCTCTCTCGCAGCTCCTCGATGTGATGTTTCTGCGACGATGTTCGCAGCGACGGGATGCGGTCCGCAAGCAAGCGGTGCGGCGATCTCACCCAGCGACGACAGGCTCTGCGACGACACTCGCAGCGATGTTCGATTCCCCCGCACCGGTCTGGTGCGCTCCGCAAACGAAGGGTGCGACGGCTCCGGCAGCGATGTCAGGTGCTGCGCTGATCTCGACCTTCGTAGCGGCGGGAAACTTCTCGCGCTGTCGGGGATGCGCTCCGCAAGCGAGCGATGCGACACTTTTCAGCTTCACAAGTTTCTCAGCTTAGTCTCAAGCTTCCCAGCTCAGGTTCAACTTCTAGAGGCCCCACAACTGGATCAAGCACTCTACGAAGGACAGAACTCTCTCAGCAGAGTTCAGGGAGACTGGGGGTGAAGTCCTTTTGTTCCTGGGACTTCGGAAACAGGGAGCCAGCTCTTCTCAGGCCCTTGGAGATTCCTTCAAGACAGGGGACACAGCTCACAGCAAAGTCCTTCCCCTCTCCTTGGCAGCAAAGCAACAGCAGGTCAGTCCAGCAGAGCAACAGCAGGACCGTCTTCCTTCTTCAGAGTCAGCTTTCTCCTTGGCAGAGGTTCCTTCTTGATTTCCAGGATGATCTAATTTTCTGTTGTCAGGGGTCCTGTACTTATACCCCTAAAGTCTTTGTTCTCTCTGTGCACGTGGGCCCTGAGCCCGGTCTGAACCAGTTCTGGGTGGATCCTGAGTACCTTGTTTTGCTGGCTGCATCTTTCCTTTCAGAGTGAGGGGCAGGGTCCTCAGCCGCCCAGCAGGAGGTGGAGCCAGCATTGTGGCAGGCAGGCACAGCCCTATTCAGCCCAGGTGCTAACTCCTCCCACCACTCAGGTTGCAATTGCTTCATTCAGCCTAGTGCTGACTCATCCAGCCTCTGGGGGAATTCCCCAGCCCCTGTCACTCACAAACCAGACAGTCAATACACAAACAGGCCCAGGCACACAGAAGGGTCAGACAAGAGAACAGCAACTTTCTAAAAGTGCTGTTCTCAAACACAGGATTTAAAAACCACCTTCCCTAAAAGATGTATTATTAAATTCTGAGTTCAGGGATACTAGATACTTATGTCCTATCTTGTTCCTATGGGAAGAAATGCTGTTAACCACTGTAGCCAGCATCCCCCATGTTAACCTATGGAGCAAGATAGCCTTACAATAGTGAAAAACGAAAATGGCTGTAATTCACTAACAGAGCATGGTACCTGCACTAGTACATGCTCTACCTTTCACATACACTGCACCCTGCCCAGGGGGGTACCTTGGGCCTTCCATAGGGGTGACTGAGGTGCACGAAAAGGGAAGGGTTAGGCCTGGTCAGTGGGGACACTGACCAGGAGGACATGGCAGTTCTAAACTGCCCGTAGGCGCTGCAGTGGCAGGCCCGAGACACCATTTTAGAGCTACTCCTGTGGGTGGCACAATCAGTGCTGCAGGCCCACTAGTAGCATTTGCCATCACCAGCCCTGGCACACCCAGTGCACTTTACTAGGGACTTCATGGTGATACAAATATGCCAAACATGTATATCCAATCAGAATAACAATTTACATGGGGAGCACTTACACTCTGGCACTGATCAGCAGTGGCAGAGTGTCCAAAGCATCTAAACCAGCAAAAACGAATCCAGCACAGCATCAAAAAATACAGGAGGCAGAGGCAAAAAGATAGGGGTAATCACGCCAAAAGATGTCAGGTCTAACATGCGTATTCAACAAAATCAGTCTGAGAGCGATATCGCGGCTATCTGTGATACCAAGGGACACAAAGTGACCACTCTGCTGGATATTGCCTGGGTCTTCAGTGATTACTATGAGACTATATGTATTTAGAAAAATAACCCCCCTTTGGATGGATATGAGGCTTTACTAGGCACTTTAGATAGCGCCAAGCTGGGTGCAGAGGAGCGCACAACTTTGGAAGCATCAATCACTTCTGATGAAATACTGTAGGCAATCAATTCACTTGCATTAGGCAAAGCTACTGGACTTGACAATCTGCCACTAGAGTTCTTTAAAGCCTTTGTTAGCATACTTTGTAATGACTTCTTTTCTGTATTCTCAAAGGCACAGTCTGATATAATCCCTCCATCATGGAAAACAACAAATATTATCATATTTAGAAATAAATACAAACCCCTCCTTAGCCCTGTTCCAATATTCCCACTTCAATAATGAACGCAGATGCAAAAATGTATGCAAATGTGCTTGCTAATAGGCTAGGCAGAGCTACTTCTTCAATGGGATCACTGGGCGGGGAACAGCAGATCATGTGAAGGGGTAATAGCTCTGTTTGATATTGCTCAGGCTACAAGGACACATATGGTCTTGATATTACTTGATGCTGATAAAGCATTTGATCAGGTATCATGGGGCTTCTAATGGGTGGCTTTAGCTTTGAGAGGGCTTGACCCGAGTTTTATTGAATCTATTCAGGCACTGTATCAGTCACTCAATGCTAATGGGGGCTGAATCTGAACATATATTGATCACTAGAGCCACAAGGCAAGGCTGTCTCTGTTCACTGCTGCTGTTAGCCCTCTATATTGATCCCTTTATAACAGTCCTTGAGAGCAAACTAATAAGGCCTGTTGAGACAGAGTAGGCAGAGTATAAAGTACTGGCCTATGCAAATGACATAGCAGTAGTTATGGTGGCAATAGAAGAATCGCTAAGTATTTTGGCAAGCTCTCTCACTATAGATTAAATGAGAGGAAGACAGGTGATCTGCTGTAAAGATGTGGATTTGGAAGATCATCAAGTGATGGAAGAGGCGGTGTACTTAAGTCTCAGAATAACTGCAGCTTTGGATCATCTAGTTGAAATCAATTTAGCCCCGTTACTGAGTAATATCCACCAGCAACTTATGAGAATCAATCATTTGCACCTTTCATTGGTAGGACGGTGTTCAAAATGATGATGCTGCCGAAACTGTTATTTGTATTTAGGGCGGTTCCCATGGAGATTAAAATGTCCTGGCTGACTAAATTTGAAAGCGTTTGTTCCAGCTTTGTGTAGGAATTTAAGAAACCTACAAGGGTAGCTAAATGTATGCCTCTGCTTAAAAGCAGACTGGGTGGATCTCACATTTTATTATTGGGCCTGTATGTTTCAGAATATGGGGATTCTTATTTCTGGTGGAACTGCTGGGTTGCTTACTGCCGAGACACCAACAGTCTATAAGGTAATTTTAGGGATGGCTAGGGTTTTCTTCTTGAAGAATCTTGAACCAAGGTAATACAAGAAGACCATATTTAAAATATTAAAGGGAACATTTAGGACATGGAGGCAGGTAGCACGGATAGCTGGGGAAACTAAACTTAATTGCTATACACCTGTATGGGGTCAGCTGGCGCTCCCAAGTATATTGGTTCCCCTCCTTCCTACATAACTGCACCCAAAGAATAAAGATCAAACACTTTGCGTCAGACCTACACCCCGTCAGCTGGTGTGTCGTCCAAGGCTCAGTGCTCTCCCCACAACTTTTCAACATTACATGGAACCCCTCACAACCATACTCAAATAAGCCAAAATCCCCTTCCACCTATATGC
Organism: Lissotriton vulgaris; assembly: GCF_964263255.1. Lineage (NCBI taxonomy): Eukaryota > Metazoa > Chordata > Amphibia > Caudata > Salamandridae > Lissotriton > Lissotriton vulgaris. The sequence goes on along the minus strand of NC_141687.1, from coordinate 687,533,665 downwards.
AGAAGACACCCAGATCTATCTTGAAACCTCCTCCATTGATGACATTCAGAGAAGCCCAACACTGGCTATGAATAAACAACCTAAAACTCAACCAAGACAAAATGGAAATCCTCCTCATTTCCAACAAAGAAGAGAACCCTCAATTCATAGAATGGCTAAAAGCTATTGATACTCTCAATGGAAATCTCACCCTGGTTGACTCTGTAAAATCACTGGGAATCACCCTAAACCCAAAACTTGACATGACCAAACACATTAAGAACTCAGCAAAGAGCTCCTTCCTCAACTTGAAGCTACTCAAAATAAAACCCTTCATCCTGCCCAAGGACCCCAAACAAGCCACTCAATCACTGGTTTTGCTAGACTCGACTACGAGAGGCCGGTCTGACAAGGAACCTCAGGAGCTCCAACACGCTACTACTCATCCCTCTGAAAACATGCACAAAAAAAAACCTGCAGTCCGGTCCTTTGCTGGAAACGCACCCAAAATCTAGAACTCTATTCCAGTCCCTATCAGGACTATCCCTTCCTTTGTAAAATTCAAAAGTTAGCTCAAAGACCTCTTCCTCAATCGTTCCCTCTTGAACCGATAGCCGCCACCGAAGCGCACAAGCCTGCACATTGCAGCACACTGATACTCTGACATTAAGACTTCTACCTCCTTCACCTCCCTGACCCCTACCTCGATCCCTCTTCCCTGAAAGAGGTTCCGCTCAAGACAACGTGCACACAACTAGGCTGTTTTGTGACTTCCTTGCCTTAATGTAGTACAGCGCGTGGAGACTTCCGAACCAATATGTATACTTTTTCTTTATTGTCTGATTTTCTCATTTTGTAAAGCGCTCCGATACCTGCGGGTCTGGCCAGCGCTATATAAAAGTCCTTAATAAATAAATACATTAAGCATATTTCATGATGAAACAAGCATGATATGATAACAGGATGGTATCATTGTATTGTGCGATCTTTATTTAGAGGGGCAGTTACACTCTTTTAGCGCGTTGCAGGATACCTTAGGCATAACCAGGGGAGATTTCTTTCTTTTTTTTTCTCAGATACACGATTTTCTTTGTAAATTAGATAGGAGTCAGATCTCAGTTTGTCTAGTCCCCCTACTAGAACATCATATTGTCACAATCAGTCACATGTATATATTGTTTTATATAACACATACGCACCTCTATCCACTTCACTTCAATTTCACTCTTCCGCCACTTGATAGGAGCACCTTGTGCTATTTGGAAAAGTAAATTTGAATTGTAATGTTGAAGATTTTATTTTTGCATTATGCGCATTAAATACATTAATTAAATGTATAATTGAAATCCTTGTAAGATAATATTGCCTGTGGAAGTCAAAGGCCATTCTTCCCTCATAGTGACAACTCCTTTATCATAAAAATCAACTTTCTAAAAATGGCATTTTCAGACAAGCAATTTAAATACCAACTTTACCAAAAGAGGTATTTTTTAAGTTGTGAGTCCAAAGACCCCAAACAACAAATCTGTATCTATTCTTAATTGGAAGATACACTTGTAAGATGTTACACAGCAGCTCTGACACAAACCTATGTCAGAGATAGGCTTTGCTGTAGTGGAAAACGAAATTAGCAGTATTTCACTACCAGGACATGTAAAACACAACAGTAGGTGTCCTAACTTTTAAATATATTGCACCCCGCCCATGGGGTTACCTTGGGCCTACCTTAAGGTTGCCTTACACGTAATAAATGGGAAGGTTTGGACCTGGCTAGTGGGAGCACTTGCCAGTTTGACATTGTGGTTTTAAACTGCTCACACAGGCCCTTCAGTTGTAGGTCTGAGACATGTTTGCAGGGCTATTTATGTGGGTGGCGCAATCCGTGATGCAGGCCCACTAGTAGAATTTGATTTACAGGCCTTGGGCACATCTTGTTCACTTTACTAGGTACTTACTAGTAAATCAAATATGCCAACCATCAATTAACCAATCACCAATACAACAAGACAGGCAGCACTTGCACTTTAGCACTGGTCAGCAGTGGTAAAGTGCCAAGAGTACCAAAACCAGCAAAAACGAAATGCAGCACATATCAAAACAGGAGGTTAGAGGCAAAAAGACAGAGGAAACCATACAAAAAGATGCCTGGTCTATCAGTATGGAATGCCGGCTAAGGTAGGTTAACTATGGTAGGTGGGTAGGTATGGTAGGTTAGATATGCGACGTAAGTTTGGTAGGTATGGTTGTTAAGTGGTGTGAAAGGGATTATGCACGAAAGGTATGTTGAGGTAAATTATTGGAAAATGGTGAGCATATCTATGATCTCATCCTCAGCTGGGAGATTGTAGGAAAATGGAGGGGTTTGCTTATGATTAAGTGCCTCTGCCTGTTTGTGTATTTCCCACCTGGTTTTGGAGTGACAGGAGTTAGGGATGTGCATTCACTCTAGACAGTCACATGGGGGTTAAGGTGTGTTCTGCCTTGCCTGGGTGACTCATTGCTAGGCTGAATAGACATGGTCTGCATTTGGAGTGGTGGGAGGTGTTTCCTTGGCACCTGAATAGGCTGTGTCACCTTTGCACAGTGCTGTCTCCACTCCCTGTGTTTAAGCTGAACCAGGGAGGTCGGAACTGGTTTGGACAGAGCTCAGAAATTCTGAAGCAAAGAGAACAATTGAAACCTGGGGTATACTTATGAGACTGTAAACCCCCTTGGACTTTGGATTACTCCCAGAAACAAGAGGACCTTGTCAAGAAGAAGAGCTGAAGAGTTGTGTGGGGAGTGCCGCTATTTCTCTGTGATGGGTGAGTTGGCCTGCAGTTACTGTTTCTATATGTGGCAGAGGGAAACAGTCTGCTGTGGTATCTTGCTTGAGAAGATCTCCAAGGGCTTGTGTGAGCTTGCCTCCTTTTGGAAATCTCAGGGGAATCAAAAAAAACTTCCATAAAAGATCCTTGCTGGATCCCCAAGTGAACTGCCTGGAAAGAGAGCTGGGAGAGCTGTGTGAGGAGCGCTGCCCTTGACGTGTGTGTGTGGGGTGTGTCAGCCTTCGGTTTCTGCACCTGCCTGGAGCAGGGGAAGTACTGGACTGTTCTTCACCTTCTTGAGCAGGTAAGCACATGTTGAGTGCTTCTGTTGTGGCACAAGCATGTGAGAATGCTCCCCTTTCACGAAGGAGCACTCTAAAGGGAGCAGTGTGAGCACAACTTAATTTTGCAAAAAAAATACATCAGCGTATGCAACTTCAGCCGCTGGTAATTGCCTTTCTGCAAGGAAGGCACAACGAGCAACGCAAGAGGACCTGGTGCCGAAAAGAGGCACCACAAGTCCCTCTGTTGCTCCTGCCAACCGCCCCTTGGGAAATCCCTCACCAGCGCAGCCCCCTCAGCAACACGTGGTTTCTGAGTGATGCCTGTGACATCAGTGGCTTTTCACTGGGGAGAAGAGTGCCACAACCTGTCCTTCCCCACAAGGAGAGCGAGCAGTTCCAGGGCCTTGCCGAGGCTGAGTGAGCCAGCAGTGCCAAAAGGATCATCTCACTGGTGACGCTGGGGACTTGTTTTGCCTCAGCACTTCACGAACGCAGGCAGCTGCCTTTCGCCACATGAATGGGGGTCCGGATGAGGTCTTCCCGCTGATTTTGGCAGTGTGCGTGTGCCCCACACCCGCTGTAACATACCTCAGTGACTGGTGGCAATACAGGATGAGTTCCTGAGTGGAAACTGGCCACATGTAAGGAAAACTTCCTGTAATTACTGTGCAACCTCTAATAAGAGCACAGAAACAAATTGAAAGAGAAGTGCTTGTATTTCAAATATCAATCCGGACTTTCCTGATATTCCAAAAAAACAATATGTATGGTCTGTCCTCCTATCAATACCAATTCAATAGAGGTCACATAGAAATATCATATTACAACAGACTCATGTATTAGTGTTGTAAATTCTTCTTTTATTTTTCTTTAAAGCCTCAGGTCAATCAGCCCAGCCAAAGCATTTATTCCGTAAGGACTTCATCGCTATGAGAGAGTATCCCTCCAATCAATAAAGTCAAAAGCGTGGCATCCTCACTGTAGGATATGTGTAAAGGAACGCCGAACAGTCTCTAACCTGACGCGCAAAATCTTGTGATCACTTACCAGTTGGTTCATGAACAGTTGATTGTTTACTTTTGCTGTTTAATAAATATAGCCACACAAACTAGTGCGAGCATCAGGCAGCCCACACTGCTTTGTTCTCTATGTTCGGTGGTTTTACCGACCACATCACTCGGAATAGAGGCGTTGGGGCGATGTATCTGTGTGACAAAAGAATTAGGGGTATGTAGTGATTCATGGGGATATGGTGATTCTTGTGTTTTCCTCTTCCTGACCTAAGTGCTGCACTTCATGCCCTAATAGTGTGATAAATGTCATTTCAGATCTTTGTAAAGAGAGGGCAGCGAGTATCATTATCAGTGTCTGCATAATGTGTACAGTGATGGTGTAAGGCATTTGTATGACATATGCAACATAAAAGTATTTGCTGTAATACGCTAACTGATGTGATTATGACAATTGGCTAGTTTGCCAAGTAATTGTGATTTATGTGATTGTGGTGTATGTGTTTATATATAATATAAAATACATTTTTATTTAACCTGGTGTGGAGTCTCTTCTGTGGTATGTAGTGTGTCACTCTTGTGTGTGTGTGTTGCACAAAAGCCTTACATATTGCCTCTGGGAGAAGCCTGACTGATCTGCACAAGCTACTAAGGGGGTGAACAGAAGTTATGTTGGGTTTGTAACTCCCTTACCCTGACTAGAGTGGTGGGTTCTGCTTGGCTTAAGTGTATACCCTTGCCGACCAGAACCCCCATTTCTAACAATGACAAATTATTGGCCTCCTTCAAAATCTTGCTACAATGCATTAACACTTATTTGGAGATAAACATATTTTGTACGACAGACCAAAAATCTATTTGTTTTAAAGATGTTAGGTAACATGAGCATATGCTAGGTCGGACAATATTTAAGACTGAACTATACTGTTCCATTAATGGGCAGTTTATGGACTCATGTCTTTGTTAAAATATTAAAATCTATAAATCTTCTTTGGCCTCCTAGGAAGCAGATGTGGAGCAGAGCCTTTGAATACCAACCCCTACAGCGTCTTTACTTTTCTTTCGCGCATTGTTGGAGGCAGCGCGGCATCCCCAGGATCACATGCATGGATGGTAAGCAAAGCCTCCCCTGTTTCTTGTTAAATTTGAGAAACAATGAATGATAAGTGGAATAATGCCTAGAAATTGTCCTGTTGATTCCTTCAAATTAACAAACTTTTAATGACAAATGTGTATGTCTTGGTTGTTGTATCTCTCAATACAGCGTATTTGTGATTTTTGTGCAATATTTTTCTCAAAAGCCCAGACTGTTATTTAATATATGAATTTGATATAATTGTACAATTGGTTTTTATTGAATGTTTCATTAAACTGATTTCTTATAATTGCCTTTTGGGTCATTTTAAGACTGGCATTAAGGAGTGTTTGATAGTGAAAGGAGTGGAGTGTAGTATACCTGAATGTGTGGATTCCTCAAAGAGATTAATTGTGTTGATATATTGACTACATAAGGAATCCTGTCTCTTGAAGTAGTGGGTCCTCTCTCCTTTTATTTGGACTCTTAATCCACCAGGTGACGACTACTTCGGCCGCAACATTTATAAAAGACCGCTAAGCAGACGGTCCTTGATAATGCATTGGCAGGAATCCCAGTCACAGTGGTTCTTGTCAATGCATTTTTTCTGTTTTGTACAGGGCTCTGAGAGGGACACATTTTGCAGTTTTTACTGCCCCTTACCGCCTAGGTTTTCTGGCAGTGACAGACACTGAAAACTGACCTGCCATTGCACCCATCTAAATTAGATGGGTGGAATGACAGGTCAGCCTCCGTCAGCCCTTACTTTAACATTGGAGAGGGATAAATCACGGCGGGGATGGAGTTGTCTCCACCGTTGTAAAAGCTAAGTTCTGCCCACATGTAAATTTGGAAGGCAGAGTGCATTCTTGGTAGTAAGGATACTCGGCTGCCATTGCGATGGAGTATCTTTACCATCATTAATTAAATCGGGCTTTTAATCTCAGCTCAGACTACTATACTCGTTATCTTGTTCTGTAACTTTATACTCAAATTTGTAAGCATTATTTCATTTAATTTCTTAAAGACTTGACATTTGTACAACCAAGACTAGCTTCGTTCTTTTACAAAAGCTTTCTGATGTGATAACTTATTCAGGTATCAATAGCTGTCTCAAAGGTCCTATTAATGTGAGGAATAGTGTGACATTTTAGCATATATTGTTCCTAATTCTGTGGAATTTATTTCTTTATCTGGTGTTAGTCAAGACCTTTTGATTTTACTAAAATGTATCTGATGTCGTACATATATGGGCTTTCAGCTACCTCTCTTCACTGATTGATGTTGTGTTGTGTCATTCACATTTTGCTTCTACCCACTACAGCATATACCATGGAGCAGTGTGTCAGGCTACTTAAAGCTGTTAGTTAACTTCACTTTGAATGACTGACATTTGCTCTCTCACAAGGAGCACATCTGCATGCAGACTAGTTCCTAAAAAGACCAGTATTTTTATTTTTGCTTTATAATTACTTTAGTGTTGCCATTGTGTTTAGAGACTGATGTGATAACAGGATTCTTCTTATGCACAAGTTATCTTCATCAGATCCCATCTCCTGTCAATGCTGTTGTAAATTCTATTTGGAGTGTTTTGCTTTTCTGACGGCTGCTGTTTCACCACTTACCAGACTTTGTCTATTTGTACCTGTTCTCTAAAAAGATAACATATTTTTACTTTCTTATTTCTCTCCTTATTTCCTTCCATCTTTCTTTCCTTTGTTTTCCCTTCTTTCTCTTGCCTTCTTTCTTTCCTTCTCTCTCCTCTTTCCTTCTTTTTCTTTTTCTCTTTCCTTCTTTCTGCCTTACGTTTTTGCATCCTTTCATTCTTATGTTCTACTGTCTTTCTTTGTTTCTTCTTCTTGCAGCCAAGGCCATACTGTTTTGTAAGTTGTCCCCTTCAGCATCAGGGAATACTATGGTAATGTGTTGTTATTTGGAGACCAAAAATAGTTTTTTCCCTGTAGTAAAGGATTATTTTTCAGATTATTGAGGGCTTGGCATATCCCCAAATAATACAATTTAGCAAAAACCATGACAAAACAAGAATTGGCAGTAGGCTGGTGGCCAACACCAGACATATTTGTTTTGCCAATGCTTGTTAAACTTCTATAATGTTTGTATTGTTATGTATCTCGATGAACAGTTTTGTAGTAATTTGAAGGACTATTTTTAGTTTATGTCTCTATGGTTTTAAAGAGAAAAAAACAAATGAAGAGATGCTGGTGATGAAGCAATTGAAAATTAAAAAGAAAAGGCCTCACTCAACCTTTAACACCGCATTTCACAATTGACAATATTAACCTTTTGACTTTCATGTAGATATTACCACAAGGTCTCTATTTAGAGAGATCGACTGGAACTTTGGCATTACACATTATACAAATCTCTTCATTTTACAGCCTTCTGGAAACAACAATGTTTCCAATGGCCAAACCTGAAGCATACATAACATTAATATTAGGTTGTCTCTAGAAAAACCTAACTGAATAACAACCAGACTCTATTTTTATTTAAAGGCTTGTAAACTATTATGTTTATGCTGCACATAATTCTTTGTTCATCTGAGGCATCATGGTTGCCTAATAAATCAGATGTGAGAATCTCAATAGGCTTTTATGCTTTTTTATTATCTATGGTGTCTTAATTTTCCAAGCAGAATCCCTGGCCCTTCCTCGAGGCACTTGACACACAAGTCTCCAGGACCATGCTGTGAACTCTGGTGCTGAGTTGCTACTTTTGATACCCCACCATTACCCACACTTGTCTCTCAGTGCCACACAGTGGGACCAGCTGTTGCTGTTCTGTTCATGAGCCTGTTTTGATTGTCCCAGTTGCATAGCAACCTGGAATCTACCCTTAACCCCTTTACCCAGGCGGAAATTCTGCTGCTGTGCGGCGGTTTCAAAGAGTTGGCAGGGCTGCGTCGGCCAACGGACGTTCGCAGCATTAGCCAGGTAGTGCTCGGGACGGCCATTGGCCGACAGAAGCAGCAAACAGGTTAACTTGGGGCACTGGACAAATAACAAGCAAGAGCTGTGTTCTTGGCTCCATAGGGAACATTTTATTTGCAAATAGGCATACTGACTTTCCTAGGGTTAGGAGCAGTCTCTCCTGATCTCTGGGGGATGTGTGGAGACAACAGTTCTTCTACCACGCCTAAGGGGAAATGTAAGCAGAGTGAGAGGTAATGCAACGGGCACATGGTGAACCTCACTTAAAATAAGTAAATTGTAGCGAAAAATACAATTGCACTTAAGATGTTTCCTTGGTAGCATTTGCCCACAGCCCCATATCACCTATGCAGCTATCACAAATACACATGTACACAGCAAACATAAGATATTGTCAATATTAAGTGGGGTTAGTGGTGTTCTATTGCTGACATTGGGCTCCGCCTTCATGTACTATCAACTTGGGAGTCTCCTGGAACACTATTTGATGATTTCTTTAGCCACCCCACAACCTCTAGCTCTACTGCTTCTTCGTCCTACAGTTGAAACTGCTGTATAGTTCTGAGCCTGCCTTCCTGGCCAGGTCTTGAAATAGAGTCTTCCTCAGTAGTACCATCAATTGCAATGTCCTTCCCACGCTACAGCAGGACCAGTCCAAAAAAAGTCACCAGGAGCCCCACTCTCCTCCCCACGGAGCCTTCTCTTCCCTTGTCCTGGGGTATTTGGACACAATATTGAGTTTTAACTGTAGAGGTACAGAAATATTGGGGAAAAAAAAATATTGTGATACAAGAATATTATTTTCCAGGTATGTAATATTGTTGTTTTTAATATCGTTTTAAATACTATCATCATAAAAAATATCGTTTTCTTATTTTGTTTGTGTTTTAGTTAATATATTCATTTGTTATGTTAATATTGTCTGTATAATTTTTAATAATATTTCTAAAAATCGGTTGTAATTTTAAGTGATTCATAATTTTTTATTTATGTGCTAATAGTAACTAAAATAGTTTATTGTGATGATTATTTAAAATCTTACAATAATACACATCTCAGACAAAGATTTGAAACTGTATTCTTGAATAAAAGCACTAAAAAATGTCATTTGTAAGTAATTAAATATCTACAATAGGCATTACATCTAATTTGCTTTTGACTATCAATAGAAACTTTACAAAGATAGCATTTAAAATAATGTCGTTCGAGTTCATGCAATTGATCAAGGTCTGTCTACATGTCCTTATGCCACGTACTTTGAAGGGAAACTTTAGTAACGATTTCCTCTCCTGTAAAAGCGTAGGGCAGATACAGAGAAGATGAAGCATATCTTCCTCACCGTTGTTGCACAGTCGGCATTTTTTTGAATTTTCAGTCTCTCCCACGGGGGAAGGTGGCATAGGCCTGGCATAGTTCCAAATCTGGCTTTAAGGAGGACCTGTTTTTTTTTTTCTGTCCACGGTGTTACCAGGTATTGTTGGATTTCCTTCTTTTTATATCCATTAATTATCGTCCATGCGTGTTTTCTTTTGGTGAGGATAGCTTTATCGTTTAAGATGGATAGATGGCTTGCAGTTTTATTAATTCTTTTCTTGAACGATGACTTGATTATATTGTTTTCCCATATTGGCGTGATCGCAAATTCCTTTATTGCTTCCCTTAGGAAGATTCACGCAGTAGAATTTGTGTCCTTATTTATTTCTCTCCATAAGAGTTGCGATATTTTGTTTTGATGGTCATTTTTTATTTGGTTCCATACTTTTATAAAGTGGCTTTGCCTTGCATGTTGCTGGTTGGTCAGTCCAAACTCCAGCCTTACTTGGGGTAGTTCCAGTTCTAATGACTTCTGTGTATAGTTTCTCTAATATGGTCGCCCATAGTTCTGAGTTTTCTTTAAAGAGAGCAAACGGTATCCCATTTGGTCCAGGAGCGCCGTTCTTCTGTTTTTTATAAGTTTGATTATCTCTTCTATTTCTATAATTATTGTTGTATCGAAATCCTTATCCTTAAGAGGAGATTTATCTTTTTTACACCCATGCCCCTTTTTCAAGGTTCTTAACTGTGAAGACAGTGTCCTGATTTAAGTGTCTCCTCAGAAAGATCTCCCATTCCTGCTCAGTTAGTGGTGAAGATATTACCTGCTTGTTAGGTCTGGCAAGGTTATTGATAATCTTCCAGAAGTCTCTAGAGTTCTTTTGCTTGCCAGTGTGGAATACTTTTGCCCAGGTTGCTTGTTTTGCCTGATTTTTCTTACCCCATATTAGTTTCTTTACATTTTGATTCAGTGACTTTAATTTTCCCAGATTTTCCGCTTTTATCCCTTGTTTCTTTAGTAGCCTGACAATCCTGTTTCGTTCTTTCTTCAATGTCCTTATTGTATAAGGCAGATTTAGGTGGTTTTCATTATCCCTGGGTGGTTCTCTATATTTTTGCTTCTTCTTAGTATATATTTTAGTTTGTGGTGTGGTCAGCCTCCCCGTGAAGTATTCCCATTGCTCTATCACTGTTTTTGCTATCGTGTCCTTAAAGCATACTTCCAAAATCCTTCCCAGTTCATCATTCAATATTTCTTTGTTATCCACATTCCAAAACAGTTTTTTGTAGTTTGTTGTGCCAATATTCCCTTAGGTGGATTGGTACTCCTTATTTCTATTTAGTCCGATGTTCATTATAATTATTTGTTGAGCATGATCACTTTCGTTAACTATCTTCAACACTGTTGCTAATAGTAATTCACAGTGTTGCAGGGGGTACTACGTTTGTAGAGGTACGAGGTGGGAACTTAATTAGACATAAATAATTAACCTTGTATTACTAATTATTTAATTGATTATTAATTATGTTAATTGTGAAATAATATTTTTTTATATATTAGGGTTGCTAGGTCTGAGGGGTATATGCTGGAAAGCTAATTACGTATCATTACTTAACAATGAATAATTAATTTATTATTAATTAATGAATTGATAATTCATTATGTAAATTGTGTAATAATTATATTTTTTAGTTATACATTAGGTGCGGGCTGTTGGGGTTGTAGGGGTATAGGGTGGGAAGATAATTAAGTAATAATTATTAATGCATTCATAATTGTTTAATTGATTATTTCTTATGTTGATTGTGTTATGCTTATTTATTTTAGTTTAGTAAACATGTGCATTGTTTTTTATTTGTATATACAAATTTTTGGGGTTAAATAATAATGTTCATATTAAGAGTTTTATATATGCTGTAAATAAAAGGGTTATTCAAATATGTTATGTGTTTGAAGTGAAGTACTTTGCCTACAGATGCACAGACTGGAGTGGGAATAGTACATGTTACCTCTCCGAAGTCCAAGTTTTCCCTGCTGCTTCACAGACTAGAGTGGTAATAGTAAATATGACCCCTATGAAGTCCAATGCTTCCCCTACTGTTCCACAGACTGGAGTGGGAATAGTAAATTTAACCCCCTCATCGTCCAGCAGTTTCCCTACTGTTGTACAGACTCGAGTGGGAATAGTACATTTTGCCCCTCTGAAGTTTAACGCTTTCCCGACTGTTGCACAAACTGGAGTGGGAATAGTATATTGCAGCCCTCTAAAGTCCAACATTTTCCCTACTGTTGAACAGACTGGAGTGAGAATACAAAATGTAATCCCTCATAATAAATGTATTCTTTCCGAAGTCCAATGCTATACCTACAGTTGCACAAACTGGAGTTGGAATGCTAAATGTAATCCCTCTAAAGTCCAATGCTTTTTTTACTTTTGCACAGACTAGAGTAGGAATACTAAATCTTACCTGTCCAAATTCCAATTCCCGGACTTCAATTCTTGTCTTAATATTGGTTAAATAAATGCATTATTATTATTTGTTTGATTTTAAATGTTATATATAAATATATATATATATATTACGAAATCCTGAGAAGCTTAGCGCACACACCTCAATCGCGCATGTAGCCAGAAGACCGGACACGGACCCAATTCCTTCTTACGTTATTTTATTTGCCCAAAGTCAAAGACACGTTTCGCGGCTCCCGCCGCTTGTTCACTCCACCTACTTTTTCTTTATATATATATATATATACATATATATATATATATATATATAATATATATATATATATTATATATATATATTTTGCTCCACGAGTGCCGGAGAAGACTGAAAGGCTGTCTGGGCGGTCCGAGTCACGAAGCCGGCGCTTCGCAAAATATCCGCTCCCAGGTTCTAAAAATTCATAAAGAACCACTCGGACACCTCGAGTGCTTTTTGCTCTGATTTATTCAGCAAACCGGGAAAAACTACGCGTTTCGGGGATGAACCCTTGATCACGCTCGTCAAACTTTCAGTGCCACCATGTTTAAATACATAAACAAACCCATTTACACCACGTGACAATTGCAGCCAACTGTGGCGGCCATCTTGTAAGGTGCAATATTGCCTTAACACACGTAGGCTTGTCTCATATCTCAACACATTGATAAGCCGACAATATCATTTTTTGGGCATATCACAGAACAGTTAATTATCAATGCTAACGCATAAAACCATACAAGTGCAAAATTACATTTGTTAAACTGTGATACACAGCATGTTTTTTGTCTTGCCCCAGTGGGCTAGTCCATTCTTGGTGTCTTGCCCAAGTGGGCAAATGATAATTCAATGTCAATAGAGAATACATATCACATCCTACGTGTTCATGAAGTGTTGGCCTTGGTCTTCTAACCATCAGTTGTTTTACAATTGTTAGTGCTCAAAATTCATCTGGAATTAAAAACATGATAAAATTACACTTCAGCAAACTGTAATCAGACGTAAAAACATTTCATTCATGTAAGTGAATTGCTAGCTCCTCACTAATGTTCAGTCCATTCGGGGCCAAACTTTCCAAGTCAACAATATACCTGGATTCTAATTTGCGCATTGACAATTCTCGGTTACCCCCTCTCACTCCGAGATCCACACTGTCAATCACCACTAGACGTACCAGGTTCTCGTCACTGAAATGGTGTTCTGCAAAGTGGCGAGAAACTGGATACTGTTTGTTCTTATTCTTTATTGCTCGTAAATGCTCCAGTATTCGTTTTTTTGCCTCATGTTTTGTACTGCCAATATACCATTTCTGACAGGGGCACATCAAAACATAGATGCAGTGTGTGGTAGTGCAAGTCAGATTTTTCTTGATCACAAATTCCCTGTTTTGATTGGGTATCTGCAAGGTTGTGCAATCTGTGCTGTTCCTGCAGGCTTTGCATTTCTCACAACATCGGAAACCAGCCGGTTTCACGGTTTTTGAGACATCCCTAGATTTAATGTGGTTATGGCTCAATTCATCCCTCAGGGTTCTGCTTTTCTTGAAAGTGATCTGTGGATTGCTGCTTAAGTTAGTACTTAAGTGAGTATCAGTTAACAAGACATGCCAATGTTTCTTTAGAATGTATCTTACAGAATTGGCCTGTCCCGAGAATGTGGTGATAAATCTGACAGTATTGTCTTGATCTTCATCTTGCACTTTAGGATACAGTAGGTAATTTCTATTTAATGATTGAACTCTGACTTTGGCTTTATTTATGATGTTCCTGCTATAGCCTCTTTCTAGAAATCTTTGGCACATGATTTCTTGTTCTTGTTCAAAAGATGAGTCATTACTGCAGTTTCTCTTTGCACGCAGCAATTCACCATACGGTATGCTGCGTACCAGGTTAGATGGATGGCTGCTGTTGGCATTAAGAATACTGTTACCGGCTGTACTCTTCCGGTACAGCTTAGTTGTGATCTTATCCTCCTTTATTTCAACCAGAACATCAAGAAATTCAATGGATTTTTTGCTGATGTTACTGGTAAAGTGCAGATTTAAATTGTTGTTGTTAAGTTTCTCTATGAAGGATATTACAGTTTCTTCTGTGCCACACCAAATGAAAAAAATATCATCTATATAGCGCAGCCACAGGGCAATGTTGGAAAATTCTGCCATCTCCATGGCAACCTGCTCCTCCCACCAGCCCATGAAAAGATTTGCATAGCTGGGGGTGAAGCAGGTTCCCATGGCTGTGCCCTGTGACTGTCTATAGATGTCCTCATCAAAATAAAAGAAATTATTAGTCAGACAAATTTCAATCATTTTCAACAACATTTGTGAATGATGAAAAAATGTTATTGACCTACTTTTGAAGAAATGTTGTATAGCTTCTAGCCCAAGTTCATGTTTAATACATGTGTACAGACTGCTAACATCAAGCGACACAAGTAAGAAATTCCTTTCCCAATGCATCCCATCAATCACCGTCAAGAAATGTGTAGTATCTTTCAGGTATGAGGGTAATGCAACCACATAAGGTCTTAAAAAATAGTCGATAAACCTTGAGGTGTTCTCTAGCATTGATCCTATTGAGGAGACTATAGGTCTCCCTGGCGGGTCTATCATACTTTTGTGCAGTTTTGGGAGTAGGTACAGGACAGGGACTCTGGGGTGGGCACAAAAGGAAGAAGAAGAAACACTAGCGCTTGGCCTCTCTTTTTGCCCCTCGTCCAATTTGAATTTTGCCCAAACAAGGATTGATTTGTTCTTGTTTTCCCGGAAACTTAAATTAAAGAAATGGTTCAACACTGCAGTTCAAGATCCACGAAATGTGAGTAACCCAAGTATTACAAGCTCTATTAATGTGGGTGATATTGATGTACTAAATGTAATGTACCCCACTCAAGACAGAGCAGCAAGCGCAGCAGAAGGAACCAATGAATGGGAAGGATGGGTAGATGATCTGAGCGGGAACCCAGGCAGTACTTTTAAGCCCAAATCTGTTTTTCTCCCTAATGTCCAGAGTGAGGCAATTGATGTGTTTGAGAAAGGGGTTTTAAAAGACTTGAAGAAACTGAGATATGTAAAAACACCGTGGAATAAGAAAAATCTGACCGAGATACAAGCAAATGCACTGATGGACCTAAAGAGTGACTCTAGCATTGTCATCCGACAGTCAGATAAGGGTGGCAATGTGGTCATTCAGGACAAACAGAAATACATAGCAGAAGGCAAAAGACAATTAAATGATACAGAATGCTATTCTAGAAGCAATATGACAGAAGTATTGGGATCCTACATAAATTACAGAAGCTTGTTACAAGATTGGTTAGACAGAGGCCAACACTTCATGAACACGTAGGATGTGATATGTATTCTCTATTGACATTGAATTATCATTTGCCCACTTGGGCAAGACACCAAGAATGGACTAGCCCACTGGGGCAAGACAAAAAACATGCTTTGTATCACAGTTTAACAAATGTAATTTTGCACTTGTATGGTTTTATGCGTTAGCATTGATAATTAACTGTTCTGTGATATGCCCAAAAAATGATATTGTCGGCTTATCAATGTGTTGAGATATGAGACAAGCCTACGTGTGTTAAGGCAATATTGCACCTTACAAGATGGCCGCCACAGTTGGCTGCAATTGTCACGTGGTGTAAATGGGTTTGTTTATGTATTTAAACATGGTGGCACTGAAAGTTTGACGAGCGTGATCAAGGGTTCATCCCCGAAACGCGTTGTTTTTCCCGGTTTGCTGAATAAATCAGAGCAAAAAGCACTCGAGGTGTCCGAGTGGTTCTTTATGAATTTTTAGAACCTGGGAGCGGATATATATATATATATATAAAGAAAAAGTAGGAGGCCCCCTTAGTTAGCAATAGTGGGACCAGGGGAAAAGGTACTGGACAAAGTCTAGAGGGTCCCTGAAGCAAAAGTGTACTGGACAAGTAATATAGACTAGAAGAATCTATACCTCAAAGATGGAATTTGGAGAAAGACCCTGATTATTGGGACAAACTTGCAACCATTACTGTGAACTTACTAATATGTGGGTACAACAACAATAAAGTGCATCAATCAATGATAATGACAATAAATCAGTGCAAATAGACAGAACTCTAGATGTACACATAGAAAAGGAAAAATAAGAACCTCTTCACGACAATGTTCAGTCAACCCCTTCCATGCTGAGCCGATTCTGCTCGTGTGCTACGCTTTTAAAGAATCAATGGCTTTATGACGGCCCCCAGCCGTCATGAGCACACGAGCACCGTGATGCATGACGGATGTGGGCCGTCATCAGCATGGAAGGGGTTAAAAATGTATAAAATAATTTGTTTATTCTGCTACATGCAGTTACATTACATATATACATAATAATTAATACACCACAATACAAAAGAAATAATAAGATAAAAAATTCAGATTAAGAATTATTCAAGAGAATAAGATGTCGACGCAGCGTTTCGGTGTAGATAATGAGCCCCTTCTTCAGGACTGTTTCTCTACAAAGAGACACACAATTACAATACAGCAACAAGATACGATTATTAAAATGGTGGAATCCCTACTCAGTGAAGACGGGAGAGATTTGACAGCTCATGAACTTTTCATTGTGGACTGTGTCTCACTAGTACTAAAAAACAACTTGTTTCTGTTCAACAAAGATCTTTATAAACAGGTCAAGGGGACTAGTATGGGGGCCACTTGTGCCCCCAGTCTGGCCTGCCTTTATGTCTCTCAATTTGAAGAAAAACATATCTTCAACCATTTGGCACCATTCTATGAGAATAAATCAGAATGGTCTCAATACATCGATGATGTATTTTTCATTTGGACTGGACCAGCAGTCACCCTCCCTGTCAAAAAAAAAAAACATTCCCTTTGGCCAATTTCTTAGGCTAAAGCGGAACTGTACAACTATTCAGGATTATGACAAACATGCTATAGCTCTTAAGCAAAAATTTATTGACAGAGGGTATCCAAAGAGAATTGTTAGACACGCATACAAGCGTGCCAAATACCATATGGCCGGGATGCCCGTCACCCCCTCCCAACACAATCCCCAAGGATGGGAAGTCGGACGCAGTTCTGAACTTTTGGAAGGCGGGAGGGAGTCACCCTCCCGGCCGTATTTATTAAAATATGAAACAAAATGTTAAAACATTAAATAAAAGTTTCATAATCATGTACAATTTTACATTTATTACATTTTGATGAAGACATGTTCTTTGGCTAACCTTAACAAATCTCTAATACAAAGGTTTCCTAGCCGAGTCTAACATCCTGCAAATGCATACATTCTAAATTAAAATTGTACATCCTAGCATTAAGGGCCAATGGCAAGGTCTTAACCGGTGTCAGATCCCTACTACCAAAACTCTCGTCCTCACGGTGTGAGTGGCGCATGCGCAGAGGACTGTACCCTCATTGCCAACTGTAATTTCCCTTGTCTTGTTGGGGGCCCCCCTTTCCGCTCGACGCCATCTTAAAGGTCGTCCGAGCTCCCGTGTGAGGTATCTGTAGGAAGGACAGCGTGGACTCCCCCCCCATCCCCAAACTCTCTATCCGCCGTCGCGGATATCCGGCCCCCGGGAAATTAGTAGGAGGGGCATATAGCCGCCTCCTCCCCTGGAAGGGGCCTATCGCCGTCTCCCCTTAGGCGACCCATCCTTAGTGGGTGCCGCCTCCCCGTGGGAGGGGCCAATGGCCGCCTCCCCCCGGGCGCTCCCATCCATAGTGGGTGGCGCCCCCCTCTAGGGACCTTGAAATTACTGCTCACCGATCATGACCTTACCGCCACAGGCCGGATAGTTGACCGGCTATCCGGCCCCCCCAAACTCCTCCTAAAGGTCATGCTTCCTCAAACCCCTTAGCCATGCTATGAAGTCTCCTATGAGTAAAACATTCCCCTCCCGGGACAGGTGAACCCCATCATTCAGATACATGTGATCTCCCCGAATACACCCATGAGGAATACTATGCAACTGCGCAGAGCGAAACAATCTACCAATTTTATTGTTAACCTTCTTCACCGAATGGTTCAGTGCCGACACCGACAGGCCCCCCCGCCATACTTTCCTGGGAATCATGTGGGACCAGGCAATCATGCACCCCGGGATTCTTTTTGCCAACCAGCTAACAGCAGACAAAACTTGTTCAAACAATACTCGTCTACCCAGTGTCACCAAGTCATTGCCCCCCAGGTGTACTATGACTACAGATGGCGGTGACCTTTGCCGCTCCAAGAGACCCTCGACAAAAGACTCGAATTGGTCAATACAGAGCCCGCCCTTCCCATGGAAGGCCACTCTGTACCCGTATTCCCCAGCTGCGCGAGTCGCGTCACCTGCTTTGAATACGTCCCCGGCGCGCCTCACGTATGAGTGGCCCACGACCCACACCACTCTCTCCTCAGACGGTGATCCATGACCGCTGGTCTCCTGGTACTGGGTCGACTGGAAATTCCGCCCCGCATGACATGCTCGCGAAACTGTAATTCAAACAAAAGACAAGAAGCGTGAGTGCATGTCAATTGACTTACAACATGTGCAATCGCACATACCTTCTGAAGCAATTCGAGGACCATCGCCCCAACTGTTTCACTTCATCCGCACTCTGACCCCTGGCTGTAGCCTCAGTAGCTGCCCCTATCCTAAAGGAGTGGGTCCCAAAATCGCCCGGGTCCATGCCTGCGGCGGCGATTGTCAGTGCCAGCACCCTCTGAAACTGAAACCTCGTCAGTGGGGTGCCATCCCTGTGCCTTAGCAAACTCCCCCCCACGTAGCAGCCCTCGGTGCCAAGTATTCCTCTATACACATTATCGGGCACATGGGGGACCCTCGCATGCGCTGCACAATAACACTGTTTCCCGTAGCCCCCTGGTCGGTCTTGGACCTGGCTATCGTGACTACCATCGAATCACCCCTAATCAGGATGTGATTCCTGCACAGGCCTCCCTCAACGTCTTTTTTATTCCTTGCGACCAGTTCGCTCACCCGCATCGCCCCATGGAACGCTAATGCGAAAGCTGCCCGGAACAAAACCGCCTCGAATTGGGAGGAGCATGTCACGACTAGTTTCGCCATGAGTAGGGACAACCTTTCTAATCCAATCGGGCGCCACGCATCTTGCTTGCGACCCTCAAGGCGCTGCCAGCCGCGAAGGGCTTTTCTCTCCAAAAAGGAACTTGTTGGGTCTTTTATGCCATGCACCTGCGCCATAAATGAAATGGCCGCCCTGTGTCTATTGGCCGTTGCCGTTGATCGGCCTTCTCGGTGTAGAGCTACCAAGAACCCCAGGAAGGACTCCTCCTGACCCCAGTTCTGACTCCCTGTCGGACCCAAAAATGTGCAATAGGAACGAAACGCTCCTTCGTATGCTTTCCTCGTCCTGGGGGCTAAGCTTGCTGCCACGAGGTCTTGTAATCCGGGGCACCGATTAGCCAAAGCGCTTCGGGGAATGGTGCCGCCACCAGGTCCGCTGAAGATAGATAACCCCTGAACGCCTGCATATGTGAACGAGAGAGTCCATCAGCTGCATGATTCAGTACACCCGGTACATGTTTCGCCCTGAACTGTACATTCAGTTTCATGCAAAGCAGCACAACCTCTTTCAACAATCTCAAGATCCATTTGCAGCGTGCTGCCTGTTTGTTAATGCATTCGACAACAGTCATATTATCAGACCAAAATACCACAGAGCGGTCTCTGAAATCGTCTGGCCATGCCATCAGAGCAACAAAAATAGGGAATAGCTCCAGGAACCCAATGTTACTTGTGAGACCGCTGGAGTGCCACCACGCCGGCCATGTTTGCGCCGACCATCGGTTACCAAAGATGGCGCCAAATCCCACGCTCCCTGCCGAGTCAGTCCACAAACCTAGCTCGTCCGAAGACGCTGGCGGCTTGTTCCACACAACTCGACCGTTGAAGTCCGCCAGAAATGCCAACCAAATGCGTATATCCTGGCGAACCTCTGCAGACAGTCTAGTGCGGTGGTGTCCTTCTTTGAGACCAACAATAGCTTGTGCAATAGAGCGTGAAAAGGGGCGAGCCATTGGTATAACTCTCAAGGCAAAGTTAAGCTGACCCACTGTTTGCTGTAACTGGTGCAGGGTCACTTTTTCCTTACTAAGGCAAAGCTTCAGGGAAGCCCTAAATTTGGCTACCTTTCCCACCGGCAAACGGAAACATCCCTCCACAGAATCGAGCTCAATTCCCAGAAACTCCAGTGAAGTAGATGGTCCAACCGTCTTACCTGGTGCAAATGGGACTCCAAACTCCCTCATGAGGATGCAGAAGTCATGTAGCGCCTGTGCACAACTCGTGTCGCCGGCTGCTCCCAAGAACAGGAAGTCATCTAGATAATGCATAACATGCCTATGCCCTGTGGCCTCGGTGAATGCCCACTCTAAAAAACAGCTGAACACTTCAAAATAGGCACAGGAAATGGAGCAACCCATCGGCATGCATTTATCCATGTAATACCTCCCCTGGAATGCAAAACCTAGCAAACGCTGATCCTGTGGGTGTACCGGGAGCAACCGGAACGCTGATTCGATATCTGATTTCGCCATCAGCGCCCCGGGGCCCAGGCGATTTAACATGGTGACGGCATCATCGAATGATGCGTACCGCACCGAACAAACTTCTGGGTCAATAGCATCGTTCACCGAGAGACCCCTTGGAGCAGACAGGTTATGGGTCAGCCTAAACTCCCCCGGGTCCTTCTTCGGGACCACCCCTAATGGGGAACAGATGAAATTCGCCACTGGTGGGCGCTGAAAAGGCCCCGCCACTCGCCCTAGACTCACTTCCTTTGCAATTTTTCTCTCTACCACACTTGGATTATGTTGCGCTGATAACTGGTTTTTACAAAAGAGTTCCCCTCGAAAATCCCCCGCCGGGATGTGGAAGCCATATAAAAATCCCTTCCTCAACACCCCAGCGGAGACATGATCAGGGTATTTGTTTAACCAAGGAGTCATAGCCATGAGATCAACGGGTGTAGGCAATTGGTCGCAATGATCAGCCTCACTCCTGCTTGGACCCTCCCTTTCCTCCCGCCCCGTTATTTTTTGATCTACAAGAACTCTCCGGGTGTGAGGAATTCCCACAGCCCGCACACACATGTTTGAACCTACATGTCCCTTGCGGTCTGTTACAGTTGCCTCGATTGAAGCCCCAACAGACCCCCCGCTTTCCACCATTCCCGCCGGTTTTCGGCTGGTGCTCGCCACCGGCGCCTGCTCGAAAGGGCACCGCGGGCCTTTGGCGGGAAACCCCCGACCCACTCCCGCCTGGCGAGGATGTCCCTGCCGCCCCAGGCAGGAGCTGCTTATGCCAAGAAACTGAGTTGAGGCAGTCCCATGTCAGAGAGGCATCATACTCTTTCGCTTTACGGAATTTCATGTCGTAACCTTTCCATTCCTCCCCCTCATACATTGCATAAAAATCCATTATACAAGTTTGATAACAAGACAGTTCAGTCAATACCTCGGGCTTACGTTCACCCATAACTGCAGTAAATATTGCAAAGGCCTTCGCCCAATTCGTTATTGTCTCCTCCACCCTGAACTCCGCCATCTTGGCGCGCCAGACGCTCGGGTGCCACAAATCTTTCTGAGTTTTAGCATATTCCATCTCGCGATGGTCAGTTAATAACGAAAACATATTGACATACTTGTCTGCCCATATCAATTCTTTCGTGGCAATAGGGATATGTTGTGCCACCCTCTTCCGCCTTGAGGGTAATGAGCCCTCCCCCGCCATTAGGGAGTAAATTCTCAACTACTCTTAGTCACCCTAATCCCCGAGATAAAAATATCTCCCCGGTCACAAGCATAAACACGAACCCAATCTGCACCACTATACCCACTATACGCACTGTACCCCCTGCTACCCCTGTCACCCCTAAAATAATTAACGGAACTAAAGGGAGTGAAAAATCTCAGGGAAAGAAACAAGAACCAGTAATCCTCAAAGACTCACAAATGGAGGAGGCGAGAGATACAAACATGCCTACTACCTCTAGTACTAGCATACCACAGCATGAAAAGCTAGTGGCAACAGAACCTTCTTACATGGTAGAACAAACAGAGAAGCTCTTGAAAAAATTCATGGACAAAGTCCTAGGAGAAATGAGAGAGAAATTCTCAGTCTCGGAGGCTAATCGGAGCAAGATGCAAGAGGTATGCGAGGTTTTAGACCAAAAAATTAATGCCCTCGGAGAAAGAGTTGCCATAGTCGAATCGGTGGTGGAGGATCTCAGTAAGAGAGTTGACACAAACCAGAAAGAAATAAGAAAACTCAGAGAAAATGAAAGAAGCATGAGCGAGAAAATGGAATCGCTTGAAAACCAGGCGAGAAGGATTAACCTAAGGGTCCTTAACGTGCCTGAGAATATGGAGGGTACGGACATTAAAAAATGTATTGTCTCTCTTTTTGAGAAACATTTCTTATGGTCCAAGGAAGTCAATCTTACTGATGACATACAGAGGGTACACCGCGACCCTTTCAGGAAAAACAAAGACAGGAAGACACCGAGAAAAATCCTGATGAACATTAAAACATGTACACTGAAAGAAAGACTACTTAGTGAAGGTCTAAAACAGGGTACTTTGAAAGAGGACAACTGGTCCTACAGGATTCGCTCAGACATATCCAAGACTACCCAAGAGAGACAGTGGGAGTTAGGACAACATATGCAGGAACTAAAATCTCTTGGAGCCAATATCCAGATGAAATTCCCTGCCGCATTAAGGATAATGTGGAAAAATAAGATGCACAACATCAGAGACCCCAGAGAGGTAGAAACCTTTATTGAGCAAATAAAAGATCAACTACGAACTGAAACAGAACCCCAAGCAAGATGAATTTCACAAAATCTAGGCGAAGCAACGAGCTCGAATAGGGCGAAGAATACCGCCCCAAAAGAAGAAGGGAGGCTTCCTCAGGGTGGGAAACAATGAACCTCACACAAAAACGCAAATATCTCATAAAAAGAATGCACGGGTGGGGAGCAAAATAGGGAAAAAAATTGAAAAAATGTCCTCAGCGCTCACAGTAAAAGGAATTATTGGGACCCACAGAACACGGAAAAAACAAGATGCTCGTAACAGGAATGGCGACAAAATATGAACAATTCAAGGTACTCTCTTGGAATGTTAATGGACTCAGGACACCTAGCAGAAGGAGAAGGATTCTTGAATATCTGAAGGAAGTAGACAGCGAGATAATTATCCTACAAGAGACGCACCTCCTAAGTACGGAATGGGAACAAATAATGAAGAATCTGAGATGGATTGACACCTATGTTTGCACAAATCAAGAATGCAATATCAAAGGCATAATAATAATTCTTAAAAAAACACTTAAAGCCAAAATTGAGCACAAATCAGTTGATAACAAGGGAAGATGGGCTTTTATTAAGGTAAGAATATACGAAAATTCATACACCTTGGCAGGGTATTATGGCCCAAATATAGATGACCCAAATCCCCCTACAAAAACTGTACACAGAACTACTGTCAACAACTGCCCCGATAATATTAGGTGGAGATTACAATATTTTAATAGATCCGAGCCTAGAACACAAGAACATAGAACATTTACCAGAACATCTATCTGATCACTCGGCGGTACAACTAACCATGCAAATAACGAAAAATAATGTACAATCAAGATGGACGGTAGACCGCACAATATTACTAGATCCACAGGCAGCAGAAGAACTGGAGACAACAACAGCCAATTTTTTTAAGGAAAAACAAACTGGTACATCAAAACAAAATATCTGGGACACATATAAAGCGGTTATTAGAGGCAAGTCATTAAGTTTGGGTTCACACAGAGCCAGGACTGCAAAATTGGAAATTGGAGGTATGGAAAGTGATATTAAAGAACTTGATCTCAAGATAATGGTGGCCGCTACTCCAAATGTTAAAGAATCGATAGAGAAACAAAGGCAAGAACTAAAGGAAAGACTTGTAAAGCTCCTGGAAATTAAAGTAAAGACTAGATGGGAAGCCAGTAAGTTATCTAATCATGAATATGGAGAAGGATGTGGAAAATTGTTGGCCTGGAAGACGAAAAAAGAGCAAACTAGAAACAAAATAATCTGCATTCAACGAAATAATATAAACGAAACTGAGGACTCCATAATAATGCAGGAATTTGTGAAGTTTTTCTCTAATTTATATAAGGAGGATGTAAATCCCACAGAGGAACAGATCCAGAAGTACCTAGAACATATACCCCTTCCACAACTAACCGAAATGGAAAAAGAAGAGCTAAATAAAGATATCACAGTAGAAGAGGTTAGAACCATCATAAAAGCCCTAAAAAAAGGTAAAGCAGCTGGCCCGTACACCTTACCAAATGAGTTCTACCAGATTTTAAGAGACTCTCTGGCGTCACCATTAACAGAATTACTAAATCTAACATATAAAAAAAGAGATAAAATCCCAGATTCCTGGAACGACGCAACAATTGGCATTATTTCAAAGCCAGGAAAAAACCCAGCAATATGTGAGTCATACAGACCCATCTCACTGCTTAATTGTGATTACAAAATTTATATGCAGGTCATGGCGAAAAGACTAGCAGTGATAATGACTAAACTGATAAATCCTGATCAAAAAGGCTTCATAAAGGGTGGGCAAATACAAGAAATCACACAAACTTTTTGCCGCAATAGATATAGCCATCGCAGAAAAAGTACCACTAACCATAATCACTTTCGACCCTGCCAAAGCGTTTGACAGAGTAAACTGGTCATTCCTTAACAAAGTCATCAATAAATATAATCTAGGAGAAAATTTCGGCAACATGGTGGAAGAGATATATACCAAACCAAGGGCTAAAATATTAGTCAACGGGAACCTCACAAACAACATTGACATACAAAGAGGGACAAGGCAAGGATGCCCACTGTCACCCCTGCTTTTTAATTTATATATTGAAGCCCTTGCAGTCTCGCTAAGAAATCATGCCACAATAACCCCATTTCAGCATCAGGATTGGTCGAAAAAAGTGGCACTATATGCCGACGACTTGATGATTTTTACAAATGACTATAATAGCTCTTCGGTTGCAATAGAGTCCACAATAACCAAGTTCGAAAGAGTATCAGGATACCTTACAAATCAAGAAAAAAACAAGGCTATGAGCTGGAACACAACCGTCAACAATCCATATACAAAATAAAAAATAAAATACTTAGGTATCACATTAGTGAAAGACATAGAAAAAATACCACAGATATATCTGAATAGAATCGCCATTGAAACCACGAAATTACTCAAAGTATGGGATGGGCTACCTCTTAGTTTCCTGGGGAGATCAAATATAGTTAAAATGTCTATTGTGCCTAAATTCACCTATCTATTTAATACAATTCCACTGGAATTCAAGAGAGATGCCTTGAAGAAGGTACACGGAAAAATCACAAGTTTTATTTGGTCATCGAAAGGAGCAAGGATATCTTGGAAAAAACTAAGGAGAGGAAAAAATGAAGGGGGAATAGCAAGTCCTGATCTTATTGAATACTGTAAGGCATTCCAATTTAAAAATATGAGACCACTTCTTAAGACCTCCCAGTTTCTCCCTGAATATATGCAAATCATGACTGACAGGTGTGATCATTTCCTATATAAATTTGGACACCCAAAATTCTTCAAGAAAATAAAACTGAAGATATTAATTAATGCAGCAAAAATATGGTACCAAGTTAGAAGCACCTTAAACATACCATACTATAGCTCATATGCCCCTATCTGGGATTCGCCAGGCACTCCAGAATGTTTAAAAGACTCCCTGGCCCTCCCTTTAAAAGAAAATGGAATTATGAAATGGGGTAAACTGATGACAGGAAGTATCATAATCCCCTGGAACCAGTTAGCTATAAATACAAACGAAACAGTGTCCAAATTTAAGTACTATCAATTGACAATCTGGGCAAAATCGATCACAGATAAAAAAGAAGGAAATGAAAACATGGAGAAAGAAATGCTGAAATCCTCCCCAATAAAAAAGGAAATATCTAGGTGGTATTGGGCTTTAATCACAGCAGGAGAAGAAGATGTACAGATTCCAGATACATTATGGAGAAATGACATACCAGATGTAGATGTATATAACATTTGGACAAAATCGTTGGAAAAGTGTTGGCCTCATATAAAACCAGCCGCGCTGAAGAGAAATCATCTTTTTACAATACATAGGGCATATTGGACCTCTAAAAAATTATCTAAATTCAAAGGTGCCACCGTCAAAGCTTGCCCAAAATGCGGACTGGAAAGGGCAAACGATCTACACATGTTTATAGACTGCCCCATGATAGACACCTTCTGGAAAGAAGTGGGTAAGATGATATCATTGGTTCTGGGAAAACAAGTAAATGTAAGTATAACTTTTTTGGGATTGACTTGAATAACGAATTGGTTAAGTTAACTAAAAACCAAGAAAGCCTATTGTTTGTACTGATACTTCTGGCTAGATGTCAAATTTGTATAAATTGGAATAAACCAACACCGCCTCAGCATGGGGATTGGCTAAACTCAGTAATAAAAACTAATAGAAATGACAGACAAGGGAAACCGGGTAAAAAGTTTGATTTTTGGGAAATCTGGGAAAACTTTTATAATTTGGAGCAGGACTCTTAATGAGCGAATGTGGTCTCGAAAAACAAAGTCCTATGATTAAAGCGGAGACAATAATTCAGACTGGAA
This sequence comes from Lissotriton vulgaris, assembly GCF_964263255.1. NCBI lineage: Eukaryota > Metazoa > Chordata > Amphibia > Caudata > Salamandridae > Lissotriton > Lissotriton vulgaris. The sequence goes on along the minus strand of NC_141687.1, from coordinate 687,507,032 downwards.
TCATTCCCGTCGAGTAGCCAGGAAGGCTAGCTCATTCTCACAAAACCAGAATTATTGATTATGGTAAAGGTCACAGGAGCTCCCAAATCCTAAAAACAACGGATGTGAGAAACACCCCTCCTCAGATAGACCAATAAGGGGTCGTGAAGTTACAAAATGTTTGGATGGAATGGGTTCCCGAGTAAAACCTTAAACATATATGTCGCAATATGAGGACAGAAAAAAAAAAATACTATATGGCCCGGTTTATCAGTGTTAGGAACTGTCTTAATAGTAGAGAAGATTGGGAAAGAATAATAGGTTAACTATGCACAATAGGAGTAAGGAAAATTAAGTACTTTAGACATACAGTCAATAGCATAATGTATTCATGTATCAAGTTGAGTTCATTTGAAGTAATACAAAAAAATAGGGGTATCTTCCCCTTGATTTATAAGAATAGAATCCTATGATATGCCATGTGTATACATGCCTCCATACAATATCGATATTCAGAATATATAGATAGACAGCGGTATACTTCTAATATCTAGTGGCATAGCGACCTATAGGTCCTTCTTCTATTTAGACCATTTAACGATGGTTTTGTCCCGTGCAAGAGTTGTACGTTGTGTGCCACTAAAACGCCAAAATCGGGTGATCGTTTTACAATCGTTACCATCATATAATATTTCTTGCTCTATGAGGCCATAGTGATATTTATTTCAATAAGAAATGAATATTGTATCCCCTTTACTATTGAATACAATTATAAATATCCAATATTGCAAGCTTTAACAGATCCTAACCAGGCATAACGTTCGACCTTTGGATTATTGTTAATGTAAAAGGATTGTCGAGTAAAGTTTGTTGACTGCCAGCCTTATTTTTAGAAAAAACTGTAGCACATGACGACTACCAACCAATGTGGGAGACGTTTAGTTACGTCCAATCACGCAAGCTGTTTTATTTAATGGGCAAGACAGCCGAGACACGGGGTAATTTTGAACTGCCACAGAAACCCAAAACGCTGTATGTGGAGGAGCAGGGAGACCGACACACCGGGATCTAGTAAGTTTGGCCGATAGCGTGTTTATGTTTATAATCTTAGTGATCAGCGATTAATATGGCCTTAATTAAAAAAAAGTGACCATTATGATTGGTCGATTTGTCGAAGGGGCGAGTTGTAGTTATTAGAAGAGGCACTATTTTCTAACATTTTTTCGCCTTTTGTCACCGCGGATATGTCTAAATAACAGTACATGTTATAAAATAATAGTAAAAAGAAGGTAACATCACAATCAATGTTTAAATTCTATCAGTACAATAGATTATGTCAGATAAACGCATTTAAAAAAAAAGGGCTCTTCATTATCAACCGCCTCGATGATTTTTAGAATTAGCGGTCAATAGGTTATACATAATTTAGGGTTGTTGCGACTTTTAAAATTATTACTACTCATTGAGAAGTCGTAAACATTTATTTAAGATTGTGGCACTATATAAAGCTGCGCATAGTGATACGATTTGATCCCGATTTTGATAAAACATAGTGGCCTTTATTAGATGAGATACAATTTCCACCAAAAATTTGATTTATGTCATCAACAATTGTGTTTGTGCCAAGTCGCAATATAGGGAGTATGCTCAACCATTAAAATGCCGACATTAACACACGCGCAGTGTACATATATGAAACGCATTGTACGAGAATGCTATGTTATTATAGTGGCCCACTGCTATAATCATATACCAACAACTATGTGCCTAATGTTGGATAAAGGTTGGAGCCAAAAAATTACCATTATGCATCTATCAACAGTAGTAATTGTATGACAATATAGGTGGTTAATAGTATTCACGTATGATAGGAATAATGATAAACACAGACTAAAATTTGATTACCTAAAACCCTTATAACTGATTGGTAAATTAAATATACCCACAGGTCGCTTTTATTTACGACTGGTAAATCCAGCGAGATGATAATAGTTAAATTTTTTCCTTTCCACAGATCGCCCATAAACCTGAGGACAGCCCTGAGTTTATTTTTGCCTAGGATTTCATCATTGCAGGTCCGGCAATAGCAATTCTAATTTAACAAGGAAATTGGTGGGTAATAGGTCACACTATTAATAAAGTCTGTATATAATAAATCAGTGATGGATCAATAGAGGATTGCGTTTGATATATGTACCATCTTTTAGATATCTGATACACGCTTCATGATCGGCGGCTCCTCCCAGACAGTGGACATTATACTTGAGAATTGATACAGGTATTCGGGATTATCTTTCATAAACAATGAACATTCTTGTGATTGAGATAGCAGTTATTTCAAGTAATATTAACGCTTGACATTTATATCATCCATTCAGACATCTATTTTAGTGCTCCATATAATTATTGGTGTGGTCATACGAGCAGTGTCTGAACGCTGTATCAAGATACAACACCGTATATTGAGTCTGAGTGAAACCAGAGCCCTAATATCCAAGGTATGAACTAGTAGCAATATATTGCTACTTAGTCTCTGTATGCAATTAAATCCAGAACTTCTGGAATTCTATAATATGGTACCATTTAGAACGTTGACGTGAACTGAAAATATAGGGGTATAAACTAAATCTGAATTGTGTAATACAATTAGTTAACTGTCTGTATCTAGCAATAGGGATTTATTAATGACTGTATCAATGAACTATTTGTTGGACAGAACTCTTTAGTTTAAACATGTGCTGTAGAATTTTACAAATATGATGTTGCTGTATTGTAAATGTGTGTCTCTTTGTAGAGAAACAGCCCTGAAGAAGGTGCTCATTATCTACACCGAAACGCTGCGTCGACATCTTATTCTCTTGAATAATTCTTAATCTGAATTTTTTATCTTATTTTTTCTTTTGTATTGTGGTGTATTAATTATTATGTATGTATATAATTTTTATTGATTATGATCAATTACATGTAGCAGAATAAACAAATTGTTTTATACATTTTTAACTGAACATTGTCGTTAATAGGTTCTTATTTTTCCTATTTTATGTGTACATCTAGAGTTCTGTCTATTTGCACTGATTTATTGTCATTATCATTGATTGATGCACTTTATTGTTGTTGTACCCACATATTAGTAAGTTCACGGTAATGGTTGCCAGTTTGTCCCAGTAATCAGGGTCTTTCTCCAAATTCGATCTTGGAGGTATAGATTCTTCTAGCCTATATATATATATATATATATACACACAGGAGTGGCTGAAATGCCTCATGATGGACTAGCACTGAACTTTAATAAAACCTTTCACTGAGCACCAGCAAATACAGTTGTCCATATCCTATCTATGCGCCAATGCACGTGGAGGAGTAACTGGATATACATATATATATACATATTACCTACTGGCGGTAGGACAGGCAGGACCTCAGGACACAAGTGGACTTCATCCCCCGAGAAGCAGTGCGCAAATAGGAGCATTTGCAGAGTGATGCAAAAAGAGGGAGTGTCCTCGGACCGGTTTCAACAGTTTCATTCACTTGGCACCTTCCTCAAGACAGGGACAAAGGCCATTAGAGGCCTGGTCAGGGTGATTCAGTGCTACGACCAATTGGATATCATACGCATATCTCACTATGTGAATCCCAAAAAGGAAGCACAATATCCGCCAGCGGGGCCTAATAAACATTAAAAAGAGTGGGGCACAAAGACGAGCCCTGAGGAACTCAACAGTGTAGGGGCAGAGATTTTGAAATGGGCCCACTCTCCAACACCTGGAAAAATCTTTCCCAGAGGAAGAATTGCAGCCATGTTAAAGCTGTACCAGTCAACCCCAAACCTCTAAGACCGTGGTCTAGAATTCGGTGGTTGACCGTATCAAAGGCTGCATTGAGGTCCAAAAGAATCACAGCTGAAGACCCTCCTGCATCAAGAATCTTTCTAGATTCTTAGACAACCGCTAGCAGAGCGGTATCAGTACATTGACATGGGCGAAAATTCAGTTTGAGAGGAATGGAGAAGTTCATGGGATTCCAAGAACGTAGAGAGTGTAAGGTTGACATGTTTCTCCACAAACTTACTAATCCTGGGGAGGAGCAAGATGGGTCGATAGTTACCCAGAGAGTCTGTGTACAGGTTAAGTTTTTTCAGAAGGGATTTCACCATTGCTCTTTTCCACATAGGAGGAACCGTGCCCATGGAAAGTGAGGCGTTGATCAAGCCAATGATGATTGGGGCAACTATATCTACTGCCTGCTTCAGGATATTGGGTAGAGCTGGGTCTTTTGGTGAACCACTCTTAAAAAGTGCCAAGATGGCCTGAAACAATTCCTGGGTCTTCGGGGGAAAGGCCTCCAGGGAGTATTCCCTTTTAAGCGGGCCAGTGTCCTCAAGACAGAAATTGATGTAAATGTCCACTAAAGGGAAAGATGAGTAAATATGTTCATTGCAGCGGCAACCTGATACATCAGGTACATCTGGAAGGAGGGGGCCTTAAGTAGTTTTTTTGCGAAGCGAAAGGTTTCCCGTGGGAAGTTGACGGATAGGTAAATCCTTTCCTCATAATAAGAGGCCCGGGCCCTTTTGATTTCTGCCCTATATGTTCTAATGGCCTCGCTATAATCCAATATCTTACTGGAGGAGAAATCTTTCCTCCAGGCTCTTTCAGTTTTTTTGCACATCTGTTTTAATTCCCAGAGTTTAGGGTCATACCAAGCCATCTTGTTAGACCCTCCTTTCCTCTGGATTAATTGTTTCGGTAGGACCTAGTCAAGCTTGCCCTCTATCCAGTCGTAGAATCTTCCATTAGCGGCAACTGGATTGGTGTTGGGGGTTGTCTTAGTCCTTTCGATTTCCAAGACCCCCTCATCTAGGGGGAGTTTAGATCAGAGACGGGATAAGGCTAGTGTTGGCCAAGTTAGGGGGGCAACATTTTAGGGGGTTTCAGAAGAATAGGGTCAGGAAATGATCCGACCAGGGTAAAGGAATGGATTCTTTCCACGTAATTCACTGCAATATGGAAAACATGTGGTTAAGGTGGTGTCCTTTATTATGAGTCGCAAACATGACCTTCTGTGTAAGCTGGTAGGCTGCAAGATCACAAGGCAATTCTGTTACGGTCAAGGAAGAAGGATCATCCAAATGAAGGTTAAAATTTCCTGGGAGAGTAAGGTTAGCAGCAGTACTAGCAAAATTACCGTCTGTTTTCAGTAGAGATTTGCAAAATTTGCTGATAGGCCCGGGCTGGCAGTAGACAAGGATACATGACAACGAGAGAGTGTCAGAGAATCCTATTGAGAAGTGAGAATTCTCACAGTTTGCTAGCGGGCTGCAGAGCATGCGGCTGTTCAGGTGCTCCTTGTAAATAATAGCAATACCACCATCTTTGCCTGTCATTCTATCCAACCTCTGCATTAGACAAGCAGGGTGGAGAGACTGGACAATATCAGGCTCTGAGCAACAATTAAGCCAAGTTTCTGTAAGAAACAAAACTTCTGGATCTAGCTCTTTAAAAAGAATGGAAATCACTGCTGCGTGTTAAGGCAGCGATCTGCAATTTAGCAGACGCAATTTATATAATTTCCTGGAAGGCAGGGGGGTGGGAGGGGATGACAAAAACATGAACGAACAATGTGAACAGCCCAAAACATACTTGCTGGGATAGATGGAATGGGAAAAATGTGACCCTTAAGCTCAGTTTAGCTGTTTGAGCTGCATACCAGTATAACAATAGTAATCTGGGGGAGGAGAGTCAGGGGTTCTGGCCCCGGTCGGGCGCGGATGGGTGGAGACGTGCTTACCTTCAGTACGCCAGCAGTGCACATCCGCTGCGTGGTAGAGTCATCTGGCACTTATGTAGCCCTGAAACTGAGCAGGGGTCCAGCCACTAGAGCGCTGACCCAGAAAATGGCTGCTCAAAAAGTGCGAGTGCAAATAGGCAATAAAACACCACTTCTCCCCAGAGCTTTTATCACAGGTCCCTAGCAAAAACAATTCAACAAGAGATATAAGAGTTAAAAATGAAGGTTAGGCTCTGAGAGAGCATTAAAAATTGCATCCCTCTTGCCTCTTTGAGCACCTCTTTTGCTTCTTTCTGTACTCTCTCCTCTTTCTGCACCTCTCTTGCCTCTTTCTGCACCTCTCCTGCTTCTTTCTGCACTTCTAGTGCCTCTTTCTGCACATCTCTTGCTTCTTTCTGCAGCTCGCTGCCCTCTTTCAGTACCTCTGTTGCTTTTTCTGCAGATCTCTTGCTTCTTTCTGTACCCCTCTTTTTTCTTTCTGCACCTCTCTTGCCTCTTTCTTCACCCATGTTTCCTGTTTCCGTACTTTTCTTTCCTGTTCCTGCACCTCACGTGCCTCTTTCAGCACCTTTGTTGCTTTTTTCTGCAGATCTCCTGCCTCTTTCTTCACCTCACTTGCCTCTTTCAGCACCTCTGTTACTTTTTTCTGCAGATCTCTTGCCTCTTTCTGTACCCCTTTTTTCTCTTTCTGCACCTCTCTTACCTCTTTATACACACCTGTTGCTGCACCTTTCCTGCCTGTTTCTGTACCTCTGTTGCCTCTTTCTGTACCTCTGTTGCCTCTTTCTGTACCTCTGTTGCCTCTTTCTGTACTTCTCTTGCTCTTTCTGCACCCATCATGCCTGTTTTAGCACCACTGTTGGTTCTTGCTGCACTGCTCTTGCTTTTTGATGCTCCTCACTTACCTCTTTCTGCACTTCTCTTGTTTCTTTCTACACCTCTGTTGCTTCCTTCAGCAATTCTCTTGCCTCTTTCTGCACTTCTCTTCATACTTTTAGCACCCCTCCTGCCTCTTTCTGGAACACTCTTGCCTCTGTGCACCCCTCCTATCTTTTTCTGAACCCCTCTTGCCTTTTTTTGCACCTCTGTTGGTTCTTTCTGCACTGTTCTTACTTCTTTCTGTACCTCACTTGCCTCTTTCTGCACCCCTGTTTGCTGTTTCCGTACCTTTCCTGCCCGTTTATTCACCTCTCTTGCCTCTTTCTGCACCTCTGAGTTAGAGGTACTTTTAATCCCCCTGCCCTATTATGGACTAGGGCCTTACAGCGGAGGCCATGCTAATCACAGGGATACCCCTACCCATAATGTACCCTAGTGTATGTAGGTGTTTTCACTATATTCTAAGTGTCCTTCAGCATAGCTCTGGTACCAGGCCTGGTTAGTCAGAGTCATTTACCACCAGTACCAGTAAGTAAAAAGTTGGGGGCACAGGATGACTTTGAAACGCGGCGTCTTTCTGCACTTCTGTTGGTTCTTTCTGCATATCTCTTACTTCTTTCTGCACTTTTCTTAGTCTTTCTGGACTTCTGCGGCCTCTTTCTGCATTTCTCTTGCTTCTTTCTGTGCCTTTCTTTCTTAACATGTCCTACCTCTGTAGGCATAGTTAGAAATTAGCAGACTGTTACTTGTTAAGCCGGGTGGCAGGCCAAATGTCTAGTGCACCTTTGAAGCTGAAAGGCACTTTGATGGAAAAAATCTGCACACGGCCGCCTTGCCATGAAAGATGCACCATTTCCTGAAGAGAAGAGGCTGTTGGATGGAACGTATCATACCCCAGGCTGCATGTAAGGCCAGTGCAATGAGGATCGCTTCGGAGCTCGCAATTCTACGAAAGGAAATGACATTTTTTTTAAAAAGGATGGTTTATCATGGAACCCACTTAGGGTATAATACGAACTTGTTCCTGGGTCTACAAACCCCAGCATGCTTCACCTGTGACATGCATACAGCTATCCAATCAGCAAAAGGATAGCTTCATGAAAGCCACAAACAGCCTATGAGGAAGAGATAAGGATCTTGAAACGCGTTAGGCAATTGAAATAAAATGTGAGAAACGGAGCAGGCTGTCACTTATTAAGCCAGATGGCAGGCCAAACGTCGAGTGCACCGTTGAAGCTGAAAGGCACTTTGATGGAAAAAATACATACATATATATATATATAAATATATATATATATATAAAATATTTAAACTTTACAGAAACACACATTCACTGGATGATGTTATCAGTGATGTCATCAGCGATGTCATTTAAGATGTTGTCAGTGATGTCACTAACCATGTCATGAATGATGTAATATGTGACGTCATCAGCAATACATTGCGGTGGCGGGAGTTATAGTTAGCTCAACTAACTATAACGGCTGAATTTCGAGTGAAATGTCCTACTAACTATAATGTCCTTGAAACCTATGTTTTTTTCTGTAAATTTCTATGTTTTTTTAAAGGCTAATTTCTAACTATAATGCCCCTAAAACCTATGTTTTTTTTCAGTGAATTTCAAAGGACTTTTAAGTGATAACTTCTAACTATGAGGTCCCAGAAACCTATGGTTTTTTTCAGTGAATTTCAAAGGTTAATTAAATGATAATTTCTAACTATAACGTCCCTGAAACTTATGTTTTTTTAGTGAAAATAAATAAATATATATATAAATATATATATCCTTTCATGCTGAGCTCCATCTGTCTCCCCACACCGAATGTAGAGGATGTCAGAAGCTGGCAGAGTGTGCCGGACGTAGTATCCGTTCAGTCCCAAATTAATGCGATCACACAAAGGCTAAGTCAACAGCAGTTGTTTAATTTCACAGTTATGCGTTTCGCTTGCACACCGAACTTGTTCACACACTGATCCCATGGAGATACTGCAATGCATAGGGATTGATGGACAGGAAAAAAAGACTACTGGCATCCATTTTGGAATGGTAAAATTTGGTTTCTTAAATTAGAATTTTTTTTATATATGGTAATACAGACAAATAAGACTTAATGATAAGGGATTCAATATTGAGCGTTAAACTGTGTGCGTATTACATTCATATTTAGCAGTCACAACAAATGGAAGTTAAACCACAAGAAATCTGTTACTGTTCATGTTGTCAATAAAATTCTATGCATTACATTGGTGTAAGCGATGAAAAAACAGTGTACTCTGTGTTACAGAGTACTGCCTATGATCGCTGAAATATCTCTGGACTACGTAGCTAGCATTGTCAACGAACGGTGACTATTCATGCGAGGGCATTTCTAAAGACATAGTGTCCCCTGGGACCCAGTTAGTTGGCAAGTGCTAAATGAAAGGCACCCTGCTAGTATGTGTACCAGTTGTCTGTATCTTGCTAGTTTACATGTTGCTGGTACCTAGTAATGCACCGGCTAACATGTTTACCTACGTGGTATCCTGGTGTTAGATGTGCCAATATGTTGCCTGCTGCTCTTTTAGACCGCTGCTACGAGTTAATGCAGAGAGTGTGTTCTATATATCCCTAAGTGGGTTAATCTGTATAAGGTAGGGGCTGGGGTTCCAATGCGTGTAACAATTGTATGACGTAAGGTATCATAGGAGAAGTACTGTGTTCTGGTGCTTTCGCTCTGTAGTGGTTGTGATACGGTTGTACTCTGCCAGTGCCGACGTGTATCATGAACCCCTTATCTGGCAGTCTTATTGTAATGATAGCATGGTTTCTGTTCCTTTCAAAGACCTCCCCATAAGTATGCCTTCCATATCAAATCCATCAGCTGTAGAGTCTCCAACAGGTGAAAACGTGTATTAGAAAATTAAATGGAACGAAATATGTAGAACACCGTTGTGCATATTGCTCCTCCACTTAATGAATAGTATAAAGAACAAATGTTCGAAAAGACAAAGATGTTTCTCTTAACTGTCTTGTGCTGCACTTCACCCAAGTGCAGACGTGCATGAAGAAAAGGGTAGGAGGTAAATCGACTTGTCCAATCCTTGAGTCGGCCCCTTCCTTTTCTCCTGTGATAAAAAGAGAGAAAAAAACATAATTGTATTACGGTAATGTTAAAAACATGAAATCCATTTTCACAGTAGAAACATTTTGCATTATCAAGATAGTAAGAGCAAACATGCAAATATACAAATATGTATTGTTACTGATACGGGTCCAACATGATAGCTCGTTATATTGTGTCCCTGACTAGATCTAGGCTTAGTTTTCATATAGATGAATACCTAATTCTTCATCCTGATAGTGTCCTCCAGGTGTCTTAGTTCGGAGATTTATGATATGCCAGGATTCTCTTTTGCGTAAATGAGGTGCCCTGTTCCATCTCAGGGGATTCTGTTGGATTTGCTCAATAGCAAAATACATCAGGAGTGAGTTATTGAAAAGATGGTATTCAGAGAAATGTCTCATGATGGGCTAGTATGGGCCTTTGTTATTGATGGCTCTCATAGGTTCAATAACTCTTTTCTTGGCTGCTAGTGTTGTACTTCCTACATATCATTGTTTACACGGGTATTCTAGTATATAGACTGCAAAAGTCGAGCCACATGTGAGGAATTGATTGATGATTTTTTCTCCCGTGTGTGTATGGTAGCTCTTCCTCATGGAGCTATTGTGGCAAGCCTTGCAATGCTTGCATGGGAAAAATCCCTGTAGGCTGAGGTGGGTGTTAAAGGTGTTTTCTGGTAATGTCCCTTTCACTAGCATGTCCCTGAGGTTCCTCCCTTTCCTGTAGTTTGTTGGCTTTCTTCTAGTGGTGTGGATTTCTCCTTGAGTGTATTTTCTCTGTCAACTTTACTGACCTTGTCTTTTGCTCTTTCCAATACCCATTAGGGGTAACCTCTTTCCCTGAACCTACAGATCATAGTCTCTTGTTCGTTCAGGAAATATTCTTGGTTAAGGCAGTTCCTTCTCGCTCTCAGCAGTTCCTCATGGGGAATGCTCCATTTAAGGGCTTCTGGATGGCTGCTGAGAGCGTGGAAGAGACTAATACCTGCTATCAGTTTTCGGTGTAGTTTAGTCCAAAGTTGCTTGTTCCTGACTTCAACCACAACATCTAAGAATTCAATTGATTTTCTACTCATAGTGTATGTTAACCTGAGATTAAACTCATTGTCATTCAGTTTATTGATCGTTCTTCTGGAACTCTATTCGAGGCCTTTCCATATGATTAATACAACATCTATATACCTGAGCCACTTTATTACACTGCCCAAAGCCTTGTTACTTTCCAGATTTTTTTTAACCTCCTCTTCCCATACTCCTAAGAAAAGGTTTGCAGAGCTGGGGGCAAAGCAAGTCCCCATGGCTGTACCAAGGATTTGCTTGTAAAGTGTGCCATTAAACATGAACAGTTAACGTATCTTGGAAAGCATCGATGTTATCATGTGGCCTACTGGGGTAGAAGATCGGATTAGTTGTTGCTGGTCGGTTGGTGATGATGTCACATTTAGTTTCTAAGGGACCTAAACCTATTACTACATTATGATCTTGCATTGCTTGTGAGGTGTCCATATCTCCCACACTGAGGATGTTATTGTCTTCTCTATTTTCATTTTCACCGGGTTCTATGCTGTGAGTGCTATATTCTTGGTCAGGTGGTCTTAGTCCCCTGAGACTGTGCCATTTTTTAAGTTTTTGTTTCCTTGCATATTTGTACATGTCTATTCTATTTCTGGATAGTTTCTGGATAGTTAAAGGTATTGGAAGGGCAGAAAGGGCAGAAAAACAAGTCTAGGCAGAGTGTTCTCTTCTTTAGCATAGCTAGAGGTCGAGAGGAGATATATATATATATATATATATATATATATATATATATATATATATATATATAAATGTTCCGTTGTCATTTGAACAATTGAAAGCATTCCATGTGCTCAGTAAAACGTGCTGCTAAGTTTGTAAAATGCCGTTTTTGCAAAGCTACCAATTTTGTGCACATGTAAAACACCTCACATTAGAAGTCTATTTTCTATGTTTATCACTAGAGCACGTGGTGTTATCATGAAAGAGAAAAAAATGAGTGTGTGCCCTATTTAAAGTGAACACTACTGCATGTCCGCCATGTGATCAAGGGCAGTTCCTGCCCGAAACGCGTCATGCCTACCTTAACTGCGAATGGATAATAAACCTTTGCTGTGAACACTCTACAAGCCGTGTGGTGGTCCGTATTTTCTGTGGTTTCAGCCTGGGAAGCAGAAATTGATCTATATATATATATATATATATATATATATATATATATATATATATATATCTATATATATATAACCTACTGGCGATAGCCAGGAGGGATATATAGTTAGGATTTTTTCTCTATGGAACTTTTGAAAATTCTATGTCTAATAACTTTGGCGTTTGTGGACGGAATTGGCTGAAATTTCCAGGAAAATGGCACATTTTGTTTCTGAGCAGCCCCTGAAAATTTGGGGGGGGGGGTCGTCAAGGGGGGGCGAGAAAAAAGGGGGGTCCCAAAACGCGTTTTTCCCATTCACTTTTCCATAGGGCGGTTGGCCTCACTTTTAGCTCGAACGGCTGAATGGATTTGCACGAAACTTGGCAAAATTGTAGGGACTGTTAGCCCGATGTGCCTTTGCTAGGTCTCAATATATGTGCTTCAGTGGATTTTGAGAAATTAACGTTTAAAACAAGATATATATCTGTAACAGCGCTCCGGGCAGCGCTCCGGTTCGCGTACTTTTCGCGTAACGGAACTTTGCGATGCGAAGCTGATTGGCTCTCCGGTGTCTGTCAACATTCTAAACAGTCCGGAGCGGCCGCCATCTTGTCTCTCGGTAGGATCGAGAGACAAGAGGAGGCCAAAACAAAGGGGGAAATGAAGGAAAGGGGGCAAGGTAGACCCCTTCTGACCCCCTAGGATTGATGAGGGGGATATTATAGAGCCACACGGGCCCAAAAAATTTTTTTAAAAAAATCCGATTTTTTTCGCCGTAGAGACGCGTCTTGGTACGCGAACCGGGCAGCTAACCGGGCAGCTAACCGGGAAGCTAACCGGCAGTGTAACGGGAGTCTGAGGAGTAGCTGATTGGCTGTCAACATTGTAAACAGTCCGGAGCGGCCGCCATCTTGTCTCTCGGTAGGATCGAGAGACAAGAGGAGGCCAAAACAAAGGGGGAAATGAAGGAAAGAGGGCAAGGTAGACCCCTTCTGACCCCCTAGGATTGATGAGGGGGATATTATAAAGCCACACGGGGCCAAAAAAAAAAAAAATCCGATTTTTTCGCCGTAGAGACGCGTCTTGGTACGCGAACCGGGCAGCTAACCGGGCAGCTAACCGGCAGCGTAACGGGAGTCCGACATATTGTGTTTTTTGAACGTTTGTGATATGTGCACGTGTGGATTTTGTCTAATTAAGGTTAAAAAATATATATATATCTTTAAGCGTGTTCTGGCGCGCTTACGTTTTGGGTTTGGTTTGCGCTGCAGAGACGATACGTCACGGTTATGCGATGCATCATGAGGCGTCTCACGGGCTACGTGATACGTCACTTAATAAAGAATATATTTTACAGCTATAGATATTAGCTTTTAAAAAACCAATGAAATTCACAGAAAAAACCATAGGTTATAGACCATATATAGTTAGGAATTTGCATTTACAAAACCTTGAAAATTCACTGAAAAAACCATAGGTTATAGACCATATATAGTTAGGGATTAGCATTTACAAAACCTTATTTTATTTGCACAAAACCATTGAAATTCCATATATAGTTAGTTGCACTAACTATATATCGCGGACCCGCAATCCACTGCTAATGATGTCACATATTACATCATTCATGACATGGTCAGTGACATCACTGATGACATCACTGATGACATCTCAAATGACATCACTGATGACATCACTGATGACATCTCAAATGACATCACTGATGACATCCCTGACATCTCATTTGACATTACTGATTACATCACTGATGATATCATTTATGTGATAATACATCTTCAGACTCTAATATAACCTTAGATACACTCAGTGTAAACGGGCACTCACAGACTGTCACACATCCATGGAGTTACTCACACACCTAGTCAGTCATGCAAAGATTCAATCACATCTCCATTTCCTCAACTATACAGTTATACACACCTTACTTATTCAAACATATACTAACACATATTTACTCTCTTATACAATCCTTGATACAAGTTCACAATGATTCATACAGCCACTCTCACATTCACTGGCTCTTATGTTCAGTTATTTATATATGTCAACTCTCACGTGGAGTGTGTTTTACATATGTACTTACTTTGACATGTAGCACTGAGATATCCATTCACTCACCAATATACTCATGCACACAGTCAACTGTCCATACAGCTGTTTCTACATGCACTTTTGAACCCATACACCTAGGGAATCAACTGCTCACACATCTATGCACAGTTATACACCTCCCAGCCACCCACACACATACTCAGTCTCCCATACAAATACTTGGGCAACCATTCAATAACCCATATAGTTACTGATATAGCTACTGATTTAAACATGCAGCAGTTTACAGAACAACATAAATAATGATTGCCAAATTAAGACACTTTAATCACTAACCCATGCACTCAGTGAGACACATTTAATCATTCTCTCATACAGTCAGTCATGCACCTACTAAATCCTTTATCCAGACACTTATACATCCACTCATTCTTCAATATGTATGACATATTTTAACTTTACAGAAACATACAGTCACTGGGTGTTGTCATCAGTGATGTCATCAGTGATGTCATTTGAGATGTCATCAGTGATGTCATCAGTGATGTCACTGACCATGTCATGAATGATGTAATATGTGACATCATTAGCAGTGGATTGCGGGTCCGCGATATATAGTTAGTGCAACTAACTATATATGGAATTTCAATGGTTTTGTGCAAATAAAATAAGGTTTTGTAAATGCTAATCCCTAACTATATATGGTCTATAACCTATGGTTTTTTCAGTGAATATATATATATATATATATATATATATGTATATATATCAAGTTCCTGGCACAATCTTCCTTTTCTTGAAACACCAGAGTCGAAGCCCAAGTAAAGTTTAAAGTGCTATAGGTTTATTTGGCAGAAAAGCAACCCCTACGCGTTTCAAGGTAAGCCTACCTCTTGCTCACCCGTGAGCAAAAGGTAGGCTTACCTCGAAACGCGTAGGGGTTGTTTTTCTGCCAAATAAACCTATAGCACTTTAAACTTTACTTGGGCTTCGACTCTGGTGTTTCAAGAAAAGGAAGATTGCGCCAGGAACTTGACATATTTAAGGTTTGGCGACCCTGTTGAACGCCCGCTGTAAAAGCGGCAGAAGCACGCCATCCGTGTGTTTTTTCGATATATATATATATTTGCGAAGCTCATCAATTTAAAGACAGAAAGACAACTGCCAATTCCACAGTGACAAAGAGTCGACCCAAGAAAGTGCTGATGCAAAGGTGGTTTATTGAAGTAAAGCCAGCGCTGCCGCCATGACGCGTTTCGCCTTCGAAGAGGCTTGATCACATGACAAACTGCTCGTCATTGAGCGGGGCATTTAAAGTGACAGTGCATCAAATTGATTCATAAACATGGTAAAAATACTTTGAACATTAGCTCTGTTGTATCCATAGTACTCATGAATAGTATACAGTAAAAGGAATACTAAATTGGTGGAGAAAAACATTTAGGAATCGTATATATTTCCAAAAATACTTTACACCCAATAAAAACAATTATTTAGTTAATATATGTACAAGCATATTTACACAGCACGCAAAAATAGAGTTGATACCATCTAATAAACATGACGATAAATTACGTCTATGTAAAAGAGTGTCGACCCAGTATATAGATGTAAACAGTCTGGATACCAATGTTATGCAGAAGCCGTTCAATATGCTTATGTACAAGACAATAGCGTTAGCTGAGGATCTAAAAATAAACTGACTAGTGCTACTCCCCCGTCCATTCGTTTGAATCAAAAATATGTTAGTCTGAATAGAGCCCAAGTGGGCCTGTCACAATGCCTGCTAGAAACATAACAAGTACAAAAGTGATTGTGCAAAATTAGCAATATAAGGTGCAAGTATGACAACAGATAATTCATAGAGTAATAATCAGAGTTTAAAATCTTATTTTCATGATTACAGAAATGTACAATGGAGTCACCACAATGTCAAGTTGTTATAATATGATTAATAGTAACATTACTGGGATGAGATTCTTATTATATCCGGACAGGTCTTATGGGCATACTAACAGATCCTAAATGCAGGTGTAAAGATCTTCCCTGTCATTTTGTCCATTAGGATTCTTTGTGTTAAGCTCCAATATGTATCTAGTCTCAAGGAGACGGAGTTTAGCCTCGCGGTCCCCTCCTCTCCTCGAAACTTCCACAGAATCAATTAAAAAGTATTGGAGCTTGTCAGGTATGCCTAGATGTTTCTCCTGAAAATGCCTGGCAACCGGATAATTTTGATCGTGCCCCGAAATTGCACGTATGTGTTGGAGTATCCGTTTGTGGGCGGGCAGTTTTGTACTGCCCACATACTGGAGTCCACACGGACACTCCAACACATAGATGGCGTATTCAGTCTTGCAGGTAAGCGACTTGGAAATGGCAATTGGGTGTTCACGAAATGGGCTCTTAAAGTGGGTCCTGTTGCTGCCGAACCGACAGGCTTTACATTGAGGACATGCTTTAAAGCCCTTCTTGAGTGTCATCTAAGTGGTGGAGGCTCTTGGCTCCAAGATGTTGCTGACTAATGCCTTCGACATGGAGGGAGATTTTCGGAAAGTGAGCTCTGGTTTATTGCTCACTATGTGTCCAATCACTGGATCGCTTTGGACCAAGTTCCAGTTTTTGTATAAGATTTTCCGAAGGGCCCCATGCTGTCTATTAAACGTCAGAATGACTCGTGGGGAACTTATTTTGACCTCCCCTACCAAAGAGACATCCGTGTGGATGTTTCTTACTTTGGGAATGAGAGCCTCCTGTCTGCTAACTGAATTAGAACGCTTGATAGCTTTGGTGAGACTGACATTAGAATACCCCCTGGCAAGAAAACTTAATATGCATGCCTCCTGTGCGGCCGCACATTCGGCATCTGTGCTGCAGATTCTTTTAATCCGGAGCATTTCCCCGAAAGGAATGCTCCGAATCAAATGAGCCGGATGTTGGCTGTTAGAGTGCAATATAGTATTCCCTGCACTGGGCTTTCTTTAGAGTCTTGTACCCAAGGTGTTACCTTCCACAAATACCTCGACATCCAAGAAACAAATAGATTTAGAACTCATATTGGAAGTAAAATCAAGATTAATGGTGTTTATATTAATCAAATCTACAAACGCTCTGGCACTATCAGCACTGCCCTTCCAAATAATAAAAACATCATCAATATATCGCAAATACAAAGCAATGTTGTTAGAAATAAAGTTGTGGTGTTGGCCAACTAGGACCTGTTCCTCCCATAGCCCTACGTGTAAACACGCGTAGCTAGGTGAGAAACAGGCCCCCATCGCCACACCCCTAACCTGATGGTAAATTACGCCGTTGAAGATGAAAAAGTTCTGTTCGAGGCACATTTTGGTCATATCCAGTAACATTCTGTTATGTGCCATCGAGTGTGGAGGGCCTTTGTTTAAGTAGTGATCCAATGTTTTATTGAGGTATAAAGGGAAGAGACATCCAAAGTCATTAGTATCATGTCCTTTTCCCAAACAAAATGCTCAATTTTGCTTAGGAAATCAAAAGAGTCTTTAACATAAGAATGGAGAGTCTTAACATAACCTTGCAGAAAAAAAGTCTATATATTTGGAAACATGTTCCAAAGAACTGTCAATACCCGAAATGATCGGTCGGCCCGGTGGTGTATCAACGTCTTTATGGATTTTTGGGATCAGGTAAAACGAGGGGATGACTGGATGATCCTTCTTCAAATATCTGAACTCCTCATGTGTGAGACGTCCCGCACTTCTCCAGGCTTGTAGTTTCTGATATTGATCCACCCACATAGTTTTTACAACCTGGATATTGCTCCTTCGGTAACAAGAGATGTCATTAAGTTGTAATTCCGCCTCCTTAAGATACATATCTTTGGGCCAAAGTACTACATTGCCGCCTTTATCGGTATATATATATATATATATATATATATATATATATATATATATTTTAGAGTTTTCTATAGCGCGAACTTGAACCGATTAGGTTATCAGAGCGCTTTACATAGCACCAGTTCCGTTACATGTTATCACAGCACTTTACATAGAATCAGTTACGTTACACATTTCAGGAACTTGAACCGATTAGGTTATCAAAGCGCTTTACATAGCACCAGTTCCGTTACATGTTATCAAAGCACTTTACATAGAATCAGTTACGTTACACATTTCAGGAACACATTTCTTTTTGTTCTAGTGAATAGGGTTATCTCTTCACACGGGGGAAGGGATACACCTGGCTATATTCCAACAGTCACACAGGCGACTAGTCGTTAAAGCTTTAACTCTAAACACAGGGAGGGGATATACATGGATACAATCTAAAAATCACATAGGATACTAGTCATTAGAGTTATCTTCTATCTACACAGGGGGGATATGACTGGAAACACTCTAAGGGTCACATAGGGGTGGTAGAGAGTACAAAGGTCCACTGCAAACACTGGTGATCAGAGTCAACTACATACACATAGGAAGGGATATGACTGGTTAAACTCTAAGAGACGCATAGGGGTTGTATATGGTGTAAGGACTTCAGCGAATACCAAAGCTTAGCATTATTGCAATCGGTCAAAGATGCAGTCACAGCATAGAGGAAGGGTGGGTGGGATGCAAGGTATGGAGGGAAGGGCTAGAGTCCAACGAAAACTGTCCAAAAACAGCAACATTCACAGCATAGAGGAAGGGTGGGTGGGATGCAAGGTATGGAGGGAAGGGCTAGTCCAACGAAAACTGTCCGAAAACAGCAGCAAAGAGTCATTCAGGACGCCAATCTGTCTTGCCTTTTAAATGCAAGGGAAGAGCGATTGTTAGCTTTGCCAATGCTAGTTGGTTTTGGCATAGTGTACAACCAAAACTATTCCAAGATTGCAACCTTTGCATGCTTGAGGACATAGTTAAAAGCAATATGAGGCCCTGTGTGTCAGAATACAAATCTCCTTGCCTGAACCTCAGTTTACTAAATATGATCTGTTACTTTGGACTAACTGGTTCAGTCTTTGAGAACCAACGTATACAACTCAGAGTGCATTAACTGTAAACCCCAGGAGAATGTGATATCAAGCCCATACCTGGAAACCTTCTCTTTAACCTACTACAGGTGTTTTCGCAGGGCTTGTGTACAGGTTGGGTATCCTGCCCTTAATGCTGTATCTCAATGTTTATACTGTTATAGCTGCGTCCGCTAAGTCAGAGTTTTATGTACATAGCATGTTAGAAGCCCACTGAGGTAGCTTTAGGGGCTCTACTATTCACAGGTTGGACTGAATCTTATCTAGCAAGTCGAGAAATATTAAGTGCAGAAAAGCGTTACATATTATGAATATTTAATGAAAGTGGTTGTATGTTCGCGTTAAACGTGCAACACTGGCACATACGGCAAACGTAATGTCCTGTGTCACAAGTACATACGAAACAGGCTCTCAGTTACCCATAAGAATACCCCAATCATAAGCATACATGTTCATATATCCTTAAAGACCACACCTACTGACACATGGCAGCCAACAGTGCATTGTTCAATCCAAAATATTTGGCTCTATGGACATCATGGGGGTCTCTGGTAACAATGCGCGTGTTGCCTAGTCTACAGAACATCACAATGCTTTTCACTTATAAGTAGCTCTCACTACAGAAAAGGTTGGAGACCCGCTGATCCAGAACAACAAAAACACAAAAAGCCAGGGCTGTATATATTACCTTCTGGCAGTCGCCAGTAGGTAGTTATAGTTAAGACCTATTTTCCATAGGAAATCCACAACATTCTATTTGGAATAACTTTGGAGCCGGTTGACGAACCTTCACAAATTTTTGAAAGGAGTGGGGTGCTCCATTCCGGTCCTATCCTGAAAGTCTCGGGGTGATTCGTGAAGCAGGAGCCGAGAAAAAAGGGGGGTCCCAAAACGTGTTTTCCCCATGCAATTTTCCATAGGAACCGTTCATCGCAGCTACAGCCCAAACTGCTGAACGGAATTACACCAAATTTGGCAAACAAGTAGTCCTTGGTTCAGACTTGAGCCTTTTGCTTAAATGGTTTAAATCCTTTCAGTAGTTCCTGAGAAAATCACATTTAAAAGTACATATATATCTATGGCCAAAGTGGATCCGCTCATCCTGAGCGCACACTAAGCGCACCGTGTCGATCGCGCCCTGAATGCTAATTGGCTGTCAAGTGATTGTCAACATTCCAAACCAGGAAGTGTTGACAGCCATTTTGTGCCTCGGATCTAGGAATTAGTGGAACAAGTGTTCAAAACGTATAAATGGGGCAGGTTAGAAATATTTTGACCCTTTAGACCTGCTTAGGGGGTCCCAATTTTCTTTTTTTTAAACTGAGAAATGTGTGCTGGGTGCATGGATCTGACGCAATAAAAATTAAAATCTAAGCGCGGGCTCCTGTGCTTGTTTAGAAATTAGCTACGTGGGAGGGCCAAATCCCGGGGTCTAAAATATTACATATGATGGGGGTTCAGAGGGGCCCTGTAGCCCGGGGACCGCCTTTCCTTGGTTCTAGAAACTAAATGGGTGAGGAAGCTCAAAGGTCTGTCTAAGCCATGGGGATTACCACCCTCCGGGTCTTTTTATATTTTGGGAGGGGGGACGCATGGTCCCCATTCTGGAGCAGTCGAAAGCCTTGGGGAACACCAACCCCCAGGAACGGCTCCTGCTGTGTCTTGGGGTGCCTACCCCCTGGACACTACTGTTTGCTATGGCAGGGGGGGAGTTGAGGTTCCCGCTCTGTCATAGCAAACTTGAGGGCATATTAACAAGTGCCATTTCGCCGCAATTTTTTTAAAAAAAAGCCAAAAATGCAGTGAAAATCACATCAACCTATTTACTAGGCAACTTTAAGATACATTAACGCATGTTAGCAACCGGTTTGCTAACTGCTCGCCTCGTATCTCCAATGAGTTGCAATGTAGGCGATCCCAGTGGCAAGGTAGGTGTTCTTATGAAAATATAACATGGAAGAGGGAGGTATGACAACAGCGTTGTATTTACAAGGTGGCCCTGGATTTGAGGACCGATAGCAAAACTCTTGGTAATTGCGGTTTAAGTTGGACCCTAACATCTGTTCTGAAGTAGACTTAAGCATGTTTAATATGCGAGGTGGATTGATATGTTAAGTCCACAGTCTTATATTAACAAGCTTTTCAAACATGAATTATTGCTGTATTTCTTGTGATATTTGGAGCATATTTACAAGGACAGCGTTAAAATTATCACTGCTTTAGCCTTAGGAAAGTGCCATTAAAGCAGCCATAATCGGCTTAATAATAGGCTTTTAAGAATACGTGAGAATTCCAATAGAAGCCCAGGTTTACACCAGAACATTTTAAAGCTGTCCTTGTAAATATGCCCATTACAGACTCCTAATTTTACCATAAAAAAAGTATCACCTACTACAAATTTTTATTCTTTCTCGGGATCCCATCCCATGGGCGAATATTCAATGTTGGGGACTGTGGGTGGAGGCCCAATGTCCCTACGGTGCCAGTCAGCTCCCTGCGTCCTTCGGAAGCCACCATTACTTTTCCACACGGGAACCTGCTAATATGCAAAAGAGAGAGTAGGTTTTCGTGTTCTCTCTTTCAAAATGCAAAACAAGCTTGCCATGGCAGGGCGGGAGCCTCGGCTCTCACCCTGCCATAGGAAACAGCAGTGTTAAAAATATCTTCCGGTAGGACAACAAAGGATTGTGAAGTCCATTATTGCCATTTTAGATGTATTTTGCTGTTGCTAAGGCGTCGATAATTTTGACACCGTCCTTGTAAATATGTCCCTAAGTTTTGGAATGTCGACAATCCCGTCTCCCATTTAAATAGGCACAAAGTATTTAGTGAAGTGCAAACTGTGAATCATTAAGCAACAGATCGATAAAGATTTGCCCATTGTTGAGTACAGAGTAGGCAAATTGTACATGGGGGATTGTAACGTCAGTGGCTATTCCTCGAGCCCTCTCTTGAGGTTAATTCTAAGAGTTGTGTACTTCTTTTGCTCATAATGTACATAGTGTTCTGTCGTCTCAGTTTGCTTTCCCCTCTGTCATGTAGAGGATCCTGGGTAAATATAACGGCTTGTGTACAGCCAGTACCTTTCAACCCTATCCCCAAACAGTTTACTGCCTGTAACCATAGTAACAGTTCATGGAACACTTAACTGAGCACACAGGTCACAAGTTCACCACACAATGTTGCTAATCCAAACAGCAAGTGTGCTGGACTTTTTAAAATTTTACATAGGAACTGTTAATCACAGTTACAGACTCTGGTAAAGAGCTGATAAAGAGTTAGTCTCAGTATTATACTTCTAGTTATAAACATCATTTCTACTTTTGATTTTTAAATCTTCTCTAAGCATGTGATTATCACACTAAATAATAGTGAAATGTTGTCAGAAAAAGAAGACGAATACACTCAGTTTTTTAAAAAAATTAACTTTCATTAAAACAAAAATAAATAAATAGAAACGTAACTGTAACATAACAGTATAATGAGCAAAATGTGAGATGGACTACAATAGTAGGAGCATAGGTAACCTGCAAAACAAAAATGAAAATAAGTCTTTAAAATTTGATCGATGTGATTGAATGAGGTGAGAGATTACATCACGAAAGGCATGATCATTTTTTCTCACATGCACATTCAGGGTAGTGCACCCTACCCCTCCCACATAATCACCATCAACAGGAGTCTGTAGGGCAGCACTGCTTGTAGGCCTAGGCCTATCCTATGGTATAGATGGTATTTAAAATGAGTCAGAGATGTGACTGAATGAGGTCAAAGATCACAAATTAACATAACACTTGGCAATATTGCTTATTCACACGTGTGCAGTATGCTTGATACATCCCACCCCTCTCATAGGCCCGCATTGAAGAGGTGTCTATAGGGTAGTGCCTGCTGGGTCAGATCTACAGTATGGTCCAGGAGGTCTTTAAAATGATTCAGAGATGAGACAGAATTATTTGAGAGATCACCTTATTATGCAGGACAATATCGTTTATTTGCAGCATGTTTAATTGGAGGCATTGTGTATCTAGGCTGCTCTGCTTATCTTTTGCAAACACTGTTTTTAGCAGAGCTCACAACTTCAAATCTGCTTTGGTTCTATACTGCAGACTGTATTAAATTCAGTCCTGATTTATTTATCTGTAGAATGGACAGCAGCGTTCATAACTTGAAAAGAGAAAGAGAAACAATGTGCGAGAGAGTGAGAGAAAGAGAGAAAAAACAACATTGAAAGTGTGAGCGAGAGAAAGTAATAGATGGAGCAGGAGAGGTAGTGTTGATACTGGAGAAAATCTTTGTAGCTCACCTTTTTGCCTCCGGTGTGTGTCCAAGCATGTGCCGTTTCATAGTGCACCCTGAAGTTTAGTGATCTGAAAGATAGTATAGAGTAAGTAATAGCAGAGTACCTACAACTGCACACGTATATTTCCACGTTATGCCTTTGGACACTCAGGATACTGTATTACATCAACTTCCACTGCAAGGAGGTGTCTGTGTACTCTTTTTCTCCCAGAGTACTATACTCATGTACTCCCACTGCATAGCGGTGAGTTCTCATTACTGAGTACCAAGACTGTTGCACCCCATTGACTTCCAGTGTCCGGAGGTGAGTGCACTTTCTTGCGCACCCAGACTGTTGCAACCTATCCACTCCCACTGCCCGGAGGTAATTGTACATTCGTACGCAGTCAAGTTGCTGCACACTATCCACTCTCTCCGCCCACAGGTGACTTCTCGTTGCTTCAGAAACAAGCTTCTTTGCTCACCCTGTGCTATTGGCATGATTCAAACAGGGTCCACCACGTGTCGAAGCAGCCTTCTTATGCGTTGTTATGATGGCCACGCATCATCGCAGAATCCTCAAACATTGAGCTTTGGAGGTGTTGGGGGGAACGCCAATTTGTGAAATACAACCTGTTAGATAAAAAAGAAGATAAGATTGTGCGAGATTTGTTTATCAAAGGAGAGAGGAAGTGCGAGAGTGACTGAAAAGAATATTCGCAGCTCACCTTTCTGTCACTGGTGTGTCTTCCACCACGTGCCCGGACACAGTGCACCCTGAAGCTCTACATCTAAAAGATAGTAAAAGAAAGATGTTATGATTAGTAATTGCCACTATCTTAATGTGGAGTAAAATAACATCGCCCTTTCACACACCTTCCCTCCCGCATTAAAAATACAACTATTTGTATAGTTCCAACTTGTTTAATGGGCTTCAATTTATGAAGAATTAGTAGAGTAGTAATGTTTTCCATCCGGTTATAGAAAACAAGTGGCACGCAATGATACACGTGGTTTCAATCATCACGAGTGACGGACTTTTGACAGACTATAAAAACTTTCCTGCTATAGGAAAAAAAATACAAATGCAATAAGATACGGTATATAGGACTGTGTACGCCTAAATCGATGCGTCAACTTTTTGGATCCAGTCTACTGCACCCCATCTACTCCCTCTGCTGTGCACCCAGGCATCACTGCTCACCTTTTCGTGGACAGGGCATGTTCTACATTATGCAGCCCCGCTCTGCCACCAAGAAGTCTCACATTTGGTGCTGAGTCTTGATAACGGTATAGGAAAAGAAATACTCGTGCACCCATCATCATCGCAGGTTCCTCACCCGCTCAGTCCTTGCGGTACCACTAACTCAGTGACCAAAGAAGCCACGCACGTGATGGTGGGCCCCTTGTTCGGTAGTTTGGGCCTACATGAGGCGTCCGAACCACCAGGACAGGCCATCACAACGCTTGCGATGGGAGCAACTCTAAAATGGTGTAGAGCACGTGCGCCATGTCTTTTTTATTGGTAGGGTCATGTGTGTTGTGACGCATGTGCTGGATGGGTGTGGTGTGGGTGTATACCAGCCATGTGCGTGTGTCTGTGTGCCGTTCTGACAACTAGATCTGGAACTAAGAAATCACTACAATGGAAATCTGGGTAATGTTGCGTTGTTGTGTTTTCCTGGAAGCGTAAGCGGAGTGGGCTGGCCTGTCGTATGCCAGTGCTGAGCGAGGATGTGAACGATGACTCCAGAGCTATGGGCGTGGTTCCGTTGTGAGCTATATGAGAAATCAACTGATTTGGGTGTCTGTGTTGTAGTGCTGCCGTCACCCGCGTCACAAGTAAATGTGGCATTATGTCTGTAAAGTCCCACATCATGGCCAACATGGAAGGTACGGGGAATCACTGATCCTACATTCATCCATAGTTGCACACATAAAAGATGGTGGACATGACGCATTTCTGCGAATATAAATGTTTGTTGTACATTCAGTGGAGTGTTGTAGCTGTAGTAATTCAGGGGTATGAAAGCTTCAGGTTTCAGTTTTTGGCACATGAAGGGCAGGTAATATATATACGTATGTGGTCATTTGGGTATACTGTCGAACTTGGTGCTGGAAATCAGTGTTCGAGCGTTGGAGTCGTGTCCACATCCTGTGATTATAGAGAAATACATAATCTATGCGTGCCTCAAAATGTACTGTAAATACGGTGCTCATGTAAATTGAAGACATAGTTTTGGGTCGAATTTGCGCTAAATAAATATGCTAAAAAAAAACTTGAGCAATAGCACACACTTATAAATTTCCCATACACTTTGCTTGCAGTATTGTAATGATCCAGTTTCTAAGTTCGCATTTGTAGAATTACAAGAGAAAGTTATATAAGCAAAGTTTTTGTTACTGCCAGAGGTAAGATGGTTGCATACGCTGTTTATAGCACAATATATTGTGATAGGGCCCAGGAGTAGAATTTTACAAACATAATGAATACACAGACACAGATAGATAGTTGAAGTGGGTACGGGCACATGCGCTTGACTCCCTTTTATTACGTTGCTGTTGGTATCAAGTACAATAGTAATCATGATATCATACACAGATATTTAATCATAAACGGTTTATGACTTCTGCTGAACAAACGTAGGAGCACTACATATTAAATAATACATAGAAGATTTTATGGTAAAGGGTTCATGAGTGTGGTGCACTGATGTAGGGGCAGTTTGTGTGGAGCCTGCGATGATGCGTGGTCCAGGCAGACAGCACTGGTAAGAATGTGTTTTGACTACTGAATTTTGCATTAATAAGGCCACGTGGCGATTATTTATGGTGTGCTGAGTTAGTGGTAGGTCTGGTGTGCTCACCCTGCGATGATGCGTGGTCTGAACGGGCTGCACTTAAAGCATTTACTGTTGCATACTGAACTGCATGAACTTTGAGGGAAAAAAAGTAGCATTGATGGTTATCAATTGCTCTGCGAACTAGGTATACTGATTGCTCCCCATAACAAATTAAACGATTGCACTTCACGCAGTGCATTCTAACTTTCCCAAATTGAAGCTTATGTCAGGTGGCGATGTTGAAGGTGATGCACTAGAGGTACTTGGTATTGCCGGTGGTGGAGGTAAATTTTGGCGCAGTCTTCTACATTCTTTGTGAGCATAGTTCACAGGATGCAGGAATTGAAGGTGCTTGCTAATACTAGCAGTGCCACAGAAGTATTTTTTGTCTCTGCCTTAAATAAATCGAGACAAAATTCAATGCTGGCTGTAGTGTAGATGCAAAACTGATTTCAAATTGTAAACTCTGCTGTCCATCGAAGGCAGTAGTCAGCACAGTTATAGAAGAATGCTTTTTTCACTTATTTTAACAAAATCTGAATAGATACAGTATCATTGTCTCTGCATTAAGTAAATCAAGGCTGAATTCCCTACAGTCTGTAGTGTAGATGCAAAGCTGAATTCAAGTTGTAAACCCTGCTGTCCAAAGTGTAGATCGTAGGCAGTAGTCGACCCAAATATCGAGGAATGCTTTTTGTCACATCCTTTAACAAAATCTGAGGATATAGAGTACAATTGTCTCTGCCTTAAATAAATCGAGACTGGATTCAATGCTGTCTCTAGTGTAGATGCAAATCTGATTTCAAGTTGTAAACCCTGCTGTCCGCAGTGTAGATCTTAGGCAGTAGTCAACACATACATCGATGAATGATTTTTGTCACATCCTTTAACAAAATCTGAGGACATAAAGTGCAATTGTCTCTGCCTTAAATAAATTGAGACTGAATTCAATGCTGTCTCTAGTGTAGATGCAAAACTGATTTCAAGTTGTAAACCCTGCTGTCTGCAGTGTACATCGAAGGCAGTAGTCAGCACAGTTATAGAAGAATGCTTTTTTTCACTTATTTTAACAAAATCTGAATACATACATTATAATTGTCTCTGCATTAAGTAAATCAGGGCTGAATTCCCTACTGTCTGTAGTGTAGATGCAAAGCTGAATTCAAGTTCTAAACCCTGCTGTCCGCAGTGTGGATCTTAGGCAGTAGTCAAGGAATGTGTTTTTGTCGCATCCTTAACAAAATCTGAGGACTTAGAGTACAATTGTCTCTGCCTTAAATAAATCAAGGCTGAATTTCATGCTGTCTATTGTGTAGATGCAAAACTGATTTCAAGTTGTAAACTCTTCTCTCCGCAGTGTAGATCGAAGGCGGTAGTCAGTACAGACATTTAGGAATGTTTTTTTGTCGCATCTTTTAACAAAATCTGAGGACTTAGATGTCTCTGCCTTAAATAAATCAAGGCTGAATTTCATGCTGTCCGTAGTGTAGATCCAAAGCTGAATTCAAGTTGTGAACCCTGCAGTCCGCACTGTAGATCAAAGGCAGTAGTCAGCACTCATATCGACGTAGAATTTTTGTCACTTATTTTAACAAAATCTGAGGTCATAGAGTACAATTGTCTGTGCCTTACATAAATCAAGGCTAACTTCAATGCTGTCCATAGTGTAGATCCAAAGCTGAATTCAAGTTGTGAACCCTGCTGTCCATAGTGTAGATCGAAGGCAGTAGTTGACACAGACATAAGCCTACGGTGCTGTGGTGCTGAGTTTGCAATGGGCCTGTATTGAGGAGGCACGTGGTCATGGCTGCAGCCACGTGGCAGAGTGAGGACCTTCGCTGTGGCAAAGTCTTTTCTCTTTGAAGAATAGATCCACGCCCAAGGCGTAGCCTAATTATTTATACTCTTACTCTGGAGTTGCGTACGTTGGACTAGCCCACTCCGCTTCTGCTTCAAGGGGGGGGAGATAACACAGCTACATGACCGAGATATTCCCCAGAGTCTGAGATAATATGGTTGTGTCCACTGTGCAGTACCCTACACGTATCAACAGTATATCTACACACAGAAAAGTTTTTGGTTTGTATAGTGAGTTGTGTAAAGCATTTCACTGGTAGTCTTGGCATTGTGTAAATTATTGTTGATGCGCGTGTTTCCTCCCTTATACATAGTTAGTTGCCATATCTCTGATCATTGGGCTAGTGTGCTGTTGAGGGGATATATTATTTTGTGAAGGTCCGTTGTCCTGTTTTACGCTGCTTCTGAGGTAGTAGAGGGGGGAGTCAGGAGGGGTGGATGTAGTGGTGGTGGCGCTGGGTGTTGTGATTTTGTTGTGTGTTGGAAGTGCATAATTAGTACTTCTATCACATATTCATCTCTAAATATGGGTGTGAGTTGGATGTAATTCACTCAGTACATAGTCAACGTCCGTACACTAGTTAAAGGTTGAGATTAATTTGTTAGTGGTAAATGGAACTATTGCCTCTATTTTTAGGTAACATTGTAGATTTGGTTTGTTGTTGAAAGTATGGGGATGTGGTGTTTTTCTTGTTTTTTTTTTTACGGGAATGCCTAGTTTGTATATTATTAACATTAGTTGTGGTTCTGGTTTGTAACAATTTTCTTGGAGGAAGGAATCAATTGAAGAGTGGTAATATTTGCAGTTTTTACTAGGTTGAGAACGGGATGATAATTAAAAAAGATAGAAAAAATAGAGATTCTTAATGAACATTACATTTAGGAATTATCATTTAGAAACCTTTGAAATTCATTGAAAAAACCATAGGTTTCAGGCAGGTTATAGTTAGGAATTATCATTTGAAAAACCTTAGAAAATCACTGAAAAACCATAGGTTTCAGGGGTGTTTTGTAGTTAGCTGGACAATTCACTCATACAAAACCATTGAAATTCCTCCATTATAGTTAGTTGTACTAACTGTAACTCTGGCGCCCGCAATCCACTGGTGATGATGTCACATATTACATCATTCATGACATGGTCAGTGACATCACTGATGACATCACTGATGACATCTCAAATGACATCATCCACGTGACAATCTGATACACCTCATCATACACTAGTATAACCTTTCATCACTCTCTGTAAAATACAGAGTACCATATTTGAATCCATTGACACAGCAATACAAGTATCTATAAAACCCTCTCAGTGATTCCTAGATCTACACACACATCTAATCAATTACCTATAGATTCACTCATACATGTTGTCAATGATCAATAGAACCCTATCAAATATACTTACACACCTATGTTGACATTACACACCAGCACACATCCTATTCAGTTATGCAGTCATCCTACTCACTTTTGAAAACAATGTATCATATTTACATTTACTAAGCTACACACTTATACAAATAGCACTTCATTTATTTATATAGATAGTAACTCATACTTAGTATGTTATGAAATCACTATTACAAGTATACAGTTATCTATACAGTCACTCATACAATCAATGAGTCTCATGTATACCCATATATATATATACAACTGTCACATACACTGCCTTTTATTTTTCTACTTTGTTGGACATGTACCATTTAGAAATATATTTGCTCTAGGCATGAGCGGGAAATCCGTTACGCCCGCGGATTTTGCGGATTTTTGGGAAATCCGCAATCCGCGAATTTTGCGGATTTCCCGCAAAATCCGCAAAAAAAATCCGCCGACGTAACGGGTTCAAAAGTTGAACCCCCACTCATGTAACTATCTTACAATGGCGCCAGCAAGCTGCCAGCGCCGTTGTAAAATAGTTACAAAGTTAGCTTGCACAGGAACCACTAGATAAAACGAAGCAGGTGCTGCTTTATTTTATCTAAGTGCTTCCTGTGCAAGCTAACTTTGTAACTATTTTACAACGGCGCTGGCAGCTTGCTGGCGCCATTGTAAAATAGTTACAGCTCACTCAAGGGACCCACCACACATGGTCGCTCGAACTAGTTGATGCTCAAATTCAGTGACTCATTCATTAGCCCAAAAACAATCGTGAGCATCGTCGAGGCTGGACAGGTGTGCCTTCTTCCCAAATCTACAGTGGAAAATCAGCTGTGATGCTGGATAGACTTTGCATCCTTGACTTTCACGAGCGCAATACCCGTGCTGTTCCTGTGACCAGGAGCTTCTTTCTCTTCATCTGCTGAACTGATCTTTCTCTGACCTTTTATACACACAAGAGGCACATACATGAGTAGGCACATTGTGTTCGCACGGGTTTCTGCAAGTTCACGAGCGTTTTGTACAATTTCGCAATTTGCGAAATTGTACAAAACCCTCGCGAACTTGCAGAAACCCGTGCGAACACAAAAAAAAAAATCTGCGCGGATGTTGCGGATTTTGCCGATTTTCGCAATCCGCAAATTCGCAAATCCGCAAATTTGCGGATTGCCAATCCGCAAAATCCGCCCATGCCTAATTTGCTCATCACCACACCCATAAAGATATTCACTCACCCAAACAACTATTATAACATGTAGTCTTAATGTCATATACCTAGTGAATTTACTGTTCACATATTTTTGAGCAGCCACAGATCCCCCACCGAACCACACACACATGCACTCTCCCATACAAATAGTCAGTTAACTAATCAATATCTAATATCGAGCAGGTGGGAAGGTGGTTAGCGTTTGCAGAGTGAAGATTACACGCCGTAGCATAGCAGGTTCACGGCTATATAATTAAGGAAAGGAATCGGAATGCTGCGATATGGATAAAATGTTTGCCAATAGGGAGAAGGCAGTAGAGGAACTGTTTCTAAATTTGCCTTCTATTGACGAGCGTACTAGTCGAAATGTGGAAACAACAGCAGAAAATGGTGATTTGAGGAGTCTGATGAAGCATTTGGAAAACCACCATAGGAGCAAACTACCAAAATGGTGGGAGGTGAAGTCACTTGAAAAGTATTATGAAGCAGGGCGGGTGCCGAGGGGCTTGCGAATCATGTTGGCACCCAGCTTCGATAATCCGAATCCACAACTCCTAAAGGAGTGGGCGGAAAATAATCTTGACGCATCAATGTGTTTGGTATGCCTGCTCATTAAATATGCCAGAATAGATTGTGACTTTGACCTCCAGGAAATAACACGCTTGCAAAAAGATATAGATGCACTAATGAATTCGGATAATGAAGACTCAGGGGAAAAAATTATGAAAGACATGTTGGACAGAAAAAACAAACATGAAGAAACTATAAAGACCAGAAAAATTTGGAAGTTTGCACAGGACAAGAATGACAGGTGTTCACGTTTGCTCGTAAATATGACTCTGTTAAAAAACAAAAAGTGCTAATAGGATCAAATCAGCTCTCTGCAGGTCTTAACACTACACATCTCACTACAGCCCTGGGCGGAACAGTGTCAGGCTCTGATATAAGCATAGTGTAGAGCGGATTGGAGTCTGATTCAGGCAGTTGCTCGTGGGGTTCCTCATCGTCACTTGCTTTACTAGGTCCAATCTCATACGCAGATGAGTTGGATTTTATAAGGGAACAAAGACTTCAGTCCCTTCGACCGAGAACCAAGCAGGTACAACAAGGAAAGCAAGGAACAGACGGCGGAAACAAAGGAGGAAATGCCCAAAACACAACCGGCAGAGGGCAAACAAAGAGGAGAAATTGGCGCAAGCAATAACAGAATGTAGTGGAATATTTCCTTAACCCCTTCACTGCGGCGGCTATTCCGCCGCAGTGCTAAGGGGGTGGGGCGGGCGCGCGGCGGGCACATGCTGGTGACGGAACCGCTCCGTCACCAGCCGCGGTTGCGCTATGCTCATGACGGAGCGTACAAACACACATAAACATAAGAAAATACTTTTTACGTTTTAGGTCATGCACTAGGACAAATACGTAATGTAGTTTAAACATTGCCCTGAAAAAATACCTAAGCAATTACTTTGATAATAGACTGCAAAGTACAGACAAGCATATCTCAGCCTAATGCTTTCTCAGCCTGCACTGATCCAGGGTTAAAGTTAATGTGCTTCTGAACGTGCACATGGGAGGCATAAATTAAGCTTGTTATAGATTTTGATAGTGCCAATGCCAAAATAAAACATGTGAATGCATTTTAAAATCGTGCTGTTCAAACCAACTTCTCGTTTAGCTAAGACCTCTTTGACCCCGTGATGTAAACTCTGATACAGATTGGTTTACTGGTAATTGTCCTGTGCTTTAAACTCTGGGCTCAAACTTGTAGTATGCTACATTATGGACAGAACTTCAATTGTGTAGCGTAAGAGGCAAGGGAACACAGAGGTTTAGCAATGAATCCTGGGGCTGAACAATACAGTACACTATGTATAATGTCGGCATGAATGCCTGTCACCTGGTAAACGCTGTAATTCCCCAAGAAACTACATGTCCCATATACCTCTCTGCTGTTGTAAGAATGTCTTGGATTCCGTGAGCAAACAGCCCGAATACAAGTCAGAACCATAGGCCCACTGCGCCGGTAACCATAAGCACTAATACTTCTCAGGAAAAACTGTAAAGATATTCAGAAAACAGTGTCTCAGTATCTTTAGTGATGAACAGCAACAATTGTAATTTCATAATGGGCATACCTTCCAGGGTCGGAGGAGACCAGATGAATCAAAAATTCGATATGCCACACAACCATCACTGCTTCCATGTAGGCGTCCGTGATGCCCAGTCACCAGAGCGCGCCAGTATCCAGAGCAATGTTAAGGTCAACAAGGGGCCCCAAGTAAGTCAGCATAGGACCTCGGGAGCATACTTTGTAAAACAACAACGGTCCCATGCATAAGAAATATATGCGAAGCAATAAATATAGACAAAATCAATTCTATATTTGGAGCGACATGTCCAGCCGGAAAGAGGTCTTCAATTTTTACTCAATTGAAAGTTTTATATACAACAAATCACCAGTGTGGGGCACAAGCCTGTACCGAGACACAATCAGATCAGTACAGAAGGTTGACGGAAGACAAAACAGGGCCGTTTAAGGCAAATCAACAATTTCTGTAAAATGTTGAGTGTACAGCAATATCAGACAAGCACCATTACATATACATAACATATAAATCAAGTTTTTGTATAAGGTGCACAACAGGTTGATGGCGTTTCAGTCCCACTACTTAATCCTGGGGACCATTATCAGGACATTTAGTAAATGCCTTAAGGTTATAAGCCTCTAATGCCTAGGGAAGGGAGGAAGAGAGAAGGCATACAGTCATTTAGTTGTGGACATATACATAGCAATGTTTACATTGTTTTATAGGTGGCTAAGTGAATGGTGAACCTAACTAAGAGGTGTGGGTGGCGTCTGGTGGTTAATTATGAAGGTGGGTGGACTGTGTATCTCAAGATCCCAGAAACAAAGTGGTGAATAAGGTATCCTGTAGGAGTAGAGTTTGCTACTCAGTTCTACTGTCACTGTGCACTTTTCACCTGCACAAATGCACTCTTCCTAATCCCACTTAAGCGCTTCCTCCTATGGCCCTACCACCCCAATATGGCCGCCACGCATTGAACCCCTTGTCCATTTCCATGCCCCTCCCCTGGGACTGTGACCCAATCAGGAACCTTCTGCCCCTTTTTTAATCATCTTCCGGCAATCTCCACGAGGAAGCCAGGAAGCAGACCTAAAAACCGACTGACCCGGTAAGTCAAGCAGCGCTTGCACCGTGGAAACCTTCCCTTCCAAATGTTATAATTTCCCTGCTTCCCTCATTGCCCTAACCACCCGCTTTTCCTTGCAGGTAAACTCCTGGCACCGCGCAATTACACTATTGTAACACGGTCATATTGAATTGCTCCCGATTCTGGTAAGAGTCCTCCCGCGCTCGCCCAACACACCATCTGTGATATGGCCCCTTTTTAACGCTGGTCTCTTCCCTCCTTCATTCTCAGGGCAGCATCGCCTTCACTAGGCATCCTTCCATCCCGCTCGCAGCACGAGCCTACCAGGGCAATTTCCCCTCGGTGAGCCTTCCTTAAGCTTCCACCACTGCGCCGTGAATCTCCGCACTTGCCTCCATTTTAATTTCACCGATAAACCAAATGTACCAGTTTAATTCACAGCATGTTTATTTTGTCACTCCGGATTACGTTTTAGTGCGCCGCCTATACTATCGGTTCTTTAATAGCATGGGAACCTAGACACAGGTGATTACTGCCCTGTCACTCCTCGCTGTACCAACGTAGAACCGAGTATTAAACTCCACCCCTACAGGAATTCTCCTGTTACTCTGGTTCTGGCTTTTTCCAACTCACCCAATCCATGGATCGTCATCACGACCTTTTGTCAATTACTCACTGTACAGAGGTAGAACTGAGTAGCAAACTCTACTCCTACAGGATACCTTATTCACCACTTTGTATCTGGGATCTTGAGATACACAGTCCACCCACCTTCATAATTAACCACCAGATGCCACCCACACCTCTTAGTTAGGTTCACCATTCACTTAGCCACCTATAAAACAATTTAAACATTGCTATGTATATGTCCACAAATAAATGTATGTATGCCTTCTCTCTTCCTCCCTTCCTTAGGCATTAGAGGCTTATAACCTTAAGGCATTTACTAAATGTCCTGATGATGGTCCCCAGGATTAAGTAGCGGGACCAAAACGCCGTCGACCTGTTGTGCACCTTATACAAAAACTTGATTTATATGTTATGTATATGTAATGGTGCTTGTCTGCTATTTCTGTACACTCGAATTTTTACAGAAAATGCTGCTTTTGCCTTAAAAAGCCCTGTTTTGTCCTCAGTCAACCTTCTGTACTGATCTGATTGTGTCTGGGTACAGGCTTGTGCCCCACACTGGTGATTTGTTGAAGGTAATCCTTTTGTATATAAAACTTTCAATTGAGTAAAAATTGAAGACCTCTGTCCGGCTGGACATGTCGCTCCAAATATAGAATTGATTTCGTCTATATTTATTGCTTTGCATATATTTCTTATGCATGGGACCGTTGTTGTTTTACAAAGTATCCAGAGCAAGGCTTTTCTAGACTGGGGACAAACATGCCCTGTGCTGGCAGTCGAACAACCGCCCGCTACGGGATCATATATATATAGATAGATAGATAGATAGATAGATAGATAGATAGACAGACAGACAGACAGACAGACAGACAGACAGATAGATAGATAGACAGATAGACAAATACACTAATATTCATTGAAAAAAAACAAAGGTTAAGAGACGTTATAGTTAGGCTGACATTTCACTCGAACAAAACCAAAAATAATCAGCAGTTATAATTGTCTGAGCCAACTATAAGCTAACTATAATTTATGCCTCCACAATGCACAATGCACAATGCACTGCTTATGACCTTACATATTAACGCACTCATGACATGGTCAGTGACATCACTCATGACATCTCAAATGAGATCATTGATATCACTGATATCTCAAATTACATCACTGATAACATCACTGATGACATCATCCACTGAGCCACTCACACATTCACTAACATCCTAATACAAGACCTCATACTCCCAATCCCACACAACCACTCATATATGAAATTAATAGACCCATACTAACACCTACTCACTCATCCAAAGAAGCACTCATACATCAACTCTCCAAAACAGCCACTAACACAACCACTAAGTCACATATATCACCACTGATGCACCTACTCACTCACCAATACATGCACTCAGACATCTAGTTATCTACATATACACATACACATAAACACCCACTCATACACCAACTCACACACTAAATTCACTTACTCATACATGCTCTAATACACCTATTCACTCAGCCATACAGTCACTCACACAGCTGCTCAATCATCCATACAGTTACTCACACACTAACTAACTTACTCATAGACATACTGACACATGTACTCATGCCTATACAGTCACTGACAGAAGCGCATACTGCCTCTTACAGTCTCTCTCACACTCACCATAGAACCACTCATACAGCCACTCAGTCACCCATATATCCACTTAGATACCCAATCACATACCCATACAGCCACTGAAATTTCCTCTCACTCACTCCCCCTTACAGACACTTACATACGTGTACACTATTCAAAACAGTCACTCATTCACCATCTCATTCAACATTTACAACCACTGAGAAAGCCAAACAATCACACATACACCCACTCATTCACCATTCCAGCCACTTACAGACTCACTTAGCTATACACATACTCATACACCTACTCACTTACTCATACACCTACTGAAACACAACTCGCTCACAGATACAAAAAGTCATACATACCGAGTCACTCATGTTTACAGCCTCTCACATACCCACTCACTTTTCTATACTCCATATACATAGCCATTGACTCACCCATACAACCACTCCTTCTGTCACTTTCTTTATTATTTATATATACCACTAAGTTTACAAAAACACTTGGAATCACTGGATGAAGTCATCAGTGATGTCATTTGAGATGTCATCAGTAAAGTCATCAGTGGTGTCACTGACCATGTCATAACTGATGTAATATGTGAGATCATAAGCCGTGCACTGCTGGGGTTATAGTTAGCTCAGGTAACTATAACTGCTGAATTTCTTTGGTTATTTACGAGTGAAATATCAGCCTAACTATAACGTCCTTGTAACGTTTGTTTTTTTCTATCAATTTCTAATGTTTTTCAAATTCTATTTCCTAACTATAACTTCCCTATAACCTTTATTTTATCAGTGAATTTCTGATTTGTTTAGTGCTAATTCTTTAGCATAAGATCCCTATAACCTTTTAAATTGTTTTGTGAATTTCTAGGGTTATTTATCGTTCTGATTTCAACCTGTAACAGCCATATCATTTTTGAATTTTCCTGTGAATTTTTCAAATGTTTTTAAATTGGGTTTTATAACTATATCGTCCTGCATACTTAATTTTTATCCAAATGTTTCCTAAGATTTTTGTAGCTTTATTCTGTAATTGCATATTATATATTAGAACTGTCTAGCAAACCAGTTATTTTTGCACTTTAGGGTCATGGTGGTTTTATTTTGTGTTAGTATTTTTAGAACTGCCAGGTGTCACGATGTCATTGATAACTATGATAATTGCAAAAACATAAAGCAAAAGCAAGACTTCAATAGCGATCAAACACATTCAAAATCTATGCCTTTTATATCTATATACTTGATTCTAACCATCACACTAAATACATCACTATCGAAATAACTCTATAGAACCATATATCAGTCTCTGAATATTTGTGGGACAATGTGTATGAATTATTGAATGAATTGTGTCCCTAGGTGTACGAACATGTCACTGAGTTACTGAGTGGGTGTATGAGGTTCTAAGTGGGTCTGTCACCGGATGCATAAATGTCTAAGTGGATCTCTCAGGGGATGAATAAGTATCTGAGACGGTCTATGAGTGGGTGTATCAGACTCTTAGTGGGTCTTTCACTGGGGGCATTACAGTCTAAGTGTGAACTGTGAGTAGATCTATTAGTGTCTGACTAGATCTGTCAGTGGGTATACAAGTCTCTGACTGGCTCTGTAAGTAGCAGTATAGCTCTCTTATTAGCTCTGCCAGTAAGCGCACATGTCTTTCAGTGGGTCTGTGACTGGGTGCATTAGGTTCTGATGGGGCCTATCACTTGGTGCATCAGTGCCTCAGTGGGTCTCTGAGTGGGTGTCTCTGATACGGTCTGTGAGTGGATATATTACATATCTTAGTAGGTGCATAAGTCTCTGAGTGAGCCTATCAGTGTGTCAATATCTCAGTGGGTCTGTAAAAGAAAGTATCAGCGTCTGAGAGGGTCTGTAAGTGGGTATAGGAGTATCTGACAGGATCTCTCAGAGTGTGCAAGACTGAGTGAGACTGTGAGTAGATGCATTAGTGTGTAAGTGTGTCAGTGACTGGATGCTTCTCTCTCTGACTGGATCTGTGAGTTGGTGCCCCAGTGTCTGAGTGGTCCTCTAACTTAGTGGGTCTGTGAGTGGTGCATCAGAGTTTGAGTCAGTCTTCGAGTGGGTGTCTGAGTATCCCACTGAGTCTCTCAATGGCTGCATCACTGTCTCACTGGGTGTGTGAGTGAGTAACTGCCTGCATGCATCTGTGGCTGACTTCCTAAATCATTGCATGGGTCTCTAAGTGGGTGTTTGATTCTTTGACTACGTCTATAAGATGGCATGTCAGTATCAGAGTGCAACTATATGTGGGTGTATGAGTTTCTGAATGGGTGTGTCACTGAGTGCACAAGTGTGAGTATATAAGTAAAACTGTTGGCAAGT
This sequence comes from Lissotriton vulgaris, assembly GCF_964263255.1. NCBI lineage: Eukaryota > Metazoa > Chordata > Amphibia > Caudata > Salamandridae > Lissotriton > Lissotriton vulgaris. Next base: position 687,468,677 of record NC_141687.1, on the reverse strand, counting down.
GTGCATATATATGAATTTTTACTTTCACCAATGTTTGCGAAGATGTCAATAGTCACGACAACCCACCGACTGAACACGGGAGGGCCATGCTGATGGTCCCATCGTTATCGCGAATATCACACATGATTACAAAATCTATTTTGGACACAACTTGTGTCACTAACACCCCTATTTATACAAAATTAGGTCAGAGTACCTCCGTTATGACCACTTTTGTTAGCTTTAACAGAAATTCTCAGCCCCGGGAACTGATACTGATCGATAAAATGGTGGCTACAACTTTATGTTCAGATTGCGTCCTGCCAATCACAGCATTCCTGTTGGCGTGCTCAGTCATGATTAATTGCAAATCGGCGTGAAATATTCACGACCAGAGATATCACTAACTTGTTCCTCAAAAACTACTGAACGATTTGCACCAAATAACAACATCTACCTTTGTGCCAAAGTTGGTGTAATTCCATAATTCCATCCAGCAGATGTCAGCAGTAGTTATAGTTAGCTGACCGCAATGGCCTGCTTATGACCTAACATATTACATCACTCATGATATGGTCAGTGACATCACTGATGACATCACTGACGACATCTCAAAGGACATCACTGATGACATCATCCAGTGACTGTGATTTTTTTTAAAAGGTTTGAGTTAAAAAATGTATACCAAGGTGAATTGGTGAATCAGTGGGTATGAGTGCCTGTATGGATGATGTTGTGGGTGTGTGACTCACTATATAAGTGAGTGATTTTGTGTCTCATTGAATGAGTGACAGGTTGTGTGAATATCTGTATCAGTCTATCAGTTGGTGTCTAAATGGCTATATGGGCGTGTGAGTGGGCATAGGACTGGCTGTATGGGTGAGTGATTGGTTGTACCTGTATGGTTGTCTAAATGTCTGTGTGGGTGGGCGAGGTTTACTGCTTATATGGATGAGTGACGGAGCGAGGCAGTGGCTGTATGAGTTTGTGAGTGCATGTGTGAGGGGCTGATTTTGGTTAGTGAGTGCGTGTATGGCTGTGTGGTTGAGTGAGTAGAAGTGTCAGTGGTATATGGGTGAGTACCTGGGTATGTGAAAGGTAGTTTAGGTGAGAGATGGGGTATATGACTGAATGTGAGAGTGGCTGTATGGGTAAGTGTGTTTGTATCAGGAACTGCATAGGTGAGTGAGTATGTGTTAGTATGTGTATGAGTAAAAGAGTGGGTGGGTGTCTATCTGTATGGGTGAGTAGGCTCCTGTGTGGTTGACTATAGGGGTGAGTGACTAGGTGTGTGAGTAGCTCCATGGGTGACTGACTTAGTGTGTGAGTGGCTGTATGGTTTATGAGTGGATATGTCAGTGGCTGTATTAGTGAGTGAGTGAGTGGATGTATGAGTGGCTGTATGGATGAATGAGTAGATGTGTGTCTAGATCTATGAATCAGAGAGTTGGTATGTAAGTACGGGTATGGGACTGTGAATGGTTATGTGGGAGTGGGTGTATGAAAGGTTCTATGTGGTGTGAGTGGGGGTGTCAGTGAATCTGGGGATGATGTCATAAGTGATGTCATTGGAGATGTCATGAGTATTGTCATCAGTGATGTCACTGACTATGTCATAAGTAATGATATATGTGATGTCATAAGCAGTGCATTGCAGGGGCGAGAATTACAGGTAGCTCAGCTAATTATAACTGCTGAATGTTACTGATTATGTATGTGTGAAATCTGAGCCTAACTATAACATCCCTGTAAACATTTGTTTTTTGTAGTGAATGTCTAAGGTTTTTCAACTTCTATTTCCTAACTCTAATGTTCATGTAACCTTTGGTTTTTTAAGGGAATTTCTGTTTCTTTAGGTCAAGCATCAGCGTGCATGCGCTAACTGCAAGACCTGCTGTAATCATACCACCATTTTCTTCCCGCCTCCTACTTACCATTGGCTCACTCCACTACCACTTTTCCTTGCTCGCTCCTAACTTTTTGGAATTACCAACATGTCACTTCCTTTTGAGGCTCAGGCGCACCGGTGAAATGCAGTTTCCTTACGATGTCCCTCTTCATACGTTGTGTTGCAGAACTCTTCTCTTTAATTGATGCTTCCTTCCTTGACCATTGCTTGTGTTGTTTTAATTTTTTGCAGCCACTGCACACACCACTTGTGGGACGCTGCCAGTGTCTTCGCATGCCTGTAAAGCAGACCCCTCCCACCTCCAACACAACATGAGCACCGCAATGGTGGCCGCTTCACAAACCACTCGCGGAACGCTGCCACTAATTTTCAATGAAATTACACTCCATAAGGCTTTGCTCCGCGACCCCAAATAACAATTCCTCAGTATTAGTGCTTGATAGATTATCTATAGCAGCTAAGGAATGTTGATTTCATAGGGAAAGGCGCGTCTCCCTAGTTAAAAGCTTCAGTTTTGACTGTAATTTTCTGGTCCACAGTGAGTCCATGCTTGCTTATGCAGCCAAAATCGATTTACAAAAGGGGGTGGTGATGAACAGAGTGTCTGAGTTGAGCAGACCACTCTTACCCAGTCCAAAGATCAGCCAAGACGAGTGCAGGGAAGAGGGGCTGGTTGCAGTCTTTCTTTTTTTGTCCCTGACTACAGTTTTGTGGCACGACTGATAGTCCTTCTTAATGTTCTATAATAACTGTCAGTCCTTCTTTGATGTCAAGGGCACATGTTTTTTCGTTTCAAACAGTAGACCCTTCCTATTTCCTATTGCTCTTGAGCTAGTGGCTGTTGTGAAAGCTGGCTTCCCCAGTGAAGGCAGCTGACTTGGCTTGGGAGGGCATAGTGGGGAAAGTCAGAAAAGGCGACAGCTTACATCTAGGGGTACTTAGCTTCTTCGCCGGTGGAGATTTAGTCCCTGCTCCCTGGTTCATCATGCATTAGGCTTTCGATCCGGTCCCCATCCAAGAGAGAATGCTGCTGCAAATAGAATTTATGGCAGCCTAGGGTAAGTTAAACGGAGTCTGTTTAAAGGGTTAAGTGGAGCTTGTGGAGTAGGCTGTAAGGGGGTAGTGTTAGAAGGGAAGAACGGAGTGTAAGGTTTATTTAGGGCTTGGGGAGAATCATGGGGTCGAGGAGCATAGGAGTTTATGTCCGTAAAGGACAGCAGCAGGTAAGTGAGGATATAGGAGACCAAACTCTAAGTGACAACGCACACTGGTTCCTCTCCTGGATTTTTGGCTGACACCACAAGCACCAGTTGTACTGAAACGTATTGTATGGATTTAAAATCATTTACTGTACACGTTTGCATATAATTGAGTGTCACTGTAGCTAGAAAAACGGTTCATAGTAGAATATGGGTGACACGGACAGGCTGCGGTTCCAAACAACTGGCACCTGACACTTCGTTACAGAATACACAAGCTGTGACAAAGCCAATCTAACTGCCATTAATGCGCCAACCTATTCAAATAACATTTCTACAAACGTGTCTGTCAAAACACGGGAATCTGCTAGGAAAGCAATTCAATAACCAATAACACAATATAGATAGAACATTGCCTCTTAAAGGCTCTCGCATAATTCACAGGTTAAAGGGAGCTTTCTATGTCTCAATGACACCAAAAAAGAATTTCTGCTATAGGTTGGTGCCACATATAATCCAATTGCACAGCCTCCAGCCTTATGGACAGCCTCACATTCAGCAAGCAATCTGAGCAACATGGAAAATGTCTTCCCTTCTACTTCACTGACAAACGCGATGGTTTAATGAACCGATTTCAATCTGTCAATGATACTCACAGTCCTAAAATGTCTCCAAGCAGGTAATTCATTTCAGATATTGCATGAGAAAACTCATTGTCACTCTGCAACATACACACACTTAGTCAGCAAGTGTCACTCTGCAACATACACACACGCTTAGTCAGCAAATGTGTCTAAGAACTGGAAATAATGCCTTAAAATTCCTTTATCGACACACACCATTCTAGCACTCTACCATATGGTACATGGAAATGCGGGCCTCTCAATATGTTCCTTCAATTCATAGATCTCTGGTCAACCAATGTGCAAATGTTCTGCCAACAATAGTTCATAAGACAGTGCATAGGATCAGAACACGTAGAGTAGGAAAAAAACTCTTGGATGCTCTTCATTAGTGTTGGGATTTAATCAAACAACCATTTGCAATGCAAAAGGTCTCGCATTTGCTAGAGTTTGAGCTATTGGCATTGTAAATGACAATGCCTTTTATTTATTTGTTTTGAAAACCTGCAAGCGGAATGCAAACATGGAGTGCAAACATGGACTTTGTACTTATAGTCATTGCTTATGAGAAGCAATGCTGTGAATTTCTATATATTTTTTTAACTAGTAGTAGCATTTTCAGAGTGGTGGAGAAAGGGAACAGCCTCCAAACACTTCTCAGAAATCCTGCTATGTTGGACTTACTGGAGGTAACAGAAGGGCTTCTGGGTCATCAAGAACCCTCAGTATTGAAGAAGAGTACATCCTCCAACCAGCAATGTGCCTGGAGGAGTGTTTGCAGAGTGGTGGAAAAAGAGGCAGGGGCCTCTGAACACCTCTCCGCTATTCTGTGGTGTGGGACTTACTGCAGGTAACAGAAGGGGTTGTTGGCCCCCAAAGACACTCTAGAGCCAAGTGGACTTCATCCCCCAACCAGCATTTCACCACAAGTTGTGTTTACAGAGTGGCGGAGAAAAGGGGCGTGGCCACTGCCAACCTCTCAGCAATCCCTCTGTGTGGGACTTATTAGAGGTAACAAGAGGAGGACTTGATCCCCAAGGACTCTCTGTAGCCAAGGGGACTTCATCGCTCAACCAGTTGAGGCACATTTGCATAGTGGTGTAGACAGAGGCAAGGCATCTGGCTACTTGCTGGCCCATTTTTATTTTTTCTTTATAATGGGAGGAGTATACTGCCTAGCCCCCCATTTCCTGGGCCAACTTTAGCCCCGGGGACTCCTTCCCATGGGGCCAGGCTATTTTGAATGGGGCAAGGGGGCCACGCAGCCCCCCTCTACAGTGTGAATTCGGGCCTGGGGACCCCATTCCCTGGGGCTTGGCAATTTACTGATGGAGGCTGTGTGTAACCCCTAGGGCAGTAGTGGACCCCGGGTACTCCACGCCCAGGACCTGGCCATTCAAAGTTGTGCCTCCACTGGGACCGTGGAGGGAGCCTCAAGGGAGTGGTGAAGCTTCCGCCAAGCCATAGGAAACAGCTATGTCCCAGGGGTAGGTAGGGCACCCCGGGACATAGCAGGAGCAAGCCCTGAGGGTGGAGGTCCCAAGATAATCTTTGGCTCCATAAGGGAGGTTGCATGGCCCCCTCCTTTTTTTTAGAATTTGCACCAGGGAGTAGTTCGTCCTTGGGATGTGTGGGGGTTTTTGAGGCTCCCCATTAATTAAAGTTAAAGTTAAAGTCCCATGAGGTGGAAGCCCTAGGGCTGCAGGGGGTCCATGTGGCCTCCCCATATCTTTTATTGTAAAGCCCCAGGTAGGTGGCAGTCCCTGGGGCTGGGAGGGGGTCCAAGAGACCCCCCTTTTAATAGGTAAACAAGCACTGAGGAGGTGGTGGTCCACAGAGCATGCAGTGCGGGCAATCTTGCATAATTTAAAACAAAAGCCCATGGAGATGATGGTCCCCAGGGTTTATTTAAACCCTAGGAGGGGGACCCCATGTGCACCCCCCTCCTTTATGCTTCATATGCCACCGCTATTTGGCTCACCCAGAGATTTTCTGTTAAAAGACGCGTGGGAGCTTGCATGTCTTTTTTAAAATTTTGCAACTGGTCCATCCACACATTTTTAACCCTGAGTGGGGTCTTGCTGGACCCCCCTACCATATCTTGGGGGGGAGGCCAGGGTACTCCTACCCTGCCCCATTTTCTTTCTTTTTTTCCTTTTGTTGTGGGACTTGACTTAAAGTTGAGCCCCTCCATGGCTGGCAGCTCTTCCTGGTTGAAATGTTGGCACCAAAAAATTTCAGTAGGATCCGCAAGTCCACTGCAAGGTCTTGCATTCCCCGATAGTTATATTAAAAAAGTTTTAACTACCGGATGGATTTAAATCAAATCACAAAAAGCACACTTTTTTTACCAACATCTAGCGTTCTGCCAAATTTGGTGTAATTCCATTAAGCGGTTCGGGCTGTAGTTGCGTTGAAAAAATGAAAAATCACTATAGACATAACATAGGGAAAAAAAAGTGTTTTGGGACCACCCTTTCTATTCATCATCCTCTTGACGGATCAACGTGAAACTTTCAACACTGCAGCTGAACCAAAAACAGGATTTTTTTAGAAAATGTAATGAATATTCATCAAGTGGCGCCAAAGTTATTGGCAGTACAATAAACACTAGTGAGGGTGTGCTTGTGTGAAGGGCTCTATGTGTGGGTGAGTGTGTGTATGGCTGTGTCGGTGAGTGAGTGCATGTGTCAGTGGTATATGGGTGAGTAACTTGGTATGTGCAAGTCGGTATAGGTGAGTGATGGGGTGTGTAAATGACTGTATGGGTGAGGGAGTGAATGTGAGAGTGATTGTGTGGGTGAGTATGTGCCTGTGTCAGTAACTGTGTAGGTGAGCAAATGTGTGTTAGTATCTGTATGAGTAAGTGAGTGAGCATGTGTGTAACTATATCGGTGAGTATGTGGCTATGTGATTGACTGTATGGGTAAGTGAGTACATGTGTGAGTATCTCTACAGGTGACGGATTCAGTGTATGAGTGGCTTTATGGGTGTATGAGTGGATATGTAAGTGACTGTATTAGTGAGTGAGTGGATGTATAAGTGGCTCTATGGGTGAGTGAGTGGGTGTGTGTTCTATGAATCAGTCAGTGGATGTGTAAGTACTGGTATGTGTGTGTGTGAATTGCTTTGAGAATGGTAGTATGGTAGTTGGAGTGGGTGTTTGAATGGTTGCACCGATTGAGCGCCGAAGGTGCGCCAAAGGTAAGCCCGTCTGCGCCCGTCCGTGCCTGGACCGCGCCCAGTGCCAGGACCCCTGGCCCCCGAGGACCCCAGCCCACCCGCCGGATGTACGACGCCGCCACCCTCAACGCACTAAACACCGGCCGAATCCCGGGATGCTACGGAGCCACCCCGAGACGAACCCACGGACCCTTCAGCTGTCACGCCTGCAAGTTCTCCTGCATCCGGACCTGCCCCGCACCAGCACCCGCCAAGCCGAACACCAGCAGCAACCACCTCAAGTGCATCCTACTCAACACCCGCTCGGTCCACAGACACACCATCGAACTCTGGAACCTCCTCGACACCACAGCTTCTGACGTCGCCTTCCTCACGGAAACCTGGATGAACGACTCCTCAGCGCCCGACATCGCCATCGCCATCCGAGAGGGCTACAAGATCACCCGAAGAGACCGAGGCAACCAGACTGGAGGAGGCATCGCCATCATCTACAGGGACAGCATCCGCATCACGACAAACACCGACGACACCCTGACAACCGCCGAACACCTGCACTTCCAGATCCACACGGACCCCAAAACCACCCTCAGAGGCACCCTCATCTACCGACCCCTGGGACCACGCACACAATTCAGCGAAGACATCGCCGACTTCATCAACCCGCACGCCCTCCCATCCGCTGACTACATCCTCCTGGGGGACATCAACTTCCACCTGGAGAACAACGACCGCAACACCACCACCCTGCTTGACAACCTCGCCAACCTCGGACTCAAGCAGCTGGTGACCACCCCCACCCACCTCGCCGGACACACACTCGACGCTGTCTTCTCATCCTGCAAGGACATCGTCTTCAGCCACGCCACCGGACTCCACTGGACGGACCACAGCTGCGTCCACTTCACTTTCAGAAGATCCATGATCCACCACCACCAGCAACAGGTTGCTCGAAGAAGCTGGAACAAGATCACAGCAGACCAGCTCGCTGCTTCCCTGAGCCAGCACCCTCCCGCCAGCTCAGCGAACCCCAGTCAGGCCGCCGACAACCTCACGAAGTGGATCAGCAACTGCGCAGACGACCTAGCCCCACTGAGGACCCCGCCTAGCAGACCCGGCAGCAAGAAGGCCCCATGGTTCACCGACGAACTCAAGAGCTCCAAGAAGAACTGCCGAGCCCTCGAGAAAGCCTGGAGAAGGGAGCCAACACCGGACAACATGACCACCCTCAAGCTCGCCACCCGGAAGCACCATCAACTGATCCACGCCACCAAGAAAACAGCATTCAAGGACCGGCTGGACAACAACGCACACAACTGCAAGTAACTTTTCAACATTGTGAAAGAGCTCTCCAACCCCAACGCCGGAAACAACGACACCACCCCGTCGCAAGACCTCTACAACTCCCTCGCCTCCTACTTCCACAAGAAGATCGCTGACATACACAACAGCTTCAGCCCACAAACAACGCTCCCAACGACCGCACCAACGCCCCCCACCACCACCCTCAGCGCCAGGACCCAGATCAACACAGAAGACACCATCTGCACGATGAACTCTATCCACTCCGGATCTCCGACCGACCCCTGCCCCCACCACGTCTTCAACAAGGCCGACGCTGTCATCGCACCCCACTTGCGGGACATCATCAACACCTCCTTCGACACCGCCACCTTCCCTGAGAGCTGTAAGCACGCCGAACTCAGCGCTCTACTAAAGAAACCAACAGCGGACCCCACCGAACTCAAGAATTACCGCCCCATCTCGCTCCTCCCGTTCCCAGCCAAAGTCATCGAGAAGACCGTCAACAAGCAGCTGGCCACCTTCCTCGAGACGAATGGATCCCTCGACCCCTCACAGTCTGGCTTCCGAGCCAACCACAGCACCGAGACCGCCCTCATCGCTGCCACCGATTACATCCGAGCCCTGCTGGACAACGGTGAAACAGCGGCCCTCATCCTCCTAGACCTCTCCGCGGCGTTCGACACTGTCTGCCACCGCACCCTAGTGCAGCGCCTGAGCAACATCGGAATCCAGGAGAAGGCACTGGAGTGGATCATCTCCTTTCTCGCTGGAAAGACACAGAGAGTCCGCCTACCACCGTTCAGATCTGCAGCCACGGAAGTCATCTGCGGCGTTCCTCAGGGCTCCTCGCTCAGCCCCACCCTCTTCAACGTCTACATGAGCCCCCTTGTGGCCATCGCACGCCAACACAACCTCAACATCATCTCCTACGCCGACGACGCCCAGCTGATCCTCTCCCTGACCAACGACCCCGCCGCCGCCAGAAACAACCTCCACGAAGGGATGAAAGACGTAGCCGAGTGGATGACGACCAGCCGCCTGAAACTGAACTCAGACAAGACGGAAGTCCTCATCCTGGGCTCCTCACCCTCCGCCTGGGACGACTCCTGGTGGCCCCCCGCCCTGGGCACCGCACCCAAACCGACAGACCACGCACGCAACCTGGGCTTCATCCTGGACTCCTCCCTCTCCATGACCAGACAAGTCAACGCCGTCTCCGCGTCCTGTTTTAACATCCTGCGCATGCTACGGAAGATCTTCCGGTGGATCCCCACCGAGACCAGGAAGACGGTCACCTAGGCCCTCGTCACCAGCCGACTGGACTACGGCAACACCCTCTATGCCGGAACCACCGCCAAGCTCCAGAAGAGACTCCAGCGGATCCAGAACGCTTCAGCCAGACTCATCCTCGACATCCCCCGACGCAGCCACATCTCCGGACATCTGAGAGACCTGCACTGGCTCCCCGTCAACAAGAGAATCACCTTCCGTCTCCTCACCCACGCACACAAAGCCCTACACGACCAAGGCCCGAGCTACCTCAACAACCGCCTCAACTTCTACGCTCCCAAACGCCACCTCCGATCGACCAACCACGCCCTGGCCGCCGTCCCCCGCATCCGAAGAGCAACAACAGGAGGAAGGTCCTTCTCCTACCTGGCCGCCAAGACCTGGAACACCCTCCCTCCCGACCTTCGCCTGACCCAAGACCACCTCTCCTTCAGGAAGAAACTCAAGACCTGGCTGTTCGAGCTGGAGCGGCACCCCCCTCCCCCCAAGCGCCTTGAGACCCTCCGGGTGAGTAGTGCGCTCTATAAATGCCTTGATTGATTGATTGATTGATTGAATGGTTAAATGGGGGTGTGAGTGGGTGCATCAGAGATTCTGTGGATTTCAGTTGAGATGTCATCAGTGATGTCACTGATCATTTCATGAGTGATGTAATATATGAGTTCATAAGCAGTGCATTGCGGGGGTGCTAGTTATAGTTAGCTCACTAACTATAATGGCAGAATTTCTCTGGTTTTGTACGAGTGATACCTGAGCCTAACTATCACATCTGTGTAACCTTTGGTTTTTTCAGTCAATTTCTATCTTTTTTTAAATGCTAATTCCGAACAGTAACGTCCCTGTAACCTTTGTTTTTTTAGGTAATTTCTATGTTTTTTTAACAAGTATTCACATTTGCAGAGTGGTGTAGAAAGGGGGCTGGGCCTCTGACCAGCTGTCAGGAATCCTGCTGTGTAGGACTTACAGGAGGTACCAGGAGGACTTCTTGGCCTTCAAGGTACCTCAGGAGTAAAGTAGACTTGATCTCCCAACCAGTAGTGCACCTTGAGCCGCGTTTGCGGAGTGGTGGAGAAAAGGGGCGTGGCCTTCAAAGACCTCATAGCAACCCCACTGCGTGGGACTTATGGGAGATAACAGGAGGGTAGCTGGCCCCCAAGGATGTCCTTGGGGGCAACTAACCCTTCTGTTACCTCCAGTAAGTCCCACACAGCAGGATTGCTGAGACCTGATAGGAGGCCACGTCTCCTTTCTCTATCACTCTGCAAATGTGCCTCCTGGTGTACTACTAGTAGGGGATGAAGACCAGTTGGCTCTTGACGGTCAAGAAACTGGTGTGGGAGCACACTGCTTCACATCCCAGCAGTCGCCCCTAGGCATCATGGTAGATGCAGTTCAGTTCGCCAAGCGAGTACATTCGGAAAGTCTCTTGAGTGTTTCACCAGGTGCGTGCAGATTAGTGCTGGCCAACTCTGGACATGTGTTTCTGGATTATTATCCGTCATCAGCAGAGATTAGGCAAAATTATTTGGGGTTGCTTAGCAGGCTGCCGTATTCTTGGATCGCAGTATCTCTCCAGGCGCGCAGGTGCCTCTCCACGAGCTTGTCAGCTCAAAGAGGCTCGAAAGAGCCTTTAAACAAAAAACTAGTGTGGGAGCACACTGCTTCACCTCCCAGCAGAGTCGCCCCTAGGAATCATGGTAGATGCAGTTCAGTTCGCCAAGCGAGTACACTTGGAAAGTCTCTTGAGTGTTTCACCAGGTGGGTGCAGATTAGTGCTGGCCATCTCTGGACACGTGTTTCTGGATTATTATCCGTCATCAGCAGAGATTAGGCAAAATTATTTGGGGTTGCTGAGCAGGCTGCCGTATTCTTGGATCTCAGTATCCCTCCAGGCACGCAGGTGCATCTCCACGAGCTCCATCGAGCCGCTTTGAGCTGACAAGCTGACGAGCTGACGAGCTCGTGGAGAGGCACCTGCGTGCCTGGAGAGATACTGCGATCCAAGAATACGGCCGCCTGCTTAGCAACCCCAAATAATTTTGCCTAATCTCTGCTGATGACGGATAATAATACAGAAACACATGTCCAGAGATGGCCAGCGCTAATCTGCACCCACCTGGTGAAACACTCGAGACTTTCCAAATGCACTCGCTTGGCGAACTGAATTGCATTTACCATAATGCCTAGGGGCGACTCTGCTGGGAGGTGAAGCAGTGTGCTCCCACACGAGTTTCTTGTTTAAAGGATCCCTTGAGCCGCTTTGAGCTGACGAGCTCGTGGAGAGGCACCTGCGCGCCTGGAAAGATACTGCGATCCAAGAATACGACAGCCTGCTCAGCAACCCCAAATAATTTTGCCTAATCTTTACTGATGACAGATAAGAACCCAGAAACACGTGTACAGAGATGGGCAGCACTAATCTGCACCCACCTGGTGAAACACTCAAGAGACTTTCCAAGTGTATTCGCTTGGCGAACTGAACTGCATCTACCATGATGCCTAGGGGCGACTCTGCTGGGAGGTGAAGCAGTGTGCTCCAACACCAGTTTCTTGTTTAAAGGCTCCCTCGAGCCGCTTTGAGCTGACAAGCTCGTGGAGAGGCACCTGCGCGCCCGGAGAGAAACTGCAAACCAAGAATACGGCAGCCTGCTCAGCAACCCCAAATAATTTTGCATAATCTCTGCTGATGACGGATAATAATCCAGAAACACATGTCCAGAGATGGCCAGCACTAATCTGCACCCACCTGGTGAAACACTCAAGAGACTTTCCAAGTGTACTCGCTTGGCAAACTGAACTGCATCTACCATGATGCCTAGGGGCGACTCTGCTGGGAGGTGAAGCAATGTGCTCCCACACCAATTTCTGGCTCTGGCTCCAGCTAGCCCTCCTGTTACCTCCAGTAAGCCCACACAGCTGGATTGCTGAGAGGTCGACAGAGGCCACACCCCCTTTCTCCACCACTCTGCAAATGTGCCTTCCTGCACACTGCTGCTTGGGGGATGAAGTTCACTTTAGTCCTGGAGCCCTCAGGAGGCAAGTGGGGGAAACAACACTTACAACGCAACTTTTACAATGCACTACCTTTACAACAAAACTTTTACAACGCAACATCCATTACAATGCATATCATTACAACGCAACCATTACAACGCATGTCACTATAATGCATACCACTACAACGCATGTCATTACAACGCAGTCATTACAACGCATACCATTACAACGCATACCTACACTATCCAACACTTACCCTACTGTTGCACCCCCTGGAGTTAGAATAGTATTTTTTACCCCTACACTATCCAATACTTACCTTACTGTTGCACCCCCTGGAGTTAGAATAGTAATTTTTACCCCTACCCTATCCAACACTTACCCTACTGCTGCACCCCCTGGAGTTAGAATAGTATTTTTTACCCCTACACTATCCAATACTTACCATACATTCAATGCAATGGTATGCGTTGTAATGGTATGCGTTGTAAATGTAGTATGCGTTGTAACGACATACATCCGGCAAGGGGACCTTATCCCCCGCACCAGAAGTATGCGTTTGCAGAGTAGTAGAGAAAGGGGGCTTGGCCTCCGACTACCTCTCAGAAATCCTTCAGTGTGGAGGCTTACTGGAGATAACAGGAGGTCTTGTTGGCCCCTAAGGACCGTCAGCAGCCAAGAGGACTTCATCCACCAACCAGCAGCGTGCCAGGAGGCATGTTTGAAGAGTGGTGGAGAAAGGGGATGGGGTCTCCGACGAGTTGCCGTTTTAATTTTTTTCCCTAAATTTTAGGAAGGGGGGCTGTGTGGCTCCTTATCCCTCGACCATTATGGGCACCGGGGTCTCCATCCCCCGGGACCTGACCCTTTAGAAAGAAAAATTATAAAAAAGAAAGGGAGGGTGGCAGTGTTGTCCCATTCCCGGGCCGATTTCAGCCCCGGGGACCCGATCCCCCAGGTACTGGCCTTTTATTTATTTATTTTTAATAACATTCTAAAGGAGGAGGGCTGAGCGGCCCCCCTCCCGGAACAGTTCAGCCCCCGGGGACAACATCCCCTGGAGCCTGCCCCTTTTTAATATATGTTTTTTTAAGGGAGGGGGCCGCATGGCTCCCCTCCTAGTCCGATTTTGGCCCCGGGGACCGCATCCAACAGGCCAGGTTATTAAAAAAAAAAAATTCAAAAGGAACGGGGACAGAGCAGCCCCCCTCCCGGGCCATTTTCTGCCCCCGAGGCTTACATCACCTGGAGCCTTCCCCTTTTTTTTGATATATTATATTTTAAAAGGGATGGTGCCTTAATCCTTGCACACATGAAAGAAAATTCACTCAGTCATGCAGCAGTCTATTCCTCAATCAGTTGCAAGTGCAGGCCCTCTCTATCAGCAGCACATCATATATCACCTCATAACTTGGTATAACCTACCACATCAACCTGAAAATATATAACTTTCTTTACATGGGTCCATCACAGGCAGTCTATTCCAAACAGCAACATGGCAGAGAAAGACCAAAAGGAAAAGAAAATGGGCATGAAAAGATCAAAGATAATCCCTCCAACTAGATTATCCCATTAAGTCTAAATCTGAATCAATATCTATCACAGAGTTGATACTTAAGAAATTGGAGGAAGTGCATGACACAGGCACTTCCACTAAGAACGATACAGACAGTAATCACACTTACATCACTATGATTAAAAAGGAGGTTAAACAGATGGACAAAAGAATTGCAGTGGCAGAGGATCGGATTAGCAACACAGAGAATCATTGTTTGAAATAGCTTGCTACTCTTATGACTATCTCTCTCACACAGTATAGAGAAATAACAGAATTGGAAAACAGGAATAGAAAGGGCAACCTATGGGTCTTTGGTCTACCTGAAGGCTCAGAGTGTCAGGATCTTAATACCTGGATTACATTCTCAGAGATGTAGATTCCTCCAATTACTGGCTTATCCTTTCTGGAAGACTTTGAATTAGAAGTAGCTCATAGAGTCTTAGCTCATCTCATTCTGAATAAGAAATCTCCACGACCAATTGTGTGTAAACTTCTTAGGTTACAACACACAAAACGTATATTGAACTATATGAGGAAAAATAACCATTTCATCTGGAAGGGCCACAAGATATACATCTCTCAAGATTTCATGAAAACCACCGTGGACACTAAGAAAGCCTTCTTAGCCCTTAGACTAAGAATGACAGTCAGGAACTTGGAATTTTCTTTTGAAGGTCCTTCAAAATATTGAGTTACACTGAATGGTGCTATGAATATCTTTACATTGGATGCAGAACTGAAAAAGTTATTTGATGAACTTGATGAGTCTGACATAGATACCTAATTTTCCAACTCCAAATCTTCTCCAGACAAAAATAAGTAGGAGATTTGATAGATAGAGTTCTCTATATTGGTACTACTTGTTGGGATTTGTTATATGTTTAAACGGTCCTGCTATATTGTCATATTTTAGTACTGTTGCATGGTAATTTACTTCTTGCTACATTCTAGATTATTTCAGTAAGTGCCTTCAAAGCAGGTACCCCATACAAAGTTTTTGAAATGATGTAACTGGTTAGTTGTAACTGCTCAATTTTTATAGCTACTGCTAATCTTTATCTACATTCATTTGTTCTCAGTATATAACTGATTACTCTTACATTGGGAGGATCTTCTTCCCCAAGTTGCTGTGGTTTTTTGTGTTATGATACTATTTTTTTTTCAAAGCCAATAAAACTTTCTGAAATAAAAGAAAAGAAATAAAGTTATTGAATTGCGGTACTAAATATGTATGATTACAACAACAAGGAGACCAATGATGAAGTGTTCATGTACAAAGACTGAAGTATTTCATCAGTCATTAGACTAGACTTCACCTCAAATATGAATTGTTCAGCAAAATGCTTGTAAAGATTAAGTGGACATTACACTAACCCTGGGTGGAGCTGGCAGAGTGCAACTACGCAGAGGTCCACGGAGTTGGGAAAAAAATTAGTGGAACTCCGCTCCGCCACCCGTCTCCACCGCCCTAATAAAATAATAGTGATAACTTAAATTAAAAATAATAAAGTCAATTACCTGTATTGCGGTGTTCCCGGGGTGCCATCTTCCTTCTCGCCAGACATCTTGCACGAACTGTGCATTCATGCGTATGTGCATTTCTTTGTTAGAAATGCGCATGTCCGTGCACGAGTGCATGCGCAGTTCATGCAATATGTCTGGCGCCGAGGATGAGGGCAGTCCGGGATGCCACAATACAGGTAAGTGACTTTATTTTTTTTTTTAATTAAGTTGTCACTAATATTTTATTAGGGGGTGGAGGGGGCTGGCTAGCGCCGCTGCCGAGTCAGAGATTTTTTTCCTTACTCCGCGTTCTCAGCTGAGCACGGAGTAGGGAAATCTTCGCACACTCTGCCGTTGGAGCGGAAGTCTCCGTCCCGCGCCTACATTACACCTGTTGTCATACATCTGTCATTCATACTTTTAGTCTGTTTGTCTCATCTCTTTGTGCATCTGTTTTTGTGCTATCTACGTTTGTATTTTGAAGGTCTGTCTTTTTGCCTGCCTGCCTGTATGTTTGTTCCCTGCTTACGTCTCAATCTCTTTGTGTTGGTATGTTCTCCCTAAGTTGGCAGGGTATGCACAGACGTGGGCTTCTTGCTCACTTTGCCAATGGATTCAAGCTAGCCTGGCTGATGAGGGCTGCTAGCCCGAAACCGGTCTCACGATGCTTGTTTCCGGTCCAGGGAAGACATGGCTTGGCAGTTCAGGCTGGACTGTTCAGTTTCAGCGCTCAGTCCATCATCTCCTTGTGTTTGTTTTGTTCGCCCTTAGTTGGCAGGAAATGCCCACATGTGATTCCCTTGCATAATTTGCCAATGGATTCAAGCTAGCCTGGCTGCTGAGGGCTGTTAGCCTGAAACCGGTCCCAGGATGCTTGTTACTGGTCCAAGCACGACATGGCTTGGTAGTTTGGGCTGGACTGTTCCCATGAGGCACAGGGTCAAGACTGATTTTCACATAGTTGTGTCTGAACTGGGTTGGCAAAGTGAGCTAAAGAACGAAAATGGATTCAACCCAGATCTGTGACTGGGGGTGAGTGTCTGAAAGGTTTCAGCTCTCCGTCCATCTTCTCCGTGTGTTTGCTATGTGGACATGGGTACCTGATTTGCCGTGGCATCTTCTCAAAATTGTTCTGTTCCTGATTCTCTAACAGGCCAAATTTGTCACACTGTTTACCCCCTTTGATTTATATCACCTCCCATATCCTGGAGCCTTTTTCTTTTTCTTCTGTCTTCTTGCATCCACTTGTATAAGGTTAGCTACAGACAACTGCTCTGTTTAAGTCTGTGGGTATGGATCACACCAAGACGTCTGTATATGGATGCCACTAGGCCAAGTGCATAAGCATATATTTGTCTGCTAGCCTATTTGTGGATGGCTATATATGTACGGGTCTGTATGTGCATAGATATCTGTAGGAATGCTGCTCTGACACTGCCGATACATACTTGTAAATACGCAGAGAACATTCTGTATGGATGTTGTGTGCATATGTGCATGCGCTATACAAAGGTCAAGCCTATTGGTTTGCCAATGCTTGCTTTTTTATTTAGGATTCACTGTCTACATGTAGATGTCTTACTTGCTGTGCTTCAAGAGTCAGACTTTACATTATTGTTGATGCCCAACGAGGCAGAACACGTTTGCATTGCTTGTTGTTCCTTGAAGAGAGTATCTGGCCGAAAAGGTCAGGCTGCCCTTCTCCTGGTTCGTCAGAGTGATTGTTATTTGGCGAGTCCAGTCTTGAACTGGTGGGGCGGCATTGAGTCATAAGTTGATCGACTGTGAGAATGAATCCCACAAACTTTAGAAGTGCATTGTCTGGCATTTCAATCGCATTTGTTTTCTTATTTTGATTGCCCATGTGGTAGTCCATATGTCATTCTATTGTTGGCTTTCCATAGACATGAGTGACTCTCAATTTGGCACAAATTACTTTAGGATGCTTGTTATCCTTGCAAAGAGTAGTTTAGGCTGCACTGTTCATAGTAGGTCAATATGTTTTGCATTCGGCAACATCACAGCCAAGCCTCCAATAGTGGGAGGTGCTCTTGGTATCAATTCTTCATAAATTAGAAATTTATGGACAATAATGTCATCACATTTTTTAATTCTCTCTCTTAAACAACATTTTAGCCAATACTTTAACATACACTAAGCTGATATGATTGCTCAGGATTGGGTGGCTCTATTATCTATTTTAGTTCCTGCTCCTGGGTGAATGGTGTTCATCCCAGATTGTTGTATTTATGTTTCTCCTTGCTTTTTGATTGGTTGGATGCATCCTTTCGCTGATGATGGCAGGGAATGATATTGTACTTTTTGCAGCTGTATCTTGCATTTCAACGTTAGTGCTCAATGGGGATACATGCCCTGATCCGTACTCTAACTCTCTCACTCCCCCTCCTTTTGTCTTATTCTTCCACTTCTTCCACTTCTCAATTCATCCTAAGTGGCATTCCCACTATACACAATTCCTGTCTATTTCTTTATCTCCCTTCCCCAGACTCCTTAAATAAGGCCTGACTTAGAACATTTCACAAGTTTAAAAAAACGAGACCAAATTACAGCGAGTTCTGAGAATCATATGCATAAAAAATTACAAAATCCTACAGGTTCTTTCATGGGTTATGACCTTGTGACATAAATTAATGATGTAAAAACAGACACAAAATAACCTTTCCAAAGTGCAATAATTTCTCACATTATCGAGACAGTTCTATCCTAATATACCCATGAAGCCATGTAAGAGTGATCTCCCAGGAGGGAAACATAAACTAGCTTTTCAAGGACTTCAAGGTCTATAAAATTAGTACCATTGACTAATAAAATTGTTGGTGCCCATTGTTGCCATCCATAAGAAATGGGAAAATCCGCAAGAAATGGCAACATCTACAGTAGAGGGCTCTATATGCAAACATGATTTGCATCCCCATCACATTTAAATTTGAAATTCATAAACATGCAGCCACTGTTTTAAAATAAATTGCTATGGTATGATCAAGTTGATTCCATTTGTAAATAAAGTGCTTTCATTTCTGTAATAATTTGGGCTATTGGTTGAGAGGGGTGGGCAACAACCACAATCCTTGTCAGGGTGAACCACAAAAGTCACTAACTTAGCCTGTGCTTAACCCTCTGGTAGCTTGGCACAAAAGCAGGCAGGCTTAACCTAAAGGCAAAGGGTGAAGTATAGCGTCTTCCCTAGCCTGAGTAGCTGTCAATGACTATGCCACACATGGAGCTTAGTGTTAAATGCCTTTATTCGTCTGCATGTAACTAAGAACTCAACATGCTAAAACAGTCTTCATTGCATTCCACTAACACATACGACACAATTCTATGGAGTCTATCAGGAGCCAAAAGAGTTTTTATTTCTAATTCACAAGAAGCTACATAAAGTGTTTATGCATCATATAAAACACAACACCAAAAAATACCAAACCCATTTAGAATTTTTTTTAGATGATACCAGAATGAAACTTTCAATCAGTAGAATCAGAGATAGGCAATTTCAAAGTTTTACGTAGATGTAGCACCTAAAACCACAAAGCACCATTCATGGTTATCTAATCGTCATAGACTGGGTTAAAGTCACACGTTTAGGGGCACTGCAATGGATCACAGGCCGGCTATATGGCCAGGTTAGTCTCACTGAAAAAGTTACTATCTTAAAGTCTGTTGCGAACATTCAGTTTGCAGTAGAGGAAGCAGCGAGGAGTATGGAGAGTGTCATGGATGGCTGCTGTGTAGAATTAAGTGCAAATCGTGTGCTGCCGGTCATCGCAGTAGTGCAAAGAGTTGGGTTCACTGGAGCTTCACCTTAGTGCTGGTCATGGGCGGCAAATTCTTTGTGCCAACAGGCCCGTTCATGGTCACGGAGAGCCCAAACCTCAGGATTTTACCTTTCTGTGTTCTCTGATGGCAGTCAAGGCTCCAGAGACTTGGGAGGCGCCTCTTTGGGATCAGGGACACACTCTAGCCAACGCTTGCAGGGCTCAGGCAGCTCCAGTTACAGGTCCTGGAAAGTCCAAATGCAGCAGGTCAGCTGGGCAGTTGCAGGGAGGCCTCTGGAGCTTGTTGTGCCCCTGTAGCTCAGAACAGGAGGTCAGCCAACAGACCCTTTGAATCTCTCAAGTTAGCGTAGGAGGAAGGGAGTAGGTCTGGTCTTCCTTCTCAGTGGGCAGGGTAGGCCTCAATCAACAGGGCAGTCCTCTGGGTAACAAGGTAGGCCTCAGGCAGCAGGGCCATACTCCAGTAGCGCCAGTAAGTCCTCTGTGGAACAAAGCAGACCTCAAGCAGCAGGCTAGTCCTCTGTGAAACAAAACAGTCATTCTTCTGTAGTTGAATTTTCAGAATTGTGTCATAGAATCGACTTTATCATCAACAAGTTTTTAAATTACAATTCGTTTGAGTGTAAACACCATATTTCTATCTCATTCCAATCAAAAGTTGGCACTTATAAATGTAATGGTACAATTGTACCAATTTTTAAAAAAGGTGATACAGATAACCTGCATTCCTATCGAGCTCTCTCTCATTGATGCAGTAATAGAAGTCCTAGGGCAGGTTCTCTTATCTAGATTATCTCTGTGGGCCACAGATAACCAGATTTTATTCGACGTCCAATTTGGTTTCTGTAAAGGCATGTCAACCACTGACCAATGTGTCAATTTCTATCTTTTAACATCTAAATATACACTCACATAACCAGGCGTTTAGTACTTAGCCTTTATGGACCTTACATCCGCGAGAACTAGGCTAAGTTATGGGAGATTCTAACTTTGTTGGGAGTGGACCTGGGTATTGTGCATTTATTAATATTACTTCATGCACAGATGACAGCGGCAGTGAGGTACTCACATGAGGGGGCCCTTACAGATAATTTTGATTGCACACAGGGGGTGCACCAAGGTTGTATCTTAGCTCCATTCCTATTTTGAGTATACATTAATGGTCTTGAGGCAGCCTTATTGGCACTCCAGACAGACATCCCAAGAGTGGGAAGGAGAGCTCTGCCAGTTTTACTCCCTGCCGACGACGCAGTGCTTATGGCCCGCACCGCTCAGGGTATACAGGTTTTAATAGATTACCATGTTACTTTTATGAATAGGCTGGACATGTCTGTTAATTTTACCAAGTCATATGTACTAGTTGTAGGCCCCTGGGGGTTTCGTACATAAAGATTTAAAGCTGGTCACCATGCTCTTACTAAGGTTCCAGTATTCCCTTATAAGGAGTATTATTTGACGGCTGATTATAATTGAGAGCCCTCCTAGAAGGGAAGATAAGCGAGTTGAAGAGATCGGTGGGAGCTATTACCAGCTATGTAAGCAGACTGGGATCTTGGTCTCTGGAGGTCATCTTAAAATTATATAAGTCCAAAGCCATAGCAAAAATGTTATATGGTAGTGAGGTTTGGGGGTACTCCTTTCCCCACAGGTTACAGGTGATGGAAAATACGTTTTTGTGCTTGGTCCTGCGAGTCCTTCAAGGTACTCCAGCATGTTCCGTGCACAAAGAGTTAGGGGTTCATTATCTGGTGGATCTAGTGGCAGTTAAACCTTTACTATGCTCAATTAAAATATGGACATTTGAGAACAAGGGTTTTAACCCTATGATCCTATCAAATTGTTTGGCCATGGAACATGCAAACAAAATCCCATGGATACGTTATATCAAGGAGTCTTTCCAGGCAATAGGAAGGCCATGCATTTTCTTTGCATATGACACTTTAAGTCCGGGGGATGTTATTATCACAAAAGATTTACATTATAATTTTTTTACAGTGCAGCGTGAATTTACTGAGCTAAGTAAACTCACAGTGAGAGAGAGTGTTCTGTTAAAGTCTGTATTGGGCATGGAACTGTACCTTTCTGCCTTATCTAGTGCTCATGACAGATTTTTAAATACACGCTTTAGACTTAATCAACTTCACCATCTTTTAGCACCCCCGGCTGGATTCCTCCTTGTAAAACAAAGGTCCTAGTGGCTACGATCTTAGATTTTATTGTGTAAATTGTTTTCGGTGCCTAGAAAACGATTTCTTCAGCTCCGGTTAAATATTTCGGAGGTCAGGCAGGCCAAAGTGGCACTTTTGCAACAGCTGTTACCAAACCCTCATACCCTCTGTGCAGTGATAAGCTTCTTACGTGCAGCCCCAAAGATCGAGGCTTTCTAGAACTGATTGATCCCTGTAAGTTCTTCATGCTGAGGCTACTTTTAGTGTGGGGGATTGTACAGCCTTCGATCCTTAGAGTTTTATTATTCTGCACCATGTTAAAAGCTGGCGATATTTCCTGGAAGATGCGTCCGCCTATTTGAGCGCAGGTGAACTTGGGGATTTGCCTGCTGTAGTGATGATGATCTCAAAGTTTGACGTGGGCTTTAGAACTGGACTCTTTTCCTGATGAAGGAAGCACAAGTTGCATGGAGGGCTTTAGAGGCCAGAACGCCAGTTTTAAAACTGATCCTCTTACGGATCGGCAGTCAGTACATGGAGTTCAGATGGAGCGACATCCGTGTTCTGGGGAAGAGCATAAGAATTGCCCATGCCTCTGCATTCTGGGCAGCCTATAGACGTGCTAGCAGATATTCTGATATTTCCAGGTACAGAATGTTAACATAGTCCAGCCTAGACACTATCAAAGCCTGGACCACTGCTTTCCTGTGTGTGACCGGAAGAAGGGGCAAAAACAGTCTTAGCATTTTGAACATACCAAAGCAGGACCCCACTACAGCTCGAATCTCCGATATCATTGACAAATTGTCATCAAGCTTGACCCCTAAATTTTTTACTATCTTGACCGGGGAAGTAGGAGAAGACATGCCACCAATCTCGTCACACAGCACTGGGAGGGAGACCAAAAATTTGATCTCTAATTTCTCAGAGTTACAATTGAGTTGGTGTCAGTAAAACACCTCCGATAGGCAGGTGTTGATCGAGTTTCCTCTGAAAACATCGAGGCATATTCTCAAGAACGTGTTGAGGTAATATAAATTTTATGGTCAAGTTGTGTTCCCTAGCGAGTACCCCACCGACTCCATGTACGAGTTAAAGTGCATGTAACTTCCCTCCTGTGTCAGCTATGAAGACGCGAATACATTTGCGTCCAACGTTAACATGTCCTCTTTCAGACCCACCATGAATGGGTTGAATGGTCCGTTCCTAAGTATGCTATGCCAACGTCTTTTTGTAGTGTACTCCGACGTTTTTCAGCCCTGGCTGAAGTAGGCCCTGAATCTCTGCCACCGAGCCTCTTTTCTGGCTTCTGACTCCGAGAAATCTCTGCCCAGGCAGCCCCCGTATCCGTGAACTCTGACTTACTTCTAGCGCGGCCCTCCGTGCTTGGCTCAGCCTGCTGCCTGCCAAGATTGACTATAACCTTCGAGTTATCTGTTTCCCTCCCCGAAAATACATTCCTTCCTGCTAGCTTCAGTAAACATCCTTCCTCAGCTACAGGGCTAAAGGGCCGACCTGTCTCTATGCAAGTAATTCATAGCTTCTGTTGCCATGCT
This sequence comes from Lissotriton vulgaris, assembly GCF_964263255.1. Taxonomy (NCBI): domain Eukaryota; kingdom Metazoa; phylum Chordata; class Amphibia; order Caudata; family Salamandridae; genus Lissotriton; species Lissotriton vulgaris. The sequence continues at coordinate 687,445,616 of NC_141687.1, read as the reverse complement.
TCCATGGAAGGCCCCATGCCCCCACGCCTCTCATACAGACACCCAGGCGCTTATACACGCACTCACAGCAAGTATAGAATAGCTTCTGCTCTAGAGACCTTTCTGCTCAGATAGCTTAGTTCCTAAACATCAGATATCAGATATGATAGAAGCACAAGTTGATCTGACATGCCAGACTTCTGTCTCTTTCCGTCAGTGTAAATAACAAGTCCCCTGCACCCCTCCAATTACACGTCATACAGCTGAGCACGCATCCAAGTTTCCGATTTCTGCTGACATTGCCACATTTTCTGTTAGTGCCACCCCTTTGTGACACCTATCAGTGACGTTTCCAGAACACACCTCTAGTTCACGCCTCTTGATTACGCACATGTACCACGTGTATATTGTTATCTTGTCTTCTCTCAGCTGTTACGCCTCTTGCACTGTTACTTATGGAATGAAATAAGTATATAAGCTATGTACTGTTAATAAAATGTAGCGCTCTATCCCTTCTGACACCCTGTGTGGTGGTCAGAACATGATATCTTGGCCATGACCATTCCTTTTTAAGGAATAAAACCCCTTAGAACTCTCACACCACGGACTCTGTCTTTTTTCATCCGATCTGAGTTATTATTGATTAAGTACTTACCTGCATAGAAATTAAGAGAGTAAATTAATTATTTACGTCATTTTGGCGCCCGAATAGGGACCCCTCCCCCACCTCACGCGCCGGTTGGCGCATTGCAAGCTCTGTCCCCTGCCATCAGTTAGAAGGAACATACGCGTACCGGCAGGATTTCCTGCATCTCCCTCTGACCCACGGAGGTGACGAAGACTGCGATCAGTGCCCAGACGAGGCGGTGAGGAGTGCGGAGGATCCCGACCAGAGCCTAGCCGAAAGAAGCAAGGTCCGAGGTGTCAAGAGGCCCACCAGGTTTCCGAAGTTTTCCGAAAATTCCCGAAGTTTTCCGAAGTTTTCCGAAGTATCGAGTCGAGTCCAGTCGAGTTTTCCGAGGCCTTCTGTTTCCGTGCTTCCCGGTGAGTACCATTGCTGGGTCGTATCTAGACGGGTTTGGGTACGCAAGTCCGGTCTGCACTGTTTTTAGGCAGTGTATCTGTACTGTTTAGCAGTATATCTAGTATTCCGAAATTTCTGAATTTTTGCACTGTTACAACAGTGCATCTGTACTGTTTAGCAGTACATCTAGTATAGTGGGGTAGTCATCTATGTTTTAAATGTTTTTGTGATTAATGTCGTGGTATGAATGTGATTGTTTTCCTTGTGCATTATTGTGTTTTCTTGCATAAATAGTTACATTCAGAATTAAGTATCAAGGATCGAGCATTTCAGTATCAAGTAGGCACAATGCCGTTTTTCAACAAGTTAAAGCAGATAGGAACTAGGAAAGGGATGTTAGAGGAAGAAATTCCGATCCCCCCTAGGGACACTCCAGGTAATTTCATGTATAACAAACATGGCAGAGACGCCATATTGTATCTAGAGTTATGGACCGATTATACCAAGCACCTAGAGGAAAGATACCGATGGCCAGTTAACGGAACATGGGATGCCGAGTGCATCATAAAGGTAGAAGAAGCATTACGGAAAAAGAAAGCCAGACAATCGCAGAAAGACGCCATAGAATTTTGGCGTAAGGAATCACATAAACGTGCTGAAAGGGCACTCCGTAGAGAAGACAGACTTAAAGAATCAGAAAAGGCCCAAGAAAACGAATTAGTTATTGAAGGAATTCGAGTAAAATCAGAACAAATAGATCGCATCCGAAATAGCCAAGTGAACAACATGTATCTTTTGGCCGAAGGTACCCCTGACGCCATTTCAGAAATACCGAAAAATTTGCCGTCACCATTAGTTCCAACTAAAGTAATGCACAAAACTACTAAAGACATATTCCTAAATTCATACTTAGACGATGTAGCACCAGCTTACACCAATCTGCCTGTTCGTGCCCTGCCTACTGACAGGGACGGGGGTGGCACCCCACCCCCAGGTCACGTTCCGCCGGTACAGCAACAGACCTCTCCCGTTCCGCCAGCCCCGCCACTTCCCGTACTCAAAACGGACCTACCGAAACCACGTTTGCCTGATCCACCTAAGCGACAAGTTCAAGCCCAGATACAGACTCCACAGGGAGGTAATGTACAAGCGTCCGCCTCAGGAGGTGCGACCGCGGGTCCTCAGACCCCGCCACCAACTCACAGATTCAATCTCAGAGATATGCAGAGTCCTCTCACGTACAGGTCTCCCCACTCCTCTAATTCATCCCGCCTAGACACATTAAAAGAAAACATGTCAGTTTGCAGATATGATCCAGTACCCGGAAAAGACGATTTAATGATATTGGCATCATTACGGTTAAGATCCGCTACTGATAGCTTGTTATGCTATGCAGGAATGAAGGATCGTCTAGACAGAATATATGAATTCGTTCAGACAGGAAAGGACTCTGACAGTATTAAGGATGCCATGGAGAAACAGAAAGTTGGCATGCAAGCACTGATACTACGATTTTTCATAAATTGTCTAATAAGAGAACGAGACAGGCCCGGAACAGATCAGAGTGAATTAGACGCATTGAACAAGTGGGGTCAAAATATAGCTGATGGAAGACATGATAGACAAAATTGCATAGACTCTATGTACAAGAAAATTAGGAAAGCAGTGATAGCAGTACACCAGAAAGAGAAAGAAAAGGCTTCCTCCGAGGAGGAAGAAGTACAGGAAGAATCCGAAAGGAATGTAGGAACAATAGCATATGTAGGTAAGGGAACTTACCTTAGGAAAGGTATCCGTCCAGAGAGCAAGAGTTTTCTTCTCTGCCTTAACAAATCCGAATTCTTCTGAGCATCAGTTCCAGGAAACTGATAAAAGGCTTCGAGATCGAGTTGGGTACCATGTACTCAATTCTATGGATGAACAAGAACTAGCCCGATCAGCTGTATCATGGGCCGAAAATGCAGACATATATAATGATGACACGGTAGCGCAGACATTTCTGAACCTCTCCCCCGACGAACAGAAATTAGCAGGTGTATACATGATTCAGCACCTTCTCATTAAATACAGAAAACATTATTCCGATCCAGGTCCCTTACACGAAACACTAGAAGCACTACTGATGGATAGATGGAGAGGTCTAAGCACTAAATTAATTCAAATAATTCTAGAACAACGACACAGATATGATACCTTTGTAAGCTCTGAATATGTTCCCGCCCCACCTCCAGAAAGGAAAATGTACCATATGCAATGCGGGGGTGGTATTGAAAGTCAGAACCCCTTACGAGAAGTGCACCCCGTTATGGGTGAGGATAAAACTTTGAAACGCGTGTATGTTCACACGCCTCTGACTAAATTAGAACTGTTAGAAATGAAGAAACTAGTACCATGCCATGATAAAGACCCTGCAGGTTTCCATAGAGAGCTTAAAGACATGTTATTAATGGGGGACTACACATATGATGATATCATGAAAATGTTGAAAGTATTATTGCCTACGGGTATATTCGAGAAATTAAAGGAAAAGGAATGGGAGGTGGGAGACACAAAAATTGCCTGGGCAGAAATAGAGGAAGAAGAGAAGAAACGGGTCCCAGGGTTAGGCCTTGGGGACAAAACTAAAGCATTACCAGGTTTGATAGTACAGGTCCTGCCCAGATTATTGACAACTAGAAAGGAGGATTGGGATGCAATCTCGTCCTGTAAACAGAAACATGATGAAGATACTAGTGACTTCTATTCAAGATTCGAGAAATGTTTTATTATTAATAGCGGCCTCCAGCCAAGTAGCGAGTCGTACCCACATCTTTTTGTATCAAAGTTAGTCGAGAATTCCCTACCGTTAGTTAAAAATAGAGTGTACAAGGTTGAGAGTACATGGCAAGCAAATACGCCATCCCAGATGTTACAAATGTTACAATATCATCAGAACAGAATTAGAGAAGAACAAGATCAGGAACAAAAACGCATGAAAGACACAAAGATGAAAATGTTAGTAGCTCAGACAGTCCCATCCGACGGACACAGAAAGGGTACGACCCAGACAAGTCACACTGCAGCTCCCGTTAAAGGGACATGCAATTATTGCAAGCAGCCAGGTCACTACGTACACGAATGCCCAGTTCTGAAACATAACATAGCGACAGGTAAAACTAAAGAAAGACCGCATCCGCCTAGACAAGACCATAACCAGCATCAGTCTACACAGAATACACAGCCTATGCATGCTTCCTCGACTCCAGCACAGACCGTAGCAGTACCACAGCCACAGCCCATTGCCGCAACTCAGCAAGTTTCACAGCAGATGTACCAGTATGCCCAGTCTGCTTACCCCGAATATTCCCGATATACATGAAACAGCCTAGAGAGGGAAGGTGGCTTGCCTCTTATTGAGATTCCTGTAGATCAAGAAGGTCCTTATGTACACAGTCAAGTATTGGGAAAAGACAGAAAGTTTTTAATTGACACAGGGGCAAGTCGCACTACAATAAGTCATGATGAAGTTCCAGGGGCACCCCTCTCAGGCTCACAGAATGTTTCCCTGGGTTTTTCAGGACAGCCTATTGTAAATGAAGTATCCGAACCAGTCCCCCTGGCTGTGGGTCCATTATCACGCGTTACAGACCTGTTACTCACGAAATCATGTCCAGAAAATCTGCTAGGAATTAAAACATTGAAGGCTCTAGGAGCTATAATATGCTGTTCCCCGGAGGGAGTTAGACTCTTTCTGCGGGATTTCAAGGGTCATTATGTTCTGCGTGAGTTTGATGTCAGATTGAAAAATGTACCTGATTACTTGTGGGCAAAAGGCCCAACTGATGTAGGCTGTATGCACATTACACCATACCGCGTTACACTCAAGGCAGGTGTTGTATTACCCAGAATCAGACAATATAAGTTACCACCCGATGCTGTAGTGGCTTTACTGAAAATCATTGAAGAGCTCATTGCCCAAGGAGTGGTCGTCGAGACCGACTCCAATATCTGTAATTCACCCATCATTCCGATTCTTAAACGTACTGATCCCAATGCACCGCCAGTATATCGGCTGGTGATTGATCTTCGAGAATTGAATAAATGCATTATTCCACAGTATCCTGTGGTTCCCGATATCTCCTCTCTATTGACTGCTATTGATTCAGAAGCAACGTTCTTTACTGTAATTGATCTCAAGAACGCCTTCTTCAGCGTGCCTATTGATCCAGAGAGCCAATATCTCTTCGGATTCAGTTTAAATGGACGCAGTTTCAAATTTTCGCGCGCACCTCAAGGATTCACAGAAAGCCCCAGCATCTATAGTCAAGCACTGAAAAGACAACTAGATTGTATTCAAATGCCAGTTAACACCGCTTTACTGCAATACGTCGATGATCTACTGATCACCGCACGAAGTGAGCCCGAATGTGAAAAAGCATCACTGACAGTTCTACACTTTCTGGCCGACAAGGGACACAAGGTGTCTCCTTCGAAGCTACAATTCTGTGTTCAGCAAGTTGTGTACTTGGGTCACTTGCTGTCCAAAGTGGGGAGACAGCTCACTCCCGATCGCATCCAGTTAATTGCAAATATGCCACAACCCCAGACACAAAAGGAAGTGCGGGCCTTCATAGGCCTCACCTCGTACTGCAGACAATGGATTCCCCAGTATGCATTTCTAGCCAAGCCACTCATCCAGTTAACGACACAGGAGGCAGCGACTTCGACTGCCCTCCCTTGGACTCAAGAACACACACAAGCTTTTGAAGACTTAAAGAAAGCCTTATGTCAAGCACCAGTTTTAGCAACACCATGTTACAGCAAACCGTTTACACTTTTTGTTACAGAACGTGACGGTACAGCGTTGTCTGTCCTCACCCAAGATCAAGCAGGTTCACATAAGCCTTGTGCTTATTTTTCTAGTACATTGGATTCAGTAGCCCAAGCACTCCCTGCGTGCTTAAAGTCAGTAGCAGCAACAGCGTTAGCAATAAGACAAAGTGATTCAATTGTTTTAGGTCATCAGTTAACAGTTCAAGTACCACATTCTGTAGAGGTTTTGTTAAACAGAACCCAGACTCAACACTTGACTATAGCACGACTGACAGGTTATGAATTAACACTATTCCAGCCACACATAGAAATCAGACGCTGCAGTATCCTGAACCCCGCAACATTGTTACCAACAAGTATGACAGATCCAGCCTCACATGATTGTATAGAAATCATTAATGCAGTAACAAAGCCTAGACGAGATTTAACAGATGTTCCATTGACAAATCCAGACCTGACACTTTATGTGGACGGTTCATGCATGAGAACAAGTACAGGAGAATTAGTGGCCGCGTATGCCGTGACCACTGAAACTGAAGTTAAAGAAACACATCGTATTGATACACTGTCTGCTCAAGCAGCAGAGCTCATCGCTCTGACCCGAGCCTGTATACTAGCCAAGAACAGAAATGTTAACATATATACTGATTCCCGTTATGCGTTCGGAGTTGTACACGACTTCGGAGTCCTCTGGCAAGAACGAGGTTTCCTGACCTCTCATGGGGCCAAGATTCAGCATGGTCCCCTCATTCAAGCACTGTTAGAAGCAATACATTTGCCCTCGGGCATATCAGTCATGAAGTGTAAAGCACATACTAAAGTTACAGATTCTGTTTCCCAGGGTAACGACCTGGCAGACCAGACAGCAAAACATACAGCACTGACTCACATCCAGATTACTGATGTGACAAAGACAATAGTACCGACAAAGTGTATGACAATTAGAGATCCCGCCCTAGACGTAATTGACATTCAGACACATGCTACTCCAGATGAAATAAAGAAATGGACTGAACTAGGAGGGATTCAGACAGATCAAGGTTGGGTGACGAAGGGAAAATCTATATGGTTTCTCCCTGACTCAATGGTTCAAGTCATGATAAATACAGCACATAGCCCGGCACATCTAGGAGAGAAGGCGATGTTAGACAGTTTACAGAATCTCTGGTACAACAAACACTTACGAGCAGCAGCAAAACAGAAAGTGCGTACTTGCATGATCTGTTGTCAGTTCAATCCAGGTAAAAGCGTCCCTGTAGAGCAAGGAGGATTTCATCCTCCCGATCACCCTTTTGAAGTCCTCCAGATGGATTATATCCAGATGAACAGTTGTCGAGGTTTTAAATATGTTCTTGTAATTGTTTGTGCTCTGTCCCGCTGGACCGAAGCATACCCAGTCCCAGACTACACTGCTCCGACCACTGCCAGACAGTTGGTTCGTGAATTCTTCCCACGGTACGGTTTGCCCCGTGTCGTGTATTCAGATAACGGACAGCCGTTCTCGTCCGAGTTGATGAAACAGGTTTCCCTTTTGCTAGGATATCAGTGGAGGTTCCACTGTGTCCGACATCCCGAAGCAGCAGGCCTTGTAGAAAGGCATAATCAGACACTAAAAATACGCCTTGCCAAGATCTGTCAGGAAAAAGGGGTCGACTGGATAGTCGCCCTGCCCGTGGCACTATTCTACATGAGAATGGTCGCCCATTCAAGATCAGGGCTATCCCCGTACGAAGTGGTCTTTGGCAGACCACCGAATATGTGGGGGACGCCCATTCCGAAGAAAATAACTGATGTTGATTGCAATATGTTGACAGATTACCTTGCCTCCTTGATGTCTGCACTCCAATCATGTCGTTCACAGGTTGCCGCAGCCTTCCCTGACAATACCGATGTAAAGGCGCATGAGGTCCGTCCTGGGGACCTGGTACTCGTACGGAATTTCGACCGGAAAAGTCCGCTGGAACCCCGTTGGAAGGCTCCGAAGACCGTCCTCCTTACAACCAGGACCGCCGTAAAGATAGAGGGGAGAAAGGGGTGGGTCCATACGAGTCACATCAAACTTTGCAATGAACTAAAAAACGGACTAAAACAGGACTCTGACTCGTCCACCCCCACCAAAGACTGTGTTGAGGAAAAAGACTTTACCGTTACCGAACGAGAAAAGACTCCCCAAGAACTGTACCGTATGAAGCTCCGATCTAGCAAGTCAGACAGTTTAATTGTTTAAGTCCTCCCCTAGGTGAATCGGTTAAATAGTTTCTGACATGTATCCCCTAGATCGAGATAGAGAGAGAGAGAGAGAAGCAAAGAAACGTACATACTGCAAATCACTGCGTAGTCACTGTATAGTGACGTTGTTAATAATGTTTTTTCTAAGTATTCTAATTATTATTGCCAGCATTCTGCTACCTATATATTGGCCTATTTTCAGGCGTGAACAATCTGTTTACAATGTCTCTGCTGAACACACTTTTAGTGAACTTCCTGCACATGAACTCTCTTACAGACTTGCGCTGCGCAACAATACATTCATTAGTATGTTACACCACTCCCATCAGACAAATAATGCCACAGACTGCTGGATATGTGGTCGACTCCCTCCCTACCAGAATTACAAGGGAGCTCTGCCCCTCTTTCCGTACCCGTTCACTCACAATGGCTCCTGTGGGGCATGGTTTAAAATAATAAATTCCTTAGATCCTGATATTGCTGTTTTCGATGGGGGCTGGGTTTGGGGAAACTTGAACTTAGTCCTGCTCAACGTCTGTTATCCTGATAAAGAGGGACTTCCCACTCGAATAGGAACTGATCTAGAAAATGAAGTATATGGATTAGGTAATTACACAATTAGCCTTATGATCCTTACTGTTGAATCCGAAGCCGCTCCAGTTTTGCCCCATATGTTAGTATTACCAGTCACAGGTGAACTATGTGTTAGCAAGAAAGGTTCAGTACACGTAGGTCATAGTAAATGCACTACTGTGGTCGAGTTCAGTGACCATGGTAAATCGTCCTTTAAAGCTACCAGTCACTCTTATTTTGTTTGTGGTCATACCGCATACATACGTTTGCCTCCAGATTGGGATGGTACCTGTTATATTGCCTTCCTTCTGCCACCTGTTTTTCTAGCTCCCCCTGATTATCATAGAAATACGAATCTAGTGCAGAATAGACCCAAAAGAGATATTCCACTTGTCGACTACACAGAAACGGCATGGGAACAGTACACTGATTTCAATAAAGGATTCTTTTTCTTTCTAGGACCTGTCCAAAACAGTAAATTAATACGCAGATTAACCAGAACACTTGAAGCAGTAGTACATGAAACTGCCTCCGCCTTAGGTAACTTAACAGAGGAGCAATCTGCTATACGGGTTGTTGTCCTTCAAAATCGTCTTGTAATTGACGTCATCTTGGCAGATAGAGGTGGAGCCTGTAAGGTCATCGGGTCAAGTTGCTGTGTTTTCATCCCACAAAACGCACCATCTGTCTATCAAGCTATTACCCGTCTGCATAAAATTGCAAATCAGATACATCAGAATCCAGGCACCTGGACTTGGTCCGGTTGGTTCTGGACTACGTTAACAGCTTGGGGATGGAAGATCTTATCATTCCTAGGCATTGGCCTCGTTATAGTATTCAGCTGCTGCCTGTGCCTACAGTGTGGGCCAGCGATTTGTGGACTGTGTGCCACATCGTGCATTGAACATTCCAGTTGCCTCTCGAACAGTCAAAGAAAGAAAGATGAACATATAATGTTACAAGAACAAACAGATCGATTTATGAGGATCGATATATCATGAAGGGTCCGTAGGGAACAAGGAGGGAATGAGGTAATATAAATGTTATGGTCAAGTTGTGTTCCCTAGCGAGTACCCCACCGACTCCATGTACGAGTTAAAGTGCATGTAACTTCCCTCCTGTGTCAGCTATGAAGACGCGAATACATTTGCGTCCAACGTTAACATGTCCTCTTTCAGACCCACCATGAATGGGTTGAATGGTCCGTTCCTAAGTATGCTATGCCAACGTCTTTTTGTAGTGTACTCCGACGTTTTTCAGCCCTGGCTGAAGTAGGCCCTGAATCTCTGCCACCGAGCCTCTTTTCTGGCTTCTGACTCCGAGAAATCTCTGCCCAGGCAGCCCCCGTATCCGTGAACTCTGACTTACTTCTAGCGCGGCCCTCCGTGCTTGGCTCAGCCTGCTGCCTGCCAAGATTGACTATAACCTTCGAGTTATCTGTTTCCCTCCCCGAAAATACATTCCTTCCTGCTAGCTTCAGTAAACATCCTTCCTCAGCTACAGGGCTAAAGGGCCGACCTGTCTCTATGCAAGTAATTCATAGCTTCTGTTGCCATGCTTCCATGGAAGGCCCCATGCCCCCACGCCTCTCATACAGACACCCAGGCGCTTATACACGCACTCACAGCAAGTATAGAATAGCTTCTGCTCTAGAGACCTTTCTGCTCAGATAGCTTAGTTCCTAAACATCAGATATCAGATATGATAGAAGCACAAGTTGATCTGACATGCCAGACTTCTGTCTCTTTCCGTCAGTGTAAATGTCAAGTCCCCTGCACCCCTCCAATTACACGTCATACAGCTGAGCACGCATCCAAGTTTCCGATTTCTGCTGACATTGCCACATTTTCTGTTAGTGCCACCCCTTTGTGACACCTATCAGTGACGTTTCCAGAACACACCTCTAGTTCACGCCTCTTGATTACGCACATGTACCACGTGTATATTGTTATCTTGTCTTCTCTCAGCTGTTACGCCTCTTGCACTGTTACTTATGGAATGAAATAAGTATATAAGCTATGTACTGTTAATAAAATGTAGCGCTCTATCCCTTCTGACACCCTGTGTGGTGGTCAGAACATGATATCTTGGCCATGACCATTCCTTTTTAAGGAATAAAACCCCTTAGAACTCTCACACCACGGACTCTGTCTTTTTTCATCCGATCTGAGTTATTATTGATTAAGTACTTACCTGCATAGAAATTAAGAGAGTAAATTAATTATTTACGTCAGTGTGATAACCATTGCAAAAGTAACTTAATGCAACTCCCAACATCGCAGTCTATTGCTGGAAATTTACGCTGTGTTAACCCAGTATTCACAACACTGAGGTACCATGGGATAGTCACCAGATAACGCGTCAAATGGCCGCGATAAAATCAATGTCACGCCGTAAAAATGCAAAACGCAAACGCAAAAAAAGCTGCGATGAGGCTAGCTGCGATAAACAAATGCCAAACAACAGCAAAGAACCATGGATGTTGCGGTGCAAGTACGGAGGAGAACCAGAACCCCACAAGACCCCCAGAGGACCTGCCTGGGACCTTGGGGTCAGTAAAGGCCAAGGAGAAGAAGAGTAGAAAGAAGCTCTTCAGTTTGCAGGAAAACAGGATCCTGATAACTGAGGTGGTTGAACACCATCAACAACTGTTCGCCACCTCCACTGTGTCATTGGCAAAAAAAATGGACTACAGTAGTCCATCGTGGACAAGGTGAATGCAGTCGGAGTGCTGAAGAGGACAATGGAAGAGGTCAAGAGGGGCTGGAATGACGTCAAGCGCAAAACCAAGCTGAAACTCGCCAACAACTGGAAGGCAGCAATGCAGACTAGAGGTGGGAATCCTGCGCCACAGGAGGAGCTGGACAACATGGAGGAAATGGTGTCGTCAGTCATCAGTGGGGAGACGGTGGCTGGAGTCGAGGGACCGACACTGCTCAACATGACCGGACACTACAGCAACAGGGTAACGACCAAGGACTGGGGGAATGGGGAGTGATGGGCACAATGGCACACATGTACAAACAAGCTGAGCACAGCTGCGGACAAATCATGCTCCAGACCCCAATCCACACCAAGACAACAATGTACCCAAGTATGCAACATCTCAGTACTGTCTAAGCACAGAAGTCATCTAGAAGACTGTCAACTCATCGAGAAGACCGTCAACCGACAGCTTGCCGCCTTCCTCGAGATGAATGAATCCCTCGACCCCTCGCAGTCCGGCTTCCGAGCCAACCACAGCACTGAGACCACCCTCATCGCAGCCACTGACGACATCCGAGCCCTGCTAGACAACTGGGAAACAGCGGCCCTCATCCTCCTGGACCTCTCCGCAGCGTTCGACACTGTCTGCCACCGCACCCTAATACAACGCCTCAGCAACATCGGAATCCAAGAGAAGGCTCTGGAGTGGATCATCTCGTTCCTCGCCGGAAGAACCCAGAGAGTCCGCCTCCCCCGTTCAGATCCGAGGCCACCGAAGTCATCTGCGGCGTACCACAAGGATCATCACTCAGCCCCACCCTTTTCAACATCTTCATGAGCCCCCTCGCGGCCATCGCACGCCAACACAACCTCAACATTATCTCCTACGCCGACGACACTCAGCTGATCCTCTCCCTCACCAACGACCCAGCCACCGCCAGAACCAACCTACACAAAGGGATGAAAGAAGTAGCCGAGTGGATGAAGAACAGCCGCTTGAAACTCGACTCAGACAAGACGGAAGTCCTCATCCTGGGACCATCTTCCTCCGCCTGGGACGACGCCTGGTGGCCCCCTGCCCTGGGCAGCGCACCCAAACCAACAGACCACGCACGCAACCTGGGCTTCATCCTGGACACCTCCCTTTCGATGACAAGACAAGTCAACGCCGTCTCGTCCTCGTGCTTCAACATCCTACGCATGCTCCGGAAGATCTTCCGATGGATCCCCACCGAAACCAGGAAGATGGTTACACAGGCACTCGTCACCAGCCGACTGGACTACAGTAACACCCTTTACACTGGAACCACAGCCAAACTACAGAAGAGACTCCAACGCATCCAGAACGCCTCCGCACGACTCATCCTGGACATCCCCGTCACAGCCACATCTCCGGACACCTGAGAGACCTGCACTGGCTCCCCGTCAACAAGAGAATCACGTTCCGACTCCTCACCCACGCACACAAGGCCCTCCGCGACCTGGGCCCCAAGTACCTCAACAACCACCTGACCTTCTACAGCCCCACCCGCCAGCTTTGTCCGACCAACCACGCCCTCGCCGCCATTCCACGCATCTGAAGAGCCACCATGGGAGGAAGATCCTTCTCCTACCTGGCAGCCAAGACATGGAACTCCCTCCCCATCCACCTCCGTCAGACCCAAGACCACCTCTTCTTCAGGAAGCAACTCAAGACCTGGCTGTTCGAGCAGTAGCAGACTCCCCTCCCCCAAGCGCCTTGAGACCCTCCGGGTGAGTAGCGGGCTATATAAATTTCTTGATTGATTGATTGATTGAGAGGCACAACGCATGAAAGGGGCTGCTAAGTCAGAGCTGTAGGGGCAACTCCCCCAAAATGCAGCACACACACATCACATGCAGAGCGCATCAACACTGACAACAATGTGGCACAAACCGCAAAGACATCCACACCAGAACACAGGAAACAACTGGTGCCGACTGGGTGTAGACACTGGCCAATCACAAGTGGTATTGCAGTGGCATTGAAGGGAAATGTGAGTTGATATTGTACAAGTACAAACACACATCTGTGATGTTATCAAAATGTCCACTGTCCCGCAGCAAATGGGCAGCCCCTCTGAAACAGCCACGATGTACACAGTCATGCAGTCTGTATGTAAACATGTACAATGTGACACCACACATGTGGACACATAGTTAAACTGCATCTCCCCTTCAAATTGCAGATGGACAATCAACACCTCCTGCAGAGCAGCCCGAAGCTCTCGACTCCGACGCCTTCCAAGAGTTCATTGACAGTCCCTGCAGCCCACCTCCAGGATCAGGGCAGCCCAGCTATAACAAGGACACTACACCCCCTGCACAGACCACACAGCAGGCAGCACCCACCACCACGGCTGCCTCTCAGAACACCCACGAAGAACACATAGTTCCAATGCCGTGTGTTGGGATGCCAGGAGCATCTGGCTGAACAGGTGCGGGTGGGCTTCAACCACATGGCAGACAAACTAGATGCCATACGTGGGTGTCTAAGTCCCATCAGGGACCACTCACAGTTCCTAACGGACACCCACAGTCTTCTCCATGCACTCCAACGAACCATGGCTGACATCGGCACAGTCCTGCCGCAGAGGCAAGAACGACTGTCTAGTCAGAGTGGCTCCAGCAAGCTCGCCTGGGAGTTGGGACTCATGCAGAGGCTCATGGAGAACATGGAGTGGGCCAATGCGGAAAAAGCGGCTGCCACGGCTGCACACCAGCAAGAGATAGCTGGGTTCCAAAATGAACTCAAAACCATCCTCATGGCATTGCTGCCACAAGGCCGGGTGCTGGTGCATGCTGCTGCTAACACTACATCCACATGTCCGGCCCCTGAAGTGTCACTGCCACACAGTGCTGGAGAAAGGACAGCACCATCCACATGTGAGGCACATGAAATAGCAGAGGACGAAGATGCAGATGAATCTGCCCTCATGGTAAGAATGAAGCGGTAGCATTCATAGCCACCTCATGGCCGGTTACAACTTGGTTCTGCCATCTGCATTATCACCTTCCACTGTCACCCGATACACTCTGCAACACTCAACCTGGACCTCACAATGGCCTGCCATATTCTGTTTGATCGCCAATGACACAGCTATCAGACTGTGACTGAACTCTTCCACTTCCTTTGGACTTGCCATTCCCTGAATGGCTCTGGCTGGCCCACCACGGGCCAACATTTGAAAGTGGGGTTTGCATGGCCCTGTACTGATCTAGATGCAACACTCCACTGAATGTGCATTAAACATTCCTAATCACACAGATGAGTCATCTCTATAGTCTTTTATGTGTGGTAGTGTGGATGAATGTAGGGTCAGTGAATTCCTCTTATGTCCATGTGGCTCATGTCGTCGGACATGGGTCACAGGGTGACACAATGGCGATTGTCATCCGAGTGGCAGAAACGCAACAACAGTGATACACTTCCTTGTCCAGCCCAATACAGAACCACGCCCAGAACCCTGGGGTCATTGTTCAAACCCTTACGCTGGACTGGCATACGCCAGGCCAGCCCACTACACCTATGCTCCAGGGGTGGACAACAACGCCACATGTCCCTGGTCTTCCCTGTAGGGATCTGCTGCTCACAGGTCTAGTTGTAAGCATGCCACGGCCACTCCCTCACGGCTGGTGTACACCCACACCACACAGATCCAGCACACGTGTCACAGCACATGTGACCCTGCCAATAAAAAGGGCCGGGCGCACGTGCTCTACGGCATTTCCAAGCCCTCTTGGGGTGTATCCGTGTGGTGTGCATGTAGGCATGGGGGCCCAGGGGCCTACAACATCACATCCTGCAGGCCCGGAGGTGACATGATGGGGTCTGCACCACAATACCCAATCATAGAGGGTCCAAGACTGAGGGGGCACAGACTTGGTGACACCGGATACACAGTGGCTGGCACAGGCACAACGCCACGGGGCGGTGACTTTCGGTGCACTGAGTTAGTGGCACCTTAAGTGCTGAGCGGGTGTGCAGCCTGCGATGATGCCCCATCCCCGCGGTCTGGATGGCTCAGGTTTTGTGTGCACTGCTGGACCGCAGTGTAGCCCTGAGCCAGCGGGCAGTGCGGGCTTACCGCCGTATGGTGTCGCCTCCTGGATCACAGAGTTAGTGGCGCCTATAAGGCTGAGCTGGTGTGAAGCCTGGGATGATGCCGGGTGCACTGGTATGTCCTCTGCCATGGAGTAATCAAGACCCAGCACCAAATGTGAGACCTGGTGGCCTGGGGAGTGCAGCTGCATGATGTGGAGTGCCATGTCCGTGGGCCCCGGGCTTGTGGCTTGCAGCGGCAGGTGGTGGACCCACTTTTCTGCACGCCTGTGGCGGAAGGTGAGCAGTGAGGCCTGGGTGCGCAGGGGCGGGCATGCACTGCTGAGCAGCTGCAGGGGCTGGGGTGCAGCTGCCTGGGTGCGCATGGGTGGCCATGCACCGCTGGGCAGTGGGAGGGGCTGGGGTACAGCTGCCTGGGTGTGCAGGGGCGGGCATGTACCGCGGGTTGGCGGGAGTGGCTGGGGGCAGATCCCTGGGTGTGCAGGGGTGAACAGGCGATGATGTTGCGTGCAATTGTATGTACTTTGCCATTCTGGTATCTGGCCTGGGTGCGCAGGGGCGGGCATGCACTGCTGAGCAGCTGCAGGGGCTGGGGTGCAGCTGCCTGGGTGCGCATGGGTGGCCATGCACCGCTGGGCAGTGGGAGGGGCTGGGGTACAGCTGCCTGGGTGTGCAGGGGCGGGCATGTACCGCGGGTTGGCGGGAGTGGCTGGGGGCAGCTCCCTGGGTGTGCAGGGGTGAACAGGCGATGATGTTGCGTGCAATTGTATGTACTTTGCCATTCTGGTATCTGGACTCTGTTTCAGATGACGGGTCTGCCTCAGATGTGGGACCTGGTGAACTACGCTACATACCGGCACGTGGTTGGAGACACACCGGTGGCAGCAGGTGAGCAGTGTGGCCTGGGTGCGCAGTGTCAGCACTCTCCCGCCCTGTCCCTCTCTTCTGTTCTATAACTCTCTCTCCCCCTCTCTGTCCATCTATCTCTCTCTCCCGCTCTTTCTCTCTCTCTCCTTCGCTCTCTCTCTCTGTCCCTTGATGTGCGCAGGACACACCTTCTCATCATGATTTTTGTCTTGCAGGCTGTGGTGACCTACGGATTGTCCCGAGGGGAGCCGCCATGTGTCTTCATTTCTGTTATGTGTTTATTTTAATAAATTATCATTTGTTGCATCGAAGGTGAATGTGTGATGCTCATTTTTGTGACGACACCTGCATGTCACCAGATGTGATTGTGCAACACCATGCAGGTTATTTGGTACATGATTCCGTGTAGTTGATGTGGCATGTCCTTGGACAGGGTGCCGGGGAAGGGGGGACCTGGTGGAGGTGGCGGTGGGTGTTGTGGCCCTCTTGGGTGTCCGGCACGCATGTTCAGTGGCTCCATGACATCTGTTGTTCTTCAGGCTGGGCTCTCTTTTCTGGTGCAGGTTGTAGTCCGACTTTGCACCAGGTCGGAGCAGGTGTTAGTTTCCTTGTGCTAACATGCCTTATCGCCTGTTTTGTGATCATATCGCCGATCAGGCTGGTCGTTGAGAATTTTGAGGTGTGGTGTTGTCGCAGCTTTTTGCACGGAAATGCCTACTCTGCATCTCATTAACGATAGTTGCCGGGGTCATCTGTGGTGATGTTTTTTGAGGATGCTATCACAGGAAAACTGGTGATATCGGCTTGTGAATGGGGTGGTAAATTTATCACTACTTTGGTTGCGGTAAAGTGTTGATAACTCGGCGATAGCTCCTTGAGAATATGCCCCATCGTCTTAATCACAGGTGAAAAGCATCTGTATGCCGTCTGCATATGATACTATTTTTGCTCCATTGGGCTCTGTCGAAAATTCCAAGGGAGTCATATAGAGGTTAAAAAATTTGAGGCTCAAAATCGAACCCTGTGGGACCCCAACGTGTGTATGAGGGATGGAGGTAGCAAACGGCGAAGACCAGCCTGTTTGCTGACGGTTCTCTAAAAAAGAGGTGAAACATTGGAGTACCGTGCCCCGGAAACCGCACTCCTGGAATCTCTGCAGGAGCCGGTCATAGGGCACAGTATCAAAAGCCGCAGATAGGTCCAATAATATCAGCAAGGCCTTAATGCCTTTGTTCAAAGTTTCCTTAATGACCTCAGAGTCTTCCAGAAGCGCTGTTTCAGTGCTGAAATTTGCCCTGAAGCCAGACTGGCTTTGGTGAAGCACTAGTTTGGTTTCAACATAAGTGGAAGTGACGAGATGCACGTGTTTTTCCAAAGTCTTCGAGAAAAATGGATGAAGGGATATTGGCTTGAAATTGGAGGATATCTTGGGATCAGAAAGGGACTTTTTTAATAGGGGAGAATATTTGACTTCTTCCACCTGTACGGGACTTGCCCAATCTGTAATGAAGCGTTCCGAATCAGGTTCACCGCAAGGTTGATTATCTCCGCTATTGATGCCAGAAAGTTTGCTGGGTACGGGTCAGAAGGTGATTCCAGATTTAAGGGCTCTCATCTGTTCCAAAGATTTGTCCATGGAAATAGGCGGGAACTGTGTAAAAAGGGAGAGACATTCCAGACATTCACCCTGACCAGGGGCTGCCTGGGGAAAGAGTCCTGAATATTTTTAATCTTTTCGTGGAAATAGAAGTCCATAATTCAGTGGGTTTAAAAGGTCTAGCAACCACACTCAGAGATGAGAACTTTCTTACAATTATAAGAATATCTTTATTTTCATTAGTTGCCAATTCAATTTTAGCGGAGAAAAACATTTTTTTCTCCTCATATGCTATATTAAAATGAGACTTCAACGCCTGTTTATAGATTATTTTATCTTTCGTCAAAATTCTTGAGCCAAGCCCTCTTCAGGAATTTGCAGGTTCTCTTACTTTCCCTGAGGGCTTCAGTAAACCACAGGGCTGATAGACGGGCCACCTCAGCGAACGCGATGAAGGGAGTGCGAGGCGAGCTCCCAAGTGCGAAGCTGGAGCCAGTTCTCCAGACAATCAACATCAGTTTCAAGAGTCCCACTGAAAGGAATCGGGTGGTTGCTGAGGGCAGAGCTCAGGGCATCATTAAGTGGAAAGGTCTAAAGCTGTTCGGGCGGGACTTCCCCTGAGATTTAGGGTGGTTAGGTTCTTTCTTGATTGTGAAACCTAGAAGGGAGCGATCAGACCACACGAGGGGAAGAGGTAGGGCAGCTTCTAATATTATGAAGGAGAAAATCTGATCCAAGATATGGCCCTTCTCATGGGTAGGGTGATGGACATAGGGGGACAACTTGAAAATATCCAAGAGATTCCCATAGCCTAATGGACTCCTGTTTAGTAGGGTTGTCCACATGAATATTAAAATCACCTAACGCCAGACAGTGTTTGAATTTAGTGGCCAAAGGAGCAATCACATTGCTAATGGACTCTAGGAATCTGCCTGCGGGCCCGGGTGGTCTGTAAACTACAATGCCTGTGACTGATTGTGCTCAGATACACCCACATGGAAACCGAGGCTTTGGCATGTGCTACCTCTTCTGTGGGGACAGTCGTACATGAAAATTCATTTTTAAAAATTAAAGCAATACCTCCGCCAGTGCCTTTAGGCCAATCATTCCTAATGATATGATGACCAGGTGGGGAGGCCGAAGCAATAGTAAGGTTTGATCCTTCACTAAGCCATGTTTCTGTCAAAAACAGATGGTCCGGACTAGTGTCTTCTAGTATATCAAAGATTTGAGGGGAATGTTTTTTCATGGACCAAGTATTAAGGAGCATGGCCTATAATTCGCCCTTCTCCCCATGCCACCGGTCCTTTTGGAGTGCTAGATTGCCCTTGGCGCCCTTTCCATGCCTCGGTAAAAGAAGCAGCCCGGCTACACTTAACACATGTCAGCTCTTTAGGCTCTGAATAAGGAGGTAAGGGGGGGAGCAGCTCACATTTCTACCTATTTCCAATAGCCTCAGTCTGCTGTAGCACAAGCGGTGTCCGAGATCTAAAGATCTATGGGCAGCATGGCCAGTGCCGGTCACCTCCGGGACGCTGATGGGTGCTGACGGGCTTGCCTGCTGGATGCGCCGGCTGCATGCGCCCGCTGTGCGCGCCCGCTGCACGCACTCGCTGAGCGCGCCCACTGCGCAGTCGCAGCATTGTGTGATTTATGGCCGGAGGTGATAAGGAAACTAGAACACTGACCTCTCCTAGTGGTCCCACTCTAACAGGCAGCCACATGGTTGTGCATACAGTGAAGGGATAAACAAGATTGAAGAGCAGCTATTGATGTATTTTAAAATTTAACAAAGTGCTAAGTGCAATTTCTATTCGTTTTTAAAATCAATTCAAGTTCATATTCAGACAAAGTGCAATTTCGGTCTGTTTTTTAAAAATCAATTCAGATACACATTTACAAGATCAGCAGCAACTAGAACATTAAAACAGAGCTACAGCTAGTGGAGCAGCGTGTCACAATATATATATATATATATATATATATATATATATATATATATATATATATATATATATATATATATATATATATATTACCTACTGGCGATTGCCAGTAGGTAGTTATAGTTAGGATTTTTTTCAATGCAAAATCTCAAAATTCTATTTGGAATAACTTTGGCGCCGGTAGACGAATTTGCCTGAAAACTTCCTCAAATTTGCCTCGCGGAGCTCCGGTCCTTCCCTGAAAGTTTCAGGGGGATTCGTCAAGCGGGGGTCGAGATAAAAGGGGGGTCCCAAAACATGTTTTCCCCATGTTAATTTCCATAGGGCGGTCAAACTCACTTTTAGCCCAAACGGCTGAATGGATTTGCACCAAACTTGGCAAAATTGTAGGGACTGGTAGCCCGATGTGCCTTTGCTATGTCTCAAGATATGTGCTCCAGTGAATTTTGAGTAATTTAGGTTCAAAAAAATATATATATCTATGGCAGCGCCCCGGTATGCGCACCGGGGTGCGCCCCGGGCGCGACCCACGACTTGCGCATGGAAAGCTGATTGGCTCTCGGGTGTCTGTAAACATTCGAAACAGTCCGGAGCGGCCGCCATCTTGTGTCTCGGTAGGATCGAGACAAAAGAGGTGGCCAAAACAAAGGAGGAAATGACCATAAGGGGGCAGGGATAGACCCCCCACTGACCCCATAGGTTTGATGTGAGGGCTATAAAAGGCCCCGCCCCCCGCGGGGCAAAACATTTTTTTTTATTTTTTTTCGTTTTGCGCAGGGGGAGCGCCCGGTACGCGCACCGGGGAGCGGACCGGGGAGCGTACCATGAGGAAAAAAGAATGACAGAGTTTTTTTAAAATGAAGCCTTTTTTTTATAAATTTGAGGTAGTTCTAAAAAGAACTGTTTTTTTTCTTCTATTTGTTGTTTTATATATTTTTTAAATGTTTTTTGAACATTTTGTACTTTTTTTGGCTTTTCAAAACAGTTTTATATTTTTTTGTATTTTTTTAGGGGGAGAAACAAAAAGAAGGGCATTGAAACTGGCTCAACTGGAGCAAAAAACAAAAAACTGAAAAAATTACTTCTTTTTGGGGCACTTGTGATTGTCACCTGCAAGGACGATGAGCTTTACGCTCTTCTCACCATAGGCGATAAGCTTGCCACATTCAGTACAAGTGATTTTAAAATCAGCAAATCGTTGCTGAATACAAGGCATCATCTCTGATGTTTCTGGTCCCGATGAAGTAGGTTCGTTTCTTTGGGAGGTGGTCCTTGAAGACTGGGGGAGGTTACTGGCCAGTTCCCTGAGCTCTGCACGAGAATAGTTGTTAGGGTGCTTACCGATCATATGTCAAATCATGGTATTGTTACCAAAGGAATACTTTTTGTTTTGGTTGCCCCTTGAGAGTTGTTCCTTACAGATTAGGCAAGTTACCTTGGTCGCATTCACTTTTTTTTTACCCTCTGGGAATGAAAAAAACTCCCATACAATGTGTGACTTGGGCCTGTATGGGGTATTTTGTTCAGGCAGCCATCTTCTCCCATCCTCCTCTTCCTCCTCCTCTTCTTCTTGACCACCAATGTACTGTTGTGGTGGTCCTCTTGGTGGTTGTGGTGGTGGTGGTGGTGCAGATGCTCCAGCTGTTGCAGCTACAGTAGCCATTAGAAAGTACAAAATAGTTCTCTCTCTATTACTGAAACAGGTCTTCCTCAGTCAAAGGACAAAGTCCGAATAATGAAAAAAGGTGGGGTCTTTCATTATTTGGAAAAAAAAAGGCCTGAACCAATGAGAAGTGTTATTTTCAGGTCACAAGACCAGGGATTTCTTCATTATGAAAGTAAAACTGTTCTGCACCAATTAAAAGTGTTATTTTCAGTTCACATGACCGACGCGCTTATGCGACGCGCGCACGGTGCGCCCGGGGGTGCGCCTGGGGGCGCGCCCCGGGTCGCGTCGCGTAAGCGCATCGGAAGTTTACGCTGCGCGATCGTATTCGCTTGAGTGCTTCCGGGTGCGTTTACGCCGTGCGTATCACGCGGACTCGTCTACGCGATACGTCACAATCGTGTTTTTGTTTGCGACATTGGCGCTAACGGGACGCTTCCCTGCTGATGACGTCACATATTACATCACTCATGACAAATATTGTGAAAAACTGTGCACAAACTAAATATTAAACACTTAATAATTGGTGCGATACACCCTACCGGAGCCTGTGATTCGAAGTTGAATATTGATTTTGATTATCACAGGAGGTGTAATTTCTTTCCTACAAAGTAATATAGAAGTGATTAGCATTAAACCTGATTCACAGAATTCAAATCAATCATAGGCTTGACATAAAATACTATCAAAATATAGACAATATCCTACCCTAATATGTGGCAAAATTGGATATACTCCATTTATAATTAATTGGGAATAATCGTACGTACTCACCCAGCTTTATGTGGGAGTACGCCTCACCTCATCTAGCATCTGCTCAGTTGATGAGACCCGCTCTGTAACGTGGGTAGACAGAACAGTCACAAAGGAGTAGCATCCCCCTATGTCCATCTCCCAACTTATATACACATAAAAGCAACCTTGTGACTGAAAACGTCAGCTGACCATAGCAGAACTTCCAGACCCCACACATACTAGATTAATATAAAGGTAGACTAAACTGGGAACGATAAAGTTCGAAAATACGTTCCTCTTCTTCTACTCGCAAAAAGCCATATTTATATGGTCACTGTCCTACTTCGTTATAAATAGTAGTATACCAAATTCGGGGTTTTGAAGCCAATTGTCAAAGGAACATGAGATCAGTGATAGTCAAATCACTGTCGACATCGATGAAGCAGTTAGCCGCAGTTCCACAATCAAACATACAAACAGCTGCGCAGGCTAGCAACGGCCTAACCACCAGCGCCAACCACAAAATAAAGTAAAGGAGCAGCAAATGTCTGCTTCAATGTTCAATGTAGGCCCATGTCATCAGATTAACACAACACCCCAAAATCGACCGACTGAGTATTGATATTAAAGCCAAAAAGTGGAGCCAATGTGCCAAACGCCTGTTGCCTACCTGTCCATCGGTACCCCTCAATATAGCTGAGCTGAAGGGGAGGTAACTCGGCGTGCAGGCGGTGTTTCCTTTAATATGTTCACTAATTGGCAATAGGAGTACGTTCCAATATCACCTGATTATTTAGTATTGTTATTCTGCTCGTAATGTGCAGGCATGGATGATATTCCGGTCAAGAAAAGAAGGTAGCGCTGCTTCCCGGTGGAGGTCGAACTACAGCAGAAGCTGGGAAGTGTAGTTCTTTTGCTTGTCAGTGGAGAGACCTGCCAGAGAATTAGAAATTAAGAAATAAACTGGCAGAAAACTCCCGCAAGAGCCCCGTAAAGGTGTAATTACCCGTTGGTCTGCTCCATACACTGATCATCATGTTTAAAAAAAAACAGGGAAGGTAATTCCTGCTGGGTATTACTGTGCATGCATGCGGACGCAGAATAAACTACATCCACGACGGGGATTGTTTGCTTATCAGGTATTGTGTGCTCATTGGCGGATTGAAATACCAATACAATAGTCCTTCTTTGGCCAAGACTCTGATTGTATGCAACCATACTACCAGGCATTTCCCTACGACCAAGATTATTGAATATAAAGGGTGTTTCTATGTATTAATAGCTGAGTAACATGAACAGCAAGCTCAGTTATGTGCCACAATGGCTGGTGAGAATGTTAGCATAGGAAGGGTGTACAGAGGTGAGTGTGTATCTTAATTCATACATTGCCCACACTTGAGTTCTGGCCCCAAGGTGAATAATGTTGATGTATTTTACGAAAGGTTTGCTTCTGTCACACTATGTGCTCATTGTGAACCATCTAGTCGGGGAACATCACTTACAACGCATTTTTTACAACGCACTACCATTACATTGCAACCATTACAACGCATACCATTACAACGCATTGCGCTGGGGGGCGCTCTAGGATAGGGAATATATTTAATTTACTATCCAACACCTTCCCTGCTATCCACGGGGACTTGAGTTGGAATAGTAAATTAAATAATTCACTATCCAGCGCCTAAAAGCATTATGCGTTGTAATGGACTGCGTGGTAAAAACCGCGTTGTAAAGGCATGCGATGTAAAAGCATGCGTTGTAGTGACACCAATCCATCTAGTCACAATGCTAGCAAAAATATGTTGCGAGAGTACTGCTCTGGTCACAAGATGTAAGGTCTGAGAAACATGCCCTAATGGAAAACAGAGAGAGACATAGTACGTGGGTCCACTAAATAAAAATGACAGTTCAACAAAGGAAAATGATTGAAAAAGTCATAAGGTCACCCACGGAATCTCATGATTAAGTCCCTGGCTGTTACTTCTGAGTCTGTATATCCATTTTTGTTCTTTAACAAAGAGAAACCTTGTGATGTCACTAACATGTGATGGGATGAAAGGACGCTCAAGCAGTATCCACTTCATGTCTTCTGCCTTATGTTTATGGGTTAGGAAATGGTTGGTGAGACGTGTGGATTGTGTATTACATCTTATTGTGCTTTCGTGTAGTCATGCCAATGTACCTCAAAGAACATGGGCAAGTGATCATGTAAATGACTTTCTCCGAGTTACAGTTCGTGTGGGTGGTTAAGATCCAGGGTTTGCCCGTTCCAATGTCTACTGACTCTGTCTTATGCGTTTGGGGATATGCATTGCAAGTGCCACAAGGATAGTGGCGCTTACAACAGCAGGGAGGTCCCACAATATATTGGATGCCTCGCGAGTTTGTAGCCTGAGTCTGGTATGGACCAGTCTATCTCTCAGACTGGTGCCCTTCTTATATTAAAATAAGGGAGTCAGAATAGTGCTAGTTGCCACATTTAGGATTTTCCAGTGTCTATGCACCAGTTTCTGTACATCATTCGACAAAACACTGAATGTGTTGACAAAGGTCAACCTATCCAATGGTTCTTTTTTAACTGGGCCCTCAAGCAAGGCATCACAATTTTTATTTGCAGCCCTCGTCAATGCTTGTCGCACCAGGTGTTTTGGATAGTCTCACGCCTGAAGTTGATCTGATAGTGCCTTTGCGTGTTTCTCAAAAAATACTCTCTCTGAACAGTTTCTACGTATAAGTAGGAACTGCCCGACAGGCAAATTTTGACGTATAACCTTAGGATGATGACTTCCAAATGTGAACAAAGAGTTTTTTGCCATAGGCTTCTTGTAGAGATCACTCCCCAGCTTCCCACATAGTGGAAAGATTAAGATGTCCAAGAATGGTAGTTGTGTTCTACTGTACTCTACAGTGAACTTAAGAAACTGGTTCTTACTATTTAGCCATGCATGGAACTCCAACACTTCAACAGTAGATCCTCACCACATGACCAAAATATCATCCATGTATCTCTTCCACAGCAACACCTGATGGAAAAACTGGTTGCTGTGGTTGAGAACATGTTCTTGCTCGAACAGATGAACATAGAGGTTGGCTAAACTTGGCGCAAAAATGCTGCCCATCGATGTTCCGGAGATTTGTAAAAAATCTTCTCTTCGAATCTCAAAACGTTTTCCATCATAGCCAACCTCGCACATTCCATGATGAAGTGCTGCGGAGTGATGCTGTTCAAGTCCCTAGTGTTTAGAAGAAGCCTTACTGATTCCAAAGTCTCTTCCTGAGGAATACAGGTATAAAGTTACCTCCCCTTCGGCTCAGCTATATTGAGGGGTACCGATGGACAGGTAGGCAACAGGCGTTTGGCACATGCGCTCCACTTTTTGGCTTTAATATCAATACTCAGTCGGTCAATTTTGGGGTGTTGTGTTAGTCTGATAACATGGTGCTACATTGAAAATTGAAGCAGACATTTAACGCTCCTTTACTTTATTTTGTGGTTGGCGCTGATGGTTAGGCAGTTTCTAGCCTGCTCTGCTGTTTGTATGTTTAATTGGGGAACTGCTGCTAACTGCTTCATCGATGTTGACAGTGATTTGACTATCACTGATCTCATGTTCCTTGGACATTTCGGTTCGAAACCCCAAATTTGGTATACTACTATTTACAATGAAGTAGGACAGTGACCATATAAATATGGCTTTTTGCGAGTAGAAGAAGAGGAACGTATTTTGAAATTTATCGTTCCCATTTCATATAACCTTTATATTAATCTAATATGTGTGGGGTCTGGAAGTACTGCTCTGGTCAGCTGGAATTTTCTGTCACAAGGTTGCTTTTATGTGTATGTAAGTTGGGAGATAGACATAGGGGGCTGCTACTCCTGTGTGACTGTTCTGTCTACCCACATTACTGAGCGGGCCTCATCAACTGAGCAGATGCAGTGGTGAGGCGTACTCCCAAATAAAGCTGGGTGAGTACTTACGAATATTCCTAATTAATTTTAAATGGAGTATCTCCAATTTTGCCACTTATTAGGGTAGGATATTGTCTATATTTCGATAGTATTTTTTGTCAAGACTATGATTGATTTGAATTCTGTGAATCAGGTTTAATGGTAATCACTTCTATATTACTTTGTAGGAAAGAAATTACACCTCCTGTGATAATCAAAAGCAATATTCAACTTCGAATCACAGGCTCTGGTAGGGTGTATCGTACCAAATATTAAGTATTTAATATATAGTTTGTGCACAGTTTTTCACAATATTTGCAGTAGCGCAATTTACATCTGGTCCTGAAGAAAGCTTGGTGAAAGACACCTGTATGGCTGAAACATGTAGGCCAATTTTCCTCTATTGCTCAAGATAGTTATTCTTTCAAACTATCAGTATCTGGTTTTAATCTTGACACTAAGATAGCGTTCATTAAAGTCATGTGTGTCTTAGTAGTCAATTTTAACTTTTTTGCACTTTTTCTTTACACAATTTTGCACTGCAAATCATCAGCACCACTGAGAAAAATATAATAGTGGTTGGATTAATAACTGGTGATGACTGTAATGTAGCTGTCCCCCTGGATAGGTGTGGGCTACAACAGTCATTTAATATACAACCATTCCCAAGTGACAATGCTCCACCACTGTGGTGGGCTGATGGGATTTATTTTGTTTCAATGAATGGAGGTTTGTATTAACCCTGCCTTTTCTGTTTCCTTATCTTTCTTTGTCTTGATGTTAATAGACCGGTAGTTCCCTTTTTGTTGGTTCAGTTTTGGATTGGGGATAAGATATTGCCTGGTCTTTAAATATCGTTTCCCTAGGGCCCCCTTTTTGCAAAAAATGTTTATGTACACAGACATAACTTACCCACCACACCATAAATTCACACCCAGTAATGCAATTCACCACAACACAGAGTTTGGGCCCATACAAACTCTACAACCACTTGCAAATCATGAGGTCCTCCATTAGATCTTTGTAAGAGCTATAAGGGACTCACATAATAAGAGATGGAAGTCATTGGTTCATGAGGACATGTAATGAAGAAATGCCTATCTAAAAATATTAATCAATCACCATAACTTGTCAATAATATCAACAATAAAGAAAGGCAAACTCAGAATGCTTATCAAGTTACCTTTATCTAAACTTGAAAATGAATGGTCAATTCAAAAACACATTAGTATAATTTATTACTTGGTTATTTAAATGTATACAGGTAAAATCACAACACTATCACAGTTAAGGCAAATACATCATAAATCAATTGCCTGGCGTGAGGGTAGAGAGAGAGAAAAAAAAGAAAATACATATTGCAATTACAGTATGCAATTTCAGGAATCATACAAACCAAGATTTGCTTGTAGATTATCAGGACAGAGACGCGAGATGGTCTAGAGGACAACGTCCAATAGCCAAAGTAATTAACCCTTCAGCCAAAAGGTTTAGCCTGCTCAACTTCACCAACCGATGAAGTGCAGAGGGGAAAACAGGAAAGTTCAGTTCAGGGAAATTAGAGTTCGGACCAACAGCATGTCACACCCAAAAAATTACAAGGAAAATAGCTGCACACATCCTTTTGCCACGGGGCAAATAAACCTTAAAGGTCCATAGTTCCTACCCACAAAGTATCTTTGCACAGATTTGAACAGTTTCTATTGGTTGGGTACCATGGTGTACCATGGTGTGATCATGGTATTATCATTTCTTCAGCCCAAATCGTCCGGAATACCTTCGTTCTTTTGTCTACAGTTTCCAAAAATATGCAATATTATTTCCACCTCAGAAGTATTTATTTATTTATTTTATTTATTTATTTAGAGAGTTTTATATACCGCTACTGGACCCGAGGGGTAGCAGCGGGGATCCTTGGGTAGAGAGTTCCAAATCGTAGGGGCATTACCCGAGAATGCACAGGATTGGGCTTTTTTGCATTTGAGTTTGGGCGGGATTAGGAAAAGGGAGTAAGTGCTCCTAAGGGACTTAGAGCACCCAGCTTTTTGTAATTTGTCAGCTAGATAAGAGGGGTTGTTTAGGTGGAGGGCTTTGTGCGTGATACATGCAATCTTGTATGTGGATCTTCCTTCGATTGGGAGCCAGTTGAGGTTTTTAAGGACAGGAGAGATGTGGTAGAATAAGTCTGGCGGCGAGGTTGAGAACACATTTAATCGGTGCCAGGTGGATTTTAGGGGTGCCAGCGAGTGTTGCGTTACCATAATCAATTTTAGACAGGACAAGTGATTGGACAACAATTCTAAAGTCATCGGCTGGAATAAAAGGTTTCATTTTTTTGAGGGGATGAAGGGTGAAAAGGGCATTTTTGTAGCATTTTTAATGAGTTGGATGAGATTCAGGTTTAGATCATTGCTGATGCCTAGGAATTTGACAGAGTTCGAGGTGGAGAGGGGGCAGTTGAGAGCTGTGATATCGTTGATCCAGAGTTGAATAGGGAGAGAGTTGCTCTTGGGACTAAATAGGATGATTTCAGTTTTTTTAGGGTTCAGTTTGAGATGATTGAGGTGGAACCAGGCTTGAGCTTTATTCAATGTGTCGTTGAGGTGAAGGATGTCATTGTGGGATTTGATCTTGTAGTAAAGTTGGGTGTCGTCGGCATAGAGGTGGTAGCATATTTTGGCTTGATGAGGGTGGGTGGTTCCATAAATAGATTGAATAGGGTGGGGGAGAGGATAGAGCCTTGTGGAACACCAATTGAGACCGGTTGGGGTTTGGAGAGGCATTGGCTGAGCTTAATTTGTTGGGATCTGTTTTGAAGGAATGAGGAGAACCATTTGAGTACGGTGCCCTCAAGACCAAAGCGAACTTTAAGGGTGTTCAGAAGGGTGGGATGGTGGACAGTATCGAATGCCGCCAAAAGGTCAAGGAGGATTAGTAGAGAGGATTCACCTCTGTCTAGAGAGCGGTGAATGTGGTCTGTAATGTTGAGCATGGCCATTTCGGTACTGCATCCTTTTCTGAAGCCCGATTGGAGCATGTCAAGGAGATTGAAAGAGACAATATGGTTAACTAGTTGGGAAAGGACACATTTTCCAGGGCTTTTGAGAGGAAGGGAAGGTTAGAGATGAGGCGTAGGTTGTTGAGGTCATTGGGGTCGGCGGAGTAGTTTTTGAGGATGGGAGAGATTTGACCTATCTAAAGAGAGGCGGAAACACAGCCTGTGGAAAGAGAGGAGTTGATGATATTGGTCAAGAGCGGGGCAATGATGTGCTTGAGTTCTTGGACCAGGTGAGAGGGAAGAGGGTCTTTAGTGTGAGAGGATGGTTTGAGTTTTGAGATGATGTTGATGATAGCTGTTTCAGAGACAGGGGAGAATTTGCTCCAGGAGGCATTGTTTTTAGTTTGGTGGTGTATGAGAGTGGAGACTGGGAGGGGGGAACTGAGATTGATTGAGAGTTGTCTTGAAACGGGGGAGAGGATGGGGAGCTAGTGCTACGAATGTTAGGGAGGGGGTGTAAGAAGTAAGAAGTACACTTGCAACTTAACATGTCCACACACTCGCTTCCGAGTTAGCTTGCAACAAAGTTGACACAGTTTGTTCATTGAGAGAGGATATTCAAACTGTAGGAGGAAACTTTTAGCAATAATACTCATAGCTAAAACAATAAGGTCAGCATTTTAGTGTGTTTTAAAGGAAATAATGAAGGTCAAAATACATTTGTAAGATGTACCATGGAAAAGTCAAAATACATTATGAGGCCTACATAAAAACCATAAAATCTCCATTTTCTAAAGTAACATATTAACATTTAAGCATTAGAAGAAATATTAAATGCGTAAGAAAATAATATAAGATCACTATTTCATATTTGCTTTTAAGCAGTCAAATTATTTTCCATTAATATATGAATAGCTTCAGATTTTACTAATTGAGAAAACATAGCAATTAACATTTCATTAAAGAAACATTTCCAAATCATATTTATACTAAAAGTCAAAGTGCATTGTTACTTTACATTAATATCATAACATATTAATAGTTTTTCTCTCTCTGTCTTGAATGACTTGATCTCAAACCAGTTTGTGACCCTTCTGCATAATTTTACGATGCAGTTTTAAACCTCTCAATGTTCAATGAGACACAATGTTAGCCATGTTTCTTCAGTATGTTTGAGTAAATCACACACAATGAGCAGGATTTGATCAAGCAAAGCCATTCTTAAATAATCATGTCCATCACAGGCATGGCAGCTGGAACAGCCCTCACTGGGGTTGCTGTTATGTTTCGCATAACGAACTGTTAGCTGTCTGTATAGTTTGACTAGACCGAAGTATAGCACATGGAGCTCTTCAGCTGTTAATGGACCTAATGTTGGGTATGGTGTATAGCTGGCTAGGACTGGGCAGGTTGCTCCTTCATTACTGAGGGGACACAGTCTTACATTGTTTAGCACATCTAGTAAGCTGCTTTGGAACCGATTTGTATGTTCCTGAATTGTTAATGATATTTCTAAATCTTCATAGGCTCTGTCTTGGTCTGGTGTAGCAGCTGTAGTGTAGTGTGAAATGTTTGTGTCTTGGCAACTGCTGCCGAAAATGAATACCTCTGTTTTTTTACGCTCCGTGGGCCTCTACCATCTCCACATGTGAGAGGGAGCCCTTGGTGTTGTAACATTTGTATTAATGCACACCTGCAATTAAGTGGAATAACCACCAGTACTGCTTGCTCCTTATTTGATGAATGGAATTCAAAGAAGGGAAAAACTATAGTGGGGCGATCTTTTTCTTAAAGGTTCAAGCTTGAACAACCTACATCCAAAAATAGGTGTTTTCTATTTAGCTGAGGAGGGTTAATCCCTCACACCACAGACATCTCCGTATAAGGTAACATGTGGGTCGGGGTACACGTTACAACTATGCAGGAGACCCTTAAAATAAGTACCTGACCTAGAATGTTGGTGGTGACATATCGTATAGTTCCTACAGATGAAGAAGGACTGTGCATGCAGACAACATAAACGTCTCAATATGGGGACTGAGTCAATCCATACCATCAGAGTATGTTGCTCCTATTCCTAGCTAGTACACAGCGCCCAATACAAAACCCTAACCATATCAGGGAAACGGATGGAATCTGCAACCTCAGAACATGTCCACTCAAATTATCCAAGGAAATAGTGGAAACAGATCTACCCTTTCATTGTTACTTAGGCATGCCCAGAGAGAGACACAAGAAACATGCAAATCAACTTTTCAAACATTTATTGAAGCAAGTGTATCCTTGTGTAAAAACATGAGCTGCAGTTGTTAGCAGGAGGAATGACAATATTGTGTATTTGTATGATTATATGATAATAAATATGTGACTGCTCCTACCCTAATCCTATCTACACTATTGAGAGCATGGTGAGACTACCCTCTGCCAGATCTCTTGGGACAACTACACTCCCTATACCTATGTATGATGTATCAGGAAATCAGTTAGGTGTAGAACAGGCCGCCATCCTTCGCCGGATAGAGAATGGAATCGGTAGGGCTGCATCTCAGTCACAGCGTCCAGGATAATACATAGAAGTGGTCCTCTGGCATGCAACACTCAGAGGTGGTTTGTATAATAAAAGCACAATTGCAATTGCACTGTGTCATAAATACAGTGCTCATATGTTTGTTTGTCTTTGCGACTTAGAGCTGTCTGTAGCGGGAAAATTAAAACAAGAGTATTGTACTCAATCAGCCTCATGCATCGTTCTTGTTCCTAGCCTTGGATGGAGTGTACTAAACAACATGATAATGTGCCTGTTGAGAAATGCACTGCCCACAGAACTATTTCTAAGTATGCTATCATGTACGTGCAAAGCATGTTAAATGTCCCCATTCAGAAAAGATGTAAAGTTTAAACGTGTAACTAAAATGGCTATTTGTGCTCAGGCCCCGTTGAACATTACAACAATCCTAGATGAGAAGCCCAACAGGATTGCTCAAGTCAACACAGTGTGCACCTCCTGCTTCCACATCCTATGCATGCTAGAAAGATCTTCAAATGGTTTCCTCGGCCACCAGACGGACTGTTACACAAGCACTCATCACCTGCAGGCTGGACTACAGCAACACTCTCTATGCCGGATTCTTTAAACCACTCCTACACAGACTCCAGAACACATACTTGACCTCCCATGCCCCACCCACATCACACCACACCTCAAGAAGCTTCATTGTCTTTCCATTCACAATCTCAGTCGATTCAAATTTCTCATGCACACATAAAAAGTTCTACACAACACCGGACCAGAATACCTGAACAGCAGCACACACTTTCACCAACCCACCAGACACCTATGCTGTACCTCTCACACTTGCACACATTTCCTGCATCCATAGAAGTAAAAAACTGGAGGTCTCTCATTTTCCTACATCGCACCTAAGACATAGACGACCTCCCTCAACACAACAGAGTCTCCTCCTCACTTCTTGAGGTTAGTAAGAAGTTGAAGACTTAGCTCTTCATATAAGCATCTTGGGGACCAAACACCTACACACCTGCCTAAGTGCTTGGATACCCTCTCAGATGATTAGTGCACTATGCAAATCAATATAACATAACTTAACAAATGCAGGGGCACAGGCACTGCTTTCTTACAAGGGACTCACATGAATGGGGACAAGAGCGTTGCCCCGCAGTGCAAATGGAGGGTCAGATATTTGTAACCACCTATTATCGCTTTCCCCTGAGGGGGGTTATGATATGGGTCAGGTTAGGTGTACTGCTTGTGGCTACTAGCATCAGGATTGATAAAGAGGGTGGGTATGTTATTCTCTCTGGCAAATTGGATGGTTTACGCATTGTGATGGGTAACATTTTTGCCCCAACAGGCCAGATACATTTTCTTTCATCGCTGTCCCCAACCCGCCCATGAAACAGCTCAATCTCGGTGCTTCAGGGAGGCAATTCCAATTGAGTAGCAGACGTGTACCTTGATAGGTCTGTACCCGCCCCTTGTAGGCACCCCGACTGTTTGCCCTGCAAGGAAATTTCAGACCTGGAATGGAAATTGGGTACTTTGTGAGTCCATTAAACTTTGAATTGTGGTGCAGAAGGAATGCTCCTCCTACTCCCCGCTCCATGACCTTCATGCTCATCTGGACATGCTGGTCTGCTACCCAGGTGTGGTGGAACAGGTTGCATAGATGGAATATCTGGGGTGTGCATACTAAGAACATAACCCACATCATAGTTCACAGATCAGCTGCATTCACAAAAGCAAGTGTGTAGGAAGTTAGAAAGAGTCTGGAGAACCACACACACTGAGAAGGACAGAAAGTATTACTACCTCTCTTTGACTAGCTACCACAAAAACATAAAATCTGCACATAAAATACATATAGGTGATATATGATTAAATCATGATGACGGGAAATTTACTGAGCAATTCTGTGTCCTTGCATACTCCTAAGTTGTCTAACCCTGTGCTGCTCAACGATCTCCCTGCCATCACTATAACCGAGGTTGAAACATTGATGTGCCAGATTAAATCTGGTTCTCCGTCCGATTACATCCCCGCTAAAGTCATCCCATCCCTGGCCAAACAACTTGACCCTATGGTGCAGTCCCTTATTAACCTGTCCCTCACAGAAGGTCTCGTGCCGCAGGAATGGAAGGTGGCCCAGGTGAGACCCATTTGTAAGAACTCCAATATTCCATGGACAGAATTGTCGGATCTCAGCCCCATCTCACTTCTTCCATATCTGAGCAAGCGAATGGAGAAAAACGTTAACACCCATTTGTCGAATTTTGTCAAACAGACTGGATGTTTAGACCATTCCCAGTCTGGATTTAGGCCAAATTACAGCACCGAATCTGCACTTCTTTCAGTGACTGACAACATCAGAATGTCCCTAGATAAAGGACATTCTATGATTCTGGTGCTGTTGGACCTTTCCGCGGCGTTCAACACAGTTTCCCATAGTGTCATGCTCAGAAGATTGGAAGAGGTGGGGCAAGGGGGGTCGGCCCTGTCATGGATGAGAAGTTTTTGTCTGGTCGCTCGCAGAGTGTCAACATTGGCCCGTATCGCTCGGATCCCATGGAACTGACCAATGGGGTGCCACAGGGCTCTTGCTTGAGCCCTACGCTATTTAACATTTATGTCGCCCCCTTGGCCAGTCTTCACAGGACATACGGGTTAATTCCTGTTTCATATGCCGACGATACACAGCTCCTCTTTCCATTCAGCAAACTTACAACTGCGGTCCAGCGGGCCTTCTCTGATGGAATGCGAGCTGTAGCACAGTGGAAGGCAATTAAGTTTCTACAATGTAATGTGGAAAAAACAGAGGTGATGCTTTTTGGCGAGGCCCCTCTTCTGTGGACTCCTAAATGGTGGCCATCAGATCTGGGCTTCAACCCTGTCCCCAAGCTTGTAGTAAAAAACCTAGGTGTCCGGTTAGATCAAGCTCTTAGTTTAAAAGAGCATGTGACTCAGACAGCTGGCTCATGCTTCCATTTAATAGGAATGCTCCGGAGAGTCTTTCCGTTACTTCCGGATTCTACCCGGAAAACCTTGGTTCAAGCTTTAGGGCCAGATGTAGGAGCCCTAATACCGGTCGGAAACGACCGATTTCGGGAGTTTCCGACCGTATTAGGGTTTTCAGATGTAGGGGCATGTTATTTTAAGAATCAGTAATTTTTCCGATTCAGTAAATATACCGATTCTGTAAAATACCGAATCGGTATATTTACCGAATCGGTAAATCCATATGTAGGTGACACTCCTAAGACTGCCACAGGCCCTTAAGAGTCGGTATTTTACCACACAATCCTATTGTGGGGTAAAATACCGAATTCAGGTGTGAATGCACATCTGTGCATGCACACCTGTGCAATGTGACACACAGACATGCCCTAAGTATAGATTGGGAGAAGTGCAAGTGCTGGTTCTGCAACTGTGGACTGACCTAGCCACATTTCAGTAAGCCACAATACATTGAGCAGGTGCTCTTGGATGAAATTGAAAAATATATTATTTTTCAAACCTTTATTTTTTCATTTTCTTTCAAAACAGTAAACATGACTTTCACTGGAAATTAACTGTGCAGTCAGTATGTTCCTCAACTAGGGTCCCAATGCCCTACAAGTAGGGCATAAGAAACATAATTGTGTATACAAAGTCCACAAGTTAGACTAACTTATGCATTGAATACATCCACACTAGTTGACCATATCAGATGACAGCAATGTACCCAATCTAAGTGTTAAACAACCTGTTCACCTTGGTTAAAGTCAGAGTCTGAAGTTCCATATGCATTAAATTTGTCCAGCAGCTGCCTCCAAGCAGCTACTCTCTCAGGGGCCTTCTCATCAGTGTGGGAGATGCGTATATGGTGCTCTTCAGCAGTCCCCACACTGACACATCTTGTGTCCAAAGGTCTATACTTGGCAATCAGGACTCCAGCCAGCCTATGGCTATTCTGCACTATGCCAGGAGCAATGGAAGTTGTTAAAATTTGTAGGGCATTTTGCGTTTTCAGGGTCTCTTTACTATCCCCAGCAAGTATGCTGCCGGAGTGCAAGGGATTTCAATGCCTGTGACTTCTTCTACTCTAGGGACCATCTCCTTCCTGAAGTTTAAAAAGTCAGGACAACACCATGCTAAATGCAAAAAGAAGGTGGCGCCTTCTTCCCTTCAGCGAATATTTTTTGCTGCCCAAGTAGGGTTTATCCTGTGAAGCCTGGCAGGAATTATGTAGGAGTCATGTAGAAAATTGAAGTGCAACAGTTTTAAATCAATAGTTACATGACACCCACTGCACCAGACCACACGCAAGATCCCAGTCTGAGTCCTCCATTGGATCGCCCAGATCGGCCTCCCATGCCACCTTCCCCCTAAAGGGAATTTTTGTGATATCCTCCCTGAGAGCTTTACAGAAAAGTGGAACAAGGTGTCACCCTCAACCCACCTGATCAAACCTCCCAGTGTATGAGAAGGCCGCAGAGCTTCCGGGTGGGTATGACAGATTTCCCTGGATGTCTTCTCCAGTTTGGTGTAAGGTAGGAAGTGACCGTGGCCTGCATCGGAGGTTTCCCTTGCATTC
Organism: Lissotriton vulgaris; assembly: GCF_964263255.1. Classification (NCBI taxonomy): domain Eukaryota; kingdom Metazoa; phylum Chordata; class Amphibia; order Caudata; family Salamandridae; genus Lissotriton; species Lissotriton vulgaris. The sequence continues at coordinate 687,409,360 of NC_141687.1, read as the reverse complement.
TGAAATGTTAGTAAAACCTCTCCCAGGTAAAATTCCCCCACTAAAAGTCATCCCCTCTCTCTCCATCTTTCCATTGACATATCTTGATCTATGGATCGAAAGGATTCAAGGTTCCAGATCTGCAGCTCTCTCTCAAATGGGGCCCTGCATAGTACCTTTTTCACCCAAAATTCCCACACCAGAGCTGTGTGCTGTATCAGGTACTGGATCGGGTCACCAGTATGGCCACCTCTCATCGCAGGCGTGCCAAGTTGCTCTTGCCAATCATACCCTGCAACAGCTATTTCTCCCAGTTATCTGTGTCTGGTAGTCATCGAGCTGCATGCTGAAGATGTGCTGCGAAATAGTAAAGCTACATATCCAGCAACGCTAGCCCCCATCCTTCATGTTCCTTTTGAGTACCAGCTAGGTGACATGACTACGCTTCCTAGCCAACACCGGAGAGATTAACAAGCTATTGAGATGAGAAAAGAAGTCTATCACAACAGGGAACAGTGAGTTCTGAATAAGGTAGAGGCAACGAGGAAGAAAGATCGTCTTGGCAACAGCTGCCTGTCCGATCAACAACAAGGGCAGCCTCTTCCAAAAGTCTTTCGACCCAGTCAGGCCTCTCCACCCTGTCCACACTGAGGTATCTGTTGGTGTCCTCTGTATGTGCAACTATCAGCCCCAAGTAGTGAAAACTCGTCCCTTCCCAGCAAATCCCGAGGTCAGGTAAATACTCAGGTGGTATGATGGCCAAAATAAAAAATATTAGCATGATGGCTAACTAAAAAGCGGCAGTTAGTGCTAAATAATTTAAAGGAGGTGGGATGGGAGTTCATGTGCTTGGCTGAGGGTATAGCAACACAGCATGTGTTGGGGTTAAAATGCAATTGATGTACCTTTTTCTTAATCCAACAGTGCAACCAATTATTATGTGGAACTTGCCTTAGGGAAAGAAGAATGGATGAGAAGTAGACTATCTGTTTCTAGCAGAATCTGAAGGGTTCCTGGCCCCTGACGCCATCTAGATCAATACGGGTGCAGACACCAGCAGTGCGTTCCCTGAGCATCCACACACTGGAGCTCTTTTTAAGCTCAATGTATTGATTGTCATGTGGTGGCCAACTAGACTGCTAATAGGAAATGAACTAGCGGCCTCACCAAGATGGCAGACCAAAATTATGGATAGAGTAGATTCAGGTAAGTGCAAATACAATGATTATTCATGAAATAGCCCACCCTCAATTTGGTTTTGTAGTTTTAAAGTGCAATTTCAGTCATATTCAAAACACAGCCCACTCTCCTCAATTTCTAGTAGAGATGATGTGAGCGATGGTGCAGGATAAGCGATGGTGCAAATGGGGCACACTTCTGTACTCTGATGCATGAGCACGGGTTCACAGAGGCTGGTATGTATCCGAACTAGTTGTGGAGCACGAGATAGCTCTGTCTGCTGTCCCTGATGCTATTCGTGCTAGCCGTTTGCCAGCATAGAATAGAGTGAGGGTCGGGGACGGGGCATCTGCATGCAGGATGGCGAACATTACATCTTGTTATATGCAGATGATAGACTGCTGTATATGCAAGAAGACTGCACAGGGACACCATGGGAAATTGTGGTTCTGTCCTATTTGGGTGAGGTGGCTAGACTTAAAAACGGAATTAATATATGTCTCAACCTAGTGGTGGAGTCTAACATATAGATTATGACACCAGGGATGGTAATCTTAGGAGTGGTTTGCGGGAATTATGGGGGAATGTAGCTTTTTGGTGCACACTGCAGCTGCTCATTATGGCTAGAATAGCATTAACAAAGATGAGCATCTTGCTATGGGCATTTTACAAACCAACTGGTCTGGATCCCATCAAGCTGTTTTCTGCTCCCTCAGCACCATACTTTGTGAGATGATATGGGACAGAAAGTGCAATAGGGTATCTCTGAGCACTCTGCAATGACCATAGAGGAGTGGTGGCCTAGGGGTACTACACTGTGAGCTCTATTACTTTGCAGCACAGCTGCAGTGGTTTGCCCACTGACTGGTTGGCTTCAACAAGCCCAAAATGGGAATATTCAGAGATAAAAGCAAGAAGGGAGCCCCCAAAGTGCTGCTCCTGGGAGGGAAGCTATGCCCCATAAAGAAATAGAGGCTGATGGCAGTATATCGCCGATGTTGGAAAGGTGCACTTGAACATATAGGCAGGCACTCGTTATATGCACAGGAGATACCACTCATGGGGTTTCTTATGGCTAGGGGGGGCTTCTTCACTGCTCGACTGATGCCGAAGTGGATGGTGGAGGATCTGATAGTGCTAGGGCAATTGCTACAAAGACATACCTTTCCCCAGCTTGGCCACCCGAGTGGAGGAATATCACCTCAAAGTGCACAGTTTCTGGTCTATGGTGCTTCAACTCGAGCACTGCATCAATTCTATGCAAATCTTGGCCGGGAGGTACCCACACATGGCATCCTACAAACAGCGTTGTCCTTTGGGGCGGTCGCCATCTTAGCTTTTGGCTATATTAAAATATGGTCGACATAGCTCAGAATGGCTTCATGAAAGCCCGCACCAGATGGGAGATCATAGTAGGTAGATAATTGAACACCACCTACCTCACACCTCACCACCTGAATCTTATGTACTATACCGCAAACATAAGCTTTACCAGATAAAACTTACTAGATGCATACTTTGCCCATATTGTCTGGGGCTGTTCAGTGATTGCACACTTTTGGGAACTGATGACTGCCAACTTAGAGCGTATATTGAACCGTCAGGGCTTATGCATTGTGGAGATTGTCTCCTGGGCTCATACAAAAGAGAGGCGGCCAAGAAGGCAGGAAACACATTTCTAGACTTGGCACTGGGCATAGCCTGCAGAGATATAGCCAGACACCGAAGTCGCTAGACGGTCCACCACAGATTCGGTGGAAAATTTAGATATTGAATTGGGCGGGAGCAAAGACAATGGCAGTACTACAACTTGAAGACTACAGAGGGCTGCGTAGAAACTCTAGGTGAATCCGTGGTAGGCAGGTTTATGGACATACAGGAAGTGGGGGTTTAAGAGTGGTATCCCTGATTGGGGAAGCAAGTAAATAAAAGGGCCATAAGAATGCTAACCGTTTGATTGATCAACATAAAAAGCTCCAAGTGGACACCCCAAGAGCCATAGGTCTGCCACTATCACACATGCAGATGCACTGCCCACTACCCAACACTCACACAGTATATTTAATACCAGAAAGGCATCCTAGAGGTTAGTCAAGGCTGGGACAGTTGCTGAGTTACATTGTTGAAGAAGCAACAACCACTGCTGTACCTGGGTGAGGAAGGCAAATGCAATGATAAGCAACAATGTTTAAGGCTGGGACATATAAGAATGCACTTTACTGCTACCGAAAAATACACAAAAAAACCTAGAAAAAAGTACTTTAGTGAGTAGCAAAATGAGGGCTGCCAGCCCACAGTATTATTTAATGTATACTCCCTGGGTGCATGTAGTACCATTTACTAGCAACGTACACGTATTATAAATGTGCCATTTAGGTGTAAGCCAATTTTACCATGTTTTAGGGAGAGACCACAAGCACAGTGGTACAGTGTGCAGAGTCCTAAAGCCACCAACAACGACTTCAGCAAAGAGGAGGAGTAAAAGCAAAAGGTTTGGGGGAATACCACACCAGGAATGTCAGGTCTTACAATTTCCATTTTGTTTCTCAGTTGATAGCATAGTCTAAAGACACGCTTAAAAAGTATTGTTTAAACCAATACAGTGAAAATAAAATGCATTGCATTGCCGAAGATACATTATTTCATTTTTATATTGATCACAAATTTTTGTCGGTGAAGCACAATTAAAAGATACAAAGCAAGATGATTAACAAAGCTCTTAATGACCCGTTGGGCCACAGCGAGGATCCTTGTGTACCTTCCCCTCAAACACAGACTTAGCTTACAGGGCGGTGATGAGCCGCCGGCTGAAGACGTAGCCGAGGCATCTAATGCAGTGGCTGCTGGCCACATGGAGACCCACCCAATTGCTGGTGCCCAGGACGGGGGAATGCATATTGCCAAAGGGACTTAGTGCACCAACCGCTGAAGGGCATGAAATGACGAAGAGAGGGTGCAATGCGTAGGAGAGCAGGCACCTGCCTGGATCCCAGCCTGTTGCTCCCATGGTGAGACCCCAGGGCCTGCGCGTCCCCAAAAGAGGAACACATCAGATGGCTCCTCCTTTTCCCTTTGGGTGGTGGAGACACCATTGCATGGACTGCACTGCATCCACAGGCTGCCCAATATGAAGCCTAGAACACTGCTGACTCTCCCCCTGGTTGCCCATAATGTTTGTCTCCTGTACTGTGGCCCCTTTTCCCCCCAGGAAGGGCATGCACCAACACCAATAAGCGTGGAGGACTCACCCCTGCTGCATTCTAGATCTTGGTCCTATACAGATGTGCGATTGTAGAGACTGCCAAACGAGCCCAATTGGCATCTGAAGGCACACCTGCAAGGAAACACCTGGCCCACAGCCACTTAGGCTTGAGACGGTACCAAGCCCCTGAAGGGTCTCTCTGTGCAGTACCAAAACAGACTTGTTTCCTGTCCGGGGGTGGTGGCTGAGGCCTTTGTCTCCTCTTGGACCACAGTCCTCAACAGTTCACCTACCAAGCGAACCACCTGTTGGTACAATGGGGAACACCAGATTGTCCAGGTACCCCGGTGGTGGGCCCCCAGTCTGGCCCTCACACCACAATGCTCTACATAAATGAAACACAAATTGAGGGCGATGATCCTCCCATACGCTGGGGGGGGGGGGGTCCCTAACAAGCGGGGCCACATCCTAGAAGGCATCACAGCCATGCGAGAGACACTAAAGGCTAAGATTGTTTGGATGGCGATTGACATGAATATCCCATATGACGACACACATTAAGTTAGCAAACAAGGTGAAATCTAATGAGACTGTCATTCAGGTGGTGCACCCTAATGTGGAGGAGCTCCAAAAGCAGGTGGTGTCCCTTACCACGAAGGTTGTACGGTTAGATTAGCGGGCAGAAGAAACAAAAGGCCACAGCATGTGCAAGAATATTAGAGTGGTTGTATGCCAATAGGAATGGAAAGATATGGTTGCATTTCTTGATCAGTGGCTCTGCAAAGATGTGGCACTACATGGCTTGCCCCAATTCTTCGTACTGGAGAGAGTTCACCGAGTATTGGCATGACCACCACCACAGGGCGTGAAGCCTCGTCCTGTGGTAATGCGCTTACTTCACTACAGAGACAGAGAAAACTGCTGCACACAGACCATGTGAAAGGCCCCTTGAGAATTGGAAACATTGACGTTGCCCTCTTCCTGGACTCCAAACTGGTGATTCAGCGAAGGAGAGCCTATTACGCGGAGGTGAAATGCTTACTCTGTGACCTGGGTACCCAATACAAGCTGTTGTTTCCGTCTCACCTTAAGATTTCATCTGATGGTCATACATTCTTCTGCAATACAACAAGGGAGCCATGGGCCTGGATGAGTGTCACCACGTGGGGAGGGGGACGCCCCAGGGCTTACCACCTCAACAGCAACTCTGCAAGTGAAGACGCAGAATGCGCTCCTTGGAAGGACACCTCACACAGAAACAGATGGACCTAGCCATATCCAGAGGGGATGCTTTGAAGCAGCTATCTAGCTTGGTGGTGCATCATGCTCGGTATCAGGGGGCCAAAGATCTGTCACGTCCTGCATTTAGGGCCCACTCCTTACACCTCGCATGGCTGATGACCACTGAATCCTGGTAGTCCAAGCTGCAGTTCTTGTTCCTTGCAGTGATCTCTGAGGCACGGGGCCATGGTCGAAGGCCGCTCTGCAAGCCCCCCATGTTTTCTTTGCCAGCTGGAGCTCCAATACTTTGCCTGAAGTCATCGGTCAGTGTAGGGAAAACTTGTTTCCAACTGTTTGGAGGTGGCATGCCCCTCACATCGGATGCATGGAGTGTCTTTGCACTGGGTAGAGACTGCTGCTCAAATTGTTGGTTTGTTGGAGTTTGGGCGCCTGACGATTATCGCTGTGCACCAAGTGGGTGGAAAAGGGTATTGAACTTTTCTCACAAAACCTATTGGGGACCACTGACTCATGACTGGGCAACACTAGGCTTCATTTTACTGACGCCGTGGCTTGGGGCAGTAGGTGGGACTGCATTGAGTAGCCAGGTGGGGCACATTAACCACACAAATTGTCTGATGACCACACAGATCCCCTGTCGACAGTTTTCACCTGGAATGTTAAAGAGATGCACTCTGCCCACAAATGTCACCTGATACACTCTTATCTGGTAACAAACATTACCTTCTTTCAGGAAAACCACTTAGCAAGGATCAAACCAGCACATTTACGTAGGAGGTGGCGGGGTCTGGGCTTCACCACAAGTTACTCCTCCTTCTCCAGGGACACACTCATATGGATCCAAGTAGCGGTTCTGTTCCACTGTGAGTCCCACTTCAGTGACAGAAAGAGATGGTACATGCTCCTTAGTAGAACACTGGGTGGGGGACCTCTGTTGCTGGGGTTCATCTATGCCCCAGTCCACATTCATGGCGTCCCTGGTGCTGCACTTGGGTATGACTTTGGATTTTTGGACAAAACTTTAATTGTGTAGCAGACTTGTTTTTGGACAGACCCTTCACATGCTATTCCTGCAAGTTCGACGGCACCAAGAAAAACTCCTCATCCACGAACACAAAACAGATATCTGACTCCAACCACCTTAAATGCATCCTGCTCAAGACCCGCTCAGTCCACAGACACGCCATCGACCTCTGGAACCTACTAGACACCATTTCTCCGGACGTCGCCTTCCTAACAGAAACATGGATGAACGTCTCCTCAGCCCCAGACATCACCATTGCCATCCCGGAAGGATACAAGATCATCCGTAAGGACCGCACCGACCAAACAGGAGGAGGCATCGCCATCGTCCATAAGAACTCCATCCGCATCTCAACCAGCTCAGACGTCAACCTTGCCAGCGCCGAACACCTTCACTTCCAGATCCACACCGACCCCAAGACCACACTCAGAGGCACCCTCCTCTACCGACCTCCAGGACCCCGTGCACAATTCAGCGACGATATCACTGACTTTATCACCCCACACGCCCTCCCCTCCGAGGAATACATTCTACTGGGAGACCTCAACTTTCACCTGGAAAAGAGCAATGACAGCAACGCCACCTCCCTTCTGGACAATCTCACCAACCTCGGACTCAAACAACTTGTCACTACGCCCACCCACATCGCTGGTCACACACTCGACCCTATCCTCATCTCCAGCAAACATGTCTCCTTCAGTCACACCACAACTCTCCATTGGACGGACCACAGCTGCGTACACTTTATCTACAATAAGACCACAACTCACAACCATCCTCAACCCACTCTGTGAAGAAACTGGAACAAAATCACCATCGACCAGATCTCCTCATCGCTTCTTCAAAACCCCCCTGCCCACTCCTCAAACACCGACCAAGCAGCCACTAACCTCACCCAATGGCTATCCAACAGCGCCGACATCCTAGCACCGTTGAAAAAACGTCAAATCAAACTAGGCAGCAAAAACGCCTCCTGGTTCAACGATGATCTTAAGAAATCGAAGAAACTCTGTCGCTCCCTCGAGAAGGCCTGGAAAAAAGACCCAAACACCAGCACCAGGGACGCCTTCAAAAACGCCACCCGCATACACCACCAACTAATCCGGTCTGCCAAGAAAGCCGCATTCAAAGACCGACTAGATAACAACGCCCACAACAGCAAGGAATTATTCAACATCGTCAAAGAATTTACCAACCCCTCAGCCAACTCCAACGACATCACCCCCTCTCAAGCCCTCTGCGACTCCCTAGCTTCGTTCTTCCACAACAAAATCGCAGACATCCACAACAGCTTCGACAACCGACCCGGAGACCAACCCACCCAACCTTCTGCAGGACCCTCACCCCCCTTGAACATCCTTAATGACTGGAACCCAATCTCCACTGAGGACACCATTCACCTGATGAACTCCATCCACTCAGAATCCCCCACAGACCCTTGCCCTCACCACATCTTCAACAAAGCAGACTCCATCATAGCACCACACCTCCGAGACGTCATCAACTGCTCCCTCAACTCCGCCACCTTCCCGGAAAGCTGGAAACACGCAGAACTTAGCGCCCTTCTGAAAAAACCGACAGCGGACCCCACCGAACTCAAAAACTACCGCCCCATCTCGCTCCTTCCATTCCCGGTCAAAGTCATCGAGAAAGCTGTCAACAACCAGCTCGCCGCCTTCCTCGAAACTAACAAATCCCTCGACTCCTCACAGTCCGGCTTCCGAGCCAAACACAGCACGGAGACCGCCCTCATCGTAGCAACAGACGACATTCGAACTCTACTGGACAATGGAGACACAGTCGCCCTCATCCTCCTCGACCTCTCCGCAGCCTTCGACACAGTCTGCCATAGCACCCTTCTACAGCGCCTCAGAAACATCGGAATCCAAGGAAAAGCACTGGAATGGATCACCTCATTCCTCACCGGAAGAACCCAGAGAGTCCGCCTCCCACCATTCAAGTCAGAGGCCACTGAAGTCATCTGCGGCGTACCACAAGGATCCTCACTCAACCCCACCCTCTTCAACGTATACATGAGCCCCCTCGCGGCCATCGCACGCCAACACAACCTCAACATCATCTCCTACGCCGACGACACTCAACTGATCCTCTCACTCACCAAAGACCCTAACACCGCCAAAACCAACCTACATGAAGGAATGAAAGAAGTAGCCGAGTGGATGAAGCACAGTCGTCTGAAACTGAACTCAGACAAAACAGAAGTCCTGATCTTAGGTACCTCCCCCTCCGCCTGGGATGACTCTTGGTGGCCAGAGGCCCTTGGAAAAGCACCCATCCCGACGGACCACGCACGGAACCTGGGCGTCATCCTGGACTCCTCACTCTCTATGAACAGACAAGTCAACGCCGTTTCATCATCTTGCTTCAACATTCTTCGCAAGCTCAAAAAAACATTTCGCTGGATCCCCACCGAAACCAGAAAAACGGTCACCCATGCACTGGTTACAAGCCGCCTGGACTACGGAAACACCCTATACGCCGGTATCACCGCAAAACTCCAGAAAAAACACTGAACGCATCCAGAACGCATCAGCAAAACTCATACTAGACATCACGCGTAAAGACCACATCTCTAGTCACCTGAAAAACTTCCACTGGCTTCCCGTCAATAAGAGGATTACTTTCCGCCTCCTAACCCACGCACACAAAGCACTTTACGAACTTGGACCCGAATGCCTCAACACACGACTTTCCTTCTACACCCCCTCCCGCCAGCTACGATCCTCCAACCAAGCCCTTGCTACCGTACCTCGCATCAACAAAACCACCATGGGAGGTAGATCCTTCTCCTACCTCGCAGCTAAAACCTGGAACTCACTCCCCACTCACCTTCGTCTCACTCAGAACCACCTAGCATTCAGAAAGCAACTTAAAACTTGGATATTCGACAAGTAATTCCCCACCCTCTTCAAGCGCCTTGAGACCCTCCGGGTATGTTAGCGCGCTATATAAATCCTTTGACTTTGACTTTGACTATCCTTCATACCACTCCCATATTCTCCAGCCCTGAGGTTGGCGACATTTGTTCGACAGTGGGTGGTGGATTGGGAACTCTGACGACTCCAAAATGGCTAAGCGCAGGAATATTCCTTCTACTCCCCAATCTACAACCTCCATGCATTGTTATATTGTTTCCTGGGGACCCCCGCAGTGGCTGACCAGGTCACAAAGCTGCAGTACCTGGCCAAACTGACAACAACCATATCTACATGGAGGCTCTGTCTGGAGCTGCTGCATGGGTTGGGCTCTTGTTATACCAAGAATTATGTTCAGTATGTCAGTACCCCAGTTTGCCACAGGTATCTCATATGCAAAGAATGACATCTTATGTGTCAGCATTTTGTCTGAGTCCCCCTTATGCCAAGTATTACCTTTCTCATTCTTACTCAGGCGCTCTTCCTCACACTCACTTGCACTCACTGCATTCACTCTCACACTAACTCTCTAATTATGACATAGTCTCACTTATTCTTACTCACTCTTTATCACTTAGTTTCACTGCCACTCACTGTCGTTCAAACATACTCACACAAGTGCACCATTAGATTGTTTTTTTATTTACTCACATTCAGCTGCCTGCAATGTTCTGCCTAAGCTGCTGGTGCTAGGTAGGGTGCCAGGACAGGTACACAGTTTTTACCAACCTCAAGAATTGAAGAAGAAATCTAGATGCTGGAGGCTTCACAATGATGCATAGGCCATAGCTCTCTGTTTCTTGCATTTTTACCTCATCTTCTGCCAACTTGTCACTAGATGGGGTGGGGTCAGTGATATTCCAGACACCCGCCCTGTGATGAGATAGGAGAGGATGAGTTGACAGCTTCATTGATGAGTAGACCTAACCACTGCAGGGGTTAAGGCAAATGTGCACAGTGCTACCTGTGCCAGTGACACTCCTGGACATCACTTTGTAGTGAGGCCCTGAAGCCTGGCAGGACCCTGAGGCCATGACGGTGACTTTGACAACCCTATTCTATCCATCTGATTGTTGGTGCAAGCAGTGGCGGCCGCTATGGAATGGGGGTGGCTGGGTGGGGGGGGGGGTGGGCTGAATAAACCCCATTTACCTCTGTACAGCTACCGGCTCTCCTCTGTCTTCTTCGACTCCCAGAAGCACACAGGCTCCTAGACCCCCTCCCCAATCACGATACTGCTGTCACCAGCATGACAGCAGCTTTGTGATTGGTCTGAGGGGCCTGGCTCAGCGCACAGACAGGGATTGAGAGCCTGTGCATGTTCTCCACCCAGGCTATACAATACAGCCTGGTGGAGAACATGCTAAATGCACATGACCGTTTGGCTGGTCCAAGACAGCTGGCAAACTGTCATGCACATTTACATGCACCAACCACTCCCCCCCCCCTGCTGGCTGTGATGACAGCACAACTCTGACCTTAAACTGGATCAGTACGGAAAAATAAGATGATAATAACTTTATGTTATTCTCATTTTATTTTTCCTTTTCGGCACTGCTCAGAGAGCAGTGGGGTGACACTCCTCCGCCTTAGCGGAGGAGCACCCGCTGGGCGCAAGTGCCTCTGTGACCTTGGTGCAGCCATCAGGCAGAATTACTGCCTAAAGCTTTATCAACTGTGGGCTTTTTTTTTATATAACTTGTGAATAAGCGATTATTATTCACTACTGGTATTATTTAAAAAAGGAGCAGAAACACAGCTGAGGTGTCAAGCCAAGTGACAGGTTCAATCAATCAATCAATCAATCACGGCACTTGTAAAGCGCGCTACTCACCCGGGAGGGTCTCAAGGCGCTGGGGGAGGGGGTATGCTACTGCTCGAACAGCCAGGACTTGAGCTGCTTCCTGAAGGAGAGATGGTCTTGGGTTCGCCGAAGGTGGGTGGGGAGGGAGTTCCAAGTCTTGGCTGCCAGGTAGGAGAAGGATCTTCAAAACTTTTCTTTTTCTTCAGGCTTTCCCCGGCTAATTTCTTTGGGATCCTCTGTTGATACTGATATGCCCCTAGCGCCAGGAAGCCGCTTGGCCGCAGTGCGCTTTAGAAATCTCTTTTTCATTTCATTTCATTTCATTTCTCCGGCGGTGGCTCTGCGGATGCGTGGTACGGTGGCGAGGGCGTGGCTGGTTGATCGTAGCTGGCGGGTGGGCGTGTAGAAGGTCATGCGGTCGTTGAGGTACTTGGGGCCCAGGTCATGGAGAGCCTTGTGTGCGTGGGTGAGGAGTCTGAACGTGATTCTCTTGTTGACGGGGAGCCAGTGCAGGTCTCTCAGGTGTCTGGTGATGTGGCTGTGTCGGGGGATGTCCAGGATGAGGCGTGCGGAGGCGTTCTTGATGCGTTGGAGTCTTTTTTGAAGTTTGGCTGTGGTTCCGGCGTAGAGGTTGTTCCCGTAGTCCAGTCGGCTGGTGACGAGTGCCTGGGTGACGGTTTTCCTGGTTTCAGTGGGGATCCATCTGAAGATCTTGCGGAGCATGCGCAGGGTGTTGAAGCACGAGGATGAGACGGCCTTGACTTGTCTGGTCATTGACCGGGAGGAGTCCAGGATGAAGCCCAGGTTGCGTGAGTGGTCCGTTGGTTTGGGAGCAGTGCCCAGGGCCGGGGGCCACCAGGAGTCTTCCCAGGCGGATGGTGATGATCCCAGGATGAGGACTTCCGTCTTGTCTGAGTTCAGTTTAAGGCGGCTGTTCCTCATCCAGTCGGCGACGTCTTTCATCCCTTCGTGTAGGTTGGCTCTGGCGGTGGTGGGGTCGTTGGTGAGGGAGAGGATTAGCTGGGTGTCGTTGGCGTAGGAGATGATGTTGAGGTTGTGTTGGCGTGCGATGGCTGCGAGGGGGCTCATGTAGATGTTGAAGAGGGTTGGACTGAGTGAAGATCCTTGTGGTACGCCGCAGATGACTTCGGTGGCCTCGGATCTGAACGGGGGGAGGCGGACTCTCTGGGTTCTTCCGGCGAGGAACGAGATGATTCACTCCAGTGCTTTCTCTCGGATTCCGATATTGCTGAGGCGCTTCACTAGGGTGTGGTGGCAGACAGTGTCGAACGCCGCAGAGAGGTCCAGGAGGATGAGGGCCGCTGTTTCCCCATTGTCGATCAGGGTTCTGATGTCATCGGTGGCTGCGATTAGGGCGGTCTCGGTGCTGTGGTTGGCCCGAAACCCAGACTGCGAGGGGTCGAGGGATCCGTTCGTCTCGAGGAAGGTGGCAAGCTGTCTGTTGACGATCTTCTCGATGACTTTGGCCAGAAAAGGAAGGAGCGAGATGGGGCGGTAGTTCTTGAGGTCGGTGGGGTCCGCCGTTGGTTTCTTCAGGAGGGAGGATAGCTCGGCGTGCTTCCAGATCTCCTGGAAAGTGGCGGTGTGGAAGGAGGAGTTGATGATGTCTCGGAGATGGGGTGGGATGATGGCGTCGGCTTTGTTGAAGACGTGGTGTGGGCAGGGGTCGGTTGGTGATCCGGAGTGGATGGAGTTCATATGGAGTTCATCGTGCGGGTGGTGTCTTCGGTGCTGATCGGGGTCCAGTTGCAGAGGGTGGTTCGGTGGTAGGGTGCGTGGTCTGCGCGATGAAGCTGTTGTGTATGTCGGCGATCTTGTGATGGAAGAACGTGGCGAGTGAGTTGCAGAGGTCTTGCAAGGGAGTGATGTTGTTGTTTCCAGCGCTGGGGTTGGAGAACTCTTTGCTGTCGTGGGCGTTGTTGTTCAGTCGTTCTTTGAGTGCCGTCTTCTTGGTGGCGCGTATCAGCTGATGGTGTTTGCGGGTGGCGTGCTTGAGGGCGGTCCTGTTGTCTGTGGTCTGGTCGAGCCGCCAGGCTTTCTCAAGGGTGCGGCAGTTCTTCTTGGATTCCTTGAGTTCGTCGGTGAACCAGGGGGTTTTCTTGCTGCCGGGTCTGCTGGGAGGGTTCTTTAGTGGTGCGAGGTCATCGGCGCAGGCGGTCAGCCACTTGGTGAGGTTGCTGGCTGCTTCGCTGGGGTCCGTTGTGCTGGTGGGAGTGTCCCGGCTGAGGGAGGCGGTGAGCTGCTTAGCAGTGATCTTGCTCCAGCTTCGGCGGGGAACCTGTTGCGGGTGGTGGTGGGTCGTAGTTCTTCTGAAGCTGAAGTGGACGCAGCTGTGGTCGGTCCAGTGGAGTCCGGTGGTGTGGCTGAAGGAGATGTGCTTACTGGATGAGAAGACGGGGTCAAGCGTATGGCTGGCGTAGTGGGTGGGGCTGTTCACCAGTTGCTTGAGTCCGAGGTTGGCGAGGTTGTCCAGCAGGGTGGTGGTGTTTCTGTCGTTGTTGTTCTCTAGGTGGAAGTTGAGGTCCCCTAGGAGGATGTAGTCGGTGGAGGGAAGGGCGTGCGGGCTGATGAAGTCTGTGATGTCTTCCCTGAATTGTGTGTGTGGCCCCGGTGGTCTGTAGATGAGGGTGCCTCGAAGGGTGGTCTTGGGGTCAGTGTGTATCTGGAAGTGCAGGTGTTCGGCGGCTGTGAAGGTTTCGGCGGTGGTAGTCGAGATGCGGATGGTGTTCTTGTGTACGATGGCGATGCCTCCTCCCGTCTGGTTGACACGATCCCTCCGGGTGATCTTGTATCCGTCCCAGATGGCTATTACGATGTTGGGCGCTGAGGAGGCGTTCATCCAGGTTTCGGTGAGGAAGGCGACGTCCGGTGCTGTCGCGTCGAGCAGGTCCCAGAGTTCCACGGCGTGCCTGTGGACGGAGCGGGTATTGAACAGGATGCACTTCAGGTGGTTGCTGCTGGTGCTCGACTTGGCGGGGGTGGTGCAGGTCCGGTAGCAGGTGAATCAGCAGGCTTGGCAGGAGAAGGGTCCGTGGGTGCGTCTCGGGGTGGCTCGGTAGCAGGCAGGGTTCTGGCCGGCATTGAGAGCATTGAGAGTAGCGGCGTCGTAGGTCTGTTGTGTAGTCCTGCATCAGCGGCGGGGGCCAGGGGTTCTGGCGCTGGGCGCAGTCCAGGCGCGGACGGGCGCAGACGGGCTTGCCTTTGGCGCGCCTTCTGCGCACAATCGGCGCGTCCGCTGCGCGTGACCGCTGCGCGTATGCATGGGCGACATAAGACGGAGCCGGGGAGGGAGGAGCAGCTGGGTGGCGGGAGCGGGGCGGCGAATGGGCCATTCACCTTTTCAGTCATCCATCCATCCTTCCTTTCTCTCTCCATTGACCCTTTAACTTAGCCATCCTTCCTTCCATACATCCACCCATCCTTCTACTCATCCACTCATGAATCCATCCATTGACCCTATCACTCATCCATCCTTTCACTCATCTATCCACCCATTCACTCACCCATCATCCACCCTTTCACTAATCTATCCATCCTTTTGCTCATTATCCATTCACCCTTTCATTCATCCATTCACCCTTTCACTAATCCATCCATCCACCCATCCTTTCACTCACTCACCAACCTTTTCATATTAATTATGAGCTGAGTCTTTATCTGCAGAGTTGCATACAGAAGAGGCCCATCAAGAATTTCACCCTTGTTATAGTTCCAAAGTTAAATTCTAGGATAGGCCATGGGACGGACACACCTTTCACCCTCAATCTAAAAAAGCGAGCTTCTTCTCCGGATGTCGATTAATGCAGAAATTGAGCAGGCATGTTGAGTTCAGTAACTTGTGGGCAAAAAACACGACCCCTTAATCGGTCACAATGGACTGAGGGACTCCTAAAGTTGCAACCAGGCACAGGCTGCTGGCCGCCTTCAGATGCTTGCCTCGTTCTTGACCGGTGAAAGACGAGGTGCAGAGCCATAAGGAGTCCTGAGGCAAAGGTATGGGTGCCAGTTGCACAGCAGACTTCTCTATGTATGCGGTGGGGTAGGAGCAACGCAACCGCCATAGTAGTGCTTCCCCAGACCTGCCAAAGCAGTGAAATATACTAAAAAGTGATCCCAAGCCCTGGCGCCTAAGCGCGGCTCGACCTTCTGTTGGCCATTCCTTGTACAGTGTATACACATGGCTAGCTATATGTGCTATAAATTAAAAATATGTACGAGAGGGGCTAAGGAGAGATGAGGGACACCTCATCCCTGGTAGTCAGGGAATACATAAAGAATACATAAAGATGGTCATGGAAGGGGCACCAACAAAGATTGTCGCCCTGGGCGCCACTAATGATCATAGTTTAGAGTTTGGTAGTTCTTCCTGAGCCTTTGCAGCAACCACCTATAACGTTTTTGTCCTGTTTTAGTGGTACACAGTTACACGAAAGCTACGCCTCATTGTTTAAAATAAGTTTGCCATTCGCAAACATAAACAGAGCAGAGACGTTTTAATGCAAGGCCTAAATGTGCAACTTCCAAAGACACCAAGCTATAAGGCCCCCTCCCTCCCCTAGGAAGATGATCTATTTCTATATTGTGTATGTCTATTCATTTAAACGTACCCCCTCTCCTATGTAGTTTTAAGGCTTGTTGGGCCACAAGGGAAGACATATCAGCTGTTTCGGCATGATTCAGTTTCTAAAACTTTAACATAGTTTAATATTTGTGTGGGTTATGTAAGCTTCAGTTTTCAGAAAATGGTTAGTAAAATTCACAAATGTTCCGGCACAGGCCCCGGCCATCATGACAATATACAGGGTCCATTACACATCAATTACTGTTGACTTTTACTGTGCAAACAGACAGCGGTGTGACATTATTGCTGCTTGCACTGTGGCCCAGTGCTCTCGTGTTACACCACCGCACAGAGACCATATTTTATCTGTCATTTAATCTGCTTAATGTGTCCTGTGATAAGGATCTCCTGAAGAAAAGCCAGAAATGCAGAAAACCTCCAAAAATGCAAAAGGCTCGATTCTAACATTAATAGTTCCCCAGCCTCCAATCCAGCCAATGTCACCTTGAGGCCTGATCCGTTTAAAACCCGTTTTACTGAGTCTACAGGTCAGGGTTCGAATGAGGGCCCCGGAAAATGTAAAAGGGAAAAGGCTGAAAACGTGCCCTGCACGTCCAGAAGTGCCGTGGCTGGGTACCCAAAAACTGTTCTCATTGGCCTTGAATCAGGGCCAATGAGAACAGCACTCCTGCAGGGTCCCAGCGAGCTATAGGATTGGCCGATGGCTTTAAAGCCAATCCTATATCGCTTTGTTGGGTCTCCACAGCAAACGTTAAAGGCACATCATTGGCTGTCACACAGCTATTAAAATTACGGACAAATGGCGTCCGTTAAAAAAACCTCCACGGACAACGGACAGACGGCCGAAATTACGGACTGTCCGTGAAATTTACGGACGGTTGGTCACCCTATCTTCAACCGCAACTCCCTTGTAACGCTCTCAGCAAGAATAAGAACCTTGCAGAGAACGCTCGAGGAGAGAAGTGATTGAAGCAAAACAACACATTTAAATATAATTAAACATGACAAATTGTTTAATGAAGCCAAACACTAAGGGTTGCTGTGCAGTGTTGATGACCTTGACCTGCTGTGCCATAAATTGCAAACAGATAATCTTCCTTGTGGAAAGGAGCTGTGCAATCCTGATGGATGGAGAGGGCTCTGTGACTATCTGTATGGAGATGTTCCTCCTTATCCCAGGAAGGAGAGGAGAAACACTGTTAGTTCCAGATCTGTGTACAAAGCAAATTAGAAGGTATATTGGATAAAAAAGAATAATCTGACTTCAGAACCATTTCTCATGAAAACTAAAATTTAAAAAGGGGCATGAAAAGAGTAGAGCACCAAGCACTCCAACATTTCATTCTGAAAAATGATTATGAAGACCAAAATATTAAAGAAAGTACATTTAAATCAACTTTAACTGGAAGTTTAAAATCTGCCCCCTATAAAATTTTGAGGACAAAAGGAAGATGATCATAAGCTGGTACTGGACACTGACACATGATAGCAACGAAGAAACTCCCTAAGAAGAAGAGAAGCCATCTAGGAATTTGGAAGAAGTTATGAACCCCTAAAAGCCTGAATGGCAGCCCGTTGGCTTCTTAGAGTAAATATAACTAGACTAAAGAGGAATCCATCACTAAGAATACCCAAGTCATTAGTCGTCTCTCACTTCTTCTTGCCAAACACCAAACTTCAAAATTACTCCTGTGACAAACATTAGGCTTAAGGGCTGCAGGTCAGAGAGATTGCTGGAGGCATCGAGCCACCTCATTAGATTAAGCACAGGCTTCTTTCCTAATTTTTTAATATCCACACACCTAGCGAAATCTCAGAAGAGATGGCTTGGAGATTGGATGGAATGTTGGAAATATCAAATAAGGTAGAGTTTGTAGTTACGAGAACAACATATACTACAGACGATGAGTCCTTCTAGAACCTACCTGTAACAGCTAGCATGAGAAAAAAAATCTCCTTACTTTTTTGTTCGATGATAAGCAACAATATTATTGTGTAACCGAAAAACAAGTATGCAGTGGGTAATTTGATCCCTCCTTTTAGATTAGTAGGAAGGGGTGGAGTCTAGCTTAGAAATTATTTCATATTAACATTTATGCTTGGATATGGGAACTTTTCTTGGTATACACCCGTTACAACGCATCTTTTACTCCGCACTACCATTACAACGCGACTTTTACTCCGCATACCATTACAACGCATTGCGCTGGGGGGCGCTCTAGGATAGGGAATAAGTATAATTTACTATCCAACACCTTCCCTAGGGTCCACGGAGACTGGAGTTAGAATAGTAAATTATACTTACCACTATCCAGCACCTCAAAGCGCTATGCGTTCTAATGGTATGCGTTGTAAAAGTCGCGTTGTAACGGTATGCGGAGTAATAGTATGCGGAGTAACATACATCCACTTTTCTTCAGCAAGCAAATCCTCACAATGTTAGGACTGGAAGATGGACGAGGCGTGTAATGTCCACACACTTTGTGGCTTCCGCTCAATAGTGCTACTGAAATTTGTTTCACACTCCGATTCCTTGCCATTGACTGGAAACTGCTGCTATCATTACTTGCTTTCTTTTTATTTTGTGTTTATTTCGATTTTATGTTAATTCTGTTAGCAGTTTAGTCTTTTAATTGCTTTTATATGAGTGTGTGTCATGCCAATGTACATGAATGCTAAAACCCACAAGTTTGTTAGCCTGCTACAAGTATTTTTATTGCAAGACTGCATGCTTTAAAAACTTTTTTGCTTATTACTTATTCACTATTTCATATTGTTTTTAACGCAGGCTTCTGTGAGAAAGCAAGGACGACATTTCTGTGGTGGAACGATTATCTCTGAAATATGGGTGCTCACGGCTGCTCATTGTGTTATAGACAGGTACCAGAAGACATTATTCTGTAAGATTAATTGTTTAAATAGTTGGGATTTTTTTTCAAGCAGCAAAGTCTA
This sequence comes from Lissotriton vulgaris, assembly GCF_964263255.1. NCBI lineage: Eukaryota > Metazoa > Chordata > Amphibia > Caudata > Salamandridae > Lissotriton > Lissotriton vulgaris. The sequence continues at coordinate 687,390,439 of NC_141687.1, read as the reverse complement.
ACTAAAGCTTAATAATGTAGCACCACCACATGCATGATCCTATTGTGGCTCGACAGTCATTCACACCCACTCTCCGCACTGGTAAACATCCTAGTAACAAACCCACACTCTCATGAGCACATTTCCAGAAAGCCCATTCTGAATGGTTTTCAGTCCCTCCAAACATTCCTCCTTCAGGATGCTGTTTAAAAGTTATACTCTGCATGCTAAACTTGAGGTGACAGTGCAACGGCCCTTCAACAATGTAAAAAGATGCACACTTCCATTTCATGAAAGCAATTTTCATTACTCCTTTATTCTGTAAACATTAGCCAAAAAAACTCCTACAGTATGTAGGGTCAAGAATGTTGTAGAGTTCGATGTGTAGACTCACTTTCTACAACCAGAGGGTTGCCAAGGAATTCCAGTGATCCTGCAAATCTAATCCAAGGTCACAGAACCACTATCAGCATTGACCTGAAATCAATGCCCACTGAAAATGTAAGCTCTCTATGAAACCCCCAACTGACCTGCAAATTCAGTTTGCTGCTGTGTTTGGACCATTGCATATGTTTTGTGACATAAAATTATAACCATAATATTATTCTGTCACACATTTATGCTTGTGATATTGTTGAGCCAGAACAGTATCTTTACCATGCGATATATGGCCTATAAGACTTCTGATTATACTTGCTATCTCTATTTGTGCAGCATTTCCGCTCTACTTTTAGGAAATACTAAACCTGATAAAGTGCCTCTTTTGTGTGTTCAACCCCCATTTTGTGTTGATTGATCCTGATGGTTTTGGAGCTCTGCACACTGGTGTGCTGATGTACAATCCCCAGTGTACAGGCCTTGACACCTAAAACCTGGTATAATTGGCAGTAAGGCCATAATATAAAGCTACATGTCACATGCGGACTGCTGCGCCTACTGTGCCATTCACTAAGTTGACACAGTAAAACATTGTTTAAAGCCTACATGTGTCGCCTCACTCTCACAGTTTTTAAACCTGCAGAAAGACCTGTCAAAATAAGATTTTGATATGACAGAAACTCAACTTTTATATAAAACATAACATGTGTATTTGTAACATGCATGTTCACCTAAGGGTATCTTGCCACTGAATAACATGTTTATTGTTAACCAACTCAATTGTATTCATTTTATTAACGTCAGAGGCATAAAAGGTTGAGTGGACTCACTGGGATTTGCATCTATGACTATGAGGTCGAACACATGCCCCTACTGTGGACGCAGTAGTCCACTAAGCCACCAGACCCAGCTATATTAAGTATATCATCTCTAAGTAGGCCTTGTAGCCCACAAGGTAGAGTGCCTGGTATTTAAACAGTTGAATATGTAAGAATATAATGTTTGCATGTTCCTACAGTGACTAGCCCCAAAGTCTAATGTTTACTGTTAGGGCTGTAGCTGGTTTTATGAAGAAAGAGCAAAAGTATGTGTAATGTGTTAATCGCATACCTATGGTTTGGAATAAGCTATAGAGTTGGTTCAACCACCATTTTAATGTTTATTAAAATTCCGCCTCAACATCTATGCGCAGCGATTGGGCCTGTAGATCAACACTAAGGAATCAGAAGTCAGGCAATTCAACATCCCAAACACTTCATCAATCAAGGTGGATGGAGAGGACCTAGTCATGACTGAAGAGTTCACCTACCAAGGCAGTACTATCTGACATGATAGAGGGGCAGGCAGTGACATCAAGAGCACACCGAAAAAGGCAAGGAGGCTAAACAATGTGTAGAGGTCACCTCACAACCAACACAAAGCCAAGACTTTACCAGAGCTATGTTTTGTTCATACTTGTGTACGGACCAGGATGGTGGTAAATGATGAAAAACAATATCATCAAACTGCCAGCCATCCACACCAGTAACCTGAGAAGGATATTGTGCATTTTCTTACCACAAACCATCTCCAAACAGAAACTACTCACTAAACACAAGCAACAGAGCATTGGCACCATCATTATTAGAAGATAATAGGGGTGGATAGGATAGGGCACACATTCAGAAGACTCCATCATAAGAAAGGCTCTCCACCGGACCAGAAGGCAAATGAAAGAGAGGTAGACCAAATAACACTTGGAGGTGAACTGTGGAGCAGGTATGAAGACCCTGACCCAGGGCTGGGGTACCGTACAGAAACCTCCCAAGACAGACAGAAGAATACGTCATTCATTGCTGTCCTACATGCAAACAAACAGAACGGACAATAAGTAGGCAAGTAAAGTCTATTTCAATGTTAAAGTTTGATTTTCATTAAACATATAGGAAAAGTAACTTTAAAAAAGTATACTTTCCCTGTCCAAAGCCCCTGCAGGACAGTTCGCATTGGCCTGCCTTCAGCTAGCCTGTCAGTATTGCTTTGATGAGGTGCGGAATACTGCTCTCAGAGCAAAGATAATGGCTTGGGCCTGGCAGAAGGGCTTGGGAGAGGAATGCATCTTTGCTTAACTATAGCAGGATAGTTTAGGAGGCTCCAGGAACTTTGCTAACTTAAAAAGGACCAGGGGGAGACGTGTACTTTTACAATTTAGGCATAAGGCAAGCATGGAGGCAATTTAGTTCCAAAACATACTTTAGCCTCCTGGCTTTAGTCTCAGTATGGGAGGGATCTGGCCCCAGAACCAGTTTGGAGTTGTTGAGGGACAGGGTACTTCTCATTTCCATAAATACACCCCTCAGTGTACCACAAGCTCCCTGCCGGGGCAGATAGATGCTACCAAGTTGGATTATACTGAGAATCGTGCACTATGGGATAGTTTGCAATGAGATAAACAGAATGTAGTCCATGAATGGGGAGGTTTGCCCTTTAGAACATTTTGAGCATTGGGCAGGGAGTGTCAAAAAGTCACCCCACGCACTGGCTAGTAAATTGAACAAAAGTAACATCTCACCTCATGCTCTTCAGAACACTGTCTGGACCTGTGGCAAAACAGAAGTGAACTGGACGTGCTATCTTTGTGGAGATCTAAAGGGCTGTACTGGCTCCCAATGATACACAGGACTAAAATGTTGTTGCCAGCGTTGGTCACAAGGAAACATGGCCTGCTGACGAGCCAATGCAACATTAAAAGCTGCAAGAGGCTGTTTTCTTGGAGTGACGAGTTACAACTGGCATTGGACTGGACCTTACTAGTGGTCTGTGCTAGAGTGTGTACTGGTCCTGAGGTCCTAGGAGCCTTAGAAAAGATTATTTGACTTCCAAAACCTCTGGGATTTCAGCAGAACCTCACCGCAAGGGTGTCAGATTTTATAACAACTTCATCAGAATCATCTTCAAGTTTACTGATCTGGATGATTTTGAGCTCCGAAAAAAGAGACTAAGTCTGAAGTTACAACTCTTGAACATGCAAAGGTGCAAAAAAATATGCTCCCAATGAGAGGATTTCAGCTGCCACAACATTATATTTTCTCCGATCAGAACTTTTTCTGCCAAAACCAACAGCTTCAGCAGTATCTCGACCAGCAACTATCCAGTATCGATAGGGCTTCATTGGATACAGCTTTCAACCTTGCCCCCTTGAAGGATATTGATACATATTAAAAAACGAAGTCAGAAAATAAAAACCTTGACCAGGATGACCCGCTTGGTGTATGCAACCTCCACAGCATTGTGGCCAGCCTAAAATTATTTTTTAGGTCCTAGTCAACAGTGATCAAAGATTTCTGATTGGAACTAATTATCCTTGGCATTTTTCGCCTTTACACTTAAAAAAAATCATGTCTTCGGTCTCCCTTAATGGATTTGGTCCCATTTTCTTTTTATATGTTTCTTGATTTTTAAGAATTGGATTTCGGATGTTTATTAAATTATGCCCTGATATAAATATGAGGAAGGGTCTGAAAACCGGTAGAATGCCTGTTCTACGTTCTAAAACGAGACAAAAAGAAATTGCCCCGCAACCGGTCACTACCCTCACAGCAATCGATATCATGCTACAACAAACTATAGGGGCTGTATCTTCTGCTATTGCTAATACTGAAAGGAGGTTATCTTTGCCGCCAACAATATTTTTGTCTGACACCCAGGAGGCGGCAGTTGATCTTGTGGGTCCTTCACAAGATGTTACTGACGATCTGGACTTAAGCCTCGGAGTCACCGCCTCCTTCGTCGATCTTCCATGCGGTCAGCCTTTAACTGAACAGCAGGGAAACCTTCAAAATATGTCACCCAATCCAGTTCCTTTAAGGGCCCACAGAACGACAATCAGTGCATCGCCAGGACTAGGGAACACAGGTCCTACTAAGAGCGAACCTAAGCCAAAGAAAAAGCCCAAAAATAACACACGGAACCATAACTTAGTGTCACCCGCTCCAAATTCTGCATCAGGCATACCTTGTTGGGTCGAAAAATATGGTAGCTGATCTAAAATCGGATCTTGAAGCCACGATAACTGCTCATATTAAGCCCCTAATGTCCAAAATTGATAGATTGACATCACTAATCAACACTAAATGGACTGGTTCTAATAAAGCAAGTGGAAACGTGCCAATACAGTCACACGGAAAATCAAAAGAAGTGCCCCTGGGAAATACCACTAGTAGCAAACCCTCAAAAGATGCTACCACCAAGGCCTAAATATTACCAGTAAACTCAAGAGTAGTAACTCAACACCTGACTCAAATGGGGGAAAAATCTGCTGCCCCTCCCCCAACTCCTAGCGTTACTGGCCCTACCCTGGAGACTCAAACAAACTCAGGTCCTATAAAAGTGCCTAATCAACCAGTAAAGGGTTCTAAAAGTTTGGATACTAATCTAACATCAACCTCCTCTCCAAACAAGATCCAAGAACCAAAAACAAGGCCGGCTCGCTTTAAGACAATCAACTTGCCACCGGAAGTTTCACCTTTCGTGGTTGTATTGACGGGTGTACCACCACTGAAGGAGGGAAGAAGAGAAACCTTTGTTGAATTGAAAAATGAGTGTGCCCAGTGGCTCCAGCTGCACAAACCGTTACCCCTGCATATGTGTGGTGAAATACTTGCAGTTAGAAGAGGAGAGTGGGTGGGAAGAAATACCAAGACTATAGCAGGAGACGTTGTAACTGTCAACTTCAGGGATACAGGGGTAGTGAATTATATATGCAATGCACCTAGTAGTGGACCAGCCACCCAAATCCTTCCACTTCCTCTATCCTACTTTCTACCTATGGCACCAAGACAACAACCCCCAAGATTCAGTTATCCAATCAATAGAGGGTACACACACTATCCACCAGTGGCAGCAACCATGGCAAGGACCACCTGTAGTCAACCCCTTTCTATCTCAGTTTGCTCACTGGAATATATTTTGTGCTCTCGATGAGGTAGATTGACTCACTTTTGAGGAAACTACCTGCTCACATCTGGACTTGAATAGGGGCGAGGAGGAGGGCTCACAAATTATATTACATCCGACATGCCCCAATCCTCCAACCATGATAGTCACTAGCCAGACCCAGTTAACATCTTCTGTTCTAGAAAGGGAATGTTCAGAACCCCAAAGCCACAGTGACACTATTAGCATTAAAAGTAAAACCGCCAAGGAAAAAATAAAAATCCTTAGCTGGAACCTTGCAGGCATTCATAGGCAACTGGGTCTGCCCGAGTGGAGCGATTTGGTTGAAGCTCATAAGATCTGCATGTTCCAGGAGACCTGGAGCACTGAACCACTCCATCGGGTCGGATTTGTAACCTACTTTGTCCCAGCTGAGAAACCCAGGCATGGGAAGGGGCGTCCCTCGGGGGGTCTCCTTATCTGGGTAAGCATTTCCCTCAACTGCTGAACAACACCTAAGCAGGTAAACAGCCCAGATATTTTAGGAATTCTACTGACCAACCCTTGTAGAGACTTATCCCTAGTCCTATATAACATCTATGCTAGAGGCACAAAAAATGGGTGTACTTCATCTGTAATATCTGACCTCGAGGTGCAGCTTAGAGACCACAAGGAAGCTAATCACACCTTAGTAGCAGGTGATTTTAACTGCACCTATGAGCCACTACCTATGGATGGCATCCCTGACTTAGGTGAAGAAGATAGTAGATGGGGTATTCCCACACTTACCATCCCTCCGATAAAACGATGGTCCCGTAGCGCAGTGCAGTTAAATGCACTGACACTAGAGTTTGGACTAAGAGCCACGAATGGCCGCACAACTTCAGATCGGATGGGTGCTCCTACGTTCAACAGAGTTGGTCACACCTCGAGGATTGACTATATTCTGTTGGACTTAAAACTCTGGAGTCTGGTCGAAGATATGGCAGTTATACCTACTGTGGAGAGTGACCATAATTCACTTTCCCTATCTATAACGAATCCCTGGCTTAGTAATGCATCGATAGTACCACCCAATTGCACACACAAGGTCACTGTTTCTTCCTGTGGAAGACGCTTAAAGTGGAACAAAGTTGCCACTGACGCCGCCAAACTTTCTAGCATAGATGAGATTCTTACGGCCTCACAAATAGAGCTAGATAACATTAACCCAGTCATGCTAGCTGATAAGGCAACATCCATTTTTGAAGCAGCCGTTAAGAACATAGGCGAAGTTTTTTGGGTAAAGGGCTCCGCAGGGAGAAATATGTCCCAGCATAAAACTAAGGGAATGCATGATTGGTACACCACAGCATGCAGGAGGGCTAAGACTCATTTAATTGAGGCCGTTAAAGGCAAATCCCAACCCCTGATACAGATAGCCAGGAAAGAGCAGAAGAGAATACTGGCACAAGCAAAAAAGGAGTGGGAAGAGGCCTATTGGTGTACCCTTAAAGAAGCTAGCTCCAAGAAAGATTCTAAATGTTTCTGGGATACTATCAGAGCTAGAAACAGGCCAGATAGCGACTTGATAACATGTAATATCCCAAGCCAGGCGTGGGTTAAACACTTTTCAAAGCTTTATACCCGCCATGATGATCATTTTATTTCTACTGCTCCCAATGACCCTGAACGGGGGGTAGTGGTTTCAACATCGTTCCCACTAAACTGGGACATCAACCCTGAAGATTTTGACTTCACAATTAAAGAAGTGGAATATGCGGTAGGCACTATCATGCCCCAAAAAGCTGCTGGCCCGGATGGTATTCCTGGCAACCTTTTGCGATCAGACATTCTGAAGTGAGGAAAATTGATTCACTGCCTACTTGTCGCCATCTGTAGGGGCGCCCCTATCCCCTCCTCGTGGAAAGGGGCGGAGGTGGTCCCTATTTTTAAAAAAGGTGCCAGAGAGGATCCATCAAATTATAGACCCATCAGCTTGTTGGACATTAGTCAAAAAGTAGTTGGCAAGGTCTTACTGGTCAGAATACTAGACTGGATAGAAGAAAATAAAATCCTTTCTGACTACCAGGCGGGCTTTAGAGTGGGTACCGGGACAATTGAACAAGCTTTTAGGCTGATGATGGTGTATTGGAAAGTCGTGGTCATAGGCAAGGGCAGTCTTTATCTCGCGTTTATCGATTTAAAGACTGCCTTTGACCTTGTACCGAGGGAAACCCTTTGGAGTGTTTTGGCTAATATGGGGTTGCCCCATTATTTACTCTCACTACTCGTCAGGCTACATGAAAACAGCTTTGCCCAGATTAGGTGGGGCCCAGGAGGGGAAAAAACAAGTAGTATCCCGGTTGAGAGAGGGGTCCGCCAGGGATGTGTGTTAGCTCCTACCCTCTTCTCCCTTTACATAAATGGGGTGGTTGAGCATCTCCGGGAACATCCTTCAGACGAACCATCCCTGGCTGGCGAACGTATACCTACCCTCCTCTTCGCGGATGATACGCTTTTAATATCAAAAACCCCAATAGGCCTCCATAGGCTCCTAAATAACTTTCAATCCTTTTGCTCTAAACGAGGCCTGGTAATTAACACGAGCAAGACAAAATACCTTGTGTTGAATCCTCCAAAAAAAACAGTCCGCTCCCCTACCCTGAATGCGGAACCCTTGGAGAGGGTAGAAGTTTTCGACTATCTTGGTATTCGTTTATCACATAAAATGCAATGGACCCCACATCTGGACAAAATGCTATTAACCCATAAGAGGATAACAGGAGCCCTTTTGAAAGAACAACGCTCCTGCTCAACCAGACCGATAGCTGTTGTCCTCGATATCTACTCAGCTAAAGGGGTTAGTTCTGCTCTTTATGGGGCAGAACTTTGGGGTTCATCTATCACTAACGACCTACCAAGATCAGAGAAGAAATTTTGTAGAGCGATTATGTCACTCCCACAGGGTACTCCTACGGCCCGCTAATGTTGGACCTAGGTTGTCGCCCAATTGACGATCTTGCAAGATTCCGTCCACTTTTGCTATGGGCACGCTTGTGGCCAGTGGAGGAACTTGGTAAATACGCGCAAGGTCTTTCAGAAATCATGACATTACCAGGGTGGCATAAAATCAAATGGTTGAGAGATATGAAAACATTGTTACTAAACCTGGGCTTAAACGACGCGTGGGTAAATAGATCTTCACCCCCAAAGTCAATTCTTAAGAAACTTTATTGGAACTGGATCTCGCTACAAAGGAACACCAGTACATCCCTGGGCAGACTTACTGAAGACTTTTTGCGGTTCAAGGACCTACCAAAACGGGAACTGTATCTTGACACTATTGAAAAACTCTTTGATAGGGCCCTGTATTTCAAATTTAGAACAGGAACTCTTCCTTTGTATTCTTTTACTTCACGATGGAAATCCCCTGCACAAACTATAGAGCTTTGCCCAGTATGCCTAGATAGACCAGAGACTGTGGCACACTTCATGTTTGAATGTGGAGAGTATGCCCTACCCAGGAGGGTATGGCTCAAAAACGTATGCCGTCAGCTGGGCACTAGGAGCCACATGGACGCAATTCGCATATTAATGTCTGATAGTTGCGCCACCTATGCTTGCGCCCTAGCCAAATTCTTATCATGGGCTTGGTCCATCAGAACTAAAAGGCTAAAACTAACTGTTTAATTCTTTTTTAAATCGACTATCAAATGACTTTTCTTAAAAATATTGTAACTTTTTAACACATTTTTTCCTTTTGCATATAAACTCTTGCTGCTTGTTTATGCTTGCTTTTGCGTTTGCTTTTAAACTTGATGTACTTGTGTTTTATGTGAAGCTTTTATGATAACTTTTTATCGAAATAAAGCCTTTTTGACTTAAATTATGCTTTAACTTTTTGATTGTTTAGGGGTTGCTAAATATTTGAAACAGTTTCCTAAGTTACGCCTGTCTGCTGTGTTCCATGGCTTCCTGTGTTGAGCCTAGGTTTAATTTACTGAAACTGTATTTGACTTTGCAGAATTTTCCGACCTTTTATTTGGGTAGGACTCTCGTTCTCTCCAACTGATAACTAGTGGGTAAACATAGCCATCAGTTTTCCCATTTTATTGATAAAGTCTTCCAGGCAAAAGTTGGGAGCCAACTCACATTTGGAATAGAGCTATGAACAATGGACAAGCCCACACATTGTGGGGGGCGCTATGAGAGAACGTTTTGGAAATCGCTCTTCAAATTGCCCTCAAGCTTTCCAGCTGTGGCATTGGAATCAGATATTAGCTACTCCTTTGTTGAGTCCAGTTGTCAAATGATACCCTATTAAGTATGAGCTAAAAAAACTGAGAGCGCAAGGTTACATTTTAGTTGATGAGGCTTGGAAAACACATATTTTAATGCATACAAAATTACCATATGCAATTCAATGGGAAAAAGAAGCTAAGAGACTGGGTTTGTCCAGATATGAAATTGCTGTCATGGAAAATATTAATGCCACTGTTAATAAGTACTTTCTAGTAACTTGTGTGAATTAATGGAAACATAAAAATGAGAAACCACATTGAGGAAGCCAACTTATGGAGAAACAATTTTAAGAAAAGACAATTTTAAGTAACTACAAAAAAATCGAGTATTAAAGGAAACTTTTTGAAGGAAAGATCATTTTAAGGAAAGATTCAAAATTACATTAAATTTGAGTGGAGTTTAGAACTCCTGTGGGGTTTTTGAGGTAGGGGATGGGTAATGTTTTGGGTGAAGAGGGTTTTTTAGGGGTCAGGAATAAATGTTTGGGCACAGAAAAGGGTTTTAGGGTTTAGAGATGGGTGGAGTGTAAGGTTATAGGAAAGTGTGTTTCTGTTGCAGTAACCCCCCCCCCACGTTTTGCCTGATAACTGATGCACTTTTCCTTGGTGTGCCCTGGGTCCCTGTCAATCAGGTTCCCAGGGCCTGTGTTCTTTCCCCAAAAACTACCCCAATTGGCATCTCTGGCCACAGGTTAGCCCCTGGTAAATGGTACCATAGGTACCCGGGGCACTGTGACCAGAGAAGCCCCCTAAGGGCTGAAGCACTTCTTGTGCCACCCTTAGAGGCCCTGTACCCTGACACACAACCTGCCTTTGCAGGCTGAGTGTCTGGTTGCAGAACAAAAACAGAGAGTCGACATGGTACACATCCTTGTGTGCCATGCCACAAACACACTGCCCTGGCATACCTCAGTCATCTCTCCAGCTGGGTGCACTATGCCAGTGGTGTGGACACAGGTGGATTGTGCCCTGTGCCCCTACAGTATACACGGCCATTCCCGGGCACTGTAAGTGCAGTGCTGCCATTAAGAGTATATGGTGCTAGGAGCTTGTCATTACGAACTCCACAGCACCATAATGGCTACACTGAAGACTGAGAAGTTTGGTATCAAACTTCTCAGCATATTAAATCCACACTGATGCCAGTTTGAGATTTAATGTAAAGTGCACAACAGAGGGCAACTTAGAGTTGGCCCCTGAAACTAACCCACAACCAGCGTCCTGACTGAGAGCCTGCCAAGGCTGCCACCCAGCAGACATGTTACTGGACCCCTGGGTAGACAGCCCTCCGCTCTCTGGGGCCTGCAACAATGCACATCCTGGGACGAGGTGCTAGGTCTCCTCCCCCAGGATGGACAGGGGGAGCTTCAAAGGCATGCCGCCTCTGTGAGCTTCTCCAGGCCACTTGCTGTACTCAGCAACTGGCACCCACCGCTTCTGACCCCCACTCTGGCTGGAAGACAGGCGGTAAAAACAAAGGAAGGAAAGGGGGTGTGCCAGCTGTTGTGTGTCGATTTAGATTCTGTATTTATTTCCTGATGCATGCCCTTATATAGGTACATTTCAAATTGCCCTTATATAGGCGTAGAAACCTAGTCCTTATTTAGGCATAGTCCATGCTACCCACATACAGGCATGGCTACTTACATCCATTCATCTATGTCACAACGAATTCTTGGAAACAAAGACTCTTAAGCTTTAGGGACCTTCCCTTTCCTGGATATTGATTTCTCCAAGAACTCGTTTATTATGCATGAACATCTATTCCTTATAGTGTTCATTCATGACGTTCATATGCCCGACTTTTACGTCAATACTGGCATTCCTAAACACCTTCAAGGTATAAATATACCTTCACTTGCTAAGGCAAGGCATGGTGCGATACGATTATCTTCTTGCACAACGCGGCTCGCCACAGCAAGTCCCGAAGGAAGTCAAGTTACCAACTGACGCACTGACCAGACTCTGCCATCCTCCTCGCAGAGAATCCAGCTCCAGTGTTTCTGACTCCCCTTGCGGGGTGTTAGAGAATCGAGTCCTAGGAAAGAGATACCAACCTCTCTCATTCTAAGGTATGGAGCTGATTAGAACCTAGAGAAACCTTTGGCAATTCCTGGCGAAACTAAACTAAAACTAAACTATAACTAAAACAGCACATACTTCTTCCATCGTACTAGACTTAGGTTAGGTACACTGGGGTAGGATTATTTTAGAAACACCAGTTGAGTATTTTAGCCTGTGTTTTATGTATGTATTTTTATATATGTCATAGTTACAGACCATGCTATTACAGTATTATTTTATATTACTATTAACGCTGTACGCATTATAGTTCGCATTTGATCTTACGATTGTAGCAGTTCATATCCCTTGCATGAGAAAGAAGACTGTTCAATAAACCCTTTTTATTGAAACGCCCGTCTCTCTATTCCCATGAAAACTCTGTAGAAACAAAGCATGCACGATTGACTGAGTGAAACGGTTATCTATTGATTCCACGACTCTGACGATATTGTTCCGACACTAAGGGAAACAAAGTTGTCATGTTTATGCGGTTGTCAGAGACCAATCCCTTGTTATTCATTTGAGAAAGTTTCTAGTGACCTCTGAGTTAGCTGGCACACACAAGTAATTACGTTTAATGTACTCAATAGAGACATACTGACCTCACTCCTATGTCAAATCTATGGTGTATATTATTCCAATGCGCTGAGCCTATTAGGGATATAGGAACTACACTACACAGTCTCTGCTAACCCCACCCCTCAGGTGGGGGAGGCGAGGTAAAGGTGGGGAGCTCTACCCAATCAGAGCTAGGTACATGCCCCCCTCCCATTGGAGAGTGGCGGGATAGGGGATGTACTCACCCCAGGATAGGGACTCATTGATCCCTGCCCTTGCCCTACCTGTAACGCTCCTAAATGTAGTATTTACGGGCGCCCTAAACCTTCCTTCCGGAGATCCCAATTTTGAAACAAGAAGAATAACAAGAAGAAAGAAGACCTGCTGTGCAGCTGCTAACAAGAGGATGACACCAACTGGCTTGGCCCCAGCCCTACCGGCCTGTTGATCCTTAAACCTGCTCCTGCTAAAACCCTGGCATCTCCTGCGGACAGCAACTTCGAAAACCCCGGAGGACCTGCCTGCCTTGCTCATCTAAAAGCTGGGACTCCCATTAACAGTGGTCCTGCTCCAACAGCAACAACCCCTGGTGCCAGCCAGGAACCAAAATCCAGCACATGCGGCACATGCCGAGCCCGGCCTGTGCCTGAGTGGACAAAGACCACAAGGACATCCCCCCGGCATCTGTGATTAGAAATCCAGCACCCAAGGACTCTCCTCGACTATCCTGATGACGCCTGCAGCCTCACAACAAGGGACCCTCCAACCGCGATCAGCAGAGGGTAAGATTTCCCGACGTCAAAAGACATCCCTGCACCCGGCGCCCCACGGCCCCGTGTGCCCAACTCCTGTGTGTGTACCTATCCTCCAAGATCCCAATTTTCCTCACAAAGTGGTGGTCGCGCCTGAAGAATATCAGTTCCCGAGCCTGCAACCTTTGTTCAACTTACAACTTTCCCATTGAATAACATAGGGGCTCCCGAAGGCCCAAAAGCACCCTGCACCCAGCCTCTCAAGTGCCACTGGAAGTGCAGCATCTATACTACTCTACTTCCTCACTTGCCCTGTGAGGAGCTCCGCACCCACAGCCACGTGGTCTGCCTGCTAGCAGCAACCAAAAAGGCCCCCTATCCTCCATAGGAGAACATTGGGCCTACTCACTCTGCACCCGGCTGCCCCTGTGCTGCTGAGGGTGCAACAACTGTACTTACCTGAGCCTGGGAGACCCCTGAGTCTACCCCAGAACCTTAACTCTGCCAGCCGAGTACTTACCCAAAGACCGATAACTTGATTTTCTCCATAGGGTAATATTGGTTGAGTTTCACTCAGAATTTCTTCTAAGTGTCGAGTTTTGCAACCTTAAAATATTCACAAAAAATCAGCCGAACAATGAAAACAAAATCACTCACCTGGTATCAGGAGAGATCACAGTGCTGCATCTTTGAGTCCAGCACTGAACCTGAAAAGTAATTATAATTGTGATTTACTGTTAACCCAATTTTCCTCCATAGGAATACAGTGTCTTCTAAGTGTCAATTTTAACTTACAAATATTCCTTACAAATTGCCTGTGTTACAAAAACGATTTCTTTCAACTGTTTACAGGAAATGCACCAGGGCTGAATCCAGGATCCAGCCCTGAGTAAGAAAAACCTACGTAAAGTAATTTTATTGCTTTTACTTAAAAACTCCCATTGAGCTCAATGTTATAATTGTGATTAACTTGTGTTGCATATTGCAACAACTGTATCTACTGCATTCAAAAGTCTATTGCTAATTGAAAGTATTCTATTGCAACATCTAATTCTTAGAAAGTATTTATGATACTTACTTGTGGTTCTAAAACAAACAACTGAGGGCCAGATGTAGGTAAATGTAAAATACTGATGTCTTAATACTGAATTTTACCGATTCGGTATTAGTATTCAGTATTCAAGTTTATTATGATATCGGAACTCTTACGAGATCCACATAAAATACATACAATAAAATCTTTAAAATAAAATATCGACAAGTAGATAGAATAAGAATACACAACACTTAGGGCATCAAAATTACCAAATTAATACAAATCCAGGAAACATTTGAAAAATGTGTACAGTTTAAAACAAAACATTTCATTAGGAGGATTGATCATAGCTGCACTAAAAGAAGGAGCAGACAAAATGTTCAATTGAAGGCAGATGGGTCTTAGCCATCTTTGCCTATAAGACATCAGGGCTGGACAAACAAAAATGACATGAGACAAATCTTGATCATACATATGACAAAAATCACAGACCGCTGAAGAGCCATGCCATCTGGATAAGAGCGATTTCAAAGGAAGTAAATCCTGTCTTACTAAAAACAGTAGGCGTCTAACGCCATGAGGAATGTTCCATTGAACATATGTTTGAGCTTTCCTCAACAGACAGGAATCGATAACTGGGGTAATGCCCTTTTTCAGAATCCGAAGATCTCTATCCAGTCTAAACCCTAGTTCCCACGAGGAGGACTTCAAAAGGGTTTTTAACTGATAAGGTGACAAAGAGAATAAAGCATCTTTATCCAGTTGTAATTGACCCACAGCATATCTAATTTTTTTTACGATTAATGAATAGTCATTAAAATTTCCCAACAACTCATTTTTTATAAGATGTCTTAAGGTACTAGGCTCGCTCCTTGCAAGGCTGACAACCCAGCGCACGATTCCCGCTAGACCTTGGACCCAGCTACTACGTAAGCCGAATTCCTGTCTAAAGACAGCTGTTGAACTAGCCGTGTTGACAGATACTAGGCTACGTAAAATTTTTCCTTCCGAGGAATTTAAGAAGCTCCAATTTTTTACATCAATTAACTCTATTCCATAGAGTAGGGAGGCAGGAACTTTTGCTCAAAATACATCTAATAATATCGAAAAATGCCTTCTAAATGTAGCCTTATACAAGGATACCAAACTCTTTCCCTGAACAATAGCTTTCCGGGAATTGTTGGCTATATGGGCTTTTTCACTTAAATTACTCATAACAATTTTACCAAGGAAGGGATAAGATTTCACTGTTTCCAATTTTTGACCCCCTACTACCTAATTCGGTATTAAGAAATCGGTGTTTCCGATGTAGGTAAAAAATCGGTAATTTTTATCGATTCGGTAAAATTCGGAAAAATAAATACCGAATCCTTAATACCAATCGGTATTACCCAATCTGTATTAACAAATCAATAAATACCGATTTGGTAATTCAAAATCCCTTCAATTGAGGAATCAGCCAATCCTGTGCATCCACACCACCTCCCAACCAGGAAGTGGCCACACCCATGCAGCTGCATTAAATCAGAATCTGCTGGAGAGGCAGGGAGTGCAGAGGAGAACACAGGAGTAACTGAAATAACTTTTCCTGACACAAACTGCAGAATGGTCAACAAGGAGAGTGAAAATAAAGCTGCAAAAAGGAAAATAAAACTCAAATTTAGTGATAGTTTTCTGAAACCGGAGTTTTTCGCCTCTCTCCCGCCTCTCTGTCGTGAACCCATTATGGAGCTGCTCAATCTTTCCCTCAGAGAGGGCGTGGTTCCGTTACCCTGGAAACAGGCTGTGGTCAAACCCATTTTGAAGAAACCGAATTCAGACCCCCTGCTCCCGGAGAACTACCGGCCCATCTCCCTCCTGCCTTGGACCGCCAAGGTCACGGAGGCACACGTGAATACCATTCTGTCTGCCCACCTCTCGCGTAATAACATCCTTGACGAGACTCAAAATGGGTTTCGTGCTCAACATAGCACTGAAACGGCTCTGCTCTTCATGATTGAGCACCTGCGATCAGTGCTAGACGCGGGGCAGACCGCGGCGCTCCTATTGTTAGACCTGAGCGCCGCGTTCGACACGGTGTCTCATGACATTTTGCTGCGGCGTTTGGAGGAAGTGGGGATTGTCGGGAAGGCTCTTAAGTGGTTCCGCTCATTCCTCTCGGACCGGTCTTTTAAAGTAGCCATTCCACCTGGCCAGTCCTCGTACCATTCTCTGGAACTGGGAGTCCCTCAGGGCTCTGCTCTCAAAGTGCTCTCAGCCCCACATTATTCAACTTGTATGTGAAACCGCTGGCTGATGTCGTTAGGCAATATGGCCTTACGATGACATCGTATGCCGACGACACGCAGCTGGCGGTGACACTTAGTGGGGACCCTGAGGTGACTGCGCCCAGATTCCGGGCAGGACTGATAGCTGTGGCGAGCTGGATGCGTAACAACTGCTTACAGCTTAATGCAAAAAAGACCGAGGTTCTGATTGTAGGGAAGCAGGCGGAACTCTGGGGAGACCAGTGGTGGCCTCTTGAACTGGGGGCGATGCCTATTCCAGTGGACGAAGTTAAAAATCTGGGGGTATGGCTGGATTCTAACCTTTCTTTTGCCAGCCATACAAAGAAGACAGCAGCCACCTGTTATGGCATTCTGCGAGGACTTAGACCTGTTCTCAAATTTTTCGACCCTCCCACACGTCAACTGGTGGTTCAGGCCTCTATCCTCTCTCGGATTGACTACGGGAGTGCCTTGCTCCTTGGAGTCAATCAGGCTGAGGCGACGAGGCTCCAGAGGGTGCAGAATGCTGCTGCACGGGCCATTGTAGGTCTCCCGAGACGATGTTCTGTCTCTCCTGTTTTGGCCTCTCTGCACTGGCTTCCGGTCAGACAGAGAATCAAATTTAAGGGTCTCTGTCTGGCATTTAAGATCTTAAAGCTGTCCTCACCTCCGGCCCTGACAGGCCTTATTTCTTCTTATGTCCCTTCGCGATCCCTTAGATCCGAAGTCCAGTATCGGGCGAACAAGCCTAGGTTCAGGCTTAGCAGGATGGGAGGACGCTCCTTCCGCGTGCTGGCGGCAGATTTATGGAATTCCCTTCCTGTTCACATTCGGGCCCTCAACAGCTTGACCCTTTTTAGAAGGGCCATCAAAACCCACTTGTTCATCTCTGTAGGCTAGTACCCCCCTCTGTCAGCTATGATCTGTTGTGTTGTTGCATATGATCAGGCGCCGGGACGCCCCTTTGCTGGGGCAGCTGTTGCGCCTAATAAATGTTATTAACATAACATAACAAATGTTTATTAACATAGGGAGCTGGAGGTCCTAGTTGAAGAGGTGGCAAGAGAACACACAAAGCTGTTTGGGAAACAGTCACTGCAAGTGCCAGAATCCCCGAAAAGAAAAAATATGGACTGGAATACAGGAACATGTAAATGCAATTGGAGTGACCCACCGTGAAATAGACATACTCAAGAAAAGGTGGTACGACGTCAGGAGCCTGAAAAGGAAGAAGATGGCTGAAAGGAAGAGACAAGCCAGCCTGACAGGTGGAGGAAGAAATAGACCACCTGCACTGACTTCATTGGAACTGCTGTTGGAGTCTACTATTGAGCCTGAGAGCGTGAGCGGGATCGGGGATGCAGACAGCTCAGCCAGAGGCGGCAACAAACAAGGTAAGATGCATACACACTAAGCTGCGCGCCCACTCCCTGACCCCATTCCCCAATGAGGCACCGTGAATCCCACTCCAGTACATGCTTTAGTAAAATCCAGCAATGCATTATGGGAGAGTTTAGTCAGTGTAACACCTATCCTTACAGTCATCCCACTGAACACAAAGGCATGTGACACACATCAGTGATAAGCAAGCAGAGGACAGTCAGATAGATTGGCAGACTTGAAAATTTATTTTTTCAAAATGCTGCCAGACAAGTGAGCTACTGTACAATTTATGTCCACAGGCGAGACATCGCGCAGCTCTGCACATGTCAAGGGAGGTAAGGCACCCCAGAGGAAGAGAACGGAGGAGGCCATTTCAACTGCAGGTCACACCACACCACCACCACCTTGGGCATCACCACCACCACCGGCATCACCACCACCACCGGCGTCACCACCACCACCTGCAACAACACCACCACTGGCATCAACACCACCACCTGCATCACCAGCAGCATCCCCACCGGCATTATCAAGACCCAGGAGGCATGCAGTTGCCAGACTCCAAGAGATGGAGTAATCTGTGGAAGACTGCAGGGGTGGAGAACAGTCAACGGTGCAGTGGATGGCAATAATGCAGGATCACAGTCCCCCACAGAGCAATCACACACAGGTGCCAGATGCATCAGGGCTATGGAACCCAGTCCACCTTTGCAGGGTGAGGAGCATGGTGTGTTTTTAGGTCTGGAGGCAAACATGTTAAAAGTCCAGCGCCTGCAAGGGAAAGCAATCCAATCAGTTCAGTGGCAGATGAGACACGTGACATCAAACATGCAGATTATAGAGAAGGGCATCTGCTCAATGAATATAACACTGTCTGAGGGCATGAGGGACATGACTGAGGGCATGAGGTACCATGTCCCAGTCAGTGAGGCTGCTGCGGAGCAAGCATGACGAGAACAGGATGGCACGGCGCAGGGAGAGGCAGAAAATGAAGAATCATACAAAGTCCATTGCCACTTCTCTGCTCTGCAGGCGCTCCGTGGCCAAGCAGGAAGTTATGGCATACTGCAACTGTGATGTGTCAAGGGGGCTTGTGAAAGTGACCACTGCACTTGAAGTGCTCCTAAATTATCAGGCTGCTAATACTGGTGCAGGTGATGTGGGGGATAGTGAGGAGACAACAAGTTGCAGCAGTGTAACGCCACCTGCAACTGAGTCCAGGAGGAGCAGCAGACGTCAAGCTGCTGGCACTGGATCTATTGCCAGTGACGATAGTCTGCAAAGGGAATGCAGCAATGGTCCACGTGGCCGCAGGCATTAATACAAGCCACATTTAGTCTAGCTGACTGGGTGACTTAACCCATGACATCTTTGTAGGGTGTTTACAAATAGGACTGCCATGTTGAGCCCTTCATGTGGTGGCGCAGTGCCAATATATTAAACTACGGTACAAAAGGGGGTGGTGATGGACGGAGCATCTGAATCAATCAAACACTCACACCCAGTCAAAAGATCTGTGTTTAATCCAACACGTTCTTTAGCCCACTCTGCCACCCCAGTTCAGACATGGCTATATGCAAATCAGTCTGACCCTGTGCCTCATGGGAACAGTCCAGCCCGAACTGCCAAGCCATGTTTTCCCTGGACCGGAAACAAGCTTCCGAGGACCGGTTTCTGGCATTCCAGCCGTCTTCAGCCCGGCTTGCTTGAATCCAGTGGCAAAGTGAGCAAGGGACTCACGTCTGAGCATACCCTGCCACACTTATGGCGGCCAAAAGCGGTACAAAAGGGGGTGGTGATGGACGGAGCATCTGAATCAATCAAACACTCACACCCAGTCAAAAGATCTGGGTTTAATCCATCACCGTTCTTTAGCCCACTCTGCCACCCCAGTTCAGACATGGCTATATGCAAATCAGTCTGACCCTGTGCCTCATGGGAACAGTCCAGCCCGAACTGCCAAGCCATGTCTTCCCTGGACCGGAAACAAGCTTCCGAGGACCGGTTTCTGGCATTCCAGCCAGTCTGAGCATACCCTGCCAACTTAGGGCGAACAAAGCGAAACAAAAGGGGATGATGGATGGAGCGTTTGAGCAAATCAAACACTCACCCCCAGTCAACTGATCTGGGTTTAATCCATCACCATTCTTTAGCTCACTCAGCCACCCCAGTTCAGACATGGCCATATGCAAATCAGTCTGACCCTGTGCCTCATGGGAACAGTCCAGCCCGAACTGCCAAGCCATGTCTTCCCTGGACCGGAAACAAGCATCCTGGGACCGGTTTCGGATTCATCATCCTCATCAGCCAGGCTATCTTGAATCCAGTGGCAAAGTGAGCAAGGGACTCACGTCTGAGCATACCCTGCCATCTTAGTGCGAACAAAGCGAAACAAAAGGGATGGTGTGGAGTGCAAAGAAACAATGGATTTAGGCCCAGATCTCTGTACTGGGGTGAATGTATGACATTGTTCTGCTTTCTGTCCATCAACTGTGGTTTTTGCACCCATTCCTATGATGGCATGTTCTGCTGAGGTGCCAGGACTGTTCCGCAAGTAACAGTGTGCTTTATAGTTTTCATCATTCTTTATGTCATGCTAATCTGTGCACTGAATTAAAATATCAAAGTTTTAATGTGTCAAAAGTATACAAAGTCAAAATAAAATGAATGCACAATAGTCACAAAATGTTAAAAAGCTGAGTCAAATCTCAATCATATTGTAAAGTACAACGTAAAATGCCAAGATTTTATTCACACTTCATACATTTATAAAAATGCATTGATATTTTGCGCTAGTAGTGCCAAAGGTGCTTGTATTTGTAACTCCTCCACTAAAAGAATCAGGCCAAAATTAACCAAACCCTTAGCAATTTCTTACTAATGTCAACGAAGAAGTACAGCAATTGGTTCTCTTACACAGAACACCCAGGCAAATCACCAAATGCTTTTTCCACTGGAGAAGTTAGGGCCATATGTATCAAGCAAAATTGCGTTTGCAAACACCGAAATTCACAGAATTTCAGTGTTTGCGATCGCAATTTTGCTAAATGGTATGTTTGAAGGAAAATCTGCATGCAAAATAAGGAATCTCAAAATTTGTGATTCCTTATTTTGCGATTGCATTAAAGGAATCGCAAATTGTGCGATTCCTTAAGTACAATGTAAGAAGCACCAAAAAAGTGCAATTTGGCCTTGAGGAATCGCAAATTACTACCAACTTCAAGTTGGTGGTAATTTGCGATTTCTTTGAAAAATTCACTTTTTTGCATTTTTCAAGTGCAACGTGAAGCACATACATGCCCTTAGGGCATGTATGTGCGCCACGTGCACCCATGCTTATTTCATGGGTGCAACAGGGTGAC
This sequence comes from Lissotriton vulgaris, assembly GCF_964263255.1. Lineage (NCBI taxonomy): Eukaryota > Metazoa > Chordata > Amphibia > Caudata > Salamandridae > Lissotriton > Lissotriton vulgaris. Next base: position 687,369,463 of record NC_141687.1, on the reverse strand, counting down.
CTTTTGACACCCTTGCACCCTTGAAATTGCATTCTCAATTTGCGATTATCTAATTGCTAATCGCAAATTGGGAATGTCTTCCCATTCATTCCTATAAGCCTCTAGGCCCATAGGAATGAAAGGGGAGGTATTCCTTAGTTGCGAATCGCATTTTGAGATTCGCAATTGAGTAATATGTTGGACTCACAAAATTTATTGCAAATCCTACATACATAGCATTTTGCGATTCTCAAATAGCGATTCACAAAATATCACTATTTGAGAATCGCAAAAGAGGATTTCGATATATATGGCCCATAGTCACTTTCTCCAAAAAGAAGGGTCACTTAGCGCGCATGTGCACGGTGATGGATAAAAAAACTGCTGTTATTGAAGAGGGAAATTCAGAGGGTCAGAGTGCCTATGGTGCGGGGAGAGAATACTGAGGGAGTGAATGCTGAAGCTGGTGAAAAGAGAAGGGTCTGTTCAAAGGCAAATTTTGTCATTAATGACAAGGATGTGTCTTTGGTGGTTAACACAGTTTTTTTATATACCATAATTCCCAAAGAACTGTTCCTTGCCACGTGGCCTGAGTGACAATTAGTGGCATCTGATGTCATACTAAAGGGTTATCAAGGTGCTGACATCGGGGGTCATAAGTTTTATGTCAGCTCAGGTCAAATTTGCGAGGAGACAGACAACAGGGAAAGAGTCTGTGGCTGTGGATTGTCCCGCTATCCTAGGTTGGTCGCATCAGTATGACCTTAACCTCTTCGGTGCTCATGACGGCTCCCGGCCGTCATGAGTAACGGTAGGCGTGTGCTCATGACGGCCGGGAGCCGTCCAAACTTTGCCTCTCCTCCCCGCGGTGTTAATTCCCTGCCTGTGCAGGAGAATTAATCAGTGGACAAAGCTCGGACGGCTTCCGGCCGACCTGAGCAAACGCCCACCGTGATTTATGACGGCCGGGAGCCGTCATGAGTACCGCAGCACCACGCCCACCCCCAACCCCCCCGCACTGCGGTGTAATTCGTGGTGAAGGGGTTAAGATCATGATTAATCCAAGGGCTAAAAATCAGGTGTTGCTGATTGAGGACAATGGGTTGGAGGTTGTGTTATCTCGCAATAAGGAGGTGTTTGCAGATTGCTTGGGTGTGGCTAATGGTTATGTACATGAGATCAAAATGAAGAAAAATACTGTGCCTGTGTGGCACAAGGCCAGGAAGGTAACCTGGGTTGCAAGGCCAAAAGATCAATAAGATACATCAACAAATGTTGAAGGTTAGAGTGATAGAAGTTGTGGAGGCGGTAGAGTGGTTGTATCAGTAGTTATTAACAAGAATTGGATGGCTCTTTAAGGTTCTGTGTGGAGTTGAGAAGCCTGAATGAGTGTGATGTGATGCACAATTTTCCATTGCCCAACATTAATGAGTTGATTTTGATGGTGTTGAGGGAGAAATACTTCTCCAATCTAGACTTGAGGAGTGTATACCATCAAGTCAAGCTTCATTCGGAATCCAAACATCTCACGTCCTTTGAAACAGCTGAGGGAACTTTTGAATTTTGCAGGTTACCATATGGGTTGTTGTTAAAAGAAGACCACATCCCAGTTTACAAGCTTCTTCTTTGTTTTTTCTAGTAACACCACCAACATTGAGCCTGCCAGTGTGCTCTCAATCTCCAACTGACTCTAATGGAACATTCTCCTTGGAGACCTCAAGCATTCCAAGCATAAGCTGTGCAGGTGCACTTAAAGGGGTATGTGCATAGCCACAACATATCCCCCTTACTAAAGTAAAAAAACAATGACAAAGAAAAAACAATGACACATTCAATTAACAACAACATACATAAAATTGAAGTTAAAATAAGAGATAAAGATAACAGAATAACAGGTTCATTTACTTCATAACAAATTCCTTAAGCGAATAGGAATGTTCCTATGCCTGTTAGTAGGATACCTGGGTTTCCCACTTACAATTGCCTCCTTCCTGGAACCCCATCAGAGCCAGCTGATCCTCTAGAGATGTTACCAGGATATTTCACCAATCTGGTCACGCTCCACTTGCAACCAGTATGAACTGTTACTACAATCTTCTTAATGTAGGTAATGTGAAAAGACCCATGAACTCAGTCACAACTTTCTTCTCCCACCTTGGTTTACTTGCCAACACCAGGTCTCCCACGTTCCATTTCTGCTCTCTCACTGAATTCTTTTAATCATACCTCTGCTCATATATCTTCTGGCAAGCAGTCACTCTGTCATGAATCTCCTCTTTACTCAAACTGGATGTGTCAATGATAGGCAGCCACACAGGCTTTAGTTAGAAGTAGCAGCTCTGCCCATTAAGAACTCAAAAGGTGATTTCTGTGTCACACAATTGGGTGTGGTGCGGTGTGCCCACCACATGTTTCTCAATACCACCTAAAGTGGTACCCTTGTTTCTGCTCCGGTTTGCACTCAGGCCTTCACCAACCTGCTCATGCACTCTGCAAGGCCATTTGCCCATGGTGCATACAAAGCTGTTCTCTGATGTGTTATGCCAAATTGATTAAGGAATTTACACATCTCCTGCGAGGTAAGCTGTACCCCGTTGTCTCTGACCAAATATTCTGGAACTCCCTCACTTGCAAATCCATCCTAAAGAAACTCCAACAAAGTTTCAGTGCAAACTGCACTAACACATCTGGTGGACACTCACTTAGATGTGTAATCTACTAACAGCACCACAAACTGTTCAGCTGATTTTAGTATCTCACACAGTCCCATGATGTCTAGACCTAATTTTGTCCATGGCTTGCCAGGCACAACAACCGGCTACAAAGGAGCTTTACTTGTTTTGTGTGACTTATAATTGGAAGCACATAAAAAACACTCCTTCACAACTTGTTCCACTTGATGATCCATGGCCGACCACCAATGTCTTTCCCAGACTAAATGTCCCTCATGATCAAGATTAATCACAACGGATAATTTATAGACCCCCAGGTCCATCCAGCTTGTTCAAGGACAACCTACTGAGCTTGGTTGGGTCACTGGCTAGCAAGTCAGCTAACTTTACCATTCTGGGTGATCTCAATCTTCACTTAGACAGCGGGGGTAATGCTGAGGTTGCTTGCTTCCTAGCAGACTTAGAAGCCTTTCAGCTAGTGCAGCACGTTACTAACGCCACCCATGGGGCGGGTCACCTGTTAGACCTCATTTTTTCTAACCTTAGCTCTCTGACTGTTCCCCCTCCGGTCCCGCAAGTCTGGACTGACCACTTTCTGGTCCCATTTTTCCTGCAATCACAGGGCAAATTAGAAGAGCTGCATGTAACTTGAGCGCTTAAACGTCCATGGCACAAATTGGACTCGGACCGTTTTTCCAGCTGGCTAACTGAGCACCGGCCTCAACTTCCATGTGATGTGGAGGAGGCCAATTTGTGTCTCCAAGATTGGCTGATAGCGGGTCTGGATAGTTGTATTCCAGCCAGACGAGGGGGCAAGAGCCGTGGGCCTACAAATCCTTGGTTCACTCAATCTCTCACGCTGGCAAAAAAACATTATAAGCGGCTAGAACCAGCGTGGAGACGCTCCTATTAGCCGTCAGCCAAGACAGAGTATCGGACAGCCATCAAACAGTATCATAAAGGTATTCGCAGAGCCTGTGCTGACTATGTGGCCAATAAAATCTTATCCAGCTCTAACCCTGCTAAAACTATCTTTTCGTTGCTTAACGATATGAAAAGTGCAGGGCTCAAAAGGGCTTCTTCCATCACCTCTAACCAACATTGCGATGAGCTCGCCCAGTACTTTCTGAACAAAGTGGAGCTGATCTACACGGGGCTACCGACGATGTCTTTCCCTCCCGAAGCTGGGCTGTCAGGCGTGCCGGGCAACCCAGGGGCAGTCAGTTTGTCCTCTTTTCCTCCTTTGACCCTGCCAGGATACAAGACTTTGAGCTCTAAAATCAGATCAGGCTCCCCGGCGGATCCTCTGCCACCTGCCCTCCTTCGTCAACTATACTCCTCTATTTCCTCGGTATGTCTTGAGCTGGTCAATCTATCCTTGAGCTCAGATTCTGTCCCTCAGGCATGGAAGCACACCAAAGTGGTCCCACTACTAAAAAAGCCTTCTTTGGACCCGAGTGACCCTGGGAATTATCGAACGATTTCCCAGCTCCCTTTTTTGGCAAAGTTGGTGGAATCCCATGTGAACTCTATCCTGGCTGGATTCCTTGAGCAGAACGCCATTCTCGATATAACTCAACATGGCTTTCGGCCACGGCACAGCACTGAGTCTGCTCTACTTACCGTATCAGAGAACATTCGAGGGAGTCTGGACACTGGGACTGTGCTGCACTGGTCCTTTTGGACCTTAGTGCCGCCTTTGATAGGGTCTCCCTTGAGATCCTTTTGAATCGTCTTAAGGAAGTGGGATTGAGAGACCTGACACTGGCCTGGTTTTGGTCTTTTCTTGAGGACAAGTCCTTTCAGGTCCTAGTTCCTCCATATCACTCTTGGGAGTCTGCTTTACATCGGGGAGTACCGCAGGGCTCTGTTCTGAGTCCCTTGCTGTTCAATTTGTACCTCAGACCCCTGGCAGAGGTGGCCAAGATCAGGGGTCTGTCCCTGGTGTCCTACACCGATGATACCCAACTGGTGTTGGCCTTCTCGAAGAAGTGCGATAACAACTTGGTCAAGTTTAAGGATGATCTCTTGGCAATCTCGGACTGGATGGCGGCTAACTGTTTACAGTTGAACGCCAGCAAGTCTGAGGTTCTCCTCTTTGGCAAGGATCGCGAGCTGTGGTCCGACCAGTGTTGGCTGGATCACCTCAAGCCCGCCTCTTGCCCTAAAGAGGCAGAGAAGAATCTGGGCGTATGGTTCGACAGTAACATGTGCTTTGAAAAACAGTCAAAGGCTGTCGCAGGGACCTGCTTTGGATTGTTGCGTGGCCTCAGAAAACTACTTGGGTTCTTTCCCCCCAACATGTGACAGATTATCATCCAGGCATCCATTGTGTCCAGATTGCACTATGGTAACTGTCTCTACTTGGACGCCAACAAAGCGAGCATTAAACGCCTACAGAAGGCCCAAAACGTGCCGGCTCGGCTCTTAGTTGCTCTGCCTAGATCGCACTCAGTTGCCCATGTGCTTCCGAGACTTCATTGGCTGCCAGTCGATCGCCGTATTGAGTTCAAGACACTGTGTTACTCTCATAAGATTCTGGCACGACAGGCCCCGCCTGAGCCATTCCATCTGCTGGAGTACTATGAGCCGGGCCGTCCGCTGCGTTCTGCTGATCTTGCTCTGGTCCGTGTTCCTTAATACCTTCACCAGATATTACAAGAACTAAACAGGTTACCAATATCACTCCATTCTTGCATTTTTGTGTTTTTTACAGTAAGGCCTTTCTCTTCTAGCCTCATCAAATCTTTCCTCAAAATGAAATCATGCTCACTTACATCTTTGCCATATATAAGGACATCATCTTGAAAGACCAAAATATTGAGTATCTCCCCCAAAACCAACTTCATTATTGTTTGGAAACAGGCTCCAGCAGAAGCCAATCCAAATGGCATCCTTACAAATCGATAGGCTCTCAATGGCGTCACAAAGAAACTCAGATGACTAGAGTCCTGATGTAGTTGCACTTGATGGTATGCTGAGGAGAGATCAAGGACCGAAAAAACTCCACCCCCTTCAGCCTGGTGAGAGATCCTGAAATATTGAGGTGTGGCTGGTGATTCACCCAAATACATTTGTTGAGTCTTTTCAAGTCCACACACATTCTAATAGACTTGCCCCATTCTTTGGTGCTAAAACTGCTGTCGCAAACCAATCTGATGCTTCAATCACCTTTGCTTCTAGTAATCTGTCCAATTCCTCCTTGAGGGGTTTGAGCATCAAGTGAGGAACTTTGCGTACCTTATCCACACTGGGATTTATATTGCTTTTCAGTACAATACTGTTGGAAGCTGGAGTCCCCGTCCTGCACCACTGTCACCAAATCCGAGACCCAGGACTCCTCACTCAACATTAGGCCAAGTGAGGACACCGTTTCAGATAGCCCTGCTCACCCTCTCAGTAGCTTGGCACGAGCAGCCAGGCCTATCTCCAAGGCACGAGTATACAGTATGTGCAACCACGCCCACAGCAACCCCCTGGTGACATCACAAATAGACTCCACACGAGTTTGATAAAAACGAGTATAAACTTTATATAAAAAGATATACGATCAGACCACACAATACAACAGCCAACTTACAATAAAGGGTAATATTCGTTCCCGCTGGCTGGTAGGTTCAAATCCCAACCACAACTTTCAAAATGCTATGCTGGTCGCAATGCTAGAATTGCACACGCCGCAATGGACAAACAACAGTGCACTGCGTAATGATACAAGCCTGTCCTGGGCAAAGGATAAATAATATGTTTAACGATACACCCCGGTACCTTGCAATTGGAGAAATAATGCAATGCGTACCGCTAGAATCATGTACTGCACAATGAAGGAATAATGCAATGCGTCGTACCCCAATCTTGTACTGTGCAATGAAGAAATAATGCAATGCGGGCTGCTGCAATCATGAACTTTGCAATGAAGAAATAATGCAATGCGTAGCTCTACAATCTTGTACTTCGTTAGGCAGAAATTATGTCAGGCTTCATAAGACAGTCCGGCAGTTCATTAGCAGCAATATTGGCAATGTGTATTACAACAATTGGCCTCTTCAATAAGAGTTGCCTCCCACACGTATCAACGATGACAGAAAGTACAACTTCTTACTCCGGCCCCAGTACTGCCACTCTTTTTGTCAGTACGGGCCCAAATCTGAGCTGAAGCAAAGGCTCACATCGTCAGAAGGACTGAGAGGCCGAGAGAGTGTCCCTCCGAGCCCGCACCCCGCTCAGGTAGTGATCCACGTTACCTGGGGGCGCGACCCCACTCTCCTCTCCTCCTTCAGTGAACTGAGCCTTCCATGCAGAATGGGCCTCAGCGGCTCGGCCTGGCAGCTCAGCTCCTCCAGGGCTGCGGTCTGGGCCGCAACTGTTATGAAGGTCTCAGGCGTCCACGGGGCAGACGTACCCCACGCGTCTGAGATGACTTTACTCCGGGTCTCCTCCGGCACAAAGCCACACAAACAACGCTGATGGGACTCCACGTCGACTCCGTGTGCACGCTCACCAGACACTCCTTCCTCCAGTCTCAGTTGGCACCAACACACGCACACCACGCTGCAGAGACTCACTTTCTTCCGGTGCACACAATGGTCAGCCGACCGCCTCCACAGTCCCAGGTTACACCAAAGCACACACAGTGCTTCACTGAGACTTACTCCAATTCCGGTGCCCCGATATCCAGACACTCTTCACCAACGCCTTTGACCACACCTCGACACGCTCACAGTGTCCAAGCCTCACTTCTCCCCTAGTGCACTCGATGATCAGGCGCTCCTCACCAACGCCTCTTGTGCACCACAAAACGCACCCTGCGCATCCGAGAGTAACTCCACCTCCGTTGCACACGCCGACCTGGCGCTCTTCACAAGCACCTGTGGTGCACCACGACACGCAACCTGTGCATCCGAGCCTCACTTCAGTTTCGGTGCACATGCTGACCAGGCGCTCTTCACTAAATCCTAGGGTGCACCACGACACGCACCCAGCTCGTCCGAGTCTCGCTTCTCCTCCATGTGTCCAAGATCACAGGGCACATCTTCAGAGGGTCTCAAGCTGCCACAACACGCACTGACCGCGTTGCTTGAAACTTCTCCGGATACTTTTATATTTCTGTGTTTCCAAACAAGGAGCCAGCTAACCTTGGGCCCTTGGGGTAACAAGACACAGCACAAAGCACAGTCTTCTTCAAGCAGGGGGACCAAGCGCACCAAGCACAGTCCCAACAGCCTCTTCTTTGGTTAAAACAGCAAACTGCAGACCAGCCCCAGATCACGAAGCAAGGGTTGGTCTTTCCCCAGCAGTCTCTTCAGTTGTTCCTTCTTTAGCAGAGGTTCCTTTTGACCACGAAATCGGTCCAAGCCTTTTCATCCTCAATCCATTTCTGTTCCAGTCCAACGTTCAGGGGTTTCAGCTCTCATAGTTATACCCCTTAAGGTCTTTGAAGTTTGTTGTGTTTAGGGGTTTCTGACCCCTCCCTAAATCATTTCTGGGTGTCTCCCTCCCAGTGTCATCTCTCTCCCTTTGATACTGGGGGTTTGGATCCTTAATCACTCAGCAGGAGACGGGTCAATTGTTTTATAGCAGCAGCCTAGGCCTCCTCACCTCCCGGGGCTTCTCGCCTACTCTCCAGATGCAGGTCAGCCTGGTGCCATCTCAACCCCTCCCTTGAGTCAAGACCTCCCCCAGCTCCTCTCACCTCTCAAATCCAGACAGTCAATCCACATTCAGCAGAGACACACAGAAATGCTAAAAGCACATAACTCAGCCAATTTCTAAAAGAGTGGTTTCTGAACACACAGTGACAAAACCACTTTCATAGAAAGATGTGTTATGACCCTGTGAGTTCATACATACTAGACTTCACCTCTCCATTAAAAACTTATAGGAAACTAGGCTACTAAAACAAAAACACAATATTACTTCTCATCTCCTTCACCCAACCAGATGGATTTCGAACTCCCTCTAAGATGGCAATTGCTTCTTTGAGTGAGGGGTTCTTGGCCAACAGTTTTGGCCAACAATCCCTTGGCCAACAGCGATGCAATGTAGTTACTTACTCTAACATTTGGCTGTTGTGTGCTCATGAATCATTTGTGCCTTTCTAATATTAAGTTAATGCGAGGTCCAAAATACTATTCAAGCATTTGAAGAGACATGTTAACTGCATCTGCAGGTTCACCAGCACCATCTCCAATGTGTAACTCATCTAACCTCTCATAAATGTTGCGGCCCTCAATACTAAGATTCTGCAAGAGAATTGACTGCTGTCTGCTGCCTGTTCCCCACCAATAGCCACAGTATATGACTCCAAAATCTTCTTCCAATGTTTCCAGAGCAATGCCGGTTCACCCTTTTCAGAGAGTAAAGTTAGTGGCTGTGGCATATTAGATGCTGGCATTGTTAGATATAAACCCTAATACAATGTTATTAATAAAAAAATATTGAAAATGTCAAAAGGCACAAAAGAAAATGCCTGGAATATCTTGATGAAACATAGGTGTACTCAACACTATAATAGGGTTGTACCGCTTGAGAGAATAAACACAACACACTTATAGTGTGCAAAACAGTATAGAATACTGACAAAAGAATTCGCACAGGTTGCTGTCACTAGGTTCCTCTTCATGCAGCTCTATCAATCAATATTGCAGCCGGATCCAGTTTGCTTCCTATGTGATCCCAATTGAAAATTCCGCTTGGCATCGTGAGGTGTACATTTCTTTGGGTGATGATGTGTGCACTCACCCGCCACAACAGCTCAATATGGTTTGCTTCCGATGAGATCCACTAGAAAATGGCCTCTGCACGTTGTGACATGATAACGTGTACATCGTGCACATTGCTGTCACTTGGTTTTCCACTATGCACCCTCAGTACAGCTCATCACTTACCCGCAACAACGTGTGACTCCGGTTGCCATGGTGCTGTCAGCACACTCCCGGTGAGGGTGTCTTGCTCAAGACTGAGCAAGCTCAAGAAAATGCTCACTCATGAGCCCCGTGCGCAAAGCAATACATGCTTAAGCAGATCGCAGTAAGCTGGACTCCTCTCTTCTTCTTTTCATGTCTATGAATACATTCATATATATCTGAAATCACAGCAAGCAGGCCAAAAATAAAAATAATATTACACCTAGAGTGGTTGATGGCTGATCATCGCAGCCTTAAGAAAATCATTTCAGGGTATAGTCAAATATCCACAGGGGAATTGGTGGTGTAGTCAGCTGGTCCCCAATCAAGGTTCGCACATCGCCAGTGTTGAAAGAAGACAAAATCCCAGTTTTCCAGCTTCTTGATTTCTTATAGAAACACCACCAACATACAGCCTGCCAGTGTGCTCTCAATCTCTAAATGACTCTAATGGGACATTCTCCTTAGACACCACAAGCATTCCAAGCCTAAGCTGTGTAGGTGCACCTAAAGGGGTATGTACATAACCACAACAGTTATGTTCAGCTACAAGTGTGTTTCAGAAGTTAATGATGAAGATTCTTTCTGTGAAGGACAAGGTGATAGTCTTCCAGGATGACATTCTGGTGTTTTCAGAGGATGTTGTGGAGCACAATAGGATTTTGAATGAAGTGTTGATGCGGATTGGCTGAGCTGGGTTGACTTTGCGCAAGGAGAAATATGTGTTTCTGATACAAGAGATAGAGTATTTGGGTTATTTAATAACAAGAGAGGAGTGAAACCCAAAGCCAATCTTAAGTTCCCCCAGATAGAGAGACTCTCACATCTTTCATGGGGCTTGTAGAGTATTATGCAAAATTTGTTAAAGAGTCTGAGCTGTTACGAATGTTACTGAGAAATGGGAAAAAGTTTTTGTGGGGTGACTTGCAGCAAATGGCATTTTCTTTGGTCAGTGCCCAGGCGAATATATCTGTACCTTATCAAACTGAAATGAAGACCACTGCCACTGTGGATGCGAGTGCAGTCAGGATTGGGGCTATTCTGGCACAGGTACATGGTAAGTTGAAAAGCACAGTGGCTTTTGCATCACGCTCTTTGACAGAGACTGAACTGAATTATTCCGTCATTGAGCAGGAGGAATTACCTGTCGTGGGCCACTAATTATTTCAGTGTTTCTTTTGAGGACAGATAACAAACCCTTTCTCAGGGTGCTGTGTCCAGGAGCTAAGAATAATTGTTCTGGAAGACCAGCCAGGTTAGCAGTCCGAGAATAGTTTGAGTGTAAACTTGAATAAGGTGGCTGACTGTTTGTCCATGTTGCCTGACAAAGCTGCAGAGGTCAAAGTGTTGGAGACTGGGGACGTAGTAGCCGGAATTGGGAATGTTACAGGGGGTCATTGGCCTCTATTTCTGAGAAGGAATGAATGGTTGCTATGGAACAAGAATGTACCCTTGTTTTTTTCTGTTATCGAGATGGTCAGGAAAGGACAGAGGAGGGAGAGTGCTTTACCAGAGGGTGTTAGACCGTTTCTCGAGGTCCTTGATGAGTTGACTATACATAATGAGAGGTTGTTACTACAGAAAGAAAAGTTTGTCCCGCAGTGTCTGGCCAGGTCCAGGTTCATTAAACTGGCACATGAGGGGCATCTGGGAAGGACGATAACTACCAAAAAGTTGTGTCAGAAGTTTGGGTGGCCTCTCATGGATAATCATGTAAGGGAATGGATTGTGAGATGTGAGGCATGTAGGGATTCCGAGAAATGCTTGAGGGTTGGTTTGGGTCAGTTGGCTGCGGAACAGCACATGGTTGAAGCTGATGAGGTGTGGGAGAAAGTGTGTCTTGATTTTATTGGCCCATTTGGTATCCTCCTAGGACATAAGAGGTTGGCTGCAGTTCTGGTGGATACCTAATCTAGATGGTTGGGAGTGATTTTTATGAGAAATATTTCTACTGCACACACTATTCAGGTATTGGGTGTGATCTTTAGGAGGGAAGGAGTTTCATCCATGCTACTCTGGACAATGAAACTCAACTAGATTGCAGCACATGAAGGCTTTTTGGGAGACGTTGGGAACTAAGCATGTGTGTTCTTTTTTGGATCACTCTCAAGGCAATGTATTAGTGAAGAAACTCAATAAATTGGTGAAAGGGACTATGCAGTTGGTGGTGAGTGCAGGGCTTGTCTCTTTGGGGAGCGATTAAAGACATGCTGTGGGCTTACCGTACCACGGTCAATGCCAGCACTGGTTTAACTCAGTTTGAGATGATGCGGGGTAGGCAGGCCGGAACCAAACTTGTATTTTCATGCGGGCTGCTTTGAAGGTGGACGTAAGACACACTTAATTGATGACGGTGATTGGGTTAAAGTGAAGCCAAGGTTTGACCAAGTTCAGGGGTCCTATCAAGGTTAAGGCAGTGGGAGGTAATTGGAGATGGGTCTGGGTCAGGGTGTTCCATTCCAGCTCCTGGTTCACAGAGCAGGAAGGTCGCAAGGATGAGGAGGCTACCAAAATATCTACAGGTGTATGTGTGTGATTAATATTTGTTTGTGTGTGATTCATTTTCTCTTTTATTGTTTTTTTTAACTTGAATTTTTTTTTTTCATTTATTGTTTTTCCACATAATGTTGCTGCTTCCATTTGTGTATGTAGCAGGGATTTCTAGGGTTGTCCAAGGTTTGGGGTTGGGATTGTTATCTTGTTTAATTTATAAGAAGGGGAGATCTGTTACAGTCTGCTGAGGTGGTTTTAGTTGGGATGGAGTTGAAGAATTCCTTATGATGCCCATGGGTTCTGCTCATTGGGACTTGGGGGTTCTGCAGTTGATGATTGGTGACTAGCTGCATATGGCACACCTGTGGTGTGGGGATTATCTCTACAAGAATAAACTACTTATGAGTTAAGAAGAGTGTTACTCCTCTCAGTATTCCATTGGCAATCACTGCTGGTGTACTTGATTCTATTGCGTCCGAAGCGGTACATGCGGCTCACTTCTGGGCACCTAATACAATGAGCCACAATTCCATTTTGGTTACAGTATGTGAATTTTTGTATGAAGGCCGAATAGTTAATGCTTCTGCTCTGGCACTAGCGATTGCAGTTTGTAATTTCGCAAAAAGGTGGTGCCAAGAGAATAACAGATTACCATTTACCAGTCCTGTTTACATATAATGTTTATGAGTGAGGGCCGAGAGGACAAATATACACCGATTAAACTTTAAAATAAGAGCAAATGGTGTCCTGTTCACTGGCAAGTATCATCTCAGATTAAACACTGATTATCACATAACCTTTCACCTGTGATGACATCACAGAATGTGATATGACCGAAGTTAAATACATTTATAACAAGAGCAAAAACAATAAAATACACAACTATAGTTACGTGGATAAAAGGCTATTTTAGGTACAATATACAATGAACTAAGTAGAGTGTTGACAAACAACAGTGTGACAGTGTAGTGGTGTGCTCACCATTTTTAGGTTGAGCCTCAGCAGCACTTGCACTGTCTGGAGACCCGTTGTATACACTTTGTGAGCCTACATACTGCCCATTCCTTTTTATTTGTTACTTGGATAATCCTTACAAAATACTTGCTTGCTACCTATTGGTGAATCCTTCCTCTTTGTCCCTCCTTTTTGTCTTTTTTTTGCTCCCACAGAGCAGGGACCTAGTATTGTATCCCTATGCTTTGTTTAAGCATTAGTTGGACAATTATTTTCTTTGTTTCATACTTGTGTTACTTTTTGCCTAAATTCAGATTTGCACCCGTAGCTGCTTAATTTTTCAGTAATTGTCTTGAGATGAAAGCGTACAGTAGGTAGTTTTCACAAGCACAACATACTTTGTTCAAATTCCGCGCATGGTTAAGCTCAACAAACTATAAGGAAATGAATGGCATTGCCTCTTTAACAGACCCCTCGAAACCGCCCCTGGCTTCCATGTTTGTATCAGAAAGTAGAGGAGTTATGCACACCGATCCCACAAGCATTCATTTAAAAACAACGCTTGTTCACGCCTCAAATGCAGTTTATTTATTCAAATATTTTGCATGCATAACTATAAACAGGCACAAAAACATTAACCAAAACACTGGGCCCCACAAGGACATAACTGCCTTTACCTCTTTAATGGGTCCCTCCAAACTGCCCCTGGCTTCCATGTTTGTATCAGAAAGTATGACGAGAGAAAACTCCATGTTCTAACAAAGTTTCTTTAGTCCTTCTTGCTTTTTTCTTTTTTTTTTCTTTTTCCACCTTTTTCTTTTCCCCTCTTTCGCTTCTCTTCCCCTCTTTTTGCAACCTCATTTCTCTCTACCCTAAAATAAAACCAATTATTAAAAAAAGGTGACCGGAGTGGCACGAAAGAGGCCGCTTAAAAAAAAGAAGGATAGGACCCTTGATGGGTAATGGCTGGGCAGTCAGTCAACACCCATATCAGCAAAGTGGAGGTGAACATCCCCCTGCAGGAGAAAGGTAATTGACCATGCAACCTACCAATTATAGGGGCCCCTTCCTACTCTGGCCACTGCAGTCCTGGCCTGTGCCTTCTCTGTCTCTTGCCTGCAGTCTCCTCACAACTATGCACTCCTTGCATGGCTGCTACTCCTCATGTCCTCCATGTCGTCCTACCCACACCCATCTCCCTGCAGCACAGTCCACTGCTCACACACTACTCGCACACACCCCAACCTCGGAGTCTGCTCTTCGTTTGTAGTTAAGTTTCCTGGACTCAGTAAAGTTGAGCCTGTTTTCATAAGTGCATAGCAACACCCCTTGGTGAAGCCTGTTAGAAAAGCTGCTCACTATCAGGCGATGTACAAACCCCACAAACACTAGTCATAGTGCCCTTTGTCGATCCACCTTTTCCTTCTTCAATAAAAAATGTATTTTTGGGTTCAAAGTAGGGTGGCAGCAACGTCAACGTTTCCCAGGCTCTTCGCATTCTGGGACTCGTCCATACAGTGGATGGCCCCATAAAAAGAAGGCACTACCTGGCCAGCTTCTTGTGATGTATGCACTAGAACAAAGCAGACATGATGGGACGACCTGTGCTTAGTATAAGGTTAGCAAACACAAGGAGATGCTGTACGGAGTGCTGAAACTTTTCAGACACTCACCCCCAGTCACAGATCTGGGTTGACTCCATCCTCATTCTTTAGCTCACTTTGCCACCCCAGTTCAGACACAGCTGTATACAAATCAGTCTTGACCCTGTGCCTCATGGGAACAGTCCAGACCGAACTGCCAAGCCTTGTCTTCCCTGGACCAGAAACAAGTATCCTGGGACCTGTTTCGGGCTAACAGCCAGGCTAGCTTGAATCTAGTGGCAAAGTGAGCAAGGGACCCACTTCTGGGCATACCCTGCCAACTTAGGGCGAACAAAGCAAACACAAGGAGATGATGGATGAAGCGCTGAAACTTTTAAGACACTCACCCCCAGTCACAGACATGGGTTTAAATCTATCATCATTCTTTTGCTCACTTTGCCACCTCAGTTCAAAACTGATTTGCATATATCTGTGTCTGAACTGCGGTGGCAAAGTGAGCTAAAGAAGGATGATGGATTCACCCAGATCTGTGACTAGGGGTGAATGTCTGAAAAGTTGCAGCACTCCATCCATTATCTCCTTGTGTTTGCTTGGTATAAGGTACTCATTTTAAGAGTCAGCACTGGAGAGCGGCAGAAAGCAGGCCAGGTGACTTGCATGCAGAAAGCACACAATCCTGAGCCATTCGGAGAGTAATCTTAGAGTGATTTAGGAAACAGGACCTGCGAATGAGGCATTTGCCTGAATTATTTTGCTAAATTCAGTGCAGGTTAATATTGTTACCCTGGAAATGTACAACTATATTTAGCATCTTTGCAGTAAACAGGGTTACGGCTTATTTATTTTGCATAGGAGGACAGTTCTCTATGACCAGCCTTTTGTTGGCAGTAATCCCTGATGGAGCTACCACAATAACCTGCATCAATTGCCATTCAGTTGCATTTGTAAACAATGTGAATGGCGCACAAGACCGCATTATTTCTAATCTGGTATGTATTGTATATTGACAAACTCTTATATATATATATATACATATGGTAGGCTTCTCCCTTCAAAGAAAAGAGCAGGAACCCATAGGGGAAAGGTTGGAGGGACTTTATTGTTCAAAGCTCGTAGTCCAATGGCGGCGAATGCATTTCGGGCATGTAAATGTAAATGTATTGGCATTTATATAGCGCACTACTTACCCGTAGGGTCCCAAGGCGCTTAGACCGCTGCGAAACCCTTCCTGGCTTCCCTGAGAGATGGTCCCTTAATGGGTATCTCCTGGGTGAGACCAGGCATCCCCGGCAGTCTGGTGGGGCCGTTAGTGAAGATGAGGCAAGCTAATGCCCAGAGTTGCCGAGTGTGATCGCTGATCAGGGTGGGCACCGAGGCGAGAGAATTATCGAGTCCGCTGACCCTGGTCCAGAAACCTGCCGCGCCGGGAATCGAACCCTGGTCCCGGGCCGTCCTCTGCTCTCGGGTCTGCCGCCTCTAACCAGTGAGCCACACTACTTCACTTCCCTTCTTCAGCGCCCAACACCAGACTCGTGCAGCATCGTCAAGTTCTTTACTGCTGCCTTAAGAGTGTGTCACGTGGGTACCGCTCCTCCCCCATTGGCAATCGTGCTCACCTGCTGCAGTCCGACTTCATCCTGGGACTGCAACACCCACAATGCAGTGTAGACGCAGTGAAGGTAGGTGAAAATTGCGGGGATGGGTTGATGGTCCTCTATAGCGGCACCCCCGTAGGCTAGCAGGCTCGATGTGTCACCCCACAGAGTCTCCAAACAACAGGACCCTCCTCGAGTCCCCAAATCCGCCACATCCACTAGCGTCAGGAATCAGTGTGCAGGGGCGCGACGCGGACAGCAATCAGCCCTGCAGAGGTAAGATACCTCGTCTGCTCCCTTCCTCCTTTAGCCAGGGCGGGTACCAGAGAGTGCTCGTAACCGAACCACCAGAGAAGCCGTGAGGCGTGCCAGTTGCAATCCGGACCCAGAAACGTGGCGGGGGTATCCTGAAGAGCGCTGCTGGCCAGCGCATAAATGTCTGGTAGGCTTCTCCCTTCAAAGAAAAGAGCAGGAACCCATAGGGGAAAGGTTGGAGGGACTTTATTGTTCAAAGCTCATAGTCCAATGGCGGCGAATGCATTTCGGGCATTCCCTTCTTCAGCGCCCAACACCAGACTCGTGCAGCATCGTCAAGTTCTTTACTGCTGCCTTAAGAGTGTGTCACGTGGGTACCGCTCCTCCCCCATTGTATACATATATATAAATATATCGAGCTCCATTATCCACCTAATGGCGTGCTGCACTCTTGGTGACCGGTGCTCGAAAAAAATGGAGGTGGGTCCATTGAAAATGCAAGCTCAAATCTCCGTAGGAAACATACTGCACTCACGGGGTTCCATCAAATTAGCTTTATTCGTGCGAGGACGTGTTTCAGCGTTTGCCTTCCTCAGCTCGCCTTGAAATAAAACAGCATGCACCTTAAAAATGTCTTTTAAAATGAAAGATGGATTCTCTTTGGCAGCAGTTCATGAATGGAGGAAGGGGATTGGTTGTTCATGTCCCAATAGCACAGCTCTTAGTTGATGTTAGGAGCTTTGTTAACTGAACTCCGGGAGTTTGATTGAATTTTTTCTGATTGTGCCACCACATGGGCACCCCCGCAGTTCACAAGGTTCGTACATTCCTCCATAGTCTGCTGCCACTCATTTAAATAGCCTTGTCATGTTATGCCGCTGGCCCCTATGACGGACCCCTAGTCAGCCATGAGGTTCCCCTGGAACCTGAAGCTGGGGTCGGTAGATCGTCGTATCCCCAACAGTCTGAATGACTTACGACGATGTCGGCTTCTGTCCCACGTGTTAACTGCATGGCGGTGCACAGCGCAGTGTAGTCATATCCCGCTCCATTATCCACCTAATGGCGTGCTGCACTCTTGGTGACCGGTGCTCGAAAAAATGGAGGTGGGTCCATTGAAAATGCAAGCTCAAGTCTCCGTAGGAAACATACTGCACTCACGGGGTTCCATCAAATTAGCTTTATTCGTGCGAGGACGCGTTTCAGCGTTTGCCTTCCTCAGCTCGCCTTGAAATAAAACAGCATCCACCTGAACAATGTCTTTTAAAATGAAAGAGGGATTCTCATTGGCAGCAGTTCATGAATGGAGGAAGGGTCAGTTTGCTGCCGATAAAAGCGGCAATAATGTATCGCCTTTTGTTGATAATATGCCTCTTCGTTCCGTGCCCTGCATCGCATTTTGCGATGCAGGGCGCAGGATACGAAATTCATTTTATTAATTTAATTGTTTACTTACCTGCAATCATCCAGATTCTGCTGTTTATAACCCCCAGCCTGCCCCTCCCCCGCCCCACCTGCGTACCCCCCCACAACTCCCTCCACGGGCCGCGGCTGAGTCAGTTACTTGTACTTACCTTAAGCACAATAAATAATAAAACAATTATATATTATAAAATTATCACCTGTGGAAGATACAAAAAAACAGTTACAATATATATTTTGCAACACAAAATAATTTGTAAAACATTTCATTTGCCTTTTTTGCTGTTCTCAGAATATATTGAATTTCACTACAAACAGTGAGTTCAATAGTACTCATCACAGAACAGCGGGCAAAAAAAAGGCAATTCATGAGGATATCTTAAAAAAACCCAGTCAACATTCTCAATAAAATCTTAAATGTTTTTTTCTAAGAGCAATTTCTTACGTAAATATAACACATCTCAAACAATCATAAAATAACACAGCAAAAAGTCCTTTATGGTTTCACACACTTTTCCTTACGGCCAAATAGTATGCATTAAGTCCTTTGTTTGGAAGTTGTTCAATAGTAATCCTGAACGTCCGCCTCCCAGACTTCTGATCCAAAACCACTGACATCATCTGCGGGTCCCCCAGGACTCATCCTTCAGTCCAACGCTGTTCAACATCTACATGGCCACCCTAACACAAGTAGCCCACCATCACAACTTCAACAACATCTCCTACACAAAGAACACCCAGCTCATCCTCTTCCTCACCAAGAAGCCACATACCACCAAAAGCAACCTCCACGACACAATGAAGGACGTCACCAACTACATAAAGAGCAGCACTGTAAACACAAACTAGCACAAGATGAAGGTACTTATCCTCAGACCCACCCCCTCAGCCTCAGACAACTCCTGTTACCTAACTGCACTGTGAACAGTACCAACACCTACCAACCATGTCCACAACATAGGATTTAACCTCAACTCCTCCCTCTCCATGTGTAACCAAGTCTACACCGTCTCCTTGTACTGCTATAACACCCTCCACATGCTCCGCAATATATACAAGTGGATCCTAACCAAAAGAAGAACAGTGACATAGGCCCTCATCAGCAGCAGACTACACTGTGGCAAAACACTGTACACATGAATTCCAGGCAAACACCTACAGCAACTACAAAAAATCCAAAAGACCTCCACCTGAGTGATCATCAATGTCCCCGGCTGCAACCACATCAGCCACCACCTGATACACCTACACTGCCTCAATATCAACAAAAGGATCACCATCAACCTCCTCACCCTCACTTACAAAATACTCTACAACGCCAGACTAATCTACCTTAACAGCACTAATCCTAAAAGGGCAAATTTTGATCTTAAAATGTTGCCTTTAAAAATATTAGGTAAGAATTTGGTAACTCTTTGGGCAAACGGTGCTTAAAACTAATTGAGTATCATTACAATGTATCCAACCTTTCAGACATTTTAAATAAAGAATGTAATGTCCAGATGTGGTAGAAGGTCCATCATGGAAAAAATTAGCAACAGCTACAAAAGTTCTTCCTGATATTGAACATTGACCAGCTACAAAAAATTTTATTAAAGTTTTTAATTTTCTTCCATCAGCTCTACAATGTTGCAGCATTAAAATAACATACTGTCCATATCTTTGTTTAAGTAATGGTAATGACATTTCTGATTTATATTGGCTACACTCTATGTTTTGACTTGCTCCTCTAATTAGATTGTTAAAAGACACTGATTCACAGTCAGGTAAAGTCAAACATATGAATCTCTCAGTGTCTATGTCAGTGCTACATGTAAACAAACAATTTCGACAGTCATGATGCCATTTATAAGAAAGGCCAAAAAGGTTTTCAACATCTATACCTTCATCTTCCAGTACACCAAGCATAAACATTAAAAATTCCTGACAATCTTGCTGAATATTCTGCGTAAAACGAGAACATATGTCCAAAACATTTCGAATATCAGAAACACTTTGTATTTTACTTTTATCACTACTACATTTCTCATAAACAGAATTCAACAATGAACAGAATCTTTTGTCCCAATTTTCTACAATTTGCTGTTGCAAACTTTCAAGAAAAAAAACAACATTAACAACTAAACAACTACATTAGCATAGCTGTTGACTCCACAACTATTTTCAAACCGATAATCAACAATTTCTTCAACACTGTCCTTTTTCTTTTTGCTTGCAAGCGCAACTTCATCTTGTTTTTTTTCTTTCTCTACAGTTTCACAACAGATATTCTCAAATCTTCTTTTGCTACTTACCACACGCTTTTCAACTACTGGATATTGACCTAAATTGGGTGCATATTCTCTTCTTAACCTATTATACTCTTTCACACAATTTGCATCTGCACAAACCTTTGTCTCATCAAAATTAATCAAGTACAATCCAGATAAAGTTCTGACTCGAGACAAAGCAACATATGCCATGCCTTCTTTAAACACGGTACTTCCAATATTCACTAAAGCACAATCTACACTTCACCCTTGAGATTTATGAATGGTCACCGCATATGCCAAACAAACAGGAAACTGTTTTCTGCAGACATACAAATCTTTTACAAGCAAAAAACGAGCTGCACAATGACTAACTTGTTGTACTTCAGCAATTATATCGAATTTGATTTTCAAAAATTCAATCCCACCTCTATTTACATAATTAACACAACTAACAATTTTAACCATTTCTCCATTTACTGAACCTTTTTCCACATTCAAACTACGTCGCAAAATTACCCTACAATTTACACATGCATACAAATTCTTTTCTAAACCAGCAGTTTTACTTATCGATTTCTCTAAAGAATCCAAATTCCTCTTCAACTATTCACTCAAAATAATACTGATTCTTTCATGTTCTCTTTTATCAATTGCTTCCAATTTTATAATTTCTTCATTTTCCAACTTTAACATTTCTTCATTGAATATAGAACATACACGCAGTGTTGGCATTCAGCAGATTACAGATTTGTTTTCTGCAATTCTCATATATATTTTCTCAGGGACAATATTTGCATTTGGAAACAAATTGGAAAGTAATCCTCTCTGTAAAGCTTGTTTGCCATTTTTGGTCAATTTTCCAATTCTTATATCTTGAAGAATAGTTCCATAATCAACATCATTTGCCTGTCGCATATTTGTAGTAAGTTCCTTATAGTGAAAATATGACCAAATGTTTACATTGCCAATACTCCCCAAAGACTTTCTAGCATCTTCATGCACCAGTGTTTTAAACACTTGCTGTCCTTTCACAGGAGTAAGTTGTAGAAGATCTCCAAAAACTATGACGTGTTTTCCTCCGAATAATACGTCATACTCTGTTTTAAGAATTTGCTGCATTCGTAAATGCACAAAGGCAAGCATTAAGTTTGATACTATGCTTACCTCATCAATAATGAGAAGCTTCATTTTCCTCAATACTCTTGAAACTTCACAAGAAGCTTCTCCAGATAGCTTGTGGTATTCTAATTTGTTGTCATGCTCTACTGGTAGCATTAATAAACAATGTAAAGTAATTCCTTTAATATTGTGAGCTGCTAATCCAGTTGGAGCAGTGACAACACAAGACAAATGCAACTTAGTTCTTTTCTGTAGAAAACTTGTGATTACTTTAATTAAAAAACGTTTTCCTGTTCCAGCTTGTCCACTCACATACATACAGATAGGTTCAAATGATGAGCAAGAGCACTCTTTCTTCTCATGAAGTAATCCATGGTCAATCTGTTCTCTCACTTGCTCATATATTTCATTCTGCTCAAGATTTAGTTGTTCTCCCAAGTTTCCTAAGTTTCTTAGATCTTCTTGACCTTGATACATTACTGTTTCCACCTCTTCCATAGCAGTTGCTGCTTCATTTAGAACAATTGGTTCTCCTAATGGGTCCTGACTCAATGGAGCAGAAGTTTGACTGTCTTAAGAACTGTCTCTACCAATCTCAGATGCAATTGTAGCTTCTTGCTCAATTTCGTCATTCTACATTTTCACATAATTAGCAAAAACAGGACATTCTATAGTATCTTTAGTTGCATTGAAGGAATCTTCATAGCTCTCAAAATCTCCAAGTAATTCCAATTCTGAACGCCATGGCTTAAAAAGTTACAAAAGAACTAAATAGTAAAATTCCCTTTTGTCAGGTGTTTTGCAACTCAGTTTACGGTGATTAATCAAATGTCCTTTTCTTTGTTTCACCAGACATCCTTCAGAACCAATAACGGCATATATACCATTATTAATGTTTTTGGTAATATTCAGTTTAAAAATATAGTTTTGCAGCACTTCATAGAGACAAATGTTCTCAAGATGATGACTTCTATTTGGATAATATGTATCCAACATATTTGTTTTCACAATATCAGTACTTTCTGCCTCTTTTTCAGCTAAATATTCAATTTCTTGTACAGATTTAAGAACTCGGTTTCGTTTTGCAGCGAGACCTAGACTCACCCAAATGATTCTTCTAGATTTAGAGTACAGACTTGCAGATAATAATCGATCCAAACATTCATACGCTCCAATTTCTCGATGAGATAACATCTTCAAACTGTAACTGTATAATTTCTTACTTAGACTCTTCAGATGGGAAATCTCTTCCCACATTTCCTTCAATTCCGTCTTGTCTGACTTTGTTATGTACGATGTCATATATCGAGCAACAGCAATGGAATTGTCTGCAACATATTGAATATCCATATTAGCATTCCACATAGACAAAATGACTGAGTTATAGTCATTTATGTATTTTGACTCTTCATTTCTTCTTAAGTTGTAGGTATTTTTTGGAGACTTACTTGTGATATGTCGCAAACATGACATAAAACTGTTCACTCTTCCTTTCGATATTACAGGTCGAGGAAATGCAAAACGGCATTTGCTGTAGAATTTGTCCTTAGATTTGTACTTTCGACGATAGTATGACTTTGGAATTGTAAGACTTGTTGCCTTAAGTCCTTATCTTGTGTCCTTTTGGGTACTTCACATGTAGTATATCCTTCAATAAAAGACAACACAGTATCATCTGAGTCTGTTCCAAATTTGGGAGCATTTTTGATCCATAATAGCAGTAGTAGTAGTAAAGCTTTATTTCGATATAGAAACATATCATAAAAGCAAAACATGACAGCATAAAAACAATGGTCGAAACAAAGCAATTTACAATTCATATTACCATTAAAAACATTTCATATTTACACGAGATAATCTTAAAATTTATGAAAAAATGAAAAAGGGACACTTTACTGTATCGTCAGTTGTTTAGCAGATCTTATGCGCCAAGCCCAGCCTAGGAATTTAGCCAAACAAATGGCAAAAAAGGGTCTTGTATCTGAGAGCAATATTCTTATAGCTTCCAGATGTGAGCGAGTTCCCAGGCTCCTACAAAGAGGCTTCAACCACCTCCGTCTAGGGGCCATATATACTCGACACTCAAATAGAAAGTGTGCGACAGATTCAATTTTTAGCTCGCAGAATGGGCAATAGGGTACAGTTTGCAGTGGTGGTTTCCAGGTAGAGGTAAACTGACATAAAGGTAAGACCCCAACCCTGAATTTAAAATATAATGCCCTATCATGTGAACTGTGAATCAAGTCCAAATATGGTTCTCTGGAGGGGATATCTTTAACCATCAAGAAGTTGGCAACAGATCTTGGGTGATTTGATTTACCAAGTATCTCGTTATCCACCCAAGACCAGTAAGCCTTCTTCAGTTCTTGTTTAGGAGGTGCTGTTTTATTTTCCCACGCAACTCCCAGACCGAGCTTGTATAATGCCCTCTTGACCTCTCTGAGCCAGGCGATCTTATGCCAGCCAGGTAAGGACAGTACATCTTTTAGGGCGTCTGCATAGCTGTGGAGTTCGGGGACGTTCCAAATTCTAGACCATAGTAGTAAGGGGTGTAATTTAGCTTGCTCGCAGATTGGACGAGTACCTGCGTCCAGCAAGAGGGGGATTGTGGGGGTGCTCTGGGGTAGCCTCATCAGATCTTTGTGGAATTTATTTTCTAGGTGGGCCAAAGTATCCACTCTCTGGGTACCCCAAAGTTCTGCGCCATACAGTGCTGCACTCACAACCCTACCCCTATAAATATCAAGAAGTGCCCCAATAGGTTTTATGGAGGAAGCACGCTGCTCTTTAAGTAAAGCACCAACAACCCTCTTATGGGTTAGAAACACTTTTTGGTGATGGGCCTTCCAGCTCATACTATCACAAAGACGTATGCCTAGATAGTCAAATTCTTTGACCCGTTCTAATGTGACAGAGTCTAGAGTGGGGGGTTTAACAGATTTCTTAGGGGGGTTGAGGACAAGAAATTTGGTCTTGCCAATATTTATGGCCAGTCCCTTGGTGTCACAGAAGGCCTTGAAGCTGGAAAGTAGTGACTGTATGCCTGCAGGTGATTTCGAAATCAGGAAGGTGTCGTCCGCAAACAGGAGCGTCGGGATTTTCCTTCCAGCCAGGGATGGTGCATCTGCAGGATGTTGAAGAAGGTGCTCCACCACTCCATTGACGTAAAGCGAAAACAGAGTGGGGGCAAGCACACACCCCTGGCGGACGCCCCTGTCTACTGGAATACACAGTTTTTTTTCTCCCTGGGCACCCCATCTGATTTGGGCAAAGTTGTTTTCATGGAATTTTATCAGCAAGGCCAACAAATAGGGAGGTAGACCTAACTCGTCAAGGACCTTCCACAATAATGCTCTTGGAACCAGGTCGAAGGCTGTTTTTAAGTCTATGAAGACTAAGTATAAGCTGCCCCCTCCTAGCACCACTACCTTCCAATAGAGCATTAAAAGGCGGAATGTCTGCTCGACGGTGCCTGTCCCTGATCTAAAACCCGCTTGGAAATCAGACAATATCTGATTTTCATCCACCCACTCCAGAATCCTGCCCAATACCACTTTCCCCGCTACCTTTTGCGTCGAATCCAGCAAACTGATGGGGCGGTAATTGGCTGGGTCTTCCCTGCTACCCTTCTTGAAAATGGGGACTACTTCAGCGCCCCTCCAAGAGTCAGGGAAAGACCCCCCCAACATAACCTCATTAAGAAGAGCAGCAATTAATCTGCTCCAAAATGGGGGATTATTTTTTATCAGGTCGCCCGGGATCCCATCAGGTCCTGCCGCTTTGTTAGAAACAGTACACCTGATTGCCTTCTCTACTTCCAAGGTGGTAAATAGGACTTCATTTGGTGGGAGATCTGTGGAACTGAGCCTTGGGAGCGGGTCTGGTTGCGGAGGCCCTGTCTGAGCCGAATACAATTTCGAAAAGTGGGCAAACCAGGCAACACCAGGGATATTACAAGTCAGTTGTTGATCAATGGGCTTGTCTCTTGATCTTAGCAAGTCCCAGAACCCCTTAGCATCTTTCCTTGTGCTCGCCTCCGTTAGGTCATGCCAAAAGTTGAAATCATATGTCCGCTTGGCCTCAGTCACAGTTTTCCTATAAAGTTTCCTTGCAGACCTGATGGTAGCTTGGTCTTTTCCTTTTACTGCAGCAACAAGATCACCCTTAGCAAGTCGACACTTGGCTGTGAACCACTTTTCACTTGTTCTCAGGGCCCCCTTTGAAGCAGTTCTGGAGCTGGGTTTGGGAATGATGAACAGCCCACTTAGTGCCGTTACAGTCTCCGTAAATAACGATAAAAACATCTTGCTATCGCTATTCGTGCTATCAAGCCTAGATTCAGCCTCTAGTAAGATGGTTTCAGCTTGTGACATCCTAGCCTCATCCGCTGAGACTCTTGCCCATTTAAGGCGTCTGCCACAGTTTGAGGGAAGAATCTCATGTGAAGCTTTCCATAACTGATTAGTAGTTTCTTGAGACCCAGTTTGCCAGGGGACAGAAATGGTTAAAGCGAGAGGGTTGTGGTCGCTGTCACAGGTCTCTATAACCTCCATGTCTTGATGATATGGCCAGAGGTTATAGTTGAGCATAACAAAGTCAATTCTGGATGAGTGGCCCGTCCTATTGTATGTATGGGCACCCATGGGATCTGATTTAGAACGCCCATTCGTTGCTCTCAAGTTATACTCCATGCAAAGAGCATTTATATCGATCGCCTTTTGTGTCCATTTAGGGATCGGTTCGAGGTTCAAAATAGGGATGCCCCTCCTGTTATCCTCATCGTTGGTATCCAGAATATCTTCTTTGGCTAAAGGCTCAAAACAGCAATTAAAATCGCCTGCCAGCAGGACGAGAGAGTCGGCGTCACAGGCAGACAGGTAGTTACTTAAGCCTAAAGAGTTTAGAGATCCTCCGTTCCTATTGCCCCTTAAGTAGAGATTAAATAGTTCTAGTTTCCTTCCCCCTTTGTAGTGCAATGTTAGCCATTGAAGGTCAGGTGTTTCGGTGGTCCTTTGAGAAACACTGAGGTCTAGTGCTATGTTGATCCAGATGAGAAGACCACCGGATGGGCGTCCTTTAGAACCTTGGTGACATACAGCCGGAACATAGAAGGTCGAAAACCCCACTCTATGTCTAGGTTCCTGGCACCATGTTTCCTGTAGCAAGCAAATGTCATAGGGTGCCAGGAAGGTGTTCCATTCCGGGTTATCAAAGTTACGTGCAAGGCCAGCCACATTCCAGCTTAAGACCCTCAGTGAAGAATCGCCTGGGGAGGCAACTCTATTAGGCAGGTCGATCTCCATTGGATTAGATTGTACTGGAGGAAGGCGGGATCGGACAGGGGCTGTCTGGCCTCGTTTCCACTCTTTTGCAATCTAAAATGGCCATTTTGATCGGTTCCATGGCCCGGGGCAAGAGAGTCAGAAGCCCGGCTTGGCTAGTTGGAGGGCCGTTGGTTGGGTTTCCAATTATGTCTGTAACATGTGGAGACGATGCTTTTTCTAGTTGTGGGCATGCTGGGAACATAGAAAGTCAATCGACCTCCTCCAGGCCTCCAAATCTATTGTAGGTTGAAAGGCCATTCCAGTGTAAAAGAGTATTCTTTTGCCTCATGGGATGGGTGTTCCATGGGTGGTGCTGCCCCAAGGACCAGTTATCCGCTTGGGTATGCACTTGGCGTGGGGGGGTAAAAATAGGATAGCGGCCTTGGTATGACTAAAGAATCTTCACTAGTTGGCCAGGAACAGATATGGTGCGCCGTATGTGGGTCTTCAAAAGTTACAACTACACAGTCCCCTTGCTTAGATTTCTTGGTTGGGCCCACCCAGGGTATTCTACGGACCATCATTACTCGGCTTCTTTTGCCATTGGGAATCGGTCTGTTGACGTTAAGCCAGTGCATAGTTTTATTTTTCAATGACCAGTGGTTTTCGTGTTGGTCAGTGCCAATCACAGGGACACCTGTCAACACGACCACATAGTCATTGGCCTCTGGTGGAAGGTCTATATAGCCTCCTCTAAAATTTTCTTTTGGACGAGGACCCTGGGTTTCGGCAGGCTGGGGTCTGGCGGATGCTACCAGGTTTGGATTTACTTTTCCAGGCTTAGAGTTCCGTGTGGGAATCTGCGGTTTGGTAGCCTGAGGTTTAGCGGTTATGGAAACTTGATCCACAGCCACAGTCCTCGGCTTAGGAACAGGCCTTACAGCAACAGGTACTGGTGGGGGGTGCTGCTCAGCTTGCAAAACAGGGGCTGGCGAAAGTGGGTCAGATAAGGACACGCCCTGGTTTTCGAGACTTCTCAGGCCAAGAGTGGCCAGAGCAATAATGCTCTTCTCCATCTCGAGTAGATTGTTTTCTATCCTAGACAATCTTAAGTCGAGTGGTGAGAGAAGTTTTTTTAATGTTTCCCAGACTTGATCTATAAATTCCTTATGATTCCTTCCCAGGTCTTGTACCTGCGCCCCCTCGTCTACTGGGGTGGTGTTGGCTGGACCCTCTCCCATACTTTGGCATACTGACTGTGTGCTCGAGGAACCCTCAGGTAAAGCATTACATGCCTGAGTGTTGGTCATTGTGAGCTGGTGGGAGACTGCGACCTTTGCCTTTTTACGAGAGTAGGCTGAGCGTGATTGGCGTTTTCTTTTGGGTTGTGCACCACTAACACGGGAAGTAGTTGGGAATACTTGGGAAAGGGGATTAAGGGTGGGGGTCTGGGCGTGAGAAGGTGCAGCGAAACTTAGCTCTTCTGTAATGCGTGATTGTTCTAAGGGTGGAGTGAGGGTGAAAGTAATCGGGGGCTGGTGTAAATCAACCTGGGTGGTAATACTATTTGGGCGGGCAGGGCGTGCTGGAGTGACAGCAGAGGCTATATGTCCTAGGGATGATTTTTTCGAGAGGGCAATTACCTCGGACAGCCTACGTGCAGCTACCAATTCTAGGGATACCCGGGTTTGAAGTTTAGATATTTCTTCATCGATGGCTATATTTGTGCGGGTGATGAAGTCGTCCATAGGGCCACAGATTTGTGAACCACCTTTGGAGGCTTTGCTACGTGTCATCCTAGTACTCATGGTGCTTACGATGAGATCAGGGTCGTCACTCGACTTACTAACTAGGGAGCTTCAGTTTAAGCTAACCTGTCTCAGCACGATGATACAATAACAAGCAGGTTAGGAGCAATAAGGGGGGTGGGCCAGGGCCGTCCTCTGCCGTCCTCGAACGGCCTCAAACGGCCCGCTCTTAGCCCGGTCTTCGCCCCGGCCGTTGCCCCGCGCGCGTCCCACGTGCGCGTTGTCCACACAAGCTATGAAGGAAAAACAAGAGGAAGGGGCGGGAAGAGGACCAGCTGCGGCCGATCCACGCCGCTAGGAATGCTGGTCCTCGCAGTCCCGCCTCTACCCCTGTTGACCAGATGACAGCTTGCAAGGGGTGCGTTGGTGCTCAAAGCACGTGAAGGGAGGCAGAAAGGATGTTCCCCAGAGAGAGTCTAAGCCTACGAGCGGCTCCCGCGAAGCAGGGGCCGCGAGGCGTGGCAAAGTGGCCAGACAGCAACAACACAGGAACAGCGCTTCTTTGCAGGAAGGGTCCCAAGGCTCACTCACTCCACACAGATTTTAAAGAGGAGGAGGAGGGGGCGGTAAGAGGACCAGCTGCGGCCGATCCACGCCGCTAGGAATGCTGGTCCTCTCAGTCCCGCCTCTACCCCTGTTGACCAGATGACAGCTTGCAAGGGGCGCGTTGGTGCTCAAAGCACGTGAAGGGAGGCAGAAAGGATGTTCCCCAGAGAGAGTCTAAGCCTACGAGCTGCACCCGCGAAGCGGGGACCGCGAGGCGTGGCGAAGTGGCCAGACAGCAACAACACAGGAACAGCGCTTCTTTGCAGGAAGGGTCCCTAGCAGAGGAGCACCTCTCGCTTGATACTCCTTACTCCAAAAGAAATCCAGAACCTCTCCAAAAGGAAGATTTTTTTTATTGGTGATAAAAGACATCATAGCTTCGAATCTATGATTGAAATACCTGCATACATTAACAGGATCCAAAGAGCACAATCCTCCAGGTGTCTTGTATTCGATATTTAGTATATTTGGATTTCCCTCTTGAAGAAATTGAAGTAAATCATCCCAAGCATACTCAGCACAGCTTAGAGTAAGGAACCATGTGGGAGTTCCTAAGTTCCTTAGCATACATTTGAGTTCTCTGTGACAACGGTACCAGTACTCATTAGTACCACGCTGACATGCTATCAGATTAATCAGCTGAGATTCCAAAACATTATCTTTCTGCTGTACTTTATCCATAAATTCCTTTGCCCAAACATTTTGCAGATATACACCTGTTTTCAATATATGGTTTACTGCATAAGAAAGTCCAGACAAATCACTCTCAAACAAAATATGAAACAAATACGGAATACATTGTCGAAATCTTGGATCTTCTGCTTATATTCTTGATGTCCGGTATTCAGATGCAGGAATCTGCACAGGTCGTTCAACATATCATTCTCCTTTTCCTGTAGGAAACAACTGAGGGAAACAACAAGCTTCCAAGCTTTTTTGCCATACACTAATGGGACTTCCTTTTGCTTTTTTCATTTGAAATAACTCTATAGCATTCCCCATCATTTCTTTGGAATGCAATGGATGAACACTGTGATGTTCATAGATTTCTTCAGTTCTGGACACATCCACTTTTTCAATTTGTCCAGATGGCAAGTCACTTTCTTCTTGTACAGTTATTTCTTCTTCTCCCACATACACATTTTTGTGATATTGATAATTTTTTACCAGATACAACGTTGCCTTTTTCACTTTCCTAACATCCACTAATTCTTGCCAGATTTTCTTACTCTTAGTAGGAACGCCATTAACAAGAATAACTAAAGGTTCATCCTCTACATTTTCTACACCAATAGGTTCAATATTTTTTTTTTAAATCTAGAGGCAAATATACAACTCTTCCCTTTAATCCTCTCTGTAAATCAGAAGGAGGCAATTTTCCTGTCTAGGGCTCCATACGAACAATAGCCTGAAATGGATGCACACATTGAATGAGAATAGACTCATAGGTATTTAAATACATCAGTTCCGAAGGAATATTTACCAACTCAAGATTTTTAAGGACAGCTCTAGCAGGCATTTTGTTCTCATCTAATTTGTTATAACAATATTTACAAATATGCTGATCAGAACCCAAATCAAAATAATTCTCTACCAACAAATAAGTTGCAAAATCCTTCCACTCATTATTATTTTCCTTTTCACTTTTTAAATACAGATCAACAGTCCTGGTCTGATTTTTATAATGAATTTGTCGACAACAGACACAAGAATAATTAAGCCTTTCACCTGAAATCACCTCAAACTGTATAATTTCTTGCTCAAAATTTTCTACACTGCACTGTCCTACATTCTCTTCCACATTTTCTTCTATTAATTTCTCACTTTCTCCACTGTCTTCCTGAGGACCAAAGTAACTAATCTGAATTTCATCACAAACACTTGTTAAATCTGATACAGATCCACGCAAAAGAGCACTGTGCAACTTTTTTAACATTAGTGCTGGACTTTTCGCGTAATACAATGTTCTGACTAATTTCCTCATCTGAGTATGCTAACATCCTGAAATGGTGGAAAACACTTCAACATACTTTTTTAGAAACACGAGGCAGAGAATGACCTTGCAAACCAGTACTTTCTCTCATGCTGCAAGGGTCTAGTCCTTGCAACATCTTAATCTTTTGTTTAACACTTTTCTTAGTATAATTACGTAAGAAATTGCGTAAAAAATCAATAGATTCTTGCCGCACACTGCAAATACTACTACAATTCCAAGTGTACACTGGAGCTTTAGGATGTCTCCCTAAAACTTCACCAGCTAACACCTCTTCAGCATTTCAGAAACAATTTTCTCTTTCTCAATAGGACAACCATTTTAACCTCATAAGCATGACCACTGGTGTCAACTGCATGCAACAAATCATTACTTTGAAGATAACTTTCTTCATTAAAAAAGCCTCAGAACTTGAACTATGTTTCCATTCACCAAAAACAACCTCACCAAAATTACTTCTGTTAATTAATCTTCTCCACCTACTTTTGGCCTTCATTAAATGGATTGGCTTATCTAGTGATCTAACTCTATTGATTACTAAAATAAACAATTTTTTTTTCAATTCCATAGCTTTCTCGACTAAATTTTCTATAGTTTCTTCTTCTTATAAAATATAGTTTTTTCTTACATAGCTTTGTAGTGTAGTTCCTATTTTCCCTATAGGCCCTGCGCATTGTAATAACATAAACAGCAGTTTAGACGTAGGACTGAGGTCTTCTAGGTCTCTACTGACTATGTTAGACTTAATTTAGGTTTGCGCCAGCTAGCTCAGAGATCACTGGAAACTTTCTTGACTGAATAGGAAGCGATCAGCTTCCCTGGCTCAGACAAGAAGGGATTCAGCTTCCGACAACCGCATAAACATGACAACTTTGCTCCCTCAGAATAAGAGTCAATTTCTAGAGTCGTGTGAAACAATAGACAGCTATTTCACTCAGTCAGATGTGCATATTTAATTTCACCAGGGTGCAAAGAAATAGAGAGACGGGCATTTTCAATAAAAGGTATTATTTATTGAGCAGTCTTTCTTCTCATGCAAGAGAAATGAATTTCCACAATTGCAATACTTAATGTAAAGTAAAGTACCTACGGTAAAAGGAGTATTATAAAATAGTACTGTAAAAGCATTGATAGGGTTTCTTAGCCATAAGACACTTTAAAATGGATAAAATATATATACATATATACATAGGCTAACGTGCTCAACTGGTGCTTCTAAACTAAGCCTACCCCGGTGTACCTGACCTAAGCCTAATACGTGGGAAGGAGTAAGTAAGTAGCAGTTTAAGTTAAGTAGGTTTGTTGCCAAGGATCTGTTCAAGAATTCTCTCTAAGGGTTTAGTCAGCACTGTACCTTGGGAATAGAATGTAGGAGGTCTGGTATCTCTCTCTCAGGACTCGATATCCCAGTCACCCGCAAGGGTAGGCTGGAAACGCCGGGGCTGGATTTTCTCGGCAGGAGAAAAGACAGCATCTTTCTCAGCGCGTCAAAGAGGAGGGGCAGCGTCCGTTGGCTTCTCGCTTCTGCTGGGCTCTCGGAAAGTAGATTAGCTGCTCTGCTCCAGAATCACCACCGTGTGTTTGCTTAAGGCAATGTTGGTATATTTATACCTGAAAGGTGCCGAGTTTGACGTAAGGTTTGGACATAAGACGTCAATAAAGATGTCACTAAGAACTGGCCGTTCTTACGGTGCTCGCAGGAGTTCTATTACAAATCAAAACAAAGCAAGCGGGGCTTTCCCAGGTTGCTGGAGGTTTGGTGTGTCGAAAGAACTCGGTGTGCTCTCTAGGAATCCAAGGAAGTAGCTTTTGCCGTGCCTTGGACTGCAAGGGCGATTTACTGAAATATTGATCTGATTATTATGCCATTATAGGGATATTATTGAATATAGCCGTATAGGGGCATAAAAGTCACAATTTTGAATCGGGTTCCTAGATAAAACACATGACCTTAATTTCTTTAATTACATTTGTCACAAATCTATTATAAAACATTTGTTTCCTAATTTCCATAAATTGATTTTTCCTCCTTTTACTATACACAGTTTTGTCTGCACTTGATTTTCCATTATTCTTCTCTTTATTAGTATTTTTTTTTCGTTGCTGATACACTAAAAACATTTTTCTCTTTCTGAACACTACTCTTAGTCTTTAATATTTTCCTCAAAAAAGTGCTCCTGCTCTTACCATGACTTTCTTTCTGTTTGTTAAGACATCTCTCTTCATTTAAATCTTCTTGATGAATTCTCTTAAAATACACACTTTTCTTTCGTTGCTTCCGCTTTTGGTACTTCGTTGGCATCATACAGTATTTTCAGTATCGATAAACACAAACTATAATAAAAAAAATATATAACATTACAAAAAAAATATAAAATATTCTGTTATATTACTTACAAGAACAGAGGGGCATATTACCAACAAGAAGTGATATTTATCGCTAAATAGGCTTAGCAACAATTTTATTAACGCTGCCTATCGCTGGATATGTTAGCTGAGAAAACATGCTATTAGCAACATTTTTCTCCATTGTGCTAAAATATCCAGCGATAGCAGCGAAATGCGTGAATATCGCTGAGAATACAGCGATATTCACACATTAGCGACGAAATGCTCTTAGCCATGTTATCCACCTCCCATTGGATAACATGGCTAAGAACTGGTCTGGGCAGGTGTTAGTATTTGGAGATATTCGCGCTTAGCGCAAATATTTCCAACGGTACGCCTGCCTTGCTAATAGGCGATAGCGACGTTAGCGAATGCTTTCAGTCGCTAACTGGTTGGGTACGCCCACTTTGCATGTCATTAGCGATAAACATCACTGACATGCAAAGCGGGCCCCAAACCGCTCGCTATCGCCTAAAAACTGTTGCTAACATCAGTATGGCCGAGATACCCGCCACCCCCTCTCAACACAATCCCCAAAAGGAGGGAAACCGGAAACAGTTCTTGAAGTTTTTGGAAGTGGGATGGAGTGACCATCCCGGCCGTATTTATTAAAACAAAATAAAACATTAAACGTTTCATGTTATGTACAATTTCATTACCATATTGCGATGTTTGGCTAACCTTGACAGATTCTCTAATACAGAGGTTCTCCTAGCCGAACTAGCATCCTACAAAACATTTCTTGACATATTGAAATTGTACAACCTAACGTTTAAGGGCCAACGGCAAGGTCATAACCGGTGTCAAGATCCCTAACCAGACTTACCCCTCCCACTTGGGATGGGCGACAGCACGGAGGCGTACCTCAAGTGCAACTACTACCAATTTCCCTTGACTTGACGGGGGCACCTAAAGACTCGACGCCAGTTAAAGGTCGTTCGAATACTCGTGTGAGGTATCTAGAAGGTATCGTAGACCTTATCCCAACCCCACACAACTTACCGCATCTGCCGTCGCAGATGTCACTGGCCCCGGGAAATTCCCCAGGAGGGGGCTGTAACCCCTCCTACAAAGGAAGGGGCCTTGACCGCCTTTCCTTTACTTCCGGCGACCCATCCTTAGAAGGGACCGCCTCCCCATTGAGGGGCCAATGGCCACCTCTCCCGAGCGCTCCCATCCGTGTTGGGTGACGCCCACTCATAGGGATCTACTAATTAGTGCTCATCGATCATGACCTTACCGCCTACCAAATTTAAATACGACAGTGCTAACTAAACCTCAGAATACATTGGCCACTATGACCGAAAGAGCATGCACAAAATTCAACACTAAATCTGAATCTCTTTAATGGCAAAACGTACTCAAACAGACCATTCTTTATTAAACTCAACATCAACATGACACTCCAACCTGTAAACGAAAACAGAAGCAAAATTAATCAACTTTATTACAAACAACTGGCTATCTTCAGGGGCTGGTGGGTGGGTCAAAATTGGCTCTTCGTTCTGTCCCGAGCTCACGTGCAGCGAGGAGGTGCAGCTTCAGAGCACCAGAACAAGAGGATGTCTTCTGGTCTTGCGTCCCTTTTTATCCGTCTTCAAGGTGGGCGTATACCCGCCCCTGCCTGCCCCTAGGGCGTGGCTAGCTGCGTCAGTGTCTAGGCCAGCCCACTCTAGGGCGGGAACGGGCGCGCCCCGGCTACGCCGCTTCGGGCATACCAGCCGAGACGCGCCTCCCGCCCAAAAATGGCTTCCCGGGGGGATCGAGGCACTCGGCCATACGTTCGGGGGGACCGAGTTGGTCGCCCCTTTCCATATGGCCGAGATACCCGCCACCCCCTCTCAACACAATCCCCAAAAGGAGGGAAACCGGAAACAGTTCTTGAAGTTTTTGGAAGTGGGATGGAGTGACCATCCCGGCCGTATTTATTAAAACAAAATAAAACATTAAACGTTTCATGTTATGTACAATTTCATTACCATATTGCGATGTTTGGCTAACCTTGACAGATTCTCTAATACAGAGGTTCTCCTAGCCGAACTAGCATCCTACAAAACATTTCTTGACATATTGAAATTGTACAACCTAACGTTTAAGGGCCAACGGCAAGGTCATAACCGGTGTCAAGATCCCTAACCAGACTTACCCCTCCCACTTGGGATGGGCGACAGCACGGAGGCGTACCTCAAGTGCAACTACTACCAATTTCCCTTGACTTGACGGGGGCACCTAAAGACTCGACGCCAGTTAAAGGTCGTTCGAATACTCGTGTGAGGTATCTAGAAGGTATCGTAGACCTTATCCCAACCCCACACAACTTACCGCATCTGCCGTCGCAGATGTCACTGGCCCCGGGAAATTCCCCAGGAGGGGGCTGTAACCCCTCCTACAAAGGAAGGGGCCTTGACCGCCTTTCCTTTACTTCCGGCGACCCATCCTTAGAAGGGACCGCCTCCCCATTGAGGGGCCAATGGCCACCTCTCCCGAGCGCTCCCATCCGTGTTGGGTGACGCCCACTCATAGGGATCTACTAATTAGTGCTCATCGATCATGACCTTACCGCCACAGGCCCGGATAGTTGACCGGCTATCCGGGCCCCCCACAAAAGTCCTACCTAAAGGTCATGTTTCAACGTTGTTAACCATGCTAAGAAGTCTCCTATGAGTAACTCATTTCCCACCCGAGACAAATGCACACCATCCCCTAAATACATACTGTCATCATTAATACAACCATGCGAGATAGAATGCAATGTCTTGGAACGGAACAACCTACTCACTTTGTTATTAAGTTTTCTAACAGAATGATTCAAAGCACGAATCGAAACAGCCCCCCGCCACACTTTTCGTGGGATCATATGAGACCACGCAATTATGCACCCCGGAACTTTCCTTGCTAACCAACTTACAGTGGAAAGCATTGCCTCTAGGAGAAGTCGTCTACCGGTGGTGACCAAATCATTGCCCCCTAAATGTACTATGACTATAGACGGCGGTGACCTCGTCCGCCCTAACAAACCCTCAAAGAATGCCTGAAACTGGTCAATACAGAGACCGCCCCTTCCGTAGAAGGACATTCTGTACCCGTATTCCCCAGCTACGTGAATCATGTCACCTGCTTCGAATACGTCTGCGGCACGCCTCACGTATGAGTGGCCCACGACCCACACCTCTTTTCTCACAGCCGGTGATGTCTGACCGCTGGCCTGGTGTTGGGTCGACTGCATAGTCCGCCCCGCCTCGAAGGCTTGCGTAACTGAAAACCAAACAAAAGACAAGAAGCGTGAGTACATTATTACAGCTTCACAACATGTGCAACCGCACATACCTTTTATAACAATTGGAGGACCAACGCCCCACTCGTTTTACTTGTTCCACATTAAGACCCCTGGCTGTAGCTTCAGTGGCAGCCCCTATCCGAAAGGAATGGGTCCCAAACTCGCCCGGGTCCAAGCCCGCTGCGGTAATTGACATCGCGAGCACCCGCTGAAACTGAAACTTCGTCAGTGGGGTGGCGTCCGCGTGTCTCAACAATGTCCCTCCCCATGATGCCACCCTTCGTGCTAGGTAGTCTTCTAAACACTTTACCGGACACATGGAGGACCCTGGAATCCTGCGAATGACTATGCAGTCCCCCATCCCACCTTGATCGGTTTTGGACTTGACAAAGGATACAGTTATCGTCTCACCCCTGATCTGAACGCGTTCCCGGCACAAACCCCCCACCACATCCTGTTTGTTCCTTGCCACCAGCTCACTTATCCTCATCGCCCCATGAAATGCAAGCGTAAAAGCAGCTCGGAACAAACAGGCCTCGAACTGAGACGAGCATGTGGCGGGGAGTGTGGCCAGCAACTGGGACAACCTATCCAGACCTATCGGGCGCCTCTCATCTACTCTGCGACCTTCAAGGCGTTGCCACCCACGTAGCGCTTTCTGTACCACAAAAGACGCTGTCGGGTCCTGGATATTATGAGCCCTGGCAACAAAGGAAATAGCAGCACGATGCCTCTGGGCTGTAGCCACAGACTTCCCAGCCCTACGCAAGGACATCAGAAAATGTACTACCCAATCCTCCTGCCCCCAAAATCCCCCTCTCTCAGTCCCCAAAAAGGCTAAATAGGCCCGAAACGCCCCTTCGTATGCCTTCCTCGTTCTTGGTGCTAGACTCTCTCCCACGAGGTAACGAAGTTCGGGGCACCGAGAGACCAGAGAGCTTCGGGAAAGGGTGCCGGCTCTGGGTCCGCTGAGGGAAGGAAACCCGAAAAAGCCTGCATTTGAAAACGAGACAGTGCATCAGCCGCCTGATTCATCACCCCTGGGACATGTTTCGCTCTGAATACCACGTTCAGTTGCATACACAGTAGAACAATTTCTTTAAGCAGCCTTAAAATCATTTTACAACGTGCTGCCTGACTATTGATGCATTCTACAACGGTCATATTGTCAGACCAAAATATGACAGAGTGATTTTTGAATCCATCGGGCCAGGTTCTGAGGGCCACCAAAATGGGAAACAGTTCAAGGAAAGCAATATTACTCGTCAGCCCCTCTTCATGCCACCATGTTGGCCACCTTTGTGCCGACCATTTTGTGCCGAAGATGGCGCCAAAGCCCATGCTTCCCGCTGAATCCGTCCATAAACCAAGCTCTTCAGAGGACAAGGCTGGTTTGTTCCAGACGACTCGACCATTGAAATCCGCCAAAAATGCTAACCAAATACGCATGTCTTGGCGGACCTCGGCCGATAGTCTCGTGCGATGATGACCCTCCTTTAGGCCGACCATCGCCTGAGCAATCGAACGGGAAAAGGGGCGGGCCATTGGGATCACCCTCAGGGCAAAATTCAACTTCCCCACCAATTGCTGCAATTGATGCAGCGTAACTTTAGATGCATTTATACACATTTGCAGGGCTGCCCTGAATTTCGACACTTTGGCAGCTGGTAAACGAAAACAACCCTCACTAGAGTCCAACTCGATCCCGAGAAACTCGAGGCAAGTCGTGGGACCCACAGTTTTACCTGGTGCCAATGGCACGCCGAATCGATCCATTAATACACAAAATTCAGTCAAGGCCCGGGCACATTCATCATCCCCAGCGGCCCCAAGGAACAGAAAGTCATCGAGGTAATGCATCACATTTCGAAAACCTGTTTCCTCCGTGTAAACCCATTGTAGAAAACTACTGAATTTCTCGAAATATGCACAAGATATAGAGCACCCCATCGGCATACACCTATCCATGTAATACGAACCTTGAAACTTGAATCCCAGAAGACGCTGGTCGTCTGGGTATACCGGGAGCAAACGGAACGCTGACTCGATATCTGATTTCGCCATCAGCGTCCCGGGCCCCAGGCGATTCAAAATGGCTACGGCCTCATCAAATGATGCGTACCGCACCGAACATAGCTCTGGATCAATTGCCTCGTTCACAGAAAGGCCATGAGGAGCAGATAAATTGTGAATCAATCGAAACTCACCTGGGTCCTTCTTGGGGACCACCCCTAAAGGAGAACAGACAAAATTCTGTACCGGGGGAACACTAAACGGGCCGGCAACCCGACCTCGGATAACCTCTTTCCGGATCTTATCCTGTACTACAGTCGTATGCTGCAAGGCGGAAAGTTGGTTTTTGCACGCCCCGACACCCTGAAAGTCCCCCACCGGGATGCGGAAACCATATGAAAAACCGTTTCGCAGCACCCCAGCAGAAGTACGATCTGGGTATTCGCTGAGCCAGGGAATCATCGCCAAGGTATCAATCGGGGTTGGTAAAGGCGCCCCTCGGACTACATTAGACCTGTTTGGCGCCTCCTCTACCCCCGTTTTCACCCGTTTTGGCTCTGCACGAGGACTCAGGATGGGGTGCCCCGCAACCACTACATTCGTGCTTGAATTTACAAGATCCCGGGGGCCTAGTACATTTACCTTTGTTGAAATTGAAACAGAAACCCCTCTTCCCTGTATTGCCGGCGGGTCTCGGATAATCGTCGGTACCCGTACCCGACCGAAAGGGCGTCCCCCCATATTGGCGGGAGGACTCACCAACAGTACTCCCCACCAACGGCATTTTCAACATCCCTGACTCTTTCATTTTATCCCATGTCAAAGAATCATAACAGTCCCAAGTTAAACTTTTGTTATGCTCCATCGCTTTCCTGAAAAGGTTGTCATAACAGAACCATTGGTTACCTTGGTGCGATGTCGAGTACCCCATAATTCGTGACTGATATACTGGAAACTCAGGGAGCAATTCAGGCCTACGTTCCCCCAAAATCGACGTAAAAATTCCCCAAGCATTGCCCCAGTTGCCAATATTCTCATTCACTTTAAAGGCGGCCATTTTTGCGCGCCAAACACTTGGATGCATCAGATCCTTTTGACTCTTAACAGTTTCAACCTCATAATGATCAACGAGCAAGGAGAAAATGTTTACGTATTCCCCCGCCCAAATCTTTTCCTTTATTGCCAAAGGAACATGCTGCCCCAATTTTTCTCTACGAGAGGGTGTTGACTCATCCCTCGCGATCGGCAATGGCCGCTTACCTGCACCGAATGCTGCTTCCGCCCCTCGTGGCTTGTCTATCACCGCATCCGGTGCGGGCACCTTGGCTGTATCACGTTTCTCGCGCAACTGTTTCATCAGTGCTTGCGCTTCGGCAGCCGTGGCGCCCTCGCTACTGTCCCCCAACCACGCTGCTAACTGTGCCGCCAACTCGGGAGGCATATCCTCAGCGGATGTCGGGGTGACTACGACGGGAATCGGATTCCCTTCCTTCGGTACCGGGGCCGGTACCGGGACTGGCGCCTCGAGCGGGGAACAGGGAACCGGGACGTCCCCCCCGACCGCCCCCCTTCTCGGCCTCTTTGGCCTCCCTCCGGCCGGTGGACGCCCCGATCCCTCCTCACCGTCTCGCTCCGCCAACTGCTTCTTTATTTCGGACATTTCCTTCATGAGGACCCGAACCATCTGGTCAGTCAACATTCTCTTCGCGCCTTTCTTGGGCATCTTTCAGACGAAGTATCTAGAAGACAAAAAGAAAGATTAAAACGCTCAAAATTGGCTCTTCGTTCTGTCCCGAGCTCACGTGCAGCGAGGAGGTGCAGCTTCAGAGCACCAGAACAAGAGGATGTCTTCTGGTCTTGCGTCCCTTTTTATCCGTCTTCAAGGTGGGCGTATACCCGCCCCTGCCTGCCCCTAGGGCGTGGCTAGCTGCGTCAGTGTCTAGGCCAGCCCACTCTAGGGCGGGAACGGGCGCGCCCCGGCTACGCCGCTTCGGGCATACCAGCCGAGACGCGCCTCCCGCCCAAAAATGGCTTCCCGGGGGGATCGAGGCACTCGGCCATACGTTCGGGGGGACCGAGTTGGTCGCCCCTTTCCATTAGCGACAGTTTGATAATAGGGCGATAGAATTATCGCCGCTTAGCGGCCAAAAACGGCTGCTAAAGCAGTGATAATTGCCTATCGCCCCCCCTTGGTAATATGCCCCAGAGGGAGGAGTATGAGGACAAACCTCGGACTATAAAAATAAAAGGACTTACAACAAAAGAACAAGGAGTATGAAACAAGGAAAATATAATAAAAAATGAGAGTATAAATAGACACTGCAATATAACAGAATAAAGAAACAGCCGCGGCCCGTGGAGGGAGTTGCGATGGGGCAGTCAGGGGGGGGCGGGTGAGGGGCAGGGTGAGGAGTTAAAAAAAAAACGGAATCTGGATCATTGCAGGGAAGTAAACAATTAAATTAATAAAACACATTTTGGGACATATTATCAACAAAAGGCGATAGATTATCGCTGCTTTCATCGGAAGGAAAATGCTGATAAAGTGACGATAATGAGCTTGATAATATGCCCTTGAGAATTCCCATACCAGCCAGGTTAACACCAGAACTTGGGCTCCTATAGCAATTTACAAGAACCTATTATCAAGACCATTTTTCGCCGTTTTATCCGCAGTTTCCTGCCCATAAAATGGCGATAATTTTAACACTGGTCCTTAATATTATGCCAGTCAGTGCCATATTATCAGTAAAGGGCGATACATTATCGCCGCTTTTACCGGCAGGAAACTGCCACTAAAGCGGCGATAATGGTCTCGATAATATATCCTTGTGAATTCCCATAGAAGCCCAGGTTAACACCATAACCTGGGCTTCTATGGGAATTCACAAGGATTTATTATCGAGACCATTATCACCGCTTTTCCGGCAGTTACCTGCTGATAAAAGCAGCGATAATGTATCGTCCTTTATTGATAATATGTACAGAGACGCACACAATGATATTAAACAAAAAAACATAACAGCATGTATTATAGCAAAACACATTTACTACTATAAAACGTTTAACAACGGACAAATATAGGAGCATATTATCAATACAGGTGATAACATTATCAACATTTTATCGGCAGTTTCCTGCCGATAAAGTGGCGATAATTGTATCGCCGAGTCTTGATAATATACCCCATAATTCCTTTTTGTACAAAGATACACCGCACACACGCACTCCCACACAACTTTTCAACTCACCTTTCAAATTGAATTCTAGATTAACAACAATACCACTCACACAGTGGATATTCTTCTACAAAATCTCTCTAGTTCAGTGTTTGCAGCACAACCGTGAAATTGAAAATTTTCCCTCTCATTTTACACATACATACATATAAATAACCAATTAAAATCCTGTACACATTAATTCAAAGTAAAACACACATTTCTATATGTTTAACATTTCAAAGCATTCCAACTTACAAAACTTTTAAACCTTCCCTCATTCCACAATCTGCCAGTTACCATAGAAACACTTCAGGGAACACCTAACTCAGCACACAGGTGAAAAGTTCATCGTACATTGTTGCAAATTGAATCAGCAAGTATGCTTGACTGGAGAATATACCAGCTTATTTTATGTAACATTCTTTTCTATCACTTTTTCTTAACCAATAAAAGTTAGGCTTTTAAAAAACAGAAAGATGCAACCTAGTTTTCTGTAAAATGTTGTCAAACAACCAACCATTTCTTTTCTTTTTTCAAAACTGCATGTTGTCCACCATTTTAGAAAAATCTTACTTTTCAAACTACCATTTCATTTACAGACGCCATCAGAGTGCATCCAGAA
Source organism: Lissotriton vulgaris (assembly GCF_964263255.1). Lineage (NCBI taxonomy): Eukaryota > Metazoa > Chordata > Amphibia > Caudata > Salamandridae > Lissotriton > Lissotriton vulgaris. The sequence continues at coordinate 687,327,081 of NC_141687.1, read as the reverse complement.
CTCTCTTCAAAATGCTTACAGTGTGGATTGTAGGACACAGCTATATTTTCTGGAGCCAAAGGTACACACAACAGAAAAGAATTCGCTAGGACCTAGGTTTACCAAATGTGGACATTAAATGGATTGGACAGAGAGGATTAAAGTGTCACTAATTGATCCCATTGGTGAAATCCTTTATGCATCTCCAACACCCTGACCTCATAATTGTGCACTGTGGTGGCAATGACCTAGGCACTTTGACTGGGGTAGCTCTGGAAATGCTTATGAAGGACACCTTTGCACAATTGATGACACTGTTCCCCACAACTGCCTTTGTATATTCGAATATATGCCAAAGGCAGAAATGGAAGCGGTCCAACCACTATTTTCCACAGTTTGAAAAAGCTAGGAAACATGTGAATAAATATGTTTCTGCCTTTCTCCAAGACTACCAAATGGGGTCCATTTACAACAACAATCTGCGTTTCAATATGCATGGCATCTATAGGAGAGATGGTGTACATTTTACAGATGAGGGGAACAGAGTCTTCCTCATAAACTTAAGACTCTGCATCGGTACTTACTTAGTAGGTACTAAAATCTCCCAATAAACAGAACAGCTCTTTTTAGAGCCCCACAACACATAAACAAATACACTTCATAAATATCAAAAATTATTTTTATTTCTCTTGCTTACGTACGCTTACGTAATTAAACAACAGGGGGTGGTGATGGACAGAGTTTCTGAATTAAGCAGAATACTCTCACCCAGTCAAGAGATCAGGGCTTAATCCAACACCGTTTTTTAGCTCACTGCACCATCCCAGCTCAGAACCTGGCTATATGCAAATTAGTCTGTCCCTGGCCAAGTGTATCATGGGAACAGGGCAAACCAAACTACCAAGCCAATTCTTTCACTGGGAAGGAAACAAGCTACCGGGGACCGGTTTCTGGCATTTCAGCCGTCTTCGGCCCGGCTTGCTTGGATCCTGATGGTGCAATGAGCAAGGGACTCACGTCTGAGTATACCCTTCCACGCTTATGGTGGACAAAATAATTAAACAACGCTTACGTGACGACTTTCAACATTCCAGCTGTACGTCGTCCATACATGCTTGGTACGCGTACAATAAATCTACCACCCCCTGAGCAACACTATAGGTTCAGAATTTTTCTACCCTACCCCCTTTCCTTATTTCTCAACTTTGTTTTACTGTTTCCTTGTGACTCGGCTGTCGTGACAAATAAGATGGCTGCCAACACTTCCTGGTTTGGAGTATTGACAGTCAATCAGCATTCAGCTCCTGCTCGTAATTGTATGGATTTCGGTAAGCGTACAGTGCCTAAACATCCATATACGACCCCCTGAGCAACTGTAAAGGATCAGAATGTTGCTACCCTGCCCCCTTCCCTTATTTTTCAACTTTGTTTTACTGTTTTCTTTTGACTTGGTGCTACTGAGGCACAAGATGGCCACCAACACTTCCTGGTTTCAAGTGTTGATATTATCAAACCCATTATCACCACTTTAGCAGCACTTTCCTGCCGATAAAGAGGCAATCATTTTGTTGCCTAGGCTTGTCAATATGGCCCAGAGTGCGTAGTGTACAGCAGCTTCTCTGTAAAATCTATAATTACCTTTGCGCAGTGACAACAGATACCTTACAACAGTCTGACAAACAGATCCACAACCTTATTGTGCCACTTTTGAGTCACTTTTAACATGGGTAAAGTGACGCAAGGAGCTTGTAAATCTATGTCTCACTTTTCAAGAAAAAATCTCAACTCCAGACAGTTGTAATGTTCTATTCTCTCTCTCTCTTTCTCTCTCTCACTCTCTGTGACATCATTTCTCTTTCTCTCGTAAACTTATAGACATTGCTGTCTACTTGCACATGTAGAAGAACAGCCCAGCGGAAGTTGTGAATTCCACTGGCTGAAGTCTTTGGCCGCAGTGTTTATACAACGGTAAGCACAGAGGCCTAGATATACATAGCCTTCATAGCATTGCATTAGAAATAAGTCGACATATTTACAATCCCGTTATGCCACTTTTGTGTCAGTAACGCAGTAGGCACTTCCATATAGACACCACTTGAACGCGGCATTATAACAAGGGAAATGTACGAGGCACACTGCACACGTAAAACCATAGAGTTACCTTGACTTGTAATGCTTCAGCTCATTTACTCACATCTACATAATTCTAAACTCTAATTTCTTTTTTGTTTTTCAGATTACTAATCGGACATCTTATGAAGTCCATTTAACAATTTGCTTATAATATTGTTTGTTATTAAACTTATTTTTCTACTTGTTTGCAATATAGATACAATTAAGTTTTGTTTAGTTAATGTTTTAATAAAATTTAATTTAAAAAGTACATACTTCTTTTATTTTGTGGGGGGGAGGGGTGTATGACGGTCCACAATAGAAATAATGTTGAAATAGTATAGTAAGATATTCAAGACTAGGATTGAAAACTAATGACTTCTATTTCCTCTGAATAGACTACAACTTAGAAAAGAAATCACAATAATACGAAACAATGTGTACCACATTTACAAACCTCTTGCAACATTTTCCCATGCAAACTTACCCCCTTACAAAGTTAAATGTTTGGGCCTCAATCACACCCCTCAAACCACGGAAACAATCACCCCACAAAGATTTCTATATTGTATGAGGAGCTGCGTGGCCCTCCGCCTACTGCCCTGGAGTCCACGACGCCCAGACCAGGTTGCTGCAGTGTCCTGGGGGGAAACAGCCATTACAACGCGGTCATAACCATGCCTGATCATCACAACGATGCCATTAGCATGCATTTTGGGCCATATTATCAACAAAAGGAGATAGATTATCAACGCTTTATTGCCACTTTCCTGCTGATAAAAGCGGGGATAATGTGTCGCCTTTGGCCCGAAATTCGTTTTATTAATGTAATTGTTTACTTAACTGCAATCATCCAGATTCCGTTGTTTATCACCACTCACCCTGCCCCTCCCCCACCTCCCCTGCCTGCCCCATCGCAAGTCCCTCCACGGGCCGTGGCTGAAAGACGCGGTTGCGATCTAGTCATTTACCACAGAGTTGTGGGGAATCCTTGGTTGGGCGCGCACTCACTAACGAGTGCGCACTTCACCAAAGACGTTCCGGAGTTCAGACCCGTTGTCACTTGCTCCTTAGACATTCGTGAAGAGAAAATGGAAATATTTCTGTGAGTTAAAGAAAGTTGTTTGACAAGTTAGTGAGTAAGTAAACTTACCTGACATTATAGACAATATTGAATGTACTCAGTCGATGTATTTTCTCTAACTTAAAACAAGAAACAATAAAATTTGTGTTAAGCAAGGTCTTAAGGGAAAAGAACACATTGAGTTAGGAATAGTAGGAAGACTTTTGAATTAAGAAGGAACATTAATGAAAAACACAAGATATTGAAGGATTGAGAGAATAGATAAAAAACAACTGCTTACAGAAAAGTTAGTAGAAGAACAAGAGGAAATTAATAATATAAAAATTAGACAATAAACTGAGAGACCTAGGTTAATGAATGTTACATAATTATAGGTTATAAGCAGTGAGAAAAACTAAAGAACCGTAAGCTACAAGGTTGCAGATAAATACTAGAGGAGAGGCTGGTTTGAAATTGGAAGGGGTAGTTAATTAGTAGGGTTAGACTAAGATATAGATGAGGAATAGAGATAGAGTAAACACATGAAGTATTCAAAAAGTAGTGTGATAATGATGTCTAAATATACACAGAAACGCATAAACATAGGTTTCAGCCACGTTATAGTTAGGAATAAGCATTTAAAAAACCTTAGAAATTCACTGAAAAAACAAAGGTTTCACACATGTTATAGTTAGCTGGACATTTCACTCATACAAAACCATTGAAATTCCCCCGTCATAGTTAGTTCAGCTAACTATAACTCGCGCATCCGCAATGCACTGCGCACATACTACATCACTCATGACATGGTCAGTGACATCACTCATGACATCACTGATGAAATCTCAAATGACATCACTGATGACATCACTGATTACATCATCCAGTGAATGTGTGTCTTTCTGAAAAATAAATATTTTTTATATATGTATATCTAAAGGTTGATGGAAGAATAAATGGGTAAATAAGTGTCTAAATGTTTTTTTTTTGTAAAATTGATTGTATAACTGACTGATTAAGTATATCTTAGTGAATACATGTACTAGCGAGTAATGTTTAACTATGTAAATATCCGCATCAGTGTCTCACTTTGTGTATATGTGGCTGCATGGGTTAGCGAGTAGCTACATGAGTGTTTATATGGGTTATAAGTTGGTTTTTTGAATAGCAGAATGAGTGTCTGTATGGTTTGGTGGTCTGCTGGTCTGCTGGACAACCTCGCCAACCTCGGACTCAAGCAACTGGTGAACACCCCTACCCACTACGCCGGCCACACGCTTGACCCAGTCTTCTCCTCCAGCAGCCACATCTCCTTCAGCCACTCCACTGGACTACACTGGACAGATCACATCTGCGTCCACTTATACTTCAAGAAAACCATGACCCATCACCACCTGCAACAGGCTCCCCAAAGATTCTGGAGTAATATCACCGCCGACCAGCTCACCACCTCCCTGAGCCAGAACCCTCCCACCACCACTACGGATTCCAACGAAGCAGCCCGCCACCTCACACCAACTGCGCCGATGCCCTTGCACCACTAAAGATTCCTCCCAGCAGACCCGGCAGCAAGACCCGGCAGCAAGAAAGTCTGGTGGTTCACCAACGACCTCAAAAACTCCAAGAAATCCTGCCGTACCCTCGAGAAAGCCTGGCGCCACGACCGGTCAACTGGAAACATTATAGCCCTCAAGAACACCATCCGCAAACACCACCAGCTGATCCGCACCACCAAAAGGACAGCATTCAGAGAACGACTGGACAACAACACCCACAACAGCAAGGAACTCTTCAGCATCGTTAAAGAGCTCTCCAACCCCAACGCCAGCAACAACGACATCACACCCTCGCAAGACCTCTGCGACTCACTTGCCTCGTTCCACCACCACAATATCACCGACATACACAACAGCTTCGGCCCCCAGACGACGCACCTAACCACTGAACCAATGCCCCCCCACCACCACCCTCTGCACCTGGACCTCTGTCAGCACTGAAGACACCACCCACGTGATGAACACCATCCACTCCGGCTCCCCAGCCGACCCCTACCCACACCACATCTTTAACAAAGCAGACTCCTTCATCGCACCCCAACTCCGGAACATCATCAACATCTCCTTCACATCTGCCACCTTCCCGGAGAGCTGGAAACATGCAGAGATCAGAGCCCTCCTGAAGAAACCCACTGCAGACCCCACAGACCTCAAGAACTTCCGCCCCATCTCGCTCCTCCCTTTCCCCGCCAAAGTAATCGAGAAGACCGTCAACAAACAGCTAACCGCCTTCCTTGAGACAAACGGCTCCCTCAACCCATTGCAGTCCGGTTTCCAAGCAAACCACAGCACTGAGACCGCCCTCATCGCAGCCACCGATGACATCAGGTCCCTGCTCAACAACGGGGAAACTGCTGCCCTCATCCTCCTCGACCTATCGGCCGCATTCGACATAGTCTGCCACCGCACCCTAACAACCCGCCTCCACCACACCGGGATCCAAGGAAAAGCTCTGGAATGGATCACCTCCTTCCTCTCCGACAGAACTCAGAGATTTCGCCTCCCCCCCTTCCGCTCTGCGGCCACCAAGATCATCTGCGGCGTTCCTCAAGGCTCCTCGCTCAGCCCCACCCTCTTCAACGTCTACATGAGCCCGCTCACGGCCATCACACGCCAACACAACCTAAACATCATCTCCTACGCTGATAACACCCAGCTGATCCTCTCCCTCACCAACGACCCCGCCACCGCCACAGCCAGCCTCGAGGAAGGAATGAAAGACGTCGCGGAATGGATGAAGCTCACCCGTCTGAAACTGAATTCGGACAAGACGGAAGTCATCATCCTCAGACTGTCCCCCTCCGCCTGGGACGACTCCTGGTGGCCCCCTGCATTGGGCACCGCCCCCAAGCCCACAGACCACGCATGCAACCTGGGCTTCATCCTGGACTCCTCCCTCACGATGACCAAGCAAGTCAACGCTGTCTCGTCATCCTGTTTCAACACCCTATGCATGCTCTGAAAGATCTTCCGGTGGATCCCCACCATAACAAGAAAGACGGTCACCCAGGCCCTCGTCACCAGCCGACTGGACTACGGGAACGCCCTCTACGCGGGAACCACAGCCAAATTACAGAAAAGACTCCAGCGCATACCGAACGCCTCTGCACGTCTCATCCTGGACATCCCCCACCACAGCCACATCTCTGCCCACCTGAGAGACCTGCACTGGCTCCCCGTCAGCAAGAGGATCACGTTCAGGCTCCTCACCCACGCACACAAGGCTCTCCACGACATGGGCCCCAAATACCTCAACAACCACTTCACGTTCTACACACCCACCCGCCAGCTCCTCTCCGCCAGCCTCGCCCTTGCCACCGTCCCACGGATTTGCAGAACCACCACAGGACGAAGATCTTTCTCCTACCTGGTGGCCAAGACATGGAACTCCATCCCCACCCACCTACGGCTAACCCGGGATCATCTCTCCTTCAGGAAGCAACTCAAGACCTGAGCAGCAGCACCCCCCCCCCCCCCTCCTCCCAGCGCCTTGAGACCCTTGTGGGTGAGTAGCGCGCTTTACAAATGTGCTTGATTGATTGATTGGGTATTACTTAGCGCCCAGCTGCATGAATGACTGACTCACTGTTTGTATGTGTTTTGAACACAACATGTGTGCAGGACTGTATGGGTGGACGATTGTGTGTATGGGTGTGTTAGTGAGTGTCCACTGCCTCAATAGTGTTTTTTTGAGTAAGTACATATGTTTTAAACTAGTATATGTGAGTATTGATGCATATGAGTAAGGATATATGACAGTGACACATTGGAAGAGTTCCTGTATAAATAAGTATGTGTTTTTATAACTGATTGTTTAAGAGAGTAAGTATGTGTACGTTTCTGTAGAAATAAGTGTAGTGGTGTGTGTAGAGCTGTATATGCAAGCAAATGAAAGTTTATTTGCATGTGTGAGTATATGTGTGAATAACTCTATGTATAAGTGTAGGTGTGTAACAGGATGTATAGGTGTATGAGTACATATGATGAGTGAGTACATGTATGAGTGACTATATAGAACTATTGGTGAATGAATGGATGTGTATGTAGATTTTAACTGGTATTGGTATCTCCATTTTTTTGAAAATTTTAGGTTCTACTTTTGAATGTGTATATCAAAGGTTATATTAGGGTGAGAGGAGGCCTGCTACTTTTTCACAAGGATGATGTCATCAGTGGTGTCATTTGAGATGTCATCAGTGATGTCACTGACCATGTCATGAGTGTTGTAGTATGTGACATCATCAGCAGTGCATTGCGGGCGCGCAAGTTATGGTTAGCTGAACTAACTATAACAGGGGAATTTCAATGGTTTTGTATGAGTGAAATGTCCAGCTAACTATAACATGTGTGAAACCCTTGGTTTTTTCAGTGAATTTCCAAGGTTTTTTAAATGCTAATTCCTAACTATAACGTGGCTGAAACCTATGTTTTTTTCAGTGAATATCTAGGTCCATCCCAGCCCACCAATAGTTAAGCCTATTACTTTCTTTGGTTTTGGAAATTCCTTGATGACCTTGATGAGCTAATCAAATTAATTCTTCACGAAGACACTGAATTAATCTGGTTGCATGAAACATCAAACCATCAGACATGGACAACTCACCCCTCACATTCCAATATTTCTCTGACACCCTTTGACCTTTCTTAAACCACCCGTTATTGACAAAAGAGGCAAGCTCTTTGAGCTCTTCATCTGTTTCACACTCTTCTTTCCATTTTTCTTCTTTGATGCCACCACACTCAATAGAACAGACTCAAATTCCTCTTCATCTTCATGGTCACAACATCAATCAGCTTGTGTGACTAATCTGGACAAAGCATCAGCAGTATAATTACGTACTCCAGGTAAATACTCCACATTAAAGCAGTAGCCTTGTAAATCTACCACCCACCTTGAAATCCTGCTCGAAATAGCACCTGTTCCTTTCCTGTTAAAAACTTCAACTAACGGTTTGTGGTCAGAATGAACTACAAATTTAGTTCCCCAAAGAAGATTCTTTACCTTCTTCACGGCCCAGTGTACAGCTAATGCCTCCTTTTCAATCACGGAATAACAAAATTCAGCTCCCCTTAGGCTCCTTGACAGGAAAAGAATGACAATTATTTTGCCCTCACTTTCTTGTTGGAGCACAGCCCCCAATCCTTTCATACTAGCATCAGTAACTAACACTGATATAGCCATAGGATCAAAACTCCTTAGTCTAGGTGTCTCTTTAAGATACCCTTTAATCTTAACAAATTCAATTTCACACTCCTTGCCCCACACAAACTCTACTCCCTTGCAAAGGAGAGTACTCATGTGAACACACTTTTCAGCAAACCCTTTGACAAACTTGCTGTAATATCCAGCCATCCCTAAAAATTTCATGAGTTCTTCCTTGTTTTTAGGGTAGGCTAAATTATCAATAGACTTGATCAGATCACTCTTGGGTTCGATTCCTTTACCTGATATGGTGTGCCCAAGGTAATCTATAGATGATTTCTTAAATTTGCATTTATCAATCCTAACCGTGAGATTATATAAGCTAAACCTTTCCATTACCTCCCTAACTCTCAAATCATGTTCAACTTCATCTTTCCCATAAATCAAGACATCATCCTGGTAAATCTTTACGCCTTTTTGACCTTTTAAAATCCTCTCGAGTGCCCTCTGAAAGACAGAGGCTGACGAAACTAAACCAAAAGGTAAGAGCTTAAATCGAAACGCACCAAAGGGGGTTATGATAGAAGTATAAAATCTAGAACCCTCATCTAACTTGATCTGATGGTAAGCCGATTTGAGATCAACTGTGGAAAACACCTCTGCCCCTTTAAGTAACAGCAGCATGTCTGCAATTTTTGGGAGAGGATACTTGTCCACCACAACTTGTTTATTAAGCTCTCTTAAGTCAATGCACAGACGGAGACTACCATCCAATTTGCGAGCGGCTACAACCGGAGCCAATCATTGTGTTCCTTCTACTTCTTTAATTATTCCTTCTTAACTGATCCTTCATCTCATCCCTTACTGACAACGTAACGGTACACAGTCAAAATATCGAGTTGATAATATCGAAGTACCATATTATCGAGTCCTAAAAGTCGATGGTAAGAAATATCAACAACCAAAATATCGTCGTTGAAAATATCGATTTATGTGTGTGTTAATAATATCGAAGACATTAATTTCGAAATATGTAATATCGAAGCTTAAAATATCGATAGGCAAAAATATCGATATTTAAAAGTGATGTTTTAAAGTATGTTAAGTAATGATATAGTAAAATGTTGTCTATATATAAGGTAATTTATAAATATAATTTAAATATTTTAGTTATAAGTGTAGGAGTGGGATGTAGAGTTTATAGGGGATAAGGGTGGGTAGTGTTTTAAAAAAGTATAGTGTAATTATAGAATAATACATTTCGAATTTTAATTAAAATTTTGAAATTTCGAAAATTGTAATAAATATTTGTAAAAGGCGAAATTTTATAGAAATTTATGGAGTATTGTTACATTTTTTGTAGTTTGCTTTTGAATATGTAGTAAAAAGTATTGTAAATATATATTTATTATTAAATATTTAAGAAATAATTGTATAATTTTAGGAGCGGGATGTAGAGTTTATAGGGGATAAGGGTGGGTAGTGTTTTAAAAAAGTATAGTGTAATTATAGAATAATAAATTTTGAATTTTAATAAAATTTTCAAAATTTCGAAAATTGTAATAAATATTTGTTAAAGGCGAAACTTTATAGAAATTTAAGTCATATTGTTCAATTTTTTTTGTGCTTTTGTGTATGTAGTAAAAAGTATTATAAATATATTTATTTTTAGATATTTAATAAAGAAATGTATCTTAATTTTAGGAGCGGGATGTAGAGTTTATAGGGGATAAGGGTGGGTAGTGTTTTAAAAAAGTATAGTGTAATTATAGAATTTCGAAATTTAAATACATTTTCAAAATTTCGAAAATTGTAATAAATATTTGTAAAAGGCGAAATTGTATAGAAATTTATGGATTATTGTTAAATTTTTTGTAGTTTGCATTTGTGTATGTATAAAAAAGTATTGTAAATATATATTTCTTATTTAATATTTAATAAAGAAATGCATAAAATTTTTAGAAACGGGATGTAGAGTTTATAGGGGATAAGGGTGGGTAGTATTTTAAAAAAGTATAGTGTAAATATAGAATAATAAAATTCTATTTTAAATCTAAAATTCAAAAAATCGAAATTTCTACGAATTATTAGTAATTAGCGAAATTGTATAGCAATTTATGGATTATGGTTTAATGTTTTAATTAAATGGTGATTGGAGTTGGAATAGTCATTTATTAAGGTTTACTGTCCAGCACTTACCCTAATTAAATGGTGATTGGAGTTGGAATAGTAAATTAAATAGGTTCTGTGTCCAGCACTTACCCTAATTAAATGGTGATTGGAGTTGGAATAGTATATAATTAAGTTTCTTTGTCCAGCACTTACCCTAATTAAATGGTGATTGGAGTTGGAATAGTAAATTAAATAGGTTCTGTGTCCAGCACTTACCCTAATTAAACGGTGATTGGAGTAGGAATAGTAAATTAAATAGGTTCTGTGTCCAACACTTACCCTAATTAAATGGTGATTGGAGTTGGAATATTAAATTACATAGGTTCTGTGTCCAGCAATTACCCTAATTAAATGGTGATTGGAGTTGGAATACTAATTTATTAAGATTTAATGTCCAGCACTTACACTAATTAAATGGTGATTGGAGTTTGAATATTAAATTAAATAGGTTCTGTGTCCAGCAATTACCCTAATTAAATGGTGATTGGAGTTGGAATAGTAATTTATTAAGATTTAATGTCCAGTACTTACACTAATTAAATGGTGATTGGAGTTGGAATAGTAAATTAAATAGGTTCTGTGTCCAGCACTTACCCTAATTAAATGATGATTGGAGTTGGAATAGTAATTTATTAAGATTTAATGTCCAGCACTTACCGTAATTAAATGGTGATTGGAGTTGGAATAGTAAATTAAATAGGTTCTGTGTCCAGCACTTACCCTAATTAAATGGTGATTGGAGTTGTAATAGTAAATTAAATAGGTTTTGTGTCCAGCACTTACCCTAATTAAATGGAGATTGGAGTTGGAATAGTAAATTAAATAGGTTGTGTGTCCAGCACTTACCCTAATTAAATGGTGATTGGAGTTGGAATAGTAAATTAAATAGGTTCTGTGTCCAGCACTTACCCTAATTAAATGGTGATTGGAGTTGGAATAGTAAATTAAATAGGTTCTGTGTCCAGCACCTACCATAATTAAATGGTGATTGGAGTTGGAATAGTAAATTAAATAGGTTCTGTGTCCAGCACTTACCCTAATTAAATGGTGATTGGAGTTGGAATAGTAAATTAAATAGGTTCTGTGTCCAGCAATATTGTTATGTATAATTATTATTATTAATAAATAAGTTTTAATAATAATTTTCACATATTAGTCATATTGTAAAAAAGTTAATCACAAAAACAAATACAATATTACACATTTAGCGATATACTTATTTTAATAAATATTACATTAAATATTTCAATATTTTTATACTTAATGTAATAAATATTAAAAGTATGTAAAATATAAATAATATATAGAAAAATAAGATTTTTATCTCACAATGTAGTATACAATTTTTTGTACATTATACATAATTTCTAACCATATATATAACAATAATGGACATTTATAGTAGTACTTTTCACAGTTAGACATAATTCTGTTCTTTTATTTTGTAACCACTCTTTGTCTTTTTGCGTTATTTTGGGAAAGGGAAAGTCGCGGTTGGAAGCAGGTTCACGTTTGAGTAGGTACGATTCTAGTTTTATCTTTTTAAAGTATTGTAACTAAAAATTAAAGGTAGTCCTTTGTTATTTAGGGGTTGGTAATTAAAGTATGACTATTTACATATAATGGAGTGGACTCAATACGTATTTCCGTTATCGAGTTTTTGTGGCATTTGAAGTAGTTGGAGTTAGTGAGTCTGTTGTATGATTTAATTTAAAATTAAAAAAGTAGGGATGTTATGTTTATATATTATGCTATATTCGTTAGTGTTATGTCGGTGGGATTGTTTTGAATTTTTTTTCTCGTATTTTGAAACAGCTATTTCCGTTTCCGATTACTCATTTTTTTTGGGAAAGGAAGTGTGTTTCAGTTGTTAGAACGGAGATGTATAACATTCTCCCTTTATTTTTTGAGTTCACCGAAATCTTTATCACAGTTTAAGATTATAGTCGTCATTTTCAATGGCATTTCAAGAGTCGTTTTATTTGGATGATGGATACTTTTAGCACAGTTAATTGCAAAATATTTAATGATTTGTTGTATTAGGTCTTTGAGATTTACACACTATATTGTCGGTAAAGGATTAATCGTTATGATGTTGTATTTAAAGGTAAGTTATTCATTTATATTATTTTATTTGGATGGAAACAGTATTTAAACAAAAATATTTTGATATAATGACATATTTATTTAGTCTATTTATAATAGTGTTAAAAATAAATTAGACTAAATAAATATTGAATTGTTATATTATAATATGTGTGGTATCATATTAAGGATATTGTTTGATGTTTATCCATTTATTTACTTATTACAATTAGTTTAATGTTTTGGCTATCATTTTTAGATATTCCAGTCCTCTTGTTGTAGGATAGAGTTGGACTTGCTGTTGAAGATATAGATACATTTGAGCAGTTTGTCTAGAGAGTTTTGGTTTTAGTTGTATGACAGATTGCTCCATACGTAGTTCCTGAAAGCTTTGCTCTTTTTGTATAGCTGTGAGTAGCTTGTGTAATGTGGGTGTTGTACGTCCAGTAGAAGAGAGGAAGGCATTGTGCCAACCTTCAACAGCATTGTTCGTTTTAGCCTCTTGGTTCAGCGTTGGTAGATATACATTCCACCAGGGAATTAAAAATTTAGGCTGGCATCTGTGGCCTGACCTATGTAGTCTCCCTACCCAGTTGTCCTCAAAGTAATCTAAAAGTGGGGCAAGTCTTTGCTCATTTTGGGTGTAGAAAGGACTTTCAATTAATAGATTGTAATGTTCTGCCACGTCAGTTACTGGTACATATGCCAGAGCAATGAGATGTTTAATTTGGTATGCAAATGTTATATTTGTTGCATACTCAACACTAAGGGCAGATTTTTGTAAATGTCTCCAGAGACATTGATTGAAATGAAAATAACATCCTTGAATGGATGTGTGTGGGTAAGTTTTCAAAATAGAATTAATCATAGCTTGTTCGAAGTCTATGATTATTTTCATTGGGAAGTAGTCAGAAGTTTGTTCTTTAATTTTTTGCAAAATTTCTGTATAAGTTGTGGCTTGTTTGTTCGGTAATAAACAGTATATGAATGGGATACAGGTATTATGATATTGCCCATGAATTGTGTATAATTGGTAGAAAGGTTTTGGGCATATAGAAAAAGTTCCATCCATCATCCAAGTAGCACTTTCTTGCAATTTTTTAATGTTGTTATTCGCTGCAAACATGATTATTCTTTTGTCTTTGCTATGATTATCATAAAAGATAAATGGTTCGTCATTATGAGTGATTACAAGGTCAGGTGGAATTATGACTTCCTCAAAAGTTCTAGGAATTGGTATATTGGGTCTACTTGCTTTCTTTGTCCTTGCTATTGTTCTTTTAATGGAAGCAATAGATGGTAACTGACCTCTTGCTTCTCTGGGAACTTTAGGTAGTAATTCTTTCAGAATTACGCTACTAGGTAGGTCTGATGTGCTACTTAAATCTTTGATATTCTCGAGAGTGGATCTCACTTCGATTTCTGAAATGTTTGGTGGGTGATTATGTTCATTAGTATTAATAACACTTGTTTCCCTGGTTGTAGCTCGCCCATAGCATTTATTGGAGTAATATTTCGTACATTTCCAATTCACTTTAAGGTCTTTTTGTTTCTCCTGAGTATAAGTGTAGCCCATATAGCATAATAAAAATTTGCCTTTCTGAGATGTAATAAATCTTGCATCATCAGTCATTCTTGAGTTCTGGTATCTAGAAAAGTACTATAAAAATATTATGAAAATGTGTAATTTAAAAAACATTATAAATTAAGCAGGTACTATTTCTAGTATCTTACTTACCAGCAGTAAAGTTGTATGTATCGAAAGTAGGTGTAGTTTCAGTCAGATGTTGTAGTCCTATTGCCACGGTCTGTTGAAAAAAAGTGAAGTATGTTATAGGATATGTTTAAATGTGTTTTTTGGTTACAGTTTTGGTAGTTTCTAACATTACTAAAAATACTTAACTTTATTTGGATTTTAAAAGAGACATTTGCAAAATAATAGTAACAGAAGCATAAAAAGAGTCAATTTTTGTTACAGTATATTCTATAGAGTTTATAAAGACTTATTATGTTTGATTTTTGTACTTAACAATAGATTTAGAGTTGTAGCAGAATGTTTGTTCTTTGATGTGAATTATCTGTTTTCAGTTGCTTTGAGGTCTGTTTAGAGAGAAAGTTTCAGAAAATTACCAAAGAGTTTATATGTTGCATAAAGCATAGACACTTGTTATAAAGCAATGTTACTTATTTGGTGAAAAGAACCTGGGATGACACATGTATTATGAGTTAAAGCAGAAGAAACATATTTAAGAACATGAATAGATAATTTTTTATAAAGCATTGTAACTTATTTCGTCCTAAAAAACCTGGGATCACAATATGTATTATGAGTTACAGCAGAAGAAACACATTAGAGAGCATGAATTTAGGACACTACTTGTCTAATTACTTTAAGTAAATAATTAAAATATGTAGATACCTTTTTTATAGTCAAAGTGTCGAATATCTTGAAGTAGAAGTAGAATTAGTTTTTTTTGTAGAGTCTGTTTTAAGGAAAAGTACATAGAGAAACAACATTTTAGTTTAAAAATCTTGGTATATAAGTTATAGTTATTAAAACATTAGAAATTATTAACAGAGCTATATGATTACTTACTTGTAGTATTAGGACGAAATTTCTGGCACAGAAGAATATAGATGTTGCTCCCAAAACTGGCAGTATGTGGTCACAAAGAATATTCCCTGCAACTTGTATGGCTGTTTGTGACTGGTTTATATAGGGTATGTGTAATTAGGTTTGCTATCTGATTGGTCACATATGTTAAGACGAGTTACTACTGGTTAGTTTGAATTTTTTTAAGTAAAAAAATTAAGATATATCTGATTATATTGTTTATATAGAGGAAAAGAAATGATGTATTTATGTTATAAAAAAAACCTTGTAATAAATATAGTATATTTATATTGAGTACAATCTATAAACAAATGTATGTTTATAATGAATGTATATAAAAATATCGTTAGCGAGAGAAAAAAAAAGTTATTAAAAGTAAATGTTACTTAATAATAGTAAAATAAATTAGTGAAGTATTTTCAAATGTGTGTATTACTAAGAGAATAGACGTATTGGTGTTATATATCAAAAAAAGAGTATTTTTAAGCTATCGATATTTTTATGTAGACGAAAATAGTGCTATCGATATTTTAGTTTTCGATATTTTTGTAGTGTGCTATATGTAGTATTGAGTGTCGATATTATGGTAGTCGAAAATAATGTTTACGATATTTGTGTAGTCAATATTTTTGTGCATCGATATTATTTGATCGATAATTTTGTAGTTTTCATGTTAAGTATAGGGTGTCGATATTAGTGATATCGATGTTTGAGACTCGATGTTATAGTAGGTCGATTTTTGTGAAATCGAAATTCTGTCAGTGATTCCAACGTAACGCCACGTACTTTACTAGTGAATGGAACAGCTCCAGATATTAACCTAATCTTATGAGTGTAATCGTTTAAGCAGCCTAACTCATCCCTACAGACCTTGGGAAAGGATTCTTTTAGCTTAAGTGTGTATTCCTCTCCACAACCTTGTAAATCAACTTTATTTATATTAACATTTTCTTTTAATAAAATGGGTGGGTCACTATTGGGATCCAGCAAAACCCCTAGATCCCTCTGGTGTGGCCAGCTCAATATACTATATCCTTTAAAGGACACATAAACTTTTCCGGAGATGTATCTTCCTTTCTATTCAATTAAACCATTGAAATAACCCATCAATTTTATCGGCTCCCCTCCATAAGAATAAGGATTGATGTCGGCCTTCAATAACTTGACTTTGCTCAGCAAATGCTGTTCATAGAATTTTCTTGATATAATTGTAATTTTTGCTCCAGAGTCAAAAAGAACACCTGTTCCACAATGTTCCACCATCACTTCATTAACAGGACCCTTTTTCTTATCATTAAAAATTTGAGAAACAATTTGTCCACAGTCTATGTCAGAATCCGACACACTATCACTATCATCATTCTTGCATACCATACTGACTTTAAATTTGTCTTTTTTAACCCTACAGGATGAAGCATAATGTCCGATTTTCTTACACTTATTGCATTTTGTTTTAAGTACAGGGCGTTTTTTGTCATTGGCAAGATGACTAGGACTCCCACACCTATAACATTTAAAGTGAAAATCTTGACTTTTGGGGGTAAAAGGAAACTTTCTCTCTGAATCGAACTTATAAGATTTCCTTTCAATTTTGTCTTTATGCAGTCATATTTTCTTTTGCATGTACCTTTACCACACGTACACTTTCATTTTTATTTTCATTTTTCGTTAACACCTTTACACACTTAAGGGAATGTTCAATTTGCTTTGCGACAACTAAAACTTCATCTAATGTAGGATCATCCTTTTGACATGCATTATCCCTTACTTTCTGCACACTAAGCCCTAGCATAAATTGATCCCTTATTCTTTCTTCTAATAAGTTTCCAAATTTACAAGTGGAACCCAGTTTACTGAGAGCAGTTACGTAATTCTCTACGGATTCACCCTCATTTTGAGTGTGTCTATCAAAATGGTAACTCTCAAGAATAGTGCTAATCTTAGGTAAATAATCTAATTTAAGTATACAAATCTCATATTCATTCACAGTTGAATCATTTATGTCAGGTAGATGGTCAAAGAACTTTTGACCCTCTGAACCCAAACAGTGGAGGAGTAAAGCAGTTCTTCTTTCCTTAATTAAATTGGTTCCGCAAACTTTGGTGTACCTCTCGAAAACTTTTTTCCATTTTTGCCACCTAATAGGTGGCTCTCCAGGGTTTGATAAAAAGAATGGTGGGGTAGCAACGTTCTGCATAATGTTTTCAATTAAAATATTAAGTTTGTTTCTGGTTAAATTTGAGAGAACTAGGCTAACCTAGAATGAGACTCAAAAGTGAAACTGCACAACAATTGCCAAATTATAGAGATATTCTCACTTATGTTTTTTGAAATGAAGAGAAAAACATTAAGAATTACAGTTTGAAGTAAACTTGCAAGTAAAGTAAAATCACAACTTTTAATCAAACTGTCTGTGAAACTGCACCATAAAAGAAAAGTAAAATTAAAAACAATCCTCCTCTTAAGACATGTTAAGATCACAGAGAAAAAAGTGTGAATGTTATCAATTAAATAAAAATCCACTGGGTGGCGCTGCTGTACCACTTATTCAGACAAAAGCTCCATTTTCCGAGTAAATTAAAAAGTGGATAATGAAGAAATCTCATAGCTCCGATCTCCTCAAAGTGCGATTACATTTCAAAGACTAAACAAACTTTTTCCATACATTCACCACTCAGGAACAACGCACAATAGGACTTCCAGAGCTCGGATGGGCGGAAGATCCTTTAGGCACCTTGCAGCTTCTAGATGGAATAAGCTACCCACGGCGTTGCGATTAGAACCATCAGAACCACTCTTTAGAGCCAAGCTTAAAACTGTACTATTCGCACAGTAAGTTGTTCCGCATGTGTAAGTTCCAGTAAATATCAGCTCTTCAGCGCGGGGACACGCCGCTGTGCGTCACCAAGCGCTTTACAAAACCCCCTAAATGAAAAAATGAAATGAAATAAATAGTTGCAGTCGTCCTAAGCAGTCATTTCAAAAGCGCATGCCACTTCAAGAGCGTTTAGTTGGAACCACGAGTAGGCAGCACTTAGAACACACTTCAAACATTACAGAAAAAGCCAATCAGCCGACCACAAAAGGATGGCTTAGGGTTAAGTAGAAATGCCGTTTTTCTCTTTAATCCCTTTTCTAGCAGTCACATACTGCCGGCACTTGTGTGGGCCTACTCCGCTCAGCCCGTAAGATCATTCCCTTATTACCAGCACAATCCAGGAAGTTGCTTATTCAAGGTCTTATCCTAGCCAGATTGGACTATAGCAATGCCCTTTTTTTGGCCGACCCAGAATCCACTATTAACATCCTTCAGTGCGTCCAGAATTCGGCGGCCAGGCTGCTTACAGGTACTTCCCGAAGATCTTAGGCCAGACCTGCCCTCAGAGCCCTCCACTGGCTGCCAATCCGGGAAAGGATTAAATTTAAGTGCTTGTGTATTGTCCATAAATCCCTTCAGGGTAAGGGGCCCCCTATCCTTGGAAATATGGTCCACCCCTACAAGGCCGCCAGGACCCTGCGGTTCGCTCATGGCAATCTGGCCACAGTACAAAGAGTCAGGAAGGCCCGGACTGGTGGGCGCCGCTTTTTCGGTTAATGCTGCGACCCTTTGGAATTCCCTTCCAATCAGGCTTCGAACCGAACCAAACTACTCGAAATTTCGAAAGCTCTTGAAAACATTCCTGTTCCCACAGGACGCATAAAAGCCTGTGTTCCCCTCAGCTATTCTTAAGTTGCCCTCTGTACTTCCCTCAGTTATCCTTAGTTGTCCTCTGTACTCCAGCGCTGGGACGCTCACGGGCAGCCATGCGCTTTTTATAAATCCTATTTCATTTCATTTCATTTCACATACAGAAAACCAAACCTTGTGAATCCTTACTTTGTGAGCATGTATACATTTGAAAAGGCTCCCAACAAAGCTTAAAGGACCACTATAAGCCCACATCGATATTCACCCAACCCTTCAAGGAATGTTTAATTATTAACTGTCTTAAAGTTCAAGGGCGAGAAATGTGGCGAGTGATTTAGCTTTAGGGTTCTTTTTTAAATTATGGAAAGCAGTGACTCTAGAAAGTAGTAAGAATTTACTTACAGAGAAGTCCAGAGTTCTTTCTCAAAGCTGAGGTGGATATCATAGAGTTTGAGATCTTCAGAAATACAATTCCTCAAAATAAGCAATAAAGGAATTTAAGTCCAGCTTATTTACTCTTCACAGATGTATCCCACTCTCGTTGCCAGTGTAAAAGTCAGGAAATCAGGATTTCTGATGCAGAAGAGTTTAAAGTAGAGCAAGTTTATTGCAAAGGAAAAGATCTCATCCATCAAGTTGTGAGAGTCAGGTGCAACTGAACTGACTCTGTCTCCACTCCACAGTATTCCATCTCCATGGAGCAACTCAAAGAACAACATGTTCAGCAGTAGCTAATCCTTAAAGGAGAAACAGACTTATGTAAAAGATAAATAAATAATAAATCTACACATTACTACACAACCAATGCCCATACAGTGTTATCAAGTTTTAAAATGAAGCAATAATGAAGTAATATTATCTTCCAACATGCAGAATTATGCCACATAATTTGACTTTTCTTGCCACAAAATATACTCAACCCTGCTGCGTAAATTGGCCCTCTCCTACTGCATAATTCCAAGTACCAGTGGTATTGCCTATTATATTCCAGCTTCGTGTAGACGTAACGAATTGTTCTCATGTCTACTTTGAATTGGAGGACTCTCTCTTGCTCTCTCTCTCTCCCTCCTTTCCACAGGCTCTCTTTATTTATATCACTTGGTCTCTTCCTTTCTCTCTCTTTGGAGCACTTTCTATCTCTTCCCGCTGTCTCTCACTTCATCCACTCTCTCAAAGACTGCCTCACTATAGCTGATCTATCTATCCACTGATCTAACTGTATTGTATCATATTGCAACATTTACATAGCGCTTATTACCCCAATGTGGGGCACTGAGGTACTTGTTTTTTCTCTGATAACTATTTTTAAGCCTAATGGTTTTTAAAGTGGAGTTGGCCAGTTCATGTTTCTGCCTACAGATGCACCAGTTTTAGCACTCTAATGTTAATTGGTCAGAGAAAGTTGGGGCTAGAAAAAGGCACTTCTTTATCAAATCCCTCTATATAGCAAGCACACATGGAGAGGGGAGCCGGACGGATCTGGACTCTGGAGAGCCGCAAGAGATCCTGATTGCTCCTTACCTCATTCCTCAGGTACGTGGCAAAAGAGAGTTTGGAAGGGAAGCATGAATCTCGAGAGCACAGGAGACCCTGACTGCTCCCTTCTCCCTCCTCAGGGAAAGGAAGGTCAAGGAAATTATCCTAAGAATAGCTCTACTCAATGAGAGAAAACAAACTGAGAGACTGGGATAACTGTGTATATGTACTGTGTATTAACTGGTTAAATCAGAGTGGAATTTAAGTAAAATCCAGGTTTGCCATGACCGATAGCAATAAAAATGCATTATTTTCACTATCACACTAAAAGCGGTGAACAGAATATTATCACGTAATGCAACAAGAACAAAGCAATAGGCAGAATGCTCAAACTAATCTCAGTGATGCATCCCTGTCCACGTTTTTAATCCACTATGCCACTCTAGACCGACACGCCATCCCAAACCTACGTAGGTCTCATCAGTGAGGCGCAGCTTGGTGGGCAATGAAACGATGGACTGGAATGCGGCGTGAGTAATTGTTGCTGAGATTAATTGAAGTGTTTCTGCAATCATATTTTTGTATTATGTGCACACAGGCATGGCGCTGACAGTTAGCGCTGCTAAGCCTAAATGGTCAAACATAAACATCATATGCCTAGGCACACTAGTCATTTGTGTGTGTAAATTCATACAACTATAGCTTCAAATGCCCAGCTCTAGTTTCAGATGCCCCAGCTAAATTATGAAATGGCCTAGACAAAACAATGGTATGCCCAAGAACAACCACCATATGCCCAGGTATACCACTATAAGCCCAGACGACACCTCCTAAGTGCGTGTACATCCTCAATTGCTTGGTTTAAATTTTAAAAAAAGGCCAGTTATGGCTTCAAATGGCAAATTGCTTCCTTATGAACATTACATGAGGAGATGGAGAATCATGCATAATGAAATCAATGTATATGTCTAGTGGCGCCTTAAAACCACAGGTGTGTATTTATTAATTTGGTCTTTTAAGGAGATTTTACAACACCAATGATGCCACATAACGACCACTTTTGGATACAGTTTTTACGTTGATGCAAAATGTGGGTACACAAGTGGGGGGTCATAACTGTTGCGTGAAGTATTTGTGTAGATTCAAAGGTAGTTTTGTCTTTCAGTTTGACTGCTAGATGTGAATAATTGGAGGTGTGGGGACATAGGTTGTAAGAAAGAGGTGCATTGTTCACAACACGCACTTGTGGGATGGATGCAGTTACAGCCTCTTCATATATGGTGTTAAATATTCACTGCATCCACCATTATATTAGGCAAGCTGCTTGTTGGTGCAGACACCATGCCCAATTATAGCCTATATACTCATGTATTTACAAAGAATTGATAAAGTGCAGCGCTGTGCCATTTAAAAAAAGCCAGGATGAGCCATATTCTCACGAATATGATGCAACCCTTTGTTTTCCCTTGCACCAGCACTAAAAAAGCTGCTTAGTGCCAACGCAGACACCCTTGCACCATGGTGCTGGGGTGCCTCCATTGCAGGAATGTTTAATGATATAATCTATGTGCAGGAAGGTGTTCCTTCCTGTACATTAACAATCGATAAAGGCAATTTGCTCTTTCTATGTGTACTGCAGAATGCAGCACACATAGAAAGAGCAAAGAACGAGGATAAATAAAGGTATTTCTCCTCGTTGCACCACTCTTAGCGCCTGCTTTTCAATGCCGTACGTTTTTGGCACCGCCTCAGATTTACAGATACTTATTAATCTGGGGCAACGTCAAAAAGCAATGGGTGTTGCGGTGGAACACCCACACCAATACCCATTGCATGCCCCTTTGATGCAGGAAACTGAGTGAAAGGGTACGCTATTTACAATGAGGCGTTGAGCCAAGCAAAGTGGCTCAGAGCTGCATTGTAAATATTGGGTAGGGCATTGCGCCACTGGATTGTCATAAAAAACAACTCTCTGATGCTGCAGTACCCTTGCAAATATGTCCCATGATATCCCAACACAGAGATAGCACCTCTAACTTGTTTACAGTGGCATTAAAAAACTGCCATTTGGTAACAAGTTATATGTACGTATTTCTTATTTCAAGAAACAACAGCAGCCTGCCTGTAAAAAAATAGTTAAGGCACTGATGTGCTAAAACAGATAATGGTATTTTATACCATACCAACAAACGTGAAGCAGGCACACATTCACTCAAATGTTATTTGGGAATGACTTTTGACATACTTGGAAGAGACAGTAAAACTGTATGGAACTGTGGTTATGAAGTATGAAGTATAAAAGCTATGTTACAAATCAGATATATTTACCACCCTCAGAGGCACCCTCGTCTACAGACCCCCGGGACCACGCACACAATTCAGCGAAACCATCGAAGACTTCATCAGCCCACACGCCCTTACCTCCTCAGACTACATTCTCCTAGGAGACCTCAACTTCCACCTGGAGAACAACAATGACTGCAACACCGCCACCCTACTGGACAACCTCTGACTCAAGCAGCTGGTGAACAACCCCACACACAACGCCGGCCACACGCTCGACCCCATCTTCTCCTCCAGCAAGCACATCTTCTTCAGCCACTCCATCAGACTCCACTGGACAGACCACAGCTGCGCCCACTTCAACTTCAGGAGATCCACGACCTACCACCACCCTCAACAGGCTCCCCGGAGAAGCTGGAGCAAGATCACCACCGACCAACTCACCACCTCCCTCAGCCAGAACCCAACGAAGCAGCCCGCAACGTCACACAGTGGCTCTCCAACTGCGCAGATGCCCGCGCACCGCTGAAGAACCCCCCCAGCAGACATGGCAGCAAGAAAGCCCCCTGGTTCACTGACGACCTAAGAAACTCCAAGAGAACCTGCCGCGCCCTCGAGAAAGCCTGGCGCCACGACCAGACAACAGAAAACAAGATGGCCCTCAGAACGTCACCCGCAAACACCACCAACTGATCCGCGCCACCAAAAGGACCACATTCAAAGAACGACTGGACAACAACTCCCACAACAGCAAGGAACTCTTCAGAATCGTCAAAGAACTCTTCAGCCCCAGTGCCTGCAACAACGTCATCACACCCTCGCAGGACCTCTGTGACTCTCTCGCCTCGTTCTTTCACAGCAAGATCGCCGACATACGCAACAGCTTCGGCGCACAGACCACGCACCCTACCACCGATTCATCACCACCACCCTACGCAACTGGATGACAATCAGCACCGAAGACACCACCCGCACGATGAACACCATCCACTCAGGCTCCCCTGCCGACCCCTGCCCACACCACATCTTTAACAAAGCTGACTCCACCATAGCACCCCAGCTACGGGACATCATTAACAGCTCCTTCGCATCCGCCACCTTCCCAGAGAGCTGGAAACATGCCAAACTCAGCGCCCTCCTGAAGAAACCCACGCGGACATCTCGGACCTCAAGAACTTCCGCCCCATCTCACTCCTCCCCTTTCCGGCCAAAGTGATTGAGAAGACCGTCAACAAACAACTCTCCGCCTTCTTTAAGACCAATGGATCCCTCGACCCCTCGCAGTCCGGCTTCCGAGGAAACCTAAGCACCGAGACCGTCCTCATCGCAGCCACCGACGACATCAGGTCCCTGCTCGACAACGGGGAAACAGCGGCCCTCATCCTCCTGGACTTGTCAGCAGCCTTGGAAACCGTGTGCCACCGCACCCTAATACAACGCCTCAGCAACATCAGAATCCAAGGAAAGGCCTTGCAGTGGATCATCTCGTTCCTTGACGGCAGAACGCAGGGAGTCCGCCTACCCCCGTTCCTGTCAGCGGCCACTGAAGTCATCTGTGGCGTCCCGCAAGGCTCTTCGCTCAGCCCCACCCTCTTCAATGTCTACATGACCCCCCTCGCAGCCATCGCATGCCAACACAACCTTAACATCATCTCCTACGCCGACAACACCCAGCTGATCCTCTCCCTCACCAACGACCCCGCCACCGCCAGAGCCAACCTCCACGAAGGAATGAAAAATGTAGCGGAATGGATGAAGCTCAGCTGCCTGAAACTGAACTCAGATAAGACGGAAGTCCTCATCCTGGAAACATCCCCCTACACCTGGGACGACTCCTGGTGGCCACCCGCCCTGGGCTCCGCACCGAAGCCAACGGACCAGGCACGCAACCTGAGCTTCATCCTGGACTCCTCCCTCACGATGACCAAGCAAGTCAACGCCATCACATCATCCTGCTTCAACACCCTGCGCATTCTCCGAAAGATCTTCCGCTGTATCCCCACCGACACCAGGAAGACGGTCACCCAGGCCCTCGTCACCAGCTGACTGGACTAGGAAAACACCCTCTGTGCCAGAACCACTGCCAAACTACAGAAAAAACTCCATCGTATACAGAACGCCTCATCACGACTTATCATGGACACCCCCCGCTTCAGCCACATCTCCCCCCAGCTGAGAGACCTGCACTGGCTCCCCATCAGCAAGAGGATCACGTTCAGACTCCTCACCCACGCACACAAGGCTCTCCACGACATGGGACCCGCGTACCTCAACCACCGCCTCACATTCTACACGGCCACCCGCCAGCTATGCTCCGCCAGCCTCGCCCTCGCCACCGTCCCACGCATCCGCAGGACCACCGCCGGAGGAAGATCCTTCTCCTACCTGGTGGCCAAGACATGGAACTCCCTCCCCACCCACCTACGACTGCCCCGGAACCATCTCTCCTTCGGGAAACAGCTCAAGACCTGGCTCATCGAGCAGTAGCGGACCTACTTCCCCCCCCCCCCCACCCACCCCCCCAGTGCCTTGAGACTCCACAGATGAGTAGCACGCTTTACAAATTCTGTGATTGATTGATCGATTGACTGCTATATATGGGGCTGGGAGAGTATACCCCTCCAAATGCAAGAAATATTGTTATGTAAGAAATTGTCCGTACCCCATACAGTTTCATCCCATATGGTTCATAAAGAGTTGGATATGCCATTCATAAAAGATTTGATTAATCAGAGCTCTATTATTTGCTGGTACAACATATGGAGCAAGACAGGCTCTAAATTCTCAAAACATGTCAATCTCGATTGCCTAAATCTTGATTGTTCCATAACATCCCATGAATAGGTTACATGAATACACTGTTAACTGGGTCATTTGAGGCTGACACTACCCCACCACTTGTCCCTTAGACCCATCATCGACTCTGAGGATACTTGAGAGATTGTAGACCATGATGTTACCTAATCTCATGACAAGATGTAAAGTATGTGAGCTTTTTCGTGTATAACAATGCCATTGTTACTGCTGTAATCCTACGTAAATACAGTAAATGCCAATAAAAAGTAAAAAAAAGAAAAACTGGGTCATTTGAGGGAGTAACTATTACTAATCCAGCAAGCCTCCTGCAGTTCAGTAAGAGGGAGTTAATATCGGTTTGTAATACACACAGGAGACGCATGAGGGAGAGTAGCAAGAAAGGCACATCCTCTGTGACAAGATATGACACTTCAGTCCCAGTTGGGTTTAGCCAACTATTTATCCTTAGTAAAAAAATACCCATCAGAGATTTTATCTGGCACAAATGCGACTGGGCCTATTGCAACTTGGTCTACCAAAATGTACTGTGATGGCTGATCAAAACAATTTACAATCCACTTTCCGTTATTTTGCAGCCTATACATTTCTTAAGACATTTCTTAAGAAATGGATATTTATTAATGGAGTTTATTGGTATTTTAGAATTGTAGTTTATATCTTTATGCATAGCATAATATTGAGTATAAATTAGACTAAGACATTGAGTTGCTCATTACGATGTCAGTTGGAGTTGCCTTCAACCTACATCACCACGGTCCCAACATGACCGACCTCCTGTCAGCGGTCTCAACACCATAATTAAGATGCGAGCGCACATGTGACATTGTAAGCTCCTATTTCTCTACGGGAGCTTGTGCTGTGGTTTGAAACCGGCCGCAGCACAAGCTCCCATAGAGAAATGGGAGTTTCTGTTAATCCCTGCACCGCGTAGCAGGCAGCTCACTGTGCATGGATGATGGATTCAACCCAGATCTGTGACTGGGGTGAGTGTCTGAAAAGTTTCAGCGCTCCATCCATCATCCCCTTGTGTTTGGTTTGTTCGCCCTAAGTTGGCAGGGTATGATCAGACATGGGTCCCTTGCTAACTTTGCCACTGGATTCAAGCTGGCCTGGCTGATGAAGGGTGTTACCCAGAAACTGGTACTAGGATGCTTGTTTCCGGTTTAGGGAAGACCTGGCTTGGCAGTTCGGGCTGGACTGTTCCCATGAGGCACAGGGTCAAGACTGATTTGCATATAGCTGGGTCTGAACTGAGGTGCGAATTGAGCTAAAGAATGTTGATGGATTCAACCCAGATTTGTGACTTGCGGTGAGTGTCTGAAAAGTTTCAGCGCTCCGTCCATCATCTCCTTGTGTTTCCCTTACCTAACTGTGCATATCACATGGTGTTTAAAACTATAAAATCCTCGCAGATACTGTGGCTGGCATATGGTGCCTGTAGCCTTGCTGCCTTGGGAAGGCTTGATCTGTATAATAATCCTTCAGTTATAACCTACTCTGATTTTAAACAGATCGAAACTGCCTTTAGGGATGAGATGGCGTCAGAGCTAGAGGATTCTGCTTTAATGAAACATTCTATGCAACATGCTATAAAAGTAAAAACTGTAAACATCATTGAACCTTACCTGACCTGGAATATGACGAAGCATCAACATTGTATATTGATTTATTTTAGGCTGAATTTATTTCCCCGCCTTATCCCATTTAATCATAGATGTTTTACGAATGTGGACTTGCCCCTGTGAAACTGAGACAACCTACCTATCAATGGATACCTTACATGTGGTTATGTTTTGTCCAAAATACAATAATTTGAGAAATAAATATTTACGTCCTATTATAAAACCACAGAATTTTACCCAAGTGAGGCCAGCCCTACTTTTTTTTATAGTTGTTAAATTGTCTCTTTATTTGTGTTTCTTTAGTACGCTTCTTGATGGGGGGTTTAAAAAAAGAATTTGGCATTGTGAATTTATCTTTATTTTATATGACTTGACTTATATGATTTTAGTTATAAAATTGAATAAAGATTATTATTGATTGATACCATATGGTGCAGGGATTATCAGGGGGGTCCCCCAGTACCCCAACCGGAGGCTGCTGAGGCATGGAGGCCCTGCTAAGACCCCCCAAATTCATTTTCCGACAGGCTTTTCATGTCAGAAAGCCCAACTTGAATATCCTGTTGGAAACCAACATCATAATCCCCACAGCAGAAACGCCATCCATAGGGGATTATGTCTGGCCTCATCCGGTCGACAAATTTAAGAAGAAGCCAGTGGGTCTGACCAGCCAGTCTGAATTCTGACCACCTACATTGTAATTAGATGGTTGGATTTTAAACATATGATGTTGGTTGTTGAGCCTCTGACGAGCAGTCAGAGTCTCACTGACCGACATTGTGATAGGGACCAGTCAGTATAAATTGTATAAACTATCCTGTTATGAGGATTCTTCTATGCTTTCTATTTTAAAATTGCTTTTATGGATAAATATTTATATTATATTATATTATCATCCGAATAAATATTTTTGATTGATTTATAACCAGATGCAGAATAGCTCCTCCATTCTGAGGAGTGCAGGAATACAGATGCAGCATTGCTGTTCCCAAAATTATTTATGGTGGGTGTATTGGCAGTTCTGTAGGGTGGGAATACTAACCGAAGCAAAAGCAACCAAGTGGCTTTGTATGGCCTAGTAAATCCCAGTTAAGGACTTGCATTGCCTTGTGATGAGTTGCATCACGCAGGGACAATGCAAATCATTACTAAATATGCCCCGTAGTAGTTAGTTTAGGAATCAGATGCAGACATCCTGCCTTGTTGAAGTTGCTAAATGGGGCATGACCCCAGAACTCTTTTTAGCTCTCATAGGCAAATAACTTTGCATCACTATGTCAAAACTGCATCATTGCTGAACATTAGCCTGTATAACAAAGTGTAACTTTCAGGAATATCGAACATACACAAGATCTGTTGGGAAATATATCAGCTCAATTTTTACTGTATTTTTCCCTGTTATCTGTTTATTCCAATACAGTAATGTGAAGTACTTCTCAACTGTAGTTGTTGGATGCCATGATCTGTACCAGAGGAAGAAAGAAGAGCAGACAATTCGAATAAAAGCTATCATTACTCATCCAGATTTTGACAGACGTAAACCAATTAATTATGACATTGCACTGATCCTGCTGCAAAAGGAAATCAGATTTGGTAATATTTTGCTTTAATGGACATTATTGACTTGAATTATTGCTTTCAATATCAATGTGGTTGATGGCAAAATATTCCAGACTTGTGTGTGCCAGTATTGTTAATTTGAATTTTTTCTTCTTTTCAATCATGCTCTAAGTGCACAATGATGATTCAATTTTCTTCACTATAGTTATTCCTAGAGGGCCTAATTCACAACACTTTTTGGTCATGGATGTCAAAGTGGCATCTGTGAAAAGCTGCATCTGGGATTAGGAATCGCAAATCCTAATCCAGAAAATCAGGACATGTGGAATTTTCAATCCACCCCCACCCCGATCCTAGCCACCTCCCCCTTACCAAGCACTTCCAACCGAAGACAATCAGCTGCACGGGCATATTCCCACAATTGTTGCAGTTAGGGACAGGAATCCTTGTGTCCCATGTAAGTGCAATCAAGGATGGTATTGTAAATACGATAAACACCCACAAGATTACATCTTTGTTCTTATTCACAAATATTTGTATGCTTGTTATTCATGTGATATTTCTTACAGTGGTCAGCTGGCTTTTGAAGAAAACTACACACAACCAATGTTAGCTAATGTTAGGCTCATTTCAAGTGATGTGTAATGGTAAGCATTAAATGCCCCATTCCCTTCTGTACAAGTCCCTCCTTTGCCCCTTCCATTTTCAAGGAAATCAGAAGCCTTCATTGTGGCCCAGGCATTGAAGCAAGGATTTCTGTTGTTCATCTGTGATTTGAAATTAATGAGCCAATAAACGTGAAATGGAATGGCCAATAGGAGGAAGTAGAAGTTGCATCACTGTTTGAAGGCTGGCGGTAAAACATTTAGGGAAGATTTCTTGTATACTGAAAAACATAGAGCAATTTTGTACTCTGAAAATTCAGGTCTCAAAAACTGGAATTCACCTGCACAGATCAGAGGCAGCTAACATTGAAATAGCCTATCCAGACACCACACACTAGGAATGCAAGAACAAATTAAACGGTGCTATCTGACAAATTGGAAAACACTTGTATCAGACAATTTGTTCTACGTAAGGCAGATGAAATGGTCTACAGGATTCCTGTTGCAAAAATTAGGCCCAGCAGTTTGGAGGGAGCATCTCTACTCATCATCTCTTTTTGTTGAAGATCCCCAAAAGTTTCGGAAGAGTGCTCAGGATCTCTGCAATGACTCTTCCTTCCTAAATCAGCACACGCTGGTCCCACTTCCCCTCAAAAGAACCAGCGTCTGACGGAGGCCACATTACAAATCTATGTAGGACTCATCACATTTCATTAGCAAAAAGAGCAGATGATGGAAGGAATGCTGAAGAAATCAAATATTAACCCTCAGTCACAGATATGGGATTAATCCATCGTTCTTTTGCTCACCACGCCATCTCAGTTAGGACCCACCCATATGCAAATTAGTCTTGATCCTGCTCTCCATGCGAACAGTTCAGCTTCAACTGCCAGGCCAGGTCCTCCTTGGAACAGAGACATGCATCTTGGGACTGGTTTCGGGGTATCACCCCTCATTACCCAGTATAGCTTGAATACTGTGGCACAGTGAGCATGGGACCCACGTCTGGGGATATAAACGTCCTACTTAGGGAGACAAAAGCAAAAAGAACTAATGATGGATGGAATGCTGAACAAATCACATGTTTAACCCCAGTCACAGATCAGGGTTTAATACATTGTTTCTTTGCTCACCACGCAACCCCAGTTTTGACCCCACCATATGTAAATCAGTCTTTATCCTACTCCCCCTGGAAACAGTCCAGCCCGAACTGCCAGGCAAAATCAGTCTTGACCCTGCTCCCATTGGAATCGTCCAATCCGAACTGCCAGGCCAGGTCCTCCCTAGACCAGAAATAAGCTTCCTGGTTCCAGTTTAGGGGTATCATCCCTCATCAGCTTGAATTCAGTGGCAGAGTGAGTAAAAGACCCACGTCTGGGCATACCCTCCCCACTTAGGGTGACATAAGCCTTTAGGAAAGTAGTATTTTAAAGAGGGTGTTAAATTTCAATTCTTTAAAACCCAAACTCTTATTTCCTACCTGCCCCCAATTGAAAGTTATCTCTTATTAAATTGAATAAGTTAACCCAATGTTATCCTATGGGAGAGGCAGGCCTTGCAGTAGTGAAGCTTGAATTTAAGAGTTTATCACTACTAGGACATGCAAAAGTAAAACTTAAAAGTCCAACTTTTTAAATATACTACACCTTGCCCTATTAGCTGTTTAGGGCCTAACCTAGAGGTGACTTAGATCTATTAAAAGGAAAGGTTAAGTCTGCAAAAGGTTTATTTTGCTAGGTCAATATATTAGTTTAAACTGCACACACAGGATGCAATGGAAGGTCTGAGACATGTTTAAAAGGGCTACTTAAGTGGGTGGCACAATAAGTGTTGCAGGCGCACTAGTTGCATTTAAATTACAAGCCCTGTCTACATGTAGTACCATTTAACTAGGGACTTACAAGTAAATTAAATATTCAAATCGGGTGTATGCCAAGTTACCATGTTTAAAGGAGCAGGGCCGTAGCCAGAAATCTAGATTTCGGCGGTGTTGCCCTCAGCAATGATTACAATATAATAAATTTAAAATGAAGGTTCATGAGCAGTGTTGGTCAGGGTTATGCAATTGGGGTCTTCTACATGCACTGAGGTTTTGGAAATATGTTGCTAAATGTGGTTAGGTTTTTAATGCACAGGACATTTTTTGTTGTATTTTTTTAACTCTGCTGTTTTCTCCTGGAGAAATTATGTAGAATACAATGTTGCCGTTTTGTTATTTTAACACTTATTAACATTATTGCATTGTATTGTATTGTTTTACCACTATTGTATGTATTGAGCTTTATATAATTCTGACCTGGAGATAGTTTGGGAAAATGTGTGCACATTGTTGCCTTTTAAACCTTATTCATTCATTCAAAACAAAGGTAATGGTGTGGGGTTTTGTTCTCAATGTTATGCTTGACAAACACATTGCATGATTCTAGGAGAATCTCTTTTTCTTCCCCTGACTTAAACTGCAAATACATGTGAGACCAGTACACCGTGCATACATGTAAGGATTCCATGCTAAGCATATGCTAGAGGCCTGCATGCAGAACATATATCTGAGCCAGGTTGATATATGCAAATAACATACACTTACTCAGCTGCAGAAAAAAAGTGTTGGAAATATTAACAAACAATGGCTCTTCACTAATTCCAATCTGGATTTCACAAAATTTCCATTTTTTAAGTATGCATAATAAGTTGCCGCCATATCAATCTGCCGAACACTGAGTTACAATCTTTTGTAGACATGAACCTCAGGCTTCTTTCCAGTGACTTCAAAACCACCTGGATCGAGTTGATCATGAAGAAACAAAACCTCAATCCAGCCAGTGCAATTGACTACCAACCAATCATTCGACAACAGACTGTCTAGGCAAACTCATCAACTGTGTAGCCGTGGACAAGTTCTTATTGAAAGAAAGCAACCTATTCTCGTATCATCAAACTGCTTTCTGGCCTTGCAGGAGAACTTAATTTGTTTTGATTTTCATCCAGGATGGGCAGAAGACCACAGTCAGATCTGGAGTGGCTGCCCTATGACTAATGGATCCATCTACTGTCTCTGATGCAGTCCATTGCAACACACCACAGATTAGGCTAGTAGATTTCAGATTTTCAAGGAACTGTCCTAGACTTGATCGCATTCTACCTCTGTAACAGATGAAGCACCTCACTCTCACCATACACATCAACTCCTTTGAGCACCAACTCCGTCAATATTCTCTTGCCTCTCTGTTCCTCTGCAATTCCACTCCTGGAATTCATCAGGTCCTTAACTCAAATATGTTACAGTTTCGCATATGATACCCAGATCATCTTGAAACTCAAAAACCCAAGAAGTTGACCCTAGACCATTACCTTTGAGCCAGGGATAAAAGGATGCTGATCAACTACCTGGAACTTAACTCATCAAAAACTGAGATGCTCAACACATGAACTAGGACACTTAGCACCCCGCCACTATTGGCCCCAAGAACTTGCTCTGAAGACATGTATGGGGTCTGAGAGTGACCATGGAGTCTGACTTAGCTCCAAAAGTAAAACAGGTAACAAAAGTGCCTGCCTCATCATGTTAATACTGTGCCATATTGTCTTTCTTCTGAGTTTCCTCAGATACCTAGGCTACCATCATCCTGATACTGTTGCACCCGAATTATGCAAACAGACTTTAACTTGTATCTTTATTTTACCAATTTAGAAGACTACAGAGAATTTAGAATGCAGCAGAATGACAATTAATACACCTAGGCAACTACACCACTCTGGCCATTTAAGCACTCCATTTGTTATGCACAGCTAAGCACTCTTCGTTCTAGTAACTCTGCTTTACCCAAGGGGAAATCTATGGCTCTGGACCATCCACCATCCAAGTGAAAATGTTGGGATTAAAGTAAATTCGGAACCCCTCAAAAATGCCACCTTCACTGTTTGTTGCACTTTGTAAAAAAACGGGCATTGGTAGTATCATTACATCGGTTACAGTAAGGCAATCAAGATGTGGATCTTTCTTTAAAATATTACCTTCTTAATGTTCACAGCACCAAACTAGAACCAGACTATGACTACCTCATGTAAGAAAGATTAGAACATTGGAATGTGGAGCTCTCCATTGAAGATAATTGAGTACTCCGTGCTTATACGGGCTGAGAAAGGCCCGCAAAGCAACATCCCAATGTTTTCACAAAGGCCTCTCGGAGGTCGAGGGGATTTAAATCCCCACTGGATTCGAGAGGCCTTTGTTTTATTTGTTAGAACATTTTGGCTTCTAGTGGCAGAATGTTATAATAGCCTTATAGCCTTTCGTAGCTGGGTCCCGCTACCCTGTTAAAGGAAAGCTGGCCTTTAATAGCCGGTATAGCCTGCTACGGCGGGCTATGAGGCTTTAATAAATCAGACACATGCTACAAATGTGTCACTCCTGTATGCCTTCGCTTCATTCTAGGATAAAGTGCAGGTACAAGTTTACCATGACATGAACGAAGCACCCGGTCAGTTCTCATATACAACATCAATACTCTTCCAACAATGGCCACACTGTAAAATTAACAGCCTACTAATTTAGCAGTCCTGAGTTCAAATAGCAGGAAGACTAACCTAGTATTTTATTCTTCTGAGGTACTTAACTGAATAATAATGTTTGAAATGTATTGGGCAGAGTGTGGCATGAATTGCTATATAGTTTCTACTATTGTTTTGTAGTATTGATAGATAGTGTAAGACGGCCATAAGGTTAAAGTGTTACCCATTATTCACCCTTTCATGTTGGTCAACATATTTGAGCACTGCAAAACGGCCCAATGGATTTTGACAGAGCACTTTTTTCTGGTCTTCAAATGCGGACTGCAAAAGGGCTTTAATGGCAAGCGGTGTAAATTCCATAGGGAATGTGATGCTCAGCATGAGTCCAGTCGACAAGACATAAGCAAATTACAGTATGTGAAGCATATTAGGCTCCACAAGGAAAACAGATCTGAATATAGAGTCAAAACTATAAAGGTTTATTTAAATCAATAAGAATGTGAGAAGGCAAAAATCAAGTTGCCAACTGTTAATATTCAGCATAAATATCAGTCAATTTATATTGCAAAGTCAAAGTCTAAATCACAGGCAAACATTGCAACATGCAAATTGCAAAAGGGAATATGAGTCAAATCAAAAGAAGCAAATGCTCTTCTTAAATACTAAAATAAGAATGCCACTGCTAAATGATGAAAGGACAAGTGCTCAGCTATAAATGTTAAGATGGGACTGGGGAATACACTCAAGGTACTACTGATCTTAAAGCATATTAGACAAAGAAATCTCAGGTGTCAGGACACTACATCTTGTTCTCACAAAACTAACAATTCAACTCAAGGCATAAAAATATAATTTTTAGCAAGCTACATTTCCAGTTCTTCACATCTCTGCAGACTACGAGTTATTTATTTAATTTCAAACTAAGGCTATTCTACATAACCATAGGTAAGCAATAAGTAGACCTCGGACGAGTTCTGCACCAGTACAGAAGTACATCTTATTAATAAATGTCGAACTACTAGAAAACATTTAACATTTTTAAAAATCTCCTGAAACTCCACACCATTGTCAGTACCTGACAACTGATCTGTATTAATAAGTAGTGGGTTACTATGCTGAAGCTGCCATCGGGATAGTTCTCACTTGTAATTCCACTGTGACGTTCTTAGAAACATGTTATAATCTAATCACAATAATTGTAGGTAAATGTTGAGGTCTTGCAATTTATTACAGTGCAACCTCTTCTGTTGGATTCTATTACTTGAGTTTGCAGATATAGTCTGCTTATCTGAAGTTCTTCCATGACTTCTGACAAACCTGTCAGGTGATCAAAAGCATTTTTTCCTTACAGAACCCTTCACCCTTGCAGTTCTGGTACCTATTCTTAGACACTGACTCACAACATAGCAAGATTAGAGCACTGACTTGTTTTATGGTGCTGGGTTAAGTAAAGAAGGTACTACCTGGCCAGGTATGTCGAACAAGAAACTTGGCCTGAGAGGGAAGTTTTGTATGCAGAATGTGTGAGAATTTCAAAAAACCGCTGCATGTCCGAGCACTTTTGATATGGACTAGTTTGATAGAACTGTGATGCAATCTATCCACTGCTTGCTGAAGCATGCAGCTAAATTCCGCCCATGACCACTTGTCCCTGAGTCTAGACACATGCTTAATAAAAATGTTCAAGGGACAGAAAGAGATTGCAAGTTCGAAAAGTTTACATTTTGCAACTAATTGTCAGAACGTTTCACCGTGAAAACGAAAGCAAACTATGGATTTGACAGGCACGCTCCACTGAGTGGCAAAGGCTCATGAATTCCGTGAAAATAGATGCTGTTGTAAATGGGAGAATACCGATACTCACTTCTTCTCATCTGTTCAATTTGCAAAAATGCCAAATATCTTACCACCTCTTCACATCCCCCATACGACATAATTCTCCTTACACTCTGAAAGACAGAAAAAATGCATGAATCAGACGTGAAGTAGCGCTCTTCCAAACTATTTGTTTGGCTTTATATGTAACCAGTTGTTCTGTATAGATTCCACACTAGACGAACTTAAAATACTCTGTTATAATGTTTTGATACTGGAGCAGCTCTTGGATGTTGTTAAGACAACACTGAAAAGATTTGCTGTGAAAGTTGCTCAAATTTTTTAAATGCTAACCAGTTATATTATTGCACATTTTTTATGAGCAAGGACTCCCTTTCCTTTCTTAATTTGATAATGCTTTTTTCACAAATTGAAAGTACTTTATTTGCGGATTTGAGTAGGTCTATCATGTTCAATGATAGCTAATGTATTAATTATGATTTTATTTTGGACAAATTGAATGCTCTTTCCTTCTAGGTCTGAGTAGATCAATTTGTCTAGCAACGCACAATGTAGTAATCATCGGCATTTACTATAATACATACACTGTGAGATTGCTTCTTAGACATCAAATCTTTGGTGACTCCAGTTTCCTCTCTTGTATTTAACCCTTTTTAATACTATTTTAATTGTATATTTTACTTTCATATTGTGTTTTCCTCCCTCTCTCCTAGGATTCTAATTTCAGTAACTGATAGCACTTTATAATTTGTGAAGATTGATGTGTACTGAAATTATGCGTGTGGAGGTTAATTTTTATTGTGTAAATTCAATAGGAATGATTCTCGGAGATTAAATGAATTATCTGTCCCTGCTAAATGTATTAATCGTTTTATATTTATTCTAACCCACTCACACAATGTCATGTTAATGTTAAAATAACATTATTCTCACTTTTCTGAGACCCAAGCACTTTTTAAAAAGATATTTTTTTTAAAAAGTTTTAAACGTAACTGTCATTGGAACTACTTTCTGGGATTCTCAGTACTCAAGATGCAGTCCAAAACTGTTCTTCCAAAGAGTGTCAGTCAGTCAGTCAAAAAACTTTATTTCGATAAATCAATATCATAAAAAGACAATAGTACTATACAGAATTTACATATAGTATAATACATAAATTATACAAGGTAAAATCACAATTAATACATAGTAAAAAATATGACCAACATTTTTAAAAATTCCCTTTTAAAAATGCATTAAAAATACATTAAAATAAGGTCATGCTAAAAAGGATACAAAACATCATACATCATACATTGTAGATACCCACATTTCATTATCTTCTGTAAACATTTCCATTGTGTAAACATGATACTCAATTTCATCCCAATATAACTCAACATTTAGGAGTTATTGGTCATCTTCCTATTCTTAATCCTAGCAGCACCCACTAAGAAACTAGCAACATGGAACATGATCCTAGGGGTCTGCAATAATTGTAAAAACAAAAGTGCTGGCTTAACTTGAATAAACCCAGCCTCCTTTAGAATAGGGATCAAGAATTTCACCCTTAGTGCCGTGTAGTGACCACAGAACATCAAAAAGTGCATTGTGTTCTGGGTAGAGAAATTATCACAAGAACACGGCATTACGTTTTCAGGGGTACTCCAAGTTGGGAAATGTCCAAGGTTCAAGTGGATCAAATTAAAACGAAATCGAGTTAAAAGGAACCGATGATATGGTCGATTCACAATGGTTAAATACATTTCAGGTCCTTCTTGGGTACTTATAATAATGTTAGCCCTCACAGTAGTTTTTTTTAATTCCATCTGTTCTCTCTCCAAGGTTAGCATTTCTCCCATTGCACCCTTAATAAGTGCAATGTCCTTTGATGTTATCAACTCTGGAGAGAAAAAAAGCTCTGGTCTCCCTAACTTGAGAAAATTGTCTTTGATGTATGCTAGCCACTTAATTTTATTATATCTATCTAGCTGTAAACAGTCTTTCAAAATAGTGTGGTTAAGGGGAATTTCCTGATTCAACCAGATCTTCAGCCCTGCTAGTAAAGGGGCCATTTTTATCATGTCTGAAATAAAACCTACTCCAAGTTCAGTGTGAGTTGTATATGACGGGGTAGAGTGTGGCACAGAGAGAACAGCTCTTAAAAATGTGTTCTCTGTAGTCTGTAAACAATCCGGGGAGCAATATCCCCAGATTGAGCTACCATAGGTAGCCACTGCGAGGCATTTTGCTTTATAGATTTTCATTAATGTTACAATTGGCCTAGCCCCCAGTTTTTTCGAGAAACCCTGTAGAGCAGAAGAGGTTCTTGCAAGGGAAATATTTCTATTTTTTAACTGTGGTCCCCAGTTCCCTCTCTCATCAAAAGTAATCCCCAAATATGGGAAAGTGGGTACTCTACAAAGTTCTTCTTTGCCACAGGTAAAGGTTTTTAAGTTCTTCTTCTTAAAACTCCAACCCATTATCATAATTTGGGACTTCTTAACGTTTATCTTAAGGTCCAAGGAACCCATAAAATTCTCAAATACATCCAGAAGGCGTTGTAGACCGACCCCAGTCCGCGAAAGCAAGACGGCATCATCCGCGTATAGGAGAACTGGAATTCCAAGTTCTCCTACACGCGGAATGTCAAGGGATGCCTCTTTTAGTGCGGGTTCCAGGGCATTTATGTAAATGGTAAATAAAAGGGGGGCCAGGATACACCCCTGCCTGACTCTCCTTTCTGAATTAAAATGACTGGTACAACGGCCATCCGAAGTGACCCGGACGGAAGCTAATAGCCCTGAATGTAAGTCCGCCAGAAGATTAACTAGAGCCCTATCAAGACCCATATCAAGTAAAATTTGCCACAACTTTGATTGATTAACAAGGTCAAAGGCTGACGAGAGGTCCATGAACCCCAGGTACATGGACCCCTCTTGGCCTTGGTGTATTTATCCACTAGTAAATGTAAGTTAAGACCTTGGTCTAACGTGCTCCTCTTTAGTCTAAACCCATACTGAACATTTGATAGGACCCCTCTCTCATTCACCCAATCATTCAGTTTAAACAAAATTACCCGACCCAGTATTTTCACAGAAGAGTCAATTAGAGAAATGGGTCTGCAACAGGCGGGGTCCTGCCTGTTACCTTTCTTATAGACCGAAATAATAATTGATTTTTTCCACGAGGCCGGTATGTTGTCATGGGTTAGAACATTAAAAACGTTGCACAAGATTTTTGACCACAATTTTGGGGCACATTTAAAAACATCCGCAGGGACCCCATCTGGGCCTGGAGCCTTATTTTTCAGGGTCAGGTCTATTGCCCTTTCCACTTCTGCAGCCACAAAGGTTACCGCAGAACCCTCAATGATGTGAGTGGTGACCCCCATTTGCGAATCATTACTAGTTTCGGAGTAAATTTTACTAAAATGTTGTATCCAACCCTCGTCTGGGATGTTTGCCTCAAGAGGGGAATTCTCCTCACCCAAAAATATGGTTGATTTATAATTTTCCAAAATAAACCACTATTGTTTAGGGTATCTGGGTCAAGTAGTTGGGTCCAAGCATCGTCTTTCAGCTCCTTTTTTCTTTCTAGAATGGCTTTTTTATACACGGTCCTTAAACTAGGTATTTGAGCACGTTTTTTTGGAGTGGCCTTCAGGGCTCTAAGTAAATCTCCATGTGCTTTGGAGCATTTTCTATCAAACCACCTCTTGCCTGGAAGCGGCTTCTGACTTGGCCCAGCGAATAGGCTATGATTAATTTCAATACAAATATTGTCAAAGGCAAGAACAACATCTTTATTTTGGGCCCGATTTGCTAGGCATATTGCCACTTCATCCTCAACCTTGTTCAATACCTCTTGCAAAAAGGTTTCAGGGACTATATTTGTCCATTTTAACCTACGTCCTTGATCTTTAACAGACACATTTAGGCCACCTCTATGAGTCACCGTTTTCAATGAAAGTAGGTCCGTATGTTTTATTTCCATAAAGACCGGGTTGTTGTCACAAAAAACCGAGACTTCAGTGTTATAATTTAAAACCTTACACAACAAAAAAGAAGACATGAAAATATAATCAATGATAGTACCATCATCTTTACCCTTAAATGTAGGGGACCTACTTTTACCATCCCCGCAACCTGACTCATATAAATTCCATCTAGCCAGGAAGTTTTCTAGGTACTCACCCCGTCTAGTATGTTCCAGATGGTTGGACGAAGAAAGAGGAGGACCTTCTTCCTCACGACTAATACATGGTAGGGTGCAGGGGTGAATGTTAAAATCCCCAAGAAATATTATTTCAAAAGTATTCACATTTACACTGTAAGCTGACAATTTTTTTTCCAGTACATCCAAATTGTGACCGGTACACTCATTTGCATTTGAATTATAAAAATGTATGAATACAATTTTGGCCTTATCCTGGGTAGAAAGTTCAATGATTAGACAATTATCACATCCTGAATTACACTGGGTTATTGTGCCTTTTATATCAAGCTTAAATAAACTTAGTATGCCGCCCTTGGCTCTACCTGCAACACTACTGGTTGCTGGAATGCAAAAATGACTGTAACCATCCTAAGAAAAGCTGTTCGCTTGATCCCAGGTCTCTTGTAAAACAATAATGTCAAAAGTTTTTAAAGTATTAAGCCACTGAGCATTTCCAACTTTGGCCTTAATACCGGCAATATTCCATGTTGCAATTCTGAAAGTAGGTGTAGGGGGCTGAACTACGGTCCTAGGTTCGATTGGGAGTCAATCATTTTCCTCCAGTGAGGATAGAGGGGTATAACAATTGAATAATGGCAGGGCTTGATCAAATTGGTTGTACGTGCTTGCCAGCTGATAACAATATGGATCCTACCTGTTTAGGTGATGATAAACATTTGGAGCAGGCAACTCCCCTTCTGTTTCCGTTGACTGGAAACTTATGCTGGTGAGATTTTGGAGGCTGGGTATTAACAAGATGATTATAGAAAAACCCAAGAGGCCTAGCACATACAGTATTATCCTCTATAGATAGGGAAGCAGCTCTAAGGAGGACTGCGGCAACATGTTGCGGGTGCTTGAAGTTTACAATGATACAGTCCCCCCTAGTGTTCTTTCTGGCATTACCAATCCAACTGACTCTTCGTGTAGAAATTATGTCGTTTGAAAAAGCAAATGGAAAACCACAGTTCCTATTCAACCACGCTAGTGTTTTGTTTTTTAAGGCAGCATGGATTTCTAGTCTAGAATCAGTAATGCAAGAATCAACCTCAGGGACATTTGTTAATACGACTGTGTATGGAACACACTCCGGAGGGAGATTAACTGTAGTTCTCTTAGGCACACTTCTCCCTCCGTTATTCCCCCCAGCAATAGCATTCTGGCTACCAGTATTTGGTGGAGAAGGTTGTGTTACTGGTGTTGGAAGTGGTGGTGAATTGCGTATTGGTGCCTTTGGTGGGTGAGTAGCTAATGTATTTTGTGCGATGTCCGTGGCCCCATTTCCCCCTATGTTAGCGATGCCTGCAACCCCTATTACATTATTGCCAGCAGTGGGACACTTTTGTGTGTTAGTCAGGGTTATGTGTGATTCTAGAAGGCCCCCTAGTCTACAGACCTCTTGCGTAACCTGATCTAATTTTGCGACAAGAGGTCTAATCAAAAGTTCTAATTTTGACTCGATGATACTTGCCAATAGCTCAATATGGGCAATATGGGCAGGGAGCAGAGGTGGGAATACATCATTAGTATTAGTTGCAATTGGATCTTCATTACAACTATCCACCTGAACTGTGAGAGCTAAAGGCGATCTCGGACTTGTATGTGAGGCTATTGGGCTTACCCTATTTAATGAGAGTCGCCTTTCTTTATTGATCTTACTGACCACCTTAACTAGATAGTTATCCATTGTCCTGGTCTCAGTCAAAGTCGATGTTTTTGCCGATCTAAGTTTCGACATTTTAGGGAGCCTAGGGCACTTCAAGAATAATGACACAAATACTGTTGAAAAAACAACCTATCACCCAGGATCTGCTTCTAGTTCGCTTTCAATTAAAAAGGCCACAAAACATGAAAGTAAAAGATTACAGGTTAAATGTCTCACTGTTTATATAGGATCCGGGAGAAAGGGGCCAAAGTCCGTGGCCCAGCCCGGCCTCTTCTGGCCTCTGACGGCCGCAGACGGCCCCGCCCTTCCGACTTTTTGCATGCACGCTGTAATGTGCAGTACACATACAAAGTGGGAAAAGCTTTAAAACTTGTCTAGGCATGGTATTTTGTGCAGGAAGGGTAGCCTTCCTGTACAAAACCTATGCTAGACTCACACAATCATCCTAACGCTATGGCACTAAGGTGTGTGCAAAAGCGCACTGCAGTTGAAATCCGCGCCGGCACTAGGGAAAGAGCAGGAGAGAGCCATATCTCTGAAGATATGGCGCTCTCCTGCTCCTTCCCCGTCACGCAACACAGCACAACTTCTTTGGGTACTGCGCTGCATTGCATTTATTTTTTGAAAATCCGTGTCTATGTGGCTTATTTACAAGCCCCTTGCACCACCGGTGCATCATTTTTTAAAGTGATATAAAGTGACGCACCGGTGGTGCAAGGGACCTGTAAATAAGCCCCTGTGTGTGCACCTGTGGCAGCAGGATCAGCACCGAGGAAATTCCTGCAGGCTTCTTCAGTGTGACAGTGGATGGTTGAATACTAACTGTGTATTACCTCATGACGTGAGACAGGATACAACCAGTTAAATCACGCTGACAACCAGCTGCATCCTGCTTCACGTTGTATGAAGTTATCATAGAGGCTTACCAGTTATTGCGTTGGATGGCTGCACAGCAGTATTAAGAACCCTTTATGCTACCAATATGGAGTATGGTCCATAACATTATGATGCACATTGGTGTATTGCTAGTATCCAGCCATGGTTCTCCGGGGAGTGATTCACACGTGTGTTATCAAGGTATATATCACTGCTTTAGACCAATTATTGTAGTTAAGCTATTACTCTGTTATGGGCTCCCAATTTACAGCTTTTTTTAAACATCCCACTGTTCAGTGATCTCAGTGGTTATACCCACATTTGCTGATCTTCCACTGACTTCTCAATGTTTTAAAACTCTTCCAGCTAGCGTTCAACACCATCTATTTATTGACATTGTTCATATGTAACTTCATCTAGACCATGACTCTACCTTATCTTCTGAAGTGGAATTCGATAAGGTACAGGCAATTCTAGTCACCCCTTTTATGCCTCCTCCCACAGGCTGTCCCCATAGATGATAAAGGCCTTTCTACCACTCTTATCAAATCCAACTGGTATTAATTTTCCTTCATCGTCGTCTGTTGAGTCAGCCCTCCCCCTTCCTCCCCCGTCCATCCCAATCCCCACTGCTCTTACCTGCACAGGCCACTTCTGGGTCCCCTGACTTACCAGTCGGCAGAGCAAATGTAATGTATGTGTAATGTATGTGTCTTGTAAAGCGCACTGCTGCCCTGAGGCGTCGTGGCGCTGTAGACGCTGGGGAACCCGTCCTGGCTATCCCTGTGAGATGGTCCCTACTAGGTATCTCCAAGGTGAAACCAGGCATCCCCAGCGAATGTGGGGGCCATTGTAGAGCTGAGTCAAGCTAATGCCCAGAGTTGCCGAGTGTGATCCCTGGTTAGAGTAGGCACCGAGGCGAGAATTATCGAGTCCGCTGACCCTGGTCCACGACCCTGCCGCGTCGGGAATTGAACCCTGGTCCAGGGCCGTTCTCTGCTTCCGGGTCTGCCGCCTCTAACCAGTGAGCCACACCACTCCACTACACCACACCACACCACACCACTCCACAGCAAAGACTCCAAGCGATTTAGAAAGGCTTAGTGAGAAGACTGCAGCAGGCTTAACTGCGGGCAGTCTACAGTTCAACCCTTACTGGCGCCTGTGATTGGTGCCACTGTGGTATTTGTGTAGACAGGGATCTGACAAAGACCTGTCCTACGTGACTCCCCACTGACACAAAAAGACTGTGATAGGGCTAAGCAGGCTGCTGCTGAGCTGGATGCGCTTTGATGGAGAAAGGTGAAGCTACGTTTTGAAGGAGGAGGGGACACTTTGACAAGGGCAGGAATTTCTGACAATAAGAACTTTCCTGACTACACAGGGGGTGGAGCTTCCAGAGAGTCCTCACTTTTTATTGGGCAACAAGGGAAGTTGGCAAGGATCACACCCAATGGTATAAAAGGCAGGAAGGGAGACAATGAGACTGACTGATCCATGGAGGAATACTCAGAGATTTCTTTATCTTAGGCAAGTGGGGTAAAGGTGGCTCAGGGCAGCAGTGAAGAATCATGAGATTAAAGGAAAAGAAGCAGGCTGGAGTAATAGCTCCTACGGACATTCTCTTCTCAGAAACCTGAACCAAAGCTCCAGGGTACATATTAAATCGGGTAGCCCTAGGAAAATTCCTCGTTTATACAAACA
This sequence comes from Lissotriton vulgaris, assembly GCF_964263255.1. Classification (NCBI taxonomy): domain Eukaryota; kingdom Metazoa; phylum Chordata; class Amphibia; order Caudata; family Salamandridae; genus Lissotriton; species Lissotriton vulgaris. Next base: position 687,283,018 of record NC_141687.1, on the reverse strand, counting down.
ATTATATACAAGAATGTAAGAAAAAATATCTCAAGCCCCTCTGTCTTCGTGAGCTCGTTGTGCCCCTTTCTACCAGCCAATTGCCATCAACTGCTCTTCAACCCAGAATTATCTGTTTTGCAGTCGATAGAAGTTTCACCAGCCAAAGTTAATGGTAGTTATTCAATTTTAGGTCTTTTAGTTCGGTTATTTCATGAATTGTTTATCTCGGCGCTGCATGCCACTGGAAATATGTGGCAGGGGAGGCCAAATCATGCGGCAAGGTTGAGTAAATTATGCTGCAAGGAAAGGAAAATTATGCGACATAATGTGCCACATTTTGTGATAGTATTACTTCATTATTTGGTCATTTTCAAACTTGCTAATATTGTCTGGGAATTGTTTGCACCTCAATTTTACCAGTTTAACACCCAAATATAGCAATAAGCACCAAAAGCTAGCTAGTCAACCTTTTTAAAGGGCCCTTCACTTCATGACAATGCGTTTTGCTAAATTTTTAGTAACTTTTTAACCATTTGAGCTAGAAACACATTTATTGGGATGGTAAAATTTGCAGATTATGTGGCACATGATGGATTATGTGGCAAATGCAGAAAATCTATAATTATGCGCAAATTGCTGTTGTCACACAATCGCATAATTTCAGTGGCCCTGGCTAGACGTAAAAGTATATATAAATTGTTGCCGTTTACTGACATTCTCATGTGGTATAAGAAGAAAGACGTACCCAACACATTTATCATTTACAGAAGTCTATTTTATTACAGAGGTGGAAAAATGCACAAAATGACCTTTTGTTTACAAAACTGGCACAGAACTAGTTTATTGACTTTGTGAATGCAAAGTTCTAATGTGCAATGCGTGAGTCTCAGTGCACATATTGTATGTTCTTATGTGTGACAAGGAAAAAGGTCGGCAAAAGAAAGTTAGTTTTCCTGCTGTGTGATTGCTCCCGAGGTTGCAAAGCAGTAAATTGCAAATGCCTGGTAAAACAAGTAAGTGCTAGGTCCCTTCTAGGGAATCCAAGGCACCCACCCCTACCTCTTTCAGCGCTGCCAATCACAGTACCAATACAACAAACTACTAACCAACGCACTCCTACAAGTGATACAATTGATACAATTTTAATATCTTTGACATATTAAACACACTTAGTGTTCTTATCTCAAACTTAAGAAGACAGCGCTATCATGTGGTGAACTGTTATTAGAGCTGGTGCCGATAATTAAGTGCTGGTGCCAAGCATCGGAAACCACCGGCTCAAATTAAGCACTGGTATTACATCATTATTTTGTCATTTCCACTCTTGTTAACACTGTCTGGGCATTGGTTGCACCTCATTAGATCTAGTTTACACTGAAACATAACTATAACCAACAGAAAGGTGACAGGTTAAACTTTATGAAGGGCCTTGCACTCTGCTGCAACGCGTGTCTCTGCACTTTTTCAATTACTTTTGAACTGTTTAAGCTGGAAACAATTTTTATTGTTAAAATTTGCAGATTATGCAGTTTTTGGCGAATTACGTGGGAAATGTGGCAAATTATTTCAAAAATAAGTATGTGAAAAATGGAGCACAATACATAATTCCAGTGGCCCTTGCTTTATGTGGGAAGTCTGTTGGAACTGGAAGGCCATTTACATCGCCTTCCTGTGCTCTTTATATGTTTTAGCCGAGACCTTGCTATTTGGCCGATGCCCAGTGGAGCTACCTGATAGCTAAAGAAGAGATGGGCCATGGACTTCCCCCTAGGCCATCACTTACCCAGCCGAACTTGGGGCAGACTTTCCCTCGTCTCGTATCTCCCCCCTTACTCCTCACCCTAACCCTACCCTTCCACGCCCCATTTATCTAATTTTCTATACTCTTTAAATATTTTACTAGTAGTCTGATGTAACCTTTTTCCTGATGTATTTTTTTTAACTTTGTGCAACCTCATGTAAAGCACTCTGATACCTTCGGGTCTAGCCAGCGCTATATGAAACTCATTAAATAAATAAATAAGGAGTGACAACAAAATTTGGTAGTGGTGTTCCCTAAAAGGGAGTAACCGCACCTTCACACACGTGTTGGATGGAATAGTAATTTGGGACACACAGTTATTAAAGATATTAGTAATCTAGTCAGAGTGCTAAGGGGACCACCGTCACTCACTACCTAGGGTGGCTAAAGCAAATCCGAGAGATTTGCAAAAACAAAATTACAGAAAAGGGGTCGATTAAGCACTATCCTATAAATGGTGTCAAAAATTGACCTATTAGTCATAATAATTACATGTCAAAAGTGATCATAACATTGCACATTTCATCAACAAATGTAGGTGAGAGTACTTGGTGAGTTGAGGGAGAGCAGTTCTTTCCTCGACAGAGATTGTCCTTTGGTCTGTATGGTCTACTCAAAAGTTTGTCTTCCAGTTTGTAAAGGTCAGAAGCGACAGCTCTGTAAAAACAGTCCACCATATTCCCAGGGGAGAGAATGGGGATGAATAGTGATTTGTTTTTTAACCCACTATCTGTCTCCAGGTTGCTAGTTATGTTGAGATCCTCTAAAAGCTCTTCCATGTTTGGAACTTGTTCTACACTATCATCAAGTGACATTAACATTCTTACATTTTCAATAAACTCTATAGTCTGTCCACTTTTAGCGGCATTGTGCACAGGTATAGGACACAATGTTTGTTAATTTGCAAAAACATTTTTTAATTTTAAACTGCGTACAAATTTGAATAGGTTAACATAGATTTGAGTGAAATCAGGTTTAGTAAGTGTACAGAAACTCAAACCTTTTTTGAGTAACTTAATCTCATTTTCATCAAGGACCTTTGGGACAAATTGACTATAGATACATCATCAATCACATTGATAGTAGTGTTGTCGACGCTAGATGGATCAGGACCTGTACTCACTTCATCTGATTTTTTGTGGTGGATCTGGTTACCCTTTTGCTGTCTAAAAAGTCTGTGTTTGCGTCCTCCCCTCCTGGTTCTTTTCTTGGTGGCAGCCTCTGGTTGTTGAACCCTAGTCTTGTGTCCTTCCTGTACCTTTCTAGTTCGGATAAAAAAGAAGAGGATATATTGGAAGTGGTGTTCTCATGTACGGAAGTGGAGGGGGTCACACTCCCGGTGTCACTGTAGTCGCTGGCCAGACTAGACAGATCCGAATCACTGACTGCGTTTTGTTCATTCAATTTTTGATTGCTTAGATCTTTCACCCCAGCTCTTGGCTTAAAATCATCATATTCTTTAGCAAATGTAAATATACGACCATTTTTATAGTCGTTTTCATCCCTCTTCAGTTTGCAGATTTTCTTGTCTCGCAAGTATGGCTGATGAGCATTGAGGACCTCTTTCAGAATTTTTACATTTTTCTCCGTAATATCAGGTAAGTCTAGTTTTTTTTATTTCACATTCAATCTGCTCTATTTCATCAAGGAGTTTAGCTCTCTTTCTCTCTGCATGCCTAATTAATAGGTCCATCATCCCATATGAGGATGATGAGATAAGAGTCTCCCATTCTTGGAGAAGGTCAGTATCAAGATCTTCAAACGTCGGAAATATAATCACCCTAAGCCCTCTTAGGATTTTCTTAAGTTCCATGTACTTTTTTAAGGTGGTAAGGTCCCACCATTGCAAAGCTCAGATTTGCGGAGTCTCTCCAATTTGATAAATAGCTGTTTTGCAGCCTGATTCATGAAGTAAAATTGCGCCCGCAATCGCTGCGAAAATGCAAATGCGGGCGCAATTTCCGTAATCGGCATTCAAAATCAAAATAGCGAATTAGCAAACACATATTTGCGAATTCGCTAATATATTCGCAGAATCCCGGCAGGTGAGCATTAGCGAATCGGAAATAGCGACACACCACGGATTCTGCGAAAATAATTGCGAAATCGCAATATAATCGCAATCGGTGTTCAAGAAAAATCGCTATTAGCGAAAAACCCAAAAATCGCTATTTGCACCGCGCAAAATAAGGACAACTCAAAGCAGGTGGTAACCATGAAAGCCATGCAAAAAAAACATTCAAAAAACCGTTGCCCAATCACCAACAGGTACTGGCCTGACCAATCACACATAAGGACCATCATCATCAGCAGCATTAGGAGTCCCACAATGCCAGGAATGTACATGGTGGTGAGGCGTCGCAGGCTAGAGCGATTAGCACGGAGGAGACGCAGGATCCAGGACAGGATATTCCGCCAGCGGGTCACCTTGCTGGGCCAAACCAGAGAGCAGATATATGCTAAATACAGGCTGAATGGGGAAATGATAATGCAGCTAATACAGGACCTTGACCCCCTGATGCAGCGCCCAACAAGCCGTACCAATGCTGTGCCTACACATGTGCAGGTATTGTGTAGCCTGCACCTCCTGGCCTCCGGGAGTTTCCAGGGGATAGTAGCGGCTGCTGGGGGGATATCCCAGCCCACCATGTCACGCTGCCTCCACACTTTTGTTGACGCCATGCTCACCCAGCTACACCGTCACATCAAATTCCCCGCCAGCCAACAGGAATTGGACATGACCAAGCTACAATTCTACAATGTAGCCCATTTTCCACATGTGCTCGGATGTATAGACTGTACCCAAGTCGCCATCTGCCCACCAGCTGGCATGGAGTATATGTTCTGCAATAGAAAGTCCTACCACTCCCTCAACATCCAGATGGTCTGCAATGCTAAGACATACATCACTGACATTGTCGCACAGTACCCAGGGAGTACCCATGACTCCTTCATTTTCCGGCACAGCGGACTCCACACACGACTGGTCAGGGGAGAGTTTGGGGAAGGACACCTACTTGGTAAGTACACTTTGTTTGAAATGTCACATTGCAAAGATGTAACAGCGCAGCACAGGCAATCACCATCTGCTCCTCTCATTCAGGTGACAGTGGCTACGCCCTCCGTGAATACCTCCTGACTAAGCATGGGCGGAAAATCCGTTACGCTCGCGGATTTTGCGGATTTTTGGGAAATTCGCAATCCGCGAGATTTGCGAATTTCCCGCAAAATCCGCAAATTCGCACGCAGCGGATTTTTTTTGCGGCGTGCGGCGTTGGTGATACAATTTTTGCAGCGCGCGGCGTTTTTCATCGTTTGCCGAGTTGTTTTTCTCGATAGTTTGCGAGTGCTGCGCCATTTTGGATCTTGCTGTGTGATCCCGCGGGAATTGGCGAGCGGGATTACGTCATCGCGGCTTGCCAGCGATAGTTTGTCAACGCGAGTACGGCGAGATCACGTCTCGCGGTACTTCGCAATTGCGAGATTTGAGATGCGGCGAGCAGCAAGAATCTCGCACAACCGAAAATATAAAATTTGCAATTCTGCACAAGAAATCCACCAGCAAGCAGCATAAACCTTCTTGAAATGATGATTTTTATCTGAATAACTCCTTAGGTTGACATTTGCCTGCACTTTTTTTAGCGAGGAGTCCATTTTGGGGAGGGGGGGAGGGGGGTGGGAGGAAGGAAGTGCCCCACAGTCTTCAACTTCCTGTTCCTGTTCAGCAGGCTCCTCCCAGTGCTTTGTCCATCTCCTGGTCACTTTCCATTTGGATCTGGAGCTGGAAGGATTACTTTTTGTGGATGCTGCTGGATCTTTGGATTTGAGGCCTTTTTGACTTTCTTTGGATCACTGTTGGATTAGAAATTTTACAAGTAAGTTTGTTTGGGGCATTACAGTTGCTGCAACTAAAATTTTGGAATTTTCGATTTTTGGGCTGTTTTGGGGCCTTTTGCCCAGGGGTACTCAGTGGTGGGTGGACTGAGTCTTTCTGTGGGTTGTCTTGAACTTAAACATCATGGAGGGCATGGATGGATTGGGATTGTGCTGATTTTTCAGTGAATTTCGTTTTTTGGGGCTGTACTTGTGGCCTTTTCACCAGGGGTATTTGAGTCTAGCATGGGCCTAGTCTTTCTGTGGGCTGTCTTGAACTTAAACATCATGGAGGCCATGGATGAAATGGGATTGTGCTGATTTTTCAGTGATTTTCGTTTTTTGGGGCTGTACTTGTGGCCTTTTCACCAGGGGTATTTGAGTCTAGCATGGGCCTAGTCTTTCTGTGGGCTGTCTTGAACTTAAACATCATGGAGGGCATGGATGGAATGGGATTGTGCTGATTTTGCAGTGTTTTTCGATTTTTGGGGGTGTTCATGGGGAGGGACAGGCCATGTGGCTGGTGGCCATTTTGAGTGCTGCTACAGGCACTGGCCAGTGCTGGGAGAGGCAAGTGGCCATTTTGAATGCAGGCTTTGTTGTTAGGCCTGCAACCATTTTGCCTACTTTTCAACCTTTATGCCCAGGGGTAGTGAGTCTTGCATGGGTCTAGTCTTTCTGTGGGTTGTCTTGAATTTAAACATCATGGAGGGCATGGATGGATTGGGATTGTGCTGATATTTCAGTGATTTTCGTTTTTTGGGGCTGTACTTGAGGCCTTTTCACCAGGGGTATTTGAGTCTAGCATGGGCGTAGTCTTTCTGTGGGCTGTCTTGAACTTAAACATCATGGAGGCCATGGATGGAATGGGATTGTGCTGATTTTGCAGTGTTTTTCGATTTTTGGGGGTGTTCATGCGGAGGGACAGGCCATGTGGCTGGTGGCCATTTTGAGTGCTGCTACAGGCACTGGCCATGTGCTGGGAGAGGCAAGTGGCCATTTTGAATGCAGGCTTTGTTGTTAGGCCTGCAACCATTTTGCCTACTTTTCAACCTTTATGCCCAGGGGTAGTGAGTCTTGCATGGGCCTAGTCTTTCTGTGGGTTGTCTTGAATTTAAACATCATGGAGGGCATGGATGGATTGGGATTGTGCTGATTTTTCAGTGATTTTCGTTTTTTGGGGCTGTACTTGTGGCCTTTTCACCAGGGGTATTTGAGTCTAGCATGGGCCTAGTCTTTCTGTGGGCTGTCTTGAACTTAAACATCATGGAGGGCATGGATGGATTGGGATTGTGCTGATTTTTCAGTGATTTTCGTTTTTTGGGGCTGTACTTGTGGCCTTTTCACCAGGGGTATTTGAGTCTAGCATGGGCCTAGTCTTTCTGTGGGCTGTCTTGAACTTAAACATCATGGAGGCCATGGATGGAATGGGATTGTGCTGATTTTGCAGTGTTTTTCGATTTTTGGGGGTGTTCATGGGGAGGGACAGGCCATGTGGCTGGTGGCCATTTTGAGTGCTGCTACAGGCACTGGCCATGTGCTGGGAGAGGCAAGTGGCCATTTTGAATGCAGGCTTTGTTGTTAGGCCTGCAACCATTTTGCCTACTTTTCAACCTTTATGCCCAGGGGTAGTGAGTCTTGCATGGGCCTAGTCTTTCTGTGGGTTGTCTTGAATTTAAACATCATGGAGGGCATGGATGGATTGGGATTCTGCTGATTTTTCAGTGATTTTCGTTTTTTGGGGCTGTACTTGTGGCCTTTTCACCAGGGGTATTTGAGTCTAGCATGGGCCTAGTCTTTCTGTGGGCTGTCTTGAACTTAAACATCATGGAGGGCATGGATGGATTGGGATTGTGCTGATTTTTCAGTGATTTTCGTTTTTTGGGGCTGTACTTGTGGCCTTTTCACCAGGGGTATTTGAGTCTAGCATGGGCCTAGTCTTTCTGTGGGCTGTCTTGAACTTAAACATCATGGAGGCCATGGATGGAATGGGATTGTGCTGATTTTGCAGTGTTTTTCGATTTTTGGGGGTGTTCATGGGGAGGGACAGGCCATGTGGCTGGTGGCCATTTTGAGTGCTGCTACAGGCACTGGCCATGTGCTGGGAGAGGCAAGTGGCCATTTTGAATGCAGGCTTTGTTGTTAGGCCTGCAACCATTTTGCCTACCTTTCAACTTTTATGCCCAGGGGTAGTGAGTCTTGCATGGGCCTAGTCTTTCTGTGGGTTGTCTTGAATTTAAACATCATGGAGGGCATGGATGGATTGGGATTGTGCTGATTTTTCAGTGATTTTCGTTTTTTGGGGCTGTACTTGTGGCCTTTTCACCAGGGGTATTTGAGTCTAGCATGGGCCTAGTCTTTCTGTGGGCTGTCTTGAACTTAAACATCATGGAGGGCATGGATGGAATGGGATTGTGCTGATTTTGCAGTGTTTTTCGACTTCCTGTTCCTGTTCAGCAGGCTCCTCCCAGTGCTTTGTCCATCTCCTGGTCACTTTCCATTTGGATCTGGAGCTGGAAGGATTACTTTTTGTGGATGCTGCTGGATCTTTGGATTTGAGGCCTTTTTGACTTTCTTTGGATCACTGTTGGATTAGAAATTTTACAAGTAAGTTTGTTTGGGGCATTACAGTTGCTGCAACTAAAATTTTGGAATTTTCGATTTTTGGGCTGTTTTGGGGCCTTTTGCCCAGGGGTACTCAGTGGTGGGTGGACTGAGTCTTTCTGTGGGTTGTCTTGAACTTAAACATCATGGAGGGCATGGATGGATTGGGATTGTGCTGATTTTTCAGTGAATTTCGTTTTTTGGGGCTGTACTTGTGGCCTTTTCACCAGGGGTATTTGAGTCTAGCATGGGCCTAGTCTTTCTGTGGGCTGTCTTGAACTTAAACATCATGGAGGGCATGGATGGAATGGGATTGTGCTGATTTTGCAGTGTTTTTCGATTTTTGGGGGTGTTCATGGGGAGGGACAGGCCATGTGGCTGGTGGCCATTTTGAGTGCTGCTACAGGCACTGGCCAGTGCTGGGAGAGGCAAGTGGCCATTTTGAATGCAGGCTTTGTTGTTAGGCCTGCAACCATTTTGCCTACTTTTCAACCTTTATGCCCAGGGGTAGTGAGTCTTGCATGGGTCTAGTCTTTCTGTGGGCTGTCTTGAACTTAAACATCATGGAGGCCATGGATGAAATGGGATTGTGCTGATTTTTCAGTGATTTTCGTTTTTTGGGGCTGTACTTGTGGCCTTTTCACCAGGGGTATTTGAGTCTAGCATGGGCCTAGTCTTTCTGTGGGCTGTCTTGAACTTAAACATCATGGAGGGCATGGATGGAATGGGATTGTGCTGATTTTGCAGTGTTTTTCGATTTTTGGGGGTGTTCATGGGGAGGGACAGGCCATGTGGCTGGTGGCCATTTTGAGTGCTGCTACAGGCACTGGCCAGTGCTGGGAGAGGCAAGTGGCCATTTTGAATGCAGGCTTTGTTGTTAGGCCTGCAACCATTTTGCCTACTTTTCAACCTTTATGCCCAGGGGTAGTGAGTCTTGCATGGGTCTAGTCTTTCTGTGGGTTGTCTTGAATTTAAACATCATGGAGGGCATGGATGGATTGGGATTGTGCTGATATTTCAGTGATTTTCGTTTTTTGGGGCTGTACTTGAGGCCTTTTCACCAGGGGTATTTGAGTCTAGCATGGGCGTAGTCTTTCTGTGGGCTGTCTTGAACTTAAACATCATGGAGGCCATGGATGGAATGGGATTGTGCTGATTTTGCAGTGTTTTTCGATTTTTGGGGGTGTTCATGCGGAGGGACAGGCCATGTGGCTGGTGGCCATTTTGAGTGCTGCTACAGGCACTGGCCATGTGCTGGGAGAGGCAAGTGGCCATTTTGAATGCAGGCTTTGTTGTTAGGCCTGCAACCATTTTGCCTACTTTTCAACCTTTATGCCCAGGGGTAGTGAGTCTTGCATGGGCCTAGTCTTTCTGTGGGTTGTCTTGAATTTAAACATCATGGAGGGCATGGATGGATTGGGATTGTGCTGATTTTTCAGTGATTTTCGTTTTTTGGGGCTGTACTTGTGGCCTTTTCACCAGGGGTATTTGAGTCTAGCATGGGCCTAGTCTTTCTGTGGGCTGTCTTGAACTTAAACATCATGGAGGGCATGGATGGATTGGGATTGTGCTGATTTTTCAGTGATTTTCGTTTTTTGGGGCTGTACTTGTGGCCTTTTCACCAGGGGTATTTGAGTCTAGCATGGGCCTAGTCTTTCTGTGGGCTGTCTTGAACTTAAACATCATGGAGGCCATGGATGGAATGGGATTGTGCTGATTTTGCAGTGTTTTTCGATTTTTGGGGGTGTTCATGGGGAGGGACAGGCCATGTGGCTGGTGGCCATTTTGAGTGCTGCTACAGGCACTGGCCATGTGCTGGGAGAGGCAAGTGGCCATTTTGAATGCAGGCTTTGTTGTTAGGCCTGCAACCATTTTGCCTACTTTTCAACCTTTATGCCCAGGGGTAGTGAGTCTTGCATGGGCCTAGTCTTTCTGTGGGTTGTCTTGAATTTAAACATCATGGAGGGCATGGATGGATTGGGATTCTGCTGATTTTTCAGTGATTTTCGTTTTTTGGGGCTGTACTTGTGGCCTTTTCACCAGGGGTATTTGAGTCTAGCATGGGCCTAGTCTTTCTGTGGGCTGTCTTGAACTTAAACATCATGGAGGGCATGGATGGATTGGGATTGTGCTGATTTTTCAGTGATTTTCGTTTTTTGGGGCTGTACTTGTGGCCTTTTCACCAGGGGTATTTGAGTCTAGCATGGGCCTAGTCTTTCTGTGGGCTGTCTTGAACTTAAACATCATGGAGGCCATGGATGGAATGGGATTGTGCTGATTTTGCAGTGTTTTTCGATTTTTGGGGGTGTTCATGGGGAGGGACAGGCCATGTGGCTGGTGGCCATTTTGAGTGCTGCTACAGGCACTGGCCATGTGCTGGGAGAGGCAAGTGGCCATTTTGAATGCAGGCTTTGTTGTTAGGCCTGCAACCATTTTGCCTACCTTTCAACTTTTATGCCCAGGGGTAGTGAGTCTTGCATGGGCCTAGTCTTTCTGTGGGTTGTCTTGAATTTAAACATCATGGAGGGCATGGATGGATTGGGATTGTGCTGATTTTTCAGTGATTTTCGTTTTTTGGGGCTGTACTTGTGGCCTTTTCACCAGGGGTATTTGAGTCTAGCATGGGCCTAGTCTTTCTGTGGGCTGTCTTGAACTTAAACATCATGGAGGGCATGGATGGAATGGGATTGTGCTGATTTTGCAGTGTTTTTCGATTTTTGGGGGTGTTCATGGGGAGGGACAGGCCATGTGGCTGGTGGCCATTTTGAGTGCTGCTACAGGCACTGGCCATGTGCTGGGAGAGGCAAGTGGCCATTCTGAATGCAGACTTTGTTGTTAGGCCTGCAACCATTGTGCCTACTTTTGAACCTTTATGCCCAGGGGTAGTGAGTCTTGCATGGGCCTAGTCTTTCTGTGGGCTGTCTTGAACTTAAACATCATGGAGTGCATGGATGGATTGGGATTGTGCTGATTTTTCAGTGATTTTCGTTTTTTGGGGCTGTATTTGTGGCCTTTTCACCAGGGATATTTGAGTCTAGCATGGGCCTAGTCTTTCTGTGGGCTGTCTTGAACTTAAACATCATGGAGGGCATGGATGGAATGGGATTGTGCTGATTTTTCAGTTTTTTTTCCGATTTTTTTTTGTGGTGTACAACTGAACTGATGTTCCTCTGTCTTCCATTGTTTTTAGGTGCACAAGACTCAAGAGAACCACGAGTGCCAGGAAGAAGTCCTGCAGCGGTGTGTGTGTGCAGCATAACGTCACGCGACGTCACGTCTGGCCTCAGACAACTCTACAATTCGTGCAACTGCGGCCTGCTGTCTGACCTGCTCTGAAGAAGATGGCCCCAAAAAAAGTTCTCCGTAGCTCCTCGAGCAAGAAAGTTGCTAGTAAGGAGCAGAAGAAGCAAGTTACCAAGGAGGCTGGTGTGCCAACCGCCACGTTTTTTGGGAGAAAAAAAAAAGTACGCCTGCAGCAGCAGCAGGATCTGCTGGGGACCAAGCTGGGAGCAGCACCCCTGCTCCATTGGGTTCAGTGCCTTCACCACCACGCCAACTTAAGTCAAAGCCCTTGAGTGCTTCAGAGGCAGTCAGTGTACTTCTCCAATCACCATCGACCAGTGATGTTGGCTCATCGCAAGAAAGTAGCAGCAATGTCCCTGAATCAACACAGGTTGTTGTAACTCATCTGACAAGTGTTGAACAACCACAGCCGCAACAACAACACCATGTGCAAGTACACGCCCAAGTACATGTGGAAGGAGAGGCAGCAAAAGGAGATGCGCAAGCAGAGGTGAATGGAGGGTCACAAGTCCCCACAATAGTTGTTCCTCCCGAAGTAGGGGCACATCAGGAAATCGACAATGAAGCCGAGGTATCATTGGAAGCCACTCCTCCTGATGATCATTCATTGTCTTCCACATCCCTAGCAAGGAAAAGATCAAGGAGAGTGTCTACATCTTCTTCAAGCCCACCTCCTTCTGATGCAAGTGATCCATCTTGGGAACCACCACTGCGGTCTGACAGTGAGGCACACCATGATCTGACAAAGGTACCTAAGCGTAAAAGGAAGGTCGTCGAAAAACTCATAGCTATGGATTGTGATGAGGCTCAACAAGTAGTGACAGATACTGCTGGTGATGAAGCCTCTCACGATGCCGACGAGCCAGTCATCACAAAGGTCACTGCAGCCCCACCGGGCATGCAGCAAAGAGACATTTTGACCCTATCCCGAGAAGCTGCTGAGCGTGATGATGATGTCGACGAGGAGGCAATGGAAATGGAAACACAACAATCATTAGATTTGGAGTTAAGTAGTACACCAACACCTACCGCTTCCATATTTCTTCCTCGCAAGAAGGTACCCACCTCGACCTCAATTCGTGGTGGTGAAAGTGCAAAACGTACTGAAGTTCGGCAATCCACATCCTCCACTTCATCTGGCATTAGCAGCAGGACCACCACCACCAGTATCGCCGCCTCCTCCGGCCCCCAAAGACATTTCAAGTCTCCAGTTTGGGACTTCTTTAGTGTTTGCCCAAAAATGGAAAACGCAGCCATTTGTAGCATTTGTAAGCTTCGAGTTAGTTGTGGTAAGCTTGGTTCTAACTATGGTACCGGTGGCCAGAGAGGTCATCTTAGGAGAGCGCATCCTGTCCAATGGTTTCCGCACCTAGAGGCGGTCAAGGAAGCCGGAATTGCACGTAATGAAAACGTTGATTTTTCATCTGATGATGACGAGGAGGAAGAAGACGATTCAAACACTTCACTTACACCCAGTACCCCTGTCAGCAGCACACCCCATGTGAGGCACACTAAGAGTGTGGGAGAGAGTGAGACATCAATGCGGAAAAGTTCATCAGCGAGCGTAACTGGGTCGAAGATATCATCATCATCCCGTAAATCCTTGGTCCAGGGCAACATTAAAAAGATATTGTTTACAGAAGCGCAATATGAACGCAACCACCCACTGACGCGTCTGTATAACACTAAGCTGGCTAAAATGCTAGCTCTGGACCTTCTCCTTTTTTCTTTTGTAGAAGGGGTTGGTTTTCTAGAATTAGTGGCAGCGCTCTGCCCTAAATGGAAGGTTCCTAGCCGGTTCTATTTTGCCCGAGTTGCGGTTCCAGCACTACATGAAGATGTTCTGAAGGTGATTGGGGCAGCTTTGCAGAAGAGTGCTGTTCACACTATACATCTGACAACAGACATGTGGACCAGTGGCGCATGTGCATCACTGCACACTGGGTCTCTTTTTCAGGGGCTAAAGCAAAGCTAAACGCAGGTGTTGACGCGGACATTGTTTTTAAAGCTGCTCGGAAACATGCAACACTAGCCATGTTTGGTTTGGAGAAACGTCACACAGCAGAAAACATTTTGGATGTTTTTAACACAAAGGTCCTTAACTGGCTGTCCCCACTAAAACGCCAGGTTGGTTATGTTTCCACGGACAATGGCGCCAATATAGTTAAGGCCATGAGGGACGGTCACTATTTCAGAGTGCCGTGTTTGGCGCACTGTATAAACCTGGTTGTCCAAAAATAAAGGCAGTGCAGCGCACAGTGTATTGGACACCTGCCGAAAAATGTGCAAGCATTTCAGCCATTCTTTTAAGGCCCGGAAGCAGCTGAGGAGCCTGCTATATCAACGTCAAATGCCAGTGAAAGCACTCATCCAGGAGGTGGTACAACGTTGGAACTCAACCTTCTACATGCTTGAGCGTCTGTATGAGCAGTATACGGAACTCGATCAATATTTCCTTACAGAGGGTACAGAGGAGCTGAGGATGGGTGCGGCGCAATGGAACATAGTTCAAAGCCTGACACGCATGCTTCGTCCTTTTGAGTTCTTCACGCGTGCAGTCAGCAAGGAGGACTCTAATTTGGGAAAAGCTATCCCATTATTGTACATGCTGGAGGACCAACTGAAGGAGGTGTGTTCTGTGTTTGAAAAAGATGAAAAAAACCAAGACTCTTGGCTTCTGGCTGAGAAATTATTAGAGCTCCTACAAGGTGATGAACGTCTTACAAAGATCCACTCAGAAGAGCATTACATTTGTGCTACTATTCTGGATCCACGCTACAGAAAGGCACTGGCAGGCCAAGCATTCTTTCCTTTTGATGATGAACATGTTCCAAAGTACAAACATTGGCTAGCCTTGTCAGCCAAGAGGTTTGAAAGAGAACGGCTGAAAATTGAAGGAAATGGCAGTACATCAGCAGGCCATCCCCAGTCAAAACAATCCACTTCTGCACCTGTGGCTGTGGCACAAGTGACCTCTCAGCCGTTAAAGACACCGGCAACCGGATCATCTGCACGAGACCCAACAGAAACATTGGAGGCTGAAGAGGATTGGCTAGCTCTGCGTGGGTTTGGTTCTCAAAAGGTCAGAGGCACAGCAAGAGCTAAGCAAAGTGGAGGAACCTTGGATGAGGACCTTGAGTCGATGTTGAAGGACTATCTGAATGACTCAACAGAGGTCTATGTTAATTCTGACCCATTGGCGTATTGGCATGGGAAAAAAGAATTGTGGCCACAGCTCACCAACCTGGCTTTAAACTACTTGTCTTGCCCACTCGCAAGTGTGTCTTCTGAACGGGTTTTCAGTACTGCTGGTGGCATTGTAACTCCCAAACGGAGCCGCCTCTCGCCCAAAAATGTGGAGAGGTTAACAATGATCAAGATGAATCAGCACCTCATACCACCAGATTTCAGAGTACGAGAAAGCGTGCCGGATGAAGAGGAGGTGGCCAGCAACATAGATGAGGGAATTTCTACTGTCAGGTGACACTGAGCTCACCCTGCCTGAATTCGCAGAGTATGATGACGAAGCCTTATTCTTATTCCTGGACCGTGATACCGAGCCCTGAAAATGAGACAACGAATCAATAACTTTCTTTTTCGTCCTTATTCACTTTTATTCCTGTGTGTCTGTCTTTCTTTGTTGTGCACAGTTAATATATTTCAAACTTTAATCAGATAATCACAAAATCAAGCCCATCAGCAGAACTGTCTTCACTGGTTTGCTAATTGATTTGAAGTTGCCGCAGTCTGCATTCCTCAGGTTCACAAGTTCAGAAGAACATGCTCCTCTATCCTCCTCCTCCAGACTCCTATTTCCATCAAACCAGAGGGCTGGTTTACGCCCAATGAAGAAAGACTCAGCACTTGTGGGGGTGTTGTTGTACCTCTTTGCAGGTGAGTTGACGGCTCTGGGACCATTGTTGGGAAGCTCTAATACCGGATAAAAGTGGTTTGGACCAAATCCCAGGCGGAATATTTTTTGTGTTTTTGATGACTTGCTTGCCTTTTAGGTGCTCTTAGGGGGGGTTCCGTCTGTTTGTGGGTGAGTTTCGTGGTCTGGGAGCACTGCTGGGACACTCTAATCTTGATTGCATTTGCTTTTCAGGAAATCCGTGGTGGCAACCCCGACTTATGGCCTAGCTACGCAGCGCGTTTGGACCGAAGGCCGAGAAGTATTGCAAGTATGAGATTTTGCTTTTGGCCTGTTTGGGGGTGTTATGCTTCTTGGCGGGTGTGTTGGCGGGTCTTGGGGCATTCCTGGGAAGGTCTAATACCGGGTAGAAGTGGTTGGGACAAAATCCAGGCCGATTTTTTTTTTGGCTATTTCTGACATTTTGCTCAATGTAGCGTTTTCGGGGGCCTGTTTGGGGGGCTTCCTGGTGTTTGTGGGTGGGTTTCGGGGTCTGGGCGCACTGCTGGCTATATATACTTTACTTTGCAAGAGGTTTGAAGCAAATCCATGGTGGCAGAGGGGAGTTAGGGCCTAGCTGCAGAGCGCGCGCAGAGTGATTTGGGAAATTTGTGAAAAACTGACAAAGTCCCCATTTTTGTACTTTTGCTCTTTGGCTGTTTGGGGGTCTTCTACTCGTTTTCTCCTGGGTTGACGGCTCTGGGGCCATTGCTGGGAAGCTCTAATACCGGATAAAAGTGGTTTGGACCAAATCCCAGGCGGAAAATGTTTTGTGTTTTTGATGACTTGCTTGCCTTTGAGGTGCTCTTATGGGGGGTTCCGTCTGTTTGTGGGTCTGGGAGCACTGCTGGGACACTCTAATCTTGATTGCATTTGCTTTTCAGGAAATCCGTCGTGGCAACCCCGACTTATGGCCTAGCTACGCAGCGCGTTTGGACCGAAGGCCGAGAAATATTGCAAGTATGAGATTTTGCTACTGGCCTGTTTGGGGGTGTTATGCTTCTTGGCGGGTGGGTTGGCGGGTCTTGGGGCATTCCTGGGAAGGTCTAATACCGGGTAGAAGTGGTTGGGACAAAATCCTCGCGGAAAAGCCTTTTGGCACTTTTTGTAACTTAGGGTTCGTTAGGGTTAGCCCTAGCAGCAGGATTGCATGTGTTTCGGGGTGTTCTAGATTTTTGCAACTGAGTTCTGGGGTCTTAGAGCACTCGTGAGAATGTGTAATTTTGGTTGCAAGTCATTTGAAGAAAATCCATGGTGGAAAGGGGGGGATTTGGCATAGTTAAAGAAAGCCTTTGCCACTATTCTTAACTTAGGGTTCGTTAGGGTTAGCAGTATTTCTATTGCAGGTGTTTGAGTGGGGGGGATTTCGAGTCTTGGAGCGATGCTGGCTATGGATACTTTTGCTTGTTTGCTTGCAAGTGGTTTGAATGCAATCCACGGTGGGTAAGGGGTAATTAGGAAGGGGGTACTTCGGCCTACTTTTACTTTCAAAGTAAGTTTTGTCACCAGTTTTCTGCTAGTCCTCGTTTTTTGAGATTTGATTGGGGGTCTTCTACATTTTTGCGACTGGCTTTAGTAAGGGTCTGGGTGGGAGCACTGCTAGGAAGATCTAATTTTGTTCTAAAACACAGTTTACAGTACACCTAGCTTGAGGGGAAAGATCCGCTACATTAATTTGCCCCTACTTATTTATCCTTCAAAAGGTGACTCAGACAGAGTACGCACTTTCAAAAATATTGTACTGTCTACTAGGAAAATCAAATTGTGACTTTTTGCACTCCACAGCCTACATACCTTATATTTATTTATCAGTGGTGTTGTAATATTATATCACTTCCTGTTTTTCGTTGAATAATTACAGGCCGGGTTTCAGTCTCTGCAATGGGGAAAAAAGGATGGAGTCAGGCTTCACATTAGCGAGCCACAATTCAGCATCAGGCAGGCAGTGGACAGGGTGTCTTCTGGTGACCAACATCGATGGACGAAGCGTCGGCTGCAATGGAGGAGTGCCGCTAATAAGAGGATTTTTTTTCTGCAGGCAACTTACTTACCACTTCCAACAGGACAACTACAACAACATAGATACAGTATCCCTTGCCTTTTTCTCTGACTGTGACTGCATTTCTTGGATCTCTCTCTGCTTCTAAATTGATCCCTTAACACATCACTTAGTCCACTCCACTATCACATCTGCACCACACATAGTCGTTTGTAAGTGCTCCTACGTAATTCGCAAGTCGCAGCACGCCCCAGCCCGTAGAGGACTGGGATGGCCCCAATGATGAAGCATGTCACCAAGGGGCAACCCTGGTGAGTGAGGGGACACCTAGAAAAAAAGCAATTTCTCCTTTTCTATCTACTATACCTTCCAGACCAACCCCATTGAGTGTTGTTGTGAATGGATTTACAGTGACCAGCAAGGCTCTCAGGTATCTGGCTACAGAGACCTTATGTTGAATATAGTTATCAATAATTGCACACACGCCCTGTACTGTCGCATTCTTTCTTCCACAGTTGTCGAAAGTACTACTTACTTTTCACTGACATGCATGCAGTAGTGCATGCACTTTCAAAGATTGATGGATAGGTTTGTACCCAAATAATTGTTTATGTTCAATTGTTTGTCTATGCTGTGCTTTTTTTACAGGGTGTCTTCTGGTGACCAACATCGATGGACGAAGCGTCGGCTGCAATGGAGGAGTGCCGCTAATAAGAGGATTTTTTTTCTGCAGGCAACTTACTTACCACTTCCAACAGGACAACTACAACAACATAGATACAGTATCCCTTGCCTTTTTCTCTGACTGTGACTGCATTTCTTGGATCTCTCTCTGGTTCTAAATTGATCCCTTAACACATCACTTAGTCCACTCCACTATCACATCTGCACCACACATAGTCATTTGTAAGTGCTCCTACGTAATTCGCAAGTCGCAGCACGCCCCAGCCCGTAGAGGACTGGGATGGCCCCAATGATGAAGCATGTCACCAAGGGGCAACCCTGGTGAGTGAGGGGACACCTAGAAAAAAAGCAATTTCTCCTTTTCTATCTACTATACCTTCCAGACCAACCCCATTGAGTGTTGTTGTGAATGGATTTATAGTGACCAGCAAGGCTCTCTGGTATCTGGCTACAGAGACCTTATGTTGAATTTAGTTATCAATAATTCCACACAGGCCCTGTACTGGCCCATTCTTTCTTCCACAGTTGTTGAAAGTACTACTTACTTTTCACTGACATGCATGCAGTAGTGCATGCACTTTCAAAGATTGATGGATAGGTTTGTACCCAAAGATTTGTTTATGTTCACAATTGTTTGTCCATGCTGTGCTATTTTTTCTTGTCTCCCAAAACCTTTCCCAAAAACCCCCGTACCCATCCATTTTTCAAACCCTAACCCTCTTCCCCCGGGCTGTGTGGTTTTGATTGATGTGTGACTAAATTACAGCAATAAATCCACACACTTGCTGGGGAGGATAAGGTGATAGCAACAGGCTGGTGAAGAAATCCGAGGATATATTCTTACTCTGCTTGACAAAGACCCATGGCTAATGTCAAAGAACTTCAACCGAATTAGTAGTTATACTTTACCATTTGTTAGGCTACAATGTGGCACTGTTCTAGTGTACTTCTGTCACCTGCTATATTCTCTATTGTACCGTTGAATTGCTCAGGAGGACAAACCAGATATAATTTTCTTTTTTTTCATAGGCATGCAACTGCCACTGTGTCACACCACTAGTACCACCGCTATGAGGAAATTTTATCCGACCAAGATTGCCAACCTTATTCGCTGTTTCCCGTGGAGCCAGCCCTGGGTCTAGCCCTACTTTCAAACACAAATTACAGGTAAGATGAGTGTTTGGTGGTTTGGGGGGATAATGGAGTATTAGTAGGAGAGACGAGAGACTGACGGTAGTACTACTAAAGTCCTAGGACTCTTGGATTCACTTCACTTACTCTGTGAGAGGTACTTAGTGTTGAAAACATTTGGGCATTTACACTTAAAGGAAGAAAATGGAACTAAACTTTCAGGAAAACAAAGTCACTGTTAAACCCCCACCCACCAGGCAAGCAGTAAGAAACGGGTATGCTCAGATAAAGTTTGAAAAAGTATATTTATATCCCTAACAAAATAATCTCCCGCAAGACCCTCCCTAACCCCAACGATTGTCCTTCAAAAGTCCCCAAAAACCCAACTCCCAATTCCCCTCCCCAAAAGTCTCTAAAAAAGGGGCAAGGGACACTATGGGTGGATGCTGTCTACTTTTTGGGCCAGGGCATCATGCTCCTGGCGGAGCAAGGCGTGCTCTACGCGGAGCCCCTCCAACACGTTTCAAAAGTGGTGGAGCTCCTGCTGGAGGCGGGACACCATCAGGGTACTGCGGCGCAGGCGTGCCTTCACTGCCTTGCAGGTGCAACGGCTGTGAGAGGAAGCTGTTGTCCTTGCTACTCGGCGGTGGCGTTTGGCTTTGGCAGCCCGGCTCAGTCTGGGTGGACCACTGTGCTGGGTGGCAGCCCGTGGGGGCACGGAGGCCGATGCAGACGACGTTGTTGTGGTCGACTGCACACTGTCTTCGTCCTCCAGGGCCACCAGCCGCCGATATTCGGCCACAGTGGCAGCGATCCTCCGTTGCCGGGCCGCTCTAGCCAGCTCCTTCCTCCTTGTTCGTTTGGAAGGAGAACCTATATGAAGAAAGAAAGACATAGTCTGTAACCAATGCTCTTTAAGATTAACTCAATCATTCAGCAGAAATTTGTGTTGCAGTACAACTAGCAACTTGCAAGCGCATTACATAACTATTGAGGCCAGTATCTATCTAACCTCACACTTCTTCATCCTTGCTCTAACATTAGTGGGAGTTTAAGGAACAAATTCTACGAGCACTATGGACTTCCATTGGAGTCGACTATGAAAGTACACCAGTCTTATTCTTCTTCTTGTCTCTTGTTTAGGAAAATTGGTACGTTATCTTCTGCAAGCCAGCATAATGCCAGCGCAGTAAACTTGCACCCGAGAAAAAGAGACGCACGCCATGATGAGTGACCTAGACTTGCGTTGCGTTACTGTACCCGTCCAGTACATGCAGGTGGTGAAGCTCTTACTTTTCTATTACGGGTGGCACTGAGAATACTCTGTTACAACTCAAGGGCTACTGCTTAATTAATTTAACTTTCACCCTACAGTGGAAATGAGTACTAGAAATGGAAAATTGAAGAAGATAAATAATCGGATTATCTATCACTTCACATGGGATGTTTTTGCTTATATATGGAATGACTTTAGGTGCTTTGCTTTTTATTGAGTGACCAGTGATACATCCACACATGAATGACTGAGTACTACTAAACTTATTAAGAGAGGTAGGGAGTGGCCACCGTAATAACCGGGTCTATGCTGTGCTTGCAATACAAACTACTGCTACTATTGATGGTAGTATTTGGACAAAATTAAAACTTCTTTTCCTTGCCTTTCCTACACTGGAACGGACGTGCGGGTGCAGTGTTACATGCTCTTCAAAGTTACACTTAGTTCATCCACTGACCGTCTACTCTCTCTAGATCATGGGTACTCACAAACTTTCTCTCAGGGGCTAAATTTACAGTGTAGTTTGTGGCCGAGGGCTGCACTGGTGGGGGCGGAGTCAGAGGGGGCGGGGCTAAAGCAAAACGAAAACTTGTGACCATGAGGTTGCACACAGGTCCCTGCAGCAGATGCCTTCATCCACTGAGCCACCAGACCCAGCATTTACATACATCTCTCTCACTCATGCTCTCCCTCCTGCCCTCCCTCTCCATCTCTCTCTCCCTCCTGCCCTCCCTCTCCCTCCCCCTCTGTCATCTCACTGTGTGTGTGTCTGTCTGTGTCAGCCTTCAGCCCGGGCTGAGACAGCTTCCTCAACGCGCACACACAGACAGCCACACCAAAGTACTTAACAGGTCTTTAAAAGACCATTAACATATTATTGAGGCTTTGTTTGTTGTAGCGCCCCTGCATCTCCACCCTGACAATCACTGCTTGCCCGGCCCCACAGAGCAGAGGCTTTGTTCTATTTCACCTCTTTGTGGCCCTGCATCTCCACTCTGCTCTGTGGGGGCCGGGGGAGCAGTGATTGTCTGCAAGGTCTGCACACCGCCAAGGAAGGCTTGCCGGGCCGCCACCGGCCCGCGGGCCGTACTATGAGTACCCCTGCTCTAGATACACATATGCTATCTAAGAGTCAGATAGTAGCATGATCCAGGTATATGGACACATACAGTTTCTGTGTCACCCACCCAGGCTGTTGTCCTTCCACCAATCATTGCTTCATCATTCACCCAGCCATGCATCTCATATTCTTTCCTTCCCAGCCACGTCTTCAATCTCAATAAGTAAGGAATATATAAGAGCTTACCTCTGCCCGCCACCACCACCGTCTGAACTCTCACAGCCGGCACTGGAACTGCCGCATCCTCCCCTGAGGAATTGCCCTCCGCCTCCGTGTCGAGTACCACCACCTCCGCGTTGGCCCCGCCACCAGATGTTCCACCTACAAAGTACATTTAAGAATGTTAGAATAAACCACTCACTAGTATTTGATCAAGGAATGAAGACATGTGAAAACAATGTAATGCAGCACTTTTTGGCACAACTGATGAAGGCTGGCTTTTTAACACGCACCATTTTTTTTCACACAGACAGAAGATGGACTTCTAACAACAAGATCAAGTTGAAACAAGGTGAGAGCTCGGCTCGACCACAAGAAATGTCTTCAATTAATCGTCAGCACTAACCACTTTTACATTCTCAGTTAAACGTTTCTTTTTTTTATTATGACTTCATTTTAATAAATGTGTTTACTTTTAATAAAGCTTTTAAACTTAGAGAGACTCTGTGTTTTTTGGTCCAGAGTGACTAGAGTGACTGAGCGAAAGGTTTTGCAATTTTTGAAAGCATGAGTCCGTGCCTCTGACACTTCTTGACTCTGACTCCGTACTCTTCAGCTACGTTGGATAATAATCATCATTGGGGATCAATGATCGATGAATTCGGGAGGTAAATGACTGTGCCACACTATGTAGTCAGTCAGTAAGGACATTGGGGGTTCAAAGTCTGTTATCACAGAGGTATGTGGAAACTCTAACAGCGCCTATTTTAATTGATAAGCAATGCACTATTTATTGTCCATAGTTCTGTTTCTGCAGAAGAATTGTCCGCGCCACTGTAGTGGTATGGATTGTTCTCCTATCCAAACTAAAAGATAGTATCTTATTCTTTCTTGGTGGTCATTCACATTTTATAGTTGGGAATTTTCAAAGCAGATAGAACACTTCAAAAGACATTATGGACAATCCCAGAGGACTGCACTAAGTTGATAGAGCTATTGCTGACTAGAATGGGAGTTTCGCCAACCGTGCAATCTTAGTTAGCTACACAGACAGACTAATAAGAATAATCTAGTAATACCACAGGGAGTCATAGTAGAGGCAGGATAAGAATTTAGATACAGTCTACAAGAAGATCAAAGACGATTTTGAAAAAATCAAATGAGGAACGCTAGGGAAAATAGGTACTAGTCTAAAATGAAAACTTACTGGGGCCAGCAAAGGAGCCCTCGCCTGCCCGATCCTGGCCCTGTTCAACAGCATCCGCCGCCTGCTGCTCCTGTGTCCTCCCCTCGCCCCTGGGGGGAGCTGACGTACAACATGAAAGAAAGAACAGAAAACATGGATGATTGTTGCTTGTCAATGTCAACCAAATCAAACATTTCAAAAGAACAATAACAAAATATTTCCGCGAAATTATATTGATTAGGGTTACTTTTCATTTTTTTGCGGACCTGTGACTTCAAAAGTCACGTAACTCACTAAACAAAGTACTGAAAGGTTCACCTAGGACTGGCAGGCAGCAGTCCGCAGGCAAGACGCAAAGTGACAGACAAACTCCATTGTGATTTCAGTCAGATCAGTGACAACACTAACAGTTGCCTGCTACATTACCAGTCATTTAAATAGTCAAACTATCAATCCACCGCCACTATTTTTCTTATTGTCAGGGGTACAAAGGAAGGGGCAGATTTAAGCCCCTTGCGGCTGTTTTGCTCCGTTCTTGCGTGACTTTTGTGACGCAGCAGCTAAACAAAAAAGGGCGCCATGGTGCGGCGTATAATATTATAACAACGTGACGCATTTGGGATATGCATCCCGTTATAAAGCCCTGCGCCATCAGGGGGCGTTCCGGCGCAAGGGAGTGCATTCCTGCGCTGGAACACATCCTAAAAGTGGCTGAGGGAAATCTACAAAATTTCAATCAGTCACCTTTAGGACAATGATGCGTCACACAAACGCTGCACCTGCTTGAAGCAGAAGTACGGCTTGACCCAGCATTGGGGAGATAGGGTACCCCAGAGCATTGCTGGAGCTGCGCCATCGTTGCGACGCAACTCCAGCAGTAAAGCTTCTGTGACGTTTTGGGCCCATGGTGTGCCGCATTGCAAATACGGTGCACCATGTTTGGTGGTGGTAGCGGGCCGCACAATTAATGGCGCATCCCTGCTACTTTGCAGGGATGCGACGGTAATTGCAATTCTGCCCCTTAGGGGCATACTTACTTACGCGTTCTGGCGCATCTCCAGAGATGCGCCAGATCAAATGCGTCACGCAAAACTACCCTTGCGACACGGCAGATGCGCCTCATTTACAATGCGGCGCGCCCTGGCGCAAGGGTAGGCACTTGCGTGACGCATCTCGTCACGTAAGAGCGGTGCATCGCTGGAGTCACGTCGCCAACGCAATGCAACTCCAGTAATGCTCAGGGCCACCCAATACTTAACATGCTGTGTCAGTCCTTTCGCCTGCTTCAAGCAGGCATAAGGAATTGAATTGACGTAGCAGCGTCGCAGAAGTGCCTGCGTTAAATCTTGTAGATTTCACGCAGGCAATTTTGCGAGGCGCACAGCCGCCGGACCGCCCACCCTGCGTACTAGGAACGCACCCATTGTGGTGCAGGCCCATGGCTTTATAACGTGACGCATCTCCCTAGATGCGTCATGCTGTAAATGACTCGCAGGGATGCGGCACGTTTACGCCGCTGTTGCGTCACGCAAGGCAACGTAAACGTGGCGCAAGGGGCTTGTAAATGTAATCTGCCCCCTAGTGTCTAGCATTACGCAGTTCTGTAAAGTACACTCATACATATTAGTTACTCAGGCCAATGAGACCACAAAATAGAAAACAAATAAGCATAGTAGCAACGCCACTGAGAAGGAGAGCAGTGCACCTGAAATGCACAGAAGATTTTGAAATATAATTTAACTACAATGTAATCGTCATCAGCGGCATTATTGGCTTGCTCCATGTAAAAACAAATATTTGCAATACAACAACACAGAGCAGGAGAACACATCATAGTAGTGAGTGATGAAATGGCTACTACTACTCACCAAGCCCGGGGATCTCCAAGCCGAGCTGGTCCAGCAGGTCGCGCTCCCGGTCCAGGAGGTTCGTCCAGCGATGGGTGCCCTGGCTGTAGGTGCGCTGGACCCCGTAGAGGTGGGATATGGCCCAGCACACCTTCTCCCACCGCTTCCGGCTCTCCCGCATGTTGTAGCCGCCGGCCGCGATCCTGCCGCCTCCCGCGATGGTCCTGGGCAGGCGGCGCTGGACGAAGTAGACCAGCGCGCCCACTTCCTCCGGGCTGAAGATCTCCCGTCGCATCACCTGCTCCCCCCTCAATCGACCGAATGGTGTCCTGGCACGGGGTCCAGGACTCCTCCTCCCCACCGCCGCTGCCGCCCTCAAGTGCCTGGGCAGCTTCACGGCGCCTGGCTTCACCATGGTCTGGGCAGGTAAGGTAGGAAGTAGAAAATTAAGAAGGAATAGGATAGGGAAGAAGAAAAGAAAAGAGTTTAAAAAAGTAGTTTAAAAGTAAAGAAAAATAGCAGAAAAGACAAAAATATACAGCTAGGAAAAGAGAGGGATAGATAAGAAGCAAAATCGTTAAAAAAAAACTGAAAACAAGCAAAGGATGGCAAAGATAGCAAGAGGATTAAACACCATGCCCAGACACAGGAAATGAATGAAAAACAAGATGGCCGGCGCCCGTTCACGAGCGCGAAAGTACGTTCGCGCGAGATTTCCCTCGCGATCTCGTGCAAACTTCTACTCGCAATGCGCTTACTGCGCAAGATTATACATAGCGGGCGGAAACGGAAATACGTCACGCAAACAAAATGGCTGCGCCCGTACTCGACCTTGGGGTAAATTCGCGTGTTGCGCTGCAAGCGGCTCGCGAATACTGCAAAAAAACTCGCAAAACAACAAGCCGCAAAAAAATAAAAAGCTCATTCGCACGAATTGGCGGCTTCCGCGGTCGGTTTCGCATGACGCCGCGCCCCGCGAATAGCGCGAAAAAAACGAAAAACGATTTTTGCAAAAGCAAAAGCAATGAGCAGGTGCAAAAGGTCAACCTCATGATTTGTAACGATTCCCTGTAGTGCTTCCTGAGGGGGCCCTCCAGAATTCCGTTGCCTGCTTGCAACTATTGTGTGACCCTGCTCTGACCTTAACTGTATGCCACAAAGGTCCTGATTTACAGCAAAGGGAGCAGACAAGCAGGTGCCAGGCTGGAACTTCAAATTCAGTGACACATTAATTAGCCCCTAATTCATTATTGTCAGTTGGGGCAGGGCAGGTGTTGTTAATAAACTAACCCCAAATTAATTCATGTCAGTTCAAGCAGGGCAGGTGGGCTTGCTTTCCCCCCCCATCTTCTACAGTGATGATGAACCAGAGGGTGGCATTGATGTAACAGAGGGTGTCATGGGTCAAAGAGAGGGTGCCAGTGGTGAAACAGAGGGTGCTGGGAGGCTGTGATGATGAACCAGACGTAGAAACAACATAGTCGCGACCGTTGCGAGCCGACAAGTAAGTTTGCAATTGCGAACTAGTACCAAATCCTCGCGAACTGGCAGAAACACTTGCGAACACAAAAAAAAAAAATCAGCAAATTCGCAAGAATTCGCGGATTTTGCGGATTGCGAATTCGCAAATCCGCAAAATGCGCGAACGCGAGATTCGCAAAATTCGCCCATGCTTACTCCTGACCCCATACCTCAACCCTGCTACACTCCAGCAACGGCGCTACAATATTGCACACATACGGACAAGGAATTGCATAGAAAGGACATTTGGCCTGCTCAAGAGCAGGTTCCGCATACTGCACAAGACAGGTGGGGCCATGTATTACAGTCCTGAAAAGTGCTGCCGCATTGTGGCTGTCTGCGCAATACTACATAACATTGCAACCAAGCGCCGGATACCTGTTTACATCTCTGGCAGTGAATCTGAGGGGGACAACCGGCCACCTGCACATGCGCGCCATGCACATGGGGAGAACCCAGCAGAAGGGTACAGACGTCGCAACCACATCACAGTGAACAGTTTCTAGTACAACCACTTCCATCACCCCACAAATCAACAATGCATGCTAAATGTAATGATGACACAACGCTAATGTGTGTAGCAAAATAAATGTGTTTGTTAAATTCACAAAAATAAAAATAAGGTTCCAGTCCAAATAAGTACAACAAACAGTATTACGCCATACTGCTGTGCATCACTACATGGCAGGCTTAACCTCAGCCTGTGCCATTGATTAACTGCAGTTCTCATGAGCGCCTAGTGCGCGTTGCGCCATAGCGCCTCTGAGGGGCATCCTCCTCCGGGGCTTCAGGCAATGGGGTGGGCCTGGTGCTGCGGGTGTGTGGTGGGACCTGTGAGGCAGATTGAGAGCTGACGCTGGACGCCCCCTCACTCGCATCATCACCCCCCACAACAGATGGAATAGCTGGAGGGTGAAGAGCAATGACGGCCGTGGTGAGGGTCTCCAGCACCCTTGTCATGTCCTCGCTGCACTGTATGATTTGGTGCTGCTGGGTCAGGGAGCGCCGCGCCAACAGAGAAGTAGCATTCGCTGCTACGTAACTTGCCCTGCTGTAAGTGGCCAGCCGGGTCATTAGTTGGCGGTGGCGCCGGCGTGCTCCACTGCGCTCTCTCGACATGGCAGCGGTGTTGGCCTCCATGGCTGCAGCCATGCGGGCCATTCCATCTCCCACACCTGCCATGGCTGCAGTCATGTTCTCCAATCGTTCTCCCACACCTGCCATGTCTGCCCTCATGCCTTCCATGTGGCCTGCAACAGAGGCCACATTGCGCCCTATCATGTGCAGTTGCAGCTGTATAGCTCCCTGCTGCTGAGCCTGGCGCTGGTGAATGCGAAGCATGCTTCTCTCGACGCTGAGCCGCGCCAGTCCCTGAGCATTGGCCCGCCTGCTAGCTGCTGTGGAGTGCTGGCGTGACCTGCCACGCCTGCCCTGCTGGCCTGAGTGTGAGGCTGGCCGCTGTGTGGACACTGGCACAGCCCCGGATGTAGAGGCGACAGCTGCTGGGGGTATGACCGCCGGTGTTGCAGGTGCGCCAGGTGCAGGGGGTGTGACTGCTGGTGTGGCTGTTATCGAAGATGCAGGGGGCACAGTAGTGACTGCCCTGGCTGCGGCTCTGGGAGGAGCAGCGGTGGCAGGAGGCACAATGGTGGCTGGCCTGCCAGCGGATGTGGGTGCTGCACCAGTCACAGGGGGGACGCTGCAGGTGGTTCTTGCTGCTGGTGTTGATGCAGCGGCAGGGGCTGGTGCCTGGGTTGGTGTTGGCACCTCCTCCTCCTGGACGCCCTCATCGATTTCCAGCCTATCGCTGTCGCTGGTATCGCCACCTGTGGGGGTAAGTGGTGGATCATTAGGTGCATGTATCTGGCAGACGTGCAGTTGCTACATGCATGCTGGGTGACATTCCCTGAATGGCAGTGGCTTTGTGTGCTTTGGGACCTGTCTGGCTGCATTGTGGTACTACAACATTGTGGCCAGACTACATCTCCCACAATGCTTCAGGACATTCCTTGATGTGCAACTATGGCATGCCTATGGGACATTGGGGGAGCCTATTTGGTCATGGACATCCATAGGGGGCAGGGTCGCAGTCGCATGCCACTTACCTTGGGTGTCTTGGGTGGTGCGGGATGAGTCCAGTGTTGTAACTCCGACACAGGCCTCCTTCTCCAGGGTGTTCTCGACCTGGTCCTCCATGGGAGTATTGGGTGGTACAGTTGGTCCTCCTCCTCCAGTGCCCGAGGACTCCCCAAGGCGCGCCGCCACCTTCTCCTTGGCACGGCCTCGGAGGTCGTACCACCGCTTTTTTAATTCCTCGAGGGACCTGTCCGCCACTCGGAGTTCACAGCCGAGGCTATCCCCTGCCATATGCGCCGCTTCTCCTGTTCAGGGACCCTCCGAGAATTTGCGCCAAACAGTCTGTCATGGTTGGCCACAACCCCCTCTATGAGGTGTTCCAGCTCCTGCTCAGAGAATTTCAATTTTCTTTTGCGCCCAGACGAGCTGCTGGTGCCAGGTGCAGGTTCCTCAGCCATTGTACCAGGGTTGTGGATCAGTGTTTTTTTTCCTGATTAGCTGCAGCTCTCCAAAATGCTCCCTCTCAGCCTCACTGTGGAAAATGGTGGTGGGAACCGGCAGCTTCCTGGTTGTGATGTCATCACTGGGCTCGAAATGCGACTTCCCGTTTTCCCGATCTCGCGAGTTTGCGATCTCGCAAATAGCGATATCGCAAATAGCGATATCGCTATTTGCGAGCTCGCAGTCCAGGCGCGGGTAGCCGGAAATAGCGATTATTCTGCGATTATAGGTCATCGCTAACGGAATTTGTGATCGCGTGCGAATCGCTTTTTTTTATCGCAATTCTTCATGAATTCGGATTTGCAATTTCTGAATAGCGATTCGATTTTTTTCGCTATTACAGAATCGCAAATGCCGATTTTCATGAATATGGAGGTTAGTCCTTGGGGTTTATTCTCAATCGTAAGGGTTTTGGTGGATTGTACACCCTGTCCCATGAATATATCATTGAATAATTTGTCATTGCCATCGTCAAATCCTGCCATATTAGTGGCTGGATATAAGGTAATTGAAGTGACCTAACTAAAGACCGGAATGTGTCCTCAGAGGAAGTGAGTGCAGGTAATCACCTAGTTATAGTGACAACAAAATTTGGTAGTGGTGTTCCTTAAAAGGGATTAACCACACCTTCACACACGTGTTGGATGGAATAGTAATTTGGGACACACAGTTATTAAAGATATTAGTAATCTAGTCGGAGTGCTAAGGGGACCACCGTCATTCACTACCTAGGGTGACTAAAGCAAATCGGGGAGATTTGCAAAAACAAAATTACAGAAAAGGGGTCGATTAAGCACTATCCTATAAATGGTGTCAAAAATGTACCTATTAGTTATAATAATTACAATTCAAAAGTGATCATAACATTGCACATTTCATCAACAAATGTTCTCCTTGAGACAGGATAGTCAAGCCAAAGTCCTTTTGTATATGTTATTCCATTTTTTAAAAAGCATCAGAAGAAACAGCCAACACGTGTTTCATCGGTACACAGTCCGTACCAAGACTTTCTCAAGACTGTGAACATAAAAAATATGTGTTGCATGAATATATACATCACAGTAACCATAAGGGACATGAGATCATGTCAAGAGACTATCTTTGTTTAAAATCTCATAGAAGAGATAAGATTAGATGTAATGTGACCAGAAAATGTGAAACGAGCCAGATACATATAATCAAGAGGAAGACAAAGCAAACCCAAATTGAGTTGTAGAATATTAGTGCCCTGGTGAAAGAAGTATGAAGATACAAAGCGAATCAAGAGGGGAAACTTTAGACAATTAAGTATTAAAGTAAAATAAAAATTGTAGGGAGATTGGAAAAACCAGTCGTCGTAAATCGTGATAGTGAGACCTAACTAGTTAGGTGCACATAGTATAGCACCAGATAGCCAAAGTGGAAATCAAAAATATATAATAAATATATAATAATCTAACCTCGAACGATGAATAGAACACTGTAACAAGAAAAATGATGGTAGGCACAGAAAATAAATTGTCCCAGACCTGGAAGTTAAGAAGCATGAAGTAATTAAATACCAATAGTGTATCATGTAGTGATGATAAACGAGCAGCCATGGTATCTCAAGGAAAACCAAGGTGAACATAAGCAAAACGACCATTGGAGAAAATATGTGGAGCAATAATAATAGAAAATATAGTAGAAGTAAGGGTTCTCAGGAATGGCAGGCAAGATGGCGGATGCGTGCGCATCCGAGTGAGCAGTATGTGGTGTGCCTTACCTCTGTTCACTCCTCTCCTTACTGACGGCAAGTTTTTGTTTTCTCCGGAGAATTGAGAGGCAAATGCGAAAGGCTTAAATCACCAGGGATGATCTTGGACTGGGTACGCTTTCACCGGCAATCTCCTCGCTGCGTGCGGTGCTTCTCCCGGCTCACCATTTGGAGCTCCACAGGTGTCCCTAGCGGAGGATCGAGGTGGGTGGTATCCGGGCTGACCGATTTGTTGAAGGCGGTGTCCTGCCGTGAATGCTCAGACACCGAAAGCTGTGGTGCTGGGTGCGCTGTGAATGTAGCGAGAGCCACAAAACAAATTAATTGGGTTAATCGACATTTCCGACGGTGTGCTGGTCGGGGGAAGGAAACTTAAAAATGCCACCAAAGAACACCAACTTAAATGCACAAATTAAAGGGGGAAGACCGCAGACGCGAGCAGTTGTAGCTGCAACGGAGAGCACAACGGAGAGTACTGGTGAAAATATTTCTGTGCAAGAAAGCACAACACAGCTTAAGACCATTGGAGGGGAAATGGAGTCTATCAACCCTTCAACAAAGCTCCCAACGCCAGAGACAGACTTCAGAATAACGGGGGCAGGAGAAGGGGCCACTCCAAAGATTTTGGGGATGTTTAAAAAGAAAAACTTGCCTAAAGGTAAGCAACCATTGCCAGATAATTCAAATGCGCTTCAGAGTTTAAATGGGGTGGCAAGTACTGATACTGATGCAGCCTTAGCTCCTAAAATAATTCAAGTGACAGCAGCACCTTCGAATGCTGTAGACTCTACAGGCTCGGAATTGGCTTTAAATTCAAGTAATACACAGGAAATTTCAGACTCTCGTGCTGGAAATCTGAGTCTTGTTGGATCTGAGGCTACTAAAACTGGCTAAAAATCTGGCTCAGGCACATCTAGAATCTGATATCACATTAGAAACCATCTACCAAGTAATGTTACAGCATCGCGAAGATACTAAGATGGAAAATCTGCGAACACAAGGGGTGGTTCGTAGGCTCCAAAACACGGTGCATGGAGTAGCCAAAACTTGCAATGAACTGGTCTCTAGAGTGGTAGATGCAGAAGGAAGGATCTCATCAATTGAAGATGAAATGACTCAGCATAAAACGCAGATTTCTTCTTTAATGACCTTACGGGAGGATATTGATTGGAAACTTGTTGACCAGGAAAACAGGTCAAGAAGAAACAACTTACGTGTCCTGGGTATCCCGGAGGGAAGCGAGGTAAAAAATATAATATACACCAGTACATCATGGATCTCTTCAAAGAAGCTTTCCCCAAGCTAACCCAGTGGCAGTGGGACAAAGAAGTCCAAAGGGCTCATAGATTTCCATTTTATTTGAAAGATTCTAGAGGAACTATGAATGCAAAGCAGAGAGCGATATTGATATGCCTGAATAATTTTCTTGCACGTGAAGCACTGTATGACCTAGCTAGGCCTGGTCAAATGCGGAAGGGGAAAGGAATAGAATTTTTTGTAAGACCTGACTATTGTCATGTGACAATACAGCAGAGATGGCACTTGCGCAAGCTCATACCTCTCTTCCAGGACAAAGGGGCACAGGCATTTTTGCTTAATCCTGCTAAGCTTAAGATCATATATAAGGAAAAAACGCAATTTTTCACTTCAGAAAGTTGAGCTAAGGAGTACCTTGCTTCTCTGTAATTATTAGATAGCTTAATGTAGTTGTAAGATTAATTACACACACCCATGTTCTATATAGGAGTCCCTACATAGGAGTTTCTATTCTATAGGTAAATAGTTTTTTTTTTTATTCAGGGAGATCTCCTAGATGTTTTTTTCTCTTTTGTATGTTAAATGCCTGTTCTGTATAGAATAGTGAAGTAGGAGTCAGGGACATAATGTTTGTCTGTTTTTTTAGTGAAGACAATTGCTACTAATTTCTGTTTCCCCTGCTTATTTTTTTCTTTCTCTTCTTTGCTGTCAGG
This sequence comes from Lissotriton vulgaris, assembly GCF_964263255.1. Classification (NCBI taxonomy): domain Eukaryota; kingdom Metazoa; phylum Chordata; class Amphibia; order Caudata; family Salamandridae; genus Lissotriton; species Lissotriton vulgaris. The sequence continues at coordinate 687,250,340 of NC_141687.1, read as the reverse complement.
GGACTGGATGTGAATAGAGAGACACACACCATGCTTCTCTATCCATCACATATAGGGACTATTTTGTCCCTTTGCCTTTTGTGGGAGGGTCTTTGGGTGGGAGTGGGTGGACTTTGGGTTGAGGGTGGGGGGGACAGGCAAGAACAAGAGCAGAGCAGAATTTATATTAACAAACAGAAGTATCAAGTTGATGAGTAAATGTATATGCATTTTGAACACTAATAGTGTGATACTTAGAAAAAACTTAATATGTTATAGATATTTCTTGCTAAAGTATATGATTTTTGATAATGGTTAAGTTAAGGATTTGTTCATGGAATGTCTGTGGATTAAATGATAGGAACAAGAGAGGAATAGCGGCACAAATTATACAGGTTTTGAAATGTGATGTTCTATGCCTACAAGAAACTCATCTGCCATAGAGTAATAGACATCTGCTTTTGGACTTGGGTATGGAGGTGGTAGGGTCCTCTATTCAAGGCTCTACAACTAGAGGAGTAGCAATATTGAAGAGGAGGGGGAGCGGTACTTGTAAACGGCTAAAAACTGATCCCTTCGGAAGATGGGTGATTACAGATTTTTGGATAGGGAATAAATCTTGAACTATCTGCGTTATTTATGGCCCAAATTTGGACGATATGGAAATATTAAACTTCATTAGTATTGAGCTTGCCGGATGGCCTGTCCCGCTTATACTATGTGGAGACTTTAATATTCATCTGGAGGGACAATTTGACATAACTAGCGATGCAGGATATTCAGGTAGGAAAGTTAAAGTTTATAAAGCTTTAAAAGGACTAGTTAGGGAATTAGGTTTGGCAGATGTTGGCTATGTCAAAAATATGGGTGCCCCTGGATACACATTTTTTTCGGCTCCCCATCAGAAATTTGTACGTTTGGATTACTTTTTCATAACCTCTAGAGTTATCATGGACCTTAAGGATATTATTCATCCTAAAACAATATTGGATCACAATCCTATTATGATAGAACTGGAGATAGATGGTATAGGTATCGCTTTACGCAATCCATGGACATTTCAACGGAAACTACTTGCAGATACCTGCTATATAGAACACATGGGTAAATGGATAAACGATTTTTTAGGATACAATCGCTGCTCCGCTTCCCCGCAAATGGTCTGGGATGCATTTACGTCGTGGGTACGGGGCGAGACATTGTCATATTCCATAAATAATCAAAAGCAATCCCGAGATCACATGGCTTTACAATTTAAGAAGCTACAGGAATGTGAAGTTAAGCTTATACCAGCTTCGAGGCTTTCCCAAGACAGTGAAGATATAATGTCTGACTTAGCCATTCATAAATAAAGATTATATGAGAATTTCGCGAAGAAACTTGCAGAACAGATAGCTGTTAATCAGGCGAAAGTCTATGAGTTGGGAGAAAACACAGGTCGTATCTTAGCTATGAAAATTCGTCAAAAGGAGGCTACTAACTTAATAAAATGCATTCAGGATCAGACAGGACAAAGCTTTGAAAAATTAGAGGAGATATTGGAAATCTTTAGACAGTACTATAGTAACTTATACAAGGAGGAAATAACTAATTATTCATTAGAAAGCTTCTTGAACTTAATCAATAATAGAACTATGACCAAATTAACAACAGAACAGACTCTACTCCTCGAGAAAGATATAACCTGGGAGGAAATGGAAATTGCAATTCTCTCCCTGACATTAGGCAAGGCTACAGGACCCGATGGCATCCCATTGGAGTTCTATAGGATGTTATGACATATATTGAAACAAGATATACTTCTGACATTCACATAAGCACAGAAAAGTAGACCACCAGAATCTTGGAGACATTCAATTATTATGGGATTCCTGAAGAAAGATAAACCACCTACTTCACCGGCCTCTTATAGACCAATATCTTTAATTAATGCCGATAGTAAGATTTATTCGAAGATTCTAGCCTCCAGGATTCTAGTCTCCGGTATAATATCACCTATCGTATCAAATTTCCAACATGGATTTATCCCTAAAAGAGATACTATAGATCACATTCGCCGGCTTATTGCTCTTATGGACTGGGCCCAGGTGACAAAGACGGCCATGGGAATTACCCTGTTGGTGCCGAAAAGGCGTTCGACAGGGTGGCATGGCCGTATTTGTTAGTTGTGGGTCAGAAGGGTTTTGGCCCAAAGAGGATGTTGGCCCTGAAAGCGTTATACATTTCTCTAACAGCATCTATTAAATTAGCAGGGCAGGAGTCTGTTCCCTTTTCGATACTTCGGGGAACCCGGCAAGGGTGCCCATGTTCCCCGCTATTATTTGCCCTGTATATTGACGTATTTTTAAACAAGCTGAATAGCGCTGATAACATAGAGCCAGTTAAAATCACCCGGAGGAATTATAGAGCATTGGCATATGCTGATGATATTGTAGTAGTAACGACAGATATCCACAAGTCAATTCCGACGATAGAAGATTTAGCAACTACATTTGGATCTTTTTCAGGCTATAAATTGAACATCTCAAAAACACAAACATTATATTTAGCACAAGATCTCCCCCCCCACCTATAAAAACGGTGGCATAGGCCACATATTTAGGTATTAAAATCGGAACCCCATTATCTACTATACCAAATCTAAATTTTGACACAGTTCTAAAAAAGACTAACTCAATGATGGTAAGAATAGATCATCTTCACTTCTCATTAACAGGTCGGGCCAATATTTTAAAAATGGTGGTTCTTCCTAAATTTTTATATATGTTTCGCGCTATACCGCTAGAATTTCCTTCTACCTGTTTTAAACAGTTAGATAGAATGTCTGCAAGGTTTTTATGGAGCTATAAGTGACATAGATGCACGTATTAAAAAATGATATTGTCTAAAGAAAGAGGAGGATGGGGTATACCTTATTTTTTGTATTATTATTTGGCCTCTGTTCTACAGTATATTGCTCCTTTAGTGATTGGTGAAAAGGTAAGATTATCTCTGAGACATTCGCCGTCTACTCATGAATTCGCTTTGGGAGAGGATTGCAGGGGCTGCCTTATTAAAATAATTGAGTCTAGTTATTAGAAAAAAAACAGATTCAAGATATTAAAATCAGCATATATGGCATGGTGACTATTTAAATGGCATATAGGAATCCCAAAAGTAACACTGTATATACCTTTTAATCCACTAGACATTCTCCCATCAATATGTGGTGAGAATGTGATGTATAGATGGCGTATGAAGGGTATTTTTTGGTTAGGTGATATTATTTCTGACGGATCTCTTCTTTACTTTTCTGCCCTTCAAGAAAAATTTAATCTATCTGATCCTGATTATTTCAAATACTTACAGATTCATAGTTATATTAACAGATTAGAACCACATCTAAAGAGAATCCCTATTATTGACTGCATCTTTAGGAAAACTTCATTTGGATTGTATTATAAAATTCTGCTGGCATCATGCCCAGACAATCTGGAGTTATATCAAAGTAAATGGGCAGCAAAATTGGACGGGGATTTAGTTAATATAGAAGAATCAATTAAATTAGCCAATGAAATCTGAATAACAGGCCGTTCAAGATCACAACACTATATGCCAATATTTGATCTTTATTATACTCCCGGCAAGATCTCGAAGTGTAAATGTAAATGCCAGTTATAAAGCGCACAGCTACCTCCAACGGAGGTGTCCGGGCGCTGTCCGTATACCGCTTAGGAACCCTTCCTGGTTTTTCCCTGTGGAATGTCCACTCCTGGGCACCCCCAAGGTGAAGCCAGGCATCCCAGCGCTTTTGCGGCAGTTGTGGAGATTAAGCAAGCTATTGCCCAGAGTTGCAGAGTGGGACCCATGATTAGAATAGGCACCGAGGCGAGAATTATCAGGTCCGAGGAAATTGAGCCCAAGACCCGCCGAGGCGGGTATTGAACCCAGGTCCCGGACCAGACCTCTGCATCAGGGTCTGCCGCTCTAACCATTTGAGCCACACTTCAGGGGGACATCGATGGGCACAACCTGTAGCAGATGTGGGGAATACGCTGCTAACGCTGTACACATGTATTTTTTATGTCCAAAATTGAAGGAATTGTTCTCCTCTTTCGAAACATTGTTGAACATCTTACTGCAGAGGGCAGTATGCATTACTGGGGAAATGGTATTGATCGGGTTAACATCCCATGCAGTCCCCGAAGAGAGGAAACCGTTTCTATTCATCTGTATGGCGGTTACACGCTCTTGCATTACACGCGAATGGATCAGTACTGCCCCTCCCTCTTTTAAGACCTGGCGGGCGGGGCTACTTGCCAAATATATTTTAGGGTTGGCTATATATAACACCAAGGGCAGCAGGAAAAGGAGAATGGGAATGAAAATATGGGCACCTATGATGGAATGGTGTAAAGTGTAAAAGTTGATATTGCCTCTATTCGTCTGATTTCTTCTTTCAATCTCTCTCATATATGTTAGGATCTATTGCATTTTGATTGGCTTTTTATTATTTCATATCATGTAAATTTATCTAATCTCTTGTTTGGATATAATGCATAACATTCTGCTCCGTTTCTTTACTTGCCTGTATAAAATCACAAATTATTCAATAAAAATATATATTTTTTAAAATAAAAAAAGGAAAACCAAGGTGAACATAAGCAAAACGACCATTGGAGAAAATATGTGGAGCAATAATAATAGAAAATATGGTAGAAGCAAAGGCAATCGCGCAAGTAGAGTCATATCATAGCCAATGAGGATGCATGAGATAAACAACAAGAAAAAAATCTAGAGGCAAGTAGTATCAATAGGCTTAGACTCAGCATATACAAATGTATAAACAAAAAGTGTGCTCACCCGTACAATACTGATGTCCGGGTGCACAAAACACAATTGCCGTTAGAAGTAAGTATAAAAGAAACGTATTTCAAGGTGACTGTAAATACACTCTGTGTTGTCAGCCGGAACGGAATTACGCTGTGGCCATAAGTGTAACAATATAACACTAGAAAGCAAAAGATACATAAATAAAGAGAAAGCGTATCTTGGTAGTCACATTGGTATCAGGTACAAGGACTCAATATCAAAAGCGTGTCGAGACATTTAGTATAAATAGAAACAAGAATTGTACCCTAGCTAGTTTTAATGTAGAGATTAAAAAAATTCAGGGTACTAACAAGAACAATCAGAAGACAAAGGCAAGATATAAATGTAGCGGAAGCATTATATTATATATAGCCCTATATAGTAGGTCTTACTAGTTAGCAAAAACCATACACAGTTGGTCTCTCTAAAAATAAACTTCAAGGGTCATCAATACATGTTTGACACCATCTATACATGTTTGGAGTAAGGAGTAGGCCTTGGAACAGGACCAATACCCGCTCTTTGAATGTCAATATCCCAAAGCACCACTGGTGGAACTTTTAACACCTGTCCATTTAAGAACATGGGTCGCATCTAAATGATACTTGGGGTATCAATGAAATGTGTGGTCCTGCAGGACACAGGCAGCGTGCCTACTTGAATGCAATTGTGCATTCTGAAGCACATATATTTCACTCAGAATTTCTCCAAGTTAGTGCATGCACTGATGACAGTCCAGATCAGAAGGAATTGTCAGTTTTTGCTTTGCTCTGTCATCGAACTGTGCTTTCTGCACTGCATGGAGAAATTCAAAGTTAAATAAACGCACTTTAGAAAATGAAAACACGTGAAAACGAAACACAGCTGTGCCTAGGAAGAATGCTCACTTTCATGATACAGCCTCTTGTTTCCCATTGGTGGTGTTGCATTTACCCTGGGAGTAGTTTGCATAGTAGCTCTACGTGTAGCTACACAAAGTGCACTTCCCACTATGTGAGCTACGCGAACTGTGTAGTGCACTGTGCAAAATGCTGTTTGCACTGATTGCACAGTGCTGGATACTTGTCCGCACTGTGCAATCAGTGCAAACCGCATCTTGCACAGTGCAAGCAGTCGTTTTCTGCTGCTCGAGTAGATTTCGACTCGAGCGGCAGCTTTCTCAAAGCGGACTGGTAGTTTCTCATCGCGAGCATACGTGACCACTCGCAATGAGAAACCTGACCTCCCTGCGTTGAGAATCTCGCCGGGAGGTTTATTTTCCACGCTCACAATTGGCAACTTGATGTTGCTGATCGCGAACGAGAAAAAAGTCTCGCCGGGATGTCATTTTGCTCGCTCACGGTCGCCAACTTGACGTTGAGGACCGCGACCCAGCAAAAAATGACTGCTTTGCTACGCGTGTTTGCACTGTGCTACGTGCAATTAGAGTAGTGCGAAGTAGCGCAAACTTCGCAAACTAAGCGAGCATAGTGTAGTACTTCGCCCAGGGTTAGTTGCATTGAGAAACATGAAGCCAGTATGGAAGACTTCTGTCACATGGAGGCCCAATCCATTCTTTCGAAGCCCATCGTTGTAACACTGATTGCGAAACCCTGCATTATAAACTTGTGTGGGGTAGGATAGTGTGTGCCTCGCTGTAAGCAAAGTATTGTCAATTAATCCTGAAATTTAGAGGGACTCAATGTAGCCCTTCACTACACTGCAAATGCATTGAGTATTTGACAACCTTCGTTTGTTAATCAGGCCCCTCATTTCAGCTTTACACTAAAGACTTAGGGCCTAAGTTAGATCTCGTTGGATGTATTACTCCATCACAACAATGACGGATATCCCGCCGCCGAAATGTAAATCCCACTATATACTATGGGATTTTTATTTTGGCGGATGGGATATCCATCACAGTTGTGACAAAGTAAACTGTTCGCCATGATCAAAATCAGGCCCTAATTGGTAGGAAGATTTTAGTATGGGTAAGTTAAAGCTTCGTATCTTCTGCAAAACTCCTTTTCATTTTACAGACTAAAAATATTTCTGACTTTGTACATATGTGCCAAACACAGGAGCGGCTTGTTTTGGGGAAAAGAGGCAGGGCAGGGGAGGGGGTCAGGGAGGTGGGGATATAGGTGACAACGAAAACAATTCAAATCTTTTTTTAAAACAACTTACCTGCCGCCCTCCAACATCGTTTAGCACTCTTCTGCTCCTCTCCTCCCCACTGCAGGCAGGCAAAGCCTCCCAGCCTGCCCTGTGGCCAATCCTGAAGCTGCTCTCGTGAATGAGAACAGCTTCAGGACTGGCCTGAGTCCAATGGTTTGCACTCCACGACAGACTGGAAGCCTGTGGCTGCTCTCTCAAACCAAGTAATGCAGCTGGGGTTGGAGAGAGCGCCACTGCCCATATGGGTTTGGCCAGCTTCAGACGGGTGAGCATACTCGTTTGAGCAGTAAATAGCTGTGCGCACCATTCCCCCCAGGCTGTCATTACCTTGGCCCCACCCTCAAGCCTCAGCACAGGAAAATATAATGCGAATAAAATGGGTTTTATGCCCGTTTTATTAGCATTTTATTTTTCATGTTTTTAAAGTGCTGGTAGCGGAGTCGACACTCCTCCGCCATAGTGGATGAGCCGCCGCTGGCCTAACAACCTTTTTCGAGCAATTTCAGCTTTCAAGCCAGGTTTGTTTTTCTAGTAATCCAGTTCTAATCAGGCCTAGAAAGGGGAACATACAATAAATTTCCATTTAAAAAAATCACAATTTGTTATGTTAACAATAAAAATAAATGCATAAAAAATGTATGTCTTAAATTTTAGGTCCAAGTGTGCAGCCTGTGTGCCTACCAGCTCTGGATGAAATATTTGAACCCGGCCTTGTTTGCACTGTTTATGGATGGGGAAGGACGTCAGAAAGTAAGCTTTCACAATAATGTCACACATTTCTTTCTGTACAGCATGTAAAAGGGCTTTTAATTTGACCACTTCTAAAACGTTTGTTCGCACATTACAAAAAGAATGTTCTTAATCTTTATGTTTCTCTTCTGCCCTCGTCTGTAACAAATTGTGACATTATCTCTCACTTCATCAATACATAACCACATTTTTATGTATTTCAAAAATTTCCATCGTAAAGCTTTTGGTATTAAGTTACTTGCTAAATACATATGAAAAACATATGTAGTAAAGTACTAAATTAAAGATATACCATAAATGGGTTTCTGGAGGAACATAAGCAAATAAGTATAATCCCTGGCAAAGCCAATACATCTCAGTCATAAAAGCCTGAGCGATGCACACAGATGCGAGTGCATGACCGGCAAGTTTGCAATGAGTTTTCTATTTAAAACAAACCCATTTTAAGTTGGCTGCCATTACACATGGGTGTGCCGTGCGGCATGGAGGCTATTTTTATTTACGGTACTAAAATGGCAGACAGCTATATTAAAAACGTGAATTTAAAGTAAAAATGTAAAACAAAGTGTGCATTAGTGTAAACATGCATTAGTAAATATATTTGGTTTCACCTATGTGATTACTAAAGAGCTTTATTGATCTTTTAACTTGTAGCTTGTTGCGTAGTTGTACAATATAAGTCACAGAAAGTTTGTTAAAGTGTTATGACTTGTTTATGTATAAAAAGGCAATTTACTGTGCTGTTACTAATGGTATTATAAAGTGGAGAGATTAGGTGAAAACAGGTACCTGATAAGCAGGTATGAAAGTGGTGCAGCTATGGAGAGAATAGACAAAGGGTGTATGAAAAACCATTAAAGTACAACGTAAGCGCTGCTTTTACAAATCCCAAAAAACAAGATTACAAAAACTAGATGAAAAGGTGTTGTTTGGTTATTGTCCATCGAAAGTGAGATTCTTGTTTTATTGAGATGGGCACGTTTATTATTACAGATTTCTTCTACGAAGTTTTTTTATTATTTTGCACAGCATATTTTTTTATTATTGACAAAAACATGAACTCTAAAACAACAATTAGCATATAGTAAGCACTTGCATTGTTGTTGGCTTTGTGTTACATATGGTTTACAATTTTTCCAATATTTAAACAGTACACTGTGACATTTTCAATTATTGTGCTATATATTTTGAAGTTTGTATGCTGTAAAAAATACTGTCTTTTTTTCAAGGCCTTTGTTATGTTAAGTCTGGTACCACTTCACCTGCAGCACCATTGAAATCATGACCCTAGTGCCTGCTAGAAACTGCACTTTGACTGGTTTAAGAATGTGCAGTTGGTGTTCTTTATATTATGTAACAATGAAAATACAGGAGGCTGTTTAAAATACTTTGTAGAGCTCAAACTCTTTTTAGCAATTATTAAGCTAAAATACCAGGCGTAAACTAGACAAAGAATTTGCCTTTTTTAAGAATATGCGGTTGATGTTCTTTATATTATATAGCAATGAAAATACAGGAGGCTGCTTAAATTACTTTTGAGAACTCCAAACCTATTTAGCAATTATTAAGCTAAAATACCACACGTTAAAAGTATGCAAATAAATATGAATGCATTTTTTGTCCACGGAAAGATGAACAGCATAAATCTCAGAGTATCGCTCAATTACCACGTTGCCTTTTCATATACCCAATGAAAAATAGAGCAAACTATATAACATGTTTTTGGTGCTACAGCAATAAAATCTGCACAGTAAAGGCCAGTCCGAAAGAAGCCAGTCTTACTACCTACCTGCTTACTAAGCTAATTGCTTGGTGTTAAAAAAGCGGAGAATTCATACGAAAGCAGAAAAAACAGTTTTTTGTATTTAAAAGTTTTCCAAAATAATAGATACTGCCTGAAAAAAAGAACAGAACAAATCCCATAGTCACCAAGTACGCTTGCTCACAATGACAACAATTCCCATAAGTTGGAAGTTTTGAATTCACTCCTCTTGAAACTATAAAGCCTCCCCTTCCCTGCCTGTAGAAGGAACAGGCTGCAATCTCAAAACTTGAGGAATACTTTTAAAACAGGCACATGACAGTGTTTAGAATCAAAGAATCTGTGGCAATAGCCTGGTGCTGTAGTATTATAAAGAAACTGTCCAGATAAAGGAGGTTACATTTCAACAGCTTTTGGGCCCTGCACTATTCAAACATGACCCAAGTTCCTGCAGGATAACTGCACTTGTGACTGCCTGTTTAGTTGTAAAATCTAGCAATAATTAGTGTTTAGTGTGGTGCCTAGAGCTTTTGGTTTCAGTGCCACTGCATTTGCTGCACTATTGAAATCATTGCCCTAGTGACTGCTAGATAACTGCATTTTTGACTGCCTGTTTAGTAGTGAAATATAGCAATATTGGTGTTTAGAGAAGTTATGACAACTTGTGTGCCTTGTGCCACTGCACCTGCTGCACCATTTCGATCAAGACCCTATTGCCTGCAAGGTAACTGCACTTGTGACAGTAAAATATAACCATATTAGGTTTTAGTTGTCTGCCTAGAGCTTTTGGTGTCATTGCACCTGCTGCACCTTTGTAATCATGACGCTAGTGCTTGCTAGGTAAAGGCACTGGTGACTGTCTGTTTAGTAGTACAACTTAGCAATCATCTGTGTTTAGTGGGGTCCTTGGAGCTTTTGACTTTGATGCCACTGCAAGTGCTGCACCATTAAAATCATACCCCTTTTAAATGCAAGATAACTTAATTGTGACTGACTGTTTAGTTGCAAAATATAGCAATATTGGGTGTTTAGTGGAGTTCTGACATCTTTTGGGCCTGGTGCTACTGCACCTGCACCTGCTGCAGCATTCAAATCATGAACCTATTGCCTGCAAGATAACTGCCTGTTTAATAGCAAGATATAGCAATATTTGGCGTTTAATTGACTTTTGGCCGTGGTGCCACTGCACCTGCTGCACCATTTCAGTCATGACCCTTTTGCCTGGAAGGTAACTGCACTTGTGAGTTCCTGTTTAGTAGTAAAATGTAGCAATATTTGGTGATTAGTGGTGTGATTAGTGGTTTTGGTCTTGGTGTCATTGTGCCTGCTGCACAATTGTAATCATGACGACTCTAGTGTCTGCTAGGTAATTGCACTTGTGACTGTCTGTTTAGTAGTAAAAGTTAGCAATACTATGTGTTTAGTGGAGTCCCTAGAGCTTTTGGTCCCAGTACCACTGCACCATTTAAATCATACCCCTTTTAACTGCAAGGTAACTGCAATTGTGACTGCCTGTTTAGTAGTAAAATATAGCAATATTGGGTGTTTAGAGCTTCTGACTACTTTTGGCCATGGGGCCGCTGCTCCATTTAAATCATTTCCTCACAGCCTGCAAGGTAACTGCACTTATGACGGCCTGTTTGGTAGTAAAATATAAAAATACTATGTGTGTAGAGGGTTTCCTAGAGCTTTTGCCCCCGGTTTAACTGCACGTGCTGCGCCATTTAAATCATGCCTGCAATGTAACTGCACTTGTGACTGCCTGATTAGTAGTTAAATATAGTGATAATTTGGTGTTTTGGAGTTCTGTCAACTTTTGGGCTGGTATCACTGCATCTGCTGCACCATTTAATTCATGACCCTAGTCCCTTCAAGATAACTGCTTTTGGGACAGCCTGTTTAGTAGTGAAATATAGCAGTATTTGGTGTTTAAAGGAGTTATGACAAATTCTGTCCCGCCGCCACTGCAACTGCTGCACCATTTCAAACATGACCCTATGGTGTGCATGGTAACTGCCTCAAGACTGTTTAGCAGTAAAATTTAGCAATAATATGTGTTAATGGAGTCTCTAGATCTTTTGACTACAGTTACACTACACCTATGACACAGCTCAAATCATGCCTCTTTTAACTGAAAGGTAGCTGCAAATGTGACTGGTTTATTAATAAAATATAGCAATATTAGGTGTTCGGAGGAGGTCTGATTTTTTGGACCCAGTGGCAATGCACCTGCTGCACCATCCAAATCATGGCCCTGGTGCCTGCAAGGTAACTGCATTTGTGACTGCCTGTTTAGTAGTAATATGCAGCAATGATTATTGTTGAGAGGAGTTATTGCAACTTTTGGCACCGGTGCCATGGCTCCTGCTACACCATTTAAATCATGACCCTATTGCCTGAAAGGTAAATACACTTGTGACCAATGTTCCCTCTAATTGTTGTCCTCTGTGTTCTGCAGTGTAATGTCTCTGTGCGCTGCAGTCAAAGCTATGTGCACTGAGAAACCTCACACGCGTGTCAGTGCAGCAACAGATGTCAGTGCATATATCACTCCAAACGTTTGCTTAACCACATCGCTGCTGTGGTTATTTTTCCCCTGTGCTGAATATTATTGAGATCCATTGTTCATGACAAGTTCAGCTCGTCAACAGCACAGCTCAACTGTGCCTCATGACGAGCTGAGCTCGTCATGAGCATGGAAGGGGTTAAAAAAGTGAAAAGACTGTCTATTTCCACATATTCAAAATTACTTCTTCGACAAGGAACAAACTATTCTTAATGACATCAAGAATACCCCTAGCAGCCCCTCCTTTCCTCCCTATCCCCAATCCCCTCTGCCAAAACACATTATTTCTAAGTTTCCTCTGATTGAGTCTACAGTCTTAAGACAGCTCATGAATCGAACAAAGTCTGGCTCTCCTGCAGATCCATGTCCCCCTAGCATCTTTCTCCTGGCGCTCCCTGCTCTAGAAAGTCATTTTGTCTCCTTACTAAATAAATCATTAGACACTGGCCAGCTTCCATCCAGTTTTAAAGAAGCACGAGTTAGGACCCTAATAAAGAAGCCGGGGGCTGATTCCGTCAACCTAAAAAAATTATAGGCCTATATCTCAGCTTCCTTTCTTGTCCAAGATTTTGGATCAACATGTTCTGATATCTCTTTCATCGTTCCTGGAGTCACACCATCTACTCCAGGAACGTCAAGCAGGTTTTCGGGCGCATCACAGCACCGAATTGGTGATGCTTTCGGTGCTTGATGAGCTCAGAGGTATGGCTGACAGTAAAAAACCGATTGCTCTGATATTATTAGACCTGTCAGCGGCATTCGACACTGTCAGCCATACCCTGCTTTTGGACAGACTGGCCGGGTTTGGGACACAAGACGTAGCCTATAAATGGCTCAAATCCTTTCTTTATGGAAGATCTCAAAGGATTCAACTGGAGGACTGTATATCAAACTTGGGCATCCTGAAGTGTGGAGTCCCTCAGGGATCTGCTTGTTATGTTATGTTATGTTCTGTTATACCGGGGTTTTATATAGCGTACGGCTACTCGAGAGAGTGTCCCGACGCTTTGAGTTGCACACTAAACTCATAACACAACAGGGAAAGTAAAAAAAGACAAAGAGAAGGAAACCTAATAGGGCCAGAAACTAAGAGGTAAAAAGCCAGGTTTTGAGCCCCTTCCTAAAAGCCAACAAGTTAGGAGTGCTGCGCAGGGTCACAGGCAGTTTATTCCACAACTGAGGCGCTAATAATTTAAAAGAGCGCCCCCCAATGCGAGCTCTCTTCACACGAGGAACCGCAGCAAAAAACAAGGATTCCGACCTGAGCGACCTGGCGGGATGGTAAAAGGTCAACCTTTTTTGAAGGTATTTTGCTCCGGAGGCGTGCAAGGCTTTGTGTGCCAGAGTGAGAGTCTTAAAAATTATCCGCTTCCGGACAGGAAGCCAGTGCAGTGCCTCCAAGAGGCCCGAGGCTCTGGCACGGCGAGATAGTCCAAAGATGGCACGTGCTGCCGAGTTCTGGACAACCTGTAACCGTTGGAGCAGGTATTCTGGCAGGCCAAGATAGAGGACGTTGGAGTAGTCAATTCTCGAGCCTATAATCGCCTGCACCGTGATCTTCCTGTGTTCCTCCGATAACAGGGGGAGAAACTTGCGTAGCATCCGGAGCAGGCCAAAGCAGGTGCCAGTGAGACCGATTACCTGTGAGCGTAGTGTGAGGCCATTGTCGATCTTAATCCCGAGGTTTTTTGCCACCTGGGACGAACTTGCTGGTGGAAACATGTTCTCAGGCCACCACACTTTCCAGTCCCGGTCCGAACTGCACCCAAAAAAGAGGACCTCAGATTTATCCGAGTTGCACTTGAGGCTGTTATGTTGGAACCACTGAAACACAGCCTCAAGGCAACCCTGGATCCTACCTCCATCGAAGTCCGCACCCCTCTCGCAGGTGAAGAGGAGCTGGGTGTCATCGGCGTAGGAAACGATCTGAGCCCCGAAAGACTCCGCCAGTGCCGCCAGAGGGGTCATGAAGATGTTAAATAGAGTTGGGCTCAGTACAGAGCCCTGAGGAACTCCGACACCCAATGGCGACATCTCGGCGGAGCAAGCAGAAGCCCAGACCGTTTGTCGACGGCCTGCCAGAAATGATCGAAACCACTGGAGCACCGTCCCCCGGAGACCGATCTCTGAGAGTCTTGCAAGAAGACCCTCATGGGGGACGGTGTCAAAGGCCTCCTTTTTAATCTTTATTTGTAGCCCTTAATTGACTCCTTGTTAAGAATGGGCTGTAAAACCTTTAACTATGCTGATGATACCCAGTTGTTACTTAGTATTGATGACACAGTATCTGCACAGACCCATGCTAAAAAAATACTTAGTTACACAGTGAACTGGATGACAGCAAATTCATTGAAGATCAACCCAGAAAAAACTGAGGTCCTGATGGTTTCAACCGAAGCGTCTCCTTGGGGCGATTTGTTTTGGCCTCAAGATCTGGGCCCGACCCCTAAACCTTGTTCCAACGTAAAAAGTCTAGGCATAAAGATTGACCATGAGTTGTCAATGGCCAGCCAGATCTCCTCAGTGGTTGGGACCTGCACTAACTTAATCAGACATTTACGTAAGTTAGTCCCTCTGCTCTCCACCTCCACGCTCCGTACAATTGTCTCTGCCACAATAATCCCAAGATTAGATTGTGGGAATGCCCTGTATTTGGATCTCCCCAAAACACTGACAAATAGGCTGCAAGTAGTCTTGAACAATGCAGCTAGGCTGATCTTTAGGCTACCTAGAAGCACTCATGCATCACCGTTGCTATGTAAGCTACATTGGCTCCCCATAAAACAAAGGGTGGAGTTTAAAAGTCTGTGTATTGCCCATAAGGCAATCCATGGTCGTGCACCTGCTTACATTAAAGAACGCCTCGGAGTTTATAAACCTACACGATCACTGAGGTCTTCGAACACTCAACTGCTGTCTTGTCCCCGCTATATATTAGCAACGAAGGGTGGCAGATCTTTTTCAGTGGTGGTTCCACAGGTTTGTAATAAGCTTCCAGAGTCTCTTCGTAAGGAACCTAACTTGCTGCAGTTCAGGAAATCCCTAAAAACACTCTTGTTTAGGGAAGCCCTAAGCTCCACTTAGTGCCTTGGCTCTACGTATCCGTTCTTCTGTTAGCATAGCTTTCTTCTGTCAAAAGCGCCTTGAAACCTGATGGTGATTTGGCGCTATACAAGCTGTAGTTAACAATAACAATAACAATACAGCACCGTGTGAAGGGTCTTAGGGAAAGTTTGCAATTCAGATACCTTCAGACTGTGTGGCCACACTCAGCTGCCCGTACACTACTCCCAGCGCCTGTCTCCTTAAAATCCTTGCACAGTGATTGTGTCTTGCAATTACTCACAGGTCAGCCCCTACTATTATCTGCTTGACCTTGCTATCACCCGCCCTTCATATCCAGTTAGAACCTACAGACGTAGCCATGACTGTGTGTGTGATTCTAACATTGCTTCCAGCATAGCATTTTAAAAGCGGTGGTTGGGATTTGAACCTACCTGCCAGCCGGAATGAATATTACCCTTCATTATATGTTGTCTTTTGCATCGTGTGATCTGATCGTATATCTTTTGATATAAAGTTTATACTCATTTTGTCAAACTCGTGTGGAGTCCATTTGTGGTGTCACCAGTGGGTTGCTGTGAGTGTGGTTGCACATACTGTACACTCATTCCATGAAGATAGGCCTCGCTGATCGTGCCAACCTACTAAGGAGGTGAGCTGGGCTATCTCAAACGGTGTCCATACTTGGCCTACCATTGAGTGAGGAGTCCCGGGTCTTGCATTTGGTGACAGTGGTGCGGGACTGGGACTCCGGCTTCCAACATTTTGGCAGCAGAGCGGTGGGATACAATCCCCTTTTAACTGCAAGGTTACTGTACCTATGACTGCCTATTTAGTAGTAAAATGTAGAAATATTATGTGCATATTGGTGTGCTTATATCTATTGGTCCCAGGTGCCACTGCACCTGCTGCTCCATTATAATCATGATCCTAGTGCCTGCGAGGTAACCGTACTTGTGACTGCCGGTTTAGTAGTTAAATATAGCAATATGTGGTGTTTAGGTGAGTTCTGGCAACTTTTGAACCCATACAAATCATGACACTAGTCCTGCATTTGTGAATTTGTGACTGCATGTTTAGTAATAAAACATAGCAATATTTGGTGTTTAGAGGAGTTATTACAACTTTTGGCCCCGGTGCCACTGCTCCTGCTGCACCATGTCAATCAGGACCATATTTCCTGCAAGGCTACTGCACTTCTGACTATTTAGTCACTAAATATACACTACGTTTTTTAGGGTGTGCCTAGAGCTTTTGGACCCGGTGTCACTGCACCTGTTACACCATTGTAGTCATGGCCCTACTGCCTGCTAGATAACTGCACTTGTGACTGACTATTTAGTAGTAACATTTAGCAAAAATCTGTGTGTACTTGGGTCCCTAGAGATTTTGTCCCCAGTGCCTCTGCACCAGCAGCACCATTTAAATCAAGCCCCTGTTAACTGCATGGTAACTGTAATTTTGACTGCCTGTTTAGTAGTAGAATTTAGAAGAAATCTGTGTTTACTTGGATCCCTAGAGCTTTTGTTCCCAGTGCCACTGCACCAGATGCACCATTTAAATCAAGACCCTTTTAACTGCATGGTAACTGTGACTGCATGTTTAGTAGTAAAATATATCAATATTAGCTGTTTAGAGGAAAACATAACTAAATTTAAACAGTAAACAATATGCAGCAAAAAAAAAGTTTGAACCAAAATCGCTGATGGGAATGAGTAGATAGGCTACGGATGGGAATGAGTAGATAGGCCACGGGAAACTGATAAGAGAGACAGAGAAGACAAAACAGGCTACAACTAGTATATGGAATTTGATTAAATCCCTTTTATGATCTATTAAAGCAATATATTTCATGGGCAGGCAACACCTAAAAAGGAAGTAAGAATCACCCCTGTGGAACGGTGCAGCCACTGGGTTCATGTAAAAACTGAAAAGGGTAAAAAATAAAACAAAACAAATTAATTTAGAATAGGAGAGGGAGTGTAAGGGAACATATAAGTGCTGGGAAAAGGTAGCAAAATGATAGCACATGTGGAACACAGGAACAATCAGGGAAGAGAGCATGGAAACACATGCACTCCTACGAATAAGAATATGATGCCCCCTGTGTCCTGTGGGAAAGACTCATAGAGTATCAACGAGGGCAAAAAATAAATCTGAGATTTTAGCTGCGATCCTGTGCTACTCCTGCACAACCGCGACAAGAATGAAAGGAAATAGCAGTCCAAAATGGCTGGCTCAATTATTCTGACCCGAGGAGCCCATACACAGGACAGAGTAATTTTCCTGCCCGCATTAGCCAAGCAGGAAAATATATGTTTGCGCCTGCCTGGTGGAAGCATTTTTAAATCTCCCGCCAGGCAGGAGCAAACATGACTTCCTTCCCTGCAGCAGTGTGGGCAGGGAAGTGCATGTTTGCAGTCGGTGGGAGATTTGAAAATTCTGCTCTCAATGGGAAGAAGCAATGCCAGCTTCTGCATCGTAGGGAGTGGGTTTGGGCCAAAGGATCCCTATTGCTACTCCTGTGGCCCCCAATGTGCTGACTGGTGGGTGCCCCCAGTGTGGGCTACAACTCTCCCGTGGGAAAGGAGCGAGAGCAGTTTTAATCATCGAATTGTGGGGAGAGTGGGGGCAGAGTGCAAACTTTTTTTAACCAAGTGAATTAAAACTATCTCATGTGAGGATAAAAAACTGTAATCGGTGGCTTCACAGAATAAACATAAAAACAGTGTGACAATAGAGATATAGATATTCTCTATAGCTGATTAGGTCAACATGTTTCTGCCTTGATGACCACAAATGTTTGTGGTATTCTTCAGGACCATATTGTGTCACTCTTCTATTATTTTTGGAAATTAAAGAAGATACAAATTACCATACTTTATTGAATGGAAATAACCAACAACCAGCTGCAGTCTGGTCTGTATCCTGTAAAGATAGAATACATTCTATCAATCAAGGTTCCAGGTTCCAACACAACCCAAGACACCCGTGTACATACCACCTAAATTTCACACGTGAAAATAATTATCAGAAAAAGTTTGTGTTATAAACACAATCTCACCAATACTAGACACCTCATCTGACTTCGCCTTCAAAAAGATCCTTACCTGAATCTCGAGAATCTAGAGGTGTAGCATGTTCACAAATCGTCAATTATAACACATAATTATCCTATCTACATATCTATTCCTACATGATAACTTAATGTCATATGGTCACACATTTCTAAGTAAACAACAAAAGAGTGAAACCGAATTGTGAAGGGCTAAGAACAGGAGTCACTCATGTCCGTTAGAAGAGCCCTCACTCACCAACCTAGTTGGTGACAGGCTTCATCATTGGGCTCCCACCAGAGAGGCCGAGTGCCTCTCCGGTGTGCTACAACGCCTGACTACAGCGGAGCGGGATTTTTTTGTTTTTGTGATAAGTGCAAGTGATAGTGCAGAAAAGATAAAATTGCCTTTAGTAGTCCCAAATGATTTTTAATAGTGGAATAGTGAGGCAAGATTAAAATGTGTTATGTGCAGTGGAGGATTATCGGCTGTATCGCCTAGCTACATTGGCATTGAATGCACATTGTTACAGCGTGATGAGTGACCACATTACCTATCCTTGTGAAGTAATTGGCAGTAGCATCGATCTTTTTTTAAATTGTAGTTCAGGGTGTATCCAAATTACAAGAAACTACAGTTCCCATCTTTTTGTAGTTCTGTAAGTGGCGCGGCATGGATCTTTATTGATTAGTTTTTCCACCTTGTTTACCACTCTTCCTCTGAGGGTGTTAAAGTTCTATACCCCTGGGTATACATCCACTATAAAGGATATACCTTATAACCGGAGCATACAATTTATATGGAAACGATGTAGTATGATCGAAAGTAAAACTACCCGAGTAGTTTGGCAGTGACACCGAATGTGGTTTTTCACTTACGGGTTCTACTCTTCCGGGGCACTACACGTGGCGTACAGGTTGGTTTTAATAGAGCATGTTGCAATTTTCCTGTCCCCTTCGGCCGTTACACAGACAGCGGAGAACTCGAGAAAGTTAGTAAGTACACTACGAGAGAATTCTGGCACTATGAGCATTTTGTTAGACTGAGTCATGCCATTATAGATGTCCAGCCAAAGGAAAGTATGTTGCACTTATGGTTCGTTGTTTATGTAGGACGAGAATGAGATGAGTTGTCTGGAGCTATTTTGATCATATGGATTGCTATGCAGCCACTTAAGGAACTATGGTCCAGTATAAATGTCTACCGTCTATACTGTATGGGTGGCACACCCCTAGAATTTTATAGATGAAAGTCTGACATAGGAGTGATATAAGTCAAAAGTGGTATCCCTTCGTTGATGTTAATTGAAGGCCTGTACATTGGTGAAAGGTACACAGCCTTGACCCATGATGCACATGTCTTTGTAAATAACGGATCACATATAATATTTGGGAAACCCTTGTGTTAAAGACTGTTTTGGACAAACAAATACGGTCTGTCAGTTGTGGGAGCCAACAAGCATTTTGAAGTCACATGTGGGTTGCCCATTGGCAAAGATGGTGAGCGGTGCATTCAGATGGTGCCGATCAGAGCTGGGCTTGGAGTGATCTAAAACCCCGCCTGGGACACAGTTAAAATCTCCGCCCCAAAAGGTGGAAGAGGACGAGTTGTTAAAAAGCACCAGGGTCAGGGTGTCAGGGAACTCACACGGGCAGGTGTTGAGAGCGTATATCGCAGCCATTGATAGCGGGGAGCCAGACAGTTATCCGCCCAGCACCACGTAGCTACACTTTTGCATAAACTTTCTGAGTGGTCACTGCATATGGTACCTATCCAGGAGCTGAATTTCTAAGGGCAAAGTAGGAGGTTGTGGTGCCATGTACCTGTCCCCACCACCTAGCAAGGAGTTGGTAATTCAGTGGCAGTGAGGTGTGTTTCCTGAAGCATCACTATGTGGACATGATGTCTTTTGAGGTAAGCGTAGATATGGTGATACTTCAGTGGCATGGGCATGCCCCGTACGTTCCAAGTCATGATATGATATTGGGGAATGTGTGTTCATCTGTGGGCTAGCCATGTGAGTCTTGCGATGCATCAAGGGGAAAGGGTGTGCAGTACATTCTCCAACCCCCACTGCCAACCAAGGAATTCCCGTGCAGTGTAGAGTAGACTGAGTAAATTCAGGGCATGTTGGCAGGTGGTGAGGATCGTTCCGGACACTAGTAGAGCAGTAAACATAAGCCCCCTAGGACAATTGCCTCTCAGGCCCAGTCAAATTAAACACCAGTAAACTATTCAACGAAGGTAACAATAAATGTGAAAAGGGAAACAATCAAGCATTGAGACATAGAGTCTGCAAAGGAGTTTGTGGGTGACGTGGCCTCGGAATAGGGGATGTAGATGGCACTTGTGCCGTAACAGCAATGTCTAATGGAGCCCAGGGACGGGTAGCTACCGACCGGAGGATACCTGCGGCAGAATTTCTCAAACGGTCTGACACCAGGAGGGACCCTTCTGAGCTATGGTAATAAACTAAAGACAGCAGTGCCGGTTAGGGAGGGGGGATCCAGTTAATGGTTTGGGTGGGTGGGGAAAGAAGGGGGATAAAAGGGACATATCCAGTTGTTTATAGTTAGACACCAGGAGGAGACGACAGGAAAACGGACCCTGAAAGAAGGGATAACGACCTGGGTTATAGGATATTTTGCCTCTGGACAAGTTTAGAATCCATGTGTTATAAAATGTAAAATTATTCAGCTTGATATTAAATGCCAATAAAATCTGTTTATAAAAAAAACAGCAATGTCTAATGGAGCAATGGTGTGGGCCCTGCTGTTTTAAACATCTCTCAGTCCCATTTCCATGCTCTGTTCCTTACATGACATTAGCAAGTAGTGCAGCGGTACCAACCAATGTTGGCACCCCTGCCAAGCCTTAGGTCTGTACTTGCAGATCATCTGCCATCCCAAGAGTCACCTTTGGTCCACAGTGAACCCCGCCTGATCAGGAGTGAGAACCAGCAAGTCTAATTCCGACTCAGAAGGGTGTCTGTCTTGAAGGGGGGCGAAGAGGTTTGCTCTGTGAAGAGTGTCCTCTATCACCATTCTGGCTTTCACCTCTGTTGCTTGATTTGTAGATGGTTGTGTTCCTGGGAGACGGCGTCTGTGCCGCCACAGCTTAGGATCTAGCCATCCATCCTGAGATCACTCCAGGGATGTTGATTCCAGCGGATCCTTTTTGTGGAGCCACGTCCAAGCACCATCTAGGGATTGGAAGATGTGGGTCATGCCCCGTTGATGATGCACAGTTTAGCGGGGAATAAGATTGCATATTTGAAATTCAGCTCCTGTAGGCATTGCTTGACTCGTAGGAATGAAACGCGACGATGTTGAACTTTCAGTGTGAAGTCAGGGTAGGCTGATATCTGAGCATTTTCGTAAGACCATGGGCCTTTGGTACGGAAGCCTAATAGGAGCAGTCCATGGTTTCTGTAGTTGAGGAGACATGCTATAAAGGGGTAGGGAGGAGCTCCTGGATGTGTGGTGTGCCCTCGCAATTAAAAAGATGTTTCGTGCCTTGCCATCTAGGACATTTTTCACTAGCTATTCCTCTCAGAACAGCTCTATGTTGGGGCCCTCTGACCATTCCAGAAAGCCCATCAGGTGGATGTTGTTGCTCCTGGATATGCCCTCAGCGTCTTGCGATCAGCGGTGTAAGAGGGTGACCTCTACCTAAACTTTCTTTAAGCGCTCCTGCAGTTCTTTGTTCGAGAGGTGAAGGACTGCCTTTGCAGACTTGATCTCATCCACTTGGTCTGTCAATTTTCGGTGATCAACTCACAGTAGGTTTATCTCCACTGTGTCTGAGTCAATGTGAGCCTCCAGGGTAGTCTTGATATCCAGGATGCCTGGGAGGACCTTGCCAAACTGTGGCAAGTGCAAGGTGTTGATGGCTACTTAGGGCCTTGTCCCCTTGTGTGGGGTCCATTGTGGTGGCATTACCTACCGTTGCGTTTTGATAATTACGGGTTTTACCATATCTGTGGGGTGGTGCGGCCACCTGAGTGAGCTTCGGTCAGTGCTGCCCACTTTGGTGGGCCAAGTTTGGTATACCGAGGCGCGGGAAGTGAGGGGTCCTGGCCAAGGAATGAAGGAGGGTTGTGCTGAGCACAATGGAGAGTAGTAGGAGGCCAATCAAGGATGGACCCTTTCACCAGAGATGAAAGAAAGGTGCAGATAATTGGCACAGGCTGTCCCACACAGAGAGAGGTATGCAGGCAGCAGCGGCTTAGAGGGCGACTGCCGCGATCCAAGGAGCAGGGATCCGAGCAGCAGGGTGCAACAGCACAGCAGGCAGTCAGATGTAGCTGTCACCTGGCCAGAACACTCCTAGTGTGCCAGCTTACACCGTTTGTTCGTGGGGGAGATCGGTGAGTGGGTCACCTGTTAGCACTCTACGAGGCCTTAGGCTTTACTGGTGTAAGAGTTATCAGCCCTTACACTGGAGTGAGGCCTTAGAAGTCCCGTTCAGCCCTATCGAGATAGGAAAGGTGGACAATTCATGTATGTAGCTGCCAGTCAGGTTCTGGGGATGCTCCCCCTTGGGTGCCGGCAGGGAGCCAGAGATGGTTTAACGTCATGTATTGTCGAACTGACTGGCCTGGTCTTGCAAGGTGGGTCCAGTGTGGAGATAGGAGGTAGGGCACCATCCAGCAGGTTTAGCCACAAAGCGCTAGCAAGCAGTGACTCTAAGGCCCATCCGACCCAAGCCCAATGCTGTCTCTACCATGCAGTACTGCGGCAACCGGGGATCGCAGTCCGGGGAGGGGGCTCCACCATGTGCCATGTGTCTCGTGCCCCAGCACTGCAAGGCTGTACACCACCAAGGGCAGAAAGGTGAAAGTTAGCGGATATGCTGTCCAATGAGAGTCGGGGACAGGGGACCACATCTGGTGCTGGGTACGGCCAAGCAGGCCCTTTCGCTCTTGCAGGAAACTAGGTGACCAGAGGCTCCGGGACACACTTCGTGGTCCAGCAGCTCACCGCAATCACAAGTGAGTGGCTGAAGCAAGTTCCAGAGTCGAGCAGCCGCCGGGTCCTGTGTCAGCAGGCCAAGCTGTGGGTGTGGTGACATGCAGTGCAGCACGAGTCCACCGGTGGCATCCGTAGGCCAGCACAGAGTGAAGGTAGCATTCTGGTGGTGCTTGGGCCGCCAGCAGGTCCCTTTGAACTCAGTTGCCGGGCAGCTGCAGAGTTCTCTGTAGTTCCTTGGGCCGCCACCGGGGATATCAGCCAACATACTGCACGCAGTGCTCAGGTAGGCCTCACCGTACTCCAGCGCTCTTAGGGGGCAGATTCCCTCGCACTTCAAGAGGGGGCAGCGGATGTGGGCCCCTGCACTCCCGCACTTTCAAGTTCCTCCGTAGGTGGGCAGCAACCAGCTCTGCAACCCACACTAAGTCAGAGACGGGCATCCAGTGCATAGGCTCAGCGGGGCCACAGTTCAAAGCAGGTTGCGCCTCGGTTTGGGGCCTGCTGTCGGTAGCTGAGCCATGGCCATCGTGTCAGGGCATCAGGGGGTGCACGCTTTGTCTTGCCACTGATGTCGGACAGAATGGAAGGGATAGATGCCGGATATTTGTTTGACCCACCGCAGAGATCTGCATTATGCGTCAGGCTTTGCCGCCATCTTGACCACTCACCCAAGCTCTGCTTCTTTTTGTTTATTTACAGAGACCACATGTGATTTAGAGTCTGAGTCCTAGAAGGTTATGTTGGGGCTCTGCTGCCTTTTGAAGTGCCCACTCCACTGCCCTCCTATCCTCTTGAAAGCATTCACAGCAGGATTGACTCCAAATCTGCTAGCCCCCACAACACTGGCCATGGGAGTGACTAGAGTTTATATCTGGATGTCAGCCACAGCAATATGTGTATGAAAAGGTTAGCTCAGGGTCTCTGCCTTACTCATTATGATTCCCTTATCAGACCATCTCCTTTTTGAAATTTGCCTAGGCCTCTTCCTTGTGTGCAATCTCTGAATCAAAGAGCACGCTTTGAAGTATAATGGGAAAACCTGACTCCCCCTTCTCCAATGTGTCCCACCCTGCTTACAGGAATGCAGCAGTACACAAATATGTCTCGGGGGATTCCTCCACCTCCTCTCCATGTTTTACCATGTGGGCCTTGGTCTCTCAAAATGGAACCCATAGTCTGCCATATATGGTACCATTTACAGCCACACATACACTCAGTACATGCATTTAACATACAGGCACTGCACAGCACTGTATCCTTGATGTACTATACCACGCACAGGCACACTTACCACCAGATCATTCACGCATTGCACAGCACTTGGGAAACAAAGTTGTCATGTTTTATGCAGTTGTCAGAAACTAATCCCTTCTTGTTTATTCGAGAAAGTTTCTAGTGACCTCTGAGCCGGCTGGCACTCACAATCACGTCTAATATACCCGGTAGAGACCTAGAAGACCTCAGTCCTACGTCTAAGCTACAGGATATATTATTCCAATGCGCACAGCCTATTGGGAATATAGGAACTACACTACCTGGCGCCCAACGTTTGGTAAGGCGATAATTTAACACTAGATACTAGAGTAACTCTGTGCGCTTTTCACACAGACCCCTCTTTCCCGTAAAAACTCCAATAGACATCTGGAGGGGGTAAAAGGGCATAATATCCGCCAAAACTTAGTAGGACGAGAATCCTATGTATTAGTTTTCGGTTTATTCAATGTTGAAGGATACAGCGTTCCAAAATATTGTGCACCTAATCTTTGTTTCCTTGGAAACTTGTTCTGCAAAACTTTCAGTAAATAAAAATGTCGGAGAGTGACGGCGAAAAGGAGAGAGCTAGAATAGCAGCTCAAGCGGTGTTAGATGACACAACTCTCCCACAAAATGACCCGGATACTATATTCATCCCGGAAAATATAAGGAAACTCATAACTATAAAACTTATAGAAAATGGGGTATCATCGAGAGGTGGTAAAGGTATATTTGTGATAGAGGCATATGAATATCGGCAGACAGAGGTATTCTATTCATGGATTACTTTTCCACAAGCAAATCCAGTAACACGGGAGTTCCACTACTACAAAGCAGAGGAACCTCCAGCAGAATACGTTCCTTTTGAGGACGTTGAAATTCCACTAACTTACCAAGAGCATCAGCTCTGGTTTAATGGTGCCCTAAAACATCAAAATCACATTACCAGGCTCGGTCCACTAGGTAGACCAGGAGCTACATGTCGGGTACTAGCCAGCTATACACCACATCCTGACATTGAAGAAATGTCAGATAGAGAACTTTTAGCTCAACTAAAACAATTAATAAAAATGCATAGACAATTGGTTCAATATGTCATGAGGACTTTAACAGTCCAACCAGCAATAAAAATTCCACAACGCACCCGTACCAGGGGAACACAAACAAAATTACACCACAGACTGTACAAT
This sequence comes from Lissotriton vulgaris, assembly GCF_964263255.1. Lineage (NCBI taxonomy): Eukaryota > Metazoa > Chordata > Amphibia > Caudata > Salamandridae > Lissotriton > Lissotriton vulgaris. The sequence continues at coordinate 687,224,739 of NC_141687.1, read as the reverse complement.
CAGTCATTAGAAAATGACCCGCCAAAAGGGAACAAATTCCGTTTTGGCCAGCACAAAAAAATTACTCAAATAGAGGCAGTATTTCCCGATAGTACACCTCATGAAAAACACAGAATTCTGGCAATCTGTTTACCAATGGGGATTGCACCGCATGTGGAGGACTGTGACACTTGAGGTACAGTCTTTGCTTCAATCTACACAAAAACACATGGTGTACCGTCCATGGCGGTAATGCCAGACGTTCTGAGACAAATTCAGAATGAATATGGCCCAGAACAGCCCTAAATCTAGGTATAAAATTACTGAAAGATTTCAAACAGGTCTCAGCTATATTATTAGCTAACATTAGAGGTGAAGCAGCATCCGTGGCAATCTGCCAGAAGTTAAAAGAAACAGATATAGCAGACCAACCATATGAACTTGCAAGAATTATTGAAAAATCCTATGAAGAACTAGGTAGAGATAGTTTTCAAGTGGAAAACCAGTAAAACCTGAATTAACAGAAAATCCTGAAAAGGTGTTTATTAAAAATAATCTCACAACTCCAAAGAAGAAGTGGGAGAGTAATAAACAGTCTCTTCCTAGTGAAAATATTCTCAGCCCAGAGGGAGATCTCCCCAACAGAGAGACAAATCTCCCCAAAGGGAGCCCTCTGAAAAAAGATATAATCTTAGAAATAGGGATAATTTAAAAAAAAACTAATAGATATCAAGATGATACACGTCCCTCTTGATCTTTTCAGACTTCCTCGCAGAAATCGGAAAGAAGAGGACGATCAGAACACAAAGAAGAACGCGTCAAGTCCAAAGACAAAGAACCCGTTCACCAAAATAAAAAGGCTCAATTTTCGAAAAAGAAAGTAGCAAGCATAAAGGTCAGACATGCCGAGGATCTTGAGTACACAACTCAAGAACGGGTAGTGGGCTCAGACAATGCTAGACAGCGCAGCAGAAGTAACCATAGTTCGCAAGATCCTGAAGGATCATCTGGAGACAGTGGACTTGAATAAATGCATTCAGGTTGGAACTGCAGACACCAGGGTTAGTGTACCCCATAAGTTATATGAAGTAACACTGCGGATGTAGGGGGACATAACTAGAAAAATAAGAGCACTCTTTTGGGATAAGCTCTCTAAGGGCAATGACATTCTTCTAGCTGAACAAGACTGACCACATGAATTTGTCAGGAAGTGGCCACTTGGCGAAATGATAATTATGCCAGCCTTCTCTAATCACATTCCAATTCATAAAAAATATACATATGCCAGAAAATGGGCAGTAGCCCAAGCTCCAGCATTATATAAAAATCACGCAGGATGGGATGAGGATTCTCCTCACCATAAAATCCAGTTAAAAAACCACCCACTGCACAAAGGCAGTACCCAGTTAAGCAAGAAGCTAAAAAACAGGTCAGGGAGATTTTAAATCAACTTGAATACCAAGGGGTGATTGAAACATGCACCTCGTCTATGAACAATCCTTTGTTTCCTGTATCCAAACCAGACAATTCATATTGTCTAGTATTGGATTACAGACACTTAAACTCTTGTTGCAATTCATTTGCAGTATAAAATTCACACAGTACAGCACTGATGAATAACATAGTGCGCAAAAAATATAAAACGACATTGGATATTTCAAATGGATTTTTCTGTCAAAATATTGCACCAGGAAGCAGGCAATTGACCGCTTTCTCAATTTTGGGGACACAGTGACAATTTTGTCGTCTCCCCCAAGGATTCAAGAATAGCCCAGGGTTGTTTTCAGCAAGAGTAACGGAGTTACTCCAAACGTACAATGATGAGGCATTATCTTACGTCGATGACATCTATCTTACAGATGACGACTTGGACAAACACTTGAAAAGCGTCAATACCATAATACTTGGGTTCGCTTCTGAGGGGTATAAATTCAATTTAAAAAAATCAAGAATTGCCCATTCTTGGGATATGAGTTGTCAAGTGAAGGCAAAAGCCTAGCAGCAAACTTTCTAGAGAAATGTGCGCTGCTCCAACCTCCAAAGACACTGAAACACTTGCAATCAATTCTAGGTTTCCTGAATTTTGGAAGAACCTACGTTCTGAATTACGCAGAGAGGATTAAACCTCTCTACGAATTAATCAAACCTGATTTTAAACCAACACATTGGACTCAAACACACACAGAAATTTTGCATTCAGCCCAAACAGACATGTTACCGAAACTAAACTAGACACACGCGAAAATGTGCGCAACCTTGTAATCCGAATCATCCCAGGAAGATGCGGATTCAGGTACCTAACGTTTAATGAAGGAGAAATGGTACCAATAGCTACAAAACACAAGCAGAAATGCAGTTCACTTCTACAGAGAAAATTCTGACAGCGGTTCAAACTGCTGTAGCAAAAGAGAGAGCTCTCGCGCAGGGTAAACGCATAATGATCATTACACCTGTACCTGCCTTAGAGGCAGTGACAAAAGCAAGCATTCCTAATTCTAAAGCTTTACATCCGCGATGGATACAATGGGTTAACTCTCTTGCTGCAACAGACATTCAATACTTTTTGACCCAAGACTAAAGACACAAGAATTTCTTCAATATGAACACGAATGTCCTCTGCCGACCGAAATTTTTCCTCTTGAACATTATGGCTGTATAATATATACAGATGGATCAGCAATTGGGGGTAAACAAGCCTATAGTACTGTGTGCGCGATTGTTAAAGGTCGCTGGCGCGAAGGCAAATTTAGACCTATGGTCACAAAAACTCAATCACTCGGAGACTGTACAGCTCAGTGAGCTGAACTACTGGCTTTCAAGATGGCGCTTGAAAATTCCGATGGCGAATTCCCCACACTTATAGTGTGCGATTCGTATTACTGCGTTCAATCTTACAATGTGTATCTGCAGAACTGGGTTCAAAACGGATTCAAAGACGCTAAAGGTGGCACAATCAAGAATAGGTTGCTTTGGGAACAAGTAGTTCTTTTGCAGGAAGAACTACAAAAGACTCACATGATACATACACTGAGTCATCAACGTGATGGCGTTCACGTTGCAGGGAATTCATTGGCTGATGAAGGCGCAAAGTCAGCTGTGCAAGCGGCTTCCATAGCTACAATTAAGCGCTCAAAAAGAACGATACATGGTGAAAAGCTATTAGCAGTAAAAGCCTCAATGGATGGCAATCATGCAGCGTTACCTTTAAACTATCCACTCAGAAATACATACATAATTGATGCAAACTCCCTTCCTTTTGCTCGAATCCTTGGAGTGGGGGACAGAGTAATTCCAAACAGGAAACTGAGACTTTTTTTGATACAAGAAGCACACATGGGAGAGGGTCTAAGACATCAAAAGATCATAGATTCCATACTGGAATTAGAAAAAGTGTACTGGTGGCTAGGAATGAGCTTGGACAGCTACGAATTTGCAATTAATTGCCCAGACCACAACAGAGATCGCAGTAATGAACCGCCCCAGACACCTGACTACAGAGTAGCCGGCCAGATACAGACACCTAGGTAAGACAGCATTAGGCTATCTACCCGCAGGCGTCTCTACAGACAAATGTAGTCCCACAACTACTAGGACAAGATTTATTTCGTTATGGCCCCAGCACTCGGCTGATGCCAGAACTGTTATAAAGGATTTGCGAGTCTTTATTGGCACATACGCAATCGGCACAGCTACATTCTGAACAGGGTCCTGCGTTTAGCTCCCAAGTTTACAAGGAGGCCATGGTTAGCTTGGGCGTTGCATTGCAGTATTCTAGTCCCTTCCATCCTGAGGGTAATGTGGTAGTGGAAAGAAAAAACCGTGACATAAAGCAATCCATAACAGTAAAGGTATTAGGTTTGGGTGATGGGTGGGTCAAACATCTAATAAGTGTCCAAAGTAGTCTTAACAATCTGCCAAGAAATTCTCTGGGGAGAATCACTCCTTATGAGCTACTGTTTGGTACGAGAATGATGATCGAGGATCTCGATTGTCAGACTTCAGTGGTAGAACAGAAACTCTTTGATATGAAAGAACGTTTGGCTGTCTTACAGGACTTGAATGAAACAAGAAGAAGTCTGAGTAACACAACACAAAAGCCAACAGCCACTGAAGATAAACCACCTGTCCCAGCAAGACCTGTCTGGATTCCAAAGATTGGGGATCTAGTCAGGGAAAAGATAGCGGTAAAGAAGGAATTTGGGCCTTCTTACAAAAAAGCAGTACCTGTCTTGAAAATACAAGGAACGAGATCAGTAATACTACTGCCCCTTTCTGGTAAAAAGGAGAACAGAGTTGTGTCCATCGACCTGGTAAAACCACAACATCTGGCCAATAATAAGTAGTAGGCCAAGTGGACTCCCAAGATGCAGCAGACAGCCAAATCTTGCTACAATCCAAGAGGTTCAAACTGAAAGACTTATCACCTTTGATAAACATGCAGTAAGAAAAGAAGGACTATGCAATAAAGCAATGGAACTCGTGCCTCTTGAGACCCAAATATCTGTTCGACCAGAAACACCAGTCTACAATGATGTAGCACCTGAATACACTAAAATGACAAAGGAGAAATCAGTTCCAGCGATTTCAACAAACCCTGATGTCATTCAAACAATTGACAGAACTGCATCTGGATATTTCATTAACTTTGATAACTTTTCCGAGGATCCAAGTGAACCTGAAGATACAACAACAAAGAAAACTCTCAAAGAAAAAACGACAGAACTTTTTCATGAACTTGAAAAAATATATCTGGTTTCACCATGGACAGAATTTTGGATTGGTTTAGATGCATTTTTCCTCCTGCTCTGGCTAATATTGGTTTTAAGCCTGGATTAATGATAGATGGAAAATATAGTACAATGGAGAGAGCAAGTCAGAAAATCAACTTGGTCCTAAAACCGCACAAATCATCACATGTTGAAAAAAGAGAACTGCCATCAGTAAACATCACAGCCGTCCCTATACCAGGTGGTATAGCGTGAGATAGAACTGATTATGATATCTATGGCCCGGTAGAGATGCTGAGGATTCCACATCAGTTCAAGGTTTCTTTGAATGACTTTGTAACACCCAGCACTTTCTCTGATGATTGGGACTTTGAGACAATTAATAATATGATGTCAGATTTAGAAATGTCTGCGAAATATACTGAACATGACTATTTAGAAGGATCATCAGACTATGAACAAATGTATTGTTTTAATCATTATGGTCATCACTATTTGCACAAATCTACAAGCCCTAGAAATGTTTTATGTATAATTAATGGGAACATTGTCCAAAGCCACCAAAAGGCAGCTCTAATACATTTTATGAAAAGTTTCCTTACTTCTCAGTGTTTAATGTTACAGATCCAGAAACGTTTTATTTCAAAAATGTAAATAATACAGGATTGAAAAAAATTTTGACCAATACTAAACAAATTTATTCTGCAAACTTTTATGCTTAATTGGCCACATTGGGTTACGACTTCTGGAAAGACAACATCGAGACAAAAACTGTCTGGGGCACAAAAGAATGGCAGGTGCAAGGTTTGGAAGCTTTATTCAGAGCCTGCATTATACCTGCACAAATAATGTTTTTAAATGACACTGTGCAACAAACATCTTGTCTTGGCATAGCAAAAATAAAATAACTAAATAAACCGTCTATACCAAAGCCCATACCTGAAAATAACAAAACCACAGAAGGGGAGATAGACGTACAATATGTTTTCAAATTGTATAGAACTAGTCCTAATTGGAAAAAATGGTTAATCTGGCCCACAGCACCAATAACTGTCAAGATAGATTCCTGAACAAAACACAGGGTTTAATTCTTAACAGGCCAGATCCAAGATACTCCCAGAGAAAACATACAGGGATAGTAACAACATATAGTGTAGGGAAACTATGCCTTGAATGGCTGAAAACTTCTACACTTCCAGAAATTAAACAACACTTGACTTTACTTAAAGAAAGCAATGATTTGCGAGATTTCTTATTGGGACCTCGAAAACCACGGCAAAAATGTTTCATGTACACCGGTGTATATGCTGCGTACAACGAAGCTTGGAAATTAACACAATTAGAAACTGCAGAAAGAATACGAGAAATTGATCGTATTAACTTGGAGAAAGCTCTCTCTGTGGTGGACAATGGGTTAACTACTCTGTCCTCAATAATATATTCATTGGACAGCATTGTATCCTCTGCAATTGACATAATGGAACAAGACTTGCTAATGAACATTTACGTTCTATAATGCAGCTAGGCTGGACATTGCAAAATCTGCATTCAGGCTACGTGCTATGGAGGCTTATCAACACAACGTCATTGTTTATTGGGTTTAACCTTACATATAAACAAATCTGTTTGGCACAAAGAGGAGCAGACTATACGGTGCTGAGCATTGAAAAACTGTAAAGATTACCATTGACAGTTTCTGAGAAACCTGTAAGAGAATGGATAATTCATGGCACCATCATGATTCCAGTGACAATGTTCCTATTTCAGTATTGTCTACAGCATATACCAGAAGATCTGTATGTAAGGTTAGGTAAAGAATACATTAAGTCAACATGGACTTTACCATATACACACAAATGTTGGAATAAGGGGAAAGAAGTATTCCTTAGTGGGAAAAATTGTAAAAATTCACTAAGTGGTACAATTCTGTGCCAGGGTATTAATTTACACGGAGCCTGTGATGGTTCTGCGAATAACCTTTCATGCCAGCTGCACGGTACTCCCTCCACACTGATAGAACCTGTTTTCAGGCAGCTATCCAATGGCAGTTACGTTATGTTGAATGACCACAGCTGCTGTGGAATGGTGCCAGGAAAAGTTTATCTGGTTAGTGTGTCGTCCATGGTCACTTGGTGTATGCAAGTATTGTATCCAACTCGCAAGTCAGACAGTAAGACGGCAATATGGCCTTCACTGAATATCTCTTCTATACGAATTGATACTTTAAGCAGACTAAAGTCTATTCTTTTGCAAAAATCTCTGCCACTGACATCATCAAAAGAAACGTATGATCTGCAAGTTGCAAGGACATCTGCAGAGATACATGCATTATTATCAACAAACTGCCCTGTACATTTCGCAGAAATGTTAAGTCAAATCTTAAACATGTCTGATACCAGTGGCATCGCACATGTATTCAGGACGATTTTTTGGGGACTGTTAGCACCATTTGAAGCAGTCCTCTGCATTTTTCCAAATTTCGTGCACTCTGTGTTCGGCGGCCTGCAACTCATCTTGGGACTCGTAGCAGGAATACTATTTTTATTTCTTCTGCTCTGATATGGCAAGTCCAGTAACCGGCGATACCCAGAACCTCATGGAACAAACGGTCCATGCCCAGAGGTATCGTGAGAGAATAACACAGTTTCTCGGCTTGGCTCGTTTAAGAGATCTTAATACGACATGGCTTCTATCGTTCAGACCAATCTGGCAAGATTGCATCTTACCTGTTCTACGATGCCTGCTTTGCGAAGAGGAATGCGTGTTAGACATTTGTCTTACACTTCCATCAGTCCTGCCAACGGATGTCAACGCCTTACTAGGTCCAGTAACGACTCATGCATTGTGTTGTCCCCATCGGCTACAAATCCTGATTACGGCATTCATTGAGATCTCACCAGTAAGTCTAACTGAGGGTGAGGTACGAGAAACACCAGGCACACAGGTACCATCTGATATGACCATTGCTAACGCGGCAACAAGAGATGACGACAATGCTTCTCATTTATGCACATTTGGTCTGCTAGATCAAGTGGTTCCACTTTCACCTACTGTGGTAGACGATTTCTTTGCCAGCCTAGATGACCTGATGTTTTCTCCTGACACCGAGAATAACTTTTGAATCATGCACACAGTGTTCTCCGAACTCTGAAATTCGGCCTTAATTTTTTAAAACAAAGACTTCTAACATTTGGAACTCTATTTTTCTCAACAAATTAAATTTTTTCTCTCTTTCCAAACATTGAGCTTTTTGTCACAGACTAATCTGTTTAAAGTAGAACTACTCCTCGAGAACAAGAAATCCAAGTCATTTTTGAAGACTGACTAAAAGAACTATTTGGCCTCATCCCTATTAATAGAAAGATTGCTATGACATGTTATGTTATGAAATGATCTCGACTTTTCTTCTGTATTTAAGAGACGTTTTCATAAATATAATCTCATGATTCTTTCAAATTGCATAAATTAGACTAAAGACTGTATGCTTAGAAATTCTTCCCTTAAGTATATTGTGTACTATAGAAATGCAAAAAATATTTTTTCTGCATACCCAGTTCAAAATGCATCTTTATGTATTTGGGTGGGATTGTAAACACTATCTTTAAGATATGTTCAGTGCTTGCTAGTTTAGCTTTATTGAACTTAAAATTGTGGAGTGGGTGTTGTAAATGAATATCGGACCCTAGTATAAATTTCCCGATTCATGCCCTTATATAGGTATACTTTATCATTTCCTTATATAGGCACAGAAATCATTACCATATTTGGGCTTAACCATACACCCCAAATAAGGCATGGATACTTCCACTGAGCTCCAAGAATTAACAACGTTTTCACCCGCCTTCAGCAGCCTGGGACTTCCCCCTGCTTGAATATTAAGTTCTCCTAGAACTCCCGGCGTTTTCCAAGAAATGAGCCTTTGAGTGACGTTATTAAGTCCAAACACGCGTCAAACTAGGCACCTTCAAAGTATAAATATACCTTGATTTGCCTAAACAAACACACAGTGATTTGGAGCAGATCGACTATCTACTTGCCCGACGCCCTGCAGCAGCAAGTGCCGAAGGAAGCCGACACTCCAGCAGACGCACTGCAAGACTCTGTAATTTCTCTTGCCGAGAAATGCAGCTCCAGTGTTTCCAGGCTACCCTTGCGGGTATCTGGGAAATCGAGTCCCGAGAACGAGATACAAGACCTCCTTCATTCCAGAACCAAAGGTACGGAGCTGATTAGACCTCTTAGAGAATTATTGGATTCAGATTCCTGGCAGAGAACTCCTAAAACTTAGGCTACTCCTCTTATTCTTCCTCCCTCGTACTAAACACAGGTTAGGTACACCGGGGTAGGCGTATTTAGAAGCACCAGTTGTGTATTTTCAGTCATCCTTTTATCACTGTATGTATTTATGTATTTTATACATTTTATGCACTTTATGGCTTAGAAACCATATCATGCTTTTACAGTACTACTTTATAATACTGTTCGTATTATATGCATTGTACTTCATAGTAAGCTTTACTATTGTAGCAGTTCATTTTCAATGCTTGAGAAAGAAGACTGTTCAATAAATACCTTTTTATTGAAAACGCTTGTCTCTCTATTCCTCTTGCACCTCTGGTGAAACTAAGCATGCACGATTGACTGAGTGAAATAGTTATCTAATGTTTCCGCGACTCTAGAGATTTGATTTCTTATTCTTGGGAAACAAAGTTGTCATGTTTTATGCAGTTGTCAGAAACTAATCCCTTCTTGTTTATTCGAGAAAGTTTCTAGTGACCTCTGAGCTAGCTGGCACTCAAAATTAAGTCTAATATACCCAGTAGAGACCTAGTAGCCCCCAGTCGTACGTCTAAGCTACAGGATATATTATTCCAATGTGCAGAGCCTATCGGGAATATAGGAACTACACTACAAAAGGAGGTGCCCACGAACAAGGGGGCTTGTTCTGAACAGTGCTGCTTGCCAGTAGTCTAACATTCGTAAAGGGTGTGCGGTGGCAGGCCATGGCATGACTAAAGGGTCCTGGGGGTTGCCAAGTTAAAGAGGCATGCAAGAAGGACTTCACAGAGGACTTGTGGCTCTCATAGTGAAAAATTTAATCTAGCTGGAATTGTATTCATATTTTGGGTGTGAGCCTGTTTTTAAAGGTAACATTAATGTTCTCAAGTCTGACCATATTTAATGTTTGTCTCTTGTTGAGTGAGTCATTGTTAATGTTTAAATGTGTTAAGTCTACCTGAAGCTTGCCTTAGATCTCTTTAAACAGATTTGTTGTATAATTATTTCAATGTCGCTGAAGCTTGTTTAAGAAGTGTAAATGATTGTCAAAGGCAGAAGGCCTTTGATACTGATTGTGATTTCCTTGATAAAATCTATAAGCCTGTGTTGATTATTCAGAATTCATGTTTTTCCAATTGGTCTCTTTAAGAATATTGATAGTTGTATACATTAGAATGTGCATACATGCAATTGCAATGGATCTAGTTAGGGATATTTGTCGTTCTATAGGTAAGGACCTATATGCCACAATCGCAGAATAAAAAAGGATTTTGTGATTTAGCGCCTGATTTAGAACTATATGGGACCGTGACGCAGTGGGCTTTTTTGGCGGTCTTCCCACATGCCGCCCTGGTGGTCCGCCCACACAAATTAGATGCTGGCTGGCAATTGGAGGGAAGATCGCTGTGGTCCTGCCGACTCTGCTAGGACTTTGCTCCCTGCCCCTTGGGTACGATGGGCTGCAGCTGATGGTAGCAGGACTTCACCCAGGATTCTCCCATTCTCCAGATACCGGTAGGCGAGTCAAAGCTGCACCCAAAGTCCAGTAAGCTGTGATCCCAGGGGGAGTGGTATAATTTCCCCATCTCTGTTGCGAGAGGCTTCCTAACTGCAGTGGACTCTCTCAGAGGGGTCTCTGAGACTCCAAGGCCTACTTTACTGGATCTTTCCCCAAAAAGGGGAGAGGGATTGCTTTGGCGAGGGGTGTCAAAAAATACCTCAATTGTGAGTGGCTCCCTTGGCGCTGTAGACTCTCTCAGCGGGTATGCTGAGACTCCAGCAAATATATCTTGGATCTTTCCCCAAAAAGGGGAGAAGGAGTGCTTAGTCTAAGGGCACAAAAGGACAAGGGGCTCGGTGGTGAAGCAGGCAAGGGGAAAGATTAATGTGAGAAGGGATAGGAGCAAGGAAGTAGAGAAAGAACAAAAGAATGCTGAAACGGAACAGATAGATAGGAGACAAGGAAAAAGCAGAGTCACATAAATACGATGGGGGGGTGGGTAAGACAGGGAGATGGGGAGAAAAACTGTGCCCAAAGTCCGGCTGGGTAGGTGACGGTCAGGGGATGAACCAAGGCCAATCTCCTCAATAGTTGAACAGAGCAGCTCCACCGGGTGTCAGACATAGTGCTCGGACTCCGCTGTCAGGATGGGGATCAGCAGTATGCTCAGAGATTGTTATTGAGTGTTGATTAGGTAGTGGTCACTACCACCCCCTGTTTACCTTAGCTCCATTGCTGCCTCTTTGGTCATTTTACTCTGCCCCAGGGTCCCAACAGGCGCTCCGGTCCCAGGCAAGTTCTCTACCTAGAGAAGGTAGCATTAAAGAATTGCAAGACCACTGCTTCCCCATTTTGGTATTTGCGAGGGCGTTCTGTATATTGGGCGTCACACTTTTCTGGATCAGGCGAGACAACTATCTCAATTTCTGTGGTGCGTAGGTTGAAGGGGTGCAATGCAGAATGTAAAAAATATGCTCACTCCACATAAGCTACATACACATATGTACACCTACGCAACACATATGTGTTTGAAGTAAATGGTCGCCTCCCATCAGTACTCGCTGACAGGACACCGGCTGCCTAACAGGAGTATCCAAATATGCTCGGCGGGACCCCGCCGTCTGGATGGTGCCAGAGGGCAGTTTACCAGCACAGAAGACTGCGTCAGCGCCATCTTCTGTGTATCGCTAATACATCTGAATACGGCATGCAGAGATTCGTCAGCTCAGCAGAGTACTCAGTCCTGCCAATGCCGGGGGCTGGTGTTAAGAGCTTCAAGATCTAAACCAGGCCCTTAGTTCTGCCTTGTGACTTTTCTTCTGGGAGCTTGATCTATCAGGCTCCTGTTTAGAAGAGATTTGTAATTATTGTTTCCATCAAGAGCGTTTGTGCTATCTAGTGTAATGTTGTGATAACTGTATGTGGTGTATGTATATTTGTAATTTTATGTGTATTACTAACCTTTTTATGAGCATAAAGTACTTTTTCCTTTTTAGAAGTAAAAGTACTGACTAGTGAATAATTTCTTCAATGTCGTTAAGTGTTTTTTTGCATTGTAAGAGTCCAACTCATAGCACCTTCCCGAGAGAGTTTGGTTTCCTCTGCTGTCGCTAACTTGAGAGTAGGCCTGGGTGGTAAATTCCACTCAGTTCGCGGAATTTGTGGAATTTTGGCAATTCTGTGTTCCACGGAGAAGGTGGAATTGCCAAAAATTCTGCGATCCACAGTGTAGCTGAATTTTTTCCTTGTTCGCGCTTCCAAAATGCATGCTCGCTCGTGCGGTAGCGACTAACCGGGATCCCTGCATTCGCCGATGAGTTTTCCTATCTGTTCGGTGCACCACGAGATTTTGGTAGCCAGCCACGTGATCCCACGAGAGTGTGTGATCGCGAACACGTCATTCGAACGCGCCAACGGACATCCACGGTCATGAACAGGAAATATGCATCGCGAGCGGGACAAGTGAAACAAGATGGTCGCGCCAATTGCTGACAGCATGGGCAAGTTTGCGAGATATTTTGCCCCGAGCACGCAAACAGCGTCCCCGAACAGGAAGAACGTATTGCGAACAGGCAGAACAAGTAAATCCGTGTGCTTGCGAAATTCTGCGTAGCTGGCGGGGATTTTTTACTTTTTCGTAGGACTTTGCGTAACGGGACTACGCAAGCTCCGCCCACCCCTACTTGAGAGTCTAATGGGGGTTCTTGGCAATAGCAGGAAGAAAACCGGGACCCATTGGTAATTGCCCTCAATAGATACAATTGGGTCCCAGTTACCCACAAATGCCATTTGGGCCCCCAAACCTGTCCTCGCTTTATAGATGTATTTTTTTAGGTCTAAATCGACATTACAGCTGTCAGCATACCATATTGTTAGTAATACTTTAACATATGCATAAGGTGGACGTTTGCTCATCCCCAGAGTACTGTTACTCTCTCACTTCATGTTGTTGGAGTTATGTTATGTTATGTTATGTTATTTATTCTTTTGTATAGCGCAACGGTTACTCAAAAAGAGTGTCCCGGCGCTTTAGGTAAGGAGAACTGATTCGCAATAACATAACACAATAAAAAAAGAGTACAGAACAAACAGGTAAAAAAAAGGGACTACTGGGAGGTCTACTGGGTGAACAACCAGGTTTTAAGACCTCTCCTAAAGTCAAAAAGACTAGTAACCCCCCGAAGTGGGAGCGGAAGCGAATTCCACATCTGTGGAGCCAGCAGGCTGAAGGAACGGCCGCCCAGGCGTGCTCTCTTAACTCGAGGGACAACCGCCAGGAGCAAAGATTCTGACCTCAGAGAGCGAGCCGGATGGTAAAAGGCCAGTCTCTTTTGGAGATGCTTTGCTCCCACAGCGTGGAGAGCCTTGTAGGCCAAAGTCAAAGCCTTAAAGGCGATCCGTTTGCGGATGGGTAGCCAGTGCAGCGTCAACAATAGACCCGAGACGCTGACACGTCTGTTTAGACCAAAAATGGCCCAGGCCGCCGCATTCTGCGCAACTTGAAGCCGCTGCAACAGGTACTCTGGAAGGCCCAGGTAGAGAATGTTGGCATAATCCAACCTGGAGCCTATCAGAGCCTGCACAGTCAGCCTCCTGTGCTCCTCCGACAAAAGAGGCAAAAACCTTCGCAGCATCTTTAATAGACCGAAACAGGTGCCGGTCACCCCAAGGATCTGGGCTTTCATCGTCAGCCCCTTGTCCATCTTAACCCCCAAGTTTTTAGCCATAGGGGAAGAGCCGGACGGAGGGAACATATCAATGGGCCACCAGGCCTGCCAGCTAGGCTCCGTATCGCACCCGAAAAAGAGTACCTCGGACTTATCGGAATTGCACTTGAGGCTGTTCAGTTGGAACCATGTGAACACAGCCCCAAGGCAATTCCGGATACTCTCCCCGTCAAAGTCTGCCCCTCTCTCGCAAGAAAAGAGGAGCTGGGTGTCGTCGGCATACGACACGATCAGGGCACCAAACGACTCCGCCACCGCCGCCAAAGGGGTCATAAAGATGTTAAAGAGGGTCAGGCTCAAAATAGAGCCCTGAGGGACCCCGACTCCCAAAGGCGGCATCACGGCGGTGTCAGGCGATGTCCAGACCGTTTGCCGGCGGCCAGCTAGAAAGGACGAAAACCAGCTGAGCACCGTCCCCCGAAGGCCAATCTCATAGAGTCTTGCGAGAAGGCCATCATGGGGGACGGTGTCGAAAGCCGCCGACAAGTCCAACAACACCAACATGACTTTGCCCCCGGTATCCAACACCCCTTTGATAGTTTCAGAAACCTCAAGGAGCGCGGTCTCGGTGCTACGATTTGAATGGAAGCCAGACTGGGAGTCATGTAAGATCTCGTGGGTCTCCAAAAAGTTGGAGAGCACCGACTGAACGTGTTTCTCCAAAATTTTGACGAGAGCCGGCAACAAAGAAATCGGCCTATAGTTGGCTGGGACCTTCGGGTCAAGACCCGGTTTTTTAAGCAGCGGGATGACCATTGCCTGCCAGTATCATTCAGGTTCCTGTGGAGTCTATCCATTGTAATGCATTAGGCACTATTTTTCATCTTTAAGGTACAATCAGTTATTACAAATTCAATTATTTATTTCATAGAGACATTCCGTAAATAAGGCGATCCTTTTTTTTACTGTCATAAACATTTTGTTAATTTTTTTGAGGAATGGAGTGAGAGGTTAAGCCTGACCTTCAGTTCGCTGCCTGTTGCATTTTCCTGGGAAATATACTGAATCCAAGATATCCACTCTGAAGTTTTGATGTCAGAAAACTCTATTTTCTCATTTTCATCATGTCACCTGTGCATTGCTTCTTCTTTCTGTGTTTTGTTCTTACCTTTCTTCATTATTACAGCCATTCCCTTTCACTCCTTTCAGCACACGTATGGTCTTATTTTCTTCCTGTATGCAGGACATTGCTTCGTCTTGTTGTCTTTTTAAATCCCTCTCTGTGCCTTTCCCTTTCTTCCTCACTCCCTTGTTCTTATTTCCTTTAACTCATATAATTTCCCTTTGTTTTTTTCATTCATTGTCTTGAGGTCTCCCTTTCTATTACTCTGATTTTGTATTTTGCTCCACACCTGCCTGTCTCTTTTAGCTCAGCGCTTAAACACATATGTTTCTGTATATTTATGATCTTCTGCTGTGAGGCCACTCAGGGTAGCAATGTGATTTCTATGCTTTCTATGTTATGGGCAGCCATATTATATTTTAATATAATATTTTAATTCAGTAGACCACCAACAACTCCAAGTGGGTGAATTCCTGCGTAGTCTTTCTTTGTGTCTCTTCTGGGCTCTACCTGTGATGTTATACATATGGCAACAGCAACAAATGATGGACGATATGCTGAGAAAATCAAACTTTCACCCGCAGTCAAGAGATCTGGGTTAAATCCATGTTTCTTTTGCTCACTATGCCACCCCAGTTTGGACCCAGCCATATGCAAATCAGCCATGGCCCTGCTAGTCATGGGAACAGTCCAGCCTGAACTGCCATGCCAGATCCTCATTGAACCAGAAAAAAACATCCTGGGCCTGGTTTTACCCCTCATCAGCCAGTCTAGCTTGAGTCCAGTGGCACAGCGAGCAAGAGACCCACGTCTGGGCATACCCATCCCCTTTAGGATGAAAATTACTATCGTAACAAATGATGGACGGAATGTTGAGTAAATCAAATGTTCACCTCCAGTCAAGAGAGCTGGGTTAAATCCATGGTTCTTTTGCTCACTATGACACTCCAGTTTGGACCAAGCCATATGCAAATTAGCCTTGACCCTGCTCCTCATGGGAACAATGCATCCCGAACTGCCAAGCTGGGTCTTCCCTGGACCGGAAACAAGCATCCTGGGACCGGTTTTGAGGTTTCACCCCTCATAAGCCAGGCTAGCTTGAATCCCGTGGCACAGCAAGCAAGGGACCCTCGTCTGGGCATACCCATTCACTATTCACTTAATATCAAAGCATGGGGTGCCTCACAAGTCTCTAACCTTATCCCCTCTATGTGTTTGTTCCCTGGTACTTTCTCTGTAAACCATCCTGCATGCATGACACATTTTCAATGTCTACCACTCTCTTTGGCCAGTGGTACCTCGCCAATCTCTACCTCAACTCAAGCTAAAAGTCACCCCCCCCCCCCCCACACACACACACACACACAAAACCATCACCACCAATTCGTCCCAAAATTTGCACCTGGTGAGTCTTAAGTTTCAAAGTCTGCCCCAAGGTACTGCCGGAGGTTTATCTTGCCCAATGATGTTTATTCTTCTTAAACCTGCCCCTTGCCTTTATAGTCCTCTCCTGACCCCTATTGTCCTCTCGCTCTGTGTAGATCTGGTCAGTGCACTTCTTCAAGATTCCAGAGATTTCTGATGCATTAAGTATTTTAACCACTTTCCCAATGAAGTTAGGGCTTCACAGAGAAGGCTTGTCTCAAAAATTATGTAGGTCGAATGTGGGATGTTTCCCTCAAAATGTGCTACAGATGCTCGGGCACCTACCTGTGCTTGGATGAAAATGGAGCATTGTTCTGCACCAAAGTGAGCTGCATACCAGACAGATTCCTTTTGAAGAAACAGGGGTAAAACACAAAACATCATGACTCCATGAGCCTCCCCATCACAAAGATGCCTCAGAAAGAATACAGATATGGAATACATCCTGAAAACGTGATTGATGTTCATTCATTACTACTAAAGGCATTTGTGTGAGCCAAGAAAAACACACTGTAGTGCAATGAGCACAACAAATCTGTAGAATCAGTAAAGAAACTGGTCCACTCACAGACTTGTCAATGCTTGCTTTAAAGAGTTAGCCGCATGCTGTTACAGGGTTTGCATCTCGTTAAGTCACATAATGGTGAATGGTGGGAGCTAATAGACCTTCTAAACTCATGCTAGGCACTGCCACAACTAGAGGATGCCTATAGAGGTATTGAGTGTTGAAAACACCCTGAGCTATGTAAACAAGCCAATGGGGTTCAAAGAGCAGAGCAAATGTGATAGTGTGTCTCAAAGAGACACCACAAACACTTCCCAGCCTTTCTGGGTGGCAGGTATGGAGTCCTTCCTCTAAAAATAATGGGGAACTCTGTCCACCAACTGAGTTGTGCCCTGGATCAGTGGATGATCCATCTGCCTTCTTATAAAACACAACACAATTTATTTTGCTCTGTGAAAATTGGGTGCAGGTTGCCAGATCCAAAATGGCGCCATGGTTAAACAATAGTGTCCAACTTCCTGTGATCCACAGGCCCAAGTCTGATTCTACAACAGCTCTTCTGACTCACACTGTAGGCGAATTCATTGCTCTTTCAGAAATAATTATATATCTTTTTTCTTGTTTATGGGAGGCAGCAAATGACCTTAGTAGATCTCCCTACACACTATGACCCCCCTGCCCTCTATAGCATGTCTACATTTTTCTCCTGCTCCACGGATCCTGACCGTAGGATTCAAAATGGCGAGGCCAATCTGTGGCTTGGTCCTTTTGCTCTGCAAATCCAAGTGAGATTTCTGGAGCACTTACATACAAGCCATGTTTGGTGATACTGAATGCAGAGCTGAGAATACTGCAGAGATCACAATATAGCCTTTTCATTTTTGGGAGCAGTATTTACCCCACCAACATCACCGGGATGCTCACCCTCCTTCCGACACTGCCAGATTTTTAGCCCCGACATTGGACCCATTGACATTCATGTATCTCCCACATGTCAAAATGGCAGTAGTAACAAATAGAGACAGTTGTGGTTATCGAACCAGATTGTGTAATTTTTGTACCTCTGACAATCTGAGGACCCGGCATTGGACTTAAGGATGAAAGGGAAAAGAAAATCTATTAGTCAATGAGGTTTTTTTTTCATTATCCATAAGCCGATTGTGACCCACCAACTGATAGGAATAAGCAACAAAGTTTGAAGGTTACTATTTTAATAAGTACTGAATCACCCATCCCCAAAAAGGATTTTTGTGTGTGTGTGCGTTTGTTTGTTTTTTGTTTGTTTGTTTGTTTGTTTGTTGTGAACACCTGCTTTACATAGAGCACTCTACAACACCACAGCCACTCTAGATATGCTTGCCTCAAATGCCTGTTTTTCTAGCAGAATACTTAAGCAAAGGATTAGCCCAGTACCAGCTAGGTAAGTGACAAAGCCTTTTTGAAATTTTTTGGCAAGGTCTATAAACATAGGATCAATGAGTACTATTCACAATGAGCAAAAAATAACTATATACATATTTTGTGATTTGATAAAAATCTGTTCAGTAGTTTTTGGGAAATTAGTGATCAAATATATTTGTATGTCTGGATGGTTCAGTTCGAGGGACTCTTGGGAGAGTTCCTCGGACACAATTTCAAAAACTGTAGTGTTCTGATTGGTCTAAGGGGCTTATTTACTCCTGGCCCTACAGAAGATAACTGGGTGGGGTAGGGATACCCTGCTCCCTAGCCCTCATGGGGGGGGTTCCATATGGACCTTGAATAAAAAAAATCTATATCCTACGGTCCTGCAGGACTCCTGCAGGATAGCAGCGTATTTAAAAAAAAGACCAGCGTTTTCATTTTAATTTAAATTATTCAATATCCAGTGTAAGTCATGGCCCAGGGGTCTTATTTGTCAAATGTTTGGGGAGAGGGTTGAGAGTGGGGCCCTGCTCCCCGAGACCCTGTTGAGCTACCCAGCATCCCCAAATTTAGTGTTTGTGGGTGCCCAGCTGATCACTGGGGCACCCACCTGAGGCCTGGGAAAGAAAGTTCCTGGGCACACTATTGGTTCTGGAAGGGGGCAGCGCACTCCCCTCCCCTTGAAAGAAAGGCCCAGAGGGATAGGGTCCCAGGGACCTGACGTGGCTCGGGAGGGGGCCCCTTAAAAAAAGAAAGGCATCGGAGGGTGAGGTCCCTGAAGCCTAAACTGGATTAGGGAGGGAAGGCACACACCCCTCTCCTTCTGAAAAATTAAAGGCACTGTGGGATGGGATCCCTGAGGCCATATTGGCAAGGATTTAGGGGCCTGCGCACTTCAATCATTATGAAAAAAGGGTTTCCTGGATGGGCACCAGAAGACGATCATTAAAATACTCACTGCTTCTTGTAGGAATGCTCCATAATGTCCTACGAGTGCTTTTTTGTTTATAGAGGTATGCACCTTATCCAAGCAGGAACCCCCAATGCTAGTCAAGGTAAGTCACAACATATCCTAAATTATCCTGTGCTCACCCTCTGGGAAATTGGCATGGAGCAGTCGCGCTTAACCTAAGAAGCAATGTGTAAAGTATTTGTGCAACACTTTGAACAGCAAAACAGTATAAAACACCACAAAAAGAATCCAAACCAGGTTAGTAAAATAGACTATAATTGTATAAATAAAACAAGACCAAAACAACAAGAATCCAGCAAGTAGATATGAATTTCTAAAGAATAAATATCAAAATAGCGCTTAGAGGGAATAAGCTCTAAGATGGGTTATCTGTCCACGCTAGGCGGGGGCAAAGTCAAAAGATGGAGCGCATGCCAGATACAGGAACCCACTTGGGCCCACTGAACCAAAGTTACTTGATTCGGATGCGCCTTCCATGATGAGGATGTGTGGTGCAGCCAAAGCAATGCATCATTGTCGATCCACGAAGAGGACAAGATATGTTGATTTTCTCCCCACAACTGCTGCAAAGCGTTGTATTGAAGTAAGAGCACTGGTTCATGTTCCGATGTGTGGCTTCTGCTCCCGCAGTCGGGAATGGATAGATTCTGAACGCAACATGAAAAGAAGAAGATGCACTGGTTCTGACTCAAGTAAATATGGAGACGCACCTGAATACGTGAATTGCAACAAGAATCCTGTGCACACTTTAAGCGAGGTGTATACATGTATCATGCTAAATCAAAAAGAACACAATAGGTAGTAAATGAAACAAAGTGGACACAATAGAAAGTCTTTTTGTTCTTCAAAGGATTGTATTTGACCTTCCTTTGTTGAAAGGTAACTTCAAAAGCAAATGACCAGCCGACACATGTTTCGTCAAGCGGGCAAGAAGCCTGTGACTCTTTAGGGCTGTAAGCACAAATGGGGCAAGGGTCCGTAAAGCCGGTGATATTTCCGACCCGGCGTCTGGGTTCTGGGTTGAAATAATCAGCTATAGTGAGCCAAAGTGGACTCAGAGATGGGAGGGTACATCCGTCTCAAACCAGCTAATGCTTGGGATATGGCAGCGAAGAGACGGGTCCTGTCTTCCTAAGGGGCTAGCAACCTATTGCAGTAGTCTGGGTGGTGTTTAACTGATCTTAGGAGGAAGGCTAGCCCTGGGTGCTGGAGTAAC
Organism: Lissotriton vulgaris; assembly: GCF_964263255.1. NCBI lineage: Eukaryota > Metazoa > Chordata > Amphibia > Caudata > Salamandridae > Lissotriton > Lissotriton vulgaris. The sequence goes on along the minus strand of NC_141687.1, from coordinate 687,204,441 downwards.
GCTATCCAGCATGGAAGATAATGAATCAAGGGGTTAAGTGGGCAAAATTGCTGCTGCACAGGAAGTTGAGTTGGACGAGTGAATCGACCGGATTCGCAGCCAAGCGTGCTCACAACAGGCTTCCTGCAATCCACGTATTCAGGCCCTGTTCCTTGGATATTTTCAACCTCGGAACAACATTCCCCCCGTTGGAGTGCTCACAGTTGCCCCACTTTGCCTGATTCTCACGCCTTTCACCCTTGTGGTCTGGATTACTGCAGCATCATCCATTCAGCACTATACATGATTTAGTAACCATCGTCCTGAAGATGACAGGTCTAAACGCCGTCGACTACGCAGTGCAATCCGTGGCATTTATGGGGTCAATCAATTCAGTCTAAATCATAATACTTGACTTATGTTGATCTGTCTTGTATCATAGACCTCATAACTATTTACTTTTACTGTTTTTTTGCAGGTTCATGCTGTTTCATCACCTTTGTGTCACTGCGCCGTTCACCAAAACTAGCACGTTCAGTGCACAATTGGTTGTACTGGTTACTCTAAGTAAAATTTTACTAGAGTGCTGATACAACTACTTACAAATAACACCTTATATTGTACTAAACCTGCTTGAGGTTGTGAGAAGTTAGCCTGGCATATGATGTCCACTAGTTCTAGTGGGCACCTTGCACCAGTCTAATCGACCCTTATTGATGGTGGTTGTAAAGTGAACCTTATAGAAAGCTATCCTAGTGGTAGCATGGACCAGCAGCGAGCGTATTAAGAAAGCTGTTTTGCCAATTATAATCCTTTGAGTACCAAATGAAAAGACACCACACAAGGTATATATATCAAATATATATGTATTTATTCTAAACACAACCCCTTTGCACTCTTTATGAGGTCAGAGGTAAAAATACAAAACAAGTCACTGAGTTAATATACGATAAGTTGCACAGTTTACGTTGTGCCCTAGGGGGGCTCACAAACCACATACTAAAATAGTGGTATGAGACACACAAGAAAATTTAAAAACAGGCCTGGGGCCTGTGGAATCACTGGGGCTACTCTAAACAACCAAAGGTTAGGAAGTAGGAGGCCCACGGGAGATACTTGCAGTGTCCTAACACAGCGGCGGGTTACCATTGACTTTCTATGGGAAACGTAGAAGTTACAAATATACAATTTAAGGACACTCCGGATGGACTACGATGGAACCCTTTTAAACTAGGACACTTCGAGAGTCTAGACCCACAGGAACACCTGAGTACTCGTGTTAACTTACCCAGGGAAGCTGGGTGCATAGGTGTCTTTTCGTGCCAGGTTTCGTCGCCGTTTTCAATGAAGAGCTGCAAAGAAGTGCTGCTGGAGACCCGAGGAAAAGTGTCCGGGTGGATCGAAGATCTGTAGAACCTGAAAGCAAAAGGAAAAGAGTCTGGGTCACGTGCCAGTGACCAGGGCGGTAATAGGAAGATGCCACCAGATGTCGGGTGATTTCACGTGAAGATGTGAAGTTTGTCTCTTCAGCCACGAGGACCAGGAGGCATTGACGACAACCAGGAGCTGGATTCGAGCTGTCCCATGAAGGATCTAGTTGACTGCGGTGTGGGTATCCGGATTGGACCCAACAAGCCTTGGCAAACGCAACCCATGCAGGATGTCAAGGTTTGCATCGGTGCAGACCAGCAAGGTCTGAGGAACTTCTCCTTTGTAGAAAAGTTGGAGCAAGCCTAGAGCAACCATAAAAGCAAGTTAGATGTAAAAGAAAGTCTTCAGGGGGCTCACTAGAAAACGGACTAGGAACCGGGACGATGTGTTGAGCTGAAATGCAAGAGCGGGCCCCACAGGACACTCATAGAGTGTGGAGGCTTGAGCTTCACACTGTATATATGAGCTTCAGTGCAAATGGTGCTCAGGTCTGGGGATTTTCGTACCCCAATGCACAACTGCGAAATACCTCGGGAGTAGATGCAGTTAGCAAAATGCAGGATGTCCAGGAGTTCTGGTCCCACGTCTCTCGTGTCCGCCACGGGTCTCAGCTTTGCTGGGATCAAAGGTCGGTTCAGAGATGTCTGGAAGTCTCTGTCCTGTGTCGCAGAATCTTCAGGATCCAGCGGGAGCCTCAAAAATGCAAACCAGCAAAGTTGCTGTTGGTGCCTGTTTGAACAGGGTGGTCACTCCTTGACCACAAGGGAGATGTCTTCTGTCTTTCAGTCGAAATGGAATGTCGAAGGTCCAGCATATGTGCTTCAAAGTTTTGTCCAGGGTAATCTAAAGTCCTTGGGACACAGCTCCTATACTTATACTGAGTTTAGGGGCTAGACTACCCTTAAGGTCCCTTAAGGTCCCTTCTATGGGTGGACCTGGGAAGGGGGTGGTTACACCCCTTTCCCTTTGTCCAGTTTTGTGCCAGAGCTGGGGCAGAGTGCCCCAGCAACCGGTTTGAACTGGGAAATGCATGGAACACCTTGTGTGCCCAAGGCAGTGTCTGGAAAGCATTCACTGAATGCAGCCCTCCCTGCCCCAATACACAAAAGCCTTTCTGGGGAGGTGCTGGCACCTCCCTGGACCGGAAAACTTTTGTCCAGCCCTCCCCTGACGGACATTCGTCCAGCAACAGGGGGTCAGACTTGTGTCTGTGGCAGCAGCATCCATTTTGTGATGCTGAGGCTCTGTTTAACTTTAACCGGGTAAACCAGTACTTACATGTCTTCTCCCTTTAGAAGGGTGGAATGCTACCCCCGCTGCCAGGACTGGCCCGGGAGAGGACAGTATTCCAAAGTGTTTGACACCTTACGCAACATATTTTGATAAAGCCAAACCAAAGTTAGCATTAACCGCGAGGATTATAATGCACTTAAGAGTATATGGTATGGCTACATCATAGAACAGCTGTAAGGAGATGGTTCTGAAAGCTGCAGAGGGGCTCAGCTCATGCTAGGGCACCCTCTCACATAAAACCAAGCACTCTGCCTCCAGGATTTTTAAGGACTGCCAAAGGAGTGACTTATAGGTGTATATATGTCTATATGTATATATAAATATAGATATACTATATCTAAGTAAGGGGTGATTACACCACCTTACACAGGCTGCGTGAACGGACCTGTGGTGTCAGTTTGGAAGGCAAACCAGGGGTGGCACAATACATGCTGCAGACCCTGGTAGGCTTAAGGTGCACCTATGCCCTGGGTACCTATGGTACACTAGACAGGGGCTCACAAGGGTGACCCAGTAACCCATCTGGTATGTACCTAAAGTACATGGTATTAATTTAGAGAGAGAACAGCTGGGCTGTGGGTCTGATTGGCAGGCCCACAGCCACACCAAAGTAAAAAGACCAGAGAATCACACCAAAAAGTAGGGGTAAGCATAGGAAGCAGACCCTACTCTTCTATACAATCCCCCCAAACGCAGGGACATTAAACTAACCTTGACCAGTTGAGTCTTCATGTTCCAAGTGGAAATATCTGGAGAGTCCATCTGCATTGGCATGGTTACTCCCAGGTCTGTGTTCCACTGTAAAGTCTATACCCTGTAGGGAAATGGACCACCTGAGCAATTTGGGATTTTCACCTTCATCTATTTTAGCCATAAGATGGGCTTATGGTCTATCTGAACCTTGAAGTGAGTACCAAACAAGTATGGCCTCAGCTTCTTCAGTGCCCAAACCACAGCAAAGGCCTCCCTCTCAATAGCTGACCAACATTTCTCTCTAGGGACCAGCCTTCTGCTAACAAAAGCTACTGGCTGGTTTTGACCATCTTTATTCAGTTGTGAAAGCACAGCCCCTACCCCCAACTCAGAAGCATATGTTTGAACAATGAATTCTTTGGAGTAGTCTGGAATTTGCAGAATTGGTCTAGTGGACATGGCCTCCTTCAGGTCATCAAATGCATTTTGACAGCTGACTGTCCACTGAACTTTCTTAGGCATTTTCTTGGATGTTAAGTCATTAAGGGGTGTCACTATGGAACCATACCCCTTGACAAATTTCCTGTACTACCCAGTCAGGCCCAAGAAAGCTCTGACCTGAGTCTAGGTGGTTGTAGCAGTCCATTCCATTATGGTCTGGATCTTGCTCTGCAGTGGTTGAACCTGGCCTCCACCTACAACGTGGCCCAGGTATACAACCTGATTCTGCCCTATCTGGCACTTGGTAGCCTTGATAGTTAGGCCTGCCTTTGGAGGGTCGCCAAAACATTTTTCAGGATGATCAGGTGATCTTCCCAGGTGGAGCTAAAGACATCAATATCATCTAGATAAGCTGCACAATAGTCATCCAGGTCTAAGAGGACTTGGTTCACCAACCTTTGAAATGTGGCAGGTGCATTTTTCAGACCAAAGGGCATTACCACAAACTGATCATGTCCACCAGGGGTTGCAAATGCTGTCTTTGGCTTTGCATCATCAGCTAGTCTGATCTGCCAGTAGCCAGCTGTTAGGTCAAATGTGCTCAAAAACTTGGCAGATGTCAATCTGTCACTGAGCTCATCTGCCCTGGGTATTGGATGGGCATCTGTCCTAGTGAAAGCATTGAGACCTCTGTAATCCACGCAAAACCTCTTCTCTCTATTACCATCTTGCATGTGACGTTTAGGCACCAGTACTACTGGACTGGCCCAAGGGCTCTCTGAGGGCTCAATGATTCCCAATTCCAACATCTTTTGGACCTCTGTCCTGATACAGTCCCTGACATAATCAGGTTGCCTGTAAATCTTACCTTTAACAGGCAGACTGTCCCCAATGTCCACTTCATGAGTGCACCAGGTAGTCTGACTTGGAGTCAGTCAAAACATATGTCTGTAGGGCTGCAGAACCTGTCTGCAGTCCTTCGGCTGTTGGTCAGTGAGGCTGCCTGCCAAGGCTACACCATCAACTAAACCAGCATCAGGGTTCTGAGAGAACAGGTCTGGGAGAGGGTCACTCTCTTCCTCCTGTCCTTCATCAGTAACCATGAGCAAGTCCATGTCTGCCCTGTCAATATATGGTTTCAGTCTGTTGATATGAAGCACCCTGTGGGGGCTGCTGGGAGTTCCAAGGTCAACCAAGTAGGTGACTTCTCCCTTTTGCTCAACAATAGTGTAGGGTCCACTCCACTTGTCTTGGAGAGCTGCTGGGGCCACAGGCTTCAACGCCCACACTTTTTGTCCTGGCTGGTAAGCAGTCAGCACAGTCTTTTGCTCATGGCAGGCCTTTTGCAATTCCTGACTAGCCTAAAGGTTTTTGGATGCTGTTTTCATGTACTCAGCCATCAGGGAGCGGAGACCAAGTACATAGTCCACAATGTCTTGCTTGGGAGGTTTGAGAGGTAACTCCCATCCCTCCTTCACCAGACAAATGGATCCCCTTACAGGATGTCCAAACAAAAGTTCAAAAGGGCTGTAGCCAACCCCTTCTGTGGGACAGTGCAGCAGGATGTCCCATCTCCGCCTGAGCTTTTCAGGGAGACCCTTAATCATGCCCTTTAAGGTCTTGTTGAATCTCTCAACTAGACCATTGCATTGTGGGTGATAGGGTGTGGTGAACTTGTAGTTCACTCCACACTCCTTCCACATTGCAGTCAAGTATCCAGACATGAAGTTTGCACCTCTGTCTGAGACAACCTCCTTAGGGAAACCCACTCTTGAGAAAACTCCCAGGAGGGCTCTTGCCACAACAGGTGCTGTTGTGGTCCTAAGGGGAATAGCTTCTGGGTATCTGGTGGCATGATCCGCTACTACCATATAAATCTGTGCCCAGCGGCTGTTTAGGGATCCATTGGTCCAACAATGTCAATCCCTACATTTTCAAAGGGAACTCCCACCACAGGTAGTGGTATAAGAGGGGCCTTTGTGGTGCAACCTGATTTGCCACTGGCTTGGCAGGTGACATAGGAGCGACAAAACTCCTTGGTATCTTCTGACATGTGAGGCCAGTGAAAGTGAGGGACAAGCCTGTCCCAAGTCTTGTTCTGGCCAAGATGTCCTGCAAGGGGAATATCATGGGCTAGTGTTAAATGGAAGTCCCTGAATGCCAAAGGCATGAGCAACCTCCTGGAAGCTCCAGGCTTGGGGTCTCTAGCCTCTGAATACAGGAGCCCTTCATCCCAATAAGTCTTATGGGCCCCAATAGCATTCCCCGCAGCCTCAGCAGCAGCTTGCTGTCCGAGGGGCTCAAGAGAAGGGCAGTCCAACTGTGCCTGCCTCAGATCTGCCCTGGAAGGTCCCCCTGTCCCAAGAAACTCAACCTGATCAGGCTCAAACTCTTCTAGGACAGTTCCTTCCTGGGTCTCACAATCAGCTTCCTCAGAAGGCGGATCCTCTTCCTGAGGCAGGGGGGAAGGCACTGCCTTAACCCTACTGCTTGTCCTCCTGGTAGGCAACTGGTCTATTATTCCAGAATCCAGTGCCTGCTCAGTGTTGCAATTTCTAACCTGTGACCTAGTCACAGCAAGGACATGTGCTGAGATTCCTAACATTTCTGCATGGGTCCTATACTCCACTTCAGACCAGGCTGAAGTCTCCAGGCCATTGCCAAGCAAACATTCTACAGGGAGGTCTGAGCTAAGTGATAGAGAAAGGACTAGAAGACCTCTTAGGACAAAAATCCTGGGTACAATACAATCTGACCAAAGAGGAGAAAAATGCCCTAAGTAGATTGCAGGAATGTAAGGAGATCACAATAAAACCTGGTGACAAAGGTGGCAGCATTGTTATCATGGACACCAACAAGTATGAGGCCAAGATGTTAGAAATGTTGAATAACCCTTTACATTATGCAACATCCAACAAGCAAGAATGGTCCAACTTAAAAAGGACAATATCCAATAGACTAAATTATGCTCTAGAAGATGGAGTGATAAATCAGGAAGAGTTTAATTTCCTGAAAAACGAGACCCCAGTAATACCTGCAATCTACGGACTCCCGAAGGTCCACAAAAACCTTAACGACCCCCCGATGAGACAATCGTGTCCAGTCTAAATTCACTCACAGAGCCCTTGAGTCAGTATGTGGACAAATTCATCCAACCCTTAGTGACTCAACAAAAAGCCTACATCAAAGATACGACAGACATAATCAGCAAAATTGAAAATAGACCATACAATACGGACAGGGAATGGTTAGTGACTCTAGACATAGAGTCACTATACACTAATATTCCGCAGCTAGATACAAAAACCATGATGGAAAATATCCTAAAAGGTCAAATAGAAGACCTGTCAGAACAGGCACAGTTCATAGTTGACTGCATAGACATCATCTTAACAAAGAACATCTTTTTATTTAAAGAAGACCTTTTCAAACAAATAAAGGGCACAAGCATGGGCGCAACCTGCGCACCGAGCTTGGCCTGTCTGTATGTTTCAACCTTTGAGGAGAAACATGTATTCAATGAGATGTCCCCATTTTATGAAAATATTAAACTCTGGTATCGTTTCATTGATGACGTGTTTTTTATTTGGTCAGGCAATGAAGAAGAATTAAAAGTATTTATTGAATGGATTAATCTTGGAGATAAAAACCTTAAATTCACTTCGACGTACAGCAATCAAAGCTGTAATTTCTTAGATATAAAAATAAAACATGTAGATGGACTCTTAAAAGTAGAACTTTTCAGCAAACCCACAGACCGTAATACAATGTTACATTACGACAGTTACCACCCATCCACCCAGAAAAACAATATACCCTTTGGTCAGTTTTTAAGAATAAAAAGAAACTGCACTGACAAAAAGTTATTTGAGAAGCACGCCCTAACGCTGACTACCAAGTTTATAGAGAGAGGCTATCCTAAAAAAATGATAAAGAGAGCATACAAAAGAGCAAAATAATTTAACAGAGATAGCATATTCGAGCCCAAAATAGAGGCCACACCAAAGGAATCCCAATTAGTGTGTGTTACAAATTTTTCTAGCATAAGTAACAAAATAAAAAATTTAATTAACAGAAATTGGAACTTACTCCAAAACCAGAATAATACAGTCATGCCCAAACCAATCTATGCATTTCGCAGGAATAAAACAATCAGAAACTGCCTGGTTCATACATATCCAGATGACCAGAGAAGAAATAAGGTAAGAACAATAGATGGAAAGACCCCAGCAGGGAACTTCCCCTGCGGCTCATGCAAGAACTGCAGTCAGATCCTAAAGGGATCCAAAGTGACATACAATGGTGTCACTCACCAACAAAATGAGCTAGTCAATTGCAGGACTCAAAATGTAATATATATGATCCAGTGCCCCTGCCAAAAAGCATATATTGGCGAGACTTCCAGAGAAGTACGATTACGGCTAAATGAACACAAATCAGCCATCAGATCCAAACGGGCAAATGCCCCGTTGGCTGAACACTGGGATACCCAAAAGCATAATGTGGAGGATCTCAGATGGTGCATACTTGAACTGGTTAGACTAACTAACAGAGGAGGTGATTTGGACAGGAAAAGAAGAAAGAGAGAGCAATACTACATGTCCAAATTCAACACCTTTAAAAATGGATTAAATAGTAAGGAAGAATGGGATAGGATTCTGTAGTACTTTTAGGAGAAGACAAAAATCTGCGCCCGGGGGAATAAAATGTAAATCAGTAATTAACTAAACCTAACATCATAACATAGGAACCTCAACTATAGGGTGATAAAGTTGGAATCAATCACCAGACCATGAGACCGAACAATAGATTCCCTCTGGTGAATTAACACACAGCCAATAACTAGCGCTTATCATAAAAACTGATGATAGGCCCAACTCCATATACCACTCAAAGATGGCCGCCCTGTGACATCACACTAAGGGGCTGTTGAACGCGCCAAGAGGTAAACACCGCCCCCTTTAAGTACCCCCAATAAATCACAAATAGGGGGACAGATTAGTAAAGGGTTAACATAATGAAAGACAGACTCAAAAGAATTTTGAGCACTAATGAGGTAAAGCGGAACTATCAAAACATCTTTAAAGATGGCCGCCCCGCTTTTCCCACAAGGTCATTACCCCTTGCACATATCCACGTGACTAATAAATAGAGGAATTAACATATGCGAACCTAATAAACATCGCGACATCAAGTTTACTAATTAAATAATCAAAATACAAAAATATCTAATTTAATGCAGGATGTTACGAGAATAAGGGGATACTAATAAATAGCAAGCATAACGAAAGCCAAACTTAAAATAAATTTAATCTACCGATAAGAGAGTAAGCGGTACAGTAAAAACACCTTTAAAGATGGCCGCCACGTTTTTGTCCCTTCGCGCCAATCCACGCGATCACCAACAGCGGGATAAAACACGCGAACCAAATAAATAGTAAGTTACCTAATAACAGGTTAACTAACCAAAAATAGAAAAATAAACATCTCGAACTTAATCGCAGGACATAAGGAGAGTAAATTAACATTCTAGGGTAGAATAAGGATAGATCACTATTAGGTAAACACATGCCAAGATGGCCGCCCAACAAAACAGCATTTTAAATGAATGTAACAAGAGACAGGTGAAATAACTCTAGCCCAATTAAGTTCCCTGCGCGACCTATATAAACGCAGACAGAGCGCAGTGGAAATCAGAGACCACTCGCAAGACGGCAGAGGAGAACACCCGGAAAACCTGACGAGATTTACCGAAATGTAAGTACTAAGCCCGAACCCCTAAATAATTAAAGCTTTAATAAGGATTTATTCCCTAACGGAAAGTATTTAAAATAGTCACTTCCGTTTTTCACTCTATTTACTCTAGAGTAAAGTGACATTCTCAACCTGAGTGCACCAGATATTTTCCACTCTAAAGAAAAAAAAGAGCGGGCACCACAAAGGCAGAGTGGGAGGTAAGACCAACATCCTGTAAGACATTTGGTTAAAAACAGTAAGAATTGTTTAACTGGAACGGAATTTAACTAGTGATGTCCCGAAACCCTCCCATTTACTTTATAGTAAAAGGACACTTCCACCCTGAATGCGCCAGGAAATCCCGATTCCTAGAAACCAATAGCGGGCACCATAAAGACAAGTTGGGAGGTAAGAATTACAATCTGAAGTATAGGTCACCCACAAAACAGTACTATACTGAGGCAAAAACCTAAAAACACCCCCTTCGGGTTTTTTGTCATCCAGCCTCAGGTTAATAGGAAATGTGAACGAAATACCGGGTTGTGGAAAGGTATACCGTCCTCTGCATAAGATTCAACTGCCAGAGACTTCAGGTACCATTATGACTTTCTTAAAAATAATAGAAAAATAAAACGATGACATGCCCCCAAAAAAAGGAGTGATCATCACCTAATCCAATGATTTGTCTAATAGGCAGACAACTAATTTATCCTCACGGAGCAGCGGATCAACATTGACCCTCTCCAACTAAGAAACAGTTTTTGACTAAAGAAAGGTAAACAATAAAGCTAACAAACCCATGATGAATTCGCATATAAAAAGATTTACCAAAGGGCGAATTAATGATTTAGCTTATTATCTCTCTAATGAAATTTACAGAAATTGAAAAAATCCTGATATGGTTATACATCGCCAATTTTACAAAAAAAGCGATTGACCTACAAACATCTAAGGTATGTAGAATGCTGATATACCTGTCGCTAAGAAATAAAAGACATTAGATGTAAGGAAAAGACTATGGGAGGGTCTCCAAGTTAGTGGGACCCATATATGATTGCCTAGATACTGTCTGGCATTAAAGGACGCAAAAAAAAGGGTGAGAACAAACAGAAGTTGTGGGATTCACGAATACAGAAGGGAATGGTTATGTGAAAAATAATGTAGAAGAGCTAGTCTTGTTACACTATGTGAAGATTGTGGAACAAATGCAGTGTCTTTGATTTAAGGAATAGAGTTACTGTGACATTAGGATACGATGTGTAGTCAGAAAATGATGAATACTGTTCAGCCGCAAAGATAATATATAAAATGCTAATATAGTATCTTTATTCTTCTTTTAAATTCCAGTGATTTTAAATAACACACTGTCCTGAAGAAGGTGACGACATAATATCACCGAAACGCCGCGTCGACAATTTTCTGTTTGTGTGATAAATTTGTTGTGCAGCAAAGTGCACCTTGTTTTTAACTTTTTTGTGATTATTGCCACATCATGTGTTTTTAACAAAAATATTTTTTATGAATAAATGTATGTTCCGAAAGTCGGCTTGAACAGAAATTAATTTATAATAAATTTTCTTTTTTATACATGTCACAGTTGAAGAGTTTATATTTTTTCACAATGCTAACTCTGTCATAATGATGTTAAGGAAGGGGTACGAAATAGAGTGTAAATTCAGTGATCCTAGCACAACTTTGTGATACTTGTTTTGGCTCACCCTAAGCGCCCTCTGTAAATCTCTTAGAGACGCAAGTCTCTCGTTCTGATTTGATGAAAAGGGAACTTGTATTGTTTTGCGACTCTTAACCCTCTCCCTTTTCACTAAGGGTTTCTCCTTCCAAATTTGAAGCTGAGCTAACCACAACCTTCTTGAGGCAGTTACCCCTCCCCAAGAGAAATTAACAATTGCCATACTGTGAGTGGTAGTGACATTGCTAGCATTAGTCACTAGGTAATTTTCACCTAGTATGATCTGTCCAGGGTCCACAAAGCTGGGCGTCACCATTGTGACACTAGCACATGTCCCTGTAGGCTGAGCCACTTTATCATTAATTAAAGGAGTTTGTCTGTACTTGCCCAAGTTATTGGGACACACAGTAGAGGACAGGATTATGTCCCCATCACAGATCAAAACAGCTTGAGTTGGTATTCTGCCTAGATCAGAATCCATCTCAGTTCCCAGGGTTAACCCTACTGTTAAAATCTAGTTTGCAGCGTCAACATTATCGGCGCCATTTTGTCCCTTTTTTCGGCCCATTCGTGCGCGTAGGCGGCAGCCATATTGAACACCATGACCTCTCTGCCCTCCGCCGATAGCCAGCGCGTCTCTCTCTCTCTCTCTCTCCTGATCTCGCAGGCATCCCCGCGCGCTGACAGCCCCCGCTCTCATATGCTTGGGCCATAAAACCCCTCTTCAGTGCAACCCTGCCTTGGAACCCCATCCTGTTCCCTTATCCACACTTCCATTCCTTTCATGATCCCGTGTCCTTTGATAAAACACCCCTTTTCCTCTGTGCCCGATCGTCCTGCTCGTTCCCAGGCCACCACCTGGCCCTGCGGATGCTGTTTATTGCCCCCATACAGTAGGAAGCTTCCCCATCAAAGGGCCCACGAGCTGATCAAAGCCCCCCCACCCCATGAGATCCGATCGACCACATGCATTCCGGGAATCGGCGGAATGCCCAGCTGCGCGACAATCGTCACCTGTTGTGACCTGGGTGGGGACTTCTACTGTAAATGTGTGTGGGAATGGGTTTGAAGCGGGGGTTCCGAGGAGGCCTTTCCATACTTCAAAGTGTTTGCAAAAATGTGCCGCACGCAATAAACTGTAATAAAGACCATAAACCAGTGTATAAGAAGCGAGGCCTCAGGGATGCTGGTAGAGCACCTCGAGAAGATACCCTGTTGTCTGATTTGACGTGTTCTGCTCCGTCGGAATAAAACTTCTGTTTCCTGCCTTCCAGTCTCCAGCGCCTGCCTCTTTGTTTGATAAACTTGAGTGGTATGAGAGGCGGTTAGCGCCGGGCAACTCTGAAACAGGTTTTTGGTCAACTTCGGCCCTACCTTTTTCTACACTATTACACCCTTCTGTTGAGAACCACCACTTGGAGCTGAACTAGGGGGAACAGTTGCCTTAGGGGCAATGGTGGCTGGAGCTGCCTCCTTCTTGGTGCAATCACTGGTCCAGTGAGTATTTACTTTACAAACTTTGCACCATGGTTTCTTTGGGCCTTCTTTCTTTTTAGAGTGTTGGGAACCCCCACCATTAGAAGCATTTTGGGCATCTTGTGAAGACTTCTGGTCTTTTGTTTTCTCCCCGCCCTTTTGGTCTTGCTTCTTCTGATCACCACCTTGGTTCTGTACCTTCTGCTTAACCCTTGTTCTGACTCATTTGACTGCCTTCTTACCCAATTCTTGGGGAGAGGTCAGATCAGAGTCAACCAAGTGTTGATGCAATAGCTGGTTTTGACAGTTATTAAAAATCTGTTCTCTCATAATAAGGTTATACAATCCTGTATAGTCACTTACTTTACTGCCCAGTAACCAACCTTCCAGAGCCTTAGCAGCACAATCTACAAAATCAGTCCAGTTCTGAGTCTGTGTCTTTTGGGTGTCTCTGAACAGCAACCTGTACTGCTCAGTGGTTAGGCCAAACCCATCTATCAGAGCACTCTTCAGGATATTATAGTTGTCAGCATCCTTTTCTCTAACAGTGAGGAGCTTGTCTCTACCCTTGTCTGCAAAGGAGAGCCACAAGATTGCTGCCCACTGACTTTGGGGTACCTGCTTTACTCCGCAAACCCTCTCCAAAGCTTTATCCACTTGTGGATGTCATCCCCAATCTGATAGGGAGGGACAATCTTGTTCAGGTTTCTATGGTCATGAGACCTTTCCCTACCACTAGGGTTGTTGCTGCCACCAGAGGGCTCTAGCCCACTCAATTTCCTCTCTCTTTCAAGAGCCAGGGTCTCTTTGGCAAGGGCAATTTCTTGCCTCTTGATCCTCAGCTTGACTTCTCTCATCCTAGCATTATGCTCTCTTCTCTGAGGGGAAGTCATTCTCCTTTGAGCAGAGGCATTGGACCCTATTGATGAGTCAGAATGGTCAGACCCGCTGGAAAGTGATCTGCATCTCCTGTTCCCACCATTAGGCCTAGCTGGGAGGTTAGAGGGAGGCCTTCCTATTCAATTCAATTCAATTAATATATATAGCGCACTACATACCCAGAGGGTCTCAAGGCGCTTGAAGAAGGGTGGGGAATTACTTGTTGAATATCCAGGTTTTAAGTTGCTTTCTGAAGGCTAGGTGGTTCTGAGTGAGGCGAAGGTGAATGGGAAGTGAGTTCCAGGTTTTAGCCGGCAGGTAGGAGAAGGATCTTCCTCCCATGGTGGTTTTGTTGATGCGAGGTACAGCAGCAAGGGCTTGGTTGGAAGAGTGTAGCTGGCGGGAGGGGGTGTAGAAGGAAAGTCGTGTGTTGAGGCATTCGGGTCCAAGTTCGTAAAGTGCTTTGTGTGCGTGGGTTAGGAGGTGGAATGTTATCCCCTTAATGACGGGGAGCCAGTGGAGGTTTTTCAGGTGACCAGAAATGTGGTCTTTACGCGTGATGTTTAGTATGAGTCTGGCTGATGCGTTCTGGATGCGTTGGAGTTTTTTCTGAAGTTTTGCGGTGGTACCGGCGTATAGGGTGTTTCCGTAGTCCAGGCGGCTTGTAACCAGTGCGTGGGTGACCGTTTTTCTAGTTTCGGTGGGGATCCAGCTAAATGTTTTTTTGAGCATGCGAAGAATGTTGAAGCAAGATGATGAAACGGCGTTGACTTGTCTGGTCATCGAGAGTTAGGAGTCCAGGATGACGCCCAGGTTCCGTGCGTGGTCCGTCGTGGTGGGTGCTTTTCCAATGGCCTCTGGCCACCAAGAGTCGTCCCAGGCGGAGGGGGAGGTACCTAAGATAAGGACTTCTGTTTTGTCTGAATTCAGTTTCAGACGGCTGTGCTTCATCCACTCGGCTACTTCTTTCATTCCTTCATGTAGGTTGGTTTTGGCGGTGTTAGGGTCTTTGGTGAGTGAGAGGATCAGTTGAGTGTCATCAGCGTAGGAGATGATGTTGAGGTTGTGTTGGCGTGCGATGGCCGCGAGGGGTCTCATGTATACGTTGAAGAGGGTGGGGCTGAGTGAAGATCCTTGTGGCACGCCACAAATGACTTCAGTGGCCTCTGACTTGAATGGTGGGAGGCAGACTCTCTGAGTTCTTCCGGCAAGGAACGAGGTGATCCATTCCAGTGCTTTTCCTTGGATTCCGATGTTTCTGAGGCGTTGTAACAGGGTGCTATGACAGACTGTGTCGAAGGCTGCGGAGAGGTCGAGGAGGATGAGGGCGACTGTGTCTCCATTGTCCAGTAGAGTTCGAATGTCGTCTGTTGCTGCGATGAGTGCGGTCTCAGTGCTGATTTTGGCTCGGAAGCCGGACTGTGAGGAGTCAAGGGATTTGTTGGTTTCGAGGAAGGCGGAGAGCTGGTTGTTGACAGCTTTCTCGATGACTTTGGCCGGGAATGGAAGGAGCGAGATGGGGCAGTAGTTTTTGAGTTCGGTGGGGTCAGCTGTGGGTTTTTTCAGAAGGGCGCTGAGTTCGGCGTGTTTCCAGCTTTCCGGGAAGGTGGCGGAGTTGAGGGAGCAGTTGATGACGTCTCGGAGGTGTGGACTATGATGGAATCTGCTTTGTTGAAGATGTGGTGAGGGCATGGGTCTGTGGGGGATCCTGAGTGGATGGAGTTCATCAGGCGGATGGTGTCCTCAGTGGAGACTGGGTTCCAGTAATTAAGGATGGTCAAGGGGGGTGAAGGTACGGCAAAAGGATGGGTGGGTTGGTCTCCGGGTTGGTTGTCGAAGCTGTTGTGGATGTCTGCGATTTTGTCGTGGAAGAACGAAGCTAGGGAGTCACAAAGGGTTTGAGAGGGAGTGATGTCGTTGGAGTTGGCAGTGGGGTTGGTAAACTCTTTGACGATGTTGAATAATTCCTTGCTGTTGTGGGCGTTGTTGTCTAGTCGGTCTTTGAATGCGGCTTTCTTGGCAGTCCGGATCAGTTGGTGGTGTATGGGGGTGGCATTTTTGAAGGCGTCCCTGGTGCTGGTGTTTGGGTCTTTTTTCCAGGCCTTCTCAAGGGAGCGACAGAGTTTCTTGGATTTCTTAAGATCATCGTTGAACCAGGGGGCGTTTTTGCTGCCTAGTTTGATTTGACGTTTTTTTCAAAGGTGCTAGGTTGTCGGCTCTGTTGGTTAGCCATTTTGTGAGGTTAATGGCTGCTTGGTTAGGGTTCGAAGAGTGGGCAGGGGGGTTTTAAAGAAGCGATGAGGAGATCTGGTCAATGGTGATTTTGTTCCAGTTTCTTTGCAGAGTAGGTTGAGGATGGTTGTGGGTTGTGGTCTTTTTGTAGATAAAGTGAACGCAGCTGTGGTCCGTCCAATGGAGAACTGTGGTGTGACTGAAGGAGATATGTTTGCTGGAGGTGAAGATAGGGTCGAGTGTGTGACCTGCGTAGTGAGTGGGGGTATTAACAAGTTGTTTGAGTCCGAGGTTGGCGAGATTGTCTAGAAGGGTGGTGGTGTTGCTGTTGTTCCTTTTTTCCAGGTGAAAATTGAGGTCTCTCAGTAGAATGTAGTCCTCGGAGGGGAGGGCGTGTGGGGTGATAAAGTCAGTGATGTCTTCACTGAATTGTGCACGGGGTCCTGGTGGTCTGTAGAGGAGGGTGCCTCTGAGTGTGGTCTTGGGGTCGGTGTGGATCTGGAAGTGAAGGTGTTCGGCGCTAGCGAGGTTGACGTCTGAGCTGGTTGAGATGCGGATGGAATTCTTATGGACGATATCGATGCCTCCTCCTGTTTGGTAGGTGCGGTCTTTTCGGATGATCTTGTAGCCTTCCGGGATGGCAATGGTGATGTCTGGGGCTGAGGAGGCGTTCATCCATGTTTCTGTTAGGAAGGCGACGTCCGGAGAGATGGTGTCTAGTAGATTCCAAAGGTCGATGGCGTGTCTGTGGACCGAGCGGGTGTTGAGCAGGATGCATTTTAGGTGTTTGGTGTCAGATCTCTGTTTGGTGTTAGTGGATGAGGAGTTGGTCTTGGTGCCTTCATACTTGCAGGAGTTGCATGTGAAGGGTCCATGGGTGTGTCCAGGAGCGGCTTGGGCGCAGTTAGGGAGTCGACCGGGGTTGAGGGCTAAGAGGGTGGAGGCGTCGTATGTAATGCGGGTGGGGTGGGTGGTACGGGGGCCAGGGGGTCTGGCGCTGGGCCCGGGTTTGGCGCGGACGGGCGTAGACGGGCTTACCTTTGGCGCACCTTCGGCGCGCATGGGGTGCGACCGCTGCGCGTGAACGCTGCGAGTAGGAGCACCTGTCATAAATGGAAAGTGGAGGGGGCGGAGCGTGGGAGGGTCAGCTGGGAGGCGGGCGCTAAGAGGAGACACGGGCTCACGCAGGTAAACACAAGCCTAAAATGGCAGCTCGGTTCTTGAAACGAAAGTGAGTCACAGCCAGAGTGGTGCACAATTTTAAACACTCTCCACACAATTTTCTCTACCCCCCAAACAATGCCAATAGTGCGAAGCTATTACAGACAGAAATAATGCAGGCAAATGAATCCAGGCGCCGAGTGTGCTATTGATTAAATTATTTAAAAAGTCTGCAGAACGATACCGGGCGCTGGGTGCGCTCTTTCCGGGCAGGCAGGCAGCAGCGCGATGTTCTTTTCTGTGCTAATCAGCGTCTGAAGGGAGGCAGAGGGCGAGGGGAGCGACCGCTAAGGAAAGCGTCCACACGGTCACAAATGGTAGTGGGACGGGGCGCCGTAGCTGTACTCGTGGGTGGGAGGGTCAGCTGGGAGGCGGGCGCTGGGAGGAGACACGGGCTCACGCAGGTAAACACAAGCCTAAAATGGCAGCCCGGTTCTTGAAACGAAAGAGAGTCACAGCCGGAGTGGTGCAGAATTTTAAACACTCTCCACACAATTTTCTCTTCCCCCCAAACAATGCCAATAGTGCGCAGCTATTACAGACAGAAATAATGCAGGCAAATGAATCCAGGCGCCGAGTCTTCAGAGATCAGTGGGGCATCCCCATTAGGATTCTCTTCTGATGAGGGATGGCCACCCTCTCTACTACCTTGGCTACCTGGGTCTGATGCATTCTCTACATCATGTGCCACTGAGATATAAGTTAAAGGTTGGACTCTGTCCTTGTCTTAACTTTCTGACCACACACAAGCTTCTCAACTCTGGAAAAGAGAATGTGTCCTACTTAGAAGGCAACCTTGGGTTGTCTTCTGGCAGAGGGCCACTAGGCCGTTCTTCCAAGGACATGGCTAGTGTGGTGTGTGCACCTACCTACACTACTTGTTTCCTACTAGAACCTCTCTAGGAGTTGTAGTCAGGGTATGCTAAGCCCTTACCACCTACAACTGCTAAGTTCAGAAGAACTTATGTATATACGACTTGATTCATATGTACCTACAGGTACCTTGATATGATCTTTCCAATGATATTCTCAAGATTATTTGTTAAAACAATGCAAGTTCTTATCCCATCCGCTGCACACCAATGTGAGAAGTTAGCCTGGCATATGATGTCCACTTGTTCGAGTGGGCACCTTGCACCAGTCTAATCGACCCTTATTGATGGTGGTTGTAAAGTCAACCTTATAGAAAGCTATCCTAGTGGTAGCATGGACCAGCAATCATCAGGCTAAGACTTCAGAGAGCGTATTAAGCAAGTTGTTTACCAAGTATAATCCCTTGAGTACCAAATTAAAGGACACCACACAAGGTATATATCAAATATATATGTATTTATTCTAAACACAACCCCTCTGCACTCTTTATGAGGTCAGAGGTAAAAATACAATACAAGTCACTGAGTTAATATACGATAAGTTGCACAGTATACGTTATGCCCTGGGGGCCTCACATACCATATACTAAAATAGTAGTATAAAAAACACGAGAGAATTAGAAAGCAGGCCTGGGGCCTGTGAATCGATGGGGCTACTCTAAACAACCAAAGGTTAGGAAGTAAGAGGCCCACGGGAGACGTGTGCAGTGTCTGAACACAGCCGTGGGTTACCATCGACTTTCTATGGGAAACGTAGAAGTTACAAATATACAATTTAAGGACGCTTCCGGATGGACTATGATAGAACCCTTTTAAACTAGGACACTTCGAGAGTCAAGACACAAGGGAGCACCGGAGTACTCGTGTTACCTCACCCAGGGAAGCCGGGTGCATAGGTGTCTTTTCGTGTCGGGTTTCGTCTTCGTTTTCAATGGATAGCTGCAAAGAAGTGCTGCTGGCCACCAGAGGAAAAGTGTCCGGGTGGATCCAAGGGTGGATCGAAGATCTGTAGAACCTAAAAGCAGAAGGGACAGAGTCTGGGTCACTTGCCAGTGACCAGGGCGGCGATAGGAAGATGCCACCAGATGTCAGGTGATTTCAGGTGAAGATGTGAAGTTTGTCTCTTCAGTCACGAGGGCCAGGAGGCATCAATGACAACTAGGAGCTGGATTCAAACTATCCTACAAAGGATCTAGTTGACTACGGTGTCGGTATCCAGACTGGACTCAACAAGCCTTGGCAAACACAACCCATACAGGATGTCAAGATTGGCTTCTGTGCAGACCAGCAAGGTCTGAGGAACGTCTCCTTTGTAGGGAAGTTTGAGCAAGCCTGGAGCAACCAGGAAAGCAAGTTAGATGTAAAAGAAAGTCTTCAGGGGGCTCACTAGCCAACGGACTAGGAACCAGGAAGACGCATCAAGCTGAAATGCAAGAGGGTGCCACACGGGACACTCGTGGAGTGTAGAGGCCTGAGCTTCGGTGCAAATGGTGCGTGGGTCTGGGGATTCTCGTTCCCTAATGCACAACTGCGCGACACCTCGGGAGTCGATGCAGTTAGCAAATTGCAGGATGTACAGGAGTTCCAGTCCCATGTCTTTCGTGTCCGCCACGGGTCTCAGCTTTGCTGGGATTGAAGGTCGGGTCAGAAATGGTTGGGAGTCTATGTTCTGTGTCAAAGATTCTTCGGGATCCAGCGATAGCCTCGAAAATGCAGACCGGTAAAGTTGCTGTTGGTGCCTGTTTGAACAGGATGGTCACTCCTTGACCACAAGGGAGATGTCTTCCATCTTCCAGTCGAAATGGAATGTCGAAGGTCCAAGATTTGTATTTCAAAGTTTTGTCCAGGGTAATCTAAAGTCCTGGGGACACAGCTTCTATACTTATATTGAGTTTAGGGGGTGGACCACCCTTAAGGTCCCTCCCATGGGTGGACCTGGGAAGGGGGTGGTTACACCCCTTTCCCTTTGTCCAGTTTCACGCCAGAGCTGGGGCAGAGTGCCCCAGCAACCGGTTTGAACTGGGAAATGCATGGAGCACCTTGTGTGCCCCAGGCAGTGTCTGGAAAGCGTTCCTTGAAAGCAGCCCTCCCTGCCCCAATACACAGCATCCTGTTTGGAGAGGTGCAGCAGCATCTATTTTGTGATGCTGAGGCTCTGTTTAAGGTAAACCAGTACTTACATGTCTTCTCCCTCTAGAAGGGTGGAATGCTACCCCCGCCGACAGGACTGGTGGTCGGGGTAGTATTTAAAAGTGTTTGACACCTTACACAACATGTTTTGATAAAGCCAAACCAAAGTTAGCATTAACCGCGAGGATTATACTGCACTTAAGAGTATATGGCATGGCTATATCATAGAACAGCTGTAAGGAGATGGTTCTGAAAGCTGGAGAGGGGCTCAGCTCATGCTAGGGCACCCTCTCACATAAAACCAAGCACTCTGCCTCCAGGATTGTTAAGGTCTGCCATAGGAGTGACTTATAGGTGTATATGTGTCTATATGTGTATATAGATATAGGCATACTATATCTAATTAAGGGGTGATCACACCACCTTACCCAGGCTGTGTGAACAGACCTGTGGTTTCAGTTTGGAAGGCAAACCAGGGGTGGCACAATACATGCTGCAGCCCCTGGTAGGCCTAATGTGCACCTATGCCCTGGGTACCTATGGTACACTATACAGGGGCTCACAAGGGTGACCCAGTAACCAATCTGGTATGTACCTAAAGTACATGGTATCAATTTAGAGAGAGAACAGCTGTGCTGTGGGTCTGAATGGCAGGTCCACAGCCACACTAAAGTCGAAAAACCAGAGAATCACAGCAAAAAGTGGGGATAACCATAGGAAGCTGACCGTACTCTCCTACAGTGGTCTCCCTTTCTTTTCTTCACCTCCCTCAAGTGATTCATACACTCTTTGTAATTGCCCTTGCTAATGACTACAGGTTGAGACACTGTCGATTTTGTTATAAACTCCACCTGGTCTCAACTGGGTTAACATGTTTACTCCTTTACTTTGTATTCTTCTTCTCAATGGCTCAGCATCAAACAGAGCATCACTCTTGTCTTTCCATTTATGGTTGACTACGACCCGGTCTCCTTCTTCAAATACTGTGTCCGAGTGCCTCTGCCCTTTGTCTTCATCTTCCTTTTCTGGGAAGTGTCCATGCGACAGATCTTATCAGTGTTTCTGACTTGTGGTCCATTGTGATAGCTTTGTCCCAATGGCTCTCCCAAACAGCAAGGTGGCAGGGCTTTCACCTGTTGTAAAATGGGAAGTTTACCGATAGGCACAAAGGGCTAGACATAAGGCTTACTTTAGATCGATTCTTTCTGGTGCAGTGCGCTACTTTCTTGTGGATGCCCATAAATTATTCAAGAATATTATTTGTCTGAAAGTCTTTAAACTCTCTGCTATTGAAGGGTGGACCGTTTTCAGATTTAAGAATGTAGGGAACCCACCTACTCTGACTTTGTCATGGGTGGTCCTTAATAAATTTTCCACTGAAGGAAAACGTGAGTACTCATCAGTAACTACCATGAGATGGTGGCCATTGTGTAAGGGTCCAAAGAAATTAACTGCAATTTTCTCCCATACTTATATTAGGAAGGTCAGATATGTTTAGCGGATGCTGCGTTGTCTTGGGAGATTAGCAGTTACACAAGTGACATGCTTTCAGTTCCTTCTCGACTCATTCATCAAGGCGGGGAAACCACACTTGGTTCCTGAGAGCTCTCTTGGTGGCAACAATATCCTTCAATGACTTGTTGACTCAAGCTCTCAGGTATGACAATTCTTAAAGCTCTTAGTACATTACTTTCTTGAGTGACGGAAAGCTCTTCTTGCACATTTTTAAATTTTTGATATTCAACGTCATCTGTGAGAGGTCGAGTATGTTTTCTCCGTGACTGCGTTGCAATGATATCCTTGAGTGTGAGTATGCCTCTGTCTGTGTTGGTAGCAATAATGATCTGTTCAATGGATAGAACTGAAGAAATGCTAGACTTTACTATAAAATTGATATACTCTTCGATTTCTTTAGATGTTACACTGTGAGGCTGTAATTGCACTTGTGACAAGTAATCTGGAGGGTTTTAGTCCTTCCCTGGCTTATACACAATTGTGTAATGGTACTCTTACAATCACAACCCTCACCTCTCGATGCGAGGGGGCATCTTGGCTTTAAGATTTCCGAAAATGGTGAACAACATCTGATGATCAGTGAGTGACAAGGGTGAATTGCTTTCCATACAGAAAGACATGAAAATGTTTGCAAGCCCACACTACAGACAGACTCTCTTTTTCTGGCTGAAATAGGCACGTTCAGTCTTTGATAGACTTCTGCTAGCATAAGCCACAATGTTTCCCTGAGCATTTGGATGTCCATTGTATTGAGTAAGGATCACTCCCAACCCCACCAGTCTTGCATTTACTGTCATCTCAGTATGTAACTTTGGATCAAACTAGGCCATTTCAGTTGCATTTTCAATTGCGTATTTGATTTTCTTGCAACCTCTGTCACATTCAGCACTTCTTTGTCAACTCTCTTAACCCCTTGACTGCGGGGCATATTCCCCCACCGTGCCGGAGGGAGGGGGGCGTGCACAGTGCCCGGTGCTCATGACGAGCTCAGCTTGTCATGAGCCACGGTGGTCGTGTGCTCATGACGAGCTGAGCTCATCATGACCACACCAGTTTCATTAGAGCGCTTGCACAGCAGGGGAATTTGCCCAGCGTGCGAGCGTTCTAACAGTGATGACGAGCTCAGCTCGTCATGAGCACACGAGAACCGTGGCTCATGACGAGCTGAGCTCGTCATGAGCCTGGGAGGGGTTAATATGACACTCACCATGGCAAAATCATAAATGTACCTGTAGCAATAGCTGGCCGTGCCTAAGAAGGTTACATCTTGCAGGGGACAAGTGGATGCAAATGCTTGTTTTTTTTCAGGATCAGGAGTCATTCCACCTTTAGAGAAAATATACCCAAAAAATTTGAGTTTGGTTTTGTGAAACTCAAACCTTTCTGCATTTAACGAGACACATGCATCAGCAAGCTGTCAACATACTTGTGTGAGCTTTGTCATGCTCCTTTCGTGTGGCCCCAAACACTATTATATCAGCACTGAAGTTAAACGCATGTGTGACAGGTTGAATTACTTGATGAATGACATCTGAAAGATTTATGCTGCCAACGACACACCAAAGCTCAGTCTTTTGTATCTGAACAAACCAGCATGAGTTAAAAAGTACTGGCCAGTACAGAGGAACATTAAATCGGTGTTACACACCAAGAACTCTACATCTTTTGAACTCTCTTATTGCACCATATGGTCGACTTACTTAAGTCTTGATGTGCTCAGTTTACCTTTCTCATTGAAACTGTAAATCACCCAGACATTACTGTTTTTCTCTAGTGCAGGGGCTTTGTTGTTACTGTGCAATTAGTGTGGATCTTTTGGGTCCAACCTGGAGCGGTTACGAGGGATTACCGCCCGCCCTTTTTGCCTGGACTGCTGTACCTTGTAATAGTATACACTTTGCGGTTACTCAGGTGTGCGCCTGGTTATTTCTGGAAAACCCCAAACCCTCCCAGTTGAATCCAAATGAATTTGGTTACTTCACGTGGCGATCTCTCTTTTGACTTGTGTTCTTCTTTGCAAGCAGCCAATCCTACATGTGCATGTAGTTCTGCAGTCAATATCACCATTGCACATTCATCTTCTTCACTGTTGCTCGATGATGACATTAAAGAACCTTTGGAAGATACATTTGATGATGATCAACTCCGATTAGTCTCTACTCGTTTCAATTGATGTTGTTGTTTGACCTCGTGGGCATGACTAGAATACTTTCTAGCGCCCATTTTCTCTTCTCATCGGTAGGCACTTAGGGGTCGATTACGATGTTGGGTGAAAACTTTCTCCCAACACGTCTTGGAATCGTGACAGACTGAATTGCAGTCAGAGGTTCTATCGACCACCAACCGTAGACTGCGGAGGCAAGGGGGCCCTGCTACAGGTCACCAAAGTCGCTTTCTGACCACCTTTTCATATCAGACAGGCAAATTCGGAAAGGTTGTTGGAAATCGACATCATAATCGGTTGATCAGAAACGCTGTCCATAGAGGTGCACAATGCAGTTCTGACCAAAATGAATTCTCCAAGATCCAGTCGGAACTAATTTGGAATGACCGACTGGTTTATGTTCTGACCGCAAAATCGTAATCGGTCGGTTGGAATATAAACCGACCGAGTCGGTAGGAAGTGTTCCAACACAGTCAAGGAAATTCCAGTTGTTGGGAGGAGGCTTTTCACGCAACATAGTAATTAGCCCCTTTGTGTTTCTGCTTACTTTTCATGAGCAACACTGATTCATTCTGGGCTGTTACACCTTCCATATCAGCAGCCCAATGATCTTCATGTTCCTCAGCTCATGCAGCTATGAGTACCTTTTCTAGACTGAGTGTGTCTCTCATCATGCGTCGTCTGAACAAATTGGAGAGGCAACCATTGATAACTCTGAGATGCATGGCTTCTTCTTCATTGAATTCACTGAACTTGCAGTGCTTGATGAGGGTATCAAGTCTTTTGACAAACCCAGTCATTGTTCCACTATTCTGCACATTCGGCATGGGATTGAACTTGGCTTCCAGCGTTTCTTTGATTTGACGGTATGATACCTTATGAGCTGGTGGTATTTTCTTTATCATTTCCGTCACTCTGTCACCCTCAAAGTTCTTTAAGTATTTGATGATCATTTTATCATCTACTTCTTCTAGAACATCTATGAAATCATCTAACATTTTGATCCATGCAGTCTCTCTGGTGCCCAAATTCTGTTTCTTGACAGTATCAAATGACGGTGGTGATTTCAGAAACAGAGCAGCATCATAACTTGTGTTGGGACTTACTGATGTTGAGAGTACATGCTGTCCCGATGATGGTCGCTGCTCAGTTGGACCTGCTCCTTCAGTAAGCATCAGCTGTGCGCTTACATCAGGGTCGTCATAACCAGGCTGATGTTGTATGGTGCCATCTTATTTCTTAACGCTGAGTAACAGTTTTGTCTCTTACACTTGTTTGTCGCCACTCTCAACCTTGTACATCCTACCTGGTTGTCGTTGTCATTGCCTTTAGCGTTTATTTCTGTATTGATGAATACTCTGTGTTACGCTGTGGCACAGTATCTGTTCTTTCAGCCTTACCATTAGGCTTCTGGCAAGCTTTTTGACTGTGCTCCTTTGTAGGGCAATCACCTCCTTCGAGGGCCTTCTGTGAGCCAGAAAAACCTTTGACTTCATATTCTCCAAACCTATACTGTTCATGGGGGTGCATTTGGCACGCACAAACAGTTTGCAGGACTTTAGCAAACCCTCAGGAAGAGCAGTCTTCTTTCTTTGGGGCTTACTTGTTGCCAGTTATTGCAACCTCCCCAGCTCTGAAGCATGCTAATGACCATGCAACACACAGAGCTCTGTAACACATCTTTATTCTTCAGAATGCAACCATTACCTGAAAGCACCTTGGCATACACTTTACTGACCACACCCTGATACTGTGCAACTGATTACATAACTTTGTAAGGATTCCTCTGAGGATCACAAGGGTCCTAATGCTTATGATAACATGACACTACACCATCCTGCTAGGAATGGCCCATCCGCATTGCAATGGCCACTGAGTCACACCTACCCTTCCTTTGCTTGAGCGCCGTGTTGTGTGGCCGTACCTTGATGAGTGTGTGTCTCTGTGACCGGTAACTGCTTTGTTGCTCCTGCTATTTTTAAAACTGTAGCGCTTTTTATTCCACAATTGAAGCTTGTAAAGCTCAAATTTTATCTGGACCTGGTATCCTTTAGCCCAGTAACCCTCCAGATCTCAGCCCCCCCGCCCCACACCTCCCGCTCCGACCCCGGTCCACCACGGCCCAGGGCTGCTTGAGTGGGGGGCGGAACGGGGAGAGAGTGAGACATGCCCCCTGACTCCTCCTCCTAGGATTACAAATGCAGCCCATACCGAGACCGCGCAGCGGACGCGCTCAGCGAGCGCGCTGCCGGCGCGCCAAAGGCGTGCCTAAGGCAAGCCCGTCTAAGCCCGTCCGCGGACCGACGGGGCCAGGGGCCACAACCCCTACAACTCGGGCCCCAGAAAGGAGAAGCTTTAGCGCTATGCAACTTAAAGAACTCAGGAAAACTCCCCCTATTTCATGTCAGCACATCTGGCACCCGAATATTCCCCTATTTGTCTGTCCCACATGTGACTTCCAAGTCAAGCCTTTCCTTACCGATAACTTGGTTAGGGGAAGGTATAACATGCTCCTATTAAATTGCAGATTCCTAGTGAAGCACGCCCAACAGGTTCATCTTTTCATTCAGGAACTTAACCTTGATGCCATCTTCTTGACCGAAACCTGGCTCACTGATGAATCAGAACCAGACGTGGTCCAGGCCCTACCTCCAGGGTACCAAATTGTCCACGAAAATCGCAAGATAGGGAAGGGAGGGGGACTCGCCATTATCTTTAGAGACTCCTACCAGTGCCGGATCTCTCACCCCTCCATCGCCAACTGTGAAAGTATGCCATTTGTAATAGATTTTCCCCTACTATCACTTTTTCTGGGATCTTAGTATATCGCCGACCAGGAACGGCAACGACCTTTATAAACGTTCTTCCCTCTTTAGTTGCTGACCTTGCAAGCATGCCGCCAACCATCTTACCCCTACAGAGGAACTGGCGCAAACTCCCTGTTCACGAATGGCAATCCACTCTGGACAAAACCAGACCTCCTGGTAACACTGACCCCATTTTAGCAAATGAGGACTTTAACATCTGGATCGCCAGCGCCCTCGACTCGGTACTCCCTCTACGGAGGACGGAGGCAAAGCGGAGCACTAAAACTGCTCCCTGGTACTCGCCCGAACTGCGGGAACTCAAGAGTAAATGTAGACGCCTGGAAAGAAAGTGGAGACTCAACTTTTCTCCTGTTAGCAAAATCACTTACAGAGAATCGATCAAGTCCTACAAAAGAGAGATCAAAACTGCCCAAGCAACCTTTTTTTGCAGAGGAAATCAATCTGGCCGCCTCTAAACTCAAAGAAATCTACAGGATCGCCAAGACCCTCCTGAAAAGGCGAGAACCGCCCCCCAACCCTCAGACTGCACAAGCCCGATGTAACGACCTGGCCAACTATTTCTCTAAAAAAATTCAACTAATATATTCCTCTTTCCAGACCCACTCTGCTCCTTCACAGGGAGGGACTCCATCCAATCCCGAGACTCACCCCATCCATACCCTACAGTCTTTCCCTCAGATTAATATGGCTACTCTCAACCTCATTGCCCCCCTGGTAAAATCAGGTTCTCCTAAGGACCCGGCCCAGCCACGAACCATAGACATGGTGAAGGAAAATATCTTCCCTACTTTACTGAACGTACTTAACACCTCCATAGCCACAGGCTTAGTCCCTCCTCCCTGGAAACAGGCGATGGTCAAGGCGCTCTTAAAAAAACCTAGCCATGACCAAACTGACCTTAAGAACTATCATCCAATTTCACTTCTCCCCTGGGCAAGTAAGGTGTTAGAAAAACATGTCAATTCAGTCCTTATGGAGTGCATTGAAGTTAACCACCTGCTTGATGACTCTCAAACAGGTTTCCGGCCCAAACATGGGACCGAAACCGCTCTGTTGGCAGTGACGGAGGAGGCACGGATGATCATGGACAGGGGGGGCTCAGCGGCCATAATCCTCCTAGACCTAAGTGCCGCCTTCGACACTGTCAACCACAGTACACTATTATCACGACTAACAAACATTGCAGTGTCGGGCAAGGCTAAATCCTGGTTGGAATCTTTCCTATTTAACCACTCCTTCCAAGTATTCGAGGGCGACTACACCTCACCAAGTAAACCTCTGGTCTGGGGCGTCCCTCAGGGCACCGCATTGAGCTCGACACTGTTTAATGTATATATGGAGCCACTAGCGGGTGTTGTCCGCCCATTTGGAGTACTTATGCGGACAACACCCAGCTGGTGGTGTCCCTCAATCAGTTGGATTCCAACCCCGGCAATCTGATATCATGCCTGGAGGAGGTATCCAACTGGATGACCATGTCATGTTTGAAATTAAACAGTGATAAGACCGAGCTAATGCTCCTGGGTAACCCCTCCCCCCTAGTCCCTTAAATGTCTTTGGCCCTCCTCTTTAGGTCCTTCCCCGATGCACAAAGATGAAATCAAGAGCCTGGGTGTCTGGCTCGACAAAGCTCTCAATTTTAACGCCCAAGCCTCAAAATTGTCAGCAACCTGCTTCGGCCTGCTACGGGTTTTACGGAAGATTTTCCCCGTGCTACCATTTGAGGCTAGGAAGATCATGATCCAGGGACTTATCCTGTCCAGGCTGGATGTTGGAAACGCTTTGTATTTGGGCTCCCCCCAGTTGACCCTGAATACACTGCAGATCGTACAGAACTGTGCAGCCCGGACTCTGCTCCAAATCCCTCGCCGAACATCAGGTAGAGATGGACTAAGGAGCCTACATTGGCTGCCAGTCAGACGAAGAATCGAATTCAAATCTTTCTGCATCATTCACCGGGCGATCTGGGAAACTGGCCCTCCCATTAATCGGTCCCTGGCATCCCTATAGTCTCCTGTCAGGCAGCTCAGATCATCGACCTCATCTCTACTGACGGTCCCTAGGATCAGGAAAGCCAGATGAGGAGGCTGTGCCTTCTCGTACAATAGATCCAGGCTGTGGAACTCCCTTCCCCTTCACTTGCGTGCAGAATCCAACCTGCTGGCCTTCCGAAAATCGCTAAAGACACTGCTCTTGTCAATTCCCACCTAGGTCTGGTCCACTGTACCTGCTCTCATGGTCTGTTAGCGCTAGGACGCCTCAGGGTAACTACAGCGCTATATAAATTGTCTTTCTATTCTATTCTATTCTTTGCATGTGGCTATTTAGAGGGAATGCAGGAAATCAGCTGTGACCCACTCCAGAGACAGGCAGAAGGCACCAATTGGCTAAAGTAAGTGCATCACAACTTTCTAAAATAGGTATTTGCTAAACAGGAATTTAAAATCCAACTTCACCATAAGTTGCAATTTAAATTGTGAGTTCAGTGACACCAAATTTAAAAAATCAATTTCTTCATGTTGGACTTGGCCCTTTTTGGCTAAAGTTCCCTAAACGTTTTGCTTTCCCCCTAGACCTTTTTTCTTACATGGTGTTGCCAACTTAGATGCTTTGGACACTTTGCCACTGCTAATCAGTGTCAAAGTGCAAGTGCTCCCTGTATAAAGTAAAATGGTAATTGGTTCTCCATGATTGGTATGTTTGCCTTACTAGTAAAGTCCCAAGTAAAGTGCACTATGTGTGCCAGGGTTGGTAATGCAAATGCTACTAGTGGGACAGCAGCTCTAATTTTGCCACCCACAAAAGCAGCCTTAAAGAGGGAACTCAGGCCTGCCATTCCAGGGCCTGTACGCAGTTTGTTAAACTGCCATTTTATTCTGACAAGTGCACTCACTGGTCAGACCTTACCATTCCCTTTCTATGCACATCAGACAACCCTATGGTAGGTCCAGGGTACCCCCTGGGCAGGGCGCAGTGCATGTGAAAGGTAGGACATGTACTAAGATGTGTACCATGTCCTGACAGTGGAATAATCTCCATTTAATTTTTCACTGTTGAAAGGCCATATTTTCCATAGGATAGAATGAGGAGGCTGTGCAATATTTTTCCAGCCTATCTTCCCAAAGCCTTAAGATGGTGAGGTGAAGTTTAGTGTGTCTGAACTCACAATGTAATAACATATATTTTTATGAAGGTGGTTTTAGCGTTGTGTGTTCAGAAGCCACTCTTTTAGAAGTAGCTGGGTTTTTGTGCTCTAACATTTCTGTGTACCTCTGACTGGTTGTGAATTGACTATCTGGATTTGAAAGCGATAGGATCTGGGGAATGTCTTGGCCCGGGGGAGGAAGTGAGGCAGCAACAGGCTAACCTGCACTTGGAGTGTAGGGGGGAAGAGTAGCCCGTAGAGGTGAAGAGGTCTGGGTTGCTGCTATAAAACAATTGTTCGATCTCCTGCAGAGTGATTAAGAATCCAGACTCCCACTAATCAAAGGAAGAAGCCGTCACTGGCAGTGAGGCATCCAGAACTGGTTTGAACAGGGGTCAGTGCCCCCTGAACACAAAGACATCAAAGACATTTAGGGGTATAACTATGAGAGCTGAAGGGCCTGAACTTTGGAGAGATGACTTGATCAAGAGTGAGCAAGACTGAAGCGACTTTGTGGTCAAGAGGAACGTTTGTCAAGGAAGAAACAACTGAAGAGATTGAAGGAAAGTACTGACCCTTGTTGTGTGTTCTAGAGCTGGCCTGCAGTTTGCTGTTTTAACCAAAGTGAGGCTAGAGGGACTTTGCTGTGTCCCCCTACTTGAAAGGACTTTGCTGTGTCCTGAAGGAACTGATCCCCAAGGGCCCGAGGTGAGCTGGCTCCCTGTTGCGGAAACTCAGGAACACAAAAGTTTCCAGGAGAGTCTCAGCGACGCTGTGTGCATGTGCTTTTTGCAGCCTGAAATCCCCGTAAGAAGTGCCCTGTGATCGTGGGCACCTGGAGTCCAAGCGTGGATCAGCGACGCGGTGTGCGTGTGCTTTTTGAGGCCGAACCTTTCATGAGGATTGTCCTGTCATCGTGTGTACCAGAATCCAAGTGAGTCTCAGCAAAATCTGTGTGCATGTGCTTTGCGCAGCCTGGGACCTTTGTGAGGATTGCCTTGTTATCTTGCAAACCCGGAATCCAAGTGAGCCTCAGCAACGCTGTGAGCGTGTGCTTTGTGCAGCCTGAGACCTTCGTGAGGATTGCCTTATTATTGTGCACAGGCGGAATCCAATGAGTCTCAGCGACGCTGTGTGCATGTGCTTTGTGCAGCCTAAGACCTTTGTGAGGATTGCCTTGTTATCGAGGCCCGTTGTTAAAGTGAGTCTCAGTGACACTGCGTGCGTGTGCTAAATGCAGCCTGAGACCTTCGTGAGGAGTGCCCGGTAATCGTGCACCCAACGAACAAGTGAGTCTCAGCGACTCTGTGTGCGTGTGCCCTGTGGCAGACTGAGATCTTCGTAGTAGTAACGGCCCGAACTGGCAGCCCCGGAGGAGCTGAGCCACGGGCCCATGCCCACTGTTGCCAGAGTGGGACCTCGAGCCAACCTCATCGAGGGAGGATCTAAGTCCTACTGCCCGGAATTCACAAAGATTGCATCGAAGGCCCAAGTTGCTGGAAGCGGAGAGGAGAGCAAGGTCACGCCCCCCCAGGTAACGTGTGTTGATGCCCGGGACTGGGGCTCGGAGGGAGACAATCTCTGCCTTTCTCGTATCGTATCTTGTTGTATCTCGCCCCATACTTGCCAAGAGAGTGGCAGTACCAGGGCCGGAGTACGGAGCTGCACTTTTTGTTACACCGTACCCGTGCTGGGGGCAACTGTTGACTGAGGCTGACTACGAGTCAGAAGGAGTAACAGAGAGACAGTGATCGGTTTCTGGAGTGTATTACACATTGCATTATTTCTTTATAACGAAGTACCTGATTGGCGTATTACACATTGCATCATTACTGCATAACAAACGCATTGCTTTATTCCTGCATAACAAACTACCTTATTAGTGTATTACGCATGGCATTATTTCTGCATAACGAATTACCTGATTGTCGTATGACTCATTGCATTGTTTCTGCATAACAAACTGCTTTATTAGTGTATTACGCATTGCATTATTCCTGCATACCGAACTACCTAGTTAGTGTATTACGCATTGCATTATTTCTGTATATCGAAGTACCTGATTGTTGCGTTACGCATTGCATTATTCTTACATTGCAAAGTGCCTGATTGTTGCTTTACGCATTGCATTATTTTTACATTGCAAAGTGCCTGATTCTAGCATTACGAACTGCATAAAATTGTATTAGGACTGCAGTGGAACGTTTAGTGTTCATTAATATAGCCAGAACTTACAAGGGCTGGCTGACCTAACAACCGGCCGGGATGAATATTACAAATACACATATGTTGGATTTATTTTGTGTGGTCTTATCGTATAACTTTTTATATAAATGTATACTCGTTTTCATGAAACTCGTTGGAGTCCATTTGTGGTGTCATCATTGGGTTGCTGTCAGCGTGGTTGTAAATACTTTACACATTTGCCTTCAAGATAAGCCTGGCTGCTCGTGCCAAGCTACAAGGCGGTGAACGGGGGCTATCTCAGAAGGTGTCCTTTCTTTCCCTGATGTGGAAACGAGGGTCCCTATTTGGCCTAGGGTACCTACCTTAGCCAACCAGGGATCCTAGGTCTAACACTTCACAATTGGGAATTACACTTAAAAGGCTTGGCTTGGCAAGTGGGTTTAAATGCCAAAGTCTGCATGAGAGACACATATTGCATTCAGGCTGCAATGGCAGGCCTGTGACATGTTTTAAGGTGCTATTAAAGTTGGTGAAACAATAAGTGAATCAGGCATGCTAGTAGCATTTAATTTACAGGCCCTGCGTATATAGTATTCCACTCTACAAGGGACTTATAAGTAAATGGAATATGCAAATTCAATATGAGCCAATCTAGCCTTATTTTTGGGGAGTGAGCACAAGCGCTTTAGCATTGGTTGCACTGGTAACGTGCACCGAGTCCTAAGGCCAACAAAAATGAATCTAGAAAAAAGTGAAGATAAAAAGTCAAAGAGTTTAGGGGTGACGCTACAAAGAGGGCCAGGTCCTACAATCTATATGTGTATATTCTGTTTCCCTTAACATACAATGCATACATAAATTAATTATTAAGATCCTATCCACATTTATATCAATATAGATCCTCACAAAAATGGACAGGTATCTGATATAGTTAAACAAAGTTAATGTTACACACTTATGAGATACAACAAAATATACTATTCTGTACAAAAGAATCCACATTGACCACCATATGAGGAATAAATGTGTATGTAAAAAAAAAGACGATTAGCTAAAATACAGTGCAGTGAATTTACAGTGCTGTCCAATTTATTTTAAAACATAAGTATTAAATGCTAGTTTTAAAGGTAAAGAGGAATATTTTTGCTAAAATCCAGAAATATCTGTAAATATGTATTAAAACAATGTTCATCATTTAAAAAATATATATATATATACTTGGCAATCTAGTCTTTGATTTAGGCAGTGATCTGTTGGTAATGAGCACACCTTACAAGGTGCAGGAATACTTACAGTACTCAACTCAAAGAAAGGTGAGTGTAAAACACGATATTATGCTGTGAGCCTGAATGACAACACCAACTAAACACCATATTAGCGCTTCTGCAAATTCCCAACATGACCATCAGTACACCATTTTGTTGGTTGCTCTGGAAAGTAAACACATCTTTTGGAGCCATTGTAGCCACTTACAAGCTACAACAAGCATTAGCTATATTATCAAATCCTATAAAATGGATACAAATATTTGTCTGATTAACCTTTCTGTGTGGGACATGGAATGCAAGGGTTATATAACTTGGTTTTAATTTAAACGATATTCTTTGCATTATTCAGAAATTGAAATTTGAATGATTTTCAGTAATGTTGTATTTGGCTGCTAGCTAGTAATAGAATGACATCATTTGCATTGACAGGTGGATTAAACCAGTCCTTGATGAAGTTATAGCATGTCAAAAATAGATTGAATTCAGAAAAAGCATCATACCTGCAACTGCCCAAAAAGAATCAAATCCAAACTTACTGTAAAGATGCTAATGCCTTAAAATGTGTGCTTATTGGCCCACTGTTAGACCTGACACCCTTGGCGTGGTTTTCCCCCATCTTTTTGCCTCTGCCTCCTGTATTTTTTGATGCTGTGCTGGATTTCGTTTTTGCTGGTTTAGATGCTTTGGACACTCTGCCACTGCTGATCAGTGCCAGAGTGTAAGTGCTCCCTATGTAAATTGTCATATTGATTGGGCATACCTGATTGGCATATTTGTATCACCATGAAGTCCCTTATAAAGTGTACTGTGTGTGCCAGGTCTGGTGATGACAGATGCTACTAGTGGACCTGCAGCGCTGATTGCGCCACCCACATAAGTTGCCCTAAAATGGTGTCTCAGGACTGCCACCGCAGTACCTGTGTGCAGTCCGTGGACTGCCATGTCCGCCTGGGCAGTGTCCCCACTGGCTGAGCCTAACCCTTCCCTGTCTGTGCACATCAGTCACCCCTATGGAAGGCTCAAGGTACCCCCCTGGGCAGGGTGCAGTGTATGGGTAAGGTAGAGCATGTACTAGTGCAGGTAACATGCTCTGGTAGTGAGCAGCAGCCATTTTGTGTGCTCACTGCTGCAAGGTTATCTTGCTGCATAGACTAACATAGGGGAGGCTGGTCCCAATGGATGCCAGCCTATTTTCCCATAGGAACAGGATGGGACATAAGTGATTGATATCCCTGAACTCAATAACACATCTTTTAGGAAAGGTTGATTTTAAATTCTGTGTTTGAGAACAGTACTTTTAGAAAGTGGCTGTTCTCTTGTCTAACCTTTCTGTGTGCCTGGGCCTGCTTGTGTATTGACTGTCTGGTTTGAGGGTGAAAGGGGCTGGGGAGCCCCCAGGAGGTTGTCTGAGTCAGCCCGTGGTTGAAAGACTGCATCTGCAACTAGAGTGGTGGGAGGAGATAGCACCTGAGAGTGAATAGGGCTGTGCCTGCCTGCCACAATGCTGGCTCCACCTCCTGCTGGGTGACTGCCATCTCTGCCCCTCACACTGAAAGGAAGAAGGAAGCCAGGAAGCCCAAGAGCTCCAGCAACACCCAGAACTGGTTTAGACCGGGCTCAGGGCCCACTTGCACAAAGACTTCAAAGACTTTTAGGGGTATAAGAGAACAGAAAATTAGATTTTACAATCAAGAGGAACCTCTGCTGGAAGAAGGACCGCTGAAGAACTGAAGGAAGATTGCCTTGCTGTGTGCTCTAAGGGCTGACCTGTTCTGCTGTACAACTGAACCTGAGGAGAAGAAGGACTTTGCTGTGTGCTGTGACCCTGCCTGGTTGACCTACAAATACTTTGCTGTGTGCTGTGTCTTCTAACTGAATCTCCAAGGGCCTGAGAAGAGCTTTCCTCCTGTTCTGTTCTGGAACCCAGGGTTAAAAGGTTCCTAAGCATTGCCAAACTGCTGAAAAGATCGTGTGGTGCTTTGCCCCCAGCGCATGTTTCTGACTGTTGGCCGGGAGAGAAGATCGTTGTGCTCATCGGCACATATTCAGGGGTGACAGGAGGCTCGTGGTGCCTCCCTGCATAGAGAATCATCCCCGACGATCTGGTTGCTTGTAGCGGTCCAGCCGTGACCTGTGGCCCTGAAAATCCCTTGCAGCCAATTCACCGCCGCTGCCCGGGGCCAGAAACACCCTCCGAAGTCTGCCGTCCCTGGTCGGAGCTGCGGAGACGTAGAACGAAGCTGCCGCGCTCTCATTGGCCCAGAAGAACGAGCCCCCTCAGTGATCGCTGCGCTAGGATTGGTTTAGCGCCGCCGCGTCATCACCGAGGCCGCGTCCTGATTGGCTGCCGGTGTCTGCTTGGTTGAGGGCTTGCCCCGGGAGCCGCGCTGTCATTGGCTGACTCCGGGGTGACTGCGGAGGCTCGCCACGAGGGCCGCGACCGGATTGGCCCCCGTAGTTGGAAGGAACTGAGGCCGTTACCAGCGAGAAACCGACGGCGAGTCATCTATCTGACCCGATCTCGCCGAGGGAGCAACAAGTGTGCCCCGCGCCCCTGGCCTGTCGTCCCCGCAGAAGTGTGCTGCACCAGCTCCCCCGCCGCTCGTTGGATTGTCGAGAGCGGGCGGGAGAGCAGAGGGGACCGGCCGGGGCCGTTCTGGAAGCCCCGCCCACAATAAAGCAGCAGGAGCAGACGAGACCGGCCGGGGCTGTTTGCAACGGTGAGGAGAACGTGTTAACACGCCGCTAGAGTCAGCAAAGAGTTGACTTGGGCATATAATACAGTGGCATTATTTTTGGTGCCAATATAAAGAGACTTGAGACTATTTTTACCTTGAGAACTTCCTGATAATTTAAGCAACCATCAAGATAACGTCACGTGCAACATTTGGTGAAAAGAGCAATCACCTTGTAACTGGTTATTTTTATTACATGAACTAGATAAAGCTATATTTTTACACATACCTACCTGTGGGGTTTCAGTTTGTGGTGTGTTTTGAGATTACTGTGTGTGTTAAGTGCAAATATCGTATACCTTACCTTGGGGATAAGCCTGTCTGCTTGTGCCAAGCTACCTAGGGGGTGAGCAGGGGTTATCTACCTTGTGTATTCCTTCACCCTGACTAGAAGTAAGGGTCCCTACTTGGTCAAAGGTACTTACCTCTGCCAATTAGAGACCCCCAGATCTAACACCCACTGTAGAATTTTACTAAAATCTCGTTGGTTCTTTATTGTTTGAAAATTAAACTTGGAAAAAAATGAAGTCCGGATTTACCAACATTTTGTGTTAGGGTTGCGGCACTTTGTTGATGCAGTTCCAAAGCAAGATGTTTATCAGGATTTACTAAGCCACATGGCGCTGCCTTGTGTTTCAAGGAGGTGTTCCATAAATGGAGCACAGGCGGGCCAGTGCATCTATTCGTGGACTTAGATCTACTAATGTCTCTAATCTTGGGTTTGCATCAAAATGGTATGCCTTCCTGAGGCTTGTATAACGAGGAGAAATATCTTTATTTCTCCTTTTTAATTCCTCTTTGCATGTGTAATGCAATATACAGTACACATACATATATGAAATAAGCCTCTAAGAATAGCTTTTGTGCCGAAAGGTACCCTTTCCTCTACAAATACTATTCCCCCCACAATACAGACACTGTTGTACTTGTTTTAGTGCAAGGGTGCCTGTGTTGGGACAAGGTTGCCACAAGTGTGCCAGGGCTAGGAGAGAGCAGAACTCTGTCACATCCTTCTAAATGACTCGCAACTCTGTTTTGCATAAACCTTTAGTAAACCTGGACCTGAAACTTTTCAGTTTGAAAATAGTTAAGATTTCAAACTCTCATTGATGAATAAGATAGGAATTGCTAAAATATGAGTGTGCACCAAACCATTTACTTGATACCATTTAATCTAAGATAGATTTGCCTCTTTTACTTTGCAAAACAATGCACCATGAGAAACAAGAAACTCCGAGATCATCTGCAAAAACAACAGTTGATGGACAGAATACAGAACAATGTCATATATTCACCCCAGTACAGAGATCTGGGCCTAAATCCATCGTTTTTTGCTCACCATGCCATTCAAGTTTGAACCTAGCCATATGCAAATCAGTCTTGACCCTGTGCCCCATGGTAACAGTGCAGCCCAAACTGCCAAGCCAGGCCCTTCCTTGACTGGAAACAAGCATCTTAGGACCAGTTTCGGGCTTTCAGCCCTCATCAGCCAGGATAGCTAAATTCCAGTGACATGGAGAGCATGGGACTCACGTCTGAGCATACCCGTCTCACTCGGGGTGACAAATGCAAAAACAACAGTTGATGGACAGAATGCAGAACAATGTCATACATTCACCCCAGTCAAGCTATCCAGGCTGAAGAAGGCTGATAGCCAGAAACCGGTCCTTGGATGCTTGATTCCGGTCTAGGAAAGACATGGCTTGGTAGCTCGGGCTGGACTATTCCCATGAGGCACAGGGTCAAGGCTGATTTGCATATAGCCAGTGTCTGACCTAGGGTGGTGTGGAGTGCAAAAAACGATGGATTTAGGCCCAGATCTTTGTACTGGGGTGAATGTAAGACATTGTTCTGCATTCTGTCCATCAACTGTGTTTTTTGCAAAATACATTCACCCCAGTACAGAGATCCGGGCCTAAATCCATTGTTTTTTTTTGCTCACCATGCCATTCAAGTTTGAACCTAGCCATATGCAAATCAGTCTTGACCCTGTGCCCCATGGTAACAGTGCAGCCCAAACTGCCAAGCCAGGCCCTTCCTTGACTGGAAACAAGCATCTTAGGACCAGTTTCGGGCTTTCAGCCCTCATCAGCCAGGATAGCTTGATTCCAGTGACATGGAGAGCATGGGACTCACGTCTGAGCATACCCGTCTCACTCGGGGTGACAAATGCAAAAACAGCAGTTGATGGACAGAATGCAGAACAATGTCATACATTCACCCCAGTCAAGCTATCCAGGCTAAAGAAGGTTGATAGCCAGAAACCGGTCCTTGGATGCTTGATTCCGGTCTAGGAAAGACATGGCTTGGTAGCTCGGGCTGGACTATTCCCATGAGGCACAGGGTCAAGGCTGATTTGCATATAGCCAGTGTATGACCTAGGGTGGTGTGGAGTGCAAAAAACGATGGATTTAGGCCCAGATCTTTGTACTGGGGTGAATGTAAGACATTGTTCTGCATTCTGTCCATCAACTGTGTTTTTTGCAAAATACATTCACCCCAGTACAGAGATCCGGGCCTAAATCCATTGTTTTTTTTTGCTCACCATGCCATTCAAGTTTGAACCTAGCCATATGTAAATCAGTCTTGACCCTGTGACCCATGGGAACAGTCCAGCCGGAACTGCCAAACCAGGCCCTCCCTTGACTGGAAACAAGCATCGAGCAATGGATTTAGATTCAGATCTCTACCGGGGTGAATGTATGACATTGTTCTGCATTCTGTCCATCAACTGTTGTTTTTGCATTTGTCACCCAAAGTGGGACGGGTATGCTCAGAGCTGAGTCCTGTGCTCTCCATGCCACTGGAATCAAACTATCCTGGCTGATGAGCGCTGAAAACCCGAAGCCAGTCCTAGGACCTACAATGCATTCAAAACGCCTCGGCACGACTGATCCTTGACATACCATAACACGGCCACATCACCCCCGCTCGAGAAACCTGCACTGGCTCCCCGTCAACAAGAGGATATCCTTCAAGCTCCTCATCCACTCACACAAAGCAGCCCGTCCCGATGTTGTCCAGGTATGAATTGCTGCCGGCCAGTAGTATATTGTTTTGTAGGATTTCGTTTTGATAGCATTTCTTATCTGTGACAGGCCTGTGAAATGCTCCGATTCTGCTGATGCACTTAAGAGTGCGCGTTCAGTAGTGTAAAACTCGAGTTTCCCTACTTTATTTTTCCTTGCAATATTATATAGCGCAAACTATATGGCATGAGCACAATTTACATTACAGAAGAACACATTCATTTGAGGTAG
Source organism: Lissotriton vulgaris (assembly GCF_964263255.1). NCBI lineage: Eukaryota > Metazoa > Chordata > Amphibia > Caudata > Salamandridae > Lissotriton > Lissotriton vulgaris. The sequence goes on along the minus strand of NC_141687.1, from coordinate 687,165,266 downwards.
GCACAGGGAGACAAAGCGATTTGCCTGGAATCACTGGATGTTGAGCTGATGCCAAGATTCGAACGTAGCTCCCCAGCTCTAAAGTTCGCAATTCTAGAACTTGTGGCGGGATGCGTGTAAAAGTATATGTCGGTGCTGGCCATCAATGAGAGCGACCTGTGCATTTTTCAAATAGGTAGTGAAAAAAGTATGAGTATGTTGCTGGAGATGTGGGCCGCCGTGCAACCAATGTACTTGCCGGGGGAGAGTAAACAGCCATTATTCCGCAACTTTCTTTCCGCATACCATCACTCCGCATACTTTCATTACGAAAGTACCATGACTCCGCAATGCCATTATAACGCATGGCATTACATTTTATATGCTTTTACCACGCATACATTTACCACGAAATTCGTTGTAAATTTATGAATGGTAAAAGCATGTTTTTTTTAATGTTTGGATAAGGTAAGTATGGTTCTAGGGGTATATGTTTTGGGGTGTTTGGGTATTTTAAGGGTTCAGATATAGTTTTGGGTTATGGGGTACAGGGGTAGTTTTAGGGTTTAGGGATAGGTATGGGTTTTGGGGTACATGGGTATTTTTAGGGTTCAGGGCTAGGTTTGGGTTCTTTATTATATTAGTATAGATTAAAATATTTTACTATAATATTTAAATATTGTGGTGTTTTATTGTATTTAATTTTATTATATATAGCATTGTAAACTGCATGTTAGTTTAAAAAAAAGTTATAGTAATATTGGATGAATGTGTTTCTTGGGAGATAAGGTGGATAGTGTTTTTAATTATTTAGTCATTGATGTTAATTGATTAATATGTTAATTATTAATGCATTTATTTAGTTATTTATAGCTCTATTGCTTTTCTAAAATTCTATATTTATGTATAATTTTGAGTCATGGGGGTTAATTAGGAACTGAGATGTAATTTATTTTTTATAAATAATATACATATTTATAGTTAGTGATTACTCTATTAGTTCTGAACATGCTATAGCAGGAACTAATTTGCATTGTTATTCAAAGTAAAATTGAATTATTGTTGTGTATATATTTTTTTTACAGCCATATTTAACAAAAATATAATACTGATTTTTTTTATTGGGTTGTGACACATTTTCAGGGAGAATCATTTATTGTTAACAAAAATGTAAATACGTCAAATTTACGATTCTATCTTTTTTGAGTTTTAAGTGTGAGGTTGACAGATTTTTTTAGATTGAAAATCTCTTTTAATTGTTTTAATTTTTAGAAATCGGTGCCATTGTCTGCAAAACACTAACTTTTTTCAAATAGTTTTTCTAATAATAAAATACTTTAACGATGTTTAGGTTTTCAAATCTTCTGTTTTCACTTCTCGGATCACTTAAGTGGGTATATTTAAGAGTAGTGAATGTCTCCCCCTCTTAAATATGTCAACTTTCACCTATGTTTGTTAGATTGGAGTTTGAATAGTAAATCTGGCTATAGATAATGACATGTGGAAATATTGCTGTGAGGATACCAAGCGCATTTCACTTAACGGTCTACACCGCCTTATACAGTTTAAATTTCTTAACCAAGTTTTCATCTAGCATGATTTTGCCCCACTATTGCTCATTTTTGGCTACAAGTCTTTGCAACCTGCTGCTGGCCCTCCTCGGCTACTCCCAAAAATTACAGGAGCCCATCTAATGCTTAGTGGATATGGCATGGCCCTTCTGGTTGCTAAACGTGTCATAGCAATGCATTGGTCGCGCTGCCCCCCCCTTTCTCAATGGTCTAGAGACATGATATATTGCAATACTCAAAAAGAAGCATTTAGCGAACTACTCCCCCCTCGGAACCGCCCAAAGATCTTCTGGAGTTTATACAATACTTACATTGAAACTCAGACTCTGCAAATGGGTTGCAACAGCCATGACAGAACTCACCGGTATTGGATTACACACTGCAGCCCTATGTATAAATTACCGTATGGTATTGCCTCTTAATTACTGTGATCATTCTTATTTCAGTTGTTGAATGTAATTTGATATTAGTATATGTATCTGCCTTTTGATTCCTACTATTTAGTCAAAATTATGAAGACAATTCCATGCATGTATTTTTCTTTAAGTTCTATCCTTTCTAATTGTGTGTTGTTTGTTTTTGGATTTTTGTCTATTTTGTATTGATAACATGGCAAAAAAATTATTTTTTCAAAGAATAGTGAATGTGGCTACTTGCTCTATAACTTTCCCCAATTTTTGTAGGAATATAGTTAGAGTGTTAGATGCTTTTGAAGTGTTTTTTACTTTTTTCATTTTATTAGATTGGGGCTAGGTTACTATTGTGAGGGTATTTCATTTAAAAGTATTTATATTTATGAGATATTATATTTCTTTTAATAATTAAGTTTATGTTTTAACTCTTTCCTATTTTATGTGATATAGTTAAATGTGTCACAAACATCAATTTTTCTGATATAGTTATGAAATACATTTTGAGAGGTACCTCCAGTATGCGCCAGGGATCTGCGTTGCAGAGAGGTGTTCAGAGGGCACGCCCCCTTTTTACAACACTCTGCAACACAGGTCAGTGGTGCTTACTGGAGGTACCTTTTGGGCTAGTTGGCCCCTAGGGGACCTCTGGATTGAAGAGGAATAAATTCCCCAACTTAAAATGCGCCACAGGGCATGTTTGCACACATATCACCTCAAGCCCACACCCCTACCGTCACCACTGTGCAAACGCGCCCCGTAGCGCATTCTAAATTGGGGGATTAAGTCCCCTTGCTTACTGGGGGTCCCTGGGGGCAAACTAGCCCACCAGGAACCTCCAGTATGCGCCAGGGGGCAGCGTTGCAGAGAGGTGTAAAAAGGGGCGTGGCCTCATTACACCTCTCTGCAACGCAGCCCCCTGGCGCGTCCAGAGTGGAAACTAAATCCCCTTGAATATGGGGGTCCCTGGGGGCCAACTAGCCCACCAGAAACCTCCAGTATGCGCTAGGGGGCTGCGTTGCAGAGAGGTGTAAAAAAGGGGTGTGGGCTCATTACACCTCTCTGCAATATATATTCTCATGTATGCATGTCCAAGAAAGAAGTGACTCAAACAGATGGACTCACCAAAGAATACAAATGTATTTCAACTACATTGTTTCAGCTTTCGCCTTGATCAGACAGTACAACATGGTTTGGTCAGTGGCTGCTAAGATGCCAATGCTGACTTTTCAAAAAGCATCATGAATGAAACTTCCATTTGGAATATGGAATCCATGCAGTTCTGAGATCCCTTGAGATATGCAATAATCAGGTGGTATTATTAGTGATGTTCAGTAGTTCTTCTTTTAAGACATGTTCCATAGGGAAAATCTTCAAATCTGACAGCAAATGATCCACAGAGGTAAAATGATTGGCTACAGGATGGTCAAGTTTCTTATTAATTATTATAGATTTGTGGTTTCTGAATCGTATACAGAAGTCAGTCTCTGTTTGGCTTACATAGTGTTATTTCTTACAACTTTGGCGTTGGCACTGAATCACATAAATAATGTATGTTGAGCGACATGTAAGATGGTGTTTTATTTCATAGCCCCATCTCCTAACAGAAGTAGTTACTGAGGATGTTTATAAAAGGTATTCGCACATGATGCACCTTTTAGAGTCACAGCAATCAACCACTGCATGAAACCATGTGTGTGTGTGTATGTGTATATATAATGATGCACAGTACACCCTAAACTAATAGTTTTCCTTATTGACCTCTCTTAGGTTATAAATAATGAGTGATTGAAACTCGAGTTAGATAAAAATACCGTAAAGTTATTGTGTAATGGTAGTCTTTCCTTGTTGCCAGTTTGACCCCTGGTATGATAAGGCCATTGATTGGCAGGTAAACTGTGAGTGATCAAGGCCGCTGTGTCAACTGAAACGCGTCATGGCTAACATGTAATAAAGAAGAGAAACTAAATACCACAAGTGAAGTTGGCTCTTTTTGTTGTTTTATTACTGTCAAACGTCAAGGTGATTTTATATATATATATATTCACTGAAAAAACCATAGGTTATAGGCCATATATAGTTAGGAATTTGCATTTACAAAACCTTGAAAATTCAATGAAAAAACCATTGGTTATAGAACATATATAGTTAGGAATTTGCATTTACAAAACCTTATTTTACTCGCATAAAACCATTGAAATTCCATATATAGTTAGATGCGCTAACTATATATCGCGCACCCGCAATCCACTGCTGATGATGTCACATATTACATCATTCATGACATGGTCAGTGACATCACTGATGACATCACTGATCACAACATCCAGTGACTGTATGTTTCTGTAAAGTTAAAATATGTCTTACATATTGAAGAATGAGTGGATGTATAAATGTCTGGATGAAGGATTTAGTAGGTGCATGACTGATTGTATGAGGGAGTGATTAAATGTGTCTCACTGAGTGCATGGGTTAGTGATTAAACTGTATTAATTTGTGCATCATTATATCTGTTGTTCTGTAAACTGCTGCATGTGTTGATCAGTAGCTATATGAATAACTATATGGGTTATTGATTGGTTGCTCAAGTATTTGTATGGGAGACTGAGTATGTGTGTGAGTGGCTGGGAGGTGTGTGACTCTGTGCATAGATGTGTGAGCAGTTGATTCACTAGATGTATGGTTTCAAAAGTGCATGTGGAAACAGCTGTATGGGCGGTTGACTGTGTGCATGAGTGTATTGGTGAGTGAATGGATATCTCAGTGCTACATGTCAAAGTAAGTACATATGTAAAACACAGTACATGTGAGAGTTAACATATATAAATAACTGTGCATTAGAGCCAGTGAATGTGTGAGTGGCTGTATGGATCATTGTGAACTTTTATTAGGGATTATATAAGAGAGTAAATATGTGTTAGAATATGTTTCAATAAGTAAGGTGTGTATAACTGTATAGTTGAGGAATTGGAGGTGTGTTTGATTCTTTGCATGACTGTCATTTGAGATGTCATCAGTGATGTCATCAGTGATGTCACTGACCATGTCATGAATGATGTAATATGTGACATCATCAGCAGTGGATTGCGGGTGCGCGATATATAGTTAGCGCATCTAACTATATATGGAATTTCAATGGTTTTATGCGAGTAAAATAAGGTTTTGTAAATGCAAATTCCTAACTATATATGTTCTATAACCAATGGTTTTTTCATTGAATTTTCAAGGTTTTGTAAATGCAAATTCCTAACTATATATGGCCTATAACCTATGGTTTTTTCAGTGAATTTCATTGGTTTTTTAATAGCAAATATCAAAAGCTGTAAAATGTCAAGTACGTGATAGGTAAAAATGTTTTCGTGTTTATGCACGCTGATGTGCTTTGAACGCTGCCCCCCTCCCCTCTTTTCTCTTAGTAGTACTCTCTCTTTGCAGATAGTGAAGAGTAGTTAACGCAGGCCTTTACCCCCGTTGTAATCCGTTGTGCCTGCTTGTCTCTCCATTTGATTGATTGTTATCCAAGCATTTACTGTTTTACAATTGATTCTCTTTGGTTCATTCTCTATTTACAAACAAGCACAAAGTCGCAATACTCTGTTTAGTCTTTGCAGATAGTGAAAAATCGTGAAAAATCGTGTAAAAAAATAAAAGTAATCGAGCAAAATCAGTAGGCCACTAATTGGATCTTTTTTTGACCTGGCTAAAATAGAAATATTAGGAACAACCCTTCATGAGAAATACGAAAATAGTGAGATGAACTGAGCTCCACACCATGAGGGCTGCAAGACAGCTCGGCTCCGCCACCCACCCCGCCCAAAATAACGACAAACCCTATGCAAATATTAAAAATATAGACAACACACCAGCAAAGAAACAGGGTAAAACATTTTATTAAATAACTATTTACATAACTATTTTATACTTTTTATTGCCCGATCCGGCTAGCTCAATCGATCGAGCATGAAACTCATGCACTCTGATAGCAAGCGTTGCTACTGATGCTATGCAGACCAAAACTGGATTTCAGTTTGTACATTTTTCTAGATTTTTCCATCCAAGGTTGGTTGACTTTGTAGAACGATGGCTTCAGATTTTCAACATACGGTGTGGTGGCGCGGACTGGGAGGGGGCGCTTCGCTCCTGCCCCCTCCCCAAGTAATATTTTCATACGTGAAAGTACGTTAATGGTTTTGGTCCCTGAGTTGCTTCAATGTCACTGCCATTCTCAAATGGCATAAGTTCTGGATGTTGGGTGCCATAGTTCAGAGTTCTGAGCAGCGCTTGTAACACTGTCTGAAGCTTATTTCCACCTACTGCAGCTTCACTATTCTCAAAGTAAGTGAGTGTCGTTTGTGGACCTGACTGCATTTGAAAACAATGTGATATGTTACCTTCCTAAACCGCTTGACGGAGGCCCCCGAGGGGCGGTGTGATGGCCATGGACTCGGAGAAAACGCTTGGCTCCGACCCCCTCCCCAAGTCTTATAGCACCGGTGTAGCCTGAGATCGCCCCCGACATAGGAGGCCGGCTCCCGGGGTCCGGCGGAACTTTTTGCCTTTTGATGACTCTTCTATTCTGGACCTTGTCCCACAATCCGTTTGACCTGAACACACGCTGTAGTGGGGCGCCCCTTTACCGTTTTAGTTGCCATTCCGCCCGCTTTTGCTACACTGTGCCTCTTCCGCCATTCAGCTGTTTACCGCCCGCTCTTGCAACTACAGCGTCTCGCTCACCATGTAGTTGAGTTGCTCCCGCTCTTGGGATGCAACGATAAGCGACTGCCACAGGACTCTCAAAATGGCGGCCGGCTCTTCAGATTTGGGCGTGGTCCACTAAAATGGCCCTGGGACACCATGGAACTCGGACGCTTCCCTGATAGGGCTTGGGTCCCATTCTCGAAAGCGTCCCCTCAGCCGTGAAGATTCTACAAAAGTCTTGGGGGCCCCCGACTCCCGCAGGCTTCTGGTGGGGAGCGGCTGCCATGTTTGCTCGTGGAATGGCCACGACGGACCTACGAGATGGTACTGCTCTCATGCTGACGCCAGCTTTAGTCTGAAACATCCAGAAACACTGTAGACTACCAATTCGATCAGTTCCGGTAGCGCCCCAACATGACCCGGTAGAGAAGAACTTGCCCTCCCCTCTTTGACTGATGGTTCTTGTTGCCTGTCCCCTCTGTTGTCATTTTACAGAACTTTTTGGACTGCTGAAAGGGGTTGTGTTCCGAACGCTGGTTGGTGGAGACATTTTGACTATATTCTTGACCTACGTTGTCGCGTAATGCGTTATATGACACGCCACGTTAGCGCACCCGGAAGTAATCCGGGGCGCGGCGCGCAGCGCGTAACGTAAGCATAACAGGTCATGTGACTTGTTAATAAAACTTTTTATTGGTTCATTTTACTTTTGTTATTTTAATAATGAAAAGCTTGGTCATATGACCTAAAAAATACGCTTTTAATTGATTTCGAACTTTTTTTTAAAAAACATATATGTTATAATATTCCAGGCTAATGTACTTTCCCCGAAAATTTACAACTGTCCTGCAAGTAAAATATATTCCTTTTTCGAGAAAAAGGGCGTTTCTTCGTTCCATGACGGAGCCGTTGAGTAAAAGAGACTCGGCCTGCTGTCTTAGTCGCCGATACGCCTGATTATCAGATTCTTATCGATCACTTTATGTTGCAGGAGAGGAAAACACAACTGCCCTTGACCATTTATCTTTACTGCGTTCCTACATATTATACCTTTTATCCGTCATGTAATTGGACTGCTTTATTTCACTTGCCTTTTACTGATTCGAAAACAGTGACTAAAAGTAAAAACTTTACCAATGTAAATACTACTACCGTGTTTTGTTTTAAAAACCTTTATTGTGAAAATGTCAGCATACAAATACGGGCCTATAACCACGTGGGCCGGCCACGGAGCAAACTGAAATTCGAACTTTCAATAGTACAGTAATCAATAACACATCAGAACTTAATATCAATAGGGATGTCGAAATATTCAATCAATTCTCGTCCCCGCCCGCCATGAGCATCAAAACTGCATTCATATCTCGTGATATCAAGGTTGTTCAACCATTACACAACAATGAGTTACGAGTCCCATTTATACCGGCGCCATTTTGGACGAGGCCGGCAGGTCCAAGATATAGTCAAAATGTCTCCACCAACAATCGGCCAGACCAGAACCCCTTTCGGCCCTTTATGCTACAAGATGGTATCTTCCATTCAGAAAATATTGTTGGCAGCATTTTGAAAGGAAACATAAACAGCCGTTCTCCTAGTGAGTCTCACATTGTTACATTTAGGAAGAATGTTGAAGCGTAGTATGTGGAAAATCTGAAGCCATTTTTCTACAAACTCTCAATCAGCCTTGGATGGAAAAAAAAATCCTGAAGAATGTACAAACTGAAAACCAATTTTTGTCTGTATAGCATCAACAGCAACGCTTGAGTCAGCTTTGTGTCAAGCCGCCATTTTGATTCAATCAATAACGTCCCCCTGCACACATTCAGGGACCTGGTCATGTCTTCAGATGAAACGGATTGTGGGACAAGAAGCAAAAAGGAAAAGGAAAAAAGTTCTGTCGGACCTCGGGAGCCGGCCGCCTATGTCATGTGCGACCTTTGGCCACACCAGGGCAATAGTGAAGCTGCAGCAGGTGCAAATAAGCTTCAGACAGTCTTCAACAACAACAACACACACAAGTGAAATTAGGCCTCTCACTTGAATTAATTTGACTTTCGGCGCAGCATTGTAGGATGGCCACACCAGTGCGGCAACTTGCTGGACACCACCTCGGTGCCATCCGGATCTCGGCGCGTTCGAGTCACTGTACCGCAAGAGTGACCGCAACTCAGCTGGACACGCCGTCTTTCGGCGCAGCATTGTAGGATGGCCACACCAGTGCGGCAATTTGCTGGACACCACCTCGGTGCCATCCGGATCTCTGCGCGTTCGAGTCACTGTACCGCAAGAGTGACCGCAACTCAGCTGGACACGCCGTCTTTCGGCGCAGCATTGTAGGATGGCCACACCAGTGCGGCAATTTGCTGGACACCACCTCGGTGCCATCCGGATCTCGGCGCGTTGTGCTGCCTTTGGCCTACTGTAGCCGCAAGTGCGGACGCAACTCAGTTGGACGGCGAGTGAAACGCTAAAGGGCGCCGCACTGCAGCCGAGGAGCCTCCATCTTGGGGGAGACGCACAGCCCCCACTGACTGACGCGACCTCACAGGCCAACGGGGCGCCCCACGCCGACTTTCGGCGCAGCATTGTAGGATAGCCACACCAGTGCGGCAATTTGCTGGACACCACCTCGGTGCCATCCGGATCTCGGCGCGTTGTGCTGCCTTCGGCCTATTCGCACATCGATCCGCTACTGACGCCGCCTCACGTGCCAACGGATTTTCTACGCTTTTTGTAGCCCTATGCCGCATAACAGGTCATGTGACTTGTTTATAAAACTTTTCATTGGTTCATTTTACTTTTGGTTTCCTAAAGATGGAAGGCTTGGTCATATGACCTAAAAATAACACTTTTCATTGGTTTAGAACATTTTTTTTTCCCAAACGATGAAAGCCCCACCTTGTTTCTGGATGATTCAGACTGAAGCTGGCATCAGCATGAGAGCACCACCATCTCGTGGCTCCGTCGTGGTCATTCCGCGAGCAATCATGGCAGCTGCTCCCCACCGGAAGCCTGCAGGAGTCGAGGGCCCCCAAGACTTTTGTAGAATCTTCACGGCTGAGGGGACGCTTTCGAGAATGGAGCCCAAGCCCTAGCAGGCAAGCGTCCGAGTTCCAAGGTGTCCCAGGGCCATTTTAGTGGACCAGGCCCAAAACCGAAGAGCCGTCCGCCATTTTAAGAGTCATGTGGCAGCCGCCTATCGCTGCAATGCAAGAGTGGGAGCAAATCAACAACATGGTGAGCGAGACGCTGTAGCCGCAAGAGCGGGCGCAACTCAGCTGGATGGCCGCCACCTGGGGAGGCCCGTTCACGCCGCCTCCCCCACGCCCCCCCCGGGCCGCCCCACGCCAATTTTCGGAGCAGCATTGTAGGATACCAAAACCAGTGCAGCAGTTTACTGGACATCACCTGGGTGCCATCAACATCTCAGCGCGTTCTGCTGCCTTGGAACTATTCGCACAACAGACCGCTACTGACGAGGCCTCCTCCGCACCACCCGGGACGCCCCACGCTGTTTTTCTTTGCTGCATTGTAGGATCCCAAAAACCAGTGCGGCACCCAGGTGACATCACCTGGGTGCCGTCCAGAACTCAGCACGTTGTGCTGCCTTGGGACTATTCGCACAAAAGACAGCTTCTGACCATTGTTGCTTTTTTTGTCAAAAATGTTTAAATGTTTGTTACAGTTTTTGTTCCGTTCGTTATATTTAAAAGTTAATAAAGTTTTATAATCCCACTTTATTGGAGTGCTATATATTTTTAAAAAATCGGGTGAATGGGGCCTTGAATCGGGTTATTGTCATGTGTGGGCTTTGCAAGTGTACTGCTACAGGATCGGACATTTCAAACTCAAATGCGCGTTCTTTTTCTTACTTTTCCGAAGCATGGAGCGCAATAGCAGGCAGAGAAAGGGTGATGCAAGTGTTGAACACTGCCTGGCCTGGCAAGTTGCTGGCAGTGCCCCCCCCCCCGCCCGCTCCTGAAAGAGGACACACACACACCGCCGCCCCGAGTACTTCACAGATCATTAAAAGACCATGCGCTTGTTCATGAGGCTTAAATGGTTTATCACCCCTTCTAGAACCCCTGCATCGACCCTCTGACGTTTCCTGGAAAAATTACCACGTAACACAATACCAAGCCCTGTAAGCTGAAACCCCCGAGGAATCGTGGGGCATATTATCAAGGGGGTTTATCTCCGCTTTTTTGGCTTTAAAAGCCAAGAAAGCGGAGATAAAATTATCTCCCTATTACCAAGCTGTCGCTAACACCAGTTAGTGACAGCTAAAAGGAGATAGCGACCATCTTGGGCCCTGCTTTGCATGTCAGTGATATTTATCACTAATGACATGCAAAGTGGGCGTGCCAAGATGTTACCGACTGGAAACAGTCCCTAACATCGCTATCTCCTATTACCAACTTTTGGAGATATTCGCGCTAAGCGCGAATATCTCCAAAAGCTAACACCTGCCCTGAGCAGTTCTTAGCCATGTTATCCAATGGGAGGTGGATAACATGGCTAAGAGCATTTGCTCGATAATGCATGAATATCGCTGACTTTTCAGCGATATTCATGCATTGCGGCCGTTTTTTATCGCATTTGCGATAAACCTTGCTAATAGCAAGGTTTATCTGCGATAAAAATCGCCGATGTGCGGCGATAATTTTTGTCTCTAAACAAGTTAGAGACAAAAATTATCGCTAGTTGTTGGTAATATGCCCCCGGGTTTATGCTTGCAGAAATCGGGAGGCGGGAGACTAGCACTGAAATCAGTAGTCTCACGCCTGAATCGGGAGGGTTGGTATGTCTGGATTCTCTACAGCTGGGGCCATAAACTACATCCGCAGGGCTAGGTGATAGCCTGGGTCCGGCCTGGACAATCGGACACAGAGGAAGAGGAGTGTCAGAGGGTGCGGTAGTGAATAGGGTGAAAGGGAGGTGTCGGGCGGGCACAGGGTGTGATTCTCAGGGAAGAGCAGCGCAGATGGGGAGAAGTATATGACCCATGCATGAGAGAGAGAGCGGGGGTGACCAGTGCGTGGGGGAGATGCTTGCGAGGGTGGGGAGCCGTGCTGAGAATCGACAGCGTGCAGAGACTGGGTCTGGTCAAGGCATCTAAAATGGCTGCCGTGCACGACAAAATTGTGGCATTGGACAAAAAGGCAAGATGGCGCAGACAATGTTTATCAATAAGGATTAATTTATAACAAAATATTTACTCGCAGTGTCAAAATGGCGGTCAACACTTCCTGATTTCCATCGAATCGAACGTTAACAGACGTCACGCACCAAAAAAAAAAAAAAAGCTCACGCACAGCCGCTGGAAGACATGTATCAACATATATGAGCCTCCTCAGCCACCCTCAGAAAACATAAGGGGTCAGGATACGTCTCCCGCACCCCCTTATACCTAGTAATTTAATTAAAACGAAACACAAAATGGCGAATTCCCGTTTCGCTACCAGTTTGCGGCCCAGTTCGCGGCCCGTGAAGCGCTTCTACTGTGAAAAATCATTTTTTTTTTATTTTCCCCACGGGACCCTTTAATAACCCCAACAACATTCCTAGGGGGTCAAGAGAGGTATACCTTGCCCCCTTTCATTAAATTCCCCCTTCGTTTTTCACCTCTTCTTCTCTCTCGATCCTACCGAGAGACAAGATGGCGGCCGCACCGGACTGTTTGGAATGTTGACAGACACCGGAGAGCCAATCAGCTTTCTGCGCGCAAAGTTCCGTTTCGCGAAAAGTACGCGAACCGGAGCGCAGCCCGGAGCGCTGTTACAGATATATATCTTGTTTTGAACGTTAATTTCTCAAAAACTACTGGAGCACATATATTGAGACCTAGCAAAGGCACATCGGGCTAACAGTCCCTACAATTTTGCCAAGTTTCGTGCAAATCCATTCAGCCGTTCGAGCTAAAAGTGAGTCCAACCGCCCTATGGAAATTAACATGGGAAAAACGCGTTTTGGGACCCCCCTTTCTTCTCGACCCCCCCTTGACGAAACCCCCCCAAATTTTCAAGGGCTGCTCAGAAACAAAATGTGCCATTTTCCTGAAAATTTCAGCCGATTCCGTCCACAAACGCCAAAGTTATTAGACATAGAATTTTCAAAAATCCCATAGACAAAAAATCCTAACTATATATACCTACTGGCGACCGCCAGTAGGTAATATATATATATATATATATATATATATATATATATATATATATATATATATATATATATATATATTCACAGAAAAAACCATAGGTTATAGTGGATATATAGTTAGGAATTTGCATTTACAAAACCTTGAAAATTCAATGAAAAAACCATAGGTTATAGGCCATATATAGTTAGGAATTAGCATTTACAAAACCTTATTTTACTCGCATAAAACCATTGAAATTCCATATATAGTTAGAAGCGCTAACTATATATCGCGCACCCGCAATCCACTGCTGATGATGTCACATATTACATCATTCATGACATGGTCAGTGACATCACTGATGACATCACTGATGACATCTCAAATGACATCACTGATGACAACTCAAATGATTGTATGTGTCTGTAAAGTTTAAATATGTTTCACATATTGAAGAATGAGTGGATGTATAAGTGTCTGGATGAAGAATTTAGTAGGTGCATGACTGATTGTATGAGTGAGTGATTAAATGTGTCTCACTGAGTGCATGGGTTAGTGACTAAACTGTCTTAATTTGTGCATCAGTATGTTTGTTGTTGTGTAAGCTGCTGCATGTGTTGATCAGTAGCTATAAGAGTGGCCATATGGGTTATTGATTGGTTGCCCAAGTATTTGAATGGGAGGCTGAGTGTGTGTGTGGGTGGCTGGGAGGTGCGTGACTCTGTACATAGATGTGTAAGCAGTTGATTCACTAGGAGTATGAGTTCAAGAGTGCATGTGGAAACAGCTATATGGGCGGTTGACTATGCATGGGTGTTTTGGTGAGTGAATGGATTTCTCATTGCTACATGAGCAAGTAAGTACGTATGTAAAACACAATACATGTGAGAGTTGAGATATATAAATAACTGAACATAAGAGCCAGTGAATGTGTGAGTGGCTGTATCGATCACTGTGAGCTTGTATCAGGGATTATATAAGAGAGTAAATATGTGTTATTATATGTTTGAATAAGTAAGATGTGTATAACTGTATAGTTGAGGAAATGGAGGTGTGATTGATTCTTTGCATGACTGACTAGGTGTGTGAGTAACTCCATGGATGACTGACAGTCTGTGAGTGTCTGTTTATACTGAGTGTATGTAAGGTTATATTAGAGTCTGAAGAGGTTCATTGTATTATCACATGAGTGATGTGATCAGTGATGACAAATGAGATGTCATCAGTGATGTCATTTGAGTTGTCATCAGTGATGTCATCAGTGATGTCATTTGAGATGTCATCATTGATATCATTTGAGTTGTCATCAGTGATGTCATTTGAGATGTCATCAGTGATGTCATCAGTGATGTCACTGACCATGTCATGAATGATGTAATATGTGACATCATCAGCAGTGGATTGCGGGTGCGCGATATATAGTTAGCGCTTCTAACTATATATGGAATTTCAATGGTTTTATGCGAGTAAAATAAGGTTTTGTAAATGCTAATTCCTAACTATATATGGCCTATAACCTATGGTTTTTTCATTGAATTTTCAAGGTTTTGTAAATGCAAATTCCTAACTATATATCCACTATAACCTATGGTTTTTTCTGTGAATTTCATTGGTTTTTTAATAGCAAATATGAAAAGCTTTAAAATGTCAAGTACGTGATAGATAAAAACATTTTCGTATTTATGCACGCTGATGTGCTTTGAACGCTGCACCCCCCCCCCCCCCTCCCCTCTTTTGCCTTAGTAGTACTCTCTCTTTGCAGATACTGAAGGGTAGTTAACGCAGGCCTTTACCCCCGTTGTAATCCGTCGTGCCTCCTTGTCTCTCCATTTGATTGATTGTTGTCCAAGCATTTACTGTTTTAGAATTGGTTCTCTTTGGATCATTCTCTATTTACAAACAAGCACAAAGTCGCAATACTCTGTTTAGTCTTTGCAGATAGTGAAAAATCGTGTAAAAAAATAAAAGTAATCGAGCAAAATCAGTAGGCCACTAATTGGATCTCTTTTTGACCTCGCTAAAATAGAAATATTAGGAACAACCCTTCTTGAGAAATACGAAAATAGTGAGATGAACTGAGCTCCACACCATGAGGGCTGCAAGACAGCTCGGCTCCATCACCCATCCCGCACAAAATAACGACAAACCCTATGCAAATATTAAAAATATAGACAACACACCAACAAGGAAACAGGGTAAAACATTTTATTAAAAAACTATTTACATAACGTTGGTTTATAAGATGATGTCAGTAGTGGACCGATGTGTGAATAGATCGAAAACAGCACAAGGCTCCAAGATCCAGATAGCAAGCTCCTGGATGTTGGGTGCCATAGTTTAGAGTTCTGAATTTCAGCCTTTTTCAATGCCTGTGCTTTGTTGAATCAAAATGGCGGCTTGACACAAAGCTGACTCAAGCGTTGTTACTGATGCTATGCAGACCAAAACTGGTTTTCAGTTTGTACATTTTTCTAGATTTTTCAATCCAAGTTTGGTTGACTTTGTAGAACGATGGCTTCAGATTTTCAACATACGGTGTGGTGGCGCTGACTGGGAGGGGGCGCTTCGCTCCTGCCCCCTCCCCAAGTAAGATTTTCATACGTGAAAGTACGTTAATGGTTTTGGTCCCTGAGATGCTTCGATGTCACTACCATTCTCAAATAGCATAAGTTCTGGATGTTGGGTGCCATAGTTAAGAGTTCTGAGCAGTGCTTGTAACACTGTCTGAAGCTTATTTCCACCTACTGCAGCTTCACTATTCTCAAAGTAAGTGAGTGTCGTTTGTGGACCTGACTGCATTAGAAAACAATGTGATATGTTACCTTCCTAAACAGCTTGACGGAGGCCCCTGAGGGGCGGTGTGATGGCCATGGACTCGGAGAAGACGCTTGGCTCCGACACCCTCCCCAAGTCTTATAGCACTGGTGTAGCCTGAGATCGCCCCCGACATAGGCGGCCGGCTCCCGGGGTTCGGCGGAACTTTTTGCCTTTTGATGACTCTTCAATTCTGGACCTTGTCCCACAATCCGTTTGACCTGAAGACAAGCTGTAGTGGGGCGCCCCTTTATCGTTTTAGTTGCCATTCCGCCCGCTTTTGCTACACTGTGCCTCTTCCGCCATTCAGCTGTTTACCGCCCGCTCTTGCGACTACAGCGTCTCGCTCACCATGTAGTTGAGATGCGCCCGCTCTTGCGGTGCAGCGATAGGCGGCTGCCACAGGACTCTCAAAATGGCGGCCGGCTCTTCGGTTTTGGGCCTGGTCCACTAAAATGGCCCTGGGACACCTTAGAACTCGGACGCTTGTCTGCTAGGGCTTGCGTCCCATTCTCGAAAAGCGTCCCCTCAGCCGTGAAGATTCTACAAAAGTCTTGGGGGCCTCCGACTCCCGCAGGCTTCTGGTGGGGAGCGGCTGCCATGATTGCTCGTGGAATGGCCACGACGGAGCTACGAGATGGTAGTGGTCTCATGCTGACGCCAGCTTTAGTCTGAAACATCCAGAAACACTGTAGACTACCAATTCGATCAGTTCCGGTAGCGCCCCAACATGACCCGGAAGAGAAGAACTTGCCCTCCCCTCTTTGACTGATGGTTCTTGTTGCCTGTCCCCTCTGTTGTCATTTAACAGAACTTTTTGGACTGCTGAAAGGGGTTGTGTTCTGAACGCTGGTTGGTGGAGACATTTAGACTATATTCTTGACCTACGTTGTCGCGTAATGCGTTTTATGACACGCCGCGTTAGCGCACCCGGAAGTGATCCGAGGCGCGGCGCGCAGCGCGTAACGTAAGCATAACAGGTCATGTGACTTGTTAATAAAACTTTTCATTGGTTCATTTTACTTTTGTTAATTTAATGATGAAAAGCTTGGTCATATGACCTAAAAATTACGCTTTTTATTATTTTCGAACAATATTTTTTTTTCAAACATATGTTATAATATTCCAGGCTAATGTACTTTCCCGGAAAATTTACAACTGTCTTGCAAGTAAAATATATTCCTTTTTCGAGAAAAAGGGCGTTTCTTCCTTCCATGACGGAGCCGTTGAGTAAAAGAGATTCGGCCTGCTGTCTTAGTCGCCGATACGCCTGATTATCAGATTCTTATCGATCACTTTATGTTGCCGACATGAAAAACACAACTGCCCTTGACCATTTATCTTTACTGCGTTCCTACATATTATACCTTTTATCCGTCATGTAATTGGACTGCTTTATTTCACTTGCCTTTTACTGATTCGAAAACAGTCACTAAAAGTAAAAACTTTACAAATGAAAATACTACTACCGTGTTTTGTTTTAAAAACCTTTATTGTAAAAATGTCAGTATACAAATACGGGCCTACAACCACGTGGGCCGGCCACGGAGCAAACTGAAATCGTATATGATGAGGAGACATTTACACTGTAGAAGAACGTAACGAGCGGGCCATTAGGTGACAAGAACAAAGGTGTCTAACAGTTGCGGAATCGGTGGACGTACATTTTGTAATTAAAATACGACAGGGCCACTTACAATAACATTTTCTAGATATACATTTGCGGGCAAAGAGTTACGAGTCCCATTTATACCGGCGCCATTTTGGGCGAGGCCGGGCAGGTCCAAGATATAGTCAAAATGTCTCCACCAACCATCGGCCAGAGCAGAACCCCTTTCGGCCCTTTATGCTACAAGATGGTGTCTTCCATTCAGAAAATATTGGTGGCAGCATTTTGAAAGGAAACAGAAACAGCCGTTCTCCTAGTGAGTTTCACATTGTTACATTTAGGAAGAATGTTGAAGAGTAGTATGTGGAAAATCTGAAGCCATTTTTCTACAAACTCTCAATCAGACTTGGATGGAAAAAAAAAACCTGAAGAATGTACAAACTGAAAACCAATTTTTGTCTGTATAGCACCAACAGTAACGCTTGAGTCAGCTTTGTGTCAAGCCGCCATTTTCATTCAATCAATAGCGTCCCCCTGCACACATTCAGGGACCTGGTTGTGTCTTCAGATGAAACGCATTGTAGGAAAAGAAGCAGAAAGGAAAAGGAAAAAAGTTCCGCCGGACCTAGTGAAGCTGCAGCAGGTGCAAATAAGCTTCAGACAGTCCTACAAGCACTGCTCAGAAATCTCAACTGAGGCACTCAACATCCAGGACTTGCCATTCGGATCTTGGCGCCTTGTGCTGGTTCCGACCTATTCACACATCAGTCCACTACTGACATCACCTCATAAGCCAACAGGGCACCCCACGCCGACTTTCGGCGCAGCATTGTAGGATGGCCACACCAGTGCAGCAATTTGCTGGACACCACCTCGGTGCCATCCAGATCTCGGCGCGTTCATTCAATCAATAGCGTCCCCCTGCACACATTCAGGGACCTGGTCGTGTCTTCAGATGAAACGCATTGTAGGAAAAGAAGCAGAAAGGAAAAGGCAAAAAGTTCCGCCGGACCTAGTGAAGCTGCAGCAGGTGCAAATAAGCTTCAGACAGTCCTACAAGCACTGCTCAGAAATCTCAACTGAGGCACTCAACATCCAGGACTTGCCATTCGGATCTTGGCGCCTTGTGCTGGTTCCGACCTATTCACACATCAGTCCACTACTGACATCACCTCATAAGCCAACGGGGCACCCCACGCCGACTTTCGGCGCAGCATTGTAGGATGGCCACACCAGTGCAGCCACTTGCTGGACACCACCTCGGTGCCATCCGGATCTCAGCGCGTTCGAGTCACTGTGCCGGAAGAGTGACCGGAACTCAGCTGAACACGCCGTCTTTCGGCGCAGCATTGTAGGATGGCCACACCAGTACGGCAATTTGCTGGACACCACCTCGGCGCCATCCGGATCTCGGCGCGTTCGAGTCACTGTACCGCAACAGTGACCGCAATTCAGCTGGACACGCCGTCTTTCGGCGCAGCATTGTAGGATGGCCACACCAGTGCGGCAATTTGCTGGACACCACCTCGGTGCCATCCGGATCTCGGCGCGTTCGAGTCACTGTACCGCAACAGTGACCGCAATTCAGCTGGACACGCCGTCTTTCGGCGCAGCATTGTAGGATGGCCACACCAGTGCGGCAATTTGCTGGACACCACCTCGGTACCATCCGGATCTCGGCCCGTTGTGCTGCCTTCGGCCTATTCGCACATCGGTCCGCTACTGACGCCGCCTCACGTGCCAACGGATTTTCTACGCTTTTTGTAGCCCTATGTCGCATAACAGGTCATGTGACTTGTTTATAAAACTTTTCATTGGTTCATTTTACTTTTGGTTTCCTAAAGATGGAAGGCTTGGTCATATGACCTAAAAATAACACTTTTCATTGGTTTAGAACATTTTTTTTTCCCAAACGATGAAAGCCCCACCTTGTTTCTGGATCATTCAGACTGAAGCTGGCGTCAGCATGAGAGCACCACCATCTCGTGGCTCCGTCGTGGTCATTCCGCGAGCAATCATGGCAGCCGCTCCCCACCGGAAGCCTGCAGGAGTCGGGGGCCCCCAAGACTTTTATACAATCTTCACGGCTGAGCGGACGCTTTTCGAGAATGGAGCCCAAGCCCTAGCAGGCAAGCGTCCGAGTTCCAAAGTGTCCCAGGGCCATTTCAGTGGACCAGGCCTAAAACCGAGGAGCTGTCCGCCATTTTAAGAGCCATGTGGCAGCCGCCTATCGCTGCACTGCAAGAGTGGGAGCAACTCAACAACATGGTGAGCGAGACGCTGTGGCCGCAAGAGCGAGCGCAACTCAGCTAGATGGCCGCCACCTGGGGAGGCCCGTTCACGCCGGCTCCCCCACGCCCCCCCCCCGAGCCGCCGCACACCAATTTTCGGAGCAGCATTGTAGGATACCAAAACCAGTGCGGCAGTTTACTGGACATCACCTGGGTGCCTGTCGTACATGTTGTGTCAGCCATGTGACACTGGACACAGACCGCTGCTGACGAGGCCTCCCCCCGCACCACCCGGGACGCCCCACGCTGTTTTTCTGTGCTGCATTGTAGGATCCCTAAACCAGTGCGGCACCCAGGCGACATCACCTGGGTGCCGTCCAGAACTCTGCACGTTGTGCTGCCTTGGGACTATTCGCACAACAGACCGCTACTGACGAGGCCTCCCCTCGCCCCACCCGGGACGCCCCACGCCAATTTTCGGAGCAGCATTGTAGGATCCCTAAACCAGTGCGGCACCCAGGCGACATCACCTGGGTGCCGTCCAGAACTCTGCACGTTGTGCTGCCTTGGGACTATTCGCACAAAAGACCGCTTCTAACCATTGTTGCTTTTTGTGTTGAGAAATGTTTAAATGTTTTTAGTTTTTGTTCCGTTTGTTAAAGTTAGTAGTTAATAAAGTTTTATAACCTTACTTTGTTGGAGTGTTATCTATTTTTTTTAAAACGGGTGAATGGGGCCTTGAATCGGGTTATTGTCATGTGTGGGCTTTGGAAATGTGCTGCTGCAGGATCGGACATTTCAAACTCAAATGCACGTTCTTTTTCTTACCTTTCCGAAGCATGGAGCGCAATAGCAGGCAGAGAAAGGGTGATGCACGTGTTGAACACTACCTGACCTGGCAAGTTGCTGGCAGTGCCCCCCCGTCCGCTCCTGAAAGAGGGCACACACACACCGCCGCCCCGAGTACTTCACAAATCTTTAAAAGACCATGCGCTTGTTCATGAGGCTTAAATGGTTTATCACCTCTTCTAGAACCCCTGCATCGACCCTCTGACGTTTCATGGAAAAATTACCATGTAACACAATACCAAGCCCTGTCGGCTGAAACCCCCAAGGAATCGTGGGGCATATTATCAAGGGGGTTTATCTCCGCTTTTTTTGGCTTTAAAAGCCATGAAAGCGGAGATAAAATTATCTCCCTATTACCAAGCTGTCGCTAACACCAGTTAGTGACAGCTAAAAGGAGATAGCGACCATCTTGGGCCCCGCTTTGCATGTCAGTGATATTTATCACTAATGACATGCAAAGTGGCGTGCCAAGATGTTAGCGACTGGAAACAGTCCCTAACATCGCTACCTTCTATTACCAACTTTTGGAGATATTCGCGCTAAGCGCGAATATCTCCAAAATCTAACACCTGCCCTGAGCAGTTCTTAGCCATGTTATCCAATGGGAGGTGGATAACATGGCTAAGAGCATTAGGTCAATAATACATGAATATCGCTGACTTTTCTGCGATAATAGCAAGGTTTATCTGCGATAAAAATCGCCGATGTGCGGCGATAATTTTTGTCTCTAAACAAGTTAGAGACAAAAATTATCGCTAGTTGTTCGTAATATGCCCCCGGGTTTTTGCTTGCAGAAATCGGGAGGCGGGAGACTAGCACTGAAATCAGTAGTCACACGCCTGAATCAGGAGGATTGGCATGTCTGAATTCTCTACAGCTGGGGCCATAAACTACATCCGCAGGGTTAGGTGATATCCTGGGACCAGCCTGGCATCTAAAATGGCTGCCGTGCACGACAAAATTGTGGCATTCGAAAAAAAGGCAAGATGGCGCAGCCGCTGGAAGAGATGTATCAACATATATCAGCCTCCTCAGCCACCCTCAGGAAACATAGGGGATTAGGATACCTCTCCCGCACCCCCTTATACCTAGTAATTTAATTAACGAAGCACAAAATGGCGAATTCCCGTTTCGCTACCAGTTTGCGGCCCAGTTCGCGGCCCGTGAAGCAAATGGCGAATTCCCGTTTCGCTACCAGTTTGCGGCCCAGTTCGCGGCCCGTGAAGCGCTTCTACCGTGAAAAATCATTTTTTTTTTTATTTTCCCCACGGGACCCTTTAATAACCCCAACAACATTCCTAGGGGGTGAAGAGGGGGATACCTTGCCCCCTTTCATTAAATTCCCCCTTAGTTTTTCACCTTTTCTTCTCTCTCGATCCTACCGAGAGACAAGATGGCGGCCGCTCCGGACTGTCACGCAGCAAAAAAAAAAAAAAAGCTCACGCACAGCCGCTGGAAGAGATGTATCAACATATATCAGCCTCCTCAGCCACCCTCAGGAAACATAGGGGATTAGGATACGTCTCCCGCACCCACTTATAACTAGTAATTTAATTAACGAAGCTCAAAATGGCGAATTCCCGTTTCGCTACCAGTTCGCGGCCGCGCTTCTACCGTGAAAAATCATTTTTTTTTTATTTTCCCCACGGGACCCTTTAATAACCCCAACAACATTCCTAGGGGGTCAAGGGGGGGATACCTTGCCCCCTTTCATTAAATTCCCCTTTCGTTTTCCACCTCTTCTTCTCTCTCGATCCTACCGAGAGACAAGATGGCGTCCGCTCCGGACTGTTTAGAATGTTGACAGACACCGGAGAGCCAATCAGCTTTCTGCGCGCAAAGTTCCGATAAGCGAAAAGTAAGCGGACCGGATCGCTGCCCAGAGCGCTGTTACAGATATATATCTTGGTTTGAACGTTAATTTCTCAAAAACTACTGGAGCACATATATTGAGACCTAGCAAAGGCACATCGGGCTAACAGTCCCTACAATTTTGCCAAGTTTCGTGCAAATCCATTCAGCCGTTCGAGCTAAAAGTGAGTCCAACCGCCCTATGGAAAAATGAATGGGAAAAACGCGTTTTGGGACCCCCCTTTTTTCTCGGCCCCCCCTTGACGAAACCCCCCCAAATTTTCAGGGGCTGCTCAGAATCAAAATGTGCCATTTTCCTGAAAATTTCAGCCGATTCCGTCCACAAACGCCAAAGTTATTAGACATAGAATTTTCAAAAGTCCCATAGAGAAAAAATTCTAACTATATATACCTACTGGCGATAGCCAGTAGGTAATATATATATATATATATTCACTGAAAAAACCATAGGTTTCACACCAGTTATAGTTAGCTGGAAATTTTACTGACATAAAACCAATGAAATTACACGTTATAGTTAGTTGGACTCACTATAACTTGCGCGCCTGCAATGCACTGCTGATGACGTCACATATTACATCACTCATGACATGGTCAGTGACATCACTCATGACATCACTGATGACACCATCATTGTGACAGAATGACAGACCTCCTTTCAGTGTAATGTGTAATGTAACCCTTGAAACACATATTTAAAAATAGAAACTAACATTTAAAAAAAGAAAATCCTAACTATAACTACCTACTGGCGACCGCCAGTAGGTAATATATATATATATATATATCAGCAAAAGTTTTTGGCGCTAAGCTGCGTTGGCCCCTTGCAGCGGCGGGCTTTGGACGGGATCGCCGGTCCCTAAATACTCCAACACTTCGTCCACACTCCAAAAGAACGACATCCAAGCCACAGATGTATTCAAACTGGATTTATTTTCACAGCCCTACTCGACGCGTTTCGGGAATTGCCTTCCCTTTGTCACGAGTACCATAGTCTGTTTACATCCATTATTTAAAGTAAATCACATGACTTATTTGCATGATAGACATAGCCAACAGACTACCAACACATCACATGTCTGGAGCTATGTACTTCTTCCTTATTGTCAGAAAAGCTATGGCTTAGTATGCATAAATCAAAGTAAAACAATTAATACATTGCATTTCATTTGAGAGCTGGGTAATTATGAGTGCCGAGGAGCACATTCTTTCATTCAATTCGCTATGCGCCTGTTTACTCTAAAGGAGCCCCTAGTTCATGACTTGTAACACTCGGTCTATTGTATAACCCGTAAACAAGTATTATAGAATTGTCTCCATTCTATGAATTGTAAAATGAAATAAAAGGAAATAAATAAAACATATCTGTATTCACTCCGTTAGGATAGGTGCTGCGAACCCACAGTTGCGCCTTCCCTGCGTGTTGACGCGCGCTCGCTTATTGGGTTGAGCTAAATTGTTTCATTAACAGCGTTGCTATTTGCGCTCAGTACACTTGTTTTCATTACGTCTAGGGGACATTTTCAGGCTGAATTGGAGCGGATTGTGCTTCAAATAATTGGACATGGTTCGAAAGTAGATTGAGCCCCAGTGGGCATTGAGTTCATATCATAGTTCATTATTGAATCATATTCATGTCTTGACTCTTACGTGAAGAAAGTCATTCACTGTGAGCTGCCCAGCTTACTCTTTGCATCATGAAACATACTGCCACACATTCTCTGACTTATGGTGCATTTTCATACTCTCCCACATTGTTTGGTACCTGTGACAAAATAACAAAAATAGTGATTAAATAAAATAATACATATCGTGTCTCACATACATGCATTTTAAAATACCAAAAGAGTTGGTAGCAGTTTAGCAGAAATTTCACATACTTTCATTAGTTTAGCCCAGATGCACACCCAAACCCTCATCGCAGTTATGTCCCTGGGGTTGTAGCAGTTGGTATTTAATTATAAATCTCAACTCTAGTCGTCTGAGTTCCTGTAGTCGGTTGCCGCCTCTTTCTCTTAGTGGTACCTGGTCAAGTGCCACATAGGATAGGAGGCTGTTGTTACTGTTATGGTGAGACGCAAAGTGTCTAGCCATGGGATACTGTTTGTCTTGATTTTTTATGGCTCTGAGATGCTGTAAGATTCTATCTTTAACTGGTTTCATAGTGCTGCCCACATAAAATTTGTTACACGGGCATCTTAGTGCGTACACCACATATTCTGTGTGGCAGTTTAGGTGTTTAGTGATTTTAAAAGGCTCACACATTTCAGATAATCTGATTTCTTTGACATTGTGGCTGAATTTGCACGCTTTGCATCTGCCACATATATATAATCCCTGAACTGGATTGGCTCTCTTTTGGTTTGCTACTAATGTCTGACATACTTTGTCTTTTAAACAGGGTGGTTTTCTGTACGTTATCTGGGGATGGTCCCTGATGCTTAATGAGATATCTTTATCTGTTTTGAGGGCATTCCAGTGTTTGTTCAGTGCCCCTCTCACTTCTTTAGTTTGGGAATGATAGTCAGTGATGAATCTCACTACATCTTTTTCCTCATCTTTTTCTTTTTGTGGGGGTTCAATGTTATCTCTCTCTTCCACTTTCCGTACTGCATCCTTGATACATTTTTTGCTGTATCCCCTGGACTTAAATCTGTCACACATTGTGTCTCTCTCTTTTTCATAGTCAAGTTGTCTTGTACAATTCCTCCTGGCTCTCAGAAGTTCGCCAAAAGGTATTGAGTTAATCAGATTTCGGGGATGGCAGCTTTGTGCGTGCAGGAGACTGTTTCCTGCAGTTTCCTTCCTATATAGGGTTGTCACTAGCTTACTTTCATGGATGCTGACCTTCAGGTCTAAAAAGTCAACAGTCTTCTCATCAATGTGGCTAGTGAATGACAAATTTAGTTCATTGATGTTCAATGTCGCCACAAATTCTTCTGCCTCCTCTCTGGTACCATCCCAGATAACAAAAATGTCATCTATGTACCGGAGCCAGGTACGTACTCTGGTACAGTATAGATCTAATTTTCTCACAATCAGTTCTTCCCACCATCCTAAGTAGATCCCAGCAAAACTAGGGGCAAAACAAGTGCCCATAGAAGTGCCAAGTAGTTGGTGGTAGATGGCACCATTGAACAAAAAGTAGTTCTGAGTCAGGCATATGTGGATCATGTCTAACAACATCTCGGTATGGAACAGGTATGATAGTGATCTTGTGCCCAGAAAGTATCTACATGCCTTTATACCTAGTTCATGGGGGATATTGGTGTACAGACTGTTTACATCTAATGTCATGAGTAAACAGCCTGAGTTCACCGTGACATTAGATATTTTCTTTAAAAAATCACCTGAATCTCTCAAGTACGATGGTAAACCTTGCACTATCGGTTGTAGAAAATGGTCTACGTATCTTGATGTATTTTCAAGGTTGCTGTTCCTTGAAGATACTATGGGCCTACCTGGGGGATTGATCGGGTCTTTGTGCAGTTTGGGGAGTAAGTATAGTGCTGGTACTTTAGGGAATTTACAGTTAAGAAAGTTGAACTCTTCCGTCTCTATGAGTCCATGATTCCGCCATTCACACAATTTCTCACGGTATGCTTGATTCTTACTCTCATAAATCTTTTTACTGCTTTTCTCATATTTTGTAGTATCACACAATTGTTTCATACCTTCTTGGATGTACATTTCTTTAGACATTATAACAATATTGCCCCCCTTATCTGATTTTTTAATGACAATATTGTGGTCACTGCTCAAACTCTCAATAGCTAGTCTATGGTTTCTATTCAGATTGCTTCTTCCACACACGTTATTACTAGCAAGTTTTTTAAATTCTGTAATAACCCCCTTCTCAAAGACATCAATTGCTTCATTGTTAATCATTGGTAGAAAGATGGATTTGGGTTTAAACCCACTCTTGCTACTAAGGTCTAGTCTCACATTCTCATTAATCAGGTTCAAAGTGGGGTTTTCAATTACATCAGGGTCTCCTGCAAGCTCATGCAGGACTTGGATCATGTCAGCATCCCCAATTTGTGCTGAACTAGGAGTCTCAGACATAGTTCCTGGTTCACTGTTAATCCTTGTAGCGAACCATTTCCTCCGTCTGAGTTTCCTAGTGAACTGGAAAAGGTCTATGCGGCTCTGAGTGTAATTAAAGTTAGATGTGGGGCAAAATGATAAACCAAGAGATAGTACCTCTATTTCAGCGCTGTTGAGGCTCCTGTCGGAGAGGTTGATCACTGTTTTTTTGTCTTTCATTTATGTTTCTTTTGGCCCCTTGTCCTCGTTCCCACAGGGCTTGATTTGCTGGCGTCTGTTAGATTTAATCTCTTTCCGCCTCTGCCTCCTCTTCCTCGTCCTCTTGTTCCTGCGACAGAGGGTTTGCTCTGGGATTCTTGTCTCCCCTTGGCCATGAGCGAAAACTCGTTTAAAATTTTGTCTTTTGGGCTAAGGAAGCCTGGCCCCATCTCCCCTGGTTGTGCAGTGTCATCTTCATTTTCCTCTGTTTGCGCTCTTTCATTTGCCTCAGATCTTTCCGCCATGTTTGATGCTCCCACTGTTATATTGGCTTTCATTGTTTCAGCTCTTAGGTGGTCATATTTTTTGGAAAAAGTGAGGACTTGACCTCTTTCATAGTCCATGTGATCCCTCAGGAACTTTCTTTGTTTTTTCTCTTTAATTTCTTTTTCCAAAGTTTCTAATTTCTTTTCCAGTTTGCTCATTTCTGTATCAAATTCTTCTTTGCTACATAGTTTTGTCAGCTCTTCTGTGATTTTCTGGATTTCCAATGCGCATTTCTCACAGTCTTTGTTTGCATATTTAACCAAGAGTTTCAACATAATGGTAGAACACTCGTGGCTATTAGTGGCCCATTCATCCACTAGTTCGGGATCAGGGTCATTGAAGGTTGGGGTGGTATAAATTCTTAGTCCTCTTGGGACTCTGCCGACCTCTATGTATTTGGCCAGTGTGGTGGCCTCCCACCATTTGGTTTGTTCGAGCTTAAGGAGTTTAAACAGCTTTATCCAGAGATCTTGTTTATTTTTACTTTGTGTCCCATTCCCCATGTTAGGTGGTGTGTTGGCATTAAGCTCTCCTGGTAGTACATCAAATATATGCTTTGCTGCTTCGTCTCTTTTGGAAAACCTGGATGTTGCCATGATGTTATTGTTTGTATTTTGTTGATCGCGCAAAATATTATTCAAAATGCGCCCCAGTTATTTCTACAGTCCGCGCGTGTGTTTAAATCTTCACATCGCTGGCAGACTTCCGCTTGCCTTTCCCTTCTGTTTGTTTGTCCCTTTAATCCACCTGCCCGCTCATTTTCAACAATCACGCGGATGTTCGGGTTTTTGTACGTGCTTTGTTCTTGCACTTACCCGTGCGCTGTCGCGTCGTGTTATTTTCGGAACGGGGTCAGTCTCTTCGAATCAGACTCTTATCGGTGGTTCCATCCGGGATCTTTCCTCCGTCTCAGAGCAGGAAAAGGCGGGCCACAGCTTTTTTCAAACAAGTACCAGCAAAAGTTTTTGGCGCTAAGCTGCGTTGGCCCCTTGCAGCGGCGGGCTTTGGACGGGATCGCCGGTCCCTAAATACTCCAACACTTCGTCCACACTCCAAAAGAACGACGTCCAAGCCACAGATGTATTCAAACTGGATTTATTTTCACAGCCCTACTCGACGCGTTTCGGGAATTGCCTTCCCTTTGTCACGAGTACCATAGTCTGTTTACATCCATTATTTAAAGTAAATCACATGACTTATTTGCATGATAGACATAGCCAACAGACTACCAACACATCACATGTCTGGAGCTATGTACTTTGTCCTTATTGTCAGAAAAGCTATGGCTTAGTATGCATAAATCAAAGTAAAACAATTAATACATTGCATTTCATTTGAGAGCTGGGTAATTATGAGTGCCGAGGAGCACATTCTTTCATTCAATTCGCTATGCGCCTGTTTACTCTAAAGGAGCCCCTAGTTCATGACTTGTAACACTCGGTCTATTGTATAACCCGTAAACAAGTATTATAGAATTGTCTCCATTCTATGAATTGTAAAATGAAATAAAAGGAAATAAATAAAACATATCTGTATTCACTCCGTTAGGATAGGTGCTGCGAACCCACAGTTGCGCCTTCCCTGCGTGTTGACGCGCGCTCGCTCATTGGGTTGAGCTAAATTGTTTCATTAACAGCGTTGCTATTTGCGCTCAGTACACTTGTTTTCATTACGTCTAGGGGACATTTTCAGGCTGAATTGGAGCGGATTGTGCTTCAAATAATTGGACATGGTTCGAAAGTAGATTGAGCCCCAGTGGGCATTGAGTTCATATCATAGTTCATTATTGAATCATATTCATGTCTTGACTCTTACGTGAAGAAAGTCATTCACTGTGAGCTGCCCAGCTTACTCTTTGCATCATGAAACATACTGCCACACATTCTCTGACTTATGGTGCATTTTCATACTCTCCCACATTGTTTGGTACCTGTGACAAAATAACAAAAATAGTGATTAAATAAAATAATACATATCGTGTCTTACATACATGCATTTTAAAATACCAAAAGAGTCGGTAGCAGTTTAGCAGAAATTTCACATACTTTCATTAGTTTAGCCCAGATGCACACCCAAACCCTCATCGCAGTTATGTCCCTGGGGTTGTAGCAGTTGGTATTTAATTATAAATCTCGACTCTAGTCGTCTGAGTTCCTGTAGTCGGTTGCCGCCTCTTTCTCTTAGGGGTACCTGGTCAAGTGCCACATAGGATAGGAGGCTGTTGTTACTGTTATGGTGAGACGCAAAGTGTCTAGCCATGGGATACTGTTTGTCTTGTTTGTCTTGATTTTTTATGGCTCTGAGATGCTGTAAGATTCTATCTTTAACTGGTTTCATAGTGCTGCCCACATAAAATTTGTTACACGGGCATCTTAGTGCATACACCACATCTGTGGCTTGGACGTCGTTCTTTTGGAGTGTGGACGACGTGTTGGAATATATATATATATATATATATATATATATATATATATATATATATATATATATATATATATATATATATATATATATATGAAACAGCGACCACTCCGAATGAGAAGAGATCAGAGGACACAGCGGGGCGTTATTCGGAAGATTCTTTAATGAAGATTGCAGGGAATAATGCATTTCAGCGTGTGTGCCTTCGTCAGACGCCCTTCGCAAAAACAGGAATACATCACGCCTCCTTTTGTGTTGTTGCGGTCCTGCCCTGGGCGGGAAGTCAGCTAACTCCATCAGATTGTTTGCAGCTGTAGAGAAGCAAATGAAAACTACAGCTCCCATCGTACAGTATTCGGTAAGTACCCCGTGTTTGATGAGCGCTGAAATACCAAACAAAGGAGTCTTTGATGAATCCTGTAAATATTGATAAGAGCCTTCCTTAGGTCCCCACACGTTCTCCCTCATTTGTCAGGATCAAAACAGGCCATACAGCACAAATGCAGTGATTCTGCTGTCAAGTGAAGTCACGAGCCGCTCCTGGCGGTAGCCGTGTGCTCGACCTGATAAAATATATGTGTGTGTGTGTGTGTGTGTGTGTGTGGGTGTGTGCGTGTGTGTGTGTGTGTGTGTGTGTGTGTGTGTGTGTGTGTGTGTGTGTGTGTGTGTGTGTGTGTGTGTGTGTGTGTGTGTGTGTGTGTGTGGGTGTGTGTGTGTGGGGGTGTGTGTGTGTGGGGGTGTGTGTGTGTGAATGGGCGTATGCATGGGATAAAGGGGTTAACAGTGGGGAAGGGTTGTAATACTCAGATGCTAAATTTATACAGTATTATTCATATGTATGTATGTATTGACTTCCATAAAACACGTATTTGGGGGATCTAGGGGTAAGGGGTGGCACATTTATTAATATTAGATTGTTCATTTTTTTCAAGTATTAAATATACATATTTAAATATAAGTGAAAATTATTCATAAAATGTAAAACAAAATGGTAATAATAGAAAATTACAGGCATGCCAATAACAATTAGTTTATACTTAGAAAATAGATAAAAATTAACTATATTTAAAATACAATAATAAAATAAATGTAACAAAGACACCTTTATGATTTTTATTCAAAAAATTAGTTGTTTACAATTATTTTAAAATATACACAAGGATCAGTAACATTTGCTCATTTTATTTAAATATTTTACAAATTCAAACATTGATATAAACTTTAAAACAATATTTATAGAAAGGTTCTCATCCATTCTTGTATTAGTAAATGGTAAAAAAGATCCTTTTTTGTTTTTACAGCTCTCCATGACTCACACGGTTGTGCACCTATTTCTATAATCAGTGGACCACCACAGGCAGGATTAGAAGCAAATAAGAGCTGCAGTCACGGAAGTGCATTTTAATTTATTGAAAAGCACATGAAAGTAGGCTAATTTATTACTAAGAGAGTTGAAAAAAGGTGCATTTAAGCCAATTAGAAATTATGTGTTACAAGTTATTGTTCTGACCAGAATTAAATTCCCAGGCAGGTTGTGATTGTTTGCACACTTTAGTACTTTATCATTTTATTTTAAAAGTAAGCAAAACGTAACAGAAAGGTTTTTTAAAAAATAAAGGAAATCAAACATGAATACTCTTTTTGTTTATTTTTAAAATAAAATGCAAAATGATTTTTGCCACTTGAATTTTGAAACGGTTTTGTCAAAGTAGATAAAGAGAAAAGATTGCCAGATGAAAAAAGAAGGAAGATTCTTTTCTGAATTAGAAGGATGGTATTAGGGAAAGAAGACTCATTTTTTTAAGCAATACTTTCTGGGTTGTGCAGAAAAAGAAGGAAAAAGAATAAAAGAAGAATGAAAAATAGAAGCAGGGCATTCAATTGCATTTAAAAAACTACAAAAATAATTTGGTTTAGGGTTTTTGCTTTACACTTTTCTCACTGTGGAATGGTTGGGAGTATGGATGACAAGTTACTCTAAGGGGCTCCAAATCGGACTTGGGTTTGCCAAATCTGATTCAAAACTCTTGTTTCTGACAGAATCTTACACAGTTCCGAGCAACCGATTATGTAGCCCAGAAACCGTTTGGGCTGTCCGAATCGGTTCCGAAAGGCATTCGAACAGGTGAAGCCTTTTGTGAGTCGAATCGTACAGCTCTTTGGACTCGGTTTCTGAGCGAGCAATTACGATGACCGATTCAGACAGCCGTTTCTATTTGGTTTTCCTGAAACTAAACAGCTTTCAGAATCTGTCTTTGGGGGCCCGTAGCAGGCCCCCCTACACACAGGGTCCCCAGAATTGGGCACATGAGGGTTCCTATAGGTCCACTCTTCCCAACCATGCACAGTGTAGCAGGCACCAAGTGGTGCCCGCAACCGGGTGCACGATTTTCCACAGTCAATGGGAGTCTGATCGAATCGTATCTGTAAGTATCCGGATGCATCAAAATCGTTTGGTTGAAGTCCCCCAACCCCATCGGAATCCGCTCCTGGGTGATAGAAGAACATTGGCATATCACCAAGAGTTGAAAAACAACATTTCCAGATAAGAAAAATAATTGTTATTTATTTAGGAAATGAAATGCAAATTTTATAGTTTTGAACTAGTACAAAACGGGAAAGTACAATGAAGGAGTAAGCTAGTGAATGTTAATAATATAATATGTAGGCAATGTTTTCCAAGTAGTCTAAAGATACAACCAAAGAAAACCATTGCAAATAATCTTTCAGATATTTCATTACTCCATTCGGAAATTTAAAGTTGCAGACTACTTGCTAAGGATCGCACATGTCTCAGTTCTTTTCAATGGCATTTGTTTTTTCACCTCCTTCCAAATATGTTGAGTAGCAGTTTCACCGCTCAATTGAAAACCTTGATTTCCTTCTGTGACTTGAGCTGGTGAGATAGCCAATCCATGTTTCCTCAAATTAGTGTAGTATGGGGGCAATTTTTCCTCATTTTTTATATAATAATCTGATTGAAAAATTGATGTGTAAAATCGTCTACACTTCCAGGTGGTACAAAATACAGAGGGGCTGATTACGATGTCTAGCGGACGTGACACCTTTGCAGAATCAGGACCTACTGACCTCTGGTTAGCGATCCCGATCACATTATTTGGATGCAACTGCATATGGTGTGGCCCCAGACTCCCATTTTTCTATGGGGGCTTGTGCTGCGGTCAAAAAACTAACACAGCACAATCTCCCATAGAGAAATCAGAGTTTGTGTAAATCCCTCCACCGTGTGGCAGGCACCCCATGCCACACAGTGCAGGGACTTACAGGGGGGCACAATAGGTGCCCCTAAGCCTCAAACCAGAAGTTGCGGAGGCATGGGGCCCTGCTAGGGGCCCCCAGTGTCGATTTCTGACAGGTTTTTCATGTCAGAAAGCTCGATATGAAAAGCCTGCCGGAAACTGACATCATAATCCCAACGGCAGAAACACCGTCCATAGGAGATTATGTGCGGCCTTCGAGTGGCCGACAGGCTCCTTTAGCCCACTGGAAGCCAGTCAGATTGGCCGGCCGGCCGGTTTCAAATCCGACATCCTCCATTGTAATAAGGCTGTCAGATTTGAAACCTTGGATGTCGATCGGAAATCCTCCGACATGTGGTCGAAGGCTTTCCGACCGACATCCAAATTGGCCCCAGAGTTGTTGGTTTTTTCATTCAAATTCTATTTTAATGCTTGCCAAATAATCTTCTGCTAAGGATGTTTTTTTAATTTTACGCCACCATGCCTGGGGAAAGTAAAAAATGAAAAACCTTGAGAAAAGTGAACAAAACAACAACCTTGGATTTGTGCATTTGGGTGCACTTCGGTAATGGTATTAATCATCTGAATTGCAAATTCAATGATGATTTTCCTATGAGTTCTCTGTTTTGGATTGATCAACTGATAAAAATTCAGTTTAGGTAGATGACTATTTGTCAGTCATTAAAGCATAGATTAGTGGAAGTGAGGTATTATTGACAAAAGCATGTATAGACCTGGTCAAATGGATTCGAGTTGGATTTAAATGTACCATCCATTATGTAAATGTTACAGTTTAATTATAATAATACTAATACGAGGGTATCAGTCTTATGAGTGCATGAAAACAGTAGAATGCATTGTATATGGTTTTTAGCATCAAAAGTAGAAACTGTTCACTGTTAAATGATTGTTTTAGTTTAGGTGAGATGTTAATGTCTTGAAAAAGTTTGTGGAGTTTTAAATTGTGGATTACTTGCTAGATTTTGTATTTAAATCAATCTTAAAAAATTAGGAATAGAAGCCTTACTGATAGCAACATGCATAGGGGTATTCTGAGCTACCTCACTCAAAACTGAGTCGCTGTTAATTGGAGCTGGCACTAAGTGCTTTTATGTGTTGAACGTTTTGCCTAACATCCAACTCCATTGCAGAGGAAGAGGGATTATGCTCTGTGGTTCTCAAAACATTTGCCCAAGAGTAACTGCTCCTCCTTTGCAATGGGTTAAAATATATTCGACACACCTCCAATTAAGTCTCTCATTGTAACAAATGTACCACCCATATTTCAAAGGTGTATTTCCTCTTTTGGAATACACATAGGATGCCTGCCTTGGATTGTGCATAGCATAAAGTTCTGCAAAAAGAAAACAATTAGAGGAAAGAGAATATAACTACCAATGTGATTGTTTGAACAAAAAACTGGCTGGAATTCTAAGTGTAAATGTCCCTTTCTAGGGTCCAACACCTTCACTGAGGCAGTGCCTGACTGGAGTTAGAATAGTAAATGTGTCCCTTATCCAGTGTCCAGCACCTTCCCTGAGTCAAGCCCTAACTGGATTTATAATAGTAAATCTGCTGCCATCCAGTGTCCAGCACCTTTCCTAAGCAAACCCTGACTGGAATTAGAATGGTAAATGTGTCCCCCATCCACTGTGCAACATCTTCCATGAGGCAATTGCTGACTGGAGTTAAAATACTAAACCTGCCCCCCTCCTTCAAGGGTCCACACCTTCCCTGAGGCAACTCCTGACTGGACTTGAAATAGTAAATCTGCTCCCCATACAATGTCTATTTGAATTTGTTAATAATACCTATTAAGTATAGAGATAGAATAAACTTATGACTGGAAATGAAATATTTTAATAAAAAGAAATGAGGTAAAATTACTTATTATGAATAGTACTTACTACAATGGCTATTATGTGATGCTTTAATTTGTTACTGCACAGATTTGATTTTCTGTCCCTTCTTTTTTGTTCAGAAAATATGTGGATTATTTAGAATTTTGTTTTAAAAATGAATTATTAAAACAAATATGCTTATGTTAAAGTGCTAATTTATCAAATTTCTAGAAGCAGAAACTCCTCCTCTATAAAACATATCTAGTCACTTCAAAGGATAGTGTACCAGTGTACACAAAATGGTGGTCAATCAATTTTAGTCAACTTGTGAGTTACAACTACACTTATTAACTAAATATGCTTTAGATTCACTTGATTTTTGTACTTTCCAATCATGAATGAACTATCAATTGTAGAAGAATGTTATCTTTGAAGATTCAAATGTGACTGTCTCTATATTTAAAGCCCACCATCTTGGTAGAGACAGTTTAAAAAAACTCTAGCCTGGCATTTTTTAAATGAGAATATAGAATTCAATATATAGTGGTGCTGTAAGCATCTATCTTATTATGATTTTCCTAAATAGGTAATATTTTGTGTTTAATTCAAAATATTATATGATAAAGGTATATGTGGTAAAGGCATGGTAACAGTATGAGTGGTAAAGGTAATTGTAATTATAGCCTATGTAATTGCATCATAAAGGAATGTGTGTTAAAGACTGCATGGGAAAGGAATGGGTGGTTTTGTCGCACAATTGTTCTTATGTATAACGAAAATGTATTTTAACTCATAATTTAATATTCGTTTTTTCATAATAATTGATTAATGTAATTTAAAGTTACATGTTTTTTATAGGATTACATTTTTGAAAGTTAAATTATTTATACATAGTTTTGATATGTTTATAAATGTATTACATGTTTTAAAAAAATAAAAATATTTTTTAAATGACAGTAATGTTAATTACATTTGAATACACAATGGTGTTGAAAAAAATAAAAAAACATCTTGAAATCGAGTGTTGGACCCTGTTTGTGCTGTGGTGTTTCTGGACCTTCTGGCTGCGTACTGGAGCTGGTTGGGTCCGTTCTTTGCTGAAGAATTTGATAATTTGTTCTACATTAATTTAGCAGCTTAAATTATTTTACTTCATATTATATGAATTTAAAGCCAATATTTTGGCAACACTAATTTTGCACCACTGTATTTTTGTAATTGGTATTTCTTCATACATCCTAGCAAGTAGAGCTTATTTTCAATGAAGTGAACCTCCAAGCAGAGTTTTTCTTTGGCATCCTTAAGACAGGATCCTGTATTTGGGAGTGGATTGCCTGCGCATCACCATGGAGTTCAAGAAAACCCTGGATATCCAGGAACTGAGAGGAACATGAAGCTAACAGTTTTACAGAATGTCACCCACTAGAGTGAACCAAATGTATTTAGGGATGATAATGTGTCCCAAAAAACATAAAATAATGCTTTGTAGTCTTACACAATTCATATTTATATAACAATAGTGGTGTCACAGTCATCAGTACTGGCCAAGTGGGCAAAGTGAGCAATCATCAATATTATTATCTCCCCAGTATAGCTAGAGTCCATATATAGTCCAGCATCAATTAAGACCGAAGGCTGGGTTATGAGTTTGGGGGTCTTACAGCTGTGGCGTTGGTCTCAAAACGACCTCCGCTGCGACGGTCTCCCGACTGCTATTTCACAATGCACCCGCTAGCCCAGCAGCATGGTTTCAGACAGCAGGCAATGCGTTTTCATATTTGTTGATGCAGGTGTGTATATTTTGACTACAGTTTACACATATGCATGACACATGCGAAATAGTACCTACTACTAGTGCTTTCCCATTGCTGACGTCCGGACCATAGGTGCCCAGTCCAGTCAATGAGTAAATAGTACAAAATGGACTTACCTCGATTTCAGCACCAACAGGGTAGTTTTCTGCAGGGTCAATATGCTGCTGTGAAGAGGGAAGGATCTACGAGGGAGACT
This sequence comes from Lissotriton vulgaris, assembly GCF_964263255.1. NCBI lineage: Eukaryota > Metazoa > Chordata > Amphibia > Caudata > Salamandridae > Lissotriton > Lissotriton vulgaris. The sequence continues at coordinate 687,128,990 of NC_141687.1, read as the reverse complement.
GAAGGAAAGAAAAGTAAATAGGTGAGTATGCAACCCAAATTCTTTGATTTTACGGACTCGAAGCAGGCTGTCTTCCTGCCACAGACAGCTTATTGGAAAGCCAGCTGATACTTGTCTGTACTGCCCTCTAACTGTTGTTTTTTCCTGATGACTGTCATGGATGTCGGCAAATGGCTGGAGGTGGCAGTGATGCTCTGGCGGACTCTCTTTCAGCAAACCCCCAACATCAACATATGGCCAGTGGAACACCTAGTGGGAAGGTGGTGCATCTGATGCCAAGATGACGGCAGTCTCTGCCATAGTCGTAATCAGGCCCTTAGTAGGCAATGCAAATAATCACCAGATTTTCTCAGCATGGTACATGTGGATGCAAAATAAATATGTTCGAATTCCAAGGAATCGCTACTTTCATATTCTTCACATTTCTCTCATTTCATGCTTCTGATTTGTCATGTCCTCGGCAATTGACCATAAGTGTGTTAGGATGACTGATGAGGGCATTCAATACACTGTTTTCCAAAGTTAGTTTCTGAATAGCAATTATTCAAATTTTTCATTTAAAAACCACATCTTTTGCATCAAGATTCACAACCGTTTTTTCCTCATGTTAGCAACAAAACGCAAGTTAAGGTCATCCTGATTCAATAAAACTATCAACATCAATACATCCCCTTCTGCTCAACCTCCAACCAAAGAGTAACATTCTGTGTACAATATTTCTACTGTGATTTCCAAACCACCTGCTACTACCACCTGTCCATCAAGATATTTACAATGTAGGTAGCCTATCTCTCTTCAGTCTGTATAATATACCCTTGAATATAAATATGTATTCATAAAAGTAGAATTCTACCATGAATCAAATCATATGTGTGTTACATTGTATTTTGATATTATTTGTTTGGGTGCTTATATGTTATTCCACAAAATTTAGTGGAATAAAACCACATATTTCATATGAACTCATGAAATATTGTCAATATTTTGCATAAATTGCATCTTAATCCCAGCCTTTGGAGAGCTTCACCAATGCCAACTGTTTAGTTAGCAACCTCTTCATAAAATAAATACTGAAATTGCTCTGAGGGTCCTTTGTTGGTTGTGCATAACCATATACATATTGTTTAATCAACAGTCTATTCATGAAAGCTGAACACTTTAATTGTAATAAGGGCTCATGTTTACCTCTGTCTTGCTGGAGTACCTTCAGTAATTTCTGATTTCTATAGCTAGTGTGTGTATTTAAGAAAGCAAAGCCTGTTTTATCTGAAACCCTGTATTTTGAACTACACAATCAAATACTTTAGTATTCTTTTCACTGCAGACCATTAAACAGCATATTCCAGTGTTTAATTTTCTGTTTCTTTTAAGCATCTTCCTGCTTAGAAAAAAATGTTTTTTTCTGTTTGCACCACATTAAGCAGGCAGTACAAAAACACATAACACATTTCCAATGGCATATGTTCTGATACTGCCATCTCAGTGGTGTTCTAGTGACATTTACATACAACTGAGTTTAGAAATCATAGTTTAGGATGGCACCAGAACGTCTTGATGGAAATATAGGATCATCAAAGGCAAACATATAATTATATAGGTACATACAATTCGGATTTGGTGATAGTGACTCAGTTGCTGTGGTTAAGTCAGAGCTTCCTTTGAAAAGTTGTGTATGTTTTTTTCTAAATGTTTGGTGCCTTTTGATGACTCTGAACATAACATTCCAGAAAAAGGTTTATTCGTCTTAGCTTCAACTTAACAAATAATGTGGGCAATTAAATGGAAGTAAAAATAGAAGTAGTATCAAGTTGTAGTCCCATAGAAATACTTGATCTCCTTTACAGAAAAAAAGCAATGACACCTAACTTGGCATGAAACTAGAATTTCACTCAGAATAGTGCCTTTGCTTTGCTTTGCTTTGCTTTGGATAGTTGCATAGTTTATGAGAAATTAACATTACAGAAATGTGTTAGGTGGGCATCAAGTTTTTTGAAGTTATACACATCAGGACTGTTTGCAAACTGTCCTTAAACGTGAGTTTGCGGACCCAAATTTAAAAAATAAAGATTCTTTTCTTCCATCAATCCGTTTCAGGTCCATGAACTCAAAAGTGTGTCAACTGACCCAAAGTCTATTATTCGCTGGCCACATTAGAACATTTACTCTTGCGGCTTCTATTATAGAAATAGGCAAAATCCCTCTGTCCCAAACAAAATGTATAAGCCATATAATCAGCCAGGCAAGGCATATCCTGGCTCCCATATCTGGGTGGTTGGACCCATAAACGATTCCTCAAAACTTAAAGGCAAAAATATGTTTGTCATGAGGCTTCTGAACTCCTCACAGAATCTGTGACCTCTGACATCAAATGAAATGCTTAAGACCACAAAACATTCTGAGCTGTAACAGCTAAAAGCACATCTTCATTAACAAATAATAGCACATATTCATGCTAACATGTAATACCATATTCATGTCTTATAGTGTTATTTCAATTTTAATATGTATTCCCACATGTAACATTGTTTATGTCATTTGTAATTGCATCTGTCACATTATGATGTGGTCTTGGGCATTGCATTTGGTCTGTGAATTTAGGTTTGCGTGGTTGTTGTGGGAGGTATGTGGCATTTTTCACATTTGTTTTGCTCTAATTGGTAAGCATAACTGTAATTTAACCGGAAGTCTATCACCACTCATGATACTGTTTGAAAATCCAACAGTGTCCGCTGTGTAGTCAATGAGCTGATGATGGCATAAGCTGAAACATTGTAGTGGAAATATATTTTTGTTCTTTGGTGAATCCATCTATTTGAGTAATTTCTTTCATGGATATTTAATTTCTTTTTGACTCATTGTACATCCTTTAAGATTTGAATGTTTACCCTGGCTGGCTGTTGTTTTCTTGTGGTTAGGGGGTTAACTTTATAATATGTCCTAAGTGGAGAGTGTTCTTATGCATACATTTAGTTGTTTTTAGCTTAAACCATAACAAATAAAACTTGTTAAAACATACATTCATAGTCACAAGCTTCCCTAAATATAAAAGGATGGTAAATCATCTAAAATGAACTCGCATAATAGAATAGTCAAGGATGATTTAAAAATAAATATCTAAACAACTGCAATTAAAACAATGCACATTTTACTACTTCTAAAACCTAAAGAGGAGTAGCTGGCTTTATTATTTTTTATTACATAAACCTCCACACAGCCTTCTTACTAGTGCACCAAGCAGCCAATACTTAGGAAGCTGCTGCATGACATATCAGTGGGTCATCATATTTACAACAAATTGCAAGTGCATCAGTGCTGTTTTTTAAATGAAGCAATCTGAAAAAGGTAATAAACCACGTTTTGTTTGTTGTGAATGCCTGTGTACAGAAAGGGATGAAGTGATCTCGGAGAAAGGGTTAATAAAAACGGTTGTAAACAACCCCTCTATACTATAACCTGTTCCTTCATTTTTTATCATTTGTTCTACTCATTTTAAAAGAAAACAAAAATTGTTTAAATAATTCCATTGCTCTTATAATATTTTTAGATGGATTTCTACCTTCTCAATTAATCATCTAAAATGAACTCGCATAATAGAATAGTCAAGGAGGATTTAAAAATAAATATCTAAACAACTGCAGTTAAAACAATGCACATTTTACTACTTCTAAAACCTAAAGAGGAGTAGCTGGCTTTATGATTTTTAATTACATAAACCTCGACACAGCCTTCTTACTAGTGCACCAAGCAGCCAATACTTAGAAAGCAGCTGCATGACATATCAGTGGGTCATCATATTTACAACAAATTGCAAGTGCATCAGCGCTGTTTTTTACATGAAGCAATCTGAAAAAGGTAATAAACCACGTTTTGTTTGTTGTGAATGCCTGTGTACAGAAAAGTATGAAGTGATCTCGGAGAAAGGGTTAATAAAAACGGTTGTAAACAACCCCTCTATACTATAACCTGTTCCTTCATTTTTTATCATTTGTTCTACTCATTTTAAAAGAAAACAAAAATTGTTTAAATAATTCCATTGCTCTTATAATATTTTTAGATGGATTTCTACCTTCTCAATTACAAGAAGTTGAATTACCAATCATTACAGCTTCCGAATGTAGTCATGTAATGTCCACTCTAAGAGGTCCATTTCAATGTAAAACCATCTTATGTGCTGGATTTCCTGCAGGAGGAAAGGATGCATGCCAGGTAAGAAGTCTCAAAATGTTCTCATATTCAAGTGGCCTGCAGAAATTATCATAATTCACTACATATTGTGTTTTTGGATATGTTACAAACATATTGTATTTAGTTCTATAAATAATTATATCTTTTGGACAAAGACTACTGAGCTCCCATGGATGACAATGCCACATTGTTTACCTGAGAACTAAATGAGACAGGCCTTTCTCCTCCTTGCTTTGCATAACATACAGCTAATTTGCAGAAATTTACTTATTTAGAGTAGTAATTTCTGCAAACCGACCCTGTGGTCTGTGTAATAGTGGCCAGCTGGGTACTCCTCTGATTCCACCTCTTAAATTCCAGAAATCTAGGGATCATGTTAAATTGCAAACTTACCTTTGAGAAACACATTAAATCACTTACCACTACCTACTTCTGTTTGTTAACCATTATAAGGAAGACTATTTCCTTGCTCCATCCTCCTGTAGAAAAGACTTGGTTCAGGTTCTGATAATTTCACGGTTGGACTACAAATCCTTTTTAGTTGGACTTCACAAATATGTAATACTTAGGTGACGGATGCTACCAAATACTGCGGCTTGCAAAGTTCTGGTAATAAAAAGAAGTCCACCTGGTTCTACACACTTCTGCTACCTTTACTGGTTGCCCATCACTTACATAAGTCTTTTCAAGGCTGTATGTGCCTGTCATAAAGGCGGGGCATGGCTTGGAAGACAACAATGATGGATGTGTGAGCCAGCTGCTCTGCGCCGGCCCAACTGTGATCTGGAGAAATCTGGCGGTAGCATGGGCTGAGGACCCCAGACAACCTACATATCAATTTCAATTCAATTCAATAAACTTTATTTCGGTCAATATGACCTTAAAAGTGCAATCGCAATACATACAAATGCATTTGAAACTGCATAGAAAATCAATTGCATGTAATGAAAAACAAAAAAGGACATTGAAGGCACACATATGAAGTAAATAGGTTCCACACTCAATTTTAAAATTCTCACTTTTCTAGTTGTTTCGCCAAAAGAGATCGAGGGCAACATATAAGACAGAGGGTTGTTCAAAGCAGGGGACAAGGATTCACTTTTGGAAAGTGCATAGTGCGAATAAATAAATAATTTAAATAAAAACAATTTTCATAAAAAGATGGCCGCTATTCTTGCCATACAGCAGTTGGTAAGACCTAGCACTGGAAGCCCCACGATGCAGGCTACTTCTACATGAGGTTTTCACAACAATTGTAGTAGTAGACTATTAAACTACACAAGAACAGGGAACAATAATACCATTTTAAAAACATTAAGAATATATGAGAAATATACATACTTTAAAAACAGATAGGATAAAAAAACAATTTCCCTGTGACCTGATTGAGGGGCCAACATACATGCTCAGTTAAAACTAATCATATAGAAACAAGACCTATTTTTAAAACTGGCGGCGGTAACCCTGAATAGATTTATCCAGATAATTGATAATAAGATTGTTTCGTTTCCTCCAGAATCATTATCTTAACTTTTTTTTGATTCTTTAAAAAATATCCTGCGGGTACACCACATAGAAAATAGGAAACCTGCAACTGAGTAAACAATCGGGATACTACAATCATGTTTCAGTATCCTGAAAGCCTCAGAGCAGCGCCCAGTTCCGAGGTTTCTACAAATCTGCACCAGCTATCGTTTTCTTGCCTTATGGTAGCCAGAACAGCTAAAAAACACATGGAGTACTGACTCTTCAGGGCAGTCACATGCCGGGCACTTCAGAACTTGTGAACCCCCCCACTTGTGTGTAAAACAACGGAGAGGCAAAACCCATGCCTAAACTGAAGAAAAAGCTTTCTAGCAGCTGCCGGCTTGATATCATCTAAGGCCGGCTCAAAGCTGGACCTATCTTTCATTTCTAAAAAGGCTGAGGTTAACTTCCCTACTCAGGGCTACTATGAAGTTGTGCCATTTTATACTCCTCATAGTGGGCCTTTAGTAATATTCCTTGGGAGTGAGGTGCAGGCGCGCTCAGGGTCAAGTCGGAGTTCCCCCAACCCCATGCTGGCTAGCATGTGCTTGATATACACAAGCCATGGCAATTTTGCTGCCCCCCTGCAGGTTCTTCAATTCTTTTAATCCCTCCCTGTAAGATAGAAGTTCTGGAGTAACCCACAGGCGGCGCCAATACAATAAAGGTCTAAGGTTTGATTCATCGGCGATTGCCCTAACACCCAGTTCTAATCGGAGTGGAGTTAGCGGGGTGCTCTGTGGGAGATTTAACAACTGTCTAAGAAAGTTGTTCTCTGCCTGCGTTAGGTTCTCAGAACTAGAGTGACCCCATAGTTCTGCGCCATATAGCGCCCCTCCCCGGACTTGAACTTTATAAATTTCAATGGCTGGACTCACTGGTTTCTGGCTGGACTTACAGAAAACCTTCATGATACCACCTGGTGATTGTGACAATTTTAATGACGATTTTTTAAATTTGTGCACCCTTATCCATGGTCTCTGTGAGTGTAATGCCGAGCTAATCGAAAGAGGAAACTCACTCGAGGGGTTTACCATTTAACAAAGGGTTTGCTCGTGTACTTTGGGGCTATTAAACGCCATAAATTTGGTTTTCTGTAGGTTAATTTCTAATCCTCTTTCACAACAGAATGCTTCAAATCTATTGAGTGCCCTCTGGATCCCCATGGGTGATTTAGATACTAATAAAGTATCATCGGCAAACATCATTGCTGGGATTAAACGGGAGGCTAGCTTAGGTGCATCAAGGTCTTTCTCTACAAGTAAATAATCTATCAAACCATTTATGTATAGACAAAAGAGAGTAGGGACAAGCACACAGCCCTGGCGAACACCACGTTTATTCGGGATGGGTGCAGTTAGCTTTCCATCCTTGCCAAACCTGATTTGGGCAAAGTTTTCCTTGTGCAGCCGCTTAATGAGTTGGGATAGATATGCTGGAACCCCCATCTCATGGAGGACTGCCCACAATTTTTCCCTTGGGACCAAATCAAACACTGACCTCAGGTCTACGAATATTAAGTAGAGGTTGGCACCCTCTAAACACACGATCTTCCAGTGTAACAGTTGTAGCCTGAGTATTTGGTCCAAAGTAGACAGTTTTTCCCTAAACCCTGCCTGTAAGGGGGTAAGTATCTTCCGTTTCTCCATCCAGGTTTGTAACCTAAGCAGCAATACACGCACAATTTTGTTTTGCGTAATGTCTATCAGGCTGATCAGCCTGTAATTGGTTGGTAAAAGAGGTGAACCTTTTTTGTAAATGAGGATTATTTCCGCTCCCGCCCAACTGGGGAGAATCTTCATGCCCTGAAGTATGACATTAAATAACACCCAGAGGTATGGAGCCCATTCAGATGGTTCCCTACGAAAAAGATCCCCGGGAATTTTATCTAGGCCAGGTGCTTTACCTGGAGCTATTTTAGCTAGGGCTCCCTTAATTTCGTTTAAACTTATACGTGTACTAAGACTATCGTCATAGTGTTCATTGGTTTCCCCTGTGTTTGGGAAATAATCAGTCCCCATAGGGCATCCTTTAATTATCTCATTGTTCAGTGTATCTGCCTTAGAGTAGAGAGATTCAAAATGTTTCCGCCAGACCTCTTCCTCCAAATTCGGCTCTACCGGTGATTTAGCACCAGAGCTACCTGTGTTGACAACTTTCCAGAAGGTCCTCATGTCCCTGGCTCCCAAGACGCTTCTCAAAGCATCCCACTTGTCCATTTCCCACCTTTTTTTGGCTTCAGTGATGGCCCCTTTATAAGCCATCCTAGCAATTTTGATTAACGGGCGATCATTAGTCTTGATGTACAATACCAGCGATCTTTTGGCATTACGGCAATGATCATTATACCAAGGGTGGGGGGGTTTCCTGCTTGGCCGGTTTAGTTTTTAGGATTGAAGAAGTCTAATGTGACTTCTCCTAGTCTACCGTTGTTCATTGTAACCATCTTGGAATCTATACTATCCCCATAATGAGTTATTGAGTTGGATGCTGTCAGAAGCACCGGGATCAGTGCTTCGTATAAAGTGCTGAGTTTATCTTGTGATTGACTGATATCAGACCATCGCACTCTTCTCCTACAATTTGAAAGTGTCAACCTAGCATCAATAGGATTATCCAGATTAAGGACACTCCCAGGAATAAACTCGAGTACTAATGCATGATGATCACTGTCTAGCCGTGGAACAACCTTAAAATGAAATTAGCCTATCTCAGGATTTGGAGTCAATTAAAATATAGTCTAATAAAGAACCATGCTCATTTCTATGGAAGTTATAACTACTCGATGTATCAGACAAAGTTCTACCATTGCAAGCTCTTAGGGAGTGTTTTAAAGCAAGGCAGTTCATCTGAATCACCAGAGGGTACCATTTTTTAACTGGTGGACATCTGTTTTTCAGGATTGCCCAAAATGTGTCCTAATCATGTAGGATATACTGAAGCATTCCTTCTAGTGGCTCAAACTGGCAATTGAAATCCCCTCCTAGAATCACCATATGATTGTCAGCAATTGTACCTAAAAACATAGTTAGCTTTTCCAGCGTTATAGACTCCTTTCCCTGGGCAGTTGGTCTAGAGTACACATTTAAAAGAGCTACGGAAATCTTTAATGAAAACTGCAGAATAACACATAAAATATCATTAGATCCTGTGTCAATCTGCTTGGCCGTACAACCTAGGTGAACTCCCACCCATGTGCTAAGGCCTCCTGATGGTCTCCCTTAACCCCCTGATGTTGCAGGGGTGCTAAAAGTGGCAAAACCCAATTTGGTAACCTCCCTTCTGGCCTATGTTTCCTGGAACATGCAGATCTCAAATTGGCTAATAAAGAGAAGAGACCCCAGTTTGGGTCATCTAACTTGTTATTCAGATCAGCAATGTTCCATGACAGAAACCTTTTCTTTGGGCAATTGGGGAGGTTCGGTTTGTAAGCCACTAAAGGGGATGGTTGCAATGGGGCCTTTCTCTTCACACTATCGTCCTTCAAATCGGACCTTCTGGTTAGTCGAAGTTTTGAATTATCCCTCATAACAGAGTCACAGCCATCGTGGGTACAGCCAGAGGAGCCGCTCGGGAAACAACACTTACAACACCACATTTACAACGCACTACCTTTACAACAAAAGTTTTACAATGCAACATCCATTACAACGCATACCATAACAACGCAACCATTACAACGCATGTCACTACAACGCATACCACTACAACACATGTCATTACAACACAGTCATTACAATGCATACCATTACAACGCATACCTACACTATCCAACACTTACCCTACTGTTGCACCCCCTGGAGATAGAATAGTAATGTTTACCCCTACACGATCCAATACTTACCCTACTGTTGCACCCCCTGGAGTTAGAATAGTAATTTTTACCCCTACACTATCCAACACTTACCCTACTGCTGCACCCCCTGGAGTTAGAATAGTAACTTTTACCCCTACACTATCCAATACTTACCATACATGCAATGTAAAGGTATGCGTTGTAATGGTATGCATTGTAAATGTAGTATGCGTTGTAGTGGAATGCGTTGTAAAGGTAGTTTCAAAGAATTCGTTGTAATGGCATGCGTTGTAATGGAATGCATTGTAATGGATATTGCGGTGTAAAAAATGCGTTGTAAAGGTATGCGTTGTAAAAGTATGCGTTTTAACGACATACATCCGAGCCGCTCATGCTCCCACAGGTTTTACTCTCCCCACGCGGCCTGCAAGGTCACTGGCCTGGGTCTCAATTTCTAATAGAGGCGGGCGCATTTGATCTTTAATGTTGAGGGGTGATCCTTTAGTTAGTCTACTCCATCTAAGCAGCTAAACCTCTTTGCAGTGGGAATATTAAAAATAAATTGCCTTTGCCAGTGCTGGTCTGGGGGAGGTAACTCGCAATTATTGGGGTCATTTCTCCAGCCCCACTCAAAATGCCAAATGCCATGATGAGGCCTGTTGGGGGGGTAGAAATAACCCAATGGGAGCACTTGGGTGCCGCCCGTTTTTCTCCCATCCTCTCTAGCTAAAATTGTTTGGGCCATCTACGGATTTCTAAAATTAATTACTATACAATCTCCATGTAAATCCTTGTGTCGCCTGCCTATCAAACCCACCCTATGTGTGGTTAAAATCTCTTCCACATGCTCATAGCTAAAATGTCTGTGGTTTGCAAGCCAATGAATATATTTATTCTGTAATTCTTGGTGGGATTCATATTGGCCCCTTCTAAGTTTAGGAATACCTGCAAGAAAAAGGATGTAAGGAGTTGATGCAGGGGGTAAGTTTATGACTGTAGGCGGGAAAAAGTGATTGGTAGCTTCTTTATTTATGGGAGCGCCTCCCCCAACGTGCTGAATTTTGTTTGTAATTGCCCTCTAGATTTATAGAATAAGGATGGACAATTAGCTGAATCAGAGGTGGCAGGTGGGGGCATTAAAATACTATCTCTGGTAGCCTCCAAGGTGTATATCTCCCCATTTAATGTTGGAAGCAGGGCTTGTTCACTGGGTTTAGGGCCTGGATTGGCCGGTGTATTACTTACAGTGGTCTGAACTTGTGTTCTGCTTTCAGGACCAGCATTACAATGGGTTAGCCCCCTAGTGCTTATCCACTCATTAAAAAGTACTGTCAACTTGTCAACTCTCTCTTGTAAAGATCTAAGGACGTCCTTAACTATATCCCTCATTTGGATCTGTATATCCACCACTAGCTTTTGTAGTGTAGTTCCTATTTTCCCAATAGGCTCTGCGCATTGGAATAACATAAACGGCAGGACTGAGGTAATCTAGGTCTCTACTGACTATGTTAGACTTAATTTAGGTTTGCCAGCTAGCTCAGAGATCACTAGAAACTTTCTCGAATGAATAGGGAGAGGTTAACTTCCCTGATTTAGACAAGAAGGGATTCAGCTTCTGACAACCGCATAAACATGACAACTTTGCTCCCTCAGAATAAAGAGTGTATCTATAGAGTCCTGTGAAAACAATAGACGGCTATTTCACTCAGTCAATCGTGCATGCTTAGTTTCACCAGAGTGCAGAGAAATAGAGAGACAGGCGTTTTTTATAAAAGGTGTTATTTTATTGAGCAGTCTTCTTTCTCATGCAAGAGAAATGAATTGCCACAATTGCAATACTTATCATAAAGTAAAGTGCGTACAGTAAAAGGAGTATTATGAAATAATACTGTAAAAGCATTGATACGGTTTCTTAGCTATATGATACTTTAAAATGGATAAAATATATACATACATAAAAACATTGAGTAACAAACTCAACTGGTGTTTCTAGATACGCCTACCCCAGTGTACCTGACCTAAGCCTAATACGTGGGAAGGAGTAAGTGAGTTTGCAGTTTTTAAGTTAAGTTAAGTTTTGCCAAGTAGCGGAATCAAGAATTCTCTCTAAGGTTTTAATCAGCTCCGTACCTTGGTTCTAGAATGAAGGAGGTCTTGTATCTCGCTTCTCAGGACTCGATCTCCCAGCAACCCGCGAGGGTGATTTGGGAACACCGGAGCTGGATTTTCTCGGCGTGAGAAAAGGCAGCTTCTCCAGTGCGTCAAAGGGGAGGGGCGGCTTCCTCTGGCTCTCGCATCAGCTGGGCTCCGGATAAGTAGATAGATGCTCTGCTCCACACCACTGTGTGTTTGCTTAAGGCAACGTTGGTATATTTATACCTGAAAGGTGCCGGGTTTGACGTAAGGTTGGACATAAGACGTCACTAAGAACTAACAGTTCTTTCCGGACTCCTGGAGTTCTTATGCAAATCAAAACAAAAGCAGGAGGGGATTCCCGGGCTGCTGGAGGTTTGGTTTGTTTAAAGAACGCGTTGTACTTTCTAAGAGTCTATGGGAGTAGCCTTGCCGTGCTTTGGACTGCATGTGCTATTACTAAATATGGATATGATTCATATGCCTTTATAAGGATACTATTTATTATAACCACATAAGGCATAAATCGGGAATATCGAATTAGGGTCCTAGATAGAAACACAACACCCACTCCACGTATTAATTTCCATCATTACTAAAAACTAAGCAATATTAAACATATAACGATGCATGTGTGTATTCCAACCCACTCCAAAATACATAATTGCATTTGAAATGGTGTACGGTTTATACACGAAAAATTAGTATTGGTACTGGACGCTTTTCAAGCAGGGTTATCATTCAGTTAAATGCATATATATATATATCAGGGAAGGGAGGAAAAAAATTTGTCCCAAATGTTTTTAGTAGCATTGTTTAACAAAACTGAAGGCCGAATTCAGAATCTATCTTGACAGTTGTTTGTGTCTGTGGGCCAGATCAACCATTTTCTCCAATCAGGATTTGTTCTGTTTTGGTGAAAAATAGTGGGAACCATCTATTTCCACATCTGTAGTGCTATTACTATCTGGTATGGGCTTCGGTCTAGACGGTTTGTTTAAGTCTTTTATCTTAGCTAGGCCAAGACAGGTAGTTTGTTGAATGGTATCATTCAGAAACATAATTTGTTCTGGGATCATGCAGGCTCTAAATAATGATTCTAGACCTTGTACCTGCCAATCTTTTGTACCCCAGATGGTTTTTGTTCAATGTTGTTTTTCCAGAACTCAAAACCAAATGTAGACATTTTGTCATAAACTTTTTCAGAATAAATCAATTTAGTATTTGTCAACATTGTTTTCATTCCTGTCTTATTTAACATTTTAAAATAAAACGTTTCTGGATCACTGTTGTTAAACCCTGAGAAGTATGGAAATTTCTCCAAAAATGTCTTTGAACTTCCTTTTGGTGGAGTTGGACAATGTTCCCATTGATTATAAGTAAAAATATTTCTAGGTTGTGCAGATTTATGCAAATAGTGATGACCATAGTGATTGTAACATTATAACTCTTCATAATTTGATGAACCCTGTAAATAATCATGTTCTGTGAATTTAGCTGACATCACTAAATCTGACATCATATTATTTATATTTTCAAAGTCCCAATCATCAGAGAAGAACTTGGTATCACAAAGTCACTTAAGGAAACCTTGAACTGGTGTAGATACTTCAAGAGTTCAATCGGGCCATAAATATCATAGTCAGTTCTGTCCCATGCTTTACCACCAGGTATTGGATTGGCTGTGATTTTCACTGATGATAGTTCTCTTTTCTCGATGTGAGAGGATCTGTGAGACTTTAAGACCAAGTTGATGTTCTGACTTGCTGTGTCCATTGTACTATATTTTTCATCAATGAATCTACCCAAGTATAAATCCATGATGAGCCAAAGCAGGAGAAAAAGTACACCTAACACAGTCCAAAATTCAATCCATGGTGAAATCAGATATGTTTCTTTTAGTTGGTGAAAAAGCTCGGTCATTTTTTCTTTGAAAGTTTTTGTTGCTGGCTTGTCTCCATGTTCACTAGGCTATTTTATCAAAGTTGATAAAATAGCCAGATGCAGTTCTGTCAATTGGAGGGATTGCTTCCGGATTTCCATTGATCTTTGCATTTTCTTTTGTTACGTTTGTACATTCTGATGCTACATCGTTGTAGATTGGTGTATCATTACGAATTGTTGCAATTTGGGTTTCAAGAGGCACAAGTTCCATGGCTTTGTTGCATAGTCCCTTGTTATTTACTGCAGGTTTATCGAATGTGATTAGTCTCTCAGTTTGAACCTCTTGGATTGTAGCAAAGTTTGGTCTTCTGCTATTTCTTGGTAGTCCACTGAGCCTGCTATTTATTATCGGCCACATGATTGTGGTTTCACCAGGTCGATGGAAACAATTCTGTTTTTCTTTTTACCAGCAAGTGGCGGTAGTACTACTGATCTTGTTCCGCTGACAGCTAAGACAGGTACTGCTTTTCTGTAAGAAGGCTCAAATTCCTTCTTTACCGCGATCTTTTCTCTGACCAGATCCCCAATGTTCGGAATCCAGACAGGTCTTGCTGGGAAAGGTGGTTCTTCAGTGGTTGTTGGCTTAAACTTTCTGTTACTTAGACTTTTTCTTGTTTCGTTCAAGTCCTGTAAAACAGCCAAACGATCTTTGATATCAAAGGTTTTTTATTCTACCACTGAAGTTTGATGATCCAGATCCTGGATGGTCATCCTAGTTCCAAACAAAAGTTCATACGGACTGAAACCTTTTAGAGAATTTCTTGGCATGTTATTAAGACTACGTTGGACACTTATTAAATGTTTGACCCACCCATCACCCGAACCTAATACCCTCGCCGTTATAGATTCCTTTATGTCATGGTTTTTTCTTTCCACTACCGCATTTCCATCAGGATGGAAGGGAGAAGAGTACCGCAATGCAATGCCCATGCTGTTCATGGCCTCTTTGTAAGCTCGAGAGCAAAATGCAGTACCCTGATCAGAATGTAGCATGCCAATTGCGTATGTGTCGATAACGACTCGCAAATCTTTTTATAACAGTTCTGGCGTCAGCAGAGTGCTGGTGGTATACATTTTTAAGTTAATTTTGTCTTAATAATTATGGGGACGCATTTCTCCGGTTGGATTTCTGCATTATAGATAGCCTGATGCTTTCTAACAAAAATGTCCTGGCAATAGTCTGGTCTGGTTCACAACTGCGATCTCTTTTGCAGTCTGGACAATCCATTGCAAATTTGTAGATTTGCAAGCTCATCCCCGGCCACCAGTATTCTGATTGTAATTCTATTAGAGATTTCAAGATCTGTTGGTGCCTCGGACCCAGTCCCATGTGAGCGCTTTCAATCAAGAAAACTCTCCGGCTCGTGTTTGGAATTACTCTATGCCCCACTCCAGGGATTTGAGAAAAAGGAACGGAGTTTGCATCAATTATGTTTGTATTACTAAGTGGATAGTTGAGAGGTAATGCTGCATAATCGCCTTTTAATGAGGCTTTTACTGCCAGCATGGTTTCCCCATCTATGTGTTTTTCTGAACGCTTTTTTGTGGCTACGGAAGCCGGTTGAACTGCTTCCGCTGTGGCTGTGTTAGCTAATGAATTCCCTGCAACGTGAACGCCATCACGTTGATGACTCAGTGCGCGTATCACGTGAGTCTTCTGTAGTTCTTTCTTTAATAGAACTACTTGTTCCCGAAGCGTTTTATGCTTTATTGTGGCACCTGTGTCATCTTTGTAACCGTTTTTACTCTATGTCTGCATGTCACTGTTGTATGACTTGACGCAGAAATGCGAATCACATACTATCAGTGTGGGAAATTCGCGATCAGCATTTTCAAGCGCCATCTTTCAAGACCTTATTTCAGCTCACTGAGCTGAACAGTTTCTGAGTGATTCAGTTTTGGTAATCATCGGTTTGAATTTACCAGAGCGCCAGCGACCTTTAACAATCGCGCACGCTGCATTGTAGGATTTTTTATCTACATCGTAGTGTTGTGCAAATCTGTCCATATAGATTACGCAGGTATTGAAGAACTGGGTTTTAGAACCCAGCGGCGCCAGGGGCACGCCCAAAGTCTTCGGGTTCACCTGTCTTAGAATACAGAGACACGGGATACTTCTCGGTGACGTCAAAGATCAAATGTATTGGCTGCAACCAGGAACAGAAGTCTTCAAAGTACAACACAAGTATGTTCGTCAGAGACTGCTCAATTTTGGTAAGGTGAGACATCGTCTTTCATGCTAAAAATCACATTCCGGACAAACACCCACTATTTACAATTTGTCCAATCATAAGCATCATTACAAGAGGTATCGCATGACGACAAACCCACCTTTCAGTTGTCCAGCCCACCATCAATTACACGGGAAAGCCCAACATTCTTTCTCTATCAGGCTGGACAAACCCATAATAAAAGACCACAACCCATATCATAAAGAAGCCATAAAAGAAGGATAAGGGGTGTGTGTGTGCATACCAAACTTTACAATGTCCTGTGCTCTGATCCTTAATATTGATCAGCTACTGGGCAAGGAACTGGCTTAGCAAGGTCAGCTTCAGGCAACGAGGTCAGCTCATTCAGGTCATTCAGAAGTCAGCTAAAGAGTACGTGTACCAAAGATTAGTTCGGCCGTAGTCATCGGCCTATGTGAGGGCAACCACAAAATGGCTGCCATGCAAAAAATGCAACCCAAGGGTTCAGAACGAAATCCCTAAATACGTAGTGAATCCATCGGTCTAACGCGACAAAAACACTCGTAATTGCCGCACTCACTAGTTACGGTTCGCTACTATCAAATTCGTAACGAAACCATGACATTTATGAAACGGGTTCAAAATTCATGGAACCTCAGGCCCTCCTTTTGCCCTTACATAGGCAATAACCTAAACTCACTTAAATCTGAATCTAGGTCTATATTCATCAGATCATCAAGATGCTGCTTGAGCATAATCCTATTACTTAGTACCTCTCTCGAGACAGGTCTCCTTGAACACGCAGTAGCACAAAGGCCACATATAGCAGGAGCACACTGTACACAAAGACAGAACAGTAAAAGAATCACTAAAGCCATCCCAATGATCATCAGAATCTTCCATCCCCAAGTGGATAACAATCCCCAAAACCATCCCATCAACGACCAATCTCCTTCGTCCACATGTACAGACTCGGAGATCTTATGTAGCTTGGAAATGGCCTGGTACACTGTCGGAGCATTGTCTGGAATGAAAACGCAGCTACTCGATTGGATCAATTTGCATACTCCTCCTCAATCTGCAAGTATGACATCTAACGCAACACGATTCTGCAACGTCATAAGATGATCCGATTGGAGCTCGGCAGTCAAATTACTAAGGGCACCGGCAGTCTCAGCTATGGTGGATTCAACCACTCTCGTCAATTGCCGTATGTTCCTACTATTAGCCATAGGTCCCCAAAACGGTATGAAACCCTTGAGAAAGTCTCCCACTTCTTGTCCTGTAGTATCTTCCTTACTGAAGATACCTCTAACTACTCTTGTTCTGTGGTAATCTGCGGCTGCAGTATACGTAGGGGGCAACAGATACGAAACATAACAGGTTCCCGAAAAATCAGGGGGCAACCATGTATATGCTCTATAATGGCAAACAAAATACGTACCCTTAGCTGCTAAAAACGGTGGGGAAGTCTGGGACGCAAAAACATATGTCTCAGTACAAACACTCTTCCCTAACTGAGCTCTCGGATTCTTGCCACTACCTTGCATACAAAAATGACCACGATGGGGTACGATCCAAATCGGAGAGATGACCTTTTGCTTCGCTGCTTTTCACTCAGACTAACACCATATCCAGTCACGTTCCATCCAATATAAGTGTCTCATCTTTAGGAATAGTCTCATAGGAATCAATACCTCTAATCATATCCACGATTCCCTTCACTAGAGCACTATTTCTCGGACTATCTTTCATAGAGCGCAGGGGATAGACTTCATGGGCATAAATAAACATCGTCCTATATGCCCATACAGACCCATTTTAGCTGAATGGCAGGACCAAATAAGGAATACCCTTATCCGTAGTATGAGGCATAAGCCCACACACCCAACAATTAGTGGTGTTTACCACCAACTGATGCTGATGCAGGAGTTGCACAAAGGAAATATTAACGAATTCCAATCTTCTAATAGATTCATGTTCAGGTAAAGGATGAAAAGAATGCAAAGAAGTAGTATTAGGAAAAGACATAGGTTGTGTGCAAACGTCACTTGGAAAGAAAAAACAACATATCCCACCAAAAACATCGTCATGCTAAGTAGCATTAAAAGACACGTTATCAAAAAACATTTTCTACGCATCAATTTACACAGTTTTGTCCTAAAGTTCATTTCTACAACAGCTCTCTCGATCTCAAAAAACTCCATCCTCTAACCGTGCTGTTCGCGGCTGTTGATTCTCTTGGCTCAGGTGTGCGTCTGTAAGTCCAGGGAACGCCCTAGAACAAACCAGAACCGTCGACCTTGTGTCTACATGGCTTGACACTCCATGGCTTGATACTGCGACCCTACAGCTGAACCCGGATGGCGGTTCGAAAAAGAAAAATAGGTCAAAACAGCTTTTTGGATGAGAGAGCGTAGTTTTCAAAAGCAAAAAGGAATTAATTTCTTATTTGTCCATTGTTTCTCGGTCGTAGATTATAGCGGCCTTTACCAGGCAATGTCTGATCACGAAACAACAACTCAGGCTCAGTAGTGTCCAATCGTAAAGATGGAGGCACAGCTTCTTTCAAAATATTGTCGTCCTCACGCTCAGAGCTTGTCCCAACCAAACGTGCGTCTCTGAATGGAAGGAATCTTGGCACTGAATCAGTCTCTGAGTCACCAACACCTTCACGGATCCACTGGTCGTACGGCAGAGGTAAAGATACCCTCTTACAATGTACGCCGTGGATCCAATTCTTTTTGCCGTGGACTCTCACTGCAGTACGCATTGACAAAAGCACCTGGAAAGGTCCCGTCCAGCGGGGCTGATCATTCTTTGTCCGCTGGAAGTTACAAACGAGCACCCACGAACCAGGGTCAATGCCGTCTCCTGGATCTTTAGATGCTTGTGGAAGTGTATCATAAACCTGTTGGTGTAAGACACGCAATTTAGCCGTCAAATCATACAAATAGTCAATCAGCACAGGATATTCAATGTCTCTAAACTTTGTTGGCCTCGGCACTCCCCATAAGTTGGCCGGACGGCCAAAAACTATTTCGTATGGCTAAGACCAACTCGGGAGTGCACTGTAGTTTTTGTTGACAAAAGTGCCAACGGCAAAGCATCGGGCCATTGGAGACCAGAACTCGACTGAATCTTGGCTAATTTCAGCTTCAGAGTGCCATTGTAGCATTCGACTAAGCCAGCTGATTGGGGGTGATTTGCAGCATGGAATTTCTGCCTAATGCCCAAACCTTCACACACTCTCTTCATGACTTGACCCACGAATTCACATCCGTTATCACTCCACGCCATCCTTGGCAAACCAAATCTAGGGAAATATTCCTTGAGTAGGGCTTTGGCTGTGGACAAGGTAGTATTATCTTTCAGGGGGTAAGCCTCTACCCATCTTGAAAAGGCACAAACATCCACAAGGACGTACTTTAAATTGTTGCATCTTTCCATATGGATAAAATGCAATTGCAACACCTCGAACGGATACGTCAGAGGCGCAAAGTGACCAGCTGGAGTTGGGGTTCCCTTGCCAGGATTATACATCAGACAAACCACGCAATTCTTGACCAGATTCTCCGCACACTTAGGAATTCCAGCATTCTGCCACACTGGAGCCAACAACTTACAATTCCCCTTCACACTAATGTGAGCCATTCCATGTGCCACCGTAACCACGGCAAGCACATACGCATCAGGTAACAACCATCGGCGATGCTCTGACAACTCAACCCAACAACCAGTCACATCCAACATTCCCGTACTTTCTCTCCTTATTCTCAATTCTTTCTCAGTAGCTTCAGTCTGAATTGACTTCACACTCTCTATTTTATCCTCGCACATTCCTCTATCCGGAACCTATCTCGCTGGACCCGCAACATACATTCGACTCATCACATCTTTCGCCGTCTCTTTCGCAACTTCATCCGCAAACGCATTACCACGACCAACGTCATCAGAAACTTCTCATGTGCACTGCATTTCACGATCGCAACTTGCGTCGGCAACGTAAGTGACTCAAGAAGTTCATTCACCAACTGACCATGCTGAATCTTCGTACCATGAGAAGTAAGGAATCCACGCTCCTTCCACAAATGCCCAAAACTATGGGCAACACCAAACGCATACTGACTATCGGTATACACAGTCACTCTCTTTCCTTTCGACAAGACACACACTCTCGTCAGTGCAATCAACTCTGCTGCTTGGGCTGAATTGTGTGCTATACGTGCAGCTTCAACAATCGTATGCAAAGTCGTATCCGCATATGCTGCAGTCGTATCACCATTCGGAAGCTTAAAGCATGAACCATCCACCCATAAGGTACCATCAGACTTCGCAAGAGGAGTATCTTTCAAATCAATTCTACCCTTCGTTTCTTCCTCTGTCCTGAGAAAGCAATCATGCTGTTCCTGAACATCTGTCTCTACAGAAATCGGCAACAACGTAGCTGGATTCAACGTATTGCATCGCTTTATATGCACATGACTCGACAAAAGCGTCAACTCGTAACCTGACAATCGTGCACTAGTCAAGTGCTAGGTTTTAGTTCTGTTTAACAAAGTATCCACTGCATGTGAAACCATCACAATCAACGTATTATCCATCCCCTAACCAGCAGACTGTCGAATAGAAACAGCCGCTGCCGCGGTAGCTCTCAAACAACTCGGCAATGCTCTAGCTACCGGATCCAAAGTCAACGAGAAATGCGCACATGGACGCTGTTTATCGCCGAATTGTTGTGTCAGGACAGACAATGCACAACCCTCTCTCTCATGAACATAGAGTGTAAAAGGCTTACTGTAGTCGGGGTACCCAACACAGGAGCCGAACACAATGCATTACGCAATTCAGAAAAACTTTTCTGGCATTCGTCAGACCAAGGAAGAGGATTCGGAGTATCGTTGAGAGTAAGTGCCAACAGAGGTTTCGCAAGTAACGAAAAGTTTGGAATCCATTGTCTACAGTACAAGGTAATACCCAAGAAAGCACGCACTTCTCTCTGTGTGATTGGCACATTCATTTGTGCAATCGCTTGAATTCGTTCTGGGGTCAACCTTCTTCCCTCCTTCGACAAGAGATGACCTAAGTAGGTCACTTCTTGGCGACAATACTGCAACTTCGAAGGTGACACTTTATGAAGGAGGTTAGACAAATTTCGCAACAACAAAAGAGTGGCTTCTTTACAAGTCTCCTCATCATCAGCAGCAACAAACAAGTCATCCACATACTGAATAAGAGCAGCACCAACAGGCAAGACAATCGCATCAAGCTGTGTTTTCAAAGCCTGACTATAGATGGAGGGACTTTCACAATAACCTTGAGGAGCGCGCTTAAACCGGAAGCTTCGGCCTCCTAAAGAGAAGCCAAAAATTTCTCTACTCTCCTCGGCAATTGGTATACTGAAGAAAGCATTCTTCAGATCTATCACTGAAAACCAGGTAGCTGAAGCAGGGATCATAGTCAACAAAGCAGTAATAGCTTGAACAACCGGAAACTGTGGCACAACAATCTTATTCACTTCTTGAAGGTCGATCACAAACCTATACACAGGCGGCTGTGGAGAGTCCGTACGCTTCAGAACAGGCAAAACAGGACTGTTACACACATTACCTCTCGTTTCTTCAATCACACCTTTCTCAATCAGATCATAGATAATCGCTAAAAGTGCTCTTTCACCATCACTAGAAATCCTATATTGAAGAATACGTAGCAATCTAGCATTTGCTTTCAGCATCACAACATATGGTGGAATCTCCAAAAGACCCACGTCATTAGGACCAGTAGCCCAAAGAGTATCAGGGAGAGAACGCAATTTCAGTGGACGCCGATCTTTAGACAAATACATCGGAGAGATCACTCTCTTACCCAATGTAAGCTGTACTCCCGAAGGAGAACAATGCAATGTCGCATATAATCTCTTCAACAAATCCAAACTCAACAAATTCTCACCACAACCTGTCATTAAAATGAGGAGTGCTTCCAATTCACAAGGCCCTATAGAAAGAGACAAAGGGCTAGAAACTGGATTACGAACTGGGGTGCCAGAGAATCCTACCGAAACATTTGTTAAGCCAGACAAAGGTGCGCCAGGGAGTTTAGAGTACATGATAGAACTCTTCGCTGCACCAGTATCCAAAAGAAAAGGCTCTATCACACCTGATGTAACTACTGCAACATAAGGTCCACTCTTGTCTACTGGAACCAACACTACTCCCTCTCTTTGTCCATGGCTATCCTAACAATCATTACCGTCAACATTCTCACTCTCAACATAGTAGTCGTCAGCATAGTACTGAGTCGACCTACCAGACGCAACATTTTGTTTGGTCAAAGCAATTCATAGCATTCTGTGGAGGAAAGGAACGTCCATTCTGGGGGAACACACCACGTCCCCTACCTCTAGGTGCTTGATGAAAGCCTCGACCTCACACCAGACGCACCATTCGTACGTTGCAACAGAACCGGACAACTATTCTTGAAGTGACCTTCTTCCTTACAATACGCACACTGATTAGGACCAACCGGAATTCGCTGCTGAAAAGACTTGGGTCTCTGCGAACCTTGCTGAAATTGCCGAGGCTGCTGAAACTCACACTGATTATAACGAGGCGGATACGCTTGTTGTAAAAGAACCTTCGTCTTTAAATCTTCAGTCTTTTTCTCTGCTTTTTCTTTCTCATCGTTATCTCTATTCTCGTAGTATTGTGCAGTAGCCAATATCTGGGCAGACGAAGAAACAGCCCATGAATTCTGAGAATCCTTCAACTTATTACACAACTCGTTAAGCAAATTATTAACAAACTTATCTACGAACAACCTTTGCCCACCTTCCGTACTCATATCTGACCACTGTGATCTATAAAAGTCTCTTCGAACCTAGTGAAGAAGTCAGACACACTTTCATCTTTCTTCTGCTTACATGCTGCTAACTTATCCCAATTCACTCGCCTAGCAGGCATCATCGTCTTCATAAGATTGATAATCCTGCCAGGTAAGTCTGCAACTAAAGCCTCAGGTTTAGCTCCACCACCCTGTTGACCATCTGCCGCAACAATATTAGCCCATGTATCACCTAACTCTTGCGCATGATCCTCGCGACGAATCTTCGCCCACAAAGGCTGAGGAACCACATTACCAAACAACATGTCTATGTCAGCTAAATTCATGATACACGTGTCAGCTGTCTGAGACAACTCCTTGTAATACCCTGCAGGATTGTTACAAGGATCAGGTAGAGTCTGCTTAAGAGCCAAAACTTCAGCTCTCTTCCACGGGACATGTACCCACACACGCTGAAAATGAGCCGGTACTACCAAGACACCCTGATTAGGATTAGCCACAACTTCCTCTTTCCATACCGGAGGAACTTCTCTCATAGGGTACTGTCTCACTTTTCTCCTAACAGAAGGATCAGGCTCAAACAGTGGCTGAGAAGGAAACTCGCTCCTAAACGCAAGCAACGTTGCACCTGCTTTCTCGACATGGGGACCCACTATCGTCCCTTTAGCAAACTCGGACTGTACGTTAAGTAACTCCAATGGGATCTGACCCAACTCACTATCTTCCCATTCCTCACGGAGGAAAGTACACATAACATTGAAGACATACCTTTGCTTCGGTGCTTCCCATTGCTGGAAGACATCCATAACCGACTCTAGATTATATCTTGAAGCATTCGAAACCCATCTACGAGCCAAAAGATCTAATACTGCCCGCTCCTCGACACTAGGAAGCTGGCTACGTAATTGTTTAAGCGCAGAAACAGGGGTCACACTCAATGACCCAAAGAAAGGAGACAAAAAAGACCAGTAACAGTATCAGTCATTCTCTGTTGAACAGAAGGAGAAGCTGTCATAAGGAAAGGAGACAAAGTATTATGAGAAGAAGCAAACGGAGAAGCAGTAGCAGGAGTCACAAATATAGGAAAAAAAGACAAAGGAGTTTGAGGTGGAACTGATAGCAAAGTTGGCGGCCCTAGAGAAGACTGCGCCAGAGGAGGAGGAACCAGCTGAAGAGGAGCTGGCCGCTGTGCAACAACAGGAGGCTGAACAGCTAAAGGTTGAGGAGGTGCCATAGCACTTTGCACATAAGGGGGTGGTAATCTCAACAAATGTGACATCAAAGGATCCTTTTCAGGGTCCTTCGTTGCACCTTGTACAAGAGGTGGCAAAACCGGATAACATTTATTGACGGCCATATTATGTTGCCTATGAATCTTCTCAATCGCTTGATCTTCTTCATTATCTTTAAACTGCCTAGCAGCTTGCATTATCGATATACCCTTTTCTCTCTTATCTCTTTTCGCTTGTTTAATTTCTCGCTGTTTGGCTTCCTTACGCCAGAGGCAGAAAGAGACAAACATCGCCAGCCGGGCTTTATTCATAAATAGTACAGTTTCCAAATTATTTAAAATCTCGGTGTCATAGCTACCATGTTTAGGTCATCGTAAGACACCATCTTTCCTAGTATAACGGACCCACAATTCATTATACGTAATGGGGCCCACGCCATGTTTAGAATAGAGATCATAAGTCGGAGTTCCAACCAGAGGTATCGGACACGAGTCCTTCAATCGGGAATCCCTGTTACAACCACAACAAAATATCTTTCTAATTTTCCTAAAACCAGGCATCTTCGCTCACTAATCTAGCTTCAAACTTCAAGGGATTACTAAAAACGATAGTCTGGCAAATGGACGAGTCCCTCGGCTTTGGTGCTTGCAAGTACCAAATCAAAGACTAAGGGAAGCCAAGACAAAGGACTGGGAGCGACCCACTTATACTTAACAGAGGTATCAATCACGTCACCAGAAGACCCGTCTATCATCTTGCTCTACAAATCATCACAAAGGGGTGTCCAAGACAGGGCAACAGTCAGGGCAGCAGTCCTTCCTAGACGTCGGAAAGAGGGAAGCCTCGCAGCAAAAACCTTCAGTCCACATTCGACATGCCGGGGTCGATGGAGTGGGGGCCCCTCTTCCAGAATTTCCTCACGAAGCTCCTCACGATCTTCAGGCTTGGACAGGTATCACTGAAGTCGCCCAACATTGGGCGCCAACTGAAGAACCGGGTTTTAGAACCCAGCGGCGCCAGGGGCACGTCAAAGTCTTCGGGTTCACCTGTCTTAGAATACAGAGACACGGGATACTTCTCGGTGACGTCAAATATCAAATTTATTGCCTTCAACCAGGAACAGAAGTCTACGAAGTACAACACAAGTATGCTCAATTTTTGTAAGACGAGACATCCTCTTTTATGCTAAAAATCACATTCCGGACAAACACCCACTATTTACAATTTGTCCAATCATAAGCATCATTACAAGAGGTATCACATGACAACAAACCCACTTTTCAGTTGTCCAGCCCACCATCAATTACACGGGAAAGCCCAACATTCTTTCTCTATCAGGCCGGACAAACCCATAATAAAAGACCACAACCCATATCATAAAGAAGCCATAAAAGAAGGAACAGAAACAGATGAGAAGTAGGATAAGGGGTGTGTGTGCATACCAAACTTTACAATGTCCTGTGCTCTGATCCTTAATCTTGATCAGCTACTGGGCAAGGAACTGGCTTAGCAAGGTCAGCTTCAGACAACGAGGTCAGCTCACTCAGGTCATTCAGAAGTCAGCTAAAGAGTACGTGTACCAAAGACTCGTTCGGCCGTAGTCATCGGCCTATGTGAGGGCAACCACAAAATGGCTGCCATGCACAAAATGGAACCCAAGGGTTCAGAACGAAATCCCAAAATATGTAGTGAATCCATCGGTCTAACATGACGAAAACACTCCTACTTGCCGCACTCACTAGTTACGGTTCGCTACTATCAAATTCGTAACGAAACCATGACATTTATGAAACGGGTTCAGAATTCACGGAACCTCAGAATATTGTTCCAGAGGCAGAATTTCAATTGACAGAGGATATTCTTCTTCATATTCTAGATCATCTAGTTTTTTCAGTTTCGGGTCAAAATAGTATTTCACGTCTTCTGTAGCAAGAGAATTTTCCCATTGTATCCATTTTGGATCTAATGCCACTGTATTCAGATTGCGTGAACTTGTTAATGCCTCAAGGGCTGATTCCACTGTATAAATAGTTATTCTCTTGCCTTGGGC
Organism: Lissotriton vulgaris; assembly: GCF_964263255.1. Classification (NCBI taxonomy): domain Eukaryota; kingdom Metazoa; phylum Chordata; class Amphibia; order Caudata; family Salamandridae; genus Lissotriton; species Lissotriton vulgaris. The sequence goes on along the minus strand of NC_141687.1, from coordinate 687,103,091 downwards.
TAGGGCTCTTTCTTTTGCTACAGCAGTTTGAACCGCTGTCAGAATTTTTTCTGTAGAGCTGAATTTCATTTCAGCTTGAGTGTACAAATGTGATTTGTAAGCTATAGGTACTGTTTCTCCCTCATTAGAGGTCAGGTATGTGAATCAGCATCTTCCTGGGATGACTCGGATTACAAGGTTGCGTATGTTTTCGCGTGTTTGCAATTTTGTTTTAGCTAACATGTCTGTTTGTAGTGATCTTAAAATTTCTGTGTGTTTCTGAGTCCAATTTATTGGTTTGAAATCAGGTCTTATTATTTCATAGAGAGGTTTAACCCTCTCTACATAATTTAGAATGTATGTTCTACCGACATTCAGGAAGCCTAGTATTGATTGTAAATTTTTCAGCGTTTTTGGTGCTTGGAGTACTGCACACTTCTCTAGGAAGTTGTCTTCCAGGCTTTTGCCTTCACTTGATAATTCATATCCTAAAAATAGGACTGTTAGATGGGCAATTTTTGACTTTTTAAAGTTGAATTTGTAACCCTCTGATGCGAACCCAAGTATTATGGTGTTCACTCTCTTTAAGTGAGCCTCAAGGTCATCATCTGTAAGATAGATGTCATTGACATATGATAATGCCTCATCATCATATATTTGTAGTAACTCTGTTACTCTTGCTGAGAATAATCGTGGGCTATTCTTGAATCCCTGTGGGAGTCTGCAAAATTGTTTTTGTGACCCCATTATTAAGAAAGCGGTCAAATACCTGCTATCATGTGCAATGTTTTGACAGAAGAATCCATTAGAGATATCTAATGTTGTTTTATATCTTTTGCGCACAACAGGATGTCATAGCCTTTTGAAAGTTTCTCTCAAAAGAGACCTTTTATTTTCCTAGTTTTATCCCCCTCTATACGTAATGTTATTTCATATAGCTTATGGGACACACTAACTTGTGTGTCTGCAGTTTCCACCTCTATTTCGGTGGCCACAGCTCCTAAAGCCTTTTCCAACATCCTATCGATGGAGGTTGGTTTGGTGTTTGGTTTGGGCAACATCCTATCAATAGAGGTTGGTTTGGTGTTTTGTTTGGGCATGGCCAGGGCCTGTTTCTTTTCAACGCAGGTTTGTCTCCCCATCCTACAATGTCTCTGGGTTAGACTCTAGCATAGGTTAAAAGGTTTAAGTTTTTGAGTGAGCACAAGAGCTTACTGTTACAGATCTCCACTGCAAGGTTCTATAGGTATGCACAACTATAAGAATACCTATTGGAGAGACCACTAATGGGGAGCACTATCTTGGGCCAGCGTGGTTAGAATAGCAGATTCGACAGACACAAAATTGCAAAGATGGTGCAGGTGACCACTAATGTGATTTACTTTCCAAAATTCAAAGATTAAAAAGAGGAAGGTCTATGCAACTCAAACAAATACATAAGGAAATGAGTGCGGAATAAATGTTACCCAATTATTTTCAGAACAAGGTCATTTGAGGTACAGGCTGTGTTAACTGTGTGCCAGTAGAGGGAAAACAATTCCAATAACATAACAATCCGGGGGATCCAGCAGCAGTACCTTGTTTGCAGATCCCAGGGCTGGAAAGTTAGAGAATAGTCCCAGCCCAGCCTCCTCTGGCCTCTGACGGGTGCGGACCGGCCCGCCCTTGGCTCGGCCCTGGCCAGCCCGCGCACGTCCCACACTGCGGGAGTGCCAGTGATCTTTAAATGCAGTGCCGGGAGGGTGACGTCACCTCCCGCGCCGAGTAGACCCAGGGCCTGCTGGGGGACCGAGTCCCACCCCAACGTCATAAATCAGGCACCCCGGTCCTGCCTCCTGCTCCCGCTGCTGATCGCTGAGACCCCATGGGGTGACCACAGGTAAGGAGTCTTGAGGGGCACACCAGCCCAAAAGTTGCTTCCCCTACTTATCACTTCAGGGAGCATTCTCCTACGAGCAGTCGAGATTGAAGCTATGATCCTGCCACTCCAGACACAGTAAACCAGAGACCAGTTGAGAGTCCTGCAACCAAAATGACAGCCCCAGACCGTAGATGTGCGCCAGCCTAAAATGTAGTGGGGCTCGTCTACCTGGTGGGCAGTCCCGACTTGGGAGCGACAGACTCTGGAGGCCCTTGGGCACAGCAGTTTTTCAGATAAGATCTGAGGCCATCCTGTAGCAGACAGCTGCTGGAGCCGCTGCAACACCCCAGGAGCCGTGACTAACCACACGGGTGGCGACTGGCCGCCGGAGGCCTGCCTGGGTGGATATCACCCTGCAAAGGCTGGCGAGACTGCCTGCAATCTATTGCCCGGTCCCGCTGGTTTGACACGGCACTGACCTCGGGCAGACATGTCATAGGGCAAAGCAGTGAGTACCGGGTTAGAAGCTGGGACCCGGGTTGGGCGCGGCAGGGGGAACAGGCTTCCTCCTGCCCCTTCTTAGAGGCCTGGAGAGCCGGGGTAACACGAACAAGAGACTTCCTCCATGCCTGGTGCTTTCAGCTGGACAACTGCTCCCTTAGTTGGAGACGCCTTGTTTTCCCCCATTGCGGCCTACGGGACCTGAACCGGCCCACATAGGACCCCACCTGGGGGGACACACAGCTGTAGACTGACAATAATGGCACAGGACGGTGGAAAATGAAGTAGAGGCCTTCATTGGGGATCAAGGATTCAGCCGGGGCCTGGATCGGGGCCCAGTGGTGACCGATGGACCACTCTGCAGGTGGAAGGGGCCAGAGTGGTCCCACTCCTTGCACCCTCTTCCTCCCCTCTGAGGCCCAGACAATTGCAGGAGTGAAGCGGTGGCCCGTGCAGGATTTGTAACTCTGATTGGGCCTACGGAAGACCGGGGTTGAAGGGAGGTTGCTGCAGGGAATTCTTGGCAGACAGCACCACACAATAACAGACCCCCACCTACCTGAGCAGAATCCCCTCCTCCACCCGCACCTCTTAAAGACCATCTCACGCCTGTTGCGGACAACCGGGGGACCTGTCAGTTTCCCGGGCTTGGACTCCCAACAGCGTGGCACATGGGGGTACTGGATTGTGGAGAGGATATATCCCCTGGAACTGCTACCACGCTATTCCCTCGCTGTGCATTTCCACCGCCTGATGGTGAGTCCCGCACCCTCATCGACTAAGGGATAGCACTGTTCTGTAAACAATCTGACTCGCAGGAAGAGTTTAGGACAAGCAGGCTATCAGCGACCTACTGCATCTAAAGAGCAGCATTGAGGTTACCCTTTGGCTGATACCCTGCTGAAGCCCCTGGGTAAGCTATTGTGGTAAGATGGGTAAACCCAGATCAAGGGTGACTGGAGTGACAACAGATCATGGAGACAATGCAGCTAACCAACAATCAGAGGCTCCAGGGGAGATAGATCCAGTCCAGAAACTGGCCAAGATACTAGAGTCCACATTCCACCAGAACATTAGTACAGTTGACCTTGGGCTGCTACTTACAGAACACTGTAAACTAGTTGAGAGGGGGGACAGTAGAAACCTCCATTGCAGAACTTCACCCTGTGCAACAATCGCTGACTCACACAGAATGGGAGCTCATAGGGCGGGTTCGCACCCTAGAACACAGGGTGCGAAGGGACAACATTTGCGTAGTTGGATTACCAGTGAGGACAGAAGGCATGCACATGTTAACTTTTCTTGAAACCGAGCTCTGTACAGTAGTGGCCCGAGAAGACCTTTCTACCTTCTACAACCTCGAGAGTTTCCATTGGGTCCCTACACAACCTCCTGCACCAGGTCGTCTGCCTCGACTCATGGTGGCGAGGCTTCTGTACTTTAGAGAGAGTGATACCCTCCTGCATGAAACACAAGCTAAAGGCTCATTTGTGATTGATAACAGCAAGGTATCTATCTTTCCGGATTACACCCCCGAGGTGCAGTGGTGACGGGCCTCATTCATAGATGTAAAGAAGTTGCTACACGACAAGGGCCTGCAATACTCATTGATGTTTTTGGCTAAACTTCACATAATACTAGACGGGAAAAACCACTTCTGCTGCAATTCTGGGACGGCCTGGGAGTGCCTTGAGGCCTATAAGTCAGGGGGTCTGCCTCCGAAGTTAAAATCTGTGACTGGGAGGCACGACTTTCCCACCCGGAAGACGGCCTCAAAGAGACTCATAAGAAGACCATCCAAGAGACAGATTCCACCCCAAACAGAGAAAGAAAGGGAGGCTGCTGTCCAGGTGGTAGCTGAAATCATAAAAACTAGAGAGTCTGCATCAAAGGCTGGCTCGCCTTCAATGAAGGGGATTGGAGATTCTGACTCAGATTGATCTCTTGCAGACAGTAGCCAGATGCCAGAAGTCACCCCCAGAATGGCGGATGATCTCTGAATAATTAGTCCATTTAGTTGGTGTGTTGTATAGCTGCGTATTTGAACGCAATGCAGACATCATGAGTAAAGCAATCTGAATCTATCACTCAGTGGGCCGGCGCAGGCTGACATGGCTACCATGACACTTGAGCAAAGCTTAACCCCATCAAAAGTCGGCGTCCATGGTTGGCTATGGACTTCTGCTGAGACTGATTTACTGTTTGCAGTTTGGGTGACTGGCCTTTGCCAGACTGTTCTAGAGAAAGTGGTTCTACACTTAGCTACTGGAGCTGTCCCACACCTCTCTCCAAAAATTGTGTGACAAATGGGTGTCAGCTTTGAACAGGGAAATTCCAGACAGGGAGTGGAAAACACTTAGCATACCCTAAAAATGTTACCCATAATACTACAATAAAATACATACAGTTCAACTATGCCCATATGACATACAAGATACCTCTTAGAATCTGAATCACCTATGGTAGGGAAATGCGAAACTGCCAAACATTCAACCACAGAGACGCCGACTTTACCCGCATGACCAGGGGCTTTACCATAGTGAATAGATTTTGTAGTGATGTTGCAGGGATGACAGGAGTGGGAGTGGGGTGAACACTTGAGCCTGCAATCAAGACCTGTATACTGGGACTATTCCCACGGCCTCCCATGCAGAAAGTGGGAACAAGATTTGTAGATCTGGCCTTGATCCTGGCCAAAAGGAGAATAGTGTTAGCGTGGAAATCAACATGGGGCCCCACAATAGAGGACTGGAAGTGAAATGTGATTCACTAGGCAGGGGCGGAAGGGAGGGCGTTGGCCAGAGAAGATGCAGGGGTTGCAGCGACACTCCATGACAGACCGCTGGAGGGAGGTCCTGGAGAATTGGGAACACCTTGAGAGATATCGAACTATAACAGGAAGACAAAGCCAGCTCTCACCCAGATAGCGAACATAGCTAGACACTCTGGCTTGTAAGGCAGTAGCATAATCCACATCTCCTCCCCTCCCCCTCTGTCACACCACACCCTTGCTTTGAATAAACCTGGGAATAATGGACTTAAACACCGACTGGCAGGTTCCTGCACCGCTTAAGGGATGGAGGTCTCCCTGTCACCTTGCCCCCGAACATACCCTCCTCCTCCAAAACTGACGTAATGCTTCACTGGCACATCACGCTGCACAGTTATTTAGTTCATAGTTATATTTTGCTTTTCTTTGAGTTACACAATGTGGGTCTATTTTTATTTCCAGCAGCTCCCTTTATCTTAACAGACTGCATACATTAATAGATAACAAACATTGGCCTAGCAATTCTCTTAGTCCAATATATCCAGACAGGAACACACATGAAACCCAACTCCTAGGGCTGTAGTATCAGTTAGATGGTTAAGAAAGCAGCGTGAAAACCTGTAGGAATTATACTCCGGGTATATTGGATCAGTGTGTAGTTTGCCAATGTATACAACTGTATTGCCTGTCATAGTATGAGCTACTACTAGAGATGATCTCTAACTCAAATGCTAATAAAACTATGTTTGAAAAAAAGTGTCTGTCATAAAGAAGTGTATAAGGATAGAACCACCTACATGTCCTCCATATTTTCATGGCACGTTTCCACTTATATCCTGCACTCTACAACACAATGTCAGACTGCTGTCCCTAATATAAAAAAACAGGATGGGAGGACCCTTTGTCAGTGTTAGCTGCGATGCTGAAACCATGTAATGTGTTGCCCTTGCCTCTGCATGCTCATTCCAATCATGAAAGTCTAGGAAAATTACTGACAAGCTATTTGTTTAACATGACAATTATGTCGTTTTTTTATCCACAATATGCTTGGCTCTGATTGGGGTCATGTTAACAACATCAGGATACTTCTTTTTGAGGTATCAGTGCACTTAACTAATGCATTTTCATTCTTCATTATAATACCATGCTATTTCATGAAGAAAATGCACTGATAGAATATAATGCTAAAGTCACCTATTGTGCCACCCTTTAGTGTGACAATGAAAACATGTAAATGTAATGTAAATGTAGATTGATACTTGTATAGCGCACTACTCACCCGCAAGGGTCTCAAGGCGCTTGTACGAATACCGCTGTGGAACCCATCCTGGCTTTCCCTGTGAGGCGTCCACTCCTGGGCACCCCCAAGATGGAGGCCAGGCATCCTTAGCGTTTTGGGGGCCGTTGTGGAGATTAAGCAAGCTATTGCCCAGAGTTGCAGAGTGGGACTCCATGATTGGAATAGGCACCGAGGCGAGAATTATCAGGTCCGTGGAATTTTTAGCCCAAGACTTGCCGAGGCGGGGAATTGAACCCTGGTCCCGGGCTAGACCTCTGCATCAGGGTCTGCCGCTCTAACCATTGAGCCACACTTCTCCACCATGGAAGCATGCCTAACTATGTAGCCTGACTGCTACAGTTTCAACTTATAGAATGACCTGCCAAGTAACACTAATTAACAGGGTAAAACTTTTAAATATTAAAGAGTCACCCCAGGTATACACCTTGTAGCCCACCAGGTAGTGTGTATAGTATTAACAAATGGGACTTGAAATTTAATCTTACAATGTCCCAGTATCGACAAACCCCCAAAAGCTTTTTTGACTGCAGAAGGCTCTGGTTGTCCTATGAGAAAAATAGAGTGCAGCTTAAAATGTTAATCATGTGCCTTGGGTTTGGGACCAGCTAGAAAAGAAATTCAGCCGCTCTATGTATTACTTAGCTCAATTGACAGGGGAAGTTGGATTTTTTATAAATATATAGGAAAAATTACCTTAAGAAGTTAACTTTTCAATGCCTCAAGCTCTTGGAGGCTAATCAGCAATAGCTTTCCATCAACTGTCAATCAAGTACTTGATCTTAAAGAGGTGTGAAGACTCCGCCCAGAGAAGGAACAAAGCCCAGTGAGTGAGGAGGTTTTTTCTTCCCTTGGCAGGAAGACCAGTTAGGGTAGGCAAAGGAACTTAACTAACCTTGAAAGTGCCTGCCCTGTTAAAAGCAGATGTCAAGAGAGACCTGGAAAGCCCTGGCATTTGTCCCCATAGTCAGGCTGGTGCCAAATCCAGAGGGAGGACACCTACCTCCAAACTGGTTTTGTATGACCTCAGATGAAGTCACTAGATAGGCAGACGGGCTCAGCGCCAAGGGAGGAGGTTTTCTCCATGTTGAATTTTGGAAATAAGGTGCCCTGTGTTTTATTTTTGAACTGGAGCAAACAGTGATTGCTGTAGCAGTGGATATGATTGCCCCTGGGAACTTTAACCCCATTATTCAAGACAGAGCCAAGCATCACCCGCACAACCTGGCTGGTGCCATGCATCAATGTAGCACCCAAAGGCACCATCCTCAGAACACTTTCTAGGCCTGCAGAAGAACAGAAAGACTTCACCTGCTGCATGAGACATATGAGAAGACTTGAAGTGTTGGGCCTGCTCCCAGTTGTGGGCTTCAAGAGTCAGTTGGCTGGCCTCTTGTTTGGCTACCAGGACACAGCAAGCTGCTAGAGGCCTTTGTCCTGAAGTGCTCAGCTGGTGAGTAGCAACTGGACCTAGTCTGCGTCCTGATGTTGGCCTCTGCCTGACATTCTGAGAGTCGAGGGTGCCTTTGAAGTGTATTCCTGTGATTGGTTGGAAACCAGAAGAAAGTCTTATTATCTAACCAGCAGTTGCCCAGCATCGGATGGATGTCTGTTTTGTCCTGCTCTGAGGTACATGTACCTCCCAAAAAAATGACTAGGGCCTGATTTAGATGATGGTGGAACTGTGACGGGGCATGGCTAGGCAGCCAACATGGCGGGCTCAAGTCTTTAGCGCCCCGGCCAGTATCCCCGTATTATCCGCCATAAATCCTTAAGTGGTGCCATTGGGGTCAGTAACGGATGGGACTGCTGTGATCAGGAGGAGAGGCATCTGAGAAGCCTAACGGTGCATTGATTCATCAGAAGGACCCGGAGGAAAAGCGCGGCCCAGGGAGAGTAATTGTGCAAAACGGTGACTCGCGTTGCAGGGCTAGGACCGCGGTTGTAGCTCGTGGACGTACCTGCAGAGACGAGCATAGGCAGAGAGCACCCAGATTGACAAGTAACTCCCAAGCGATATGGCCTTTGGCATAGTAGGAGCCTTCTGAGGATTGCAGACGGCAGGCAGGCTCCTGTGAGAGGATCGCTCAAGGGAGGATGAGCGAGTGTTCTGCGAGCTGCTGCCGGTGACGAGGCGCCTTGTGACAAAGGAGAGGAGTGGACTCCCAACAGGGGAGGGGGCCTGTAGAGGCTGCAAGCTGCATTTGCGTGGACATCTCCTGGAACCCACTGTGGTGTGAAACATCGAGGTGCTGTAACGCTCTGGGGGACCGCAAACTGAAGTGCATAGGCAGCTGTGAGGGGGGCCTGGTAGCAGTTGTCTGGCGCGAAAGTCTGGAAGAAATGGACAGCCCAAGCAGGTGCCATCTTGTGGACCGCTCCATCTTGTGCATCAACAATGTGGGGGAACTGAGGAGTGACAGAAGGCGTGCAGTGCTCTCACCTGTGCCTGGTGTTAAGTCGAGGTGCCTGTGGACAGTAACAGGACACCAAACAAGGCCCCTACCAGGAGCAAGCTTGCAAAGGGGCCCAAGAAACGAGTGGAGCAGGCGGCTACTGAGGTTCACACCTGTGGCGGCGACTGTTGAAGCAGCGAGCTGACTTAGGAAACTGTGAGGTGGCCTGACCTAGCGGTGGACAGTTGAATTGTGGAGCCGGTCAGCGCCTCCTTGCCCGAGTCCCTTGTGGTTCCCAATGAGTGCCAGCCCCCACACACCTGGCTATAGCTCTGCTGGATTCCCCAGTAGTGGAGTATGTGGCCTCCGGTCTGGACACACACATGACCCCTGGCCTTCAGCGCTACTTCACCGAGCAGCGGTCTGACTGGGTGAAGGCAGACAGAGGCGCAACACACAAGATCCTCACATTGGAATCAGCTATTGGCAGGGAAGCGAGCTATTGGCAACTACCGCCATCCGAAATAGCTACCACAAGCGGAGGCCTGGCACTATGGGTTGCTGCTGGCTGACACCTGTGGGGAGCCAAATCATAAAGCACGCACAAGACTGATAGCGCAATGACCTCACACGCTGGAGCCGTACTCAGTGCTCTGGACAGTGTATCTGATCCACAAAGCAAATGCCTAGGAGACAGCCACCCATCATCCTGAGTCCAGAACGCAGTCATATGGTTTCTGCACCAATACACCAGGTGCGGGCCGGGAATGCCCATGGCCCAACAACTTGTAATGGGCCTTATGCGAGCCAAGATGCAGCAAGGACCATTACGTGTGGGTAACCTGGATCCTTAATGTGTGAGAGACGAGGGTGAAGTGGAGCTGACTTCTGCAGCACTGCTGGCCAAAATGGACTCTGTACTCGCTGCAGTGGAGAAAATAGGTGCTGCGTTGGATCACACCAGGACATCTCTGGAGACCAAGATCGTTAAGCTCACCTCGGACTTCACACTCCTCCATGTGGACCACCGCAAGCTAGCTGACAACGTTGCCGCTCAAGGTCAAGTGCTCAAGGAGCTCCAACCGATCACTCACAATTATGCTGCGGCATTGCAAGACGTGAGGGATCATATACACGCTTTGGAGGACAGACCGGACGATGTAGAAGGACGGACTCATCACAACAATATCCGCGCTGTGGGACTGCCAGAATGAGAGGATGGTAGGAACCCAGAACAGTATATTGAGAACTGGCTGCAAGACCTTATGCCACAGGGTTCACTGTCGAAACAGTTTGCAGTGGAAAGGACCCATCGAGTTCCAACCCAGAGACCTCAGTCGGGAGCCAGACCGCGCCCATTCCTGTTCAAACTCCTTAACTACAGGGACAGAGATGTGGTGCTCCATGAGAGCAGGAAGTTGGACAGTCTTACAGTAGGTGGAAACCGCATCATGCTTTTCCCTGACTATACTGCTCTCATGCAGCGCCGCAAAAATAACTACATGTTAGGGAAACCCTAACTCAGGGAACTAGAGTTGCCGTACTCATTGCTGCTTCCTGCCAGGCTACGAGTGGTTGCCGCTTCTTCGATTCCCCAGCGGAGACATGGGACTGGCTTGAAGAATCAGGACTTTGGACGGGAGCTAGGCTGATGGATCAAGAAGTTGACAACCCAGCAGGCAAGAGACCCAGACGATGTGGGTGACGATGGGCACCGCGCTGGGTAGAGCTAAAAGCAGCGGCTCCAAGCTGGTAGAGAATGCGACTGGAGCGTCAAAATGTGCTAGAAGCGGTCACAACACTTAGCACCCCAAGGGCTAATGACTGGCTGGAATCCTTCTTGCAGCCCACGGTGGTGACAATTGGCTTGTCATCACCATCAACTGACATCTCTGAGGACCTTCACTGGCCAGTGGTCACCCCGCAGCCTACAGATGGTATCTTGGGATGAGAAGCTATCCTGCTGGACTCTGTGGCGGACTGCTCACGCAAGTAGCCAATTGTTTGTTAACGTGGCTCCCCCCTTTTTTCCCTATTTTTCCTATAATACCGGGGCAGGGGCGGGTCAACAAAGCTGCTGACTGTGCACTCCCATTACCTGTTCCTTAGGTATCACTTAACTTGTGACAGTGCGCCCAGTGAGCCTATGTGCAGGCAACCGACAGATATGCGAAGGCACTGCAATCTCAACTTGAGCACCAATCAGTCTGCGGGTTACAAAGGCGGAATTCCTTAGTGGCACACCACACACGTAAGATAAGGCGGGGACAGTTACAACAGGGAACTACCTACGCGCGCACCCCATCAACCCGCACCTTGACCTAGTTTATACCTATGCATACTCACAGAAGTTTGGACGGACATCCACGCAAAGTTCGCCCTGGTCGTTATGTTGTTTACAGTTTGTATATTATATTTAAGCATGGGCGGAAAATCCGTTTCGCTCGCGGATTTTGCGGATTTTCGGTAAATTCGCAATCCGCGAAACGCTCGCGAATTTACCGAAAATCCGCAAATTCGCACGCAGCGGGTTTTTTTTTGGTGATACAATTTTGCGGCGTGTGGTGTAAGTTCGCAATTGTGAACATGTAGGTGCGGCGGGCAGCAACAATCTCGCACTCGCGAAATTACAAAATTTGCAATTCTGCACAAGAAATCCACTAGCAAGCAGCATAGACCTTCTGAAAATGATGATTTTTATCAAAATAACTCCTCAGGTTGACATTTGCCTGCCCTTTTTTAGATTTGAGGCCTTTTGACTTTCTTTGGATCACTTTTGGATTAGATATAAACTTTCACAAGTAAGTTTGTTGGCATTACATTTGCTGTTCTGCAGAAAAACGAGTTTTGCTAAACTGAAAGCACTCAGCAGCAGGTGCAAAAGTTCAAATTCATCATTAGTAACCATTCCCTGTAGTGCTTCCTGACTGGGGCCCCTCCAGAGTTCAGTTGCTTGTTGCAACAATTGTATGACCCTGCTCTGACCCTCACAGCTGGATCATAGAATAGCTACAATTAGGCCATAAAGGTCCTGAAAACAAAAATTGCACTGCAACAGAAAGCAAATTACAGATAAGGAAGCAGGTGCAGACTGGAATTTTAAAACAGTGACACATTAATAAATCAACCCCAAATTAATTAATGTCAGTTGAAGCAGGGCAGGTGTGCTTGCTTTTCCCCCCCATAATCTACAGTGATGATGATGAACCAGAGGGTGGCATTGATGTACCAGAGGGTGGCATGGGTGAAACAGAGGGTGGCAGTGTTGAAACAGAGGGTGCTGTGAACCTGTGATGATGAACAAGACGTAGAAACAACATAGTCGCGACCGTTGCGTGCCGACAAGTAAGTTCGCAATCGCGAACTGGTACAAAATCCTCGCGAACTGACAGAAACCCTTGCGAACACAAAAAGAACATCCGCAAATTCGTGAGAATTCGCGGATTTTGCGGATTGCGAGTTAGCAAATTCGCAAAATTCGCGAACGCCAGATTCGCAAAATTCGCCCATGCTTAATTATATTGTTATTAATACAGCAGATCGGTGCGCTCACGCTCTACCACAATTTGTACTTGCCTGGCCTTGCCCCGCCTCTGGCCTCCCCGCTGACCACGCACTCTCACAATGACCCAAGTTAACTCGATCACATGGAACATACGCTACATGCATACACCGGCACGGCGATACTCCATATTTGCTTATCTCCAGAGGCATTCGGTCAGAATCAACTTACTGCAGGAAACGCACATGACACAGCTGGAACTGGAAAGACTGCAGAAGTGTATGGCACTGTGTATTCGGCCCATGCTAGAGGTACACTCATCTGGGTAAGAGCAGGCGTCCGGTTCGTTAGTATGGACACAGTAATCAACGCTGAAGGCAGGTACACTCTAATACATAGTACGCTCAATGGTCAATCAATATTGCTGGCTTCGATCTATGCCCGAATACCAATCAGACAACATTTTTAACACAGCTGCCACGGGTGCTGACCCCTTTTGCTGGGCTCCCCTGGTTCCTGGTAGGGGATTTTAATTTGGTGCTAGACGCGTATTTCAATAGATCCTTACCCCCCCCCTCTGTAAAATATCAACTGTATCCAACATACAAATATAAACAAACAACGGTCCGAGACCTATATATTTCCAAACAAGCAATGAATCAAAACTTATTCAATTGAAAGGCGTATGTAATTTAAACAGCCCTGCTCAATCAATGATGAACATAAAAGAAATAGGCAACAGCAACAAACTCCAAATATATATGCAATATTTTTAATCTATTGTCATATTAAAGTATTGAAAGCAAATTCACAGTATTATATACATTTTATTATATACATTGCCCCGTATTAGAGCGTGCAGTAAAGCAAAGGGTGTCAAAAGAGCGTGAAGGTGATAAGGTGAAAGGAAAGGAAATCATACAAAATTATAAAGGTAACATACAGGCACTCACAGACTGGTTATCGCACTGGACGTTGCTGGACATGTGGCGGACCCTCGGGCTCCACCCCACTGAGCGTATCTACACATATTACTCCGCGACACACGACCTACATGTACGTCTGGATAGGGTGATAGGATACCAGTCCCTGTTGCCACTGGTAGTGAAATCAGAGTATTTAGGGCGAACACACTCCGATCATAACCCACTGTGGTTCCAGCTCAGTTGGGAAGCTGACCGCCCCCCCCCTATACCCAAGTGGCGCCTCCAGCCCACTGCGCTGGAGGACTCCGAATTCCGCTCCTTACTAGGGACTGCTATCCTCACGTACTTCGAGCTCAATGAAGGTATAGCGAGTGATGCGCTTGTGGAATGGGATGCACTCAAACAACACTTAGGGGAAACTGTTAAGGATCCACATGGAAATCACAAATTAGAAGAGACAAGGGACTAAGACTTCTCTGACTCCCTTATCACAATATTAATCTCACTCAACAGAGAAGTACTGCAAACAATATCCTATCCCCTGTGATCCAAGATAGACAGATGTTACAATTCATGTAGCTATCCACATGGGAATGGTAAATATCATTTCCACCCAGACCAAAGACAAACAAGGGGAAGACAATAAATATCTTAATACTGCCCTCACACACTTTACAGTGTCATGCTTCATCAAAGGGCCGCATCATACATCCAGGTGTAGGCCAACACTCTGGATGGAGCGCAATTATTTTTTGATGAAGAACAGTGGTGAGGGTCGAAAAAGTAAAAAAAAGTGACAGAACACACAAAACACGTAAAAACGTGACACAACTTAAAGAAGGGAAATGTATTCCCCTTAAAGACGGAACCAAACAGTGCCAATACATATACTTAAAACAACTTAAGGGTCAACACTAAATATTTTATTCTATCTGTTAACCCCTGGTAGGATTAAAAAACAAAATCAGGGATATAAAGGGGAGGTAACGACCCCTATAGCCCCACTGCAGATACCAACATGTTTCTGCCAATATTATGCGCCCACAAGGATCGTTCTGGCATTCATCAGGGTGTTGGTCCCTTGTTTATGGTCTTCACCCATATTTGGGTGTTTACCTTCTTATTCAGTCTGTGGAACAATATCGAATTATTTAATACTCTGGGAATTTCCGAGAGGGAGCAAATTTTTGTAAAAAGAAAAAAGAGAAGGAGAGAGAAAGGACAAAACCTCTCAATCTTGTACTCCCCAGCCTTTGTGTGTACCTCATTACAAATATGAAAATCATGTCTTCGACCCTTTAACCCAATAGCAGCCAGTATCTGTCTGTCACCCAGACAAGTCTACATTCGTCCCATCCTTGAGCCAGCTACCCCCAGAAGTGCAAGTTTTTGAACAGTCAGTCTTCAGAGAGGTAGATTTATTGGCGACATCAAAGAGCCACAGGCCGTTTTTCAACCTGCCCAATGAGGAGACTGAAGCCCTCAGTGAGTTAAGGGATGACATGTCAGTGATTATAAAACCCGCTCACAAAGGCGGCGCAATTGTGATTCAAGATCTAAACACCTGTAATGCAGAATGTTTGCGCCTGCTGAGTGACAGAAGGAATTATGTTATTCTGAGTACAGATCCAACAGAGGATCTTAGAATTCAGATTGCCTCGCTTGTGGAGGAAGCTATTACAAATGACTGGATTAGTAAGAAGGAGGCTCTTTTCTTGTGCGACCTAGTGCACAGTGACCAAAATGGATTTGTGCCTAAACGGAGCACGTCACGGAACCTGAGAAGGTTTTTTAGAGTAGCCGCAGACAGTATTCGGTAATGGCCAAAGGCGGATTGCCTAATATTGTACCTTGAAAAGGCATTTAATTGCTTAGAGTGGGGGCTACTTGTCGGCATGATTGCAACAATATGATCTGGGGGCAGGGATATCTGCAAATGATGGGCCTCTTTTACAATAAACCCACAGTTCGGGTAAGGCTGGGTCCGTATATGTCCAATGCCATACCAATCCAGACAGGGGTGCTCACTGTCGCTGCTCCTGTTCCCTAGCGGCGGCACTGCGCGACACATTGGAGAACGGAATACCCCTAGGTGATGCAGTTCATCAGGTGTCGCTCTATGCAGACGACCTACTAGTATACGTGCGGGACATAGAAGATATCCCAACCCAGTTAGCCCACATCCTGCAAGACTTTGCCGCCATTCCGGGCCTCCGGGTGAACAGCAGCAAATGCTGTCTTTATGCGTTCCTGGAGGGGAGGCAGGACCCGGGATACACCCTCAAAGGTATGAGAGTACAGTGGAGAGGCGATACCTTCCGATATCTGGGAATCCAGATATACCGTCAGCCGGCGGACCTCTTTGACGGTAACCTGGGAAGGGCCCTCACGGCCATCAACTGCAGTGGGTCGCCCGCTGGCTCGCGGATAAGGGTCGGGAAGATACGGGTTCACACTACCCCCAGGCTCCTTAGAGCGCTATTCCATCCAGTCACCAGGTCTGCGGTGCCGGCGCCGCTCCTCCTAGCGGTGGCGTACAGATGTTATCACAGGAGCCTCTTCCTTACTAAGGCTTTGGTCCCTTACGCGCCAGCAATACCACTAGAGGGCTCTCCCAGCGGGATGGGGACACTTACATCTTCCATGCTCGCGAGCCGGCGGGACGCTGACATACGGACTTTGGGAGATCCATACTGTGATGGCACGCTCATTCTGTACACACTCATTCCGTATGAGTCCCTGGTTGCAGAGGAGGGATTACCGCCGGGGCAATTCCTGATGCATTACTCACTAATTACGACCCTGACTGCTAAATGGGGAGACATGCCCACGGAACATAGCCAACACCTCACCATTCAATATCTCCATGTTATGGGGCGAGGCCGTCACCTGATCCATTGGTTCGCGGAGTCACTGCGCGCTCACGCAGCGATCACGCCGTAAATGCGAGCTAGATCTGGGGAGGCCACTAGAGTATAAAGAGTGGGAGCAAGTATTGAAGAGCCCAGTGCGCAACCCCAGAAATATGAGGTTCCGACCAATCCAACTGTTCATTGTGCATAGGGCATACCTTACACTTGAGCTGAGCTACTGCGTGTAAGCACGGTGCGCGATCTACCCTTTGACTTGACGGTCTACTTACTGCACCATTTCCGTAGGTCCCCAGCCATAAAAGTAACTTCACGGTTCCTTGACCTGGGATTAGTGGTCGCTAAGCGACTTCTTACCAGGAAGTGGAAGGCGCAAGACCCTCCTAACATACGAGCATGGAGACACTCACTCATTGCATGGGCCAGGGCAGAGGGGACGGCCATCCAACGGGAAGAGACCCTTTGACTGAGGAAGGAGCCCATAGCTACTCAATGGGAGGGACTGCTCCAAACGCTTCCACAAACTGCAGAAACATGCCCAGCTGGACAGCAGGAGGGGAGGGATGAAGGCGCAGAGTAGGTGACACGGGCCAGGTTTATGCGCAGCCGTGGTCTTCCATGTACATTAGCATATCAGAATTGTCATTGTGGGTGATCACAGAGAACGTCGCCGAAGGAGATAAACAGCCTGAATGGCAAGCTTTGGTGGGATGTGGGTGGGCAAAGGGGTAGCAGAGGGGGGGAGGGGCACTTGCACTAGCATCGGTCTATGTTGTAGTTGTTGGTTTAGACTGTTTAAGTATATGATGGCTGTTCGGAAGTCCATAAGGACCCATCTGGAAATCTTTATACACTGGGCTAATGGAACCATATCAGCGCACGATTGTATCCTATATTATCCATGGACTGAGCTAAATACTGGACGTTGCACTAGGGTGTGCACTAGGCACCCCATGTATACTTGCAACGCTTGAATCCATGTACCAGTAGTATGTATTCACTATTGTTGTGTGATCTAATGCATGGACAGTTCTGAGAGTATTTCGCCTTTAATACTATACATGTAACCCAAAAGTCAATAAAAACAGATTTAAACAAAAAATGGTGGGACTGTGACGGGGTGGACTTTTCTGAGTTGGGACTTAAAAGGTTTTCAACTAGATATCTCCAGTACCAGAGCGCTAGAAGGACAAACCTGCTTCAAGTTTCTGCCATTCAGTTCCACGGCAGCAGCTTCAGTTTCAATGAATGACCCACTCAAGGAGGATTTTTCTTTTGCGAAAGTCACAAAGTCCCTTTTTTGACTTTTTGTTTTGCATCCAGACTTTCAACAGAACCAATCAACTTAGTGTATACGACCTGGACTCCATCTCTGTCAGCCTGAAATTGGGTCTTGCTCCTGGTCTACAACTATTTACGTAAATTGATGCTTTATTTTTCTTGGTTTGTTTTAATCTTTAAAAATTCACATTACTGGTTCCCTTTATTGAATGTTTGACATTTTAGTGTCATTTAGCTTTTTTCCTATTTTTATGAATTTCTATTGTGTTGTTTCTTTGACAATTAAGCTGTTTCGACACTTATAATTTCTTTACACATTTGCTCTAAGTTAAGCATGTCTGCTCTGTGCTTTGCTACCAGTGCCTGAACTGGGATTTAAATTACTAAAAACATTTGACAGGGTCTAACAGGTTAGGGACTTTATTACTTGTAGTGAACGTCCATCCACCCCAACTAATAATTCATTTTCTTATAGCCATACGCTATTTAAAATGTGTGTTGTGTAGTTTTAGATATTTGTCTTAAATTAAATTCAATTCTAGTGTTCAAGCAGTTCTTGGTTGCAATCCAGTGCCTCTAGGACCATGGTGATGTAATGTAGGTGTATGAAGAGACCATTGATTTGAAAAGTGATAAAAGCAACTGGATAAATAGTATATTATCATTGTTGTTGCAGTGATGACATCAGTAATATCATAGAACATGTCATGAGTGATGTAATATGGGAGGGTATTAGCAGTGCATAGCAAGGGCACAAGTGATAGTTACTTTAGAGTACGATTTCTAGTTGGTATTGTTGTTGCTGTTATTATATAACTATAACTGGTGAATTTCATTGTTATTGTTTAATTAAAATGGTGTGGCTTAACAGAAATGTTGACCTAACTATAACTCTCGAACACCAGCGAATGTCTGAGGTCTTTTTTATGCTGTGCCATTTTGATTTTGGAAACAGCTGAACAATGAAATTTTACTTGAAAAGTGAACAAGGACATGATGACAATCCAAACACAGTTGAGAGGTCTGACACTATTGGATGGCATCACTGATGGCATGTTGAAAGACATCACTTACAACATCATCAGTATTCTTGGCGAATGTATATGCAACAAACAATAGCTGTGTCAAAGTTTTTTGCATTTGTTTGTTACAGACTGAGCTGAAAAGCTATTATAGTAATTTGAATTGCTTTTAAAGTGTTTCTGTACAAACATATTTCTGACCCAGTATCATGTTGAAGTAAATTGTTAAATATCGGAACAGGTGAGTCTGTGGAGTTTAAAGGATAGACTGCTGCTCCTATAACTGACTCCATCTACAAAAGTACTTTGAGCGCACTATGGTTTTGGGATTTTAAGTGGTTTACATTGCTCCACATGTTTATGTGACTGGATAGGTCAATATCTACTTTTGCAGCAGTTTTAAATGGGCTTGGATTTAGAGTTTTTGTTACTTTTCCTAAGTACATTGTTCATCGGGATGTACAGCGGATGCTTGATTAGTGTATTGTTTAACTTATAATAATTATGAGAGGTACATTGTCAGTTCATAGTGTATTTTCAGTTTTTTCAGTGCTGTTTGGCCATTGAAAAAATAATGTTGTGACAGCAGAGTATGACATGATCCCCTACAACAAGCCCAGTCTGTTTTCTTATTTTATCAACATTTCTGCAATATTTGTAGTGGTTGTTGTGGAATGCCAGTTGTTGCATCATGTCCAATTACATTGGAACCATTACATTATGCTCATTACATCAAGAGTACCATTACCTTGTGGTACTGTACATCAAGAGTACTTTACCTCGCAGGTAAAATGTTATCTATATTTGTTTCAATTTATAATTGTGGGAGTAAATACTTAGATGAAAATGTCAGTAATGCACACTTTTCTAAACTAACTAAACCACTGAAATTGACCATTTATAGTTTTCTCAAGTATCACTAACTTGTACCCTAAGGTAACTATAACTCAAACCCATGCCATGCACAGTGTTGTCTCATGATTTAATTTCAGAGGTTCCAGTGAGGTTCCAGTGATGTCATAGTACATGTCATGAGTGATATAATGTGGGAGGTAGTAAGCAGAGGATGGCTAGGGCGCGTGCCAGGGAAACAGCTGTTACAACGCATGCTTTACAATGCATGCTTTTACCCCTCATGCCATTACAATGAAATGGCTTACTGTAGGGGGTATAAGGTGTTGGATTTACCTCCAACACCTTCCCTACTGTTGCACAGACTGAAGTTGGAATAGTAAATTATACTATTCCAAACTCCAGCGCACCCCCGACAGCAAGTTGTTGTAAAAACTTGCGTTGTAGCGGCATGCGGGGTAAAAGCATGCGTTGTAACGTCATACAACTCACGTGCCATAGTTACTTGATCAATATGTGTTTTTGGCTGAGTTGTAGTACAGAGTTGTGGTTTGTGTAGGAGTGTGGGAATGTAGGGGCAGAAGAGTATGTAGGAGTGTATTACACGAGTGGTTAGTGTTTGGTGAATGGGCGGTAGGTGAACTGACCTTAGGGACACTCTTTCTCAAAACTATCATTAGGTGGAAATACTCGCCCTACAAACATCACTCCAAACCCTCTTTACCTGCTCTCACTATATACAGACTCCTCTCACACCCAGTCTCACCCCATTTAACATGCACAACTCACCAGCCCTTCACATTCAAATACTACAAGTCAATTCAATACCAACATACCAGATAATACTACCCCACATAAACAAAATCAAACAGACATACATTTATCTGAGCTAAATCTCACACTTTCAAAAGCACCCAACAATCCCAATATATCTACACACTTACGCTCTGCTCTGAATACCAACAAAAAAAAACACCTCACACTTCAGAATTCAGAGCCATAAAACATGGCCTCAATAAATTGAAACCTATGCATCCTTTGTGACCTGAACATATGGTTTGACCAACCTAGTACGCCGCACCCCAGAACCATCCTCACTAGCCTACACAAGCACAACCTACAACTGCTCTTTCCCAGCCCTACACACTACGCAGGACACACCTTAGATGTTATTTTCAGCAGCAACAATAAAAACAAGAGCCCCAATTAATTTGTTACAAACCCCTCCAGGAGAAGGCTAACACTTCTTCAAGAACAATCAGCAACTGCATTTCTAGATCTTGTCAAAGCAGGCAAGGCAGATGGCTACCCCTCTGAGCCATGTCCACCTCAAATCTTCAAAAACATTATTTTAGCAAGTTTAGCAACTATGCAAGTAAGAGCACTCCCCAACAACTCCAAGAGTGTTCCCAGAAGAACTAAAAAGTCATACATATGCCTGATATTATTAAAAACTAACCTGGACACTCAAACCCAGACAAATATAAATAAATAGCAAATGGGCCACTCCTGGCAAACTTTAGAAAGAGCAGCTTTCACCCAGATGTCACAATTCATTGAACACAATTCCAAACTTTCTGACTTCCATCCATGGAGAGGTGCAATAAGTGCCTAATCAGCCCTAATCTCAATCTTAGGTGACCTTAAAAACACAGTAGACCAATATGGGGTTGTTGTCCTTCTTTTCTTGGAACCTTCAAAGGCCTTTGACACAGTTGATCAAGATATACTAATCCAAAGACTTGAGGAAGCTAAATAGAGGGCACTGCTCTTCATTCGATCACATCCTACCTACATAATAGAACAAATATCATCCATTCTCTTCAAAACCATGGAGCATTAGAGGAGTAGTCTCCCAAGGCTCATAGTAATCTCACCCATTCTTTTCAAGGTCTACATGAAATCATTATAAAAAATACTCAATGGTTTTCACTTTACCTGCTAGAACTTCACAGACAACAAGCAGATACTTCTGAAATTGAAAGTCCCAAGGATATTGGAACGTCCAAAATCTTCAGTTCCCTTTGGGCTTTGTTAAATGCATTATCACCTGTGGTGACTGGGAAACCTTTGACCCTCTCTACACCTGGCCAAAGAGAGAAATGCATCAATGAAATGCTAAGTGTTTAAAAAGTTATATAAAAGATGGATAAAAATTAAATAGATATTTCAATTGAAATGATGGCCACATCGGGGATTTTATTGTAGTGGCCTGGTATTAGTCACCATTGATATTTTATATAATTGTAAATTATCTGAGATCAGGTGAAGAACTGGTAGGTATTTCATGGCTAAAAATCACAATATGTGATCTACCAATCGAATGTTCATTTATTTGCAAAGCACCTTCTATCTGACAAGCTTTAATGTTTGGTAAAAGAATGAAGGCTGGTGCTTGAAGCTCTGCTCAGAACCGTGCTGCAGGTGATATTAAATGTCTGCATGCTAAATTTAAAGTCTTTGTATTCAGCACTCCTTTAATCGACTACCAGACTCTCCGTGCCCATTTATACCTACTTGTAAGAAATTGGGTTGTTGGTTGATGGCGGTGGGAGCTCTAGACAAGTAGGAACGACAATCCTTGTCAAGGTGAGCCTCAAGCCAACCATAAATTAGCTTGTCCTCAAACTCTTAGTAGCTTGGCACAGAGCAGTCAGGCTTACCTTAGAGGCAATGTGTAAAGTATTTGGGTAATACTTCATACAGTAACACAGTGAAAACACACCCCAAAAGGATAAGTTTAAAGATTTCAGAGAAAATAGCACCAAAAAGCACAAAACAACAACTGTGCACATGTGGTCGCACAAGACCTGTACAAAATCACCAGTTCAGGCGAACTACAATGTAGCTTGGGTCAGCTACAGGGATCCAGTTAGGCCCATTGAACAAAGTACCACAAATCCTGGTTTGTGGAGTGTTGCAAGGATCCGCATAGAAGATGCGCCCTACAGCTGAGGCAATGTGTCAGTTCCAATGTGTGGCAAGGCTGAGATTCAAAGTCCTGTTTCATCATTGAGCATGAAGTTGGCGAGGACTTGCAATGTGGAGTCTGGCATTGAAGATGCATCTCTCAGTCGGGTGATGCGTTGGTTCAGAGGGGCTGCAAAGCAGAATCCATCGGCGTCATTGAGGCTGCCAATGAGGAATGCAAGGGCCTGTACCAAGGATGTAATGTAACGTGGATTTGTGAGGTTATCCAGGAGCTAAGTAGGTGATTGTAGGCTCGTGATGATGCAGTCTCAAGGGTCCCACAAGAAGTTAAATAGCCAGGTCTTTAGGCGGGGTGTGGTTTCGCTGTGCTGCGAGATGGCCGCACGTTAGAGCGGCTCAGCCGGCTGAGCCTAATTAATCCAGAAAAGATCCCCTTAATCTGCCTTGATCGAGAGCCTACTGAATAAAAACGTCCTGCATATACATCGCCAGCACGGGGGTGTTTGGCTGAGGAAACTGAGCAAGAGAAGACGTGCGGCGGAGAGAGGCCTACTCGCGAATTTGCCATAATGAGCTGGGGACTCCGGGTATTGCCACCCCAGAGAGCGCTGTTAGACGGCTGGATGTCGGAGACAGAAGCAGGGGCGCCGGCTGAGTGAAACTGAGCCGATGGGCAAAAAGTCCTTCCTTCCACACAAGTAAGCTACTTACGTGTGCGGAGAGTGTCTGAAAGACTTTAAACAAGTGTAACTGTACGGAGATTGGTGAAGTTTGTGCGTGATCAGATGCAAAGTGCGCCACTGACCGTGGGGGCAGAGGTGGGAACCCGGAGTGGCAACCTATGCAGTCAATACAGTACAAAAGACGCAGCACAGTGCAGTATATGTCCTGGAAATCTGATACAGACATTTATCTAACCCACTCAGTCCTGTACTGTGCTGCGCAGGGAAGTCGGCGGACAGAGCTGCCATTTTGTGGAGGGCAGAGGCATATCACGGCTGTAAGTCAACAGCGGCTCGCACCGAGCGCCGGTTGACTGCTAAATGTGCAAAGCACTAGTTTACTCATTGCGGACAAGCTAAATGACTGGACATGTATACATGATTGCCAAAATCAAGTCGCTACTGGGAATGCGAGGATTATAGCGGAGTGGCGCTTTATATCCAGGTGTTTGTCACGCGCTGAAAATTGGAGCGCAATGGAAGGAACTGCTCCGGTGGGCGGTAAAAAGCAGATTCAAGACTGTTTTGATTTGCTCTGAGTGGGAAGTCACTTGGGCTTAATGTTGATAACCTGTGCCTGCTGTGGATGACGTGGACGGCTATAGACGAACACAGGCATGAGAGCGGCCATGTCGCTGCGGTGGTGAAGGACTGCAAGTACCAACGAGGGCACGTTACAGTTGCTACTACCCATACAGGAAAATACTGTTTCGGTGGGCCGGGCCAGCACTAGGTGCTAAAAGAGACAGACCACCCTGCACAAAAGTACTTGGGGGGCTCAGGTAACGGTGAACCAGTCTGTTGCAAACTGTGAGGATTGAGATGATAGGGAGAGGGACAACGTGGCCCGGTTGCGTTGGTGGCGCTACGATCTGGTGAATCAAGCAGCTCTGCCGCGGATAGAGAAGTGCAGAAAGATAGAGCATACATTTGGAGGAGCTGACTGCGCGAGACCAGGAGGAGCAAATGAGAAGTTGGGCGCCCTGCACCCAATGTGCCATTTTGTCAAACGCATACTGTCTGTATGAATCGTATGAAAAGTCGATAGCCCCCAAGCAGTAGTAAACGGGTCGTAGACGGACCGAGCCACACAACTGGAATAGGCGCTCCATACGAAGTGTGCGATCAACTATAGCAAGTACCACCACACAGCACCCAAAGTTAGCCAAAATGGGAAAGCCAGACATGCGACAACCTCGGATAACCTTTAATAAGAAGACCAATAAAACAGCAGATGGGAAACAAGCCTACAGGTTCAAACTGAGGACAATGCAGCTACTCCGCCGCCAGAAGAGGACATCTGGTCAATGTTCAAGGACCTAAAAACGAGTCTTCAGGGCATAGACTTCAAAATGGATTCCCTCGCAGAGAGAATGGACATGATAACACAACAGGTGGAAAAACAGGAGAGCGGCATGAGTGTCTTGGAAACTAGAGTAACAGAGACAGAAGTAGGGCAAATGGACATGGACAAGAAATTGCCTGAAATCGATGGAATGCTGCATGCCATCAAGCAGAAGTAGGAGGATTTGGAAGACAGATCGAGGAGGAATAACATAAGAATCACATGTATTTCTGAAACAACAGACATACAAAACATGAAGAAGTATATTGAGACAATGATGACAGACCTTTTCAGGCCAGACTTGTCTGCCATGTTTCTAATAGAACGTGCTCACCAGACGCAGAGCCCTAGGCCGCGATCGGATGCACAGCCGAGACCTATATTGGCGAGAGTGCTCAACTACAGAGGCCGAGATATAATCCTTAGACTATCAAGAGAGAAAGGGGCCATACAGTACAAAGGTAATGGCATTGCAATGTACCCGGATTTCAAGCTACAAGTCCAAGAGGCCCGTATGGACTTCATGCACGCAAATAAACTTTTTCAACAACTCGGAACTAAGTATGCTTTGATATACCGTGCCAAGTTACGGATTCAAGGTCAAGGCAAGCCCACTTTCTTTACAGATGCCAAAGCTGCCTTGGCATATGCAAAACAAATGATAAAGGAGCGAAAGCAGAGTGACGACAAGTGACTCACAAGTAGGTTAATGCGGTTTGTATTTACGTTAGAAACACCCCTGCTTGACTGCTGAAACTACAGTGCATTAAGAAAAGGCTCTATGATTTGAAGTAGTGAGAAATGTGCTCGGCCACCCTGCCATGAGTGCAGGGGAGTGTTGCCGGCAGCCCCATATTCCCCAAGGGGATGAATCCCTGATGTTTACTTCTGTGGATTATTTATTTACAGTTGTGGGGAGTTGGGGTGGGACTTTCACAACCTGATTTGGGGGTTGGTGTGGGAGGGGAGGGGGCGGAGTTCTTTTTCAGGGACCTACCAGGTTATGTACAAGGTTGTCAAGGACGAATGTGGTTGGCACGCACCAGATTGTCCGGACCTACATGTCGCCATAAGAGTATTGACAAAATCGACTATGCCGATACAACACCGTTATCCGCCTTTGCTCTAAGTGACTTTGGATCACTACCGGGCCACAAATATATATGTTACTTGGTTTTACTATGACACACCTGACATGTCTCACATGGAATGTTAGGGGTTTAAATGATCGCAGAAAGTCAAGATTGATCCACTCTTACCTTTCGAGGCATGGGATGGACATCTTTTTACTACAAGAAACTCATCTGACGAAGGCAGCAGCGGGCATGCTTAGAAATAATAGATGGGGTGAAGTGGTAGAAGCCGGCTACTCTAACTATTCGAGAGGAGTCGCAATATTAATACGAAAAGGACTCCAATGGCGGATACACCACACAATAGCAGATAGGGAAGGAAGGTATATTATTCTACAAGGTACACTGTACAACACACCTACGGTGATAATAAATACATATGGCCCAAACACGGACGCTCCGGAATTCGTTCAATATATATGGCAGAAGGTTCAAGCAATGAATAACACGGCAGTCTTATGGGGAGGTGATTTTAATGTAGTCCTCTCGGATGCGGCTGACAGGCAAGGAGCATCCTGTGAACACCACCCGAAAGCGGCAGCACTGTTGCAAGATATCATTGTTGACCTCCACTTAGTGGACTCCTAGAGAGCATTACACCCAACACTCAGGAAGGGCTCATGTGTAACACATCATCGTAATTCATGGTCAAGGCTGGACTTCTGGTTGGTCTCCAAGGAACTGCAAACTTGGGTAACTAATGCTATGCATCACCCACGTACTCTCTACGATCACACCCCTACTCAATTAAAATTTAAAGTGCCAGGACCGTACGTTACACCGTTTAGTTGGAGATTCCCATCAGGGTGCACTGTGAGACCAAGTTTTCCGAGAAGAATTACGATGGAAAATTGATGACTATTTCACAGTGAACAAGGTAACGGTAGAGTCACCTGGTACGTTTGGTGGAAGCGTTTAAATCTGTAGTAAGAGGAGACTGCATAGCACTTAAAACGGGAGTCCTCAGGGATATACACAACACATTGCATTGACTTGAGCGCGAACTTGGGGAGT
Source organism: Lissotriton vulgaris (assembly GCF_964263255.1). Lineage (NCBI taxonomy): Eukaryota > Metazoa > Chordata > Amphibia > Caudata > Salamandridae > Lissotriton > Lissotriton vulgaris. Next base: position 687,076,689 of record NC_141687.1, on the reverse strand, counting down.
TGGAACGATTGCAACTTCAGTCCCCTTCCCCTGCTACTACGGCACAGATTAGGACTAAATTGATGGAATTTCAGGTAGAGGCAGAGAGGGAAACAGCTTACTTACACAAACACGCTCAGACGAGGCGCTATGGTGAGCGAGCCAGGAAAACACTGGCCTACTTAGAAAACCTAGGGGAGCGGAATATATCACCGAAATGCACAGAGATGGAGGAGAGTTGGTCAGAACGCCACCAAAAATCTTAAGGACCATGTCCCAATTCTACAAAACATTATATACATCTCAATCCAACCCTGTCCAGACTGACATTGTTGAGTTCCTGGATACTATGGCCCTGGCCTGGTTTAACAACGGTGCCAGAGAATATATGGATCTTCCTATCACTGTGGAAGACATTAAGCAAGTATTAAGCAGCATGCTAGCGGGTAAAGCTCCGGGAGCAGACGGGCTGACTGCAGTTTTTACAAAGAGTATGTAGATATCCTTGCCCCCTGTTTATTGCAGATGTATTTGGAGGCAATGGATACAGGCATCCTCCCCCCCACACTATGTGAAGCCACCATAATCACCTTGCTGAAGCCTGACAAAGATCCAACTGTGCCTGATTCATATTGACCACTGTCCCCAATCAATTTGGATGCTAAGATCTATGCCAAATTAATTGTAAATAGGTTACAACCAATGCTCCTGCAGATAGCACTGCCGGACCAATCTGGTTTTATATCGGGTCGTTCGACTGCTCACAATTTGAGAACAATGTTCGGTCTCCTACATTATTTGACCCCCCCTTGTACAGGCAGCTACTGCATTAATAGATGCCACAAAAGCGTTTGATTCCTTGGAATGGAATTTCCTTTTCGTCTTGCTGACCCGTATGGGACTTAGCCCTTTATTTATTATGCAAATCCAACTGACTCACACAAGTCCAATGGCGAGAGTTAGAGTAACGAGGGGGACACAACAGGGCTGTCCTCTGTTGCCACTATTGTTCGCAATCGCCACGGAACCATTGGCGGCTAGGTTCAGACAACATCACACGCAAAGGAGCACAGCGTGCACATCTAGAGGCCTATTGATCTCGATGGATGCCGACGACATGATAGTATACTTGACGAATCCCTAGGAAAACTTTGTAGTAGGTGTGAGAGAACTGATCCGATATGGTGGGCCAACTAGAATTTAAATAAACTTGTCGAAATCCATAATAGTACCGCTCACTGATACCACTACTCCGCTTGACACAGAATTTCCAATACAGTGGGCTAGTGGAGAAGTTAAATACTTGGGAATATGGGTCAGCAGATCTCTGCAAGAAATATGGCTAGCAAATTATGGAAGAGTGATATACTGGATAGAGTGTAAAATACAGAGATGGAAACAGCTGCCGCTATCCTTGATAGGGTGTATAGCCATTACTAAAATGGTGATCCTGCCTCAACTGCTGTACTTATTTGTCAATATCCCGATGCCTCGGAACACCCATTTCTTCAGAAAATTCCGCTCTAACATTGTTGACTTGGTTTGGGCGGGAAAACAACCCAGAGTCTCATGGAGATTATTGCCACTGCCCTTTACCCAGGGTGGCTTGTGAACTCCGGATTTTGAACTATACGCATACAGCGCCCAGGCGCAACACCCTCACTTCTGGCAGCACCTGACACCTTATCAACCCTATGTGGCAATAGAAATTGATAGGATGGCTCCCATTCCACTTAATACAGCGGTATATCAGCCTTACAAACAACCACACCGGGAAATAGACACATTAGAAATAGCACGTTGGGCATGGAGAGGGATTGCGAAGAAGGTTCACCTGGAGGAACTGTATGCTCCTTCCATGCCACAAGGGGAAAATCCGCTATTATATCCACTAACGAACAAAGCGGCCCCAATGCGGGCGAAGGCTCAAGCATTGGAGAAGGGAAGCGATTTATCCCCATAAGGAACGTTTCTGACACTGCAGCAGATGTGCAACTCAAAACCGCCTATGGCATCAGATATGCTAATATATTACCAGATTAGGGCCGCTTGCCGAGCTAGATACATGAATTTTCCCCAGGCTCCTCCTGCACTGCCAGCATTAGAAAATATACTGTCAAACCCTTCTCCTCGTAAATTAATATGCACATTTACAGTATGACACAAGGGGAGTCACCAATTATCTCTCTTGCGTCTAAAGCGAAATGGGAGAAAGACACTATCCTAGCTATCACAGACAAACAATGGCAGTACTGCTGCTCACAACTAGAACATCTCTTTTTACATAGAATATATCACACACCCTCTCAGTTGCACCGCATGGGTATACATCCAGATACAAGATGTTGGAGATGCGGGGCTCAGGGCACCACGCTTTCATACTTATCATGGGAATGCGGACCGATAGAATGGTTCTGGAAGGACGTTTTTAGACTTATTGGATAAATCACTGATAATCAGATACAGGCTACTGCCTTGACCGCATTGTTAGGATTTTTTTTGATGTCCCAAAAACCTCTCGCAAACCTACGGCCATGTTGCTACTATTGGCTAAGCAGCAAGTGGCAATACACTGGAGGCAAAGCAATAGCCACCTAGGATAGCTGCATGGGTAAATGCTGCTGTTTATTGCAAGGACCAACTATCTCAATATTGGGAACTTCTGGGGCCGCTTTTGTTCTCCAAGACGATCTCTATATAGCAAATGGTTCTAATTGTCTCTGACCCAGAGCTTTCGACCGAATCTTAGGATGGCTGCCCTAACACTTCTCCTCTGGGACATAGAGATCCATGGGGACTGACTGTATCTGAACTTGCAATGTCGAGTACCCCCTGCCTGAGTTCCAGATGACCGACTCAGTGAGACCCTCAGCAATGTTTTTTTCCTCCCCTGGTCTTTAGTCACTGATCACTGTCGGCACCTCAACCAGCCTTCGCCCGTCCCTGTCCCCACCCATCCACCAGGACCTTTACCCTGCTTACTTCCCTAGACAGCTGTGACCGAGCTACTTTTGTCTGATGCTCAGGGGAGCTACCTCACTAGCTAAAGGGGAGATGGACTTTGGACTCCCTCCTTGACCATCACCTACCCAGCCGGACTTTGGGAAAACGCTCCTGCGTCTCTCCTGACCTTATCTCCCACCCTCCCTTCCCTCACCCCTCTCCGCTCCTACTTTTTCCAACTTCTGTCCTTTGCCCTCACCTGCCCTTGCCCTTTGTCCACACCCTGTTTATTTTTTTGTGAACTTCTTCCCTCGCCACTTGAGACCGAACTATTTTGTCTGATGCCCGATTGAGCTACATGGTTTAGCTATAGGGGAGATGGGCTGTGGATTTCCTCCTTGGTCGTTACTTACCCAGACGGTCTTTAGACAGACTTCCTTTTGTCTCTCCTTGTTGTCTCGTCCCTTATCCTCCCTTTCTCACCTCCCCTTCCCCCCTCCACTACTTTCCTCTCTTTTTTCTCTCCTCTACTAATGTATTGCCTATTTTTTAATGTAATGTGTAATTGTTGATCTTTTTCTGTTACAATGTTGAATCTCATGTAAAGTGCTCTGATCCTTCGGGTATAGCCAGCGCTATTATATAACTCTTTAAATAAATAAAAATAAATAAACTAATGCCTAGTAGATCCAGACCTATTGATATCTGGGAACCCTTCGTGACCTGGCTGGGAGTGGGTGGGTCCGATCTCCAAGATGACCAAATCACGTGACATAATGACTATCACTATAAGATAGTTGCTTCCACTCACACCAAATGATATATGGTTTCACATACAGGGCTGCAGGCAGAGGGCAAACGCCGATAAGTGTGAACAAAGGGACTTGAAGTTCGACCAGATCACGACAACAACCAAAAGGCTACACAACATGTGAGGTGGTAAACTTGTAATCTGGGAAAGGCAGGTGGGGAGGGAGGGAGGTGTTGTTTTTTAGTTAAGATTCACAAGTATAATCATTAGGATATCAGTTTTAATCAGATCCATGGCTGACATTAAGAACACAGTAAAACGAGAACTATACAACGCTGCTGGCCCGTTGGGTTGTAGGCGTGAGAGCTGTGTACTGGTTGTTAAATTTACATCTGTTTCATGCTGCCGCCCTCAGGTTTGTAGGCAAACAGCTGTGTCAGCTATGATCTACGCAATACAACTCTTTAAAACTCAAAGAAAAATAAAAGCCAGGTCTTTAGCTTCTTGAAGAGTGAGGAGGAGGCCCTGATGTGTTGGTGAGGTCGATCCAGAATTTGGCGGCTTGGTCGAAGAATGATCAACCTCCATTTCTGCTTCTGAAGATTCGAGTGAAAGTGATTCTTAACAAAGTTGTCTGGTGGGTTGGTGGAAGTGAAGCCGGTGATTGAGGTATACAGGTCATGTATTATGTAGTGACTTGAATGCATGTGTGTGAAATTTGAACTGGCAGTGTTTCTGCATGGGGAGCCAGTTGAGCTCTCTGGGGTTTGGTGCAGGTTTTGTGCAGGAGGTCAATCCATGTGAGTGGAATAATGTGGCTGGTTTTAACCTTGTCGCTGGAGGAGAATGTAGGGTCCAGGGTGTGTCCTTGGATGTGGTTAGGGCCTTGTATGAGCTGGGTGAGCCTGATGTTCTGTGGACCTTCGAGGAAAGTTTTTGTAGTTTGAGTCCATGGGGTTGTGTAGGTGAAAGTTAAGACCACCAAGGAGTATGATGCCTTTGATGCCCATGGCGAGGGGGCGGTGAGGAGGTTTCTGAAGTGGGTGCAAGTCCAGGGGGCTGGTAGGTGAGGGTGCCTTTGATAGTGGTTTTACTGTCTGACTGAAGCCTGAAGCGCATGTGGTTTCTGGGTCATTGTAAGAGGTAAACTTGAAGGAAATGCATCAGTTCTGCTAGGGTCCACAGAAGCTGACAGAGCACCTTAGCCCAATTTCTACGGGTCTAAGTCTGGGATGGCACCACTTGGCAGGGTGGACTTACAGATGGCCGTCAAGATGCTTAGTTCAAGGTTGTTGGAGACTTCTTTTCTTGGGCTCATGTCTGGAGGCCAGGCAACTAGCCCTCTGGTGTATTGGTTCAACAGATTGTCAGACTGACTTCTCACCCAGACAAGGAGGCAGCAGGTCAACACCGCAAGAAAGCAGTCCTTCAAAGCAGCAGCTCAACAGAGTGGCACTCCCTTCAGCAGCAGCAGAGCAGTCCTTCTTCGTGGCCGAGTATCCTCAGGTCCAGAAGTATAGGTTGTTTCTGAGGTCCAATATTTACACCTGTAGCCATTCCTCTGAAAGGTGGGAGAAGCTTCTAGGAATTATCTTTGAAGTGCATAGGCTTCCTGCCTTCACTACCCTGGCTCTAGACTAAGCACAGGGGTATGCAGCCCTTGTAAGTTAAGCTGTGCCCCTCTCCTCCCTCCCATCTTGCCAGTGACGGCCCATCCAGGAACAACTAAGCTGTCTATTGTGTGTGACTGTCTAGGAGGAATACACAAAGTCCAACTGTCAACTACGCCCAGTCATGTGATCCAGTAACAGGCTGCAGGCATTAAATATCTAAGGCAGGAAAATGCCCACTTTCTAATAGTAACATGTGGGGAGCGCGTAATTCACGCTCCACTCACAGACGCACTGCTTTAATGGATGCCAGATCCAAAGTATTTTTTAACCATGTGTCCTTGCTCAGATTCGTCCAATATTATTCAAGAATGTTTGCCAGAGTTTTTTCTTTTTGCTTGTCCGATCCTCATATGTAACGTGCTGCATTTTAGAAGCTTCTCATATTAACTTGCGCCCATCCGGACTTCTGCAGAAAATACGATCCAAATGCACTAGTAGTTTAGAGCAGCAAATCTTTATTTAAAAACCCAATGCATTTCGGGCTTCTGTCCAGCCCTTCATCAGGGGTAACTGTAAATTGACAATTGCAAATAATACGTAATTTTTAGGTAGTCCCAACAACTGTTACATTAACATCTTGTGCATATATCATTTTGTCCTCAAACAGTCTATATTTATTAAATAACGACAATTAAATTAAATGAAATCAACCCCATGTGCTCAATCTTCAAAAACCCTATTATTCATATTCATCATCCACCCAAAAGCATAATTAAGAGTGAACTCAATTCACGGATAATGACTTTGAAATGAACCATGTAACCTCCCACTTTCTCTCTCACATGGTTAACACTATCCTCCCTTTCCTTCGCGCAATTCACGCCTTTATATCTCTCTCTTAATGGTTACAAACACCGCTTACATGTGCACTTGCCTTCTTAGTGTAAAGTCCTTCTTCTCCCCCACAGGATACACTGAGTCATGTGTAGTGAAGCACTCACGTTTATTTAATTTCAACAGTAGTAAATAAGAGCTAAGGGCGCCGAGCCTCTAACTGCCTCAAGCTCCGGTCGCCAACTGCCGTTTCTGTCCTTCGCGCCTTCTGCTTAGTCCTGGTGCGCATGCGCGCCTATCCGCTCTAGCCTACGGCGTTACGCGTCATCGCGTAAGCGTCCGTCGACTAGAGCGCATACCACATATCTCCCCCCTTTAATGAAAACAAAGTTATAACATTCCCCCTGCAGATGAGTGTCCTCCAACCGTGACATTGTCTATGTGGGGCACCGGGGGTCGGCACCAAACTAGTGTCCATCCATCACAAAGTCACTATAACGAGAGGGCACTACAATTGCCCTTCCGCTACGGGTGTGTCTTACCGGCATGTTCTCTCTCGCCTCTGTCTCTTCTTGGGACACCCCAGCTTCTCTCACTTCTGTTCTCAGCTCTGCATTCGCTTGCACTCCTGCTCCGTCGGTCGGCCTGGCTCCCAGGACAATCGCTTCACTGTCCTCACCTGCACCTTCTCCTTGGTTGTCTGTGCCCTGATCTGAATGGGTTGTAACCTCCAGGTGATCCATGTCTCTTCCGACTTCCTCGGCTTTGGGCCAGACTAATATTTTATTGACTCTAGCCATGCGCTCTTGTGACCAAACTTTGCCATCACTGAGGAGGGCCGCTCTGCCACGCACTTCCCTGACTTGTAGTGGCTGGCTGAATTTGCTTTCGCCCTTCTTTTGTAGAGTGGGGAGTTTGATCCTAACCCACTCCCCTTCTTCCAGCGCCGTTTCCTTCGTGCTACGTCGCTTGTCGTAGTGCGCTGCATAGATCTTCTGGGCCTTCTCTAGATTGTGCTGCACCACCGCCGGGGACCACTTGCTGGTGAGGGTCTTCTCCCTCCATGCTACGTTGTCCCGGGTGAAGGGGTGCCGTCCTCTTAGCACTTGGAACGGACTATACCCCACCACCGAGGGAGTTATCCGATAGGCCCATAGCATGTTCATTACTTCCACCTCCCAGTCTTTTCCTTGCGATATGGCTGCCTGGATGGAGCCCATGAGCACCCTGTTGAACCTTTCGACCTGGCCGTTGCAAGAGGGATGGTACACGGCAGTGTGCTTCCCTACTATTCCGTTTCTCTTCATGTATCTCCCCCACTTGTCCGACACAAACTGAGGTCCATTATCGCTGAGGATGGTTTTGGGTATTCCCTCTCTGAGGAACACCGAGGTTAGAAACTTCAAGATCGTGTCCGTGTCCATTGATTCTTGTATGTCGACTTCTGGCCACTTAGAATACTTGTCTATTAACACACAGATGTATTTATTCACTCCTCTACTGTCCAGAACGGGCCCCAGAATGTCTATGGCCACATCCTCCCATGGGCCCTGCGGGGTGTCGAACTTCCCCAGTGCTGGTCGGAGTGGGCGGAGCACCTTGTCCGCTCCTTGGCATTGCCCGCACTCCCGCACTTGTCTCTCGATGTGGGCATCCATTCCTGGCCACCAGTACATCTGTTTGACCAACGCCTTGGTTTTCACTATGCCCAGATGCCCCTCGTGGAGCAACTTAAGTAGTCGGGGTATTATTGTCACTGGGGGAACCACTCTCTCCCCTCTGTACAAGAATATCCCCGAGTCACTCAGGGACAATTCTTCTCTTATCTCATAAAAACGTCGGACCCCCTCCGTTAACTTCTTCTTGTCCGGCCACCCAGACGTGAGATGTTTCCTTACTTCCTTCTTCTCCTCATCGAGCTCATAAGCCGCCTGCCATTCCTGCGCACTGATCGATGTCTCGTGGTCCTCCATGCTGGCAACCATCTCCTCTGTGTCCGGTGCCTCTCCCGGCGCCTCTTCCATGGCTGATGCCCGGCTGAGGTAGTCAGCTACTTTGTTCTGCGTGCCAGGAAGATATTCCACATCGTACGTATAATCAAGCAGCTTCAGAGTCATTTTCGCTATTCTCGGGGTGGCAGTGTCATGGCCCGATGACGTCAACACTTTGATGAGTGGCTTGTGGTCCGTTTGGAGCCTGAATCTCGTGCCCCATAAGAACTGACGAAACTTGTTCAACGCCCATGTGACTGCCAGCATCTCCTTTTCAATTACGCTGTACCTCTGTTCCGTCGGGGACAGCGCCCGGGATGCGAAGCTGATGGTTTCTTTGGTTCCGTCCTCCCTTTCCTGCGCCAACACAGCCCCCAAGCCCTTGTCGCTCGCATCGGTCGTCACAATGGTCTTGCCCGTGGGGACGTACCCCTGCAATGGGATGGCATGGCTGATACAGTCTTTAATGGACTCAAATTCGGACTGGGCCTCCCTGTCCCATTCGAATTTTGTGTTGTGCCTGATAAGTTCTCTCATCCTGTACGTTCTTGTGGCAAAATGTCTGACAAACTTACTGTAATACTCGGCCATTCCAAGGAATGACCTCACTTCCTCTTTAGTTGTTGGGGCCTTGGCGTCTTTTATCGCCTTCACATTTTGCTCCTTCAGCGAGATGCCATGCGTTCCTATCTCGTGCCCTAGGTAGGTCACTGAGCGAGACCCAATTCTGCACTTGCTCCATTCCGCCGTCATGCCTTTGCTTTGCAGCACTCCTAGCACTTGATGCAGTTTTTTGTCGTGCTCACCCTTGTCGGAGCCCATCACTAGGATGTCGTCTTGGAAATATTGCACTCCCGAGATGTCTTTAAACAACCTGTGCATCAACTTCTGGAAAACGGCCGCAGCGGATGCCAGGCCAAAGGGCATTCTCTTGAATTGGAATCATCCAAAGGGCGTAATGAAGGCTGTGTACTTCCTGCTCGACGGGTGCAATTCTATCTGGTAGTATGCAGACGTGAGGTCTATGGTAGAAAAATGGTTGATGCCTTTTGTCCTTGCTAGCATCTCCTCTATCCTGGGGAGCGGGAACCTTTCCACAATGAGATTTTTGTTGAGCTCCCTCAGGTCCACGCAGAGCCTAACCTTTCCATTGGGCTTTTTAACTACCACCAAGGGCGATAGCCATTCCGCACTGTCCACTGGCTCGATGATATCTAGTTCTTCTAACTTCCGTAGTTCCTGGCGCACCGCCTCACTCGTGGATATCGGTATGTTCCGGACCTTATGCACTACTGGTACTGCTCCCTCCTTAAGAACCATTTTATGCACGAACTTGTGTAGTTTGCCTACCGTGCCCTCGAAAACTTTGGGGTATGCTGCCTTCCAGTCTTCCTCCTTCGAGAGGGGCCATTCGTCCGTTAGTAAGATCTGTTCTTTCCCTCCGGGATTGAGTATGATGCCCAGATCACCTGCGTCTCTCCATCCGAGTACCGATGGGCCCTTCTCCGCTACATACAGGGTGCACGTGGCCACCCGTCCTCTGAATTCGAACTCCAAGTCCCTGCATCCGACCAGTGGGATGGAATTTTCGGTGTACGAGATGGGTCTGATGTCCGGTGGCCACAGGTCGGGTCCTATGACTGGCGCGAAGTCCTCTTCCCATATCGACCTTTGCACGATGGTCCATGGGGACCCTGAATCCACGGCTACATGTACCTTGACGCCCCCGATGAGCATGTCGGTGCGGGGCTTATCCCTGCGCTTTCCGGATACATCCAGCACTTGATCCTCAATGCACAGCACCAGGTCATCCTCCTCTGGGTCTTCTTCTTCACTCACGTTGGCCGTGGCTGCGTCGATGCACTTGACCGTGGACTTCGACCCTTTCTTCCTACAGACCTTTTCGAAGTGTCCAGTCAACCCACAGAATGAGCACCTGGCACGAAACGCGGGGCAACGCCTGTCCTGGGCCGTGTGCGCTGCACTGTCACATCTGTAGCATGCGAATTTTGTCCCCTGGTTGGGGCGAGACATCTGCTTCCCAGACCCTCTTGTGTCCTTCCTCGGGTCTCCGTAGGCGCTTTTGGGCTTGCTGGATTGTGGTGCCTCGTCGATCTTGTTGATCATTTGTCTCGGCCCGCTCTCCCTTTTTGCCGCGTCTGCGCCTCTCTTCGACATTTCCGCCTTCTTGACCATCGCCACTACTTCTTTCAGGGTTGTCTCATTCATCGCCCATAGCTTGTCTTGGACTGCTCTGCTGGTGGTGTGCATTACAATTTGGTCTTTGATGTATTCATCCTGCAGGTTTCCGTACCTACACGTGATTGCAAGCCGGCGAAGAGCTGCCACATAGTCATCAATGGATTCCCCCGCCTCTTGTTTCCTCTGTTGGAAGTTATAGCGGTCTATCGAGACGCAAACTGCTGGGCGGTAATGGCTGTCCAGGTCGTCCAATGCATTCACAAAGACGTCCGTCTCATCTGCACCCCTTTCTTTGGGCACCAGGTTCTTAAACACCCTTACCCCTTCTGGGCCTAAGTTGTGGAGCAACAGTCTCTTCTTCCTTTCGGGTTTGTATTCACCTTCACTCTCGTCTTCCAGAGCCTCAATGTAATTGAGGAAATATTCTTTCCAGTCTTCCCATTTTAATTGGGGTTCACCAGGTCTGGTTAGGAACGGGACGGGCGCCATTAGGGCTGACGCTTGACTCGCCATTCTGGCTTCACCTCTAGGTCCTCCTTCCTGGGCCCTTTGGGTAGGCTCACCGGACGCTCCCGCGTTCTCTGCCGTGTCACCTTGGCCCCTTGGGCTACCTGGGGTATTGTCCCTCGTAGTGGGCGCTGTCTGAGCTGCCTTCCCCCCTTCCTCTAGCTTGGGGGTGTCTCCCTTGGTTGCCAGGTTGCTGCCTGGGGGCTCCTGGGGTCTTGGGTCGCACTAACCTGCCTTGGGAGGCTGGGGTTCTGTTCCTTGCCGAGCTGCTGCGCTGCTGCCACGCCCTTGCTCTTCCTTGTAGGACCTGTGCCTCGCTGGGGTTTATTCTTACTTCCTATTCCAGTACGCTGCACCTGGTGGAGTCCAGATCTCAGCCTCGTCGCCACTGTAAAGTCCTTCTTCTCCCCCACAGGATACACTGAGTCATGTGTAGTGAAGCACTCACGTTTATTTAATTTCAACAGTAGTAAATAAGAGCTAAGGGCGCCGAGCGTCTAACTGCCTCAAGCTCCGGTCGCCAACTGCCGTTTCTGTCCTTCGCGCCTTCTGCTTAGTCCTGGTGCGCATGCGCGCCTATCCGCTCTAGCCTACGGCGTTACGCGTCATCGCGTAAGCGTCCGTCGACTAGAGCGCATACCACACTTAGTATTTTAAAACTTTGTGTTACAGCATAATCAGCATAATCCACCCCCAACAGTAAGTATACCTAAGTCAGCATTTTAGCAGACGTTAGTTTTTGGCGAAAACCGTGGTTTATGCCAAAAACTAACGTCTGCTAAAATGTGTGGGCCTCCTTGTAAATATCGCGATGTGCACATCAGCGATAACTTACAAGGAGTACTGCCCAGTGACGCCCAATTTGCATCTCTTTAGAGAGGCGTCGGGAAAAAGATGGAAAGCGATTCGTCGGGAAAAGGGGTGCTAACATGCCCTAGTGTATGTTAGCATCCCCTTGCAGATAGGGCGATGTCATTGTCGCCGCTCTTTTGGCTTTTAAAGCCAAAAAAGCGGCAAAATGGCCCTTGATAATATGCCCCTTTCTTTTTAAGTCTAATCAAACACACACTTATAAACATACTCACACGCCCACACAAGTCCACACATATATTCTTTATTTCTCACTCTCTCTTACTCTCTCTCTCTTTCTCTCTCTCTCTCTCTCTCTCTCTCTCTCTCTCTCTGTTTCTCGCTCTTTGTCTCCTGCACAACAATTTGCCTACCACAGAGTGACATGTTATGGTTGTATCAGAAACATGCGAAGCCCAAGAAACATTACCTTCCTTCTTTTCGGGTCTGCAAGATTCAATAAATATTGCCAGTTACCATCTGTATCATCACAGTTTAGAACATCTACATAAGACATTTGTCAACCTATATCAGCATTAGAAGTTCATCTGCATTATCCCAAAACATCTGTATCACCAGCCTCTGTTGTGGTACTGCAATCTGAACGGAATATTAACAGAGTCATTTTGTGCTTATACATCTCAAACAAACGTCAATGAACACTCTCAATTATGCCATGAAGTGCCTCCCAAAACCCATCACTAAATGCTGAAATCCTCTACAATCTTTTAAAGGAGCTCCTCGTGCCATGGTACATTGTTTATAAACATCAAGAGATTCCTGTAGCTGTAGCAACGGTTTTCAGAGTCCCATTTATACATTTTGTGATGCAATAATATTGTTTTTCATTCTCCTATGAACACGTCGCAATAAGTACCTGCTGGTCTGGAAAAGACACCTTCCACAGCATTTTATTTTAATCAACCAGGCTTTAATTACTGAACAACAGTTACACACGTTGGCGTATTCCACATAGGTTGCCTTAGTCTTTCGTCAACCATGGATTGTGTAACAGACCTACCACCTCCAAATGTTGTACCGTTAGACTTCGCTGCATGTACCACTATACTCAAAGAGATCCTCCAGCTCCTTTTACCTTTTAGACTGCCTGCCAGAAATAGTCAGATAACAGAATGTCAATGCAGCACTTTTAAGGATCTGAAATGCCGTTAAATAAATGTAAATGTAAAACGATCAGGTCATTGAGTGAAGCCACAATCATCGTTTAGCGTGATCTAAGAAGTATGTATATGTTTGTTTAATGCTGGTGCTATTCATATTCCACTGTTTAAGGTCCAGCATCATCTGAGTACTAATATATGTATATTTCAAGTGATATCTTGGACAACAGAGCTTTGAATGTGTTGAACGTGGGAGTGCAATCTGAGAGGCCGTGCTAAATACAGAGCACTGCAATAGTCCAACCCTGATAACATCAAGGTTATGAAACCATACCAAATATCTGGCTAAGAAGGGACAGATCTTTCATAGAATTTGTATAGCAGCAAGTATACTCAGTTTGATCATTTTAGTTGGTAATGTAAGCTTTTGGTCAAACTAGAAGTCACAAAGGTAGGAGAGATCGTGGTCCCAGTGCTTCTTGCCACCAATTGGAGGACAAGGAGAACATCTCTTTGCCCAGAAGAACTATTGAAGTGTTGGCTGTGTATTTTTTCAAGAAGTTATAGTTCACTCAATTGACAACAGTTACGAGGTAATGCTTAAATGTAGAGCAAGAACTGCCTGAAGAGTGAACAATATTCTTTTTTTTTAATTGTTTTATTTAATTTTCCAAATAACAAAACAATAAAGAAAAAATATAAAGAGCAGTACAATACAGTGGAGCAATATAGGTGAAAAAACTACAATGTCATACACGACAGCGCATCTAAATGCTGATAAAACTATTCCAATACAGCATCAGGTATAGGTTGTACACTAGCAATTTCCCCTGAGTAACAGTTAATGAATACATTGAGGTTGAGGAAAGGAGATGGGACACACACATTGGTAGTGTTTTTACAGGTTTGCAGGTCCTGTAGACACAGGTTACTCCTGAGAGGGGGTAGTGGTGCCAACCTGTGCTGCTAATAGATGGTTTCGAAACTGTTGCCAAATGTCTACAGGTCAAGAAGCCGGTGGCTGCAACTGTGCATACATTTCGCTAGTGGTATTACAATAGGTCATACTATGAAGCCATGCATTAAGTGTGGGAGTCTGGGCGCAAGCCCATTTAAGGGCTATTTCTCGCTTAGCAATAAGGAACGCTATGGCAACAAAGCAGCGCTTGGACATGGGAAGATCATGGACATAACCCAACAATGCCAGAAGCAGAAATGGCGCAATCTCGGCCTCCACCATCTTAGATACCTCCCCAAAAATGGACCTCCAATAATCTCCTATTCTAATGCATGTCCAAGTCATGTGTGCGAAGTCGGCCTCCGGAGATCAGCACCTTGGGCAAGCGTGTGGGTGCGATGGGTCCATACAATGCAATTTACTAGGGTTCATGTATGCCCTCCACAGAAGCTTACAATGGAGCAGTTTATGCCAGTGGTTAGGAGACACTCTGCACGTTTGTGAACAACACCGACCCCACTGTACATCCATCAAAGGGTAGCCAAGGTCTCGCTCCCATGCCACCCGCACACCCGCACACCCGCATCATGACTTGGAAGCAGTGCCACTGCGTCCCTGTAGAGCCGGGCCACTAAATGGCTCCCATCCCAACTCTTAATAACCCCTGTTAAAATAGTAAAGTCAGGGGGCTCCAAAGGATAACTATCCATAGTGGTGCACAACGCCTGCTGCACTCCCAGCAGCACAAAATGGTCCATCATAGTAGCAGTACAAAGACGCAGGTCGTCAGTGCGCAAGAAGATAGCCCTCCAGGGAACAAATCAACAAATGTGAGCATCTGAAATTTGGCCAAAGTATGTTTCACTAATGTCTCCTGTAGGATGCGAACCCAACCATTGCCTGCAAGTGACAACACAGGGGAGTATAACACACGAGCCCTTTTCACACAATGTAACCTATGCCATGCCCAGCTAGTCGTGGACACTGTCTGGATCTCTTGCGGGTCCTGGGGGAACCATTGTGGCAACAGGGTGTTGAGCTTGGACAGTAGCACCAAATCAGCCTCAGGCCTATAGTATGGGATCTGTCTCTTTCCACAATACCAGTGTCACGCGAAAATCGCCTGCACCACCAAATAATAGATCTGCTGATTCGGTACACCAAACACTCCCCTCTCACACCAATCGCGTTAACAACGTGTGTAGGTTGGAGAAAAAGCTATTATTTAGCGGTATGGGGATGTTTAGGAAGAGGTACAAATATTCCGGCAGCACCACCATTTTAATTATGGCTATCCTCCCAGTCATTGACAAGGGCAATTGCTACCTACGGTCTATATTGCCTTCCGGTTTCTCGACCACTAGGCCATGATCAATGGGCAATCTACCATTCTAGTACAGGCTGCAATGGTCAGTTGGAGCACCTCCGCCTCCTCCCATTTTGTAGGGAGACCCGATTTAGTGTCATACCTTGTCACCTCCCAGAGCAACATTGTTAAGTTATCATCCGGGTGCCAAACATAAAGAATAATGTCATCAGCATAGATTGTGGGGCGTGGCCAAGCCGCCAACCGTGATGGACGCGTAGGTTCGGTGCTCTGCCACTGATTCCCCTCGTAGGACCTGTTGTGGCAGCATAATGGTGTTTGCATGATCCCTCTGACGTCCTAGAGGCAGGGGAGGTGATGGTGCAGCGAATGGTGGGGAAGCCAAGCAACCAGCGACTCATGGTGCAGATCGGCGCCAATCGCCCTGGATGGTAGCGGTGGGGCCTGCGGCCACGAGGCAAGCCGGGGCCTTGATTACTGCACTGTCCGGAGTGGGAGAGTGGCAGCGCGGATTGCAGGGAGCAGCTGCAGGACAGAGAAAGATTGCGGTAAGCGGGTGATGTGGGAGGAGGGTAGGAGCTTACTCCACTGGTACCGGGTCGTTGACACTCCAGGAAGCTGCAGATGACAGTTGCCAGGTCTTGGATGGGGTCTCTGTACTAGAAACCTAAAAAAGTGGATTCTACAACGTTTCATGTTTCCTGAGAGTATTTGATGTGGATCCTACAAAAGCCCTACAGCGATAGGGGCCGCGGGTTTGGGTGTCGGCCACCCGGCTGTGATCAGTGTTGCCTGCAGTGGCCCTCCTCCTCCCCTGTGGCAGCACCCGTAGATGCCTGGTTCCTGGCCCACAATGGTAATTCAGTTCTGGGGATCTTATTATTTAACCTCTGCATGACTGCCTCCCTTCTCCCCCGTGACTGATTGGGATTTGCTGTGGAGCGGGTCGCCTCGAGGATGTGGCCGGCCCCAGGAGATACAATGATTGCTGCATAAAGGGTATTCTGCATAGAGCCCAATTCCTACACATTCCTACCTCATGACGTTGGTGGCCGCCTGCTGTGATAATTCCAAGGTGGGCGAGTGAACCCTCTGCCCCCGGGGACCACCAGCATGGCAATAACAGTGGAATCGTTGTGCGAGCTAAGGGCAGTGGCCTTGTTGGCTGAGGGGACTCAACTGCCGCATCATATCTCATGGGTGGCCCCTGCTGTAATATAGGTCCCGTGGCCTTGATCAGCGCAGGGCTGTGGTATGACTTGTTCACCTCAGGGAGGCTATCCTGTGGACCGGGCGACTGTCATGGGTTGTTCCGCCGCGGCTGGGGTCCAGCGTGTCAGCGATGAGGGGAATGGGGCGCAAGGACCCCAAACAGAGCACCCTGCCTTTCAAGCCACCTGGCCCGGGCACATCTGCACAACAGCTCACTATGGCAGAGGGAGGTGAGACGTCCACGAATAACCCGGTGGGGCCCGACAACTTGCTGGCTGAATTGAGGGCTGAGTTCAGAGCCCCTAGACACCAGATTTGAGGCCCTTGACAGGAGGCTGGACTCCATGGGGGCCAGATTGGATGCGCAGGAGGGCCATTTGACAGTGAAGGAGGGGCAGATCTCTAATCTGGAGGACGGCACAGCCCAGACAACCAAGAGACTTGAGAGGATGGAGAAGCACCTTAAATCAGTGGCTATGAAAAATTTGGATTTGGAAGCTTGTGGGCGGAGAAACATCATCCGAATTATGGGGGTGCCGGAATCCACCAACACAGGGCAACTGAATCACTTTGAGGAAACCCTCTTAACGGACATGCTTGGAGGCAAATTATTTACCACCACTTTCGTGGTCGAAAGGGAGCGCATCGTATCATGGGTGCCCTCCAAGACCCATCATAGCCCGGCTTCTAAATTTTAGGGATAGGGACAGCACTCTCCGACTGGCGCTTGAGAAGGGCCGGCTGGAGTGTCAGGGCTCCAACATATCCCTATACCCGGACTTTACGGCCATGGTCCAGGGCGCCCGTAGGAAATATACTGATGTGAAGGCAGCCCTACGGAAGATGGGATTGCGTTACGGGATGTTATACCCAGCAAGGCTGAAGGTGGACATCGATGGACGGTCCCAGGTGTTTGACTCTCCCCATGATACGCAAGAGTTCTGCCAGGGATACTCCAATGCAGCAAGGAAGCAAGATGCGACATCTCCACAGCATACTCAGGACATACCAGAGTCTGGCGCTAGTGCACACTTATTTACTGCTAGCTAGGTAAAATGTGCCTACTTCTCAGCACCGCAGTAGTACAAGGTTATGTTCCCACTACTTGTGCTACACCGCTTTAGATGAGTGCCTGTGTGCATGTGAGTGTGCCACCATAGACATACTATATGCTACTATGCAGGCCTTTTTGTGCCAATAATAGGGGTAGTGGTGGGGTGTAGCCACCCCTCCCCCATTGCAGTTGCACATACATCGAATAGTGTTGATTTACAGTGTGATCTGTTTCTGTTTGTATGATCCCATTAATATGGAGTTACGGGATGGGGACTTTCACCCTAAGGTGGGTGTGGGGGATGGGTGGTGGGAGTTTTTTTTTGGACTCATTGGTCAATGTTTGCAGCATGTTCTTATCACACATTACAGTTGCAGTGTTGCTCAAGTAGTCCTAACATTAGTGTGACAGAAACACAGGACTTAGACAATGGCGAATAAAGTTGTTGCGGAGGCTCGTGTGGTGCTAATGAACTGGAACATTAGGGGTTTAAATAATGCCTGTAAGTATAGGTAGGTGTCAAATTACTTGCAAAAATTCCATGTGGACATTGCGTTTATACAGGAAACTCACCTTGCACAACATTTTAAGACACCACTGGCGGTGGGATGGGGGCCTCATTAATACTTTGCAGGATACAGCACCTATGCTAGAGGGTTGGCGGTGTTGACACACAAACAGGTGCCCTTTCGGGAGGAGTAGGTTTGTTAGGATGGGGGGAGATCGCTATTTATTGGTGAAGGGCACCATGCTTTATCATTCAGTACTTTTTGTCAATATCTATTCCCCGAATGTTGATGACCTCAAGTTTTTTAGTGGGTCCATGAACGTATAGTGCACATGAGGGCAGACTGTGTTAATATGGGGTGGGGCGTGATAGCACGGCGCATGCCATCGCCACGAAGCCAAGGGCTCAACGAGTAGTGCTGGACACTATTGAAAGGTTTGGGTTGGTGTATGCATGGAGGTACCACTGTGATGACCTAGTGGGTATACTCACTATTCTGCGCCTCATAATACCTGGATGCGGTTGGATTACTGGTGCTTGTTGGCTGGGGTTGCTCTGTAGGTCAATGAGGTTACACATCTCCCGCGTACACTATCGGACCATTCCCCAATTATAGTGAAAGTGCTCGTCCCTAGGGCAGGGGGGTGTGGAGCGACCGTGGCGCTTCCCAGACATGGCCTTGAGAGATCCTGTCTTTGTGGCTGAGCTTGGGGAAGCAATAGTAGAAAATTTCACAATTAATGCTGGGACAGTGGAGTCTAAGGCTACCCCGTGGGAGGCCTTTAAGGCCTATGCAAGGGGGTATGTATTTCTAGGAACGCCAGGATGCTCAGAGCTCAGCGGCACACGTTAGCGAATATAGAAGCACAGCTTGGGGAGCTGGACAGTGCAGCAGTCACAGCAGATCTGCCAACCTACATAGATGTGCAGCACTTTTGGTAGAGTTCTGTGTGGCCTCGGAATGTGAAGCACATTTTCTCTGTAAATATGCAGTCGCTCGACGGTATGGGGAGGGTGAAAGGACTGGCAGAACATTAGCCCAGTTGATGCAGCAGACTCGCAGGCCCACCTATATAGCGGAACATAGCGTGGATGGTGGCGAGCGGACCACAGGTAATGTAGGGGTATTGAGAGAGGTGCTCAAGTATTATATCGACCTGTACACTTCAGAAACCACCAACCACCCTTCTGCCTATAGTGATTACCTTAATGAGGTCTCACTTGTTTGGATGGATAAAGCCCACCAAGAGTTTCTAGCACAACCATTCATAGAGGATGATGTCACTGATGATATCAATGCGTTGGATGGGACTAAAGCTCCAGGGCTAGACGGCTTCACAGGTTGTTTTTATAAAAAATATAGGAGCCTGCTAGTACTCCATCTTATTGATATGTATCAGAAGGCCATTGACCTTGGAGAGCTTCCACCCACTATGAGAGAAGCTGTTATAATCCTGCTGCCTAAACCTGGGAAGGATGCATTAAGATGTAGTTCGGACCGGCCCCTTTCGCTCCTGAATTTTGATAATAAAATGTTGGCCAAAGTACTAGCTTCTAGGCTCGCTTTGATTGTATAGAAACTGATATCCCCAGCACAGTCTGGCTTTATCCCAGAGAAGTGCACCACCCTTAACAATCGAACCCTGTTCACCACGCTGGATAGGATCTCCCAGCCGGTTCCTGCGCCACTGTCCTCCTTGACGTTGAGAAAGCCTTCGATTCCCTTGAGTGGCCCTTCTTGTTTGCTACCATGGCAAGGTAGGGAATGCTGGAGCGTTTTATGGCAGTGGTACGACTGTTGTATATATTGCCTATGGCCCGTATTCATACACCAGGTTGCGCCATGGCCTCCTGAGCCTCCACAGGTCTCCCTGTGGCGTGCTAGGATGAGTGAGAGGGAAGGGGGCAGGAGGGGAGCCTCCCCTGTCTCCGTGCAGTAGCGGGACAGGAGCCAGGTGGACGGTGGCATACCCAAGGGGGGAGGCCTCAGCAGCGCAGAGTACTCGGCTGGGGGGCCAATCCCCAAGCCCGCCCATGGCCCCTGTCGCCATGGGGCTTCAGGGGATGCATGTGACCGCTACTGATGGAGCAAGCCCCCCAATCCCCTGCAATCCCTCACCGTGTTGCGTCTGCTGTCCGGAGGCAGCCCCTGGTGGTCACACAGTTCCGCACTACAGCCACTCCGCCATTCGAGGCCTGTCTTTCCTCGTGGAGTTAGGCCTCACCACGTCCCGCAGCCACAGGTCGGCACCGATTCATGCCATGATCCACCATCTGGCCGTTCTCGCCTGTTTGAGCTGCACCAATTCTTTTACACCGTAAACGGTGCCTCAGGGTGCCGGATCACCATTCAAGCCACCATAACGCATCCTACGGAGTCTGTGGCGGAGCTCCAAGCCTACGTGGCCATCACAGTCTTTGGCTTGGCCACTCCGCCCAAGAATGAACAATATTAAAATTAATTTGTGCATCATCAAAGTAGGTCATAAATAAAAGACTAAGAGAATGTACTGATCTGACTAATGGATTAACATGTAAGTTGAACAACTCCAGTGAACCAGACTCTTCACACTACAGCGACCACCAGAAATTACAAGCAATGTGAGATCTGCACTTCAGGCTACAGCGATGGCCATCAGCAACACTCTCTCTGCTTCTTGCAGCCTCCTCCACCGCAAATGGAACTATTTGTGCTAGACTTTGAAAGGTAACTTTTTCAGCAGGACAAACCTAAACCCTGTATCCAGTCCCCGCTCTATTGATGTCAGCCTGAACTTGTGACTTTCACCCGGTCTAGCATGACCAAATAGCCTCGAGTGGCATGTTTTGCCTTTCGGTGCAATACTTACACTTTGTCTTAAAGTTAAGCCTGACCGCTTTTGTGCCAAGCCATCAGAGGGTTAAGAAGAGGTTAATTTAGTGACTTATTGTGGTTCACCCTGACAAGGATCGTGCCTGTTGCTTCAGTAGAGTTTCACCGGCTTTAACCAACAACCCAATTTCTCACAAATGGTATGACCATAGCACAGCATTTCCACTATTCCTTTTCTTGTGCCGTGTAATTTGACTTTCTTACTCTTCCCCCTCCTTTATCATTGATCTCTACTTTCACCTCAGACTGTGACTCACTTGCACATGATATTCAGGACATAAATTGAAAATCTAATTTATTCCTCCCTTGCCCAGCATCCTGCATTATACAGCCGGTAAATAGGCCACTCTGCGCAGAACATTTGAATGTTTAGGTCACTGGATTCCCAGAACTTCCTTCTTTGCTTTACAATGGAAATCTGCGTAGATACAATAAATGGCTTACAACTGTGCGCTGAGTAAACCCTAATGTTATATATGCTCACTTTTTTCAACACCTTGCATCTGTTAATAGGATGTGATGCCATCAAATCCTATATTTTATCTAATACAAAGAAGACTAATGAAATACATTTTAAATATATAAATGGAAAACTGCTACCTTAAAAGCATAACTTTTAAGAATACTGTTTATTAATGTAAGGTCTGTGCTAGATGTTATAGTTCCAGCAACAGCATACATTGACCACTGATTATTGTCCACGAAGTAACGTTACAAAGGGTATGCACAATCTTAGGTTTAGGTCCTCAGTACGAGTTGGCCAGACTAGTATGCTCTGGGGAATACAACTTCAGCCAATTGGTAGTGGTCTAATGATACAGCGAGTGGGATTATGGGGTGCGGAAACACTGCACCGAGGTTTACCCGGTGTGGACCCACACCAGTAAGCAGAAGCAAGGGAGTAATGTTCATACTGCATAACAAATATACATGCTTCTCCTCCTCTTATTGGAACTGATTTTATTTGTACTTTTGACATAAAATAATCATATTAGTGTAAGAATGACATGACAAGAACAGAATACTGTCTGGCTAATCCTCAAGCACATTATTTCTTATCAAAGCTTGCTTTTTCTCATGCAGGGGGATTCTGGTGGCCCGTTTATCTGCAGGCGTAGGCATGGCACCCCAGTTGTAGTTGGAGTGGTCTCTTGGGGGCTAGGGTGTGCTCGCAGCTGGTATGATAATCTTTTCAAAATGCGAGACCACAGAGGATCACCTGGGATCTTCACAAACATATCAGCACTTATTCCATGGATCTCTTGTCACATCACTAAAGGTAAACAAAAAATAACAAGCACTAACTTTGAAATTGTTACATATTAAGTTGTTTTGCCTTATGTGGTTGTTACTAAAAATCACAGCAGAATGAATGACTAAATGTGGTTTTATATAGTACATGATTGCCCAAAAAGTGTCTCCTCACAATGTAAGAAAAACCGAATGAAAAACGAAATACTGTTCCAGAAAGTCTTTGACCACCAAGAGCTTGTAGAACTTCAACTGGTCCTTCACAATCTAGACTGAGGGGAAGACAGGTACAGGGCTTGACTATATCGAAAGAAAATTAGTGACACTCATTTGTTTTTTTTTTCAAATATACTAGCAAGTACTTACATGCACCCAATTATATACACTCAACAAACCCAATTATGACAACATTACTTCCTAAATATCTGAAGAACGAGGAAGTAATAGGCAGATTTTCTGCAAAAGCACGATGTAAAAAAAAGCAAATAAATGTGCTTTTTAGCCAAAATTAACCTTTTCTCAGCCTCTAGGAGCTTGAAGGGAATGAATAAAGTATTTGTGCAACATTTCGAACAGTAAAAACAGCAAAAACACCACCCAAAAAGATCCCACACCAGTGTAGCAAAATAGAGATCATTTTTGTAAATAAAACAAGACCAAAACAACAATATTTAAAGAATAAACTGTAAAATAGCACTTGGGATATCTGGTCGCGCTGAATCGGGACACAATTAAAACATTCAGGCCAATCACGCTGGAGCACTGGCCAGGTACAGGAATCCAGTGAGGCCTGCTGAACAAAAGTGCCTTAATCCTGGTTGCATCAGCATCAAGGATGGGTGGTGCAGACGAGAAGATGCGCTAGTGCCGATCCATGCAGCAGTGATGCATCGTTTCCCATGATCGGGGTGCTGCGATGCAGAGCTTCAGCCTAATTCTTGTGGCTGCGTCAACAGATATGAGAGTGCTCTGCTGAAGCAAGCACATCAGGCCCACTTCCAAGGGTCCAGGACTGGGATGGCACAACTTGGCAGGGCAGGCTCAAAGATGATGGAGTCCAGGTGCAAAAGCATGGTGGTTGGAAGTCTTTTATGTCCCTCAAACTTCACATCAAGAGGCCAGCCAGCTTTCCCTTGGAGCCATTCTGAGTTATGGGTGCAAGTGATGTAAGTCCATCCCTTCTCACCAATGCAAGAGGGCAGCAGGTCGGTGAGCTGTCAAAATATCGAAAATTAAATATCGGCCCACGCTAATATCAAGGTGACAATATTGAAGGGACAGAATATCGATTTTAAGAATATCGATGTTAAGAATATCGACCCTAAGGTAAGTAATATCACATTTTTTATATCGATGTAAGTAACATCGAAGTTAGTAATATCGATATCAAATATATTGATGTTACTAATATAGATGTTACTAATATCGATATTTATATTATGTTATGTTTTTTTAATGTATTTATTATGTATGTGTTAAATGTGTTTTGTTAAGTGTTCTACTTGTTTTAAAATAAATGTATACAATTTGTGTATGTTAATGATGTTTTTTTAAGTTCTTTTTGTGTTTTAGTACCGTAGCGGGTTGTGGGTTTATAGGGGAATAGGGTGGGACGTAATTTAATTATACTAAACTAATTATGAATTTTTAGGAATTATACATTTATTACAATTATTTTTTTTGTTTAAGTACAGTAGCGGGTATTGGGTTTATAGGGGAATAGGGTGGGAAGTAATTTAATTGTAACTAGGCAATACTTTATTTTAATTAATTGGTATTGATAAATGTATTATTTTTAATTAATTAATAATTGGTAACGAATTATTATTAATTGGTAATTTATTTTTATTAATTGATTAATTGATAATTATGTTATGTATTATTTTAATATTGGAGTGTGTTGTCCGTTTATAGGGGAATAGTTTGGAAATAATTGGAATCTAATTAAGTAATTATTAAATATATTGTTGGGTATTGATAATTGATTTATTGGACATTAATTATTAACTGGTAATTATTTTAAATTATAATTTTTTGGGTATGAAAATGTATTTATTGTTATGCTATCCTTAATTGGTCATTAAATAGTATTAAATATTATTTATTGATACATGTAATTAATATATAAATAAGTAATAATTAATTGGCAATTAATGTTTCATACTTTTTATTTTTGCTATAAAAACTCATGTAATTGCTCAATATGTGTTAATTGGTAAACAGGTTTTAATAATTAATACGTTATTTTTATTGTTCAATATGTATCATTTGGTAATTAATATTTATTAATTAATATGTATTGGTATTTATTATTAATATATTGTTAATTAATTATGCATTGGTAATTATGTTTTTAATAATTATTTATTGGTATTTGTAAATAGTTTAGAATTATTTAATAATTAATTCATTAATTATTTTTTTATGTTTTATTTATATTATAACTTCTATGCTATCAAACACTTTCCCTACTGTTGCACTCTCTGGAGTTGGAATAGTAATATTTACCCCTACGCTATCCAACACTTTCACTACTGCTGCACTCACTGTAGTGGGAATAGGAAATTTTACCCCTACGCTATCCAACGCTTTCCCTACTGTTGCACTCACTGGAGTGGGAATAGTAATTTTCACCCCCGCTATCCAACGCTTTCCCTACTGTTGCACTCTCTGGAGTTGGAATAGTAATTTTTACCCCTACGCTATCCAACACTTTCCCTACGGTTCCACTCTCTGTAGTGGGAATAGTAATTTTTACCTCTATGCTATCCAAGACTTTCCCCACTGTTCCACTCTCTGGAGTTGGAGTAGTAATTCTTACCCCTGCGCTATCCAACATTTTCCCTACTGTTGCACTCTCTGGAGTGGAAATAGTAATTTTTACCCCTACGCTATCCAACACTTTCCCTACTGTTGCACTCTCTTGAGTGGGAATAGTAATTTATACTCCTACGCTATCCAAAGCTTTTCCTACTGTTGCACTCCCTGGAGTGGAAATAGTATTTTTTACCCCTACGCTATCCAACACTTTATCCACTGTTGCACTCTCTTGAGTGGGAATAGTAATTTATACCCCTACGCTATCCAACACTTTATCTACTGTTGCACTCTCTGGAGTGGGAATAATAATTTTAAGCCCAACGCTATCCGACATTTTCCTTACTTTGTTTTTTTTGGAGTTGGAAAAGTGGTTTTATTCCCTACTCTTTTTAATATTTTTTGTATTATTTTAGGTAATGTAGTATATAATTAATTTTAAAAATATTAAAAGCAAATTACATTTTATTAATTTGTTATACATACTTATTTAATTTGGATGTATGTTATTGTTTTACGTGTATAGAGGTATTTGTAATTTATAATATTTTTCAATAATGTATACGCTATTAAAATAATTATTAAAACTGATTAATAAGTAAGTATATACATTATATATTATATGTATATGTTTAATTAACGTTTTAATAACGTATATATATATATATATATATATATATATTACTTATGAATTTTAAACATTATAAAATATTTTTAACTATGTTTATTTTATTTATAACTATTATTTAGTTTATTTTACATATTTTTTAACTAAAAAAAACGATATTTTTAATAACAATATTTTTGACATCTATACTTTTTTTTCGATATTTTTGTACTTACCATGTTGTAGATAGGATATCGATATTCTTGGCATCGATATTCTTGCTCCGATATTTTTGTCGGTTTACTTTTGTAACCTTCGATATTTTGTCAGTGATCTCAGCAGGTCAGTACAGTAAAGCAGCAGTCCAGCTGTCTAGCAATCCAGCACAGTGGCAGTTCTTTCAGTTCACTCTTTCTGATGCAGATTCAGGAGGTCCAGAAGTGTACTGAAGTGGTGGTCTCTGAGGTCCCGGTCTTATACCCAGTGGTGCTTTTGAAGTGGTGGGATTTCAAAGAGATGCATTTTATGTGTACAGATGCCCTCTCTTCCTCTCCTGGCTCCAGGATCACTACAGGTGGGTATGCAGCCCTTTGTGTGTGGACAATACACAGCCTATTCAGGTGTAAGTGTGGCTGTGTCCAGCTCCTCCCTCCCATCCCGTCAAGATTGGCTATCAGACCACACCTAAGCTACCATTGTGTGTGGATGTCTTGGTGGAACGCACAAAACCCAACTGTCACCCACCTCAGACATGTGATCAGAGACAGGCAGCAAGCTAAAGTAAGAAAATGCCAACTTTTTAAAAGTGGCATATTCAGAATTGCAAT
This sequence comes from Lissotriton vulgaris, assembly GCF_964263255.1. Classification (NCBI taxonomy): domain Eukaryota; kingdom Metazoa; phylum Chordata; class Amphibia; order Caudata; family Salamandridae; genus Lissotriton; species Lissotriton vulgaris. The sequence goes on along the minus strand of NC_141687.1, from coordinate 687,050,466 downwards.
TTAAAATCCTACTTCACCATAAGATAAGCTTTTAAATTGTGATTCCAGACACACCAAACTTGAAGGGGTCATCTCATCCCATTTGGAAAGTAAGTACTCTTATATAATGTAACAAGGCAACGCCAATGTTATTCCATTGGAGTGACAGGCCTTGTACTATTGGAAAACACATTTAAGTGTTTTTTACTACCAAGACCTGGAAAATATAAAAACGCATGCCCCGCTTTTTAATTTTAAACTCATTTTATTAAAGAATAGCAATGTGATTGCATAAGTACATGATATTGAAAACATTGGTAAACACATGACTGTATAGAATGCAAGTTTTAAAACAGCATATTAGTTTCTTATTTCTTATTGTATGCAGGTTTACATTAATCCGTTAGCTCTTGATCGTTAGGAGTAGGAGGGGCAGGGAGAGAAGGGGGAGTGCAGATGTTTCTGCATTACGTATTCCATTTAGACCACACCCCGGATCATTTCTTTGGACACCCTCTAGAAACATCCGCCGTTTTTTCTCTGAACATGCACCAGTCCATGTCTCGCTTCTATGATGTTAAGTCAGGGGCCTCCCAAGCCCCCCTCATTCTGGCGATGTTACACTTTACTATCAAGTACCCCAAGGTCACCCATAATCTCTGTTAACTACTTAAGTCGGTCGGCCTCCATATGTTAAGCAAACACATCCTGGCCTTAAGGCCTAGCTCTTGACCCACAACCTCTGTCATACATCTCAGCACAGTTGTCCAATATTAACGAATGTTGTCACATTTCCACAGAACATGTAGGAATGTGCTCTCTTTCTGACAGATTCTCCTACAACCCGAGTCTTCTCCTACCCCATTTGGGCCAGGGCCGTCCTCAAATAATGCACTCTATGCAAGATTTTTAATTGCATAAGTTTGAGTCTGGATGAGATTGCAACTTCCTTTGGAGAGGCAAGAGCCTCAATCCAGTCCTCATCATCCAATTCTAGCAGATCAGCCGTCCACTTCTCTTGAAGCTGGGTAAGGGGATCTGCTACATGGTTGATTCGTTTACGATAGGTAAGAGATATTGCTTTATTGGACATATAGCCATACAGGAGCCTGTCCTCAACCTCAAATGGCATTGCTTCCAGGAGAGTTTTCCCTGACGGGATACATGCATTCAGGGCATGCCTCACCTGATAATACCTGAATATCTCAAATCCTGCCAACTCATATTCCTGTTGTAATGTAGAAAATTCTGCCATATATCGCCTACTGTGGAAATTCTGATAAGGCCCCACCTATTGAATCCTTTAGAGTTGCCAAGGGTGCCCAAGAAATGCGAGTCCCACTGAGGGTTGGCCCCTGCTATTTTGTTATCCCAACCTAGACTTCTGTGTGCTGAGTGCCAGACTTGAACTGAGTGTGCCGTGGGTCCAGTAAGATTCAACTTGGCAGGTCTGGAGTACAACGCCCAGGTGTATGAGCCTACCGGTAAAAGCCATCTATCCATCCGATACTCCAGGTCTGCCTGCGAACAATGTATACCCTGGTTGATTGCCGCCAATTGCTCCTACCAGTAGTATCTCCTGATGCCTGGAAGTCCAATTCCACCATCGTACCAACCCCTCACCAATTTGGTAAGTGCTATGCGAGGCATTCCCCCTGTCCAGAGGAGGACTCTTTGCTCTCTTTCTATTTCCACAAAATAAGTTGCAGGGACAGGAGCTGGCGAGTTTTTCAAGATTTACAGGAAGCGGGGCAAGGACATCATTTTAAATAGGGCTGCCCTGCCCAGCAGGGATAGCTGGAGAGACCTCGAATGTTCCACATCGCTTTGGAGGCTACACAGAGGAGGCAAAAGGTTGTGTTCACTATACAACCGGGGATCAGCAGTGATGTATATGCCAAGATATTTAAAGCCTCTTCCACTTTAAGTGTTGTCACTCTCCCTAATACCCCATGGAGTTTACGTAGGTCTAGGTTGGTATTTCTTGAAGGCATGAATCCAGATTGGCCACGATCTTTGCCTCGGTATTCAACAATGAGATAGGTTTGTATGATGAGCACTGCTCCCTAGGCTTACCTTCCATGTGTATGACTACCACTGTGGCAGTCTGCTGATCCTGAGGGAGCCGAACGGCCTCTCGACTTTCATCGTACATACCCCTGAGGTATGGAGCTATTCTGTAGGGCTTTAGCTTATACAGTTCTATCAGGAGACCATTTGGGCCCATTGCTTTTCCGGACTGCAGGTTCCTGATGACCTGCACTATGGGTTTACTGTCAATGAAGGCTCTGTCTGTCTGTCTCCTGCAATGTCAACAGCTGAATATCAGCTAGCAGGGCTTGCTGCTCCTCTATTGAGCAGACCAAATGGGATTTATATATCCTAGCATAATATTTAGCGAACTCTTTTGCAATCGATTGTGGGTCAGTAACTATCACTCCCTCATCAGACTTTATTTCCATTACCAAGCAACTAGTACCCTCATGTCGGTCCACCCACGCCAGTAGCTTGCCTGCTTTATCCCCTAACTCATACACCATACCTAGCATGTCCCTCTGCATTGCGTTGGCACTATCTGTTGCCACACTTTTGCATTCTTCCTTCTTAAGATTAAGTTTGTGTTTTCTGCTCTACCCCCGACCTCCGTCCCCCAGCAGCTCCCCCTGAAGCGCTAAAATCTCCTCCTCCAGTTGCGTTAGCTCTGCAGTATTTTCCTTTTTAGCCCCCAATATCTGTGAGATTGCCTGACCTCGGACCACTGTTTTGAATGCCTTCCAGAGCGTGCATGCCGATCTCACGGACCCCTCGTTTTCTTGATAATAGCACTCGATCGACAAGGTGATTTTCTGTCGTATTTTGGGATTAGGCAGCTACCAGGGACTGATGGGCGCTATTCTACCTATCTGGTTCTGGCTCCTACCCATCTGTAGCCACATTGGAGAGTGGTCAGATATGCCCCGCGCCACTTGTCTAATCTCTATGACCTCACCAACTTGGTATGCTGGCATGAGGATATAGCCAATCCGGGAGAGACTATTGTGTGCCCGGATTGAAATGTGAATTGGGTATCTGCTGGGTGACAAATTCGCCATGTGTCTGCCAATCCGATGGCATCTAGAAAGGAGGACAGTGCCAGTTGTGCAGGTCCCAAATCTCTGGGGGGGGTAGCGATACCGCCTCCCCCATACCATCGAGATAAAATCCCCCCAGTATCAGCCTCCTTCCAAAAACTCCACCAGTTTACTACCCAAGTCTCGAAATGCAATTGCCTGTAGTCCTGGTGGGACATAGACAGATACCAAGGTAAGTGTTTCTCCTTCCCACTGCCCGACACTGCTATGTATCTACCCATATCATCCATCCATGTTTGATCTATAGCCATCGGGAAGGACCCACGCATCATAATATCATAATACAACCCTTCATGAGCCTGAGTTCAATCCTGAATGGGCGACTAAACGGTAGCCCCATCTGTCCATGCTTTGCACATATTTCCTCTAGATGTGTCTCTTTGAGCAAAACCACATCCGGGGCATCTCTTTTGAGATACTGCAAAACAGTTTCTCTCTTTAGTTTATCCCCCAGACCGTTTACATTCCAGAATAAAAGTTTAAGCTTTTGCTCACCCATGGAGTTCAGTTTCATCTCTCTCTGCCCCGCAGCGGTCTCCTGTTGCTGCCATACGAGCCACATTTCTCTCAAAACCTGCTTTGGGCTGTACTTGCTTATACTTTAATTGAACTAACTTAACACAAAATTTCCAACATCCCCCACCCTGCCTCCCCGCACTCTGGCCCAAAAACTGCCCATACCCCAACAGTGCAGAGTGCCTCTTGCCCTATGTTACTAAACTAACTCTTAAATCGGGGGTACACTTCCCCCGCGGCCATCTGCCAGCTACTATATACACCCCAGTTTGTGTTCAAAAATATTATTAAGTTCAGACTAAGTCATAGCGTGTTATTCTGCTCTTGATCCGTTGAACATTTACTGTTTAATAAATGTACTGTGATTGAATGCATTCTCCCTTTCAAAAAGAGCAGATCCACGCACAAAGTAGTTCCTTCTGTGCAAGGTACTACAATTGCAATATTTTCTTTTTGAGCCCAAATAATATGCTAACTTTTAGACAATTTTTGTTAGATTTTTGAGGGCCTAGCAGCTTCCCCCAACATTAAATATTTGAAAAATCAAGAACAAAAAAGCATTGACAAAGGCAAAAGGCTGGCAGTAAATGCCAATACTTGTTTTTAACAATGGTGTGACTAAGTGAGATTTTCAGTCCCTAGATACAAGCCAGCTTGATGAAGAAAGGTTTTAAAGAGAAGTCAGCTTGAAATAATTGCTTCATCAGCTACCTTAAAAATAAATGCTGGAACTGTGTTAAACTGATAATCCATAGAAAAGTTTTAAATTGATAGTTGTGTCAGATTGAAATATAAAAAAATCTCTTTTAGCACAACAATGGAGAGGCAAAGCATATCAGTACATGTTTGTACCTTTAAATGCCATACATATAAATCAACATAGGTTTAAGTTTAGTTTAAGTTTAAAATATTTGTTAAGCGCAACGTACACCTGAGCGGTTTCTTGGCGCTGAAGTAGCAGGCAGCCAACTGGGCAAGAGCAGTAGCTAAGGCGTCGGCTGGAAAGGCAAGCAGGGCTTACGATAGAAAGGCCTGAGAAAATAAAAAGGTCTTCAGAGCTTTGCGGAAACTAGAATACTGGGTAAGGGACCTAAGATGAAAAGGGAGAGAGTTCCAAAACAAGGGGGCAAGAGTGGAAAATTTCGAGCCACCCTGTTTTTTTTTCCGGTAGCGAGGGACTGATAAAAGAAGATGTGCCGAGGAGCGGAGGTCTCTGCCAGGGACATAGGCCTTGATGGCAGAGGATATAAAGAGGGGGGCCAGGCCAGTCCTGGCCTGAAACGCCATGCAACCTAATTTGAACAGGGCGCGTTCCCGCACAGGGAGCCAGTGGAGGGTTTTCAAGAGGGTGGAGGTATGATGAAATTTGGGAAGACCGAAGGCAAGGCGAGCAGCCTGGTTCTGCACTAGTTGCAGTTTACGCAGGCTGTACTGAGGGATGCCATTGAACAAGATGTTCCCGTAGTCCAGGCGAGACAGGACCAGTGCGGACATGATTAGTTTAAGTGCAGAAAAAGAAAAAAAACGTGAGATAGAGCGGATAGTACGGAGAGTGAGAAAGCAAGAAGAAACCACCGAACCAATCTGGGAGTGCATAGTGAGTTTATCATTCAGCTTGATGCCAAGGGTCTTAACAGAGGGAACAGGGGTAGGAGGAGAACCAAAGGAGGGGGGCCAAAAGAGAGAATTCCAGGGACTGGAGCAACCACCCGTCACCACAAGTTCCGTTTTATCGGTATTGAGTTTAAGGTGGTTGAAATTCATCCAGTCCCTGATGAAAGATAGAATAGATTGGAAATTAGAGATAGAGTCAGAGGTAGAAGACAGATTGAAGATGAGCTGGAGGTCGTCGGCATAATTATATACCGTGACCTCCAGCTGCTGTAAGGCAAAGATAAGAGGGGCAATGTAGAGATTAAATAGTAAAGGAGAGAGAGAAGAGCCCTGAGGAACACCGCACTGGACCTGGCAGGGGGTAGCAGAAAACTCCCCGAGGTGAACCGCCTGGGTCCGGTCCCTCAAAAAGGATGAGAGCCAGATGAGGGCTGAGCCTCCTATGCCCGCCGCCTTGACACGGGAAAGCAAGATGGAGTGATCCACCGTGTCAAAAGCGGCGGACAAGTCAAGGAGGACCAGCGCCTGAGATCTGCCCATGTCCAAGCCCTCTCTGAGGGTGTCTGATACTGACACCACCACTGACTCTGTCGAGTGCTTGGGCCGAAACCCAGCCTGGCACGGAGCCAGTCTCCCATTCTCCTCGGCAAAGGAGCTGAGCGCAGATGTAACATGTCGCTCAAGCACCTTCGCCAGAAACGGGAGAAGGGAGATGGGGCGATAGTTGGCCATCACAGAAGGGTCAGCTCCTGGCTTTTTCAAAATAGGGACGATGGAAGCGGCTTTTAGCGATGGAGTGACAACCCCTCGAGCCAGTGAGTCATTAAGAAAACTCAGAGGAGGCATAGGGCAGACAGTATAAATCTGCCGTAAGATGTGTGCCGGGCATATATCAGCAGGGGAACCAGATTTAATTTTGGGGAGAAGGGACAGAAAAAGTTCTTCAGGGAGGGGGGGAAAGGAATTGAAATAGGCTAGGGCGGGGGGAGGCAGGGGGTCAACAAAAGAAGAGGACGGGAGGGGGATGTTGGATTTGATTGTCAAAATTTTTTCGACAAAGTAGAGATTCAGCGAATCGCAGAGTTTCTGTGAGGGAGGGGGTTTAAGTGAGGTCCGATCGGAGAAAGCCAGATCGTGAGTGATGGCAAAGATCTCCTTGGGTTGGTTCTCGGCCGCCAGAATTTTGGCCGAGAAGTATGTTTTCTTGGCCTCAGTGATGTTTTGCTTATAGGTCCCAAGAAGGTGGATGTAGCGAGTCCTGGAGTCGGGAGAGTAGTCCAGTCTCCATTTACGTTCTGCCCTGCGAACCGTGAGCTTCAGTTCTTTCAGCTCGTTGTTGAACCACCGATTAGCGTCTTTGGGGCGTCTGATCGAGGTACGTCTGAGAGGAGCCAAACAGTCGCTTCCTTCCTTGAGCCATGAGTCAATGGCTTCGGCTTGGGCTGCAGAGTCCAATCCCGATATAGGGGGAGAGGAGGCCAGAAGCGAGGCAGAGAGGTCAGCCAGATTGACCTTGCCCCAGTTACGGGCCCAGGAGTTTTTGGTGTGGATGGGGGTATTAGTCAGACAGCGGCTGAGGGAAAACGAAATTTAAAAGTGATCAGACCATGTGCAGGGGACAACAGACAGTGCAGACAGGGAGCAGTTTAGAGACCAGACCTGATCTAGAGTGTGGCCATGAGTGTGGGTAGGGGTGTGAACAAAGGAGGTAAAATTAAGAGAGAGAAGAGTTTCTGAAAAGTCCTTTGATGAGGCACATTCCTTGGGGTCCGAGGGCCAATAATTAAAGTCCCCGAGGACTAGAGCCGAGGCGTAATTGACAGCCAGGGTGCCAAGTAGATCTTGGAAGGCGTGACAGGAGTAATAGTTTTCCAAACGGTGACGTGATTTTCAAGTGCTTTTATTGTGTTTCATAAAATCCACAGCCAAAATCCACAGCCTACGCGTTTCGCCCAACACAGGCTTCTTCAGGGCTGTAAATAATGTATATATACATATCATAAGTACAGTGTAAAACACACACATATATAATACCTATTTACAAAACAGTTGTGAAATGTTACAAATTTATTTATAAAAAATCCTATTTAAAATGTCAATATCAAAAAAAGGAGAAAAAGAGAGATTAACAAACGGCCTATCAAAGTGCAAGATAGTTTTACATCACAGTCGCTAAGACAGACAAGCCAAAATCAACATAGTTTTACATCACAGTAGCTAAGACAGACAAGCCAAGATCAACACCTGATTTGCTATCGGTGATACGTATCTCTGTATTAATTGCCCTTGAAAAAGTATTACAAATATTAATATGCACAAGCTTGTACACAATTGTATCACAGTAGGAAATGTTATGTTGTTGGAAGAGAGAGGTTCCAGACTTGCCATTTAGTCATATGTCACCTCAAACAAGAATAGTGGATACACACTGGGATCATAAAACTGTTAATAGTTATTAACTCAATGTAGTCCATCTTCCTAGGAATTGTATAGAGGGCTATTAACATTAAGGTAATTAGGGTTCTAATAATATGAATGTGAGTGCTAATACTAAAGCGTTCAGATAGTAAACCGTGGTATCGTATCTTGGTACTACAATGGCTCCAAAACTGGGTGTTGCCATTAATGTGGTCCCAAATACTGGCGAATCTGTCCCACTTCCTGAGACCATGCTTTGATTAAAGGTTTAGGTATTGTCTCGTGATCTAGAAAGGATAATACACCATCAATTTAAAAAATGTTTCTAAAATTTCCAAGGAACTTTGTTGGAAATTGCACACTATATATGTGTTACGCGATGAACTGCACACGCTTACCCTTTGTATGCTGTCAAACTCCTTATTTCAGAGGATGAGGGGAAAACTTCAAATTTAGGAGTGTCGCTATACCATGCCGATTAGGGCACAGTGTACTATCTGTGGATATGAGAAGGAAATATATGTTAGCCTGCTCCCCTCTTACATCCATAGATTTTAATCTTATCCAAAGTAAAAAAACTACTGCATTACATGAAATTATAATTACATCGTTCCTATGACCACGTTAACGCGATTTTCGTATCCACTACTTCTGTTTATGTTTCTAATACTATCGGAAGAGACTCTATGTCCACAGCTCCCTCTAGGGGTAAAATAGACATCTTTTATCTGCCAAATAACCATTAAACGTTCAGTATTCATGTCTCACATTGTGACTCACTGAACGAGTGGTTTAACTCTTAAGCCTACGTGCCCAGCGATTTAGAACAAAAAAGAAGCACAGTGCAGATCTACATGTAAGACCCTCTTAGCCTCAACTACCCTTAGCATCCATCCCGTCGTAAAAACGACTTCTAGCCTACATCAGACCTGTCAAAACGGCTGCTCTTACCTCCTATATCGGAGCCCTTCTTCTTCGGTATTCTTTCCGGAAGTGTGGAGACGAGAGGCTAGCCTGGGCCCTTTTTATACTGAATCTAATTAGAAAATTCATTTCACCTGTATCCCGCGTGAAAATTACCGCGGTGTCCCATAAAACACGTAAATGTAAATGTAAATGTATTTGAGCTTATATAGCGCACAGCTACCCACAAAGGGTTTCCCGGCGCTTGCTTAGGGAACCCGTCCTGGTATTCCCCTGTGAGATAACCCCGGCAGGGTATCCACAAGGTGAAAGCCAGGCATCCCGCCGCGAGGGGCCGTTGTGGAGATTAAGCAAGCTATTGCCCAGAGTCGCAGAGTGTGAACCCGTGAGTTGAATAGGCACCGGAGCGAGAATTATCGAGTCTGTGGAATTTTTTGAGCCCAAGACCCACCGAGGCAGGGAATTGAACCCTGGTCCAGGGCCGATCTCAGCTTCCGGGTCTGCCGCCTCTAACCCCTGAGCCACACTTCTCCACGTACTGGAACCGGCATCAGTGTATGTACCGGGGTTAAAGTTTGCCACGTATAGTCCCATGATAACACTAGTGTCAAACAAAACATAAGACTTATCAGTGACCTTTCGAATTCTGCCTGTTTTTTACCCTTATCCCTGAAATATACGACTAGACCAGCATTTACTTAGTCTCAAGGCTCATCTAGAATTTCGTTACAGGCTGTATTAGCACTCACAGTATAGAAGCATGATACCTAACCAGAGGTATACTGTGTTCCCGCCACTACTCAGCAGGAACACTTCCAATGCTTCACTGATTAAAATATGAACTCTGAGATTCAAAGAGTTGTACCAGTAAAGGCACTCAATAAAATAATTTTTAATCCATTGCATACATTTAGTTTAGCCAGCGCCACATTTAGGGGTGTCTTCCCCTTTCTGTATACGAAAATATGGTTGGGGAAACACCAACCTCATCATCGCCTCATAAGGGTTTTATTTTAGCCACTGTCGATCGCGCATGTACATACTGAATTTCGACATAGCACTATTGGTAGAAGCTTGTTACATCTAACCCATGGTACAGAGAGTTCGCGCCGGCACACGGTGACTTAATTAATCTCTTTTTGACTTTTACATTTTATTTTCATCATTCATCATTAATTATATCTCAGTCGATCGCGTAGGTACTTCACTGAAATTAGACATGGCACCATTGGTAGATACCTGTTATATCTAACATGGTATAGGGGGTTCGCGCCGGCACGTAGCAACTAAACTAATCGTTTTTGAAATTCACGTCCAATTTTTACTTTTCCATTAGAATTTATTTTTGAGCAGTTGGGTGCCACGTTTCAAATTACCAACAACGTTATAATCACCCAAGCTCCTTTCTGTGTTATATCCCTTCGTTCGAAGTTAAAACTTTAACCCCCGTACATACACTGATGTCGGTTCCAGTACGTGTTTTATGGGACACCGCGGTAATTTTCGCGCGGGATACAGGTGAAATTAATTTTCTCATTAGATTCAGTATAAAAAGGGCCCAGGCTAGCCTCTTGTCTCCACACTTCCGGAAAGAATACCGAAGAAGAAGGGCTCAGATATAGGAGGTAAGAGCAGCCGTTGTGACAGGTCTGATGTAGGCTAGAAGTCGTTTTTACGTCGGGCTGGATGCTAAGGGTAGTTGAGGCTAAGAGGGTCTTACATGTAGATCTGCACTGTGCTTCTTTTTTGTTCTAAATCGCTGGGCACATAGGCTTAAGAGTTAAACCGCTCGTTCAGTGAGTCACAATGTGAGACATGAATACTGAACGTTTAATGGTTATTTGGCAGATAAAAGATGTCTATTTGACACCTAGAGGGAGCTGTGGACATAGAGTCTCTTCCGATTGTATTAGAAACATAAACAGAAGTAGTGGATACTAAACTCGCGTTAACAGGCTCATAGGAACGATATAATTATAATTTCATGTAATGCAGTTGTTTTTTACCTTTGGATAAGATTAAAATCTATGGATGTAAGAGGGGAGCAGGCTAACATATATTTCCTTCTCATATCCACAGATAGTACACTGTGCCCTAATCGGCATGGTATAGCGACACTCCTAAATTTGAAGTTTTCCCCTCATCCTCTGAAAACGGAGTTTGACAGCATACAAAGGGTAAGCGTGTGCAGCTCATCACGTAACACATATATAGTGTGCAATTTCCAACAAAGTTCCTTGGAAATTTTAGAATTTATTTTTAAATTGATGGTGTATTATCCTTTCTAGATCACAAGACAATACCTAAACCTTTAATCAAAGCGTGGTCTCAGGAAGTGGGAATGTAAAACTATCTTGTACTTTGATAGGCCGTTTGTTAATCTCTCTTTTTCTCCTTTTTTGATATTGATATTTTAAATAGGATTTTTTTATAAATAAATTTGTAACATTTCACAACTGTTTGTAAATGGGTATTATATATGTGTGTGTTTTACACTGTACTTATGATATGTATATATACATTATTTACAGCCCTGAAGAAGCCTGTGTTGGGCGAAACGCGTAGGCTGTGGATTTTGGCTGTGGATTTTATGAAACACATTAAAAGCACTTGAAAATCACGTCACCGTTTGGAAAACTATTTCTCCTGTCATCTATGTTGATTTATATGTATGGCATTTAAAGCTACAAACATGTACTGATACGCTTTGCCTCTCCATCGTTGTGCTAAATAAGTTTATATGTTAAGACCATTTCTGGTGGCTGGTCTTAGGAGGTGGGCAAGAGTGGAAAATTTAGCGTGAACCAAAGAACGGTTGTAACAACTGTCTGTTAGTGCAGCAATAGTACCTGCCACCTTTTCTGTGCTGTAAAATAAACAAATCTCTCCAGCATTACAGAGGTACGTTCATGCAGTAAGCTTGCAAGAGGAACAGATTTTCGATTCCTTTTGACGAAAAAGGTATCTAAATCATCACAGCTTGATTGAGAGGGAGCAAGAACTGTTCAACCACACACAGGATGCTGGAGAAACTGAACAATAGTAAATGTCTATTATAGTTGTTAGTTGCCTCGATGTGAGAACTATATTACGAAATCTGAGTTTTTTGGACAAAATTTGAAAAAGCCTTATTCACATTTCCAACCTCAAGTTTACTTTATGTGCACAGTCAGCCACCACAAGTGCTCTTAATTCTTGCATGCTCACTTACCCAAAGGTAATAGTCTCATATATCAAGTCGCTGATGGTAATGTATCACAGCAGCAAAAAGTTTTGGGTGTTAAGTGAGTAAATAAACCTAAGTAGTATAGTATTATAGCATCCTCCCCAGCCTTGGTACCTGCTAATGACTATGGCACACACAGAGCTTAATCTAACACATCTTTATTCTTCTGTGTGTAACCACAAACTCAACATTCTAAACCTTCATTCACTTCACTATGCTCTAACAGTTATGTCACCGTTCTACGGAGTCCATCAGGAGCCAAAAGGATTCCTTCATTGCTAACTCACACAACACTACACCCTCAATTACAATGTTTTATAAGTATATAACATCATGGTGGCGGTGTCTATCTAACACCACCAGCCATATTAGAATGGGCATTTTCCAATGCCTTTCCGTGGCGGCAATGCCGCCACGGAAAGGCATGCAGAGTCTGCTTTGGGGGCCTGTTGCGGGCCCCCAGGGACTCCGGGGGATGGGGGATGCACATGGGGGGTACCTGTACCCCCTTGCAGTTCCATGCACAATATGGCAGGTACCGAGCGGTGCCTGCCATGTTGTGCATGGAAGTGCACACCATGCCTCCCTAACATTGTGGTGGGCGATGCGGAGTGCACGGCCCGCCACAATGTTAGGGATGCAGGATGCACCCGCCATGTGGCGGGCGCATTCTAATGGCAGGCACGGGACGCCCCTCTTATGGCGGGCAGTCACTCTGTCCGACGGGATGGCGGGCGGACAAAGTCCGCCCGCCATCCCAATGTGCCCCCATGTCTTCAGAAACTGAGGACAGGCAGTCGAAGTGTCCATGATCTGATTTGGCAATGTAGGACCAACAGCAGTCAGGGGGTCTTCAAATGTCCTTTCAGAGTCAGTCTGTCCTCTGACGACAGTGCCTGACAAGCGATAAGCCACATGTAGGATATGTGAGTAATCTCGTGTAATGGACTTCCCAGGTCATTGGGCAGTCATATTGTGTTCATTGGTGGCCACAACATGAAATGGCTCAGCATCGAAGGGAGTATCATATTTCCAATTTTGAGGCTGAAGTACAAGCACTTGATCTCCTCTAGTGAACGTACCGTCTTTTGCATGTTGGCGCTTGTCTGCATATGTCTTTATTTTTTTTTTACGATCCAAGTCTCTTATATGGGTTTCCACCTCAGTACTTGATCTTCGGTTGATCCATTGAGGTAACTTGGTCGTTATGGCTCTCCTGAACATCAAAATTGCAGGGCTTTCCCCTGTGCTCAAGTGAGGGGGTCAAACAATAAGCTCCAAGAGTGGAGTTCAAGATAGTGTTTTCCCTCTTCAATTTCTGGACTGGAGTCTCACTTTCTTTCCCTAAGGCCCTGAACACTTGGCTCTTTACCCATTCATCACTGTGAGCCCACGCATTCTTGTCTGTTGTCCCTTTCGGCAGCGCCTTGACACCTCTGGGCAAAGTTTGCGCTTTACAAGGCTAATATTCACTCATTCATTCATTCAAGGCTGACCTTTTCCAATATAACATGTTAAGCAGCTTTCTTGAGAATTCTCATTAAACGTTCGACATTGCCAAACAGTTGTTCTCTCCTGATGATTCACATTAAGATGACCGAGTAAGTCTCTGAATTCTTGACTGTTGAAAGTTTAGCCATTGTCAGATTTTAGGATTGCAGGAACACCCCAACTTGCAAAGATGCAGTCTAATCTCTTGATGACTCTTTCTTGAGTGATAGATGAGATGAGAGATCTATCAATGGAAAATGGGAGTATACACCAACAATCACCATCAGGTGATTTCCATTATCAAGGACCGAAGAGTTCAACTGCAATTCTTTCCCATACATGCTTTGGCAATGCTGACATGTTAAAGGTGTCTTGAGTGGTACTCGATGATAGTCAGGTACATAAAGGACAGGCCTTCAATTATCTTTCAACTCTCTCATAGAGATGAAGAAATCAGACTCAGTCTCCGAGTCTTGTTTCATGGCAAAGATTCTACATTGTCCTTCATGGGCCACATCAATTTCTGTGGTTGCAGACTCTCTGTAATACCAATCCTTGAACCTCTCAAGATAAAGCCCTCTTGTGTCACAGACATTTTAAAACGTTTGGTAATTCATGGTTACTGGTTGACTGTGCTGGTCCCAAAACTGATGTGTAATAATATCTTTTAATTTTAACATGTCACTATCTTGACTCATGGCAGTGACAATTTATTGTAATAAAAAAGGCAGCTGGGGTGCTTGATTTCACGATGAAATGTATGTCTTGGAAGGGTTACCATGGTAATGTAGATGTTCTCTTGACAAGTAGTCAGCAGGGTTTTTGGTCTTTCCCTGGTTGGTGCACAATTGTGTAATTGTATTCTTGTAATCGTAGACCCCAGCGATTAGTGTGAAGGGGCATCTTGGCCTTTGGTTTGTTAGAGATGGTCAACTAATTCTTGATGATCTATCACAATGATGAAAGCTTTTCCATCACTGCTAAGCTTTCTTTCCCAGGTTGTGAATAAGCATGTTCAGTTTGGGACAAACTTCTGCTTCCATATGCCACAATCCTTCTTCGAGCATTTGGGTGTCTGCTGTGCTGGATAAGCATTGCACCTAGTCCAAGGGGGCTGGTGTCAACAACAACATCTGTATAATTCTTTTGATCAAAATTGACTAATTCAGTAGTGCTCGCAATAGCTTATTTGATTCTCTTGAAATGTAGCCGACAGTCACTTTACCAATGAAATGAAACATTCTTTTTCATTAAGTCCCTCAACGGAGCACTCACAATGGCAAAGTCTTGAATGTATCTAGAACAGTAGCTGGCCATGCCATGGAATGAAGTAACATGTAGACATCTTGTGGGGCTACTGGCAATTGACAATGCTTGTACTGGATCCGGTGTTATACCCCTATCAGAAAAAATATGGCAAAAGAATTTTAGCTTCGTCTTATGGAACTCACATTTTTCAGCATTCAACATTAAACCAGCATCAGCTAGCAAATTATACACTTGTGTGAGAGTTTTATCATACTTTTCTGTGTAGCTCCAAATACCAATATGTCATCACTGTAATTAAATGCGTCCATGACAGGCTGATATCATACAGCATTCAATTGTGTTATCATGTCAGCAGTGTGCGGACCTATATCTCGTTCTCCTTAAATTGCCTTGATCGCTTGACGTATTTCCACTCAGATACATACAGTTCCTTCACTGTCCTTTTTGCGTACTGCCACTATGGGAGAAACCCATGGTGTTGGACCAGTGGAAGGCTCAATTATATCATGTTTGAGAAAGGGTTCAAGTTCTTATTCAACAGCTTCCTGTAAATGAAATGCAATTCATCTGCGTCTTTGAGCAATAGTAAGGACATCCTTATTAAGGTGAAATTGTACTTTCACAGTCTTGAGGTTTCCCAACACATGAAACAACAAAAGGAACGATGATTTAGATGACGATCAACTTAGTTTGGTGTTGACTTGCCTCAACTGATGTGATCGCTTGGCCTTGGGGGAGTGCATCGAACATTTCTTCTGGAATGTTTGGGTGGCCATTTTGTATTCATTCCCTGATCACTTTTTCCTTTGCCTTGTAAACCATTACAAAATGATTCTCCTTCATACAGCCTATGCAAACCTTCTCAATGGGAGACATTTACCTTTGTGTGATAATGAAAATTCACACCTGAACACACAACTTTTTTCTCCATAAAGAAGTGGAGACATCATTCTGTGCCCTCTGGCTTGATCTTTGGCTTGATTTTAATCTTCATTAATGACTCACTCTGGGCACCTCTGACTCCATTTCAAGAGCTTGTTGATTGCCACGCTCTTCAGCTCTGTCAGCCATGAGAACTCACTCCAGACTAAAAGTTTCTCTCAGCATTCATCAACTGAATGAATCTAATAGGCATCAGTCAATACCTTTGAGATGTATAGCCTCCTCATTATTAAATTATATTATTATAGTGTCTGATGAGCATATCTAGTCTCTCAACAAATGTGTCTGCGGTTTCACGAACCTTCTGTTGTTCTTGACTTTAAATGTACCTTTTGTAATCGACATCCAACATTGGATTGAACTTGAGATTCAAGGATTTTTTGATTTGACAGCTTGTAATTTCATTAATTTGTGGCATTTTCTTGATAGCTTCTTTTACACCTTCATCTGCTTCAAAAGGTATTGCATAATCTTATTATCTGTTTCTTCTAGCACATCAATGAAATCTTCAAATTTCTCTATCCAAGCAGTCCATCTTTTGCCAATATTAATCTTTTTGGCGGTATTAAATGGTAGTGTGGATTTCAGCAAGTCAGCATCATTTTAACCATTTATGAGATTGGCTACACTGAGGGTGGAGCTCTCACCAACACTGTCTGGTGTCTACTAGGACCGGCTTCATTCATAGGCTCTGTGCTGTGCTGGCCTCTGGGGCTTCTTGGACAGCACGTGGAACTTTGCCCTCTCTCTCTTGGTCTCCATGAGAGTCCTTTACTTTTCTGAAGACCTTTGTTCTGAGCTGCCACCCACCAGCTTTGGTGATGTGCCCCTTCGTGGCTCCATAAACACAACTCCTTTCACTTTCCCCAATGTTGTCTTATGTTGACTCTGGTTACTCAGTTCTGGTAAGCAGATGACCATTTCCTGTATTTGAATTGCTTTGTTTTTAGGCGTTACTTTGTACTGTCTGACACTTGGTTGATCTCTGCTTTGGAGCGCTTCTGATCACAGCATTATCTTGCAATTTTCTGTCACTATTTGCTGCTCTTTCAAAACGTGTTTGTATCTGCCTTAACCATTATTACTCCATATGATGTGTAGCTTTAGCTTCTGTTGTAGTGTTGTACCTTTTTTATGGCCTTCCAAGCAGGTTCTTTTCCAGCAATGTCTAGACTTCTGAGTGAAGCTTTTGTTACCTTCAACTGTTTTACACAGGCTGAAGTATTGTTTTGACTTCACATACACCAGGCGTTGATTCAGCACTTTCGACTGAGGCACACGTGGCACAGACGAGCAGTTTGCTGGACCACTGCAAACTCCCAGGGAGAGCACTGTTGATTTTGGAGTGGCTTATACCCTTTCTCGTCGCTAGTTGTAGCGTCATCCCAGGCTGGGTACATGCTAATACCTAAGCCACACACGGAGCTTAGTATAACATGCCTTTATTCTTCTGCATGTAACCGTCCATCAAGAGCCATAAGGGTTCCATAATTGCTAACTCACATGAAGAATAGCTCAATTTTAAGGGACGCAGTCACAATAAAGGGTGCTCAACTTGCTTATATTCTTAAAACCAAACTTACAGCCAAAGATGAAGCTGTGGATAAGGAGCTAGAATTTCCACCTTGGAGACCACAGTGAAGAGGGAGTAGGATAACTGTACTGGGTGGTATAAGGCATTGCTTTCAAAACATGAATGCCTGGAAAACCATTTTATAAGATCACATTTAAGGGTTGTTGACATCCCCAAATGGAAAGACGAAAGGGTACAGGCATTAATTTTAACATGATTTGATTACTCAGCAAAACCCATCAGTGAATATGTCTTTACTGCTGCAGATACTTCAACAGTAAAAAGACTATCCATTTCAAGGGCCTATCAAGTTTCAACGGGGCCTTTTAAGAAGACAGTTGAATATTATGGTCTTCTTAAAAGTTTACACAATTAAAGAAAACATTATTTTTTG
Source organism: Lissotriton vulgaris (assembly GCF_964263255.1). Classification (NCBI taxonomy): domain Eukaryota; kingdom Metazoa; phylum Chordata; class Amphibia; order Caudata; family Salamandridae; genus Lissotriton; species Lissotriton vulgaris. Next base: position 687,032,989 of record NC_141687.1, on the reverse strand, counting down.
GCTAGATTAAAACAAAGAATTATCACTTTTCAGATATTCCTGGATTTAGCTATAAAAAACACGATGTAAACTATTTATTATTATTATTTATTATTTAAAATATTTATAAAGCGCGACTGTCACCTGGCAGGTATCCTGGCGCTGTTGGCTACTCCTGGGGGTTCTTAGACGGGGGGTTGAACTATGGCTGGGGATTTAAAGGGGCGGAGGAAAGAGCCAAGTTTTAATTCGTTTCCTGAAGGGAAGGAGATGAGGGATTTGGCGAATATCGACAGGCAGACTGTTCCACAGCTTGGCAGCAGCTACTCTGAACGATCTTCCCCCAGTCCTGGCCTTCTTACATCTGGGCACTTTCACAAGGCAGGCGGTTGTAGACCTAAGTGTTCTGGTGGGAGTATACCACGAGAACAGACGTTGGAGAGGTCTGGGTCCGGCACCGTGTAGTGCCTTAAAGACCAGGCAAAGGGCTTTGAAGGCAATGCGTTGCTTCAACGGGAAGCAATGCAGCTCGGCCAATGCTGCGGTGGCCGAAGATCTCCTGGTCCAGCCAAGGGCCAGTTTGGCTGCTGCCGACTGAACTCGTTGGAGTCTGTCCAGTAGTGTCGCAGGGGATTCAAACAGCAGGGCATTACAATAGTCTAGGCGACTAAGAATAGTGCACCTGCCTATCAATGCTCGGGCAGAAGGTGGTAATAGAGGCAGGACTTTGCGCAATGAGCGCATAAGGCCTGAGCAGGTAGCGACTGTTCTTGAAACCTGCGTTTCCATGCTTAGTTGGTGGTTTAGCATGACGCCCAGGTTGCAAACACTAGTGACCGGTGGCGGGTTGTTAGAGTTTTCCGGGTGCCAAAACTTAGCAGGCAGAGGGCGGGGTATGCGGCTCGCAGGGCAGAACAGAACCTCGGTTTTCGAGGAATTAAACTGGAGGGAGTTTCTGTGCAGCCAGCTTGCGGTGTCTCTTAGACAGTTATGGAAAGCTTCTAAGGAGATGGAATCTTCGCCCTCCCAAGAGAGAAGGAGCTGAGTATCGTCCGCATAGTTTACTGTGGTCATGTTGTGTGATTTGATTAGAGTGACCAAAGGTTTCAAGTAAACATTAAATAGAATCGGGCTGATAGAGGAGCCCTGAGGAACACCGTGAGGGACAGGGGAGAAGGCCGATTGGAAAGGGGAAGGGATACAGCCTGTTTTCTGTCACTGAGGTAAGAGTGGAACCAGATCAGGGCCGTGCCATTGATCCCTGCCTCTCTCAACCGCTCGAGCAGGATCCCATGGTTGACAGTATCGAATGCGGCAGACAGGTCTAATAAAATCAAGGCCACGGCTTGGCCCCTGTCTGCACGCATTCGAAGCTCCTCCATGGCGGTGAGCACAGCGGTTTCAGTGCCATGGGCTGGGCGAAAACCAAATTGGAATTCGTCCAGAATGTGGTGCTGCTCGAGGTGGGTTGAGAGGCCGTTACTGACCCAACGTTCAAGCACCTTCACCGGGAATGGCAGAAGTGATATGGGGCGGAAATTGGACAAGCATTCTGGATTAAGCGTGGGTTTCTTTAGAAGCGGGGTGATAAGCGCTTGCTTCCAGGGGGTGGGGACGAAGCCACAGCTGAGGGATTGATTACAAATCATCCGGAGAGTATGAAATAATTTGTGCCCACATGCTTTCCAAATTTTCGGAGGCAAAGGGTCAAGGGGAGATCCTGAGGTGATGCCTTGTGCCACTTTATCAAATTCAGTTTGAGAGAGAAGGGGGAAAGCTCGGAGCCTGTTCGTGGGAGGGCAGGCTGACTTCGAAGAGTCAGGATTGATGGGGCAGACTTCGGGAGGGGTGGTATGGGTGTGTGGCGGGGGCGTGGCTAGATTGTTTATGATAGTCTCAATTTTGTCGGTGAAAAACTGAGCAAGGCTATCACAAAGGGTCTGAGATGGGGGAATGGGGTTTTTGGCGCAATCAGGATGTAAAATATTGTCCAGGATCTGAAATATGCTTTTAGGACTGCTGGCCGCATTAGCTATGGTGGAGCAGTAGTAATTCGCTTTGCTCTCTGTGATGGCGGATTTATATTCGCGGATTGCCTTTTTCCAAAGGACTTTATTGTTATTGCAGTATCCGTGTCTCCACTGTCTCTCAGCCTGTTTACAGGTTGATTTGAGGGTTTTCAGGGAGTCGTTGTACCAGGGAGCAGGTGCTCTACCTTTGGGTTTGCAGAGTTTTAGGGGGGCGGCCGAGTCCGCGATGGAGGTGATTTGTGCGCTAAGGGATCTGTAGTTGTATTCCACCGAATTGGAAGAGGAGAAACTATCTTCCACCTCGAAGACTTTGGCGGAGATGCTGAGTTTTTCTAAAGCTTTCCAGTTGCGATAAGAAAATTGTGGTGGCAAGTGAGTCTTGGGCTTTCTTATTGTGGCGTTATTGATGTAAAGTTTAATGAGCGAGTGGTCTGTCCAGCTCATAGGCAGGATCTCGCCTACTTGCGTTAGACCCGGACTCGAAAAGATGAGGTCAAGGCGGTTGCCAGCGGAATGGGTGGGGTCCTTTATCAGTTGGTAAAGCCCCACACTGTCACAGGACAGCAGAAGATTGTTTAGACCTGTGTCTAGGCTGCCGTTTGGCCAAAGATTGAAGTCTCCTAAAATAATACGTTTATTATGGGAGGTTGCCAAATTAGTGATAATCATGAGGAGCGCTTGCTGTTGCGAGAGGGAGAAGGCCCCAGGCGGTCGGTAGGAAATAATTACCGTGAAGGTGACTCCTAGGTGGCAATTTATAGTCAGACCGAAAAGCTCGATTCCGGGTACTGGATCTATGTCGATGGTGTTCATTTGCCACGAGGCTCGGAAGATGACACCGACACCGCCACCGCGGCCTTTGGGTCTAGGGAGATGGAGAATGTTAAAATTTAGAGGGCAAGCAGAGGCTAAGTCAGTCTCACAGTTGGCATGTGTCCAAGTCTCAGTTAAAAAAAGTGCATCTAGATGATGTGAGTCTATAAGGAGATTAATTTCAGTGGCATGCTTCGGTAACAATCTGACGTTCAAGAGGCCTCCTACAATTAGGCCCTTGTGGGTGATGTCAGTTAAGGGAGAAGCAGTCTCTTCAAAGGTGAGCTTACCTTCATGTGCATATCCTCGGAGATTAAGCAGTGCATCCCGGGAATAGCAGGGGGAAAGCGGGCTGTGTTGGGCAGGGTTTATGGCGCTAGAAGCGTCCTCGTCGCGGACGAGCGCAGACGAGATTGCCTTGAGCGCGCCTTCGGCGCGCAATCGGCGTGCCCGCTGCGCTCGTCCGCTGCGCTTCCGGTATTGACACATGATTTATAGTAACAGCAGGTGGCGTAGGAGGGGTCGTGGCCAGCAATAGATGGGCGTGGCTATCGTCTCCCTTTCGGCGGTCAATGGCGCCAAGAAACGAGTAGATTCTGCTTCCCAACAGCTAATAATCAGCTGTTCTGGGAGTCAGGAGAGTGTGCAAATCGGCAAGTATTCTCTTAAAAACAATACACAATCACAAGTTTAAAATCAATAGAACACCTCCCGGCTTTTCGCCTCAGGAGTTTAGCAGCAATTGAGCAGCGCGAGGTCAGCGCGTCCTATTTATCACTGCGGAGGGGGCGTGGCCAGCAATAGATGGGCGTGGCTATCGTCTCCCTTTCGGCGGTCAATGGCGCCAAGAAACGAGTAGATTCTGCTTCCCAACAGCTAATAATCAGCTGTTCTGGGAGTCAGGAGAGTGTGCAAATCGGCAAGTATTTTCTTAAAAACAATACACAATCACAAGTTTAAAATCAATAGAACACCTCCCGGCTTTTCGCCTCAGGAGTTTAGCAGCAATGGAGCAGCGCGAGGTCAGCGCGTCCTATTTATCACTGCAGAGGGGGCGTGGCCAGCAATAGATGGGCGTGGCTATCGTCTCCCTTTTGGCGGTCAATGGCGCCAAGAAACGAGTAGATTCTGCTTCCCAACAGCTAATAATCAGCTGTTCTGGGAGTCAGGAGAGTGTGCAAATTGGCAAGTATTTTCTTAAAAACAATACACAATCACAAGTTTAAAATCAATAGAACACCTCCCGGCTTTTCGCCTCAGGAGTTTAGCAGCAATGGAGCAGCGCGAGGTCAGCGCGTCCTATTTATCACTGCGGAGGGGGCGTGGCCAGCAATAGATGGGCGTGGCTATCGTCTCCCTTTCGGCGGTCAATGGCGCCAAGAAACGAGTAGATTCTGCTTCCCAACAGCTAATAATCAGCTGTTCTGGGAGTCAGGAGAGTGTGCAAATCGGCAAGTATTTTCTTAAAAACGATACACAATCACAAGTTCAAAATCAATAGAACACCTCCCGGCTTTTCGCCTCAGGAGTTTAGCAGCAATGGAGCAGCGCGAGGTCAGCGCGTCCTATTTATCACTGCGGAGGGGGCGTGGCCAGCAATAGATGGGCGTGGCTATCGTCTCCCTTTCGGCGGTCAATGGCGCCAAGAAACGAGTAGATTCTGCTTCCCAACAGCTAATAATCAGCTGTTCTGGGAATCAGGAGAGTGTGCAAATCGGCAAGTATTTTCTTAAAAACAATACACAATCACAAGTTTAAAATCAATAGAACACCTCCCGGCTTTTCGCCTCAGGAGTTTAGCAGCAATGGAGCAGCGCGAGGTCAGCGCGTCCTATTTATCACTGCGGGGGGGGCGTGGCCAGCAATAGATGGGCGTGGCTATCGTCTCCCTTTCGGCGGTCAATGGCGCCAAGAAACGAGTAGATTCTGCTTCCCAACAGCTAATAACGGAGTTTACACTGCTCAATTCTGACAGTACTAGTTTCTGTTTCCAGGAAACTAACTGGCTCAGTGCATGTAAGATAAGCTCCAAGATGGAAGAGGTCAGGCAATATTTGAATTGTTCATGAAGGTAACAATGGATTTCTTCCACAGTTCCTGCATTTTTCCAACACACATTATTTGTAGAATCCATGAATTACTGTCAATGAGCGATTCAATCTTAGCATGCCTTCCTTCAGGATCTGGTGAAGGTATTAAACCTGGAAAACATGGGATGTATTGTAGTGGATTTTAGCAATATGAATTTCTCATCACAGTTCACCATATTGCTCTTTTCCTTTTACCAGGGTGCCACTATGGAGCTGATACATAATGGGTACCAATAGATTGTCCCCTTACATCACTACTATTTACAATTTTCCTAAAGCCATTAGGTTTAGCAAGGTCTGGCCTCTGGACGTAAGTCCAGAAATATAAATAGCTTCTGCGAAACTACATTAAATGAATGATACTGCTTTGTTTTGTCCGCCAAGATCAGTAACATCACATTGGTTTTCAAATTGATCAAATATTTCTTGTCACTATTTGTCTAACCTTTTAACAACAAGGCCAAATCAGAACACGTTTTGTTTAAAGGGGAGGCAGCAGATTTGCTGGATGAGTTCAAGGGCTCTAAAGCTGGCTATCATGTTTAATATCTAGGCATCTGTCTTACGATTTTTATTAGCTAAACTATGCCTGACATTTATGGAAGATTAAGCAAGACTTCCTTAATTGGAAGTCACTGGCCCTGTCCCTTGTACACATGTAATCAAAATGAATAGTCTGCAAAAGTGTCTTTTCTGATCGCAAGCTTTGCCATACTATCCAAATATGTTCTTCTTCAAATCTATCACTTAATAACTTCATTCATCTGGTCTAGGAAGTAAGCCGCAGTGACTCACTTAAAATCGTGTGCCAGGATGGAGCAGGGGGCTATGCATCTCTAGAAATGACAAACTTTGTTGGTTTGGATCACTTGGTCATTCCTAAGGCAAGCCAATAATAATAATTTAATAATTGCTTGCTGATGGCACAATGTCAAGGCTCTGTTGATTGGATAAAGAATCTTTATTCTGTTTTGGATGTAAGTTGTATTCCCTAATGGAAAAAACCCAAATGCTTCTGATGAGCTTAAATCAGCTGGAGTGTTATGGAAGTCCAAATATTTTAATGAAGATTCTCAGCTGTTCGGCCCTGCTGGGAAGCTTTCTTTTTCTGTTAATATGGAACACTTTGAAAGTGTTTTTTTTTTCCCTGCCTACACCAAAGCAGGCAGGGAAACTCATATATCCCGGTGGTGAGCTCTGTGGGACATAGCAGGAGCCGACCTTGGGTCAATAATGGCTTCAAGAGGGGGGCTGTGTGGCCCGCCCTCTTCAAATTGTGACTGGCCCCAGGGGATGGAGTCCCTGGGACTGAAATCAGCCTGAGGACGGGCCACTTGGCCCTCTCCCGATTTACTAATTTGGCCAGACACCAGTGGCTGGGATCCCCAGGGCCAAAATCAGCTAGGGTGGGAGGCCACAAGCCCCCTCTAACATAAGAATATTCTGAATTCCCCCAGAACGTGGTTTAGCTAGGTGTCAGGCAAATAAAACAAGCATGAGTAATTTTTTATTTTGCTGCGGGTCTTCTATGAATTCCAAGCAAACATTTTTTCCAAAAAATATTTTCGGACCAAGGCGGGTTTCCTGTGGGAACCCAACACCAGGCCTAGGGGGGTCAGGCTACTCCTACCCTGCCACCTTGTGTTTTTTAGGTTTTCCTTGGCACTCTGGCCATATTCCCGAGTCTCAAGATGGCTGCCAGCACTTTCTAGGTGAAGTGGTGACAGCCAATCAGATCTCGTCATGATTAACAAGGTGTGAAACTAGTACCCATCATAGTTCCTTTACATTATTTTTACAGGGTGCCTTGCAAAAGGAATATGTTATTTGTGATACAGAATTATAGCATGTGTAAAAGCATGTAAGTGTCTTCCAGTAGATCAATTGGATGAGTTTTCAAAAAATATTCACAGGCAATGTGTTCTCGTCGCTAGTTGTAGCGTCATCCCAGGCTGGGTACATGCTAATAACTAAGCCACACACTGAGCTTAGTATAACATGCCTTTATTCTTCTGCATGTAACCGTCCATCAAGAGCCATAAGGGTTCCGTCATTGCTAACTCACATGAAGAATAACTCAATTTTAAGGGACGCAGTCACAATAAAGGGTGCTCAACTTGCTTATATTCTTAAAACCAAACTTACAGCCAAAGATGAAGCTGTGGATAAGGAGCTAGAATTTCCACCTTGGAGACCACAGTGAAGAGGGAGTAGGATAACTGTACTGGGTGGTATAAGGCATTGCTTTCAAAATATGAATGCCTGGAAAACCATTTTATAAGATCACATTTAAGGGTTGTTGACATCCCCAAATGGAAAGACGAAAGGGTACAGGAATTAATTTTAACATGATTTGATTACTCAGCAAAACCCATCAGTGAATATGTCTTTACTGCTGCAGATACTTCAACAGTAAAAAGACTATCCATTTCAAGGGCCTATCAAGTTTCAACTGGGCCTTTTAAGAAGACAGTTGACTTAGCACTATTATGGTCTTCTTAAAAGTTTACACAATTAAAGAAAACATTATTTTTTGGCTAGATTAAAACAAAGAAATATCACTTTTCAGATATTCCTGGATTTAGCTATAAAAAACACGATGTACACTAATCACGGAGTTTACACTGCTCAATTCTGACAGTATTAGTTGCTGTTTCCAGGAAACTAACTGGCTCAGTGCATGTAAGATAAGCTCCAAGATGGAAGAGGTCAGGCAATATTTGAATTGTTCATGAAGTTAACAATGGATTCCTTCCACAGTTCCTGCATTTTTCCAACACACATTATTTGTAGAATCCATGAATTACTGTCAATGAGCGATTCAATCTTAGCATGCCTTCCTTCAGGATCTGGTGAAGGTATTAAACCTGGAAAACATGGGATGTATTGTAGTGGATTTTAGCAATATGAATTTCTCATCACAGTTCACCATATTGCTCTTTTCCTTTTACCAGGGTGCCACTATGGAGCTGATACATAATGGGTACCAATAGATTGTCCCCTTACATCACTACTATTTACAATTTTCCTAAAGCCATTAGGTTTAGCAAGGTCTGGCCTCTGGACGTAAGTCCAGAAATATAAATAGCTTTTGCGAAACTACATTAAATGAATGATACTGCTTTGTTTTGTCCGCCAAGATCAGTAACATCACATTAGTTTTCAAATTGATCTAATATTTCTTGTCACTATATGTCTAACCTTTTAACAACAAGGCCAAAACAGAACACGTTTTGTTTAAAGGGGAGGCAGCAGATTTGCTGGATGAGTTCAAGGGCTCTAAAGCTGGCTACCATGTTTAATATTTAGGCATCTGTCTTACGATTTTTATTAGCTAAACTATGCCTGACATTTATGGAAGATTAAGCAAGACTTCTTTAATTTGAAGTCACTGGCCCTGTCCCTTGTACACATGTAATCAAAATGAATAGTCTGCAAAAGTGTCTTTTCGGATCTCAAGCTTTGCCATACTATCCAAATATGTTCTTCTTCAAATCTATCACTTAAAAACTTCATTCATCTGGTCTAGGAAGTAAGCCGCAGTGACTCGCTTAAAATCGTGTGCCAGGATGGAGCAGGGGGCTGTGCATCTCTAGAAATGACAAACTCTGTTGGTTTGGATCACTTGGTCATTCCTAAGGCAAGCCAATAATAATAATTTAATAATTGCTTGTTGATGGCACAATGTCAAGTCTCTGTTGATTGGATAAAGAATCTTTATTCTGTTTTGGATGTAAGTTGTATTCCCTAATGGAAAAAAACCCAAATGCTTCTGATGAGCTTAAATCAGCTGGAGTGTTATGGAAGTCCAAGTATTTTAATGAAGATTCTCAGCTGTTCGGCCCTGCTGGGAAGCTTTCTTTGTCTGTTTTTATGGAACACTTTGAAAGTGGATTTCTTTTTCCCTGCCTACACCAAAGCAGGCAGGGAAACTCATATGTCCCGGTGGTGAGCTCTGTGGGACATAGCAGGAGCCGACCTTGGGTCAATAATGACTTCAAGAGGGGGGCTGTGTGGCCCGCCCTCTTCAAATTGCGACTGGGCCCCAGGGGATGGGGTCCCTGGGACTGAAATCAGCCTGAGGACGGGCCACTTGGCCCTCTCCCGATTACTAGTTTGGCCAGACACCAGTGGCTGGGATCCCCAGGGCCAAAATCAGCTAGGGTGGGAGGCCACAAGCCCCCTCTAACATAATAATATTCTGAATTCCCCCAGAACGTGGTTTAGCTAGGTGTCAGGCAAATAAAACAAGCATGAGTAATTTTTGATTTTGCTGCGGGTCTTCTATGAATTCCAAGCAAACATTTTTTCCAAAAAATATTTTCGGACCCAGGCGGGTTTCCTGTGGGAACCCAACACCAGGCCTAGGGGGGTCAGGCTACTCCTACCCTGCCCCCTTGTGTTTTTTCTAGGTTTTCCTTGGCACTCTGGCCAATTCCCGAGTCTCAAGATGGCTGCCAGCACTTTCTAGGTGTAGTGGTTACAGCCAATCAGATCTCGCCATGATTAACAAGGTGTGAAACTAGTACCCATCATAGTTCCTTTACATTATTTTTACAGGGTGCCTTGCAAAAGGAATATGTTATTTGTGATACAGAATTATAGCATGTGTAAAAGCATGTAAGTGTCTTCCAGTAGATGAATTGGATGAGTTTTCAAAAAATATTCACAGGCAATGTGTTAGACTTGTCACCCTTAGGGTGGTTTCCCCCCAAACTTGATGACTGCTGAGCACCTATATTTTCTGTATCTTTTTTGGTCTTAGGACTCTGAGCACCTTACCACTGCTAGCCAGTAAAGTGGTATACCATATACCCAGGGCCTGTAATCTAAATGTTACTTTTAGGCCTGCAGCACTGATTATGCCACCCACACAAGTAGCCTTTCAAACCTGTCGCAGGCCTGCCATTGTAAGGCCTGTGTATATAGTTTACTGCCATTTCAAATTGGAATTTAAAATCACTTGGAAAGCCTTAAACTCCTCTTTTATAACACATATGTCACCCCTAAGGTAAACCCTAGGTAGCCCTAAATTCAGGGTGCCTTTTAACGAACAGGTAGTCATGTACTTTTAAGTTTTACATGTCGGGCGTGGCTTCGCCGAGCAGCAAGATGGCTGCTCACTAAGAGGGTTCTGCCAGTCGAGCACATTATCCTGGATACATCCACTTATAAATGTAGGGCAAGCACAGATGACTTGGCTCCGCTGACTAGCAGCGCTACCACCTGTGGAAATGTTGCACGCTGGCGCCATTCTGTGATCGAGTGCAGGGTGCCGACAAACTGGGCCTACTGGGAACCAGTGGACCACGCATGCTGCGGCCCGATGCCCTGTTTTACACCCCGGAACCGGCACCCTGTAGAGACCACTAATGCTAGCACCAGGTAAGCTCCATGACCGACGAGGAAGGGCCCAAGGATGGTGCAGGTGGTGGCACTGCGAGAAACCCAATGACCGTGCTGGAGGCCCTCCTACTGAAGCAGTCCAGACGCTGCGAGGTGGTGGCTTGAGGCCTGGTCATGTGAGTACCCCGTTTGCCCTGGGTTCAGGTGCACCTGGGGTGGGCCAACGGGTCAGCTCTCCTGCTGAGGGTCATATTGTGGGGGCCCTGGATGAGCATTGGATCCTAAGGCCTGCACGTGGGTGATTGGACCGGGTTGCTACTGGATGCTGCTGGCCTGGGCTGCTGGCTCTTGTTGTGCTGCGTCGGGGTGGAGCCAGGCTGCGGCGAACCAGCTTTTTGTTTCACTCGCTAGGGCCAGGTGCTGCTGCACAGGGACCATGGGGGTCTGGGGGTGGCGGTGACACTCATGCACAGGCACTCGTGATCACCTTGATCAGCCTCTGCGGCCCTGAGCCATAGCGCCTTATGCCCAGGGGCTTCCACCAAGAAAGGAGCACAAGGGTGGCAACACTGAGTGCACACCCTGTGGCTACGTGATTCCAGGCAGTGAAGCCATCAATTTCCTGGAATTGACACACATGAAAGAGAAATGCAGAGGTGGCAAAGTGTCTAACAGCTTAGGGGTTCAGCAAGCCTTTCCTGAGGGAATTTGCCCCCTCTAGCAATGAAACCCATTGCAAACACTATACTGTGGGTCAACCAGGAACCTTAAACAATGGGGAAAAACGACCTTAAACAATCTAAGCTGCCATTCAAAAACAAACGGACCACCCATCTTACGGAAGCGTGCCCAGACTCTGACCCAGAGACAGAAGCCAAGGAAGACAATGAAAGACAAGGGGTGATCTCCAGGCAATCCTACTTGAGATGAAAACTAGCCTTAAGACCTTTGCTACAAAATTGGATGCTCTAAATTGTAGAGTAGACATGGTCAAGAAACAGGTCGACTCACACAAATCTTGATTAGTTGTGTATCGTCTGCATACATGTGATATTGTATGTTAGATGTTTGTAACATTTCAGTGAGAGCTTCCAGGAAGAGATTAAACAATGTTGGAGATAGTGAGACCCTTGCGGGACTCCCAAAGTTACTGGGATGGGCTTGGACAGGGTGTTATTGACTTTGAATTGTTGTGTCCGGTTTTGGAGAAATGAAGTAAGCCAACTTAGTACTGCCCCATATATACCCATTCTGTTTCAGGAGGTCTTACAGGTTCTCATGCTTGACCGTATCAAAGGCTGAGGAGAGGTCTAGCAGGATGAGTAAACAGGATCCATTTTGATCAAGGATTTGCAGCGCGTCGTCAATTATGTGTGTCATGGCTGATTCAGTGGCCTGCACGGAAACCTGATTGATGTTTGTTATGGAGGTCAACGTGATCAATATGCTTCTTTAGTTGTAGATGCACACATTTTTCAGGAAGCTTGGCCAAGTTAGGGATATTGGAGATAGGGCGATACTTGTTTAGGTCCGTAGGGTCTGCTGTGGGCTTCTTTAGAATGGGTAGTACCTGACCTACTTTGAGGGTATCTGGGATGCAACCTTGTTGAAGGGAACTGTTTATGATCTTGGATCAGAGAGGTAGAAGAAGGGGAGTTAGGTCTTTGACTGCGTTTGCCGGAAGCGGGTCAGAGAAGTGATTGGCGGGGTTCAGGGCACTAAGTATTTTGCCTATGGAATCTTCGGAGTAGGTGGTAAATGATGACCAAGCTGCATTGTTTTTTAGGTTGGGCTTTGATGTGAGTTAGCATGGCGAGGTTGGGAGTGCTGGAAGGATTTGTGTATGTGGTCTTGCGTATAAGGTTAGATCATTAAAGAGGTCGTTCTTGATGGTATCGGTCTTCAGGGTAAAGAAGGTGGAGAATTCTTCACAGTTTGGCTGCGGGCATTCTAGGTCTTGTGGATGTTGAGGTGCCTCCTTAGATTGGGTTTTGATCAGTTCATAACGTTTTTGGGGACGATTTCTTGCCTGGTCAAGTTGTAGGCTGAAAAAGTTGGCTTGGTGCGATTGATCTTTCGGTAATATGGGTTTCTTTTTGTCCTGAGAATCTTGAGGTGACTGGCGGATGGTATTGATCTCCAGGCACGTTCTGAAGTTCTGAGCGATCGCCTGTCTTCGTTGAGTATTCCGTTGTACCAGGGTTTAGAATCTTTTATAGAGACTCTTTTTAGTTGAAGAGGTGCAACCTCATTTATTATCGATGTCATGGCAGAGAGGTAAGGATTGGTGAGATTGTGTACTTAGGAAGACCCTGCTGGGGCAACAGTAGGTTGTAACAGGAGAATGGCAAGGTGTTGGGGTTGAGTTGTTTCAGGTCTCTTTTCCACACTTTTGGTCTTGTGGATTGAGCTGAGTTCAGTTTCACAGTTTCCTTAATGGTGAAGGTGATGATGTGATGGTCTGACCAATCGCAGGGTTGGATCGACTCTAGCTGAATGGAGTCTGTTTTAGAGATTATTAAGTCCAGGCTAGAACCATTGTTGTGTGTGGGGATGTTGCAGAATTGGGTTAGGTCTAGGTCAACTAGGAAATTCTTGAGACTATTCACTACTGTATCATTGTGATCATCCCAATGGAGATTGAAGTCTCCATAGACTATTTGGATATTTTGTTGCCCCGTTGTAGAAGACAAACCGTCTTATTAAATCCAGGACAAAGGTTATCTTTAGAAGAAAGCTTTAATCCATAGGTTTCCAATCACAAGAGGAGCGCCTCATCAGCCAGGAGTCCGAGCAGCAACTGAAGATACACAACAGACACCTGGCTTCTGAAGGCTCCCTACATTTAAAAGAATACATGTGTACATTCTCTGCATGCGCCCACGCATGCGATACAAAGAGCACGAGATAAGAACATTACATCAAGCACATTACACTACATCACCTTCCCCCTTATGCAAAAACACAAAGAAAGAGTAAAAATCAAAAAGAAATACATTTGTTATATCTTGCGGGGGGTTTCTGATACGACCACTGCGACTACAAAAAGGGACAGCAGGGAAGACTGCAGCACCAGGAGAAGGAGAGAAATCATTTGAGGAAGGAAGAGGAAGAGAATCCAACCTAATATTTGGTTGTAACCAATGCATCCAATCACACCCCTTCTGAGTTGACAAATTTTTCCTCTTAGAAATAAGAGCAGCTTGTTCCGCAGTCAACTTTGCCAATTGTCTCACATTCCACCAGCCTTTGTCCCCCAAGAAAACGGCGCTCTTGCTGACTTTAACAACTTGAACAGGACTAGAAAACACGGACATACCTTTAGCAACTTTATAAGGTTTTTTGATCATTACCCAATCTCCCACAAGCATTTGTACATCCTTCACACACTTAACCCTGTCAACATTCTCTTTCATCACAGCCTGCTTCTGTTTAACAGTAAAGTCAATGTCATTCCGAGTTAAAGAACATTGATTGTCCTCCACCTTGCCTAACCACGCGGGGAATAACGGAGAGTGTAGCTTCCTAGCCCGTAACAATTGAAAGGGAGACAATTGAGTCGTAAAATGAGGAGAAACATTATAATTCCAAATTTTCTTTTCTAAAAACTTAAAAACATCCACACCAGAGGCTAGAGCTGTCTGAATTCCTTCTTTCAAAATCTTATTGCCACGTTCTACTAGTCCATTGGAAGAAGGAGAATAAAGAGCTACTTTCAGCTGCTTCACATCATGAGCTTTCAGAAATCTGCACATTTTATCTGAGACAAAATGAGTCCCATTATCAGTCACCAACACTTGTGGAGCTCCCTCCAATAAAAACACTCTTTCTAAAAAAGAAATAGTATTATCTGAATCCGGAGCCTCTACAAATCTATAATACATCCACTTCGAGAAGTAATCAATTGCTAAAATAAGGTATCTTTTCCCTTCAGGAAGCACCTTATACGGGCCAGAGAAATCCAAAGCAACCTTCTCCCAAGCAACCCCAGAAAATTGAGAAGGTTGTAATGGAGCCTGGTGAGTCTTCCAATGTTTATCAGACAACAAACATTCCTCACAATTGTCAACAGCTGCTCTTACCTGAGAATAGATACCCGGCCACCAATAATGAGATTTGATTCTCATACAAGTCTTTGTCACCCCCAGATGACCCTCGTGAGCCAGCTTGACAATAATGTTTCTTAAACCACTGGGAGGAACAAACTTATCGCCCCTTAACAAAACACCATCTTTCACTGAAATTTCTTCAGCCACTTGGGCAAAATTCCTTAAATCCCCTATCAAATTTATGACCTCAGGCCAAACATTAGAAGAGAACTCCATTGCTTGAGACAAAATGCCATCTTTCTCACTGGCCTCCTTCCAATCTTTTTCAGAAATAACAGAATTCCATTCTTCAACAGCATCCACCACTGACACACATTCCACGTCCTCCTCCACCATATCATCATCATCATCTTTATCCATTAACATCCTGGACAAGCAATCTGCTCTGAAATTCTTACCCCCAGCAATATGCCTTAATTCAAAGTTAAATTCTTGGAGTTTAGAGACTAGTCTAGTCAACCTAGGAGAAAGACTGTTAGAACCGGAAACTTTGCTAAAAATAAACAAAAGGGGTTTATGATCTGATAAGATCACAAACTTACGGCCCCAGATATACATTTTAAACTTTTGAGCCGCCCACACACAGTCCAACGCCTCTCTCTCAATAGTGCTATAGTGTTTTTCAAAATCTTTCAAAGACCTAGAGGCAAAAGCTACAGTGTGTTCCTTACCCTCCACCTGTTGACATAACACAGCTCCTAAGCCTTTCATACTAGCATCCACAGTGATAATACAAGGGGAATCATCCCTGAATGCCTGGAGGGAACGTGCCGAAACAATCATCTCCTTGACTCTAGCAAAAGTCACATCTAAATCTTTAGTCCAAATAAACCTCTGACCATTTTTAGGAAGCAAACGCAGAGGTTCCACCACCTGTGCATAATTTTCTACAAACCTGGCATAGTACTCTGCCAGTCCCAAAAATGAATGAAGAGCATCTTTATCACTTGGAGGCTTAGCTTCCATTCGAGCCCTGACTACAGAAAACTTTGGTTTAATGCCAGATTCAGAAATTGAATGACCCAAGTACTCCAATTCGGACACACCAAACTTGCACTTGTCCTCTCTGACAGTCATTCCTTTACTCCCCAGAATGGACAACACTTTTCTCAACAAGATATTATGCTCATCCATCGTCTTTGCAAAATCAAAATGTCATCCAAATATGCTTGTACCCCCACCAGATCCCCAAACAAAGAGTCCATCAACCTTTGAAAAACACTGGCTGCCGAAGCTAACCCAAATGGTAGCCTCAAAAATTTAAAAGCCCCAAATGGTGTAAAAAAGGTGGTTAGCTCTTGTGAATCCTTCGACAAGGGAATCTGATGGTAAGCGGATTTTAAGTCCAACAGTGAAAACCATTTGGGGCTTTTAATTTTTTGAGGCTACCATTTGGGTTAGCTTCGGCAGCCAGTGTTTTTCAAAGGTTGATGGACTCTTTGTTTGGGGATCTGGTGGGGGTACAAGCATATTTGGATGGCATTTTGATTTTTGCAAAGACGATGGATGAGCATAATATCTTGTTGAGAAAAGTGTTGTCCATTCTGGGGAGTAAAGAAATGACTGTCAGAGAGGACAAGTGCAAGTTTGGTGTGTCCGAATTGGAGTACTTGGGTCATTCAATTTCTGAATCTGGCATTAAACCAAAGTTTTCTGTAGTCAGGGCTCTGATGGAAGCTAAGCCTCCAAGTGATAAAGATGCTCTTCGTTCATTTTTGGGACTGGCAGAGTACTATGCCAGGTTTGTTGAAAATTATGCACAGGTGGTGGAACCTCTGCGTTTGCTTCTTAAAAAAGGTCAGAGGTTTATTTGGACTAAAGATTTAGATGTGACTTTTGCTAGAGTCAAGGAGTTGATTGTTTCGGCACGTTCCCTCCAGGCATTCAGGGATGATTCCCCTTGTATTATTGCTGTGTATGCTAGTATGAAAGGCTTAGGAGCTGTGTTATGTCAACAGGTGGAGGGTAAGGAACACACTGTAGCTTTTGCCTCTAGGTCTTCGAAAGATTTTGAAAAACACTATAGCACGATTGAGAGAGAGGCGTTGGCCTGTGTGTGGGCGGCTCAAAAGTTTAAAATGTATATCTGGGGCCGTAAGTTTGTGATCTTATCAGATCATAAACCCCTTTCATTTATTTTTAGCAAAGTTTCAGGTTCTAACAGTCTTTCTCCTAGGTTGACTAGACTAATCTCTAAACTCCAAGAATTTAACTTTGAATTAAGGCATATTGCTGGGGGTAAGAATTTCAGAGCAGATTGCTTGTCCAGGATGTTAATGGATAAAGATGATGATGATGATATGGTGGAGGAGGACGTGGAATGTGTGTCAGTGGTGGATGCTGTTGAAGAATGGAATTCTGTTATTTCTGAAAAAGATTGGAAGGAGGCCAGTGAGAAAGATGGAATTTTTTATCTCAAGCAATGGAGTTCTCTTCTAATGTTTGGCCTGAGGTCAGAAATTTGACAGGGGATTTAAGGAATTTTGCCCAAGTGGCTGAAGAACTTTCAGTGAAAGATGGTGTTTTGTTAAGGGGCGATAAGTTTGTTCCTCCCAGTGGTTTAAGAAACATTATTGTCAAGCTGGCTCACGAGGGTCATCTGGGGGTGACAAAGACTTGTATGAGAATCAAATCTCATTATTGGTGGCCGGGTATCGATTCTCAGGTAAGAGCAGCTGTTGACAATTGTGAGGAATGTTTGTTGTCTGATAAACATTGGAAGACTCACCAGGCTCCATTACAACCTTCTCAATTTCCTGGGGTTGCTTGGGAGAAGGTTGCTTTGGATTTCTCTGGCCCGTATAAAGTGCTTCCTGAAGGGAAAAGATACCTTATTTTAGCAATTGATTACTTCTCGAAGTGGATGTATTATAGATTTGTAGAGGCTCCGGATTCAGATAATACTATTTCTTTTTTAGAAAGAGTGTTTTTATTGGAGGGAGCTCCCCAAGTGTTGGTGACTGATAATGGGACTCATTTTGTCTCGGATAAAATGTGCAGATTTCTGAAAGCTCATGATGTGAAGCGACTGAAAGCAGCTCTTTATTCTCCTTCTTCCAATGGACTAGTAGAACGTGGCAATAAGATTTTGAAAGAAGGAATTCAGACAGCTCTAGCCTCTGGTGTGGATGTTTTTAAGTTTTTAGAAAAGAAAATTTGGAATTATAATGTTTGTCCTCATTGTACGACTCAATTGTCTCCCTTTCAATTGTTGCGGGGTAGGAAGCTACACTCTCCGTTATTCCCCGCGTGGTTAGGCAAGGTGGAGGACAATCAATGTTCTTTAACTCGGAATGACATTGACTTTACTGTTAAACAGAAGCAGGCTGTGATGAAAGAGAATTTTGACAGAGTTAAGTGTGTGAAGGATGTACAAATGCTTGTGGGAGATTGGGTAATGATCAAAAAACCTTATAAAGTTGCTAAAGGTATGTCCGTGTTTTCTAGTCCTGTTCAAGTTGTTAAAGTCAGGAAGAACACTGTTTTCTTGGGGGACAAAGGCTGGTGGAATGTGAGACAATTGGCAAAGTTGACAGCGGAACAAGCTGCTCTTATTTCTAAGAGGAAACATTTGTGAACTCAGGAGGGGTGTGATTGGATGCATTGGTTACAACCAAATATTAGGTTGGATTCTCTTCCTCTTCCTTCCTCAAATGATTTATCTCCTTCTCCTGGTGCTGCAGTCTTCCCTGCTGTCCCTTCTTGTAGTCGCAGTGGTCGTATCAGAAAACCCCCCGCAAGATATAACGAATGTATTTCTTTTTGATTTTTACTCTTTCTTTGTGTTTTTGCATAAGGGGGAAGGTGATGTAGTGTAATGTGCTTGATTTAATGTTCTTATCTCGTGCTCTTTGTATCGCATGCGTGGGCGCATGCAGAGAATGTACACATGTATTCTTTTAAATGTAGGGAGCCTTCTGAAGCCAGGGGTCCGTTGTGTATCTTCAGTTGCTGCTCGGACTCCTGGCTGATGAGGCGCTCCAACAGTCTTTCTCCTAGGTTAACTAGACTAGTCTCTAAACTCCAAGAATTTAACTTTGAATTAAGGCATATTGCTGGGGGTAAGAATTTCAGAGCAGATTTCTTGTCCAGGATGTTAATGGATAAAGATGATGATGATGATGATATGGTGGAGGAGGACGTGGAATGTGTGTCAGTGGTGGATGCTGTTGAAGAATGGAATTCTGTTATTTCTGAAAAAGATTGGAAGTAGGCCAGTGAGAAAGATGGCATTTTGTCTCAAGCAATGGAGTTCTCTTCTAATGTTTGGCCTGAGGTCATAAATTTGACTGGGGATTTAAGGAATTTTGCCCAAGTGGCTGAAGAAATTTCAGTGAAAGATGGTGTTTTGTTAAGGGGCGATAAGTTTGTTCCTCCCAGTGGTTTAAGAAACATTATTGTCAAGCTGGCTCACGAGGGTCACCTGGGGGTGACAAAGACTTGTATGAGAATCAAATCTCATTATTGGTGGCCGGGTATCGATTCTCAGGTAAGAGCAGCTGTTGACAATTGTGAGGAATGTTTGTTGTCTGATAAACATTGGAAGACTCACCAGGCTCCATTACAACCTTCTCAATTTCCTGGGGTTGCTTGGGAGAAGGTTGCTTTGGATTTCTCTGGCCAGTATAAGGTGCTTCCTGAAGGGAAAAGATACCTTATTTTAGCAATTGATTACTTCTCGAAGTGGATGTATTATAGATTTGTAGAGGCTCCGGATTCAGATAATACTATTTCTTTTTAGAAAGAGTGTTTTTATTGGAGGGAGCTCCCCAAGTGTTGGTGACTGATAATGGGACTCATTTTGTCTCGGATAAAATGTGCAGATTTCTGAAAGCTCATGATGTGAAGCAGCTGAAAGTAGCTCTTTATTCTCCTTCTTCCAATGGACTAGTAGAACGTGGCAATAAGATTTTGAAACAAGGAATTCAGACAGCTCTAGCCTCTGTTGTGTATGTTTTTAAGTTTTTAGAAAAGAAAATTTGGAATTATAATGTTTCTCCTCATTGTACGACTCAATTGTCTCCCTTTCAATTGTTGCGGGGTAGGAAGCTACGCTCTCCGTTATTACCCGCGTGGTTAGGCAAGGTGGAGGACAATCAATGTTCTTTAACTCGGAATGACATTGACTTTACTGTTAAACAGAAGCAGGCTGTGATGAAAGAGAATTTTGACAGAGTTAAGTGTGTGAAGGATGTACAAATGCTTGTGGGAGATTGGGTAATGATCAAAAAACCTTATAAAGTTGCTAAAGGTATGTCCGTGTTTTCTAGTCCTGTTCAAGTTGTTAAAGTCAGCAAGAACGCTGTTTTCTTGGGGGACAAAGGCTGGTGGAATGTGAGACAATTGGCAAAGTTGACTGCGGAACAAGCTGCTCTTATTTCTAAGAGGAAACATTTGTGAACTCAGGAGGGGTGTGATTGGATGCATTGGTTACAACCAAATATTAGGTTGGATTCTCTTCCTCTTCCTTCCTCAAATGATTTCTCTCCTTCTCCTGGTGCTGCAGTCTTCCCTGCTGTCCCTTCTTGTAGTCGCAGTGGTCGTATCAGAAAACCCCCCGCAAGATATAACAAATTTATTTCTTTTTGAGTTTTACTCTTTCTTTGTGTTTTTGCACAAGGGGGAAGGTGATGTAGTTTAATGTGATTGATGTAATGTTCTTATCTCGTGCTCTTTGTATCGCATGCATGGGCAACCTAATATTTGGTTGTAACCAAATATTAGGTTGAATTCTCTTCCTCTTCCTTCCTCAAATGATTTCTCTCCTTCTGGTGCTGCAGTCTTCCCTGCTGTCCCTTCTTGTAGTCGCAGTGGTCGTATCAGAAACCCCCCCGCAAGATATAACAAATGTATTTCTTTTTGATTTTTACTCTTTCTTTGTGTTTTTGCATAATGGGGAAGGTGATGTAGTGTAATGTGCTTGATTTAATGTTCTTATCTCGTGCTCTTTGTATCGCATGCGTGGGCGCATGCAGAGAATGTACACATGTATTCCTTTAAATGTAGGGAGCCTTCAGAAGCCAGGTGTCCGTTGTGTATCTTCAGTTGCTGCTCGGACTCCTGGCTGATGAGGCGCTCCAACAGTCTTTCTCCTAGGTTAACTAGACTAGTCTCTAAACTCCAAGAATTTAACTTTGAATTAAGGCATATTGCTGGGGGTAAGAATTTCAGAGCAGATTGCTTGTCCAGGATGTTAATGGATAAAGATGATGATGATATGGTGGAGGAGGACGTGGAATGTGTGTCATTGGTGGATGCTGTTGAAGAATGGAATTCTGTTATTTCTGAAAAAGATTGGAAGGAGGCCAGTGAGAAAGATGGCATTTTGTCTCAAGCAATGGAGTTCTCTTCTAATGTTTGGCCCGAGGTCATAAATTTGACAGGGGATTTAAGGAATTTTGCCTAAGTGGCTGAAGAACTTTCAGTGAAAGATGGTGTTTTGTTAAGGGGCGATAAGTTTGTTCCTCCCAGTGGTTTAAGAAACATTATTGTCAAGCTGGCTCACGAGGGTCATCTGGGGGTGACAAAGACTTGTATCAGAATCAAATCTCATTATTGGTGGCCGGGTATTGATTCTCAGGTAAGAGCAGCTGTTGACAATTGTGAGGAATGTTTGTTGTCTGATAAACATTGGAAGACTCACCAGGCTCCATTACAACCTTCTCAATTTCCTGGGGTTGCTTGGGAGAAGGTTGCTTTGAATTTCTCTGGCCCGTATAAGGTGCTTCCTGAAGGGAAAAGATACCTTATTTTAGCAATTGATTACTTCTCGAAGTGGATGTATTATAGATTTGTAGAGGCTCCGGATTCAGATAATACTATTTCTTTTTTAGAAAGAGTGTTTTTATTGGAGGGAGCTCCCCAAGTGTTGGTGACTGATAATGGGACTCATTTTGTCTCGGATAAAATGTGCAGATTTCTGAAAGCTCATGATGTGAAGCAGCTGAAAGTAGCTCTTTATTCTCCTTCTTCCAATGGACTAGTAGAACGTGGCAATAAGATTTTGAAAGAAGGAATTCAGACAGCTCTAGCCTCTGGTGTGGATGTTTTTAAGTTTTTAGAAAAGAAAATTTGGAATTATAATGTTTCTCCTCATTGTACGACTCAATTGTCTCCCTTTCAATTGTTGCGGGGTAGGAAGCTACGCTCTCCGTTATTCCCCGCGTGGTTAGGCAAGGTGGAGGACAATCAATGTTCTTTAACTCGGAATGACATTGACTTTACTGTTAAACAGAAGCAGGCTGTGATGAAAGAGAATTTTGACAGAGTTAAGTGTGTGAAGGATGTACAAATGCTTGTGGGAGATTGGGTAATGATCAAAAAACCTTATAAAGTTGCAAAAGGTATGTCCGTGTTTGTCTAGTCCTGTTCAAGTTGTTAAAGTCAGCAAGAACTCTGTTTTCTTGGGGGACAAAGGCTGGTGGAATGTGAGGCAATTGGCAAAGTTGACTGCGGAACAAGCTGCTCTTATTTCTAAGAGGAAAAATTTGTCAACTCAGGAGGGGTGTGATTGGATGCATTGGTTACAACCAAATATTAGGTTGGATTCTCTTCCTCTTCCTTCCTCAAATGATTTCTCTCCTTCTCCTGGTGCTGCAGTCTTCCCTGCTGTCTCTTCTTGTAGTCGCAGTGGTCGTATCAGAAACCCCCCCGCAAGATATAACGAATTTCATAAGGAACTGGGCGTACCTTATGAAAAACAGGAGATGCCCCAGGGATTAACCTAATCCTGTGTTCAGCCCCTTTCACCAGACCAATTTTGTTGCTAAATACATGCTTAAACTCATTTAGAAGGTCAGTTCTATCAATTTTCGCATCTTCTACAAAACAGATAGGGAACTCCCACACCTTAATGGGATTTTCATCTCCTGGGACAAGATATAACCCCATTTTAGCAAGGTCCTTCCAACCCACGATATTTTTTCCTTTAATTGCCACATACATTTTTGTAACGATAGATCTACCCAGAACTTGTAGATTTGCTAAGAAAAAGCCTAACATATCAATATCTTTCTCTCCAAAAGCCTTCGGATTGATATCAGATTGACTCAATTTCATATCACTTCCCCATTTGTCAAAAAATGTAGAGTCCCTGAGAATAGTAATGGGAGCACCAGAATCTGCCATTACTTGTACCTTAATGTCATCAATCAAAGCTTCACATAAAGGTCCTTTAATAGGTTCCGAATCCCCACTATCCACCATTAACATCAGATTGTCAAAGTTGTCACAACATTCATCCATGTCCACATAGTTGACCTTAACAGATTTCTTTTGGAACCTGTAAACCTTTTGAAAATGTCCTACTTTTTTGCACAAAACACAGCGCTTATTAACTGCAGGACACCCCTTGAAGTTCCCAATATGAAATTTAGACCCACATCTAAAACAAAAATGTTGTTTGTTTAGATTAACATTTGATTTACTTTGCCATTTTTCCTTATTTTCTTTACTAGAAACAGCATATAGACCTTCCTCCGACATTTCTTCAGAAATAAAATTTACTTTGGAGGAAGCATCTACTGACATAGCTTTCGTAGAAATTATTGATCTCTCAATGCTAAGACTAAGATCAATAACTTCAGATAATGATGGATCCTTACAACTGAGAATGCTTTCTTTAACTTTGGGTGAAGCACAATTGAACACGAATTGATCACGAATATAGTTATCAAGCAAAGTTCCAAAATCACAAGTAATTGCTAACACCCTTAACGCAGAAATATATTCATCAATTTTTTCATCCTCCTTTTGTTTCCTTTTATAGAATTTGTGTCTCTCCAACATAATATTAGGAGATTCCTCAAACTGTTTTTTTAACCTCGCAATAGCCTCTACATAAACATTCCACTTACTATCCCCAGAATGAGCAGCTGGAGGTGGAATGGGAACGAGACTCTTAAAAATGCGTTCAGCAGCTAAACCTAAACTACCAAAGAGAAGGGCAAACTTTCTAGGAGGAGAATAGTCAGCTGCATCAATCGCCATAATGTGATTCTCAAACAAGCCAAACCACTCAGACCATAACAATGTAGGTTTTCCAGGCTTTTCAAAAAAAGGAGGAGGTTGAGTGACTTCTCCAACAGAAGACATGCTAGAAATAATAAAACAAAAATTACCTGGTTAAATAAAAGGCAATACAGTGAAAACTAATATTAAATAAACGACAATACAGTCGAAGCTTATAATATTTCAAAAGCATAAAATATGAAGAACTGAATCACCAAACGCTTTGCTGAAAGGTAAACCATTTGTTAATAATTCCAGGTACAGCCGTTAAAAGAAAGAAAATAATTCCATGTAAGGCGTGTGAATCGCCGCAAATGTGTCACACGCAGCCTTGTAAAGTGAGTTGAAGTCTTGAAAATTCACTAAAATAGCCGCCGTACGTAGCGTCTAACGTGTGACGTCACACGTATTCCCAGAATTCAAAGCGGATCAAGATCCGAGTTCCGGCGTTGTGTGGTGAGGATTCCATCAGAGAAGACCAGCCTCGAACGCTCTGAATTCCAGCAGTAGGCCGGTAAGCGCGCAATTCAAAATGCCGGTATCGTCAGCAACAAAAAAAATAAAAGTGAACCCTCAGAGTCAAACCAGGAACTATCGGAACATCCAACTATAGATAGTTTCAGTCAAACTGTGGATAGTTTCAGTGGACTTGGAAGTGTCGGGAACCAAATTAAAATTTAAACAAGGTTCCGCTCCTCAAAGTAAAAATCCTGACATCACAGTTCTTTCTGACCTTCAAAGTGAGCATCCAGAGGTATCGCTGACAACATCCAATCCATAAATAGACATGAAAGATTTCCAAACACTGTAATCACAAAATCCAGAAAGATGTAAACAGCAGGAAATTCTTTGCGTGGGTCGGTGATGGAAACAAATCCCGATCGTCGCCAATATGTAGAAGACAAACCGTCTTATTAAATACAGGACAAAGATTATCTTTAGAAGAAAGTTTTAATCCATAGGTTTCCAATCACAAGAGGAGCGCCTCATCAGCCAGGAGTCCGAGCAGCAACTGAAGATACACAACGGACACCTGGCTTCTGAAGGCTCCCTACATTTAAAAGAATACATGTGTACATTCTCTGCATGCGCCCACGCATGCGATACAAAGAGCACGAGATAAGAACATTACATCAAGCACATTACACTACACCCGTGTTTGATGATACCATATCCATGAAGTGTTCGGTGAAGGCGAGGTTCTCGCCTGGTGGGTGATAGATGATGTGCAGAGAGCAGACAGGTCAAGTCAAATAACTTTATTCGGTTATTTAAAATAACAACCATAAAAGCATATCACACTAAACATATATTGACTCATACTTATATAGAGAAATTAAAAACAACATAGAGCAGAAAAATTGCAAAAAGTTACAGGCAGAATGTACTCTCAGAATGTTAAAAGAAAATATTCTGGGAATATAAAAAGGTTGGTGTTTATCTAAAAATATGTCTATCACCAGCACTATTACCCTTCCATACTTTTCCTAAATTTGAGTGCTAATTTTAAAAAACTGCATACAAATAAAGTACAATCACAGCTTAACATCTGAAGGTAATAAAGTGCTGGTCTAAATTGTGAGAAGTTCAGTTTTTAAAGACAGGGTTTTAAATATAGCCTCCGTGGTATAATGTAAAAGGGACAGAAAAATAAAAAGTGTGCCAGGTCTTGCGGAGACTTTTCGTCGCAGCCGCAAGCCGGCAACACTTGACCATGGTAGGATCCCTTAGGCACAGCCAGAAGTAAGTGGAATAAATCCAGCCGGAACCTCGTCAGCAGGAAACGATCGTAACTTGACATCGGCCATGACAAATACGGTTCCATGAGCAAAGTTGTTTTTAATAGCACATGCTTTCGTACACTTCCTTTCTTTATTTCACCTTCCTCCCTGACTAAATACCTGGAAGAGATGAAAGCCTTCTTCACAAAAGTAACATCCAATTTCGTAATGGGTTCTGGAGTTAAAAAGAGTTTGGGCGTCCTAATTCGTTGAAGCAATTACTTAAATACTTTATCCATGGAACCTTAAGCCTATTTTCCCATGTTATTGCTTCCCTCAATATGAGCTGAGTAAGAGGTACATCATTATTTAACCAGCAGTTTAGCCAACATAATAGAGGGTTTACTACTATTTTATCACATAAAAATGGCATACCCAGCTCTTCGTGTACGGAAAAATTTGCTGTTCCCCTAAGGACCCTCAGTATCTGTTTAAGAAAATTATTTTCTACTATCTCCAGGGCTCCTATTGAGGCATATCCCCATAGCTCACTGCCATAACATGCAATAGCAACACTCTTAGCCTGGTAAAGTTGGAGCAATGCAGTCACTGGGCTATTGCCCATTTTTCTTGCAAAATCGAGTATTGCTGCATTTGCCCGGGTTACCTCTCCCTTTTTTTTCTGTACCGCGGGTCCCCAGTTCAGTTGGTGGTCGAACAGGACTCTGAGATAGGAGAATGTTTTGTTACTGGGATTGTTACCCCATTAACATTTAGGCAGTTTGGCTTTTTATTACCTTGGCCAACCTTCATTATGAAAGATTTGGAGTTATTTATACTAAGATCTCGAGATTTCATAAAAATAAAAAAGGAGTTTAGCAATGTTTGAAGAACAATAGAAGTCCTGGACAAAAGGACTGTGTCATCCGCATAAAGCAGAACCGGCAGTCCCTTCCGTCCAACGTAAGGGTAATCTGCTCCTGTACTTAAAAGATACTCTTCCAAATCATTTATGTATAAATTAAAAAGGAACGGGGCTAAAATGCACCCTTGCCGGACGCCCCGGTACACTCCAAAGTCTCTTGTCACTTTTAAGTCTTGTGTGTACCGGACGTTTGCTCTCGTATCAGAATGCATATCTGCTAACAAATTAATTAAGTTCTGCTCTACGCCCATTTTCACCATGGCGTCCCAGAGCTTTCTACGGCTTACGCAGTCGAATGCCGACGATAGATCCATGAACGCCATGTGAATTGTACCTTGACGAGCCATAGTGTACTTCCCTATAATTAGGTACAAATTCAGACACTGGGTAATAGTAGAGTGACCGGGCCTGAAACCATATTGAATTGGGGATATTACTTTATTTTCATCTGCCCATGCAACTAGTCTGTTTAAAATTACTCCCCCCACTACTTTGACAACAGAGTTAATTAATGATATTGGTCTGTAGCAGAGGGGGCTATTGCGGTCTCCTTTCTTGAACACGGGTACGATGGTGGATACCCCCACGACTTTGGGCAACCAGAAACTACAGCCGCATTGAATACAGCAGTGAGGACTGGCGCCCATAGCGATATGCAGGATTTAAAAAGGTCCGGTGGGAGGCCATCCTGTCCTGGGGCCTTATTACTTGTTAGCCCTTCAATTCCCTTTTTAACCTCATTTATTGAGAAGAGCAAGGAATTCTACTTAGGTTTAACCGGAATATGTTCTGCCCGGAACTCATTGCTTTTAAAAATAGAGCTAAAATGGTTAACCCACTCTTCCTCTGGGATATTTGTGCCCACGGTGGAATTACTTGAATGATCAAACAGGGGTTTATTTATAGTTTCCCAAAACTTAGCACTATTTCTCAAAGTTTCGGGGTCTAAAAGGGACTCCCAAACACTTTTCTTTACCTCTCTCTTTCGGGTAGCAAGGGACTTTTTATACCTAGCACGCATAACCTTAATAAGGACCGGGTCTCTGGGTTTGGTTTTCAGTGCCATCTTAAGATCGCGGCTGGCCTTAGAACAAGAGTTATCAAACCATTTTGGATTACTACTAACATTCCCTTTAGCTGGCACCATTAACATGCCCCTGTTGTAATTGTAGCCTGCCCCTGTTGTAATTGTAGCCTGCCCCTGTAGCCTGCCCCTGTTGTAATTGTAGCTTTGTCTCTGTATTGCCTGGTTGCTGTTTTTTGTTTATTTCTGCTGTTTTCCCTGTTGCCTTAGTCTCTGTATTGCCTGGTTTTCAGTATTTTGTTTATTTCTGCCGTTTTCCCTGTTTTGTAGCGCCCTTCGTCATCCCTCCCCGCTTCCCGCCACCGCCGCTAACCCTGCCACTTTTTACTTCTGTACCCTCCCGGCTCCCGCCTCCCAGCTGCTCCGCCCCCGCGCACTTGGCCATATATGGCGACCGTGCGACGCAGGTGAGTGTGACCTAGTTCTAGGACACCCCCGCGCCGCACGGCCACCAGCTGCTGCGAGTGCCTCCCTGCCGATACTGCCTCGCTGCCCTGGCTGCCGCCGAGTGACCACGCCCCCTGCCTCAAGCAGCGTGGCCCGTGGCCGCCCGACTTGCCCCTGTTGTAATTGTAGCTTTGTCTCTGTATTGCCTGGTTGCTGTTTTTTGTTTATTTCTGCCGTTTTCCCTGTTGCCTTAGTCTCTGTATTGCCTGGTTTTCAGTATTTTGTTTATTTCTGCCATTTTCCCTGTTTTGTAGCGCCCTTCGTCATCCCTCCCCGCTTCCTGCCACCGCCGCTAACCCCGCCCCTTTTTACTTCTGTACCCTCCCCGCTCCCGCCTCCCAGCTGCTCCGCTCCCCCGCGCACTTCGCCATATATGGCGACCGTGCGAACGCGCAGCGGTCACGGGTGCGCCGTTTGTGCGCCGAAGGCGCGCCAAAGGTAAGCCCGTCTGCGCCCGTCCGCGCCTGGACCGCGCCCAGTGCCAGGACCCCTGGCCCACGAGAACCCCGACCGACCCACCTGATGTACACCGCCGCCACCCTCAACGCACTCAACACCGGCCGAACCCCAGGATGCTACCGAGCCACCCCACGACGCTCCCACGGACCCTTCAGCTGCCACGCCTGCAAGTTCACCTGCATCCGGACCTGCCCGCCACCAGCACCTGCCAAGCCGAACACCAGCAGCAACCACCTCAAGTGCATCCTCCTCAACACCCGCTCCGTCCACAGACACGCCATCGAACTCTGGAACCTCCTAGACACCACAGCCCCGGACGTTGCCTTCCTCACGGAGACCTGGCTGAACGCCTCTTCAGCACCCGACATCGCCATCGCCATCCCTGAGGGCTACAAGATCACCCGGAGGGACCGCACCGCCAACCAGATGGGAGGAGGCATCGCCATCATCCACAGGAACACCATCCGTCTCACAACCAGCACCGACAACACCCTTACCACCGCCGAACACCTGCATTTCCAGATCCACACCGACCCGAAGACCACCCTCAGAGGCACCCTGATCTACCGACCTCCGGGACCACGCACTCAATTCAGCGAGGACATCGCCGACTTCGTCAGCCCGCATGCCCTCCCCTCCGCTGACTACATCCTCCTGGGGGACCTCAACTTCCACCTGGAGAACAACAACGACCACAACACCAGCACCCTGCTAGACAACCTCGCCAATCTTGGACTCAAGCAGCTGGTGTCCACCCCCACCCACCTCACCGGACACACACTCGACGCGTCTTCTCATCCAGCACAGACATCGCCTTCAGCCACGCCACTGAACTTCAATGGACGGACCACAGATGTGTCCACTTCACCTTCAAAATAACGACGATCCACCACCACCAGCAACAGGCTGCCCGCAGTAGCTGGAACAAGATCACAGCCGACCAGCTCGCCACCTCCCTGAGCCAGCACCCTCCTGCCAGCTCAGCGAACGCCAGCCAGGCCGCCGACAACCTCACAAAGTGGATCAGCAACTGCGCGGACGAACTCGCCCCGCTGAGGACCCCGCCCAGCAGACCCGGCAGCAAGAAAGCCCCATGGTTCACCGACGAACTCAAGAGCTCCAAGAAGAACTGCCGAGCCCTCGAGAAAGTCTGGAGAAGGGAACCAACACCGGACAACATGACCACCTTCAAGCTTGCCACCCGGAAGCACCACCAGCTGATCCGCGCCGCCAAGGAAACTGCATTCAAGGACCGGCTGGACAACAACGCACACAACTGCAAGGAACTCTTCAACATCGTGAAAGAGCTATCCAACCCCAGCGCAGTAAACAACGACATCACCCCATCGCAAGACCTCTGCAACTCCCTCGCCTCCTACTTCCACAACAAGATCGCGGACATACACAACAGCTTCAGCACCCAACCAACGCACCCCACATCCGAACCACCGCCCCCCACCACCACCCTCCGCGCCTGGACGCCGATCAGCACCGAAGACACCGTCCGCACGATGAACTCTGTCCACTCCGGATCTCCGACCGACCCCTGCCCTCACTACGTCTTCAACAAGGCCGACGCGGTCATCGCACCCCACCTGCGGGACATTATCAACACCTCCTTCGACACCGCCACCTTCCCTGAGAGCTGGAAGCACGCCGAACTCAGCGCTCTACTCAAGAAACCCACAGCGGACCCCACCGAACTCAAGAATTACCGCCCCATCTCGCTCCTCCCGTTTCCAGCCAAAGTCATCGAGAAGACCGTCAACAAGCACCTGGCCGCCTTCCTCGAGATGAATGGATCCCTCAACCCCTCACAGTCTGGCTTCCGAGCCAACCACAGCACCGAGACCGCCCTCATCGCCGCCACCGACGACATCCGAGCCCTGATGGACAACGGAGACACAGCGGCCCTCATCCTCCTAGACCTCTCCGCGGCATTCGACACTGTCTGCCACCGAACCCTAGTACAGCGCCTCAGCAACGTCGGAATCCAGGAGAAGGCACTGGAATGGATCATCTCCTTCCTCGACGGAAGAACACAGAGAGTCCGCCTACCACCGTACAAGTCAGAGGCCACCGAAGTCATCTGCGGCGTCCCTCAAGGATCCTCGCTGAGCCCCACCCTCTTCAACGTCTACATGAGCCCCCTCGCGGCCATCGCACGCCAACACAACCTCAACATAATCTCCTACGCCGACGACACCCAGCTGATCCTCTCCCTGACCAACGACCCCGCCGCCGCCAGAGCCAATCTGCACGAAGGGATGAAAGATGTAGCCGAGTGGATGACGACCAGCCGCCTGAAACTGAACTCAGACAAGACGGAGGTCCTCATCCTGGGCTCGTCGCCCTCCGCCTGGGACGACTCCTGGTGGCCTCCCGCCCTGGGCACCGCACCCAAACCGACAGACCACGCACGCAACCTGGGCTTCATCCTGGACTCCTCCCTCTCCATGACCAGGCAAGTCAACGCCGTCTCCTCGGCGTGCTTCAACATCCTACGCATGCTACGGAAGATCTTCTGGTGGATCCCCACCGAGACCAGGAAGACCGTCACCCAGGCCCTCGTCACCAGCCGACTGGACTACGGCAACGCCCTCTACGCCGGTACCACCGCCAAGCTCCAGAAGAGACTCCAGCGGATCCAGAACGCCTCAGCCAGACTCATCCTCGACATCCCACGAACCAGCTACATCTCCGGACACCTGAGAGACCTGCACTGGCTCCCCGTCAACAAAAGAATCACCTTCCGCCTCCTCACCCACGCACACAAAGCCCTACACGACCAAGGCCCGAGCTACCTCAACAACTGAATCAACTTCTACGCTCCCAAACGTCACCTCCGATCAGCCAACCACGCCCTCGCCGCCGTCCCCCGCACCCGAAGAGCAACAACAGGAGGAAGGTCCTTCTCCTACCTGGCCGCCAAGACCTGGAACTCCCTCCCTCCCGACCTGCGCCTGGCCCAAGACCACCTCTCCTTCAGGAAGAAGCTGAAGACCTGGCTGTTCGAGCAGTAGCGGCACCCCCCCCCCCAGCGCCTTGAGACCCTACGGGTAAGTAGTGCGCTCTATAAATGTCTGTGATTGATTGATTGAAAGTGAGTCACGTCTGAGCATACCCTGCCAACTTATGACAAACAAAGCAGTACAAAAGGGGGTGGTGATGGACGGAGCATCTGAAGCAATCAAACACTCACACCCAGTCAACATATCCGGGTTTAAGCCATCACCGTTCTTTGGCCCACTCTGCCACCCCAGTTCAGACATGGCCATATGCAAATCAGTCTGACCCTGTGCCTCATGGGAACAGTCCAGTCCGAACTGCCAAGCCATGTCTTCCCTGGACCGGAAACAAGCTTCCGAGGACCGGTTTCTGGCATTACAGCCGTCTTCAGCCCGGCCTGCTTGAATCCAGTGGCAAAGTGAGCAAGGGACTCACGTCTGAGCATAGCCTGCCAACTTATGAGAAACAAAGCAGTACAAAAGGGGGTGGTGATGGACGGAGCATCTGAACCAATCAAACACTCACACCCAGTCAACAGATCTGGGTTTAATCCATCACCGTTCTTTGGCCCACTCTGCCACCCCAGTTCACACATGGCCATATGCAAATCAGTCTGACCCTGTGCCTCATGGGAACAGTCCGGCTCGAACTGCCAAGCCATGTCTTCCCTGGACGGGAAACAAGCTTCTGAGGACTGGTTTCTGGCATTACAGCCGTCTTCAGCCCGGCCTGCTTGAATCCAGTGGCAAAGTGAGCAAGGGATTCACTCTGAGCATACCCTGCCAACTTATGGCGAACAAAGCGGTACAAAAGGGAGTGGTGATAGACAGAGCATCTGAACCAATCAAACACTCACACCCAGTCAACAGATCTGGGTTTAAGCCATTACCGCTCTTTGGCCCACTCTGCCACACGAGTTCAGACATGGCCATATACAAATCAGTCTGACCCTGTGCCTCATGGGAACAGTCCAGCCCGAACTGCCAAGCCATGTCTTCCCTGGACGGGAAACAGGCTTCCGAGGACCAGTTTCTGGCATTACAGCCGTCTTCAGCCCGGCCTGCTTGAATCCAGTGGCAAAGTGAGCAAGGGACTCACATCTGAGCATACCCTACCAACTTATGGCAAACAAAGCGGTACAAAAGGGGGTGGTGATGGACGGAGCATCTGAACCAATCAAACACTCACACCCAGTCAACATATCTGGGTTTAAGCCATCACCGTTCTTTGGCCCTCTCTGCCACCCCAATTCAGACATGGCCATATGCAAAACAGTCTGACCCTGTGCCTCATGGGAACAGTCCAGCCCGAACTGCCAAACCATGTCTTCCCTAGACCAGAAACAAGCTTCCGAGGACCGGTTTCTGGCATTACAGCCGTCTTCAGCCCGGCCTGCTTGAATCCAGTGGCAAAGTGAGCAAGGGACTCACGTCTGAACATACCCTGCCCACTTATGGTGAACAAAGAGGTACAAAAGGGAGTGGTGATGGACAGAGCATCTGAACCAATCAAACACTCACACCCAGTCAACAGATCTAAGTTTAATCCATCACCGTACTTTGGCCCACTCTGCCACCCCAGTTCAGGCATTGGCCATATGCAAATCAGTCAGACCCTGTGCCTCATGGGAACAGACCAGCCTGAACTGCCAAGCCATGTCTTCCCTGGACCGAAAACAAGCTTCCGAGGATCAGTTTCTGGCATTACAGCCGTCTTCAGCCCGGCCTGCTTGAATCCACTGGCAAAGTGAGCAAGGTACTCACGTCTGGCTTGGCAGTTCGGGCTGAACTGTTCCCATGAGGCACAGGGTCAAGGCTGATTTGCATATGGCCATGTCTGAACTGGGGGGTGTGGAGTGCAAATAAACAATGGATTTAGGCCCAGATCTCTGTACTGGGGTGAATGTATGACATTGTCCTGCATTCTGTCCATCAACTGTAATTTTTGCATTTGTCACCCCGAGTGGGATTGTCGTAATTTGACGATGGCCGAGTTAGCGCTTAGCTGTAGCTACACGTTTTCTGTTTAAATTGGCCGTACTCGGAAACGCCATTTTGTGTGTTACGGCGGCCATCTTAGATCATGAGCGGCCTCGTGGCCAGCATGGCCTTTAGTCCGTTGTCTGTACCACTGACCACTTGAGTTTGCCCAGCAACAGGCTATTTTTAGTAACGGTCAAGCCTGTACATGCGCAGTCCCCATTGACCAGTCACCCCTTAGGAATGTGCCACAAACTGACCAGTGGGTTTGAAACCCTCCAATGAGCTGGCAGTGTTCCAAAACATGACCATATATGTACATAATGTTCTGTAACTTTGTGCCGCCTGTCCTTTTTATTACCTGTAAAACGTATAAAAGAGGGGGTCACACCGATGTTCGGTGTGATACTTCTTGCATTACCGAAGGGTGCTGTAGGAATGTACCACCACCCCATGGGGTTTTAATAAACTTGTTCTTTGCATTTTTCAGTTTCCGTGCCAACAGTTCTTTCGGTGTAAGTGGGTTATCTTCGGAGCATGTAGGCCTTGGGAACCCAATACCACAGGATGGGTATACTCAGACGTGAGTCCCATGTTCTCCACACCACTGGAGTCAAGCTATCCTGGCTGAATACGGCTGATAGCCAGAAACCGGTCCTAGAATGCTTGATTCCGGTCCAGGAAAGACACGGCTTGGTAGTTCGGGCTAGACTGTTCCCATGAGGCACAGGGTCAAGGCTGATTTGTATATGGCCATGTCTGAACTGGGGGGGGTGTGGAGTGCAAAAAAACGATGGATTTAGGCCCAGATCTCTGTACTCGGGTGAATGTATGACATTGTTCTGCATTCTGTCCATCAACTGTTATTTTTGCATTTGTCACCCCGAGTGGGATGGGTATACTCAGACGTGAGTCCC
Organism: Lissotriton vulgaris; assembly: GCF_964263255.1. Taxonomy (NCBI): domain Eukaryota; kingdom Metazoa; phylum Chordata; class Amphibia; order Caudata; family Salamandridae; genus Lissotriton; species Lissotriton vulgaris. Next base: position 686,999,072 of record NC_141687.1, on the reverse strand, counting down.
ATGTTCTCTACACCACTGGAGTCAAGCTATCCTGGCTGAATACGGCTGATAGCCAGAAACCGGTCAAAGGATGCTTGATTCCGGTCCAGGAAAGACATGGCTTGGCAGTTCAGGCTGGACTGTTCCCATGAGGCACAGGGTCAAGGCTGATTTGCATATGGCCATGTCTGAACTGGGGTGGTGTGGAGTGCAAAAAAACGATGGATTTAGGCCCATATCTCTGTACTAGGGTGAATGTATGACATTGTTCTGCATTCTGTCCATCAACCATTATTTTTGCATTTGTCACCCCGAGTGAGATGGGTATGCTCAGCTGTGAGTCCCATGTTCTCCACACCACTGGAGTCAAGCTACCCTGGCTGAAGACGGCTGATAGCCAGAAACCGGTCATAGGATGCTTGTTTCCGGTCCAGGAAAGACATTGCTTGGCAGTTCGGGCTGGACTGTTCCCATGAGGCACAGGGTCAAGGCTGATTTGCATATTTCAATGTCTGAACTGGGGTGGTGTGGAGTGCAAAAAAATGATGGATTTAGGCCCAGATCTCTGTACTAGGGTGAATGCATGACATTGTTCTGCATTCTGTCCATCAACTGTAATTTTTGCATTTGTCCCCCCGAGTGGGATGGGTATGCTCAGACATGAGTCCCATGTTCTCCACACCACTGGAGTCAAGCTATCCTGGCTGAAGATGGCTGATAGGCTGTAACCGGTCCTAGGATGCTTGATTCCGGTCCAGGAAAGACATGGCTTGGCAGTTCGGGCTGGACTGTTCCCATGAGGCACAGGGTCAAGGCTGATTTGCATATGGCCATGTCTGAACTGGGGTGGAGTGCAAAAAAACGATGGATTTAGGCCCAGATCTCTGTACTGGGGTGAATGTATGACATTGTTCTGCATTCTGTCCATCAACTGTTATTATTGCATTTGTCACCCCGAGTGGGATGGGTATACTCAGACATGAGTCCCATGTTCTCCACACCACTGGAGTCAAGCTATCCTGGCTGAATACGGCTGATAGCCAGAAACCGGTCCTAGGATGCTTGATTCCGGTCCAGGAAAGACATGGCTTGGCAGTTCGGGCTGGACTGTTCCCATGAGGCACAGGATCAAGGCTGATTTGCATATGGCCATGTCTGAATTGGGGTGGTGTGGAGTGCAAAAAAATGATATATTAAGGCCCAGATCTCAGTACTGGGGTGAATGTATGACATTGTTCTGCATTCTGTCCATCAACTGTTATTTTTGCATTTGTCACCCCGAGTGGAATGGGTATGCTCAGACGTGAGACCCATGTTCTCCACAACACTGGAGTCAAGCTATCCTGGCTGAAGACGGCCGTTAGCCAGAAACTGGTCCTAGGATGCTTGATTCCGGTCCGGGAAAGACATGGCTTGGCAGTTCGGGCTGGACTGTTCCCATGAGCGCAGGGTTAAGGCTGATTTGCATATGGCCATGTCTGAACTGGGGTGGTGTGGAGTGCAAAAAAACGATGGATTTAGGCCCAGATCTCTGTACTGGGGTGAATGTATGACATTGTTCTGCATTCTGTCCATCAACTGTTATTTTTGCATTTGTCACCCCGAGTGGGATGGGTATGCTCAGACGTGAGTCCCATGTTCTCCACACCACTGGAGTCAAGCTATCCTGGCTGAAGACGGCTGATAGCCAGAAACCGGTCCTAGGATGCTTGATTCCTGTACAGGAAAGACATGGCTTGGATGGGGGGGGATAGGCACAATGGCACACATGCACAATTAAGTAGAGCACACTGCACACCCACAATGACTCAGGATCATGTCCCTGATCCCACAGGAACACTTAAGCACACACACAAACGCCAAGCAGTCCCACGTACACCATGTGCCCAAAGGGGCACCCACACAACACATCAACAAGCACACAACTAACACATGCACTGTGTGAAACACAGCAAACATGCATATACATCAGCCACACTAATAATGCAAGAGACACGACATGACGAGTAGCATGTCTGCAGTCCAATCACCATGACAATGTACACGGTACGACGCTGAGGTGGCTGAGTGCAGACCACAACCGGAAAGGAGCAAATCATACTCGGACAAAACCACCTGCACAAACAACCCTTTGACGTCAACAACACATCTGTGGACAAGCCATGCCCAAGAGTCACAACTCGACAAAGAGCACAAGTTACCCAAGTCTGCAACATCTCAGCATGGTGGAAGCACAGAACTGACAGGCACACCGCATGAAAGGAACCAGAGGCAGACAAATCAGAGCCACAAGAGCGAATCACCCAACGCGCAGAATACACACATAAGTGTAAGTGCACCTTGACATTGACAACAACCCGGTACAAACAGCAACACCTACACAACTGAGCACAGGACACAAACAACTGGTGCCGCAAATGTGCACAACATGGCAAATCACATCTGGTACAGCAGGAAACTGTGACATGACAATGTACAAGTACAACCTGTAACCTGCAAATATGTTTTATTCACACATGCTGTGCTTTTGGAAATTTTGTACTGTCCCATGATTGCCAGGGATGGGCACAATGTCACGTGCTCATGAGAAGAAATTGTCAATGATAGTGTTCCTACGGGCCATTCCTGCCGCAGCTGCATTGGGATGTGGGCCACCTGCCCCATCGTCCCCATCATCGTCCGGTACTTCTAGAACTGGGATCCATGGGGCATTGGTGCATACACAGATGTTGTGCAACACACAACATGCAACGATCATCTTGCACACGATTTCCGGGCTGTACAGGATCTTTCCACCTGTGCCATCCAGGCACCTGAAACGTGACTTCAACACGCCAAATGTGTGTTCAACGATGCCCCTGGTGTGTATGTGTGCTGCATTGTACTGCCTCTGGGCTGGTGTGTTTGGGGGGGTCGGAGGGGTGTCATCATCCCAGGGCAGAGTGCAAATCCTTGATCACCTGTGACAGTACAGGGAGAAAAGAGTCAATACTTGGTTCAGCAGGATGTGATGGCAGGCCCACTAATCCAGTGACGCCTGTGCTGGCTGTGTGTGGTGAGTTTAAGTCAGCTCTCAGGGAGTAGATGGTGCGGGCAACAACTCTATGAGCCATCAGGCACTCAGAAATGCAATGTCAGAACAGCAAGGGGGGATGACTTGAGTCGCACAGGGTTAGTGGCCCCGGATGCACAGCGGCCACAACGGGCCCCACAGCAATGGGACTCTGCCCTACAGGAGACTGGAATAGGGTCATGAGGGCCGGGCCCGGACTGGCCGTTGCGGGCCCCTGGCAATCCCGTGGTGCGCTGTAAGGGTGGGGTCTGGTTTTGGGCCCTGGGGGCATTTTTGTTACAGGGCCGTTTTTGCTGCATAGCTGCAAAATCGGCCCTGTAACAAAATCAGCCGAAAACCGGCCCCGGCAAAGATCTCGGTTGCACCCCCAGGGGGCTGGCCAAGCACTTTGCCAGGGCCGGTTTTGATTCTAAGTCCGGCCCTGATGAGGGCAGAGCAGGGTCTCGTATGTGTTATAGGTGCCTTCCACAGAGTGTCTCGGGGGAGAATGGGCGGTCTACCCCTAGGGCATGATGCAGAGGGCACATGCCAGCTGTGTCCAGCAGCATGGCGGATATGAATGCCACAGACTCATGCCAGGCACCAAGTCCGTACCTGCCTGTTGCTGATGACAACCACCAGGCCACAGGCTCAGACACCAACGATGTTCCGCCGGAGGCAGATGGTCACTCACAGCGCACAGAGTTAGTTGCACCACGTGTCGCCAGCTTGCGTTGATCAGGGTTAGTGGCCCCACGTGTTGCAGGCTTGCGTTGAACAGGGTTAGTGGCATCACTTGCCACATGCTTGCGTTGAACAGGGTTAGTGGCCCCACATGTCGCAGGCCTGCGACATGGAATTATGCCTCACTGATCGAAGGGAGTCTGGTGCTGTGGCCGCTGCCACGGACTTTGGGTCACTGCCGTTCAGGACTTAGGACACAGTTCCACATGTGTGACCTACTGGGACGAAGAGGACGCCGGTAAAGTATGTCAATAAGAAAGGAGTAATGTGGGTCAGTGTCGTGGGGGCCAGCGATAATCTGCGGAGGCTGCAGAGGTCGCGGGACTGGCGCTTGGAGCTTGCACTGGCACGTGGTCGGCAGTCTTTGACAAACAACGGTGTCGGCAGGTGAGCAGTGCGGCCTTGGGCGCTGGGGTGGGCATGCCTGGTCTGGGTATCAGTGTCCTGGGGTGCAGCAGGTGCACAGGGTCGCAGGCCCGCTGCTCACGGAGTCGGCCTCTTGACGGACTGCGAGACGCCAACCTGTCAGTGACATTGGCCTTTTCAGGCGAGAACCACACTCTGCGCCACTGGGTTTTTGTCCATACCCCAGCGCAGCCCTTGTGTACTCAGGGCTAATCCACTACGCACACGGGGGATGCAGCGAGCGACAATACCACTATCTAAGCCACGGCCTGGGGTGACATGGTTGCGTCCACTGTTCACTACTCTCCGGTCACCAGCAGCTGTGGTCTTCATGGAAATATCTGTGGCTTGAATACCCATGTCTGTCCTGCACATTCACGCCTCACTTGTCGTTGTGTACATTCCCATTCACGGGTCACTTGCATCCTTCGCACATGGCTGCATTCCGCATCTACACACGTTCAACTGTTGTGTGGATGTGGTGCCATGATATAGCTGAATTTTGTGTGCAGGGGTAGTCCATGATCACCATGGAGTAGTGTTGTCGTGTCTGGTAGGTGGGCATGTTGATTGACATGTTGTATTTGGTTTGGTCACGTGTGCATTCTCACAGTTGTGCATTGTGTGATGGTGGCTTTGAGGTGTATGGTGTGTTGATTTGGCACTTACCAACGAGCAGTCCAGTTCCATATATGCCATACTGGAAGTGATGGTTGATGATGGACTGTCAGGATATGTGGTAATCGTGCACACTGCCAGGGTAGTTTGCAACAACATTGGTGAACATTCCTTGGTGGTCCACTATTGCCTCTACATTGATGGAATGCATGTGCTTTCTGTTGCGGACATGTGTGCAGTCTATTGCCCCCTGCTTATTCTATCAATGTCAAAGAATCTTAACTTCAATGCATCTCATTAGTGACCCACTGATAAATGTCTTGCAGGATAAGATAAATCTACATTTTTGATAGCACCTTATAGTTAGGTTCAGTTTTTTTACACACAACTATAGAAATTCAGCAGGTATAGTTACCTGAGCTAACTATTATTTAAGCCTCTGCAATGTACTGCTTATGCCCCCACATAGTACAGCACTCATGACATGGTCACTGATGACAACACTGATAACATCTCAAATAACATCACTGATGAAATGATCATCCAGCAAAGTGAACTTCAGTATACTTAATTAAATACCATTTACATTGTTTAAAATTAAAAAGAAGATATAGGTGACACCAGCAGAGAAGTTTTAGCGGAGAGCCCAAATGTGTGACAAGCCACTAGTAAAATATTTCTTTATCTTTTAGAAAGGTGGGAGCAAAGAGGTGAGTCTGTTTTAAATGTCTACTTCACTGAGCTAGAGAAAGGTCTTAGTGAACAGATGAATATATTGCAATCTACAACTACAGTTATTTATCACAAAGGAGAGAGGTCGAAGGAAACTGGTCAGTATGTCATAAAACAGAACAATTGTTTTTTGAATGATGATTTTGGTTGTTTGTGTATCCCCTTGGCCCGCCTACCCTCCCCGCTACCGCCTCCCAGCTGCCCCTCCCACGCTCCGCCCCCCTCCTCCATCCACTTAAGACTGATGTCCCAACGCGCAGCGTCCACGCGCTATGGCCGTGCCGAAAGTGCGCCAAAGGTAAGCCCGTCTACGCCCGTCTGCACCTGGCCCGCGCCCAGCGCCAGACCCCCTGGTCCCTGCAATGCCTAGCCCACCCGCATTACATACGCCGCCTCCACCCTCTTAGCACTAAACCCCGGCCGTCTCCCCAATTGCACCCAAGTCGCACCTGGACATACCCATGGACCCTTTACATGCAACTCCTGCAAGTTTGACGGCACCAAGACCAACTCCACATCCCCAAACACCAAACAGAGATCCGACACCAACCACCTTAAATGCATCCTGCTTAACACCCGCTCGGTCCATAGACATGCCATCAACCTTTGGAATCTACTAGACACCATCTCTCCAGACGTCGCCTTCCTAACAGAAACCTGGATGAACTCCTCATCAGCTCCAGACATCACCACAGCCATCCCGGAAGGCTACAAGATCATCCAAAAAGACCGCACCAACCAAACAGGAGGAGGCATCGCCATCATCCATAAGAATTCCATCCGCATTTCAACCAGCTCAGACGTCAACCTCGCTAGCGCCGAACACCTCCACTTCCAGATCCACACCGACCCCAAGACCACACTCAGAGGCACCCTCCTCTACAGGCCGCCAGGACCCCGATCACAATTCAGTGAAGACATCACTGACTTCATCACCCCTCACGCCCTCCCCTCCGAGGACTATATTCTACTAGGAGACCTCAATTATCACCTGGAAAAGAACAACAACAACAACACCACCACTCTTCTGGACAATCTCGCTAACCTCGGACTCAAACAACTAGTTAACACCCCCACCCACTATGCAGGACACACACTCGACCCTATTTTCACCTCCAGCAAACATATCTCCTTCAGTCACACCACAATTCTCCACTGGACGGACCACAGCTGCGTTCACTTTGTCTACAAAAAAACCACAACCCACAACCATCCTCAACCTACTCTGCGAAGAAACTGGAACAAAATCACCATCGACCAGATCTCCTCATCGCTTCTTCAAAACCCCCCGGCCCACTCATCGAACCCCAACCAAGCAGTCATTAACCTCACTCGATGGCTAACCATCAGTGCCGACAACCTAGCACCGTTGAAAAAACATCAGATCAAACTAGGCAGCAAAAACGCCCCCTGGTTCAACGATGATCTTAAGAAATCCAAGAAACTCTGTCGCTCCCTTGAGAAGGCTTGGAAAAAAGACCCAAACAACAGCACCAGGGACGCCTTCAAAAACGCCACCCGTTTACACCACCAACTGATCAGGACAGCCAAGAAAGCGGCATTCAAAGACAGACTTGACAACAACGCCCACAACAGCGAGGAATTATTGAACATCGTCAAAGAATTTACCAACCCCACTGCCAACTCCAATGACATCACTCCCTCTCAAACCCTTTGCGACTCCTTAGCTTCGTTCTTCCACGACAAAATCGCAGACATCCACAACAGCTTCGACAACCAAACCGTATGCCGAACCTTCACCCCCCCTTGAACATCCTTAATGACTGGAACCCAATCTCCATAGAGGACACGATCCGCCTGATGAACTCCATCCACTCAGGATCCCCCACTGACCCATGCCCTCACCACATCTTCAACAAAGCAGACTCCATCATAGCACCACACCTCCGAGACGTCATCAACTGCTCCCTCAACACCGCCACCTTCCCGGAAAGCTAGAAACACGCCGAACTCAGCGCCCTTCTAAAAAAACCCACAGCTGACCCCACCGAACTCAAAAACTACCGCCCCATCTCGCTCCTTCCATTCCCGGCCAAAGTCATCGAGAAAGCAGTCAACAACCAGCTCGCCGCCTTCCTCGAAACCAACAAATCCCTCGACTCCTGACAGTCCGGCTTCCGAGCCAAACACAGCACTGAGACCGCACTCATCGCAGCAACAGACGACATTCGAACTCTACTGGATAATGGAGACACAGTCGCCCTCATCTCTCTGCAGCCTTCAACACAGTCTGTCATAGCACCCTGTTACAACGCCTCAGAATCATTGGAATCCAAGGAAAAGCACTTGAATGGATCCCTTGCCGGAAGAACTCAGAGAGTCCACCTCCCACCGTTCAAGTCAGAGGCCACTGAAGTCATTTGCGGTGTGCCACAAGGATCTTCACTCAGCCCCACCCTCTTCAACGTATATATGAGCCCCCTCGCGACCATCGCACGCCAACACAACCTCAATATCGTCTCCTACGCTGATGACACTCAACTGATCCTCTCACTCACCAAAGACCCTAACACCGCCAAAACCAACCTACATGAAGGAATGAAAGAAGTAGCAGAGTGGATGAAGCACAGCTGTCTAAAACTGAATTCAGACAAAACAGAAGTCCTTATCTTAGGTACCTCCCCCTTCGCCTGGGACGACTCTTGGTGGCCAGCGGCCCTTGGAAAAGCACCCATCCCAACGGACCACGCACGGAACCTGGGCGTCATCCTGGACTCCTCACTCTCGATGACCAGACAAGTCAACGCCGTCTCATCATCTTGCTTCAACATTCTTTGCATACTCAAAAAAACATTTCGCTGGATCCCCACCGAAACCAGAAAAACGGTCACCCACGCACTGTTTACAAGCCGCCTGGACTACGGAAACACACTATACGCCGGTACCACCGCAAAACTTCAGAAAAAACTACAACACATCCAGAACGCATCTGCCAGACTCATACTAGACATCCCGCGTAAAGACCACATTTCTGGTCACCTGAAAAACCTCCACTGGCTCCCTGTCAATAAGAGGATAACATTCCGCCTCCTCACCCACGCACACAAAGTGCTTTACGAACTTGGAACCCGAATGCCTCAACGCGCGACTCTCCTTCTACACCCCCTCCCGCCAGCTACGCTCTTCCAACCAAGCCCTTGCTGCTGTTCCTCGCATCAACAAAACCACCATGGGAGGAAGATCCTTCTCCTACCTGCCAGCTAAAACCTGGAACTCACTCCCCATTCACCTTCGCCTCACTCAAAACCACCTAGCATTCAGAAAGCAACTTAAAACCTGGATATTCGACAAGAAATTCCCCACCCTTCTTCAAGAGAGACCCTCTTGGTATGTAGCGCGCTATATAAATTATTTGACTTGACTTGACTTCTTAGCCATCATTGTGAAGCCGCAGACAGCCGTGGACTGAGTGTGCTGGTTAGAGGAATGTGAGTCCAGGGGTTTTTCCAAACGGACTACCTTATCCAGCATACCTTGCGCCCACATGGGCGGGACTCGCTATTTAAATAAAGTAATTTCCAGCATTCCGCTTCCTGCATCTTTTCTGCCAGTGACCAAGGGCTCATGGGAGCCCGAAACGCGTTTGGCGAATGAAGGGGAGAGGCAGCACACTCAGTCCACGGCTGTCTGCGGCGTCAAGTGCATTAACCCCGGTGTATGCGGCATCCTCAATTGGGCAACCTTTGTGTGATGATGTTAAGCGGCCATGTCCGGTCGCGAGGATGCCCTGACGCATAAAGCGGATCCCAGGCACTTGTTACTACAGGTGCTGCTAGGACATCGGGGGCCTGAGCCGCAGTGACATTTTAGCGGTTGGAAGGGGTGTTGCCATAACTTTTCACCTGACGAGGAACATATATTTTAAAAAGGTGCAGCAGCGGTAACCACTTGGTTAGAGGAATGTGAGTCCAGGGGTTTTTCCAAACGGACTACCTTATCCAGCATACCTTGCGCCCACATGGGCGGGACTCGCTATTTAAATAAAGTAATTTCCAGCATTCCGCTTCCTGCATCTTTTCTGCCAGTGACCAAGGGCTCATGGGAGCCCGAAACGCGTTTGGCGAATGAAGGGGAGAGGCAGCACACTCAGTCCACGGCTGTCTGCGGCGTCAAGTGCAGTAACCCCGGTGTATGCGGCATCCTCAATTGGGCAACCTTTGTGTGATGATGTTAAGCGGCCATGTCCGGTCGCGAGGATGCCCTGACGCATAAAGCGGATCCCAGGCACTTGTTACTACAGGTGCTGCTAGGACATCGGGGGCCTGAGCCGCAGTGACATTTTAGCGGTTGGAAGGGGTGTTGCCATAACTTTTCACCTGACGAGGAACATATATTTTAAAAAGGTGCAGCAGCGGTAACCACTTGGTTAGAGGAATGTGAGTCCAGGGGTTTTTCCAAACGGACTACCTTATCCAGCATACCTTGCGCCCACATGGGCGGGACTCGCTATTTAAATAAAGTAATTTCCAGCATTCCGCTTCCTGCATCTTTTCTGCCAGTGACCAAGGGCTCATGGGAGCCCGAAACGCGTTTGGCGAATGAAGGGGAGAGGCAGCACACTCAGTCCACGGCTGTCTGCGGCGTCAAGTGCAGTAACCCCGGTGTATGCGGCATCCTCAATTGGGCAACCTATGTGTGATGATATATTCACTGAAAAAACCATAGGTTTCACACCAGTTATAGTTAGGAATTAGCATTTAAAAAACCTATTAAATTCACTGAAAAAACCATAGGTTTCACACCAGTTATAGTTAGGTGGAAATTTTACTCGCATAAAACCATTGAAATTCCCACGTTATAGTTAGTTGGACTCACTATAACTTGCGCGTGCAATGCACTGCTGATGACGTCACATATTACATCACTCATGACATGATCAGTGACATCACTCATGACATCACTGATGACATCTCAAATGAGATCACTGATGACATCATCCAGTGAATGTGTATCTTTCTGAAAAATAAATATTTTTTATATATGTATATCTAAAGGTGGATGGAAGAATAAATGGGTAAATAAATGTCTAAATGGATGTTTTTTTTGTGTAAAATTGATTGGTTAACTGACTTATTAAATGTATCTTAGTGAATACATATATTAGCGAGTAATGTTTAAATATTTAAATATCTGTATCTGTGTCTCACTTTGTGTATAAGTGGCTGCATGGGTTGGTGAGTAGCTACATGAGTGTGTATATGGGTTATTAGTTGTTTTTTTGAGTATCAGTATCAGTGTCTGTATGGTTCGGTGGGTGATATTACTTAGAGCACAGATGCATGATTGAGTGACTCACTATTTGTATGTATTTTGAAGACAGCATGTGTGCAAGACTGTATGGGTGGATGATTGTGTGTATGGGTGGATGATTGTGTGTATGGGTGGGTTAGTGAGTATGTGTTTTTATAATTGATTGTTTAAGATAGTAAATATGTTTCCGTTTCTGTAGAAGTATGTGTAGTGGTGTGTATATAGCAGTATAATCAAGTAAATGGTTTTTTGATAGTTTATTTGCATGTGTGAATTTGTGTGTGAGTAACTATATGGATGAGTATTAGTGTGTAACAGGATGTATAGGTGTATGAGTACATATGATGAGTAAGTACATGCATGAGTGACTATATAGAACTGTTGGTGAATGAGTGGATGTGTATGTAGATGTTGGAATTACCTAATAAGTTGTTGTAATTGGTATTGTTTTCTCCTTTTTTAAGAAAATGTTAGTGTCTATTTTTGAATGTGTGTGTCAAAGGTTATTTTATGCTGATAGGAGGTCTGCCACTTTGTCACAAGGATGTTGTCATCAGTGATGTCATTTGAGATGTCGTCAGTGATGTCACTGACCATGTCATGAGTGATGTAATATGTGACATCATCAGCAGTGCATTGCACGCGCAAGTTATAGTGAGTCCAACTAAGTATAACGTGGGAATTTCAATGGTTTTATGCGAGTAAAATTTCCACCTAACTATAACTAATGTGAAACCTATGGTTTTTTCAGTGAATATATATATATATATCCACATAATCTCCCCAGCTGGATAGAATTTGAGCCGCACACGGAACTTTATCTTGGCCGTTTTTATTGATGGTTGACAACAGGATAAGGCATGGTCCTGACGCGTTTCGTTTCCCCCGGAAACTTTTTCGAAGGTGAGCTTTGCACCAAAAACACGCTGTATGTTTCACAGCCCGATGTTTTGCATTGATTTTACTTCCTCCGATGGCACTTCTTTTTTTGGAATCACTTCCTTTCAATGTTGCATTGTGGGGCCTGTGGTTCAAACGGCTGTTCATATTTACAACCCTCCAGTGGGCAGTGCATTTGGTATCCTGTTGTGATAAAAATCATTGTTAGCACAGTTGTCCATCATTGCCGGCAAAAGGTTCCCTCATGTCAGCCAACTTTCAATGCTGACTCGGGGCCAATACCGAGGTCCAGTCCTCGGCAGCACCTCTCTCCTGAATCGTTTTACCGAATCTGACACTTAAGGTTCAAGTTTGGAGAGCAATAGCGCTCTTGTGGTGGTGCGTCGCTCTTCGGCGGAACCAAGCCGATATTAATGTCCACATAATCTCCCCATATATATATATATATATATATATATATATATATATATATATATATATATATATATATATATATATATATATATATATATATGTATAAATATATATAGCCGTCAGGTAGCACCAAAGAAGAAGGCCACAGGAAGCTTGATAAAGTTCCTTTAATTGCAAATCGCACCTTGCCAGCAGTCACCTCACCCTGATTCAGGCATCACAATCTGTAAACCAAACGCGTTTCAGGATTCTTTGCTCCCTTCCTCAGTGGAAGATTAAAGGAAATGAAAAGTCAGGCTGTAAACGCACAGTTGTATTTCAAACACCTGCCCTTGTGGGCGTGGCGCTCCTACAGCCTTGTTGTGTTCGTAGTCCGCTTAAATTAACTCCTAGTGGGTGCGCTATTCACTCCTAAATTTTCACAAATAATGAACCTAAGTAGGTTTGTGCACTGTACTGGGCGCTGTGGCTGCCCTGCTTTGTAGGCGTCGATATGATGAGCTGAGCTCGTCATGAACCGCGGGTTTTTTAAAAACTCAGCGCACAGCGGGAAAACGTGTAACGCGCATGGGGCTAGACATGCCAGAGTATTTAGTACAGGCTAGTAGATTGAATCCCAACTCTTCAAGTATATGCCTTTTTGACCATACTATATGGGTCTCCTGGAGACACATTATATCACAAAGAAGAATTTGTAGCTCCTGAGCCACCCGCCATCTTTTATCAACAGAATTCAGCCCCCTAACATTCAATGTGCCGATCCTGATGCCCCTAACCGCCATCAAGCTGTACATGGGTTACCTGCACTGGCCACACACCCTGACTAAAGCAAACAAAAAGCGTGCAAAAACACTCATTTCCAAACTGTACTCATGTATCATTTTCCTTTTTTCCCCCCACACAACCCCCCCGACACCCCACTCACAAACCCCCCCATCCCCCGCCCCGACACCCCTACACACCCCGCCACCCAAGTTGAGGCTTAAGGACCATGTCCTCTGCGATGTAGAAGTGCTATGCACAATGCCCCCCCCTGTGACTCCCCTGCCCCCCACGCTATCTCTCTCGCATATCAACCTGGCTAAAAAACAGTATTTGTTACCTTCCCCTCTCTTAATTTTACATTATCAACCATTTTCCTATATTAACAATCATACAGGCAACTCAGGAACCTAACACCCTCAGAAACCAATTTTTCCTACTTACCCCCAGTGATCAGTATTCATTAATAAACAATAGGTAGTCAATCAAACACGGAGGGGCAGAGGAAAACAAAAAGAAGGAGAGAAAAAAGAAGAGAAGAGAAAGAAAAAAGAAAAATCCTAAGAGAGAGAAAATCTCAATATTCAAAAAGAGAAAAGAGATCAAAAGCCGACGCTATATAATGATTTGCTGGGAAACAGATTAACTTTAGTTTTTCTGCCCCTTGTCCATATCATTTAGAAAGTCTTGTGCAGCAGTCCCAGATGTAAAGTATCTAGTTTGACCCTTGAAAATGATTTTTTGTTTTGACAGATTAAGTAAGAAGACCTGGGCGCCTTTTGCTTGAAAAGGTGCAATTAGCTTCCGGAGTTGCCATCGTTCATGAACCGTTGCTGAACAGAAATCCGGGCGTATGAAAAACTCACAACCCATACCAACCCGTCTTTTCTCAGGGCGTGCCAAGTCGTATAGTGCCTCCCGCAGCAGATAGGTATTGAGGCAAATTAGAATCGCCCAAGGGTATGCATTTTGATCAGCTTGTCGCTCACTCCTACGATGCGGCACGACAAATGGGAACCTGTGCGCCCTAATCACCTCAGTTTCCCAGTTCCAATCGCTAAGTTCAGGAAAGGCTTCCTTAAAGAGCTGAATAATACATTTCCGTGGGTCTGCCCCTTCCTTTTACTCGGCTATACCTAGAACGCGCAAATTATTGCGTCGTGCGCGGTTCTCTAAATCCGTGAGCTTCCAGCCCACATCTGTTTTGGACTTTTGCAGAGTCTCAATGGCTGATTTCTGTTTGACCAGGCAGTCCTCAACTGAAGAAACTCGTTCTTCCACTTTTACCACACGAGTGGAGACCTCTGCACAAGTCTTTACCAGGCACTGCACAGTGTTTTGGAGTTTCCTCACAGCCCCTTGTGTACGCAAGGCATTTGCTTTAGTTTCTAAACGATGGGCCATTATACTCTTTTAGATTAGGCCAAGAGTGATCGAGTCTTCCTCAAGATCCTCATCCAAATTCGGCTGAGCAAGTGGTTGACTCTGCTCATACAGTGGTCCTTCTCCGGTCTCCGCCACCTTCCTCACTGTCTCATGGGGAAGGGAACGCTCAAGATCGTCACCTTCATCTTTCTCTAGGACGTCCCCTCAGTATCCAAATCGCTGCCCTTCTCCATTGTAGATAAGATAGGATCGAAACTTGACCCCGCCAGAGGACCACTATCTCCTGTGATTGCAGCTCCAGTAGCTACAGGGTCATCAATTACTATGGTATTTACATTGTGTACCGCTTCATCCTGAGCTAACCCATTCCAACACTTACCTTAAATGCAATGTAATGGTATGCATTGTAATGGTATGCGTTGTAAAGGTATAATGCAATGTAATGGAATGCGTTGTAAATGTATTTTTAAAAAAATAATTGTAATGGCAGGCTATATAATTATATGTGTTGTAAGGGATGTTGCGTTGTAAAAACTGTGTTGTAAAGGCCTGCATTGTAAATGTATGTGTTGTAACATCATACATTTAAAAATAACTCCTCATCATAGTTCATCCCATCAGGGAACATGGTACCAGCTTGCAAAACTAACCAGGATTCTAACCTTCACAGGGATGCGACTCGGTTGCCGCCCCATGTGTGAACGGGGACTGTGTCCAAACCGCAAAACTTTGCTTGGGTCCACTCTCCTGCAGGTTTATCATAAAAATGTTTGGCTGTGCTATAGCTGAAGTCACTATTTCTTATCCCTCTCCAGTGTCCGTTTTTAACTGAAAAGCTTGTTGAGCCAATGCACCACATGTTACAAGGACATGTTATAGAATAGACCACGTGATGGGTACCGCACATAATAAATGTAGGGTTTTTCGATCTAATGTGCGTTCTTTTATGGGTGACTTCAGTAATGCTATTGCTGTGCCTGCAAGCCTTACAGTTGCTACACTTACGGAAAACTTTGGCTTATTTTAACCAATTAGTTTCCTTGCCAGTTTCCTTGCCAGAGAGATGACTTTGGACAAGTAAGTCTCTAAGTGAGAGATTCTTTTGGTATGTCAGAGAGGGTCCCATATCAACTTTGTTCCTTAGAATGTGATCTTGTGTTAGTATGCCCCACCTAGATTTTAGTATTATCCGCAGCTGTCCAGCTTGGCTGCTAAATTTAGTGAAAACCTTATGGGTTCCTGTGTCTATACTTTTGCGATAGAGATTGGGTGACTGGAATAATATTTCATCTCTACTTAGAACTTCCACTCTCACATCTGCTTGTTTAAGCGCCTTACAGGGGTAACCTCTTGCCCTAAACCTATGTGCATATATATGTATGTATAGTACCCCCCTGTGTCTCTCCGTTCTTTTTAGTAGAAGGAACAATTTCGTGACATATATGTATCTATATGCATGTATACATATAGATATATATATATATATATATCCCAGATTCAAAGTACTCACGATGGGTACACGATGGGTACACGACAAAACTTTATTGGTCTTCAAAAGATGCTCAGACGGGTTTTGGCAAAACTGCCTTCTTCAATGTCGGCCAGCATGCCGCACTGCTCACATTTATACTTCAATTTCAAAATCATTGAAACAACATTCATTGACATAGATGTAGAACTGAAAAATAACATCATTCAGCTTTTGCGATTTTGGGTGCCATTTTGGAACATGCTAAATATTTAGAAAGCAATTAATCTTGCCGTTCAGTGTCAGCAATATGATAACTAGCTGTCATTGCATGATTAAGCTGAATAATATTTATGCATTTAATCAATGATACGGTAAGAATAGAAATCCTTTGACAGCTAAAGCAATCAAATGAGCAATACATCTGATTAGATGCTGTTGACCTATATGGGCTTACCCTGCTTAGTATTAGTAACCTGTTTGTTCATTGAGCCCTGTATGGGCCTTATCCAGAAGCAATCGAGTGAGCAATTCATCTGATTAGATGCTCTATCACCCTGTATCGGCTAACACTGACACTGCTTTGCATTAGTTGCCTATGTGTTTATTCCGCATTACCAAAAGGTCTCTATTTGCACTCTACACATAGCTGGCACGCCTTAATCATTACTCTAGCCTATTTAAACTTGTGTGTCCTTCTGAATCATACTGTAAATAAACTGCCCAATTAGGATTTACATGTGGATTGCTAGTTCTTAACTGATATTTAACACCTTCGATGCGGCGGCTATTCCGCCGCATCGCTAAGGGGGCGGGGTGGCCACGCAGCGCGCCAATGCTGGTGACGGAACCGCTCCGTCACCAGCCTAGGTTGAGCTGTGCTCATGACGGAGCGGTTCCATCATGGCCCCGCTCGCTCAATAGAATGCCTAGCGCAGGCGCGGAATCCGCGCAGCACAGGCGAAGCGAGCGGGCCATGACGGAACCACTCCGTCATCAGCACAGCGCTACCACGGCTGATGACGGAGAGGCTTCGTCATCAGCGTCGAAAAGGTTAAACCGCTTTGTACCTTAGTTTGCATGTCTATTATGTACTTACATTTTTGTTGTAAAGGCATGTGTGGTAAAGGCATATAGGTGATAAAGACTACACGGTTAATGTTGTTTCACCTCCCATAGCAAGGGGAGCGTTGTCTTTTTTTGTTTTCTAAAAGAGAAAACTTAAAGACTGAGTGGTAAATGTTGATTCCCCTCCCATAATAGCGAGAGGAGCATTGTCTTTTTTTGTTTTCCAAAATAAAACACCACTTCAGTGTTTTCTGTGGAAAATAAAAAAAATAAGTGTGGTGCATGGCTCCATCATGTTGATGGAGCCCTGCATCAAAATAAAAAAATCATTGATAGGAACTGGTGGTCATTTCAAAGTTTGGCGGGTGGAGTTCTCGGCCCGCCAGCCCAACGGAGAATACTCCATCAAACAAATTAGAAATATTATAATTTATTAAAAAACATATATATATTATGTACCTATTATATTCCTGATTTTGAGCACCATTGCTAAGGGTTCTTACCCATGGTATGCAGCTTCTGAGCTATCCTAGGAGATCCTCAGCAAGCAGATTATTTCACCTGGAAATTACCTGTAAAATGTGTTATAGGAGGGTTGATAATTCTTTTTTCCCCTTCACAATCCATGTACAGTGTTTTAAAAGGAATACAACAGTCAGATTTTAATGAAAGCTCACGTATTTATGAACTCTTTGTTTTTTTATTTAGATGGAACATGTGACGAATCTAAAAGTGAGTACCAATTTATTTATATATTTTTAGCTATCAACTCTGTATCTAAACAGTATCTTTCAGGCTTTTACACTTATACAATGCACAAGTCAATAGACCTCAATGTGACTTTAAAAAAATTGGATGACTAGATCATGGTTTTTTAATTATATGCAAGGAATATTTGAAGGAATATATGAAGGGTGATCTGTATTTATCTTAGCGTGATCACATCAATAAAACACTGATATCTTTTAAAATTCACAGGTAGCACTGGAAGAATCCTACATGGTACACTTTTGAAAAGGTAGTTACCGTTTGGAGAACTTACAAGAGTTTCTCACTCATTTGGACATAATGGGAGAAAAAGACAGGAACAAAGTATGCAAAAAGTGCCAGACATGCAAACAAATTATACTTAGATCGTTTTTATGAACCATTATTATTACAATACACTGTCATTAAGTCAGTGGGAATTGGGATATGGTCAAACCGAGGTGCCAGCCAACCCTAGACCACATCCTGCAGCTACCAACAGCCCAAGAATTAATGAAATTCAAAGCTAAAATATTGAAATTTTTGTGACATTGCTGGCAATAGACCAACAACACTACTTTTGTTTGGAGAAATGTGGGACCATGGGAGGTAGGAACATAGACATTATCATCAGATTCTGGAATGTTTCCTCATAGAAATGTGAGAAAATGATTTGAATTCCCAAACGTTGGATGTGTGCAGGGCATCCTCGGTAGGAAAACACCCTGGGATTTATCTAATCTTCATCACCCTGGATTACCCGAGATCTCTATTTTTCAGAAAATCCTGAGATTGGTAGGTTTCCCTGAGTCCTGTCTGACCATGGACACACATCTCCCAGTTACCAACATCTCAAGAATTTATGAAATTGAATAGAATGTGATCACATCATAAGGTAGGTTCCCTTTATGTCAGATACACTACAATCACCTGCCATGAAAGTAGAATGGAAATGTGGTGTTTTTAGGTATAATTCTGGGATCCACTGAACGAAGAGCTCTCTAGAATACCTTGCGTCGTCAGTTCTCAGAAATACGGTGTATGGTAGGGTTTTCAAGTTGTTAGTAATCACTGGGCAAAAATATAACAACTATCTCCCATCTTGAAATTTGTCTCTTTTAGCAGATGTTTGTTAGAATTTCCCCATCACATTTTTGGCCCTTGTTGGAACAAATGTGCAAATGGTGTGAAAAGCGAAACCCCATCCAAAAAAATCAAACAATTTCCAGCAGAATTTCAAATCCTCTAACACGTTTGCTTGAAAGCAAAATATACAAGTTATGAAGGGTTTTCACAACACAGTCGTGGGCCAATGACCCATTCCATAAATTAAACAAGTGCATCATTGGTACACATAAAAAAACACTAACAGAACCAACAACAGTCATTCAATGAAGGGAATTAGTTTGGCACATGATCATGTGATAAGTTATGCACATATCGCTCATGCCAACACTTATTCACCACATGACCACCTAGCTAGTGACTTGCAAACCACATCAATCACCTGTCAACTACATGCCGCACCCCATCATTCTCACTGCAATTTTGTCATGATCTCTGCACAGCACTCACTTCTTTGTGCTTAACAATCACATGAATGTGATATTTCAAAATGAACACATTCAAATGACACAAAGGCAGGTGGTGCGCACAGAGCGCTGGTGCCAGATACAGAGAGGAGAGAGACGTTGTAAGTTCATTAGATGTACTATACAAATGCCAAAGTACAGACAAGGAAACCACAAGTCCCATGAAACAACAGGGCTCTCACAATGTTTCCCATTGACTTGCTTATATTAAAGTTATTGAGTCCAAGTTCCTCATGGTCCAGAGTTTCCTTGCTCAGCTACTGAGATGATTCAGGCCGGACCATGTTACCCAGATAATGGAAAACCTTGGAAATCATATGGAAATCTGAACTGAACACGGTGAGGTATTTTTAGAAATCCACCAGAGACAAACTCGATTTACTAAATACCTGTTTCAGAACTATCTTTAAGGATTATAAAGTTGTATTTTGAGCATATTCTGTTTATCACTTCCAAAAGTTTGATACATTTCTTTCTTGATGATCTATTGTACAAATATACAAATGTAGATATTTAGGTTGGGACAGTAATTGCTTGTTGAATATGAACTTAGAAATTCTAATAAATGTTTAATACATCGCAGTTTTAAGTTCAAATCAATATTGTATTTACTTTTGATTCTGGGAGCATGTTCTCATAAAAGAGAAGGCAGTTATTTATAATCTGAGTCACTGGAATTATGTGGCACGGTTGACAAAATTAAATTTTTCGCAGTATTATATAATTATTTCTCCATTTTAATCTTAGTGGATAGACTTCTAGGGAATCAGAGAAACGTTGGTTACTCATGGAAAGAGTGCTGGTGGGTAAACCCCTCAGGGACATTCTCTGGTTAAGTAAAGAGGTATGACCAAAATCTTTATAGAGGTCAGATATAATGAGGATTTGCCTAATGATATGATGGAACGATATTGGGGATGCTTATCTCAATAGTTCCATGCAATCTCAGTCCATTCCAATCTTGCATTCTCAATATGTCTAAATAGATGATGAGTGCGTTGGGCAATGAAAAATGGAAGGATGCCTAATGATAATCGACATGTATGAAGAGGGACACAGAAAGTCTTTTATAGACTGCTAAAATTCCTTCGTCCTGTCCAAAACTGACAGAATGCAACATAATCAAAGTGGGTATTGTTTCATGCAACCACTAATCAAAGTGTGTCCACTAGGCCTTTGAGAGCGTTTGTAAAGTTTCTCTCCTCTTCCAACACAACTAAGATGCTGATCACAAGGGTATATTGACTCTCTACTGAGGGCTTCCCCACTAATAGATGATCTTATCGGGCGCAATGCAAAACAGAAGTGCGGCCGTAGTTCAGCGAGATAGACTGGAAATGCACTTGGCATACATAAAGGATTCTTGACCATATAAAATCGGAAGGTAGAGCATAAGCTTCTCATGAGATAGTACATAGCACCTAGTAGACTAAAGATAATTCATCTGATGTCCTCCGACAAATGCTGGTGATGTGGGGATGAGAAGAACACTTTCGTACACATCTGATAGAAATGGGAGAGCATCAGGACCTTCTGAAAGAATGTTGTGACACGCATTGATGTGATTGCAGCAGGTAGTGGGCCCAGAATGCCATCTACGGTGCCAGTAAATATGGAAAGTTGGCAGGATACATGGAAAAAGAATATTACCAGACTTCTTAGGCGTGACCTTTTGGGGTTAGTCAAATCTCTAATCACACTTTGTCGGAAAAAAGAGAATGGCTGTCTGAGGGCCAAAGGGCACAGCCCGTAGCAGTGGCGAAATTAACTCACAACCGATTAAGATGAGAGAAAAAAAATAGACAAAAATCGGGTCACCAGTTGCTGAATACTTGGCTCAACTTCCCTGTCTGCACCTAATTCCAACTAAGATTCAAGTTCTGAGTATGGTGGATGCTGAAATAGCAGACCATGGCGAATCGCAAGGATGAGATTCTATATGCGAGGGAGAATGGGAAGGCCTCTAACAAATGCTTACTAATGCTGCATGTTGGGAGGAAGGTGGAGAGTTGGGGGAGGTTGGGGCATCACAAGTTTTGTTACTTAGGAATTTAGTTTTCTCTATTTTCTCCTTGTTTTCAAACAAAGACTGCCATGCATCTAATGCATTTTCCTACAAGAATACAGTTGAACTGTAATATTATAATGATCTGCTTGTTGGTGATAGATAGCGAGTGGTCATGATAAAGCAAGGAGGTGACCCAATTACAGTCAATGGAGGCGTCTTCTTTGTTAGGAGAATGAATACCAGTAAAAAGAGGGTAACATTGACCAAATGTGGGTGACTTGACAGATAAGCTATGTGTCTACCATGTGGACAACGGGTATGTTCATAAGCACTTGTTTGGTGATAGAAAATTTGACATAGGTGTAGCTTGTTGAATTACTTCAAGTCCACAAACCCAATAGAACACTGTCACAATACCTTGATGATGTCATCAATCATATCATCGATGATATAATTTGGGATAACATCAGTGATGTCATTATTTATGTAATTTACATATAAGTGATGCAATATGTGAGGTCTTACAAAGTACACCTAAATATATTGGTACATTAACGTTTGTATTTTACAGTGAATTTCCTTTTTTTTGTCATATTCTAAATTGAGCGCATGCCCATCCCCCTTTGGCAATATACAATGGAAGGTTGGCCGGCTGGGAGTGGCCTCCTGCTAGGCACCACGCCCAAAACCCATGTGCAGCCAACCCCGCCTGCTGTGCGCTGCCTTTATCTATGCGGAGCAGAATGTTGTCCTCAGGGACTGGTTAGAGGGCCATGGCTGTAGCCAAATCTTCCACAAGTGGCCAGTCCCCGATCCCAACCCCCTGTGTTCACCCAACAATCCATGGGCATGCAACCCCATGGCTGAGCACAGCATTCAGTTGTGCACAGTAGTTGGTTGACCCTGCACCCAACCCACAGCAGAAAGCCAATCCCCACCACTCACTTCATAATGCTTGCACAGTTGCAGGTGGCCGCAGGGTCTGAAAACATTTCTTTACTCCTACCGGTACAGTAGTTCAGCTACCAGTACCATGGTATGATAGGGATGGTCTCATGGTATACCATAGTAGCAGGTGCTTTAACCACTGTACCCATAACAACCCCAAATAGTTTTTTTCAGTTTACTTTATTTATATTGAGGGGAACCCCCACAAAACAATAAACATATGCAAATATAGTTACAATAAAACCATTTCAAATAAAACATGAATAAAAATACAGTTATATTTACTTATGTGCATAGAATAACCCAGTCACATAAGTATAGAATGTTTTTAAGATTGAGTTCTCTTGTTTCAATTACATATGGCTTTTTCATTGAGCCCATGTTGTAAATAAATTACAAGACACACAAAACACAATTGGGCCATCGGTTTTAGTTGTAGGTAGGCGAAATGCCACCAAATATTGTTATCTACCTAAAATGTGACAAATAAGTACTATCCACCTCTTCCTTTGCATTTTCTAACATTGGCAGAAAAAACAGAAGTGGGCTTCCATTTTTCTTTCTGGTAAACATGTGAGCCACAAGTCCACCTCAGATGCGGAACTGTTAGTTAACCATTTACAGGAAGAACTCAGTTTAGTGAAGATGGCCGATTGGCGGGAGCACATGGAAGAGCTCCTGGACCAGGGATCGCTATATCAGTGTAAATCCCATCATATGAGTGCAACTTAAAACTTGAATATTTGACAGCAATTATGGAGGCTGGATCAACATCAGCTGGCAAGGCAATGAGGGAAGGACGTTCTTGAAGCCTTGAGCACTGATCGAAGGTGAGGCATCATGGAGGCAGTCAATGACACGAACAGTGGATGCCAGCTTTGAGTGTTCGAGATATCCCCACTGTGTGTGTAGAGATCCCATAGCTCCCCGGTCAGCTTAGGCACGCTTCTCCAGCTCCACTAGCCCTGAGTGACAGCGCCACTTACCGGGGCAAGAGACCCTAACCACAAACTTATTTTCACTAGAAGAGATATCATAATTTTAACTCTTGAGAGCAGACTTCAATCTGGAAAAAAAACTGCTAGCGAAAACACTTCATTATCCACCTGGGAACGGTACAATCTTCCTTGAGCAACTTATGGAAACGATCACAATAAATGCTACCCCACTCTCTAAGACAATACTACCAGGAGATTCCAACCTGCATTGAAACAATCCCAAAGACCCCACAGTGGCAGCACTCAGTAACCTGCTTCAGGACCACAACAAAGGGGTGACACTTGACCTCATCACTGCTAGTACACATGTTAAATATCGCCCAGAAAGACTGGTCAGATCACTATCAAACTCTTTTTTTTAATATCCACACAAGAAACGAAAATCATGGGTCAATAAAGAAGGGATAAAACTTGGGAGGGGGATTACAGCCGCGTAAACTGAACTGAATTGGTGGATCTCTCAGAAGGCGGCTCCTCCACATCTAAAAGGCAAAAGGAAAAAACTCCAGTACCATGGTTCAATTAAAATATAAACAATGAAAGAAGACAGCTAAGACATCTATATGGAGGAAGGATCCAAACACTACCCTTCTCGAACGATTGAGAAGGCACAGAATCTCATACAAAATGGCTATCTGGAAAGCCAAAACCACACACATCAGATCACAACTGGACAGAGCGAAGAACATGCCTTAATAAACTTTTTCACATAATAAAACAACAATCAGGAAAAAAAGCAGAGCCCACAATTGAAAATGACTCAAAGGATATCTGGTGAAAGTAGTAACGCTTTACTGTCCCTACAGCCAAGGGCCACTTTGATCTTCCCGTCACTCAACTAACGCGAGCAAACTCCTCCTGGCAGATCACACCAATGTTTATCATTCAGAAGCCCTGATAAGAGAGCCTGGAGGTTCCCCGGGCCCTGTAAAGCGTTGACATTTCACTTCACGCTGAGGAACCTTAACCCCTTCGATGCTCATGACCGAACGGTTCAGTCATGAGCATCGGTCGAGCTGTGCTCATGACTGAATCGTTCCGTCATGACCACACCCATTTACATTGGGGCCCAGAACCTGGGGTAAATCTGCACCGCACGGAAGGTGTTAATGGATAGATGTATATGTAGCTTGAGGGTTCTGTACTGAAAGTGGTATCCCCACCTGTCTGCAGAAATCATTCCCAGTGTTTGATATTCCTTTTTTTTTGTCACAAAGAAATGCTGAGTAGAAAAAGGTCTATCAATTGTTGAAATAATATTGGTCGATGAACACATTTTTGTTTTTGTTAATGCGGTATATGTTGTAAATAAATTTAAATTGTTCCAAACGTATGTGCGATTTTTGTATGTCTCTGGAATGAATAGAAGGTGTTCCTATTCACACATTTATGAATGTACATAAATACAAGAAAAGTTATCTAAAAAGGAAAAAAAGGTTTAATAAGACATGGAATGTTGGGGCATATTATCAAGAAAGGGCCTTATATTATCGCCGCTTTTATCGGCAGGAAACTGCCGATAAAGCAGCGATAATGGGCTTGATAATATGTTCTATGAATTCCAATCGAAGTCCATGTTAGATGTGAAGACATGTAACATGGGCTTCGATTGGAATTAATAGAGCATACAATCAAGCCCATTACCGCCGCTTTGTCGGCAGTTTCCTGCCGATAAAAGCGGCGATAATGTAAGGCCCTATCTTGATAATATGCCCCGTTGTTCTTTTCATCTCTGCTGATAATAAGTGGCATAAAAAATTGAAAGATATCCAGGCCTCCCCCTTTTTTCTACATTAAAGGCAATGCACAGCACCTTAAAGGCAACATTGTTTTCTTATGGGTAGCCAGTGTAACTCTCTAAGTGAAAAGGTTGCTGATTCATATTGAGGTAGTCCAAACAGGAGATGAGCTGCAGCATTTTGTAGTGTCTGTAGTTTTGTATCAAGGTTTTGTTGCATAGTAAAATATAAAGAGCTTTGCAGTGGTGCAGCGTCGACAGGGCTAGTCCTGTAACTACAGTTTTTAAAAAGATTAGCAGGGATGAAATTGAAAATGTTCCTGATTATTTTTAGGATGTGATAAATGGAAGAAGCAATTTGATTGACATGGTTGTTAAAAGTCAGTTTATTGTTAAAGATGATGCCTAGGTTCCTTACTTTTTCAACTGACTTTGGCAGGGCACCCATATCCTGGGGCCACCAGCGGAGGAACAAAAACGATGTATTATTTCTAAAAAGGAGAATTTTTGTCTTTCCTAAGTTACATTTCAAACTATTTTTATTCATCCAGTCGCAAATGCTTTTCTTGCAGTGACGAAATGTGATGGCCATGTGATCTGGGTTGCCTGAGAACGAGACCACAATGTGGGTGTCATCAGCATAGAAAATAACTGAGAACCCAAACGATTTTTAGGAGTTTGGTCAGTGGTGTAATGTATAGATTGAAAAGAGTGGGCTAAGCGATGCACCTTGTGGGACACTTGATGGAGGGGTAAACAAAATGTGTTAATAATCATCCATTGCTATGCATTGCTCTTGTTCTTACCAGAAAGATGTAAAGATGTTAAGGGCTGTTCCTCTGATTCCAAGTCAATGAAGGTGGTCAAACAAGATGTTATTATTGGCCATATCAATGCTCAGCGTTTTCTCCTCTGTCTATACAAGCTCTTATGTTCTCAGATGCAACAATAATTGCCACCTCAGTGTTGTGTTGGCTTCTAAAGTCAAATTGCATAACACCTAGAAGACAGTTTACATTAAAGATGGCTGTCATTGTTAATGTATGACCTTGTCTATGATCTTTGCTGGAAGTGGAAGCCGGGATATAGGCCGGTAATTGCTCGGGTCAGATGATGGGAGATTCTTTTTATTTATTAGAGGTAAGATAAAAGCTCTTTCCAGAATTTTGGAAAGCACCCTGTATCAAGCATATCATTGAAGATATTTGTTAAATTATCTGAAATTATTTCAGGGGCTTGTTAGAGATTTTATGGAGGGCAAGGATATTCAGGGGACCCATATTTCATAGATGTAACCAGTCTAAGTACCTGAGCAGGGAAAAGGCAGGTAAAGTTTCTTAGTCAGTGGAAAAGGAGGTATCTTCTGATGGGTTAGGAGCCAATATAAGGAGCCAATATATGATTTGCTGTAAAGGCTGATCTTCGACTTTGGATTGAAAAAATAAGGCTAGTGTATTACAAAAAGACTGACTGAAGATGGAGTTCCTATTCTCAGAGATATTTGAGAGTGATTTAACCGTTTAAAAAGCTCTTACACAGAGTCATTGGCGGTTTTGATCTTTAAAAATCATGATTTTATATTCCAATATTGATTTTTGTATAGGTTTTTGTCTCAGTATCGTATCATGCTGTCTCCGTCATCGTTCTAGTCTATGGCACAGTTGTTTTTGCGTTTTGAGCTTGTCCAAATACCAGGGTTTGGTGGCTTTCAATCTATGGTGTCATGCTTTTTTTCAGGGACTAATTGATATTTGGCGATTGTGTGGTCTAAATTTTTTGTGTGTGTTGGTCTGATTCAATAGAGCAAATTGTTGCTTAACTGAATCAAATTTATGCCATGAACATATTTTTGGGAGTTTGTGAGAAAGTGCTTGGACAGGCAATTTTTCAGTAGGAGTGATATTAAACATTGCTGCAGAATGATCTAACCATGTGAGTGGTAAGACCTTTTGAAATTTTAACAGGGGCTTGTCAATGAAAATCCTTTCAAGGGTATGTCCCGAGACATGAGTGGGCCCAGAACTATCTAATTTGAAGCCTAGGCTAGACATGGTTTCCATTAAGGTTGCTGAGTCTTTGTTTAAACAGTTCTAAAGTTGAAAATTAAAATCACCTAGATTAGTATGGTTTGAGTGTTAAATCTGGACTCTAGACTAAGACTAAGTTTCTGAGCAAAAAAAGGATCTCGAACTCAGTGGCCGGTAAATAGAAAGGCCACTGAAAGTATTATCATGGTTTAGTCTGATTTTAAAAGACAGATCTGCAAAGTTTGTATTGTGGGGATAGGGAGAAAAAGAAGAACTGGGATGGTTATTATATGGAATTGCAAGACATCCACCTCTTTCGTTTGGATGGTCTGATCTGTATATGGTGTAGTCTACCAGAGTAGCAGCTGCAAGATCTGGCCCAGCTGAAGGGTCCACCCAAGTTTCGTTTATGAAAGCTAGGTCTATTTTGTTGGAATCAATAAAGTCATCGAATTACACTATATTCTTTTTATCAGGGATCTAGCGTTTATTAATTTACATTCAAAGAGCTTTATATTTTATCCTTTCTTTATGCTCACTGAGTGCCTTGCAGGAATATCTTTGATTTTATAATGACAGATCCTGAGAAGCAAGAAGGACATTTAGTGTTGTCTAGATTAGCCTGTGGATGCAGAGTTACACATGAAGGAGTCTTACTGGATGTCTGTAGAGTGAGTAGTTTCTCCTTTGAGTATGTGAGCTTAGAAGTGGAAACTGGGGTGAAATGAGCAGGGGGGCTGGCACTGTTTGTGGTCCGGCTGTGGATGGGCGCAGTCACGGTCTTGCCATTGATGGGACAGTGGTGCGTCCACTGTGCAGACCCGCTGAGCCACTGAATTTTTAGTTTGGCATCGAAAGAATGTGCATGTCAGGCAGTGTGGTAACACCGTGCTGTGACTGCAACCTAAAGCAGTGAAAAGTGAAATTAAAATGCAAAAGGGGGTCCAGCAACCCCGTTTGGACTCCCACAGGTAGCCACTACTGGTAAAGTAATTAAAATTAAAGTAAAAGGTTTAAAACTGGCAACCATAAAACAAGTAAAATGAAAATGGCCTCAAAAGCCCTTGCAAAATGGCACCTTTTCCTGCATGCCAGTTAATTCTTATAATTGGCCCTAGCAGCTTTCATATTCTCCCATATGCCCTTTCAATTTCCTCTACTAAGGCAAAGTGGGCCTTTCTGCAGTCTTTTGAAAACCAGGCGTTTATTTCCCTCCTTTTCACAATTTACTTAGTAGCTAGAAAGAAGGGTCCCCTTAATAAGGACAACGACTTATTATGAGCTCAGATATAGTAGCCCATTGTGTCGATATGGGTGCTTCATGTATAAGTTACTCATAGTATTTGCAACCTCTCCATATATTCTCACTATATCCTCTGAGAATTTTCTTTCCACTTTTAATCTCATGAAGGACTTTTGAGATCCCCACCCCAAATGGCCCAGCGGTTGAGGGTTGACTACCCAGTCCCTGTAGGGGCCTTTGAATTTTTTTCAGGCCTCAGGGACCAAGTCAAAAAACCAAAGGACATAAAGCATGCTTTCTTTGTAAAATTCGAACTTTTGCTAAATTTGGTGCAAATCCATTCAGCCGTTTCTTTCTGTATGGGAGAGCAAACTTTCCTATTGCAATTAACATTGCATATCACAATATTTGGTACCCCCTTTTTATCTGCCCTCCTCCCCCACTTGTTGAATCAGAAAAAAAATTCCAAGAAGGATCCAAGGTGGGTGAGCTTTTTTTTGGAATGTATTGTTCAGATTCTTCAAGCGACACATAAGATGTTCAAAGAAACAAAAATGCATTTGTGTAGAATCCCTGACGTAACCATAGGTACACAATGTCTACCACTACTGTGTAATAAATGTTTGTAAAAATGGGACATCATTTCTCCATTTCACAGATACATTATTTGAATGGATCCTTTAATGCTGTTTTTAACATCCTTGTCAGTCTTATTTACTACACATCAATACAGATGTGTGACGTTTCTTGATTAATGTTAAAATTTCTCAATATTTCTCTTAATTGATTTGACTAAAATATCATTAATGTTTTGTGTGGTCTTTGTAACCTCGTGCAGTGGGCTGCAGTGTGCCAGATGGTGCCTTGCTGAACAGTGAAGGAGTATTAGATTTTCCTGGTATACCCGATAAACTTTATGGAAGCAACGAGTGAGTATAAAGGAAAACCATTCCAAATTATGCTCTTTACAGCAACAATGTAAACATAATGCAAATAAATTCAACGCAACCTATAATTTCAGATTGTGTATATGGACCATAGAAGTATCTGATGGAATGCAGATCTTATTGAATTTTTCACGCTTTGACACAGAATTTGATGTGTCATGTGACCTGGATTTTTTAGCAGTATATGTTGCTGAGCGCCTTCTTGGTAAGTAATAAAAAGTATCTTGAAATCTACCAATTTTAGTTCGATTTTCAAATTTACCTTACATAAATACAAAAATATTTCTTCTTTTTATGCAACTTTGTTTTCTTAATACAGTGGTATTTTAAGCACTCCCTTACCAACAGAATTAATGCAATTGTAACAACAATCCTTTTAAAGAATACATCATATTGTAGTTGGTACAGTTTGTATGAAGCATACTATTCTTAGATTATAATATTGGGGCACTGAGTCCAGTGTCCTTATGAGGAAAGCAATTTTAATTAGTATTTTCTTCCTACAAACTCACAATTTCTTTGGCACTGAAACAACTACCAAATGAGCATGCAAAAGGAGACGACTGAACATTTATACCAAGGTAAACAGTCGCGTTTGTGTTGGTTTGAAGTGAGTCAATTAAAAATATACTACATAAGATAAACTATTTTCCAATATCTAGCATCTCTGATAAAGATCAGGTATGAAATCTAAATATGAAATGACCACCAAAAGTCTTGAAGAAGCAATGTGTCATTGCCTATAGAGATATATCTATTACAATGCCACTTTATATCATCGGAACATTATTGGAGATAGGAGCAGACTATTTATACTGGAATCTTTATATTTGGTTCAGAGGGCCAAAGCAAATGTGATGGTGATTGCTTTGCATACATTTCTTGATGTATTTAATGTCATAAAAGCGCCTGTCAATGTATTTATTATGATTTGGAATTCCAAAGAATTCCACAAAAAAGTACATCTTAAAAAAAACATCATTTTGCCCCCCACCTTGGAGGTTTGGGAAAACAACTTAGACTGGACTATGTTTAGGGAAAATACTGTTTTCATGGCGAGAGGACGCCCTCAAAACTGGGCATTGATATGGGGACCTTGGAATAGTTATAGAGGAGAGATCTGTGTGCCGCCCGGGGATGCTGTTCTTGATGTACCTCCATCCCTGTGAAGTTCCTGATATTGTGTGCGCTCCAGCGTCCTGTACTCCCGAATGTGTTATCTTTGGTATGACAATTATCCTCTGTACTGTGCATTTGACTGATGCTTTGTTCAAATAAAAAGAATTGATTAAAAAAAAATCATTTCGTCTAAAAACTCCAATAAGCAAATCAGTAACAGCCGTTCTACAGGTTTCCCAGGGCCCGAAGGGTTAACCTTGAGTAATCAGATTGCCATACATGAATGTCTTACACACTTATACAGAGTTATAATCTACTTCTATCATAAAACATTCCAAATTAAAACTTATTGTAAAGTACAGAAGTTTACAATAGCTTAGCAGCAACACAAGGATTTAAGGTGCTTAAGATCCTAAAAGATGAGTAACTAGCAGCAGGAAAAAATGACTACAGTGCACATGCTTAATTTCAAGCACAGAAAAACGGCCTAAGATCAAAGAGTCCAAAAAAGTACATATGCTCAGTGCATACGTATTAAAAAGTTCATGAAGTACACAATGATTTAGCAGCAACTCAAATTTAGTAAAGTGCTTGAGATCCTTGAGAGTAAGCAAGTAGCAGCAGCAGCAAACGTTTATAAAAGTGCAAATGCTTAATTGTAAACAAAGTAAATCGGCCTTAAGGACCGAAGAGACAAGAAAGTGCAAGTGCTCAGTACATACATATTCAGACGAATCTTACGACATTAGTATATATTTAAAAATTGTTTAAAAAAGCCAAAAAATTTAAAATACATGAGTTCAGATGGGGGGTACAGCAGACAATTTCGGGCCTCTTCTGCTGTGATAATGTTATACTCTAAAAAACAATTCCTTAGATATCTACGACGTGTTGATTGTAATGCGTGACAAACGAATAAAACATGATTCAGGTCTTGTATACAAAAATTACATAAAAGACAATACCTTTCTTTTCTAGGAATACCCTCCCAGGCTCCTGTTACAACTCTTAGAGGTAGTAAATTCAATCTCAGTAACAGAATCACTCTGTGCACTCCATGTTTAAGGTTCCATAAAACATAAGGTTGAGGTTTTTTGGCCATACTGCTCCCCACAATACAATCAATATTTCTATTCTCTCAGCACATTTTAATATTTCTTTCACGAGAAACCCCGTAGATTGTCTTCTTAATTATAGTTTTCAAAGCCCTTTTGCAAAGAACCGCAGCCCCATCCTTAGCTAAACCAAACATTGCGAATGCCTTTAAATTATTCCTAAAAATAGCACTTTTTTCTTTCATATTTACAAATATTTCTCTGTACAATGCTAGCCGAAGCTGGTTCTCAGAGCTATTTAACAACGCATTACACCATCTTAAACACTCGGCCATTGAGAGCACATAAGTGGAAAGTAGACCAAGTTCGAGCCTAAGCGCTGCAATCGGTGCGGCGCGATTCATATTGCATATTTGTCGCCAAATCTGCCCTTCCACTTTCTCGAATTTATCCCACTCTTGTGCATCTATTGTTTCACTAGCGTAGTTCAGGGTTGGTGGGATATTTATTTTATGGACCGATATAATGTGTGAGAAATGTCTTCTCCCACAGTGTGAATACAGGCGGTTAATTGCTAATGCTTGTGAGATTGCCTTGCCTTTGCAATGATCCATGTGCCTGTTAACTGAGCACCTGTTTGTAAATATTTTTCCTAAATATGGATAACATTTTCTACTTCCAATTTCTCATTTCCCAAGAACCAATTAACATTTTTTCTGACCTTACATCCTTGATAGCTAAAAATCATGACTTTATTCTTTAAAATATTTATTTTTAAGAAATACTCTTCTGTGTACCCAATTAGCTCAGCAAATCGTCTTTGCAGTCCAATTGGGGTCAAATCCATTATTATGGCATCATCTGCATATAACAGACAGGTTAGCTCTATGTTTCCTAATTTAGGGGGATCCCCGTTACTGAGCCCCACTCTTCTTGGCAAATCATTAATGTAAATGAAAAAAAAGTGAAGGGGCCAAAAGGCACCCTCGCTTCAACCCATTATTGGTTACTATTTTCCTCGAAAGGCCTTGTGTTCCCCCCAATAAAACCTGAGTCCAAATGGAGGAGTGGAGAGCAATTTTTAATCCTAAAAGATTCCCTGGTATCCCTATAGTAACCAATTTCCTCCACAGTTTCCCCCGCTCTTCCCGGTCGAATGCTGTGGAGAAATCTATAAAAGCCGAATATAGCGGCACACCCCGACTTATTGGATATTTTTCAATTAAAGTTTGCAAAATAGAGATATTATCCAGTGTGCTGCTATTCTCACGAAATCCTGTTTATTCCACAGGGATTAAATTATTTCCAAATGACCACTCTTGAAGGTGAGTGAGAATACTCTTTGCAAACAATTTACCGGTTGCATCCAAGAGAGAAATCTGTCTAAAACTGGCAGGAGAATTTTTACGACCCTTTTTATCTTGCTGCACTAATATGGTTCCCTTTCAGGATTGTGGAATATCCGCATAGTTATAACAATGGCTGCAGAAATTTTGCCCACTCTTCACAATCCTGTTTTATTATGGCTACTGGTACATCATCTAGGCCCATTGCACTGGAATATCTTGCCCCTTTAATGTAGCCCTCAATCTCCATACATGATGGTGCACCATAGTAACTCCCCGCCGTTGGGGAAATGCTAACCTCTTAGTTCTGTCCCACTGCGAGATTTGGAGCATAAAGCCGGGAAATATACGTGGACCATTTTACTTCTGGGATTAATATAGGTTTTGACTTCTCTCTCCCATCGCAAAATTTTGCTATCGGTGCCCAATACTTCCTTGTGTCCCCAGATAGAGCCATCTCTCGAAGTCTAACCCATTTTACGTCTTCAGCCCTCCTACAATCCTTTTCCGTATCTGTTTCAATCTACTTATTTCTCTCTGCCTTTGTATCGTGGGCTTCCTAAACTGGTCTCTAATTAAACCATTAATTTCCCGATTCAATTTTTTTTATTTCCCATGGTATTATTACTAATGGAGTAAAACTATTGTCTTGCTTCTTTCTTCCAAATGTTCTAATTGCAGCCAAGACTCTCTCGAACCTCTGAACCGGGGCTTCTTGGCTGGAAGTAAAGACGATATTTTCAAAGACCCTCTTAAAATTCGGGAGCAAATTATTTGACCAGCAAGTACGCCCATTATTACGATTATATGAAACCTTTTCATTCCTCTGGTTCTAAAGTTCAGGCTTCTCAATTTCTATGTCCATTTGTACAGCTAAAATACTATGGTCACTAATATTTGTGGGAGATACCTTAAATTGGATACATACATTAAATAGTTGAAAAGATACTGCCATATAATCAATTAAAGAGTGACCATATGCACCTAAAGGTATAGGCTGCGGGGGAATCCTCTGGGAATCTACCGTTTAACGTTACAAGGTCTAAACTTCAAACATTTTGCAAAAGTAACCTCATTTATCTGATCTTAAATGGGCCGGCAGTACAGAATCTGGGATGGCCCATACCTCTTCAAGTTCCGAGTTAGAAAAAGACATCACAGCACTATTGGATAATTTAGCGTTAAAATCACCCACCATCATTATACATGAGCATTCTTCATTGTTACTTATCCTTTGCATAAAGAATAGATTGAGTCGACCAATATGTTTGTCGCTCTCCTTGGGGGAATATACACGTTTACCAGTAAAAAATAAATTACTTGCCCTAGGTTATCTTCACCAATCCTCAACTTTACTCCGATGCGGCATTTTGAGGGATGCTCATAGATCACAGGATCCCATCTTATGTCACAGCTAAGTAAACTAGCTAAACCCCCACTTGCGTGCCCTTTTACAGATTTTCTTGCTGTACAACAATACACATAAACATTCTCAAACTGAAACTCCTCCCCATCCCCATTTCCTGGAGGCAAATTATTTTGGGGTCAAATTCTAATAATGATTTAAGCTTACAACTCGTTTTTCCTACCCCCGCCACATTCCAGGATAGGATGTTTCCCGATTGGCTACCTCCGCACTTTGGGCTTTATGGTAGATGTTTTTGACCTATTCAGGGTACCTGCTACTCAGCTCCACTTTGCAATATCATCCTCCATGTTAGGGCTACTAGGCCTTCTGGCTTCAGGGCCTAAAATGTTAGTTACTCTGTTTCCTAGGTTTCTCCCTACAGTTATTTCGATGTCTTTAACGTTTATGGGGATTTTTGCATCCCTATTGTTAGAGAGCCCAAACCCTTGCAGCTGATAAAACGTTCCTAAGCTTTCTGATGGAACTCGGCAAGAGAATGCGCTATCAATCACATCTATACCTCTTTTTCTAAAGCAGTCCGCATTAGCTATAACCATTGATGAAACTATCCCTGATGAAAAAGGTACTGGGGGGGGGGGGGGGGGGGGGGGGTAAGGCTCCTCCAGTCTAAATAGACCATCTCTATATCTTTACTTATTATTGGACCCAAGGCCTTTATTTCTGGTATCAACTTCAGGAGGGCACTTCTGTTCAATAACATTGGTTCCATTTCAAACAGAGAAACAAAAAGCAAGGTCCTGCTCACCTGCCTCACTCCTGGCCCTGAAATCCTTATTGGCCTATTACCAGGCTGCCCTAAAACCGGGTCTCTCTCTAACTTGCCCCCCTTACTTTTAACAACTGTGGACAAGTCCCCCACCCCATCCTTTCCCGTGGCCGGAATCAAACCGTGCTGGGAAAGTATCCCATCCACCGGGATGGAAAGGGGCACCTCCGATAGCTGAATAATGATCTATTGGAGGCTCATGAAATTTTTCAGATACATTTCCTGACATTGGGTCTCTGATTATCTCGTGATGTATCCCACCTTCTTCTTGGCCCTCTTTGCACTGTAGGTGAGTCAGCACCAGGTTCGAACAGATCGACTGGTTATCATTATTTTGCCCGGTATTTTGACCCAAATTCAATTTAAGTTGCCCCAAAGTCCCTGTGTCCTTTTTACTTAGAGGAGATTTTAGACTATTTACTTCCTCGCTTACTGGAGGAAACCGCAATTTTTTCTGTTTCCGTTTAGGAATACGTTGAATCCTGTTCTTCCTCTTACCCCTTCGACCAATTCTGATGTTTCCTTCACTCAATACTCGGGCCTCACCAAAAGATGCAATATCTGAAGTATTTGCTACTTCAGCAATTAACTGTAGACTTGGGTTATCTGGGTTACTTTTTTTAAAAAATAGGGTAAACTCGTAATGGGGGTATTACTGGGGATACTTTTAGATTTAATTTACCCCCTTCGCTGGTATACTCTGCACTCTCAGGGAATTTTACTGAAGGTAAATTTGCAATATGTTAACACCGTGGATGCTGGGAACCCCTGAATTTGTACAGCCCATTATATTACCTCAGCACGATCTAGGGTGCATGAATCGTAGATGGTGTTAAAACTCAATTTCCTGAAGCAATTTGTACCTGAGATAAAGCACCTTACAGGGTATCATAATACAGTCACCTAAGTAGGGATAG
This sequence comes from Lissotriton vulgaris, assembly GCF_964263255.1. Classification (NCBI taxonomy): domain Eukaryota; kingdom Metazoa; phylum Chordata; class Amphibia; order Caudata; family Salamandridae; genus Lissotriton; species Lissotriton vulgaris. The sequence continues at coordinate 686,963,393 of NC_141687.1, read as the reverse complement.
ACTCATTAATTTAGATCTAGAGTAGAAACAGACATTTAAAAGATTTAATTCAAAATTTTAAAAGGTGTGGTATACAGTTAATAAATTGATAATTGAAAATGCATAAAGTCATTACTGTAAAGGCATTCAACAAATAGAGCAATACCGGATGATGTTGAAAAGCAGACTATTTCTAAGTCCCAAATGAGCGGCAAACTCAGTAAGAAATCTGGCAGCATCTTTAGTAGCACCAAAGAATCAGGAATGCCTTACGGCTCACCCCAAACTTGTGATTTTATACATAGTTTTCTCGCATCAAAAAGCAACAATCTGCTAAATCATCAAGGTGTGAGCAAAAGAATTGATCTTTAGCAAATCGGAACACAATTTTATAAAAATGACCATATCATCTAAGCAATATTTCACTAAATGAATATTGATTCTGCCCCCTCCATGCTAATTTTATCCTAAGATTGCAGGACAAACTAGTTACAAGAACAGCAAAAAATGTATGTGAACAAATGCAGTACGGTCTTTGAAAATGCAACTTTACAGTGTCTTTGTTGGACAGTTTTCTTCGAGAACAACAAGAACAACATCAATGGAAATAATCAAACATGACTCTGCTTGAATGTGTGCTGCAGAAATAATGAACAGTAAACATGCAGGAGACATTACTTTTGAAGAAGATGGTGTCTGGGCCTAATAGATGCCTAGTTAACACAAGCCGGAAAAAAAACACACTTTAACTTCAAAGTAAATTCATTTAAAATGCAACAGCACCATGTAAATATGTAAAAGTGCAGTTACATTCTGCACATTGTTAATAATGCACACATTTATAAAATACACAAAAACTCTAACAACACTGTAGGAGAGTAGGATCTGCTTACTATGGTTAGCCCCACTTTTTGCTGTTGTTTCACTGTTTCTCGACTTTAGTCTGGCTGGGGCCCTGCTAACCAGCACCCCCGCCTAGCTACTTCCTCTCTAAATTGATTTCATGTACATTAGGTACACTCCAGTTTGGTTACTGGGTTACCCTTGCGAGTCCCTAGTATATGGTACCTTAGGTACCATGGACATAGGTACCCCAGAGGCCTACGACGGGCTGAGGCATGTATTATGCCACCCCTGGGAAGCCTTCTATAATGGCCCCACAGGTCAGCTACTGCAGCCTGGGTAAGGTGGTGCATGCACCCCTTACTAAGATATAGGCTACCTATTATCTACCCTTAATCACTGACACATATAGACCTATAAGTCACTCCTATGGCAGGCCTTACCAATCCCGAAGGCAGAGTGCTTGGTTTTGTGTGAGAGGGTGCCTATGCCTATGCATGAGCAAGACCCCTCTGCAGCTTTCGAAATGTATTCTCTGTAGCTGTTCTGTGATGCAGCCAGACCATATACTCTTAAGTGCATTATAACCTTGCGGTAAATGCAAATGGAAATATGCCGTGTTTGGTGGCAAACACTTTGGAATCCTACCCCCCCCCCCCCTGCCGCTGGTGACAGGGGTAGAATTTCACCCTTCTAGATGGGGAAGACATGTACACACTTACCTGACTGGAAATAGTTTAAAAGAGCCCCAGCATCACAAGTCTGACCTCCTGCTGCTGGACGAAACTTTGGCAGGGGAGGCCTGGACAATAGGTTTCCTGTCACAGGGAGGTGTAACCACCTCCCCAGACAGGCTTTAGTTTATTAGGGCTGGGTGGGTGCATTCAGTGAATGCTATTCAGACAGTTCTGGGGGCACACTTGGTGTCCCTGTGCATCCCCCATTTCAAACCAGTTGCAGGGGGAGCTCAGCCCCTGCTCTGGCGCGAAACTGGACAAAGAGAAAGGGGTGTAACCACCCCCTCCCTGGATCCACCCACAGGTGGGTCCCTAGAGTAAGTCCAACCCCTAAACTTAGTATAAGTATAGGAACGCAGTCCTGAGGACTTTAGAGTAGCCTGGATGAAACTCTGCAACAAATATCCTGGACCTTCCACATTCTATTTGGACTAGAAGATGGAAGAATCTCCCTTGGGTTCAAGGAGTGACTCCCCTGTTCAAACAGGCACCAAAGAAACATCTTACCGGTCTGCATTTCCAAGGCTCCAGCCAGATCCCGATGGATTTGCAACACAGGACACAGACTTCCAGACATCTCCGAGGCCGACACGAGATCCCAGCAAAGCTGAGACCTGCAGCCATCATGAGAGACGTGGGACCGGAACTCCTGGACACCGTGCACATTTGCAAGTGCATCGACTTCCCGAGCTTTCCTGAAGTTGTGCATTGGGCATTGGGCTACTCATAGTCCAAGCACCGAGCACCATTTGCACCAAAGATTGTGGGCCTACACTCCACAAGTGTTCCGTGGGCCTGCTTCTAGCATTTCTGCTCAAGGCTTGTTTGCGATCCCTGGTCCGCCGACTGGTCGGTCCACACCAAAGTAACTCTTCTGTTTCTTGGGCTTTCCTGGTTGCTCCAAATGTGCCCTGACTCCCCTCCAAAGGGTGATTTCCTCAGACCTTGCTGGTCTGCACCGAAGCCAATCTCTGCTTTCTGCGTGGGTTGCTGTTGCCAAGGCTTGTTGGATCCCATCCGGAATCCGACCCCGCAGCACTCAACATCCTTTGTGAGACAGCATGAATTCAGCTCCTGGTTGTCATCAACGCCTCCTGCTTGTCGTGGCTGAAGAGTCAAGCTTCACCTTCTTCACCTGAAATCACCTGACATTGGTTGGCATCATCTCCTCGTCTTCCTGGTCACTGCCTAGTGACCCAGACTCTGTCCCCTCTGCTTCCCGGTTCTTCTCGACTTCAATACAGTCTTGGATCCATCCGGACACTTTCAACTTGGTCGCCTGCAACACTTTCTCACAGTTCGTCATTGAAAATGACGACGAAACCCGACATGAAAAGACACCTATGCACCCGGCTTCCCTGTGTGAGGTAACACGAGAACTCTGGTGCTCCCGTGGGTATTGACTGTAGAACTGCCTAGTTCCAAAGGGGGTTGCTCCAAGCCCTCTTCTAAGTGTCCTTTGTAATTTTCCAACCGCAACTTTCCCCATAAAATTAAATTGTGATTCGCTGGGGTGTTTAGACACTGCACGCTTCCCCTTTGTCATTACCTTGGGTGGTTCCTGGTGGCCCCAGCGGTTCTGCGGGCTTTAGGCCTTGTATCTATTTCAGTCATGGTTCTTATACCACTTTCTTAGTATATGGTTTGTGAGGCCCCTAGGGCTAAAAGTATACTGTGCTAATTTACTGTGTGCTAAATAAGTTTAACTGATGTACTTTTGCCTCTAGCCTCATAAAGAGACTAGAGGAGTGTGCTTAGAATAAATACATATATTTTATATATATACCTCGTGTGGTTCTCCTTTCATTTGGTCATTTAAGAGATTATAGACTGGTAAAACAAGCTGCTTTACATTCCCTCAAGACTTAGCCAGAAGGCTGCTCTCCACAGCTACCACTAGGATAGCTTTCTATAAGGCTGTATTTAACCTACCATCAATAAGGGGTAGTTTGGACTGGTGCACATTGCCCAATAGAATAGTGGACAGCATATGCCAGGCCAACTTCTCACAAAAATCTGTATTACATTTAAAATGGAGTGGAAGAGAGAAATGTAGAATACCATATCACATACATTTTACCATATCACATACATTTTACAAAGACACATTCAGGATTTCTTAGTTAACTTTTTCTTCACACTTTTCTTCAGGTTTTCTTCACACTAATGCAAGAACTCTGCTCAAATACTATTGCCACTCAATTGATAGTCTACCATTAGGCTATTTACTGTCAATAGATACCAGTGGTTAAAATTCAATTGATGGATCTACTTATTTACAAGCAAAAGCAATTAAGATCTGTAGGAAATATCGTTCTTGGAAGGGAGGGGAATATTTACTTTATTCAAAAACACTGCTATGGAGAAACACTGCAGCTTAATTTAAAAACAAAAATGTATTCTGGAGATGGACAAATGTGGTTGTTTTAGAAACTATACAAGTGTAGTTAAATAATAATTTGACTGCATTTGAGTACTTGATATTTATGTAGAAGTGGCCTATATAGCGAATAAAGGGGGCAACATTGCCCCGCCGGCCGCACAATTGCTTGATGCCATCTGGCAATAACTTCATAATTTCACCAATATTTTACCATCATCCATAATTAATCCATTTGTCCAAAAGTTTTCTCATCTTTAACTACAGTCCACACACGGGATCTTTATGCCTTTTTCAGTTTTCTAATGAGAATGCTGTGCCCATCCAGGCCTCTTGCACAAACACGACAGATGCAGGGGTTCTTCAAAAACAGCGTTTATTAAAAAAACCAATGCATTTCGAGCATCAAGTGCTCTTCGTCAGGGTACGCTGGAATCAATACAGAAACACATTCATTAACATCCTTGCAATATTCGGTAGATTACATCATCATGCTTTAATGACACTTGGTACTTAATAACTCCTTTGTGGCTTAACTTTATTTACTTTACGTTAAAAACATCCTGCTTGCAAAACAGTCTGCAAGACCAGTCCCAACTAATTAATTGTCAAAAATGTGTTGACACCAACTTCAAAATGCATTGGTTTTTTTAATATACGCTGTTTTTGAAGAACCCCTGCATCTGTCGTGTTTGTGCAAGAGGCCTGGATGGGCACAGCATTCTCATTAGAAAACTGAAAAAGGCATAAAGATCCCGTGTGTGGACTGTAGTTAAAGATGAGAAAACTTTTGGACAAATGGATTAATTATGGATGATGGTAAAATATTGGTGAAATTATGAAGTTATTGCCAGATGGCATCAAGCAATTGTGCGGCCGGCGGGGCAATGTTGCCCCCTTTATTCGCTTTATAACAGGTGTCGCAGGGTTTTGGCACTAATCCGACCAGCACGCTAAGGAGGAATATGTTAATATCGGATGGATCATTTAGAGAAAGCAGGAGTGCTCCCCACACCCCCTAATCTTGATTATAAATTTAAACCCAAAATGGGGAAGCACCCACAATATCACAGAAGAGCAGAAAAAAACGAGTGTAAAAGACTTTCCACACTGACGGAGTAAAGACCTGGGTTCACGGAGGAGACAACGTTGATCAGGATATGGACATCAAAAAACACTACTTTACTTGGAAAAATTGTGGCTCAAATGTAGATGAATGCCTTATTCGAAAAAAGTGATAATATCAAATAACATCACGTTGTAGCAAACATGAGCGAGTATTGCATTATGGGAAATACAGTCCTGATTGGGTTTGTAGGCACTAATTATATCGTCCTCACAGCGAAAAAGTAATCAGAACTTAATTGAAAGGAGGGGCCCAGAGAGGGAGGGAGTTAAATAAGGGTGGTTTACCTGGGTCATTGAGAGAAACGAACTGGGCTGACAGAGTGGTGAAAACGCCAGAAACAGGTATGAGGATGTATTTGATTTAGGTAATAAGAGGACTGGAGGGTGTATGTTTGGTTGGAACATTGAACAGTGTGGTAGTGGAAGTTAGCGGGATCGTTTTGGGTGGGAAATATGAGAGCATGATTATGGTTTTTATGTGAGTGAGTTCGAGCGTCTGCGTGTTGTGTGAATGGAAGCAGGGATCAGTTTAGAAGAGGAGCCGATGAGGAAGCAAAAAGTCGATAGAGGAGAATGTATGGAATGGGAACGCATGGATAATGACGCACGTGTTCAAATAAAGTGTTAGCAAACACGGGGAGTGTAGAGCAAATCAAATATGCAAAAAGAGGTGTTAATAAGGAATCGGAAAGTATAATCTTTTGGGCAGTAACCACGAGAGCAGCAGGATAGTAGTAATACAGACCTAGGGGGAGATGATATGTTACGCTTTTGAAGTTGGTGTCAACACATTTTTGACAATTAATTAGTTGGGACTGGTCTTGCAGACTGTTTTGCAAGCAGGATGTTTTTAACGTAAAGTAAATAAAGTTAAGCCACAAAGGAGTTATTAAGTACCAAGTGTCATTAAAGCATGATGATGTAATCTACCGAATATTGCAAGGATGTTAATGAATGTGTTTCTGTATTGATTCCAGCGTACCCTGACGAAGAGCACTTGATGCTCGAAATGCATTGGTTTTTTTAATAAACGCTGTTTTTGAAGAACCCCTGCATCTGTCGTGTTTGTGCAAGAGGCCTGGATGGGCACAGCATTCTCATTAGAAAACTGAAAAAGGCATAAAGATCCCGTGTGTGGACTGTAGTTAAAGATGAGAAAACTTTTGGACAAATGGATTAATTATGGATGATGGTAAAATATTGGTGAAATTATGAAGTTATTGCCAGATGGCATCAGGCAATTGTGCGGCCGGCGGGGCAATGTTGCCCCCTTTATTCGCTTTATAACAGGTGTCGCAGGGTTTTGGCACTAATCCGACCAGCACGCTAAGGAGGAATATGTTAATATCGGATGGATCATTTAGAGAAAGCAGGAGTGCTCCCCACACCCCCTAATCTTGAAGTGGCCTATATAGACATCAGTTCCATTCAATCTACTCTCAGACATTTGCAGTCTTGGCAAAGCCTCACATCAGAGAGCTTTCCTACTTATTTCTTTATTTCTTTAAAGAGTTTTATGTAGTGCTGGCTAGACCCGAAGGTATCAGAGCGCTTTACATGAGAATCAACAATGTAACAGAAAAAGATCAACAATTATTCAATGCATCAAAACATAGGCAATACATCAGGGGAGGAGAGAAAGGAGAGAGCAAAATAGTGGAGGGGGCAGGGTAGGTGAGAAAGTGAGGATAAGGGAATAGACAACAAGGAGAGACGAAAGGAAGTCTGCCTAAAGACCGACTGGGTAGGTGACGACCAAGGAGGGAATCCACGGCCCATCTACCCTATAGCTAAACCAGGTAGCTCCATCGGGCATCAGACAAAATAGTTCAGTCTCAAAACATTGAGAGAGGAGAGAAGGAGAGACATAAATAGAGGGAGGATGCGGGAAGAGACAACAGGCGAGACAAAAGGAAGTCTGTCTAAAGACTGACTGGGAGGGTGACGTCCAAGGAGGGAATCCCCGAACTGTCTCCCCTATAGCTAAACCAGGTAGCTTCATTGGGCATTGGACGAAATAGTTCAGTCTCAGTACATTGAGAGAGGAGAGGAGAGACATAAATAGAGGAAGGGTGCGGGAAGAGATGACAGGAGAGGCGAAAGGAAGTCTGTCTAAAGACCGACTGGGTAGGTTACATCCAAGGAGGGAATCCCCGAACTGTCTCCCCTATAGCTAAACCAGGTAGCTCCATCGGGCCTCAGACAAAATAGCTAGATCTCAATCGACGAGGGAAAAATTCACAGATAAACAGGGTGGGGAATAAGGGCCAGGACAGGTGAGGGCAAAGGTCAGTAGCAGGAAAGTAGAGAAGAGTAGAGTGGGGAGGGGTAGAGGCTAGAGGAGGAGTGAGATAAGGTCAGGAGAGACGCAGGAGGGTTCGTTGCGGCTGTCATTTTAGGCAGGTACAGGCAGTATTTCAGGAGCGATCACTGTGTGGGGTGATGGTATCGGAGAGCGCCCAAAGGTAACTGCGGGCCACTATAAGAGTGTCAGGCTTGGCATGCTAGGCGTAGCATCACGGCATTATATTCATTTCACCCTGGAACCAATGGACGGTAGAGCTGTTCTCGGGGAACCACATGTGAGCCTCAGCCCAGACGCCTCGGAGGGTAGAACCGCCGTACGGGTAGCAAGGTCCATTTTCCCCACTGCCGCTTTCACCGCTTCTCAAAGCTCAGAGATGTAAAGGGGGAGCAGCCCCAGGAGTAGTGCCACATTCAAAGTATCATGCAGGCTTCATAAAATTCAGGTACAGATGATAGTAATCTTCATCCTGCCCTGTTTCCGAGTTTCCGTTGGCTAAACGTTAAAAATATCTAGATTGAATGTTCATTATGGGGCAGATTACACAAGACGTGGGCTATCCAGTGAGGAAAATAAACTCGTTATTTTTCCCCTTCCCGCATAACTGACAACGACCAGCCGGGACGCCGAGGGACCACATTTAGGTTTGATGCAGAGGACACACAATTACCAAATTGGATATTTACTGTGCCTCCTCTTATCTTATCTTATCTTAAGAGGAACTTGTATAGCGCTCTGTCACCATAGGTTTCCTGGCACTGGGTGGTACTGAGAGATGTAGAGAGGGGGAGCTAGCCAGACTGTGTAAAAAGATTGGTTTTAAGAAGTTTTCTGAATTCCAGCAGAGACATGGAGGATTTGAAAGATAGCGGCAACTGGTTCCAGAGTTTGGGAGCCAGATGAGCAAATCTGCAACCACCATATTTTTTGAGTTTGATTGGGACTGCGGTCAGAAGTTGACGGTGGGAGGACCGAAGGTTGCGTGCCGGACGGTAAGGAGTCACTAGGGACTTCAGAAAGACGGGGGACGTACCAGTCACAGCTTTATAGGTCAGGCAGCCGATCTTAAATGCAGCTCTCTGTTCGACCGGCAACCAGTGGAGTTTACAGAGTAGTGGTTTTGCAGACTGCCACTTCGGGGTCTTAAAGGCTAGTCGGGCCGCCTGATTCTGCACGACTTGCAGCCTATGTAGCAGGTATTTCGGTAGGCCATGATACAGGGAGTTGGAAAAATCCAGGCGGGAGAACACAAGGGCGATTAAAACTTGTATCAGGGCTTCAGGTGAGAGTAGGTGGGAAACTTTCCTGATTCTCCGAAGCTGAGACATACACGAGGATACGACTGCACCAACCTGAGGCTTGAGGGAGAGCTCTGAGTCTATGATAACCCCCAGGCTCTTTGCCGATTTAGCCGGGATGGGCGGGGAGCCCAGCTCTGTAGGCCAAAACTGTGGGCCCCAGTGAGTGGAGCTACTGCCAGGGAGAATTAGCTCAGTCTTCCCTGGGTTCAGCTTGAGCTGATTAAGGTTCATCCATTGCTGGATATGTAACATGGCCGCCTGACAGTCGAGAGCTGCGTTAGGGGTGTTAAGAGGGAAGATGATTTGCAGGTCGTCTGAGGCAGTAAACGGGGTTCCCCGAGCCCCGTTTACTGCCTCAGAAAACCCTGTAGCATTGAATTTTTTTGCAACTCAAAAGTGTCCGTGAGTACGCCAACACTTTACTTCTCCTTTTTCTTTACGACACACCTTAGAGAGTGCGTAGGGAAAGCACTGTTTGTTTCACGTGTCAATTATCACTTTTCGACACTCACTCTCCACTTTTTGGTCCTGAAGAAAGCCATGTTAAACACCTAGAGGGGGCTGAAACATGTAGACCGCCACACATAAGCCAATTCATAGGAAAATTACTCCTTTAGTATTTGCACTACACATACTTTTAATCAATACCCTGGGCCGCCAACATTAAAAGAGATAGGTAAGGATCCCCAGAGGTATTTTTTACTGTATTTCACTCACATCACACTGTTGCACCAACACCCGCTCCGCTGTAATCAGGCGTCGTAGCACAACCAGGTGGCACTCGGCCGCCTGGTTGGGACCCCGATGATGAAGCTTGACACCAACCAGGTTGGTGTGTGAGGGGTTTTTTAATAACACCTAATGGGTCCTAAATCCAGGCCACAAAACTGTGACTAAGATAATCACATACACATAGTGGGCCAGTCCACATTGTTTCAACAACGAACAGCAATAGTCATAATAGAATGTTGCTTTGTTTTGTGACATTTACTTGGGTTTCAGACTTATTGTGAAACCATAGGCTTGGTTGATCAATAAAGCATGGAAGCCTGATCTCAATCTACTCCTTACTGAAAAGAAACTATTATTCTGGCTATATTGTTCTCCAGTCTACATGGAGGGATTGGCATGTGTGATTCTGCCTTGTGTTTGCTATGTGAACAGCATGAAAGAACACTAGGATGCATGTTGTGTTGCTGTAGGAGAGGGTGCAGGTTTTTGATAGAGATTTGATGAACTAGTATCTGTGTTAAAAATCAATTTAGATATATATCACCTTCTAGCATTTTTTAGATTATCAAATATTTGTTTTTACTCACAGCAGCACAAGAGTCTCATCTCTCAAAAGCTAGAATTAATTGCAAATAAATATATTCTGAGAGTATAGAAGTCTTGCTTAAGCCTTATATTCGAGGACTGGGTATTTAGAACTGCTAATGCTTGCAAAATATAGGAAAGTAGCTTGAATCTCTCAAATATATTAAAGTATACAGCCTTACTTGTTGAAGAGTATGCTTAAATATGAATATATTTTTTCTTTGTTTTTTACCTACCATTATCCTCTCAAACGTGTCACAATTGTTGAATGTAATTTCAATGTATTTAAGTTATAAATAGGTCGTGATTATCTATATAAAAAACAATTATATAAAGTCAATGCGTATCCTTACATATTAATGTGCACCCTTTTATTTCTAGTTCTTGTTTAGTGCATGTGTGCCAGTGCTGAATTTTGCTTCTGTATGTTATTGTCAAATAAATCATTTGAATGTTTTTGTGTGTTATTTGGACACTTATAATGCTCGGTTTGCTAAGCAATGGAGCACTGGACAGTGAACATGCAACATTTATAGAAATATAGTCGTCAAGGCACTGCAGGGGTGCAATTAAGTGTTTTCTGGAGAAGTGAGGAATAGAGTTAGGTTCAGAAGAAGAACAAATGAGTTAAATACGTTCTCAAACAGGGTGAGTGCACAATGCTCTTAATTAAGCTATAAAATGGAAATATTGACTGTGTTCTCTTAGATGTTCTACAGGAGAGAGGTGTCTTTTTGAAAGAAAGTTTAGACTAAGAAAGCTTGTTTCTAAGTCTTTTCGCTTGCAATTTGGTAATGTAAGTCAGGCAAGAACATGGCTTCTGATGAAGAGGTAAACTTTCTCAGCTTTTATAAAGTGCTATTTTTGCTAATACAGATTTGTAGTCCACTGTGTGTTACCCTTTATGTGGTAATACTACTTAATTCTTTGATAACAGCAAGACAAGGATTAGACATGTTAACGAATAGGATACTGTCTCTATTTTGAAGTAATAGGTCCCACTCTTGGATGCTTTTTGGGACAATGCGGGGCAAGCCAGACTGACAACCGTTTTGTGTGTGCAAAAGGCCGCTTTATTGAAACAGGTGCACATCACAACTTTATTAAAACTGGCACTTTGCCTTACAAAACTAAAACCTCTCTAAACATCGAGTTACCTGACCCCTTGCCTTTCCTCCCTCCACCCCTACGATCCCCACATGATAAAACATCCCCCCACCCTGCAAAATACAATACATCACATTCAAATACATTAAATAATACACCGTAATACACAATCTTATCCCATAACGTTTGAACTTCCTAACCACCCAAAACCTAACATCATATCTGTCTTCCTGCAACTGTAACTAACAAGCTCCAATGAAAAACATCCAACCTGCTTAACCTATCCCCGTTCCTGTACACCAACTCCCCAACTCAACGCTAAACTACCAAACTCCAGCCAAACTTGGCCAACTTCCCAAACAACACCGCCACCCAGGAAAAGACTGGAGGATAGGCGATTACAATGCCTCCCTCTCTCCCTGCCCCCCTCCCATTGCCCCGTCAATCTTCCCAGGCACCCCCAACTCGCTAACGAACCCCCAACAACCGGGACAACACCTCCCTTAACTCCAACAGGTAAAGGTCCATGCCCAGGTGCAACATATGTACCCCATCACCTCTAAACAGCTCCGGTGCATCATATTGTATGTCCTTATGCCAAATCCTCGAAAAACCTAGGTGCCTGCAAAACCTCACCATATCCACATTGACCTTCCTCCGGGCCTTATCAATTGCAGGAGGATGCACTGCGCCTCTCCACACCCGGCGCGTCACTAACTCAGTGCAGACCACAACGCAACCACCCCACTGCCTCTTGATATCCCCCAAATCCCTCTTCATGGCCCTCATCATCACCAAACCAGTCTCTCGCACCATGTCATTTTCCCCTAAATGAAGTACCAGAACATCAGGACACCTGCCCGCCTCCACCATTCCATTGAGTGTTAACACCAATTCTCGCCACAGCATGCCCCCCTTTCCATTCCAACGAACATTAAAAACATTAGGGTTGAAACCTAGGTTTTCACCAAAATAGCTGGACCGGGCCTGCACCTGGGCCCGTCTAACAAAGGAATGGCCCACGATACACACCGCCATATCCCTGACGAGGGGACCCGCCACTGAACCTTAAATGAGAAACAACAGTAAATACAGGAACAACCTACCCACCGCGCGTGCTGAAAGGCTCAGAGCGCTTCGCACGTAGCGCCGGTAGCATTCCGATGACCATCTCCCCAACCGCATGATGTCCCCTCGCCCCCACCCCTGCCTGTGCGCTTCCGATGCCGCGCCAATTCTGAACAAATGGGTGCCAAAAACGCGTTCCGTCCCGTCCTAGCAGCTGCAAAGACTTGCGCAACACTGCCAGCAGCTGCGAACTCGACACCCGCCGACCATCTGCATGCCGAAAAAACGCCTCATCCATCTGCGTCACAGATCGCAGTCGCAACCCCCACCCTATTGGGCATCTACCACTCGCACAAACCGCCTGCAGCCACACCCAGCGACGTACCCCTCTCTGATCCGTTTTCACCTTACGCAACCACAAACGCACTTCGAACTCCAAAAAAGAGACCTCAGACCACAATACTCCCGCCTCCCCTTCACTCCCAGCAATTCAGATACCTGAAAAGCCCCCGCAAACATCCAAACCATTAGGGTGGCAAACAAGCAGGCTTCCCTTTCATCAAAGCACACCCCTGGCAAAACCGCTAGGACCTGTACCAGCAACCCCAGCAACAAATGCTGTCGGCCCTGCACCCTCTCCCACACTCTCGTGCCCACCCCTCCAACATGCGAGAAACCAAGCTCCCGCGCCGATGGCGCGTAACCCCACAGGAGTTTCGCCATAAAAGCGATCCCGGACAGTTTGCAAACTATCGTCACCCACGTGAGCCCCCTGTCGATCATTATCTATGGTATATAAAAGTATGCAAACCTTTTTATTAGATTTGTTATACCTAACATCCTTAGTGTGAGTTACCCAACATTTTGCCTTATCCCATCTATTTTTCTGAATGTGGTTTTGTTGCGATTAGGATTATGTGCCCTTTACCACTGATACCAGTGCTAAAGGGTTTGTGCTTTCACCCTAAAACATGGTAAAATTGGCCTTTACCTGATTGGTACATTTAGTTTCCTTATGAGTCCCAAGTAAATGGTACTACATTGTACCCAGGGCCTGTAAATTAAATGCTACTATTGAGCCTTCAGCCTCCATTTTGCCACCCACTGAAGTGGCACTCTAAAACTTGTCTCAGCCTGTAGTGCAGTCTTAAACTGCCATTTCGACCTGGCAAACTAAACCTTTTGCCAGGTCTATATTTTCAGTTTTATTACTTATATGTTACCCCAAGCTTTGCCCTAAAGGCCCATAGCACTAGTGACATGGTATCTAAAAAATGGTACATGTGGGTTTAGGTTTTACATGTCCTGGTGCAGAAAAACTCCTAAATCCGTTTTTAACTTCTGTAGGGCCCATCTCTCCCATTGGATAAAACTGGGTAACTTTATTACATTCAATAAGTGTAAACTCCAACGAAATGCTAACTAAACTTCTCTTTAATGTAAAGTTGGATTTTAAGTCACAGTTTTGAAAATTCCACTTTTCGAAGGCTGGAATGTTCTTGCCCTAACAATTTGATGCCTGCTGCCAGCATCTTGGGTTCCATGACCGTGAATGGCTCTGATATTGGGGTTTGCGTATTCCTGCCAGACAGTGACATAAAGAAGATTGGGTACAGGCAGGATGGGACATACTGTCTGGATGGCTGGGGCGGAGCTGTTACCTGCCCCATTTACACGTCAGGGCTTGCATCCAGCACACACAAAGGAACCTGACACCAGCCTTTTGTCGCCTCAAACTTCTTGAAGCCTTGGCAGGAAAAAGAAGAACTTTCCAGAACCAGATGTGGAAGTAGCCTAGGATGTTCACACTTCAACGGCTGGCACAAGGTATAAATATAGGACCCTAAGAACACCTTTTCAGTACACTCCGGGACCTGTAGAAGAATTCAGAAGGACAACCTGGACCCCTAGCTACCAAATGGCAATTCACAGGTGAATTTGCTGCAAATGTTTTTTTTCAAAGGAGCAAAAACAGGCAGTTTTGAATGGGTTGTCCTAATATGTTGATTTGGCAAGCACAACCACCCTTGATTGGAAATAAGCATCCTGGGACTGATTTCGGGGTATCACCCCTCATCAGTGGGAGTGGGACAGGTCTGCCCAGACGTGGGTGCCATGCTCTCCATGCCACTGGAGTCAAGCAAGCCTGATGATGAGGGGTCAAACCCCCAAACCGGTCCCAGGGTGCTTTTTTCCGGTCCAAGGAGGTCCTGGCCTGGCAGTTCGGACTGGACTGTTCCCTTGGGAAGCAGGGTTAAGACTGATTCGCATATGGCTGGATTTAAACTGGAATGGCATGGGGAGCAGAAAAACAATAGATTTAGACCAAAATCTCTGTACTGGGTTGAATATGTTTGACATTGTTCAACATTCAGTCCATCAATTGCTCTTTTTCTATTTGTCACCCAGAGTGGCACAGGTATTCCCAGACGTGGATCTTTTGCTCTCCATGCCACTGGAGTCAAGCTAGCCTTGCTGATGATGGGTGTTATCCCGAAACCGGTCCCAGAAAGCTTGTTTCCAGTCCAGGGAGGACCTGGCCTGGCAGTTTGGAATGGACTGTTCCCATGAGGCACAGGGTCAAGACTGATTTGTATATGGCTGGGTCCAAACTGGGGTGGGATGGATTAAACCCAGATCTGTGACTGTGGGTGAGTGTCCGAAACGTTATAGCACTCCATCCATCATCTTGTGTTTGCCCAGCTCAACCAGATAGCCACGGTTGACACTTTATGCATTTAGTTAATTTTTTTTACATTCATGACTCTGGTTCGACTGATTGGATTTTTATTGTTTTAGTCTTGTCTTTTTTATTAAATTCTGCTATATTTTCGTAGCCTGGTGTGGAATACTTTTTGTGTGGTGTTTTTACAGTTTTACTGATTGAAGTGTTACACTAATAGTTGCACAAATACTTTATACATTGGCTCTAAGTTCAGGCTGACTGCTCTGTGCCAAGCGACAGGGGTTGAGCACAGGTTAATTTGGGGTTTGCTTGTCCTCTACCCTGACTAGGATTGTGAATGCATCTTGACCAGATCTCACACACCAGTCAACCATCAAACCCCATTTCTTACAACCCCCTTAATTAGTATAGTCAGTTCCTCCCCTCCATCTGGTTTAGAGCCAGCTTGACAAAAGAGACCAATGGGAAGCAGGCCTAGATGGGATCTTTATCTGCCAGTGACAAGGTAGTCTCCTTTGAAGCTGAGAAAGGAATTGGTCATGTCCCCCAGGTCATCCTGGCAAAAAAAGTAGTGACCCTCCCCACAGCCAGAGTCCTCTGTCCACTAAATTGGGAGCAATATATATCCCACCTCGAGGAGCCATCACGGTTCAGATGCAGCTGCACACTGGCAAGTGGTTGTGTTAAGCACATTCTGTGGGAATTTCTGCCAGTGTTTCTATATGTGTGTTAGTAGGTGGAACACCTACGGATTTAAAATTTAAAGGTTTGCTATAGAGTCATTGAAGAGATATTGAATCATCAGTGGTCACTGTAAGTCACACTCTTGCTGTGGATGGACACACAGTCCAAAGCAGGTAGTAACTTTATGTTGCACTGTGCGAGTACAGGATGCAACATGTGCATGGATGATGAAGTAAAACCATTATGACTAATCTAGAATGTGTTTGGTGCCACACTGATGGCTGTCACTTACACACTGTCACTAGCACCACATTTTAGTAGCATCACTGTTGTTTCCTGGCTAAAATGCATAGTTGTGCCAGTCACCTGGCCAAAACCAACATTTAGTCTTGTTGCACTTCATGCATTACGACTTGATAACTTTGTAGTAGTTAGGGATTACATGTACTATTTTGCATGCACTGTGCATATTTACCCATGGATCTCAGACCCACATTATACTTTAGATGTCAGATAGAGCTTGAGAGTCAGCACATCCACCATGGACTACTTATTCCACTCATGACCAGAAACCAGCATGCTGATAAGTGAAACTTATTTACATGTCAACCAAGGAGCAAAGAGCAACTGGCAGTCCTTGGGGCATCAACCCCAACATAGTTAGTGAGCAATTGGATGTCCAGACACAGTCCCTGGGGGATACATGTCATTGAACATGTTGAGGAGAGGAATGTACCAGTGAGGAGGAAGATGCAATTGCCATTATGAAAGAAAGGTCACAAATACACGCCACACAGGCTTCAGATCAACAGGTGGGCAAGCAAATAGAGGACAATACCTATTGAGAGGTACACTGTCATGGGCATTAGCACAGGGCATTGGAGAAGCTGTACAACTAATGGGGGCAAAGAAAAATGTGACGGACTCTGTGTCTACCTATAAAGTGTGTACAACAAAAAGGAAATGAATCCCATCAGCCCACCCATATGGCAGAGCTTCATCATCTGGGATAGAACCAAAGATGGTCCGGTTAAGGAGCCACAAACCTGTTGGAATTATGTGCTTCTCCAAACCAAAGGAACCACCAGTGATGGATCGTACCAAAAGTCAAATCAGTTTGGAATGGTGTGGAATGTTAAATTGCAGTGAGAAAAAAGTGTGCAAAAAGAATCAAAAAGTGAGATGTAAAATTGGCTACCATGATTTAAGGAAAATTTTATTAGGGAAAATCATGGTGTCAAGATTAAAATGAGTGTGAGACAGTTTGACACAATAACTGTCTATTAAGGATGGTACTTGGTCAACATGTTTCAGCCATTGTAGGAAAGTGTACCCGGCTTTCGTCAGGACCTCTTGAACACTACTGCAATTAAGCTTGGCCTAAGCTTAGTGAGAAAAGCAAAAATTAACACAAATTAATGATACAAAACATCCTACCGTACATTGGATTTTCCAGACAGGGAATGTCTGTTTCATAAGGTATTTAGGATTCTTTCCCAAAAATGCTTGGGAGAAAGCCTCACCTCTTCCTGGCCACTGCTCAGGGTTGGAGGCCCGCTCTGTCCGTCGGTGCCCCTGGACTGATCCTGAGCCGTCTGGAAAATCCAATGTACGGTAGGATGTTTTGTGTCATTAATTTTCCCCCAAAATGTCCCTTTTCCTGATGCGCCGGAGGCTCACAGTGCAGACTCATCACTTGGAGGTCAGTCTGAGCCACATGGGCGTACAGTAAGTTAAGGCAGTGTTAATTAGTATAGTCAGTTCCTCCCCTCCATCTGGTTTAGAGCCAGCTTGACAAAAGAGACCAACGGGAAGCAGGCCTAGATGGGATCTTTATCTGCCAGTGACAAGGTAGTCCTCCTTTGAAGCTGAGAAAGGAATTGGTCATGTCCCCCAGGTCATCCTGGCAAAAAAAGTAGTGACCCTCCCCACAGCCAGAGTCCTCTGTCCACTAAATTGGGAGCAATATATATCCCACCTCGAGGAGCCATCACGGTTCAGATGCAGCTGCACACTGGCAAGTGGTTGTGTTAAGCACATTCTGTGGGAATTTCTGCCAGTGTTTCTATATGTGTGTTAGTAGGTGGAACACCTACGGATTTAAAATTTAAAGGTTTGCTATAGAGTCATTGAAGAGATATTGAAACATCAGTGGTCACTGTAAGTCACACTCTTGCTGTGGATGGACACACAGTCCAAAGCAGGTAGTAACTTTATGTTGCACTGTGCGAGTACAGGATGCAACATGTGCATGGATGATGAAGTAAAACCATTATGACTAATCTAGAATGTGTTTGGTGCCACACTGATGGCTGTCACTTACACACTGTCACTAGCACCACATTTTAGTAGCATCACTGTTGTTTCCTGGCTAAAATGCATAGTTGTGCCAGTCACCTGGCCAAAACCAACATTTAGTCTTGTTGTACTTCATGCATTACGACTTGATAACTTTGTAGTAGTTAGGGATTACATGTACTATTTTGCATGCACTGTGCATATTTACCCATGGATCTCAGACCCACATTATACTTTAGATGTCAGATAGAGCTTGAGAGTCAGCACATCCACCATGGACTACTTATTCCACTCATGACCAGAAACCAGCATGCTGATAAGTGAAACTTATTTACATGTCAACCAAGGAGCAAAGAGCAACTGGCAGTCCTTGGGGCATCAACCCCAACATAGTTAGTGAGCAATTGGATGTCCAGACACAGTCCCTGGGGGATACATGTCATTGAACATGTTGAGGAGAGGAATGTACCAGTGAGGAGGAAGATGCAATTGCCAATATGAAAGAAAGGTCACAAATACACGCCACACAGGCTTCAGATAAACAGGTGGGCAAGCAAATAGAGGACAATACCTATTGAGAGGTACACTGTCATGGGCATTAGCACAGGGCATTGGAGAAGCTGTACAACTAATGGGGGCAAAGAAAAATGTGACAGACTCTGTGTCTACCTATAAAGTGTGTACAACAAAAAGGAAATGAATCCCATCAGCCCACCCATATGGCAGAGCTTCATCATCTGGGATAGAACCAAAGATGGTCCGGTTAAGGAGCCACACACCTGTTGGAATTATGTGCTTCTCCAAACCAAAGGAACCACCAGTGATGGATCGTACCAAAAGTCAAATCAGTTTGGAATGGTGTGGAATGTTAAATTGCAGTGAGAAAAAAGTGCAAAAAGAATCAAAAAGTGAGATGTAAAATTGGCTACCATGATTTAAGGAAAATTTTATTAGGGAAAATCATGGTGTCAAGATTAAAATGAGTGTGAGACAGTTTGACACAATAACTGTCTATTAAGGATGGTACTTGGTCAACATGTTTCAGCCATTGTAGGAAAGTGTACCCGGCTTTCGTCAGGACCTCTTGAACACTACTGCAATTAAGCTTGGCCTAAGCTTAGTGAGAAAAGCAAAAATTAACACAAATTAATGATACAAAACATCCTACCGTACATTGGATTTTCCAGACAGGGAATGTCTGTTTCATAAGGTATTTAGGATTCTTTCCCAAAAATGCTTGGGAGAAAGCCTCACCTCTTCCTGGCCACTGCTCAGGGTTGGAGGCCCGCTCTGTCCGTCGGTGCCCCTGGACTGATCCTGAGCCGTCTGGAAAATCCAATGTACGGTAGGATGTTTTGTATCATTAATTTTCCCCCAAAATGTCCCTTTTCCTGATGCGCCGGAGGCTCACAGTGCAGACTCATCACTTGGAGGTCAGTCTGAGCCACATGGGCGTACAGTAAGTTAAGGCAGTGTTTTATACTGTTTTGCCTTAATCCATACCTCTGAGGCCATTCAAAGCCATGGCAGGTGGTTTAGCTTTGCAACACAAGTATGATTGAAAGAGCAGCACCAACAGAGTGTCATGAAAAGTGAGGCTCACGGCAGCACAGACCTCATGTATTTTTGCTTGGTATGGTGGGACTTGTGGTTCTGGTGACTGTAAATGGGGGTGAGGAATGGACTGGACACGTTGCCTTGGTAAAGAGGGTTTTATTTTAACATAAAGTTTCTTTTTCCAAAAAGTTAGTCTCTCCTTGGCAAACCCTGCAGGATCCGTGATGCCGACTGTGTAGGGGGTGTTCTTTCCTTCTAGCGGTTCGAGTCAGGCTGGCACTTCTCCCAAAGGACCTCTCGCAATGGGCATGCCGGAAACAAAATAACAGAAAAAAGGACCAATTACTGCCACGTCCTATAACTCTTTCATTCCAGGGAACCAGGGGGTGAGGGGTCACCTATAAGTGCTTCAGTCGTTACCGATAGCTTAAGTGATAGGCGTGAGGGAGGGCACTTTTAAGGGAAGGGTAGTGCTGGAATACTAGGGAGTCGATAGCCTTTTTACTGCGGGTGAGTTTCCCCGTCGTCCCACCCAGTTCGAGATTCGTTCCCGTACCTGTCGGAGCCACACTCCTCCCTCGGGAGTGTGGCACGGCGCTGCGCGGTCTCGTTGGCCTCCTGGCACGTCTTCTTCGGACAGGGCTTCACCTTTCTCCACCTCGTCTGCTTCTCGTCCTCGCGTTGCGGTTTCCTCGTCTCTGCGGCGTCCTTCCTCCACGCTCTCCTCTCCCCGATCCTCTCCTCCGGTGGTGATGTCACACGCCGACTTCCAAGGTTCCGGTCCTTTATCCAATGAAAGGAAGGATACGTCACGAGGGGCAGTCCCGGCGTCCTGTTCTGTCGGCCAGTTAAAGGAGCCGTGTTGTATTTCTTGAGACGGAGTTCCCCACGCAAAAGGCTCGTCCTGTGAAGAAGGAGCAACCATTTCTTCAGCATTAACAGACCACCAATTACCTTCTTTACCGCTGTCCTGACAATCAGTCATTGTCCCGGTCACCTGGTTACACACCTCCCCCCCTGGATTCTCCCGATCGGGGAGAAGAGGCGATCTGGACAAAAAGTCTGCATTAGCGTTGTCCCTCCCCTTGCGGTGTTTAATGACAAAGGAAAAGGGCTGAAGGAACAAGGACCACCTGAGAATCCTGGGATTGAGGGAGATGTTCCTTTGCATCCACTGCAATGGAGCATGGTCTGTGTATAGTACAAATGGACGTCCCTCCAGATAATACCTCAGTTTATCCACAGCCCACCTAATAGCTAAGCATTCACGTTCAATTGTAGGGTATTTCCTTTCCCTGGGGTGCAACTTGCGGCTTAGGAACAGTACAGGGTGTTCTATACCGTCCTGCCCTTCCTGCGACAACACAGCCCCAATTCCCACCTCAGAGGCATCAGTGGCCAATGAAAACGGTTTGTTGTAGTCAGGCGGTATCAACACTGGATTTGTAGTGATAGCTCTTTTGAGTGCCTCAAACGCATCCCTAGCCTCCCTGGATGGTTGAGTCAACTGAGAGGGCTTGGAAGTTTGGCTGAGTAGGTCTGTCAAGGGACTGGCTTTAGCCGCAAAATTTTCTATAAAGCGTCTGTAGTATCCAATGAGGCCTAGGAATCCTCTCAAGTCTCTTTTGGTGGATGGGAAAGGGGTCTGCATGATAGCCTTAACTTTCTCTTCTTGCGGGGCTATGACTCCCTCTCCTAGCAGAAATCCTAAATACTTTACCCTGGGAAACGCGGCTCTTGACTTTTTAGCGTTAACATGTAAACCTGCGTTGTTCAGGGCCTGTAGGACGTTCTGTACATGTCTCAAATGTTCTTCCCAGGTCTTACTGAATATCACTATGTCATCTAGGTAGACGGATCAATACTGTTTCAGGTCTAAAAGGACTCGGTTCATTAACCTTTGAAAGGTGGCTGGCGCCCCATGTAAGCCAAAGGGCAATACATTGAACTCGTAGAGTCCTTCCTCTGTGGAAAAGGCTATCTTTTTCCTGTCCTCCTCTCTCAGGGGCACTTGCCAGTAGCCTTTTGTAAGGTCTAGCGTTGTTATATATTTTGCTTCTCCAATCCTTTCAACTAACTCGTCCACTCGTGGTATGGGATAGGCGTCGAAGGCCGATATGGCATTCAAAGCCCTGAAATCCATACAAAAACGAGTGGACCCATCGGGTTTTGGGATCATCACTATAGGAGACGACCAGTTACTGTGAGAGGGCCTGATGACTCCCAATTTGAGCATTTCTTCTACCTCTTTTTTTACATCCCCTCTCCTAGCGGCCGGGATCCTATATGGCCGTTGTTTGATTATCTTCCCTTCCTCTGTCTGAATTTGGTGTTCTGTCAGATGAGTTAGCCCAGGGGTATCTGAGAATATGGAAGAAAAGGGACTGAGAGTCCTTAACATACTGTCCCTTTCTTGTTCCGTTAACTCTGGGTTGACTGGTAACTGCTCTAAAGTACTTAGTGAATCACAAACCGGTAAACCAAAATGGGCTGCTTTAGGAGGGGGTCCTATCCATTTTTTTAGAAGGTTTATGTGGAAGGTTTGGCTTCTGGAGGGCGATAATTGGACTCTATATGTAGTTTGGCCTATTGTCTCTATCACGGGGTATGGTCCTAACCACTCACTTTTAAACTTCTGTGTAGAAGAAGGAAGCAATACCAACACCCAATCGCCCTTGTCAAGAGTGCGCCATTTTTTTCCCTTATCGTAATAGAACTTCTGTTTGCATTGTCTTAGTTCTGCATGGGAATATGCCAAATCCCTGAGCTTTCCCAACTTGGATTGGAGTTGTTGGGTATATTCCAAGAGAGATCTTTGTTCCTCTATGCCTTCCTGTTCCCAAGCTTCCTTGGTTATCTCTAGGAGGGACCTGGGTTGCCTGCCGTACAACAACTCAAAAGAGGAACATCCCAAACTGCTCTGTACTTGAGCCCTCAACACATATAGTGCTAGGGGAAGAAGTCTGTCCCATTCCTTGCTTTCTACAGTTAGCATCTTCTTCAAGGTTGTTTTCAATGATCTGTTATACCTCTCAACGAGGCCATCCGTCTGCGGATGATATGCTGATGTTTTAATTTGATGCACGTCTAACAGTTTGCACACTTCCTTCATCAACTTCGATACAAAAGGGGTACCTTGATCCGTAAGGATCTCTTTCGGGAATCCTACTCTCGCGAATAGTTCAACCATTTTGTCCGCTATATTCCTGGTAGTGGGAGCCTTTAAGGCAAAAGACTCAGGGAACCTAGTGTGATAATCCACTATAACCAAGGCATAGGTGTTTCCGCTTGAAGACCGGGGTAACGGTCCGATAAGGTCCATCCCCACCCTTTCAAACGGTTTACCTATGAGAGGCATAGGTTGCATAGGGACAGCTTGGGGACGTGTCAAGTTTTTCTTTTGACAGATTGCACATTTCTTGCAGTATAATTCCGCCTCTTTGTAAAGGCCGGGCCAAAAGAAATGTCGTACAATATTCTGGGTGGTTTTCTCGGCCCCTGAATGACCTGCTGTGAGATGGGAATGGGCGTAATAAAGGATCTGTTCCCTGAAAGCAGATGGCACTACTAACTGAAGGTCATCCCCTGCCTTTCCTTCCCTATACAGTAAATCATTCTGTATCACGAATCTGGGATATGTTGCAGAAGGAAGAGTTTGTGCAACATGTGCGGCCTCCCACGCATGCAGGAGTGTCGCGTCGTTAGCCTGTGCAAACCTGAAATTCCGATCCAATACCCACGGTTCCTTTACTAGGTACGCATTTGCTGTTTTGTCCTGAGCTGACAGTTTATCCTGGAAGAGGGACATAAAGTCGGGGTTATCAACGCCCAAAATGATATCTTCCGGCAAAGATGATATGACCCCAACTTTGATTCGCACTGGGGCTATATCCTGAGGTTCAATGACCAACTGGGCTACCGGATACGGCCGCACGTCACCATGGACGCACCTTATGTGTACTTGTTCATTAGGAATGATCTGTGTAGGTCTAACCAGTTTCTCCTGTACTACAGACTGTTGGCACCCTGAGTCTAACAAACCCCGTATAGTTTTATCATTTATCCGGATACGTACATAGAACGATGGACCCATTTCTGCAGAGTACATTACAGCTCGGGGAATATAGCCAACCTCCATTGGTTCTTCGGCTGGTTTCCTTTTTGGACACATTCGGGCGATGTGTCCCCACTCCCCGCAGTCAAAGCCTTGGGGCCCCTTAAAAGGTACGTTATCCGCTCTCCATGGTTTTTGCCTGACAGGAGGGGGTAGCTCCGGTTTCTTTTTGTCGCTTTTCAACGTTACCGGAGGTTTGCTGGTTTTTTCAGAGTCCCAAGTAAAAGTTCTGGGTTGGGCTCGTGAATAGTTGGTGGCCATTTCAATAGCTTGGGCTACGGTCAAACCAGAGTGTTGGCGTAGCCACCTTTGAGTTCCATAAGGCAAGGCCTCCACGAATTGTTCTAACACTATACTGTCCATAACATCCTCTTTGCTTCTTTGGCCAGGCTTTAGCCATTTTTCCGCCGCCATCTTCAGTCTTAGATACAATGTTTTGGGGTTTTCCCCAGCCACTCCTCTTTCCTTTCTAAACCGGACGCGGTAGGCCTAGGGGTCTAATCCTAGGTGATCCAGGATAACTTCCTTAATAGTGGCATATGGGGTATTACCGGCATGATTAGCCACCTGATAGGCGGCTTGAGCTTCCCCAGATAACAAAGGGGCTAAGAAAAAGGTCCACTTCTCTGGGGGCCAACCACACGCTTGGGCTGCTCTCTCAAAATTTGAGAGAAAAGCGTCCGGATCTTCCCCGGGCACATACTTTTGTAGGGATACACCGGAAGGATGGGGACTTCCGGCTCTACGATCTGCTCTGAGTACAGGTGTTTGGGCCACTTTCTGCAGTCCCTCTATCTGGGCGCTTAGAGCATTCTTAAACAGTTCACGATCAGCATCCGCTACCGTTATCTGATTTTTTTATAGCCCATTCCAGTTTGTCTTGTCCGTCGATAAGATGTTGTATTACTTGATCCATCAGTGATTGCTGGTGGGGGTCAGGCAATCCCACTTCTGACACCACTTGTAAAGGGGGGTCAGGAATGGACTGGACACGTTGCCTTGGTAAAGAGGGTTTTATTTTAACATAAAGTTTCTTTTTCCGAAAAGTTAGTCCCTCCTTGGCAAACCCTGCAGGATCCGTGATGCCGACTGTGTAGGGGGTGTTCTTTCCTTCTAGCGGTTCGAGTCAGGCTGGCACTTCTCCCAAAGGACCTCTCGCAATGGACATGCCGGAAACAAAATAACAGAAAAAAGGACCAATTACTGCCACGTCCTATAACTCTTTCATTCCAGGGAACCAGGGGGTGAGGGGTCACCTATAAGTGCTTCAGTCGTTACCGATAGCTTAAGTGATAGGCGTGAGGGAGGGCACTTTTAAGGGAAGGGTAGTGCTGGAATACTAGGGAGCCGATAGCCTTTTTACTGCGGGTGAGTTTCCCCGTCGTCCCACCCAGTTCGAGATTCGTTCCCGTACCTGTCAGAGCCACACTCCTCCCTCGGGAGTGTGGCACGGCGCTGCGCAGTCTCGTTGGCCTCCTGGCACGTCTTCTTCGGACAGGGCTTCACCTTTCTCCACCTCGTCTGCTTCTCGTCCTCGCGTTGCGGTTTCCTCGTCTCTGCGGCGTCCTTCCTCCACGCTCTCCTCTCCCCGATCCTCTCCTCCGGTGTTGATGTCACACGCCGACTTCCAAGGTTCCGGTCCTTTATCCAATGAAAGGAAGGATACGTCACGAGGGGCAGTCCCGGCGTCCTGTTCTGTCGGCCAGTTAAAGGAGCCGTGTTGTATTTCTTGAGACGGAGTTCCCCACGCAAAAGGCTCGTCCTGTGAAGAAGGAGCAACCATTTCTTCAGCATTAACAGACCACCAATTACCTTCTTTACCGCTGTCCTGACAATCAGTCATTGTCCCGGTCACCTGGTTACAGTGACTCATGTTGTACATATAACGACAAGTGGTAGTTAACAGAGGTGACAGTTGACTTGGGCTGCACTTCACAAATGGAAGTCTATAACATGATGGATTGTATGCAACATGTAACTGGCCAGTGTGACTGCCAATATATAATGCTTAACAGTACATGACCCACATGCCTGACCTTTGCCCTCCACCCTGCGCAGTGGAGCACTGGTACTTAGCTATCTGGGTTTCACGACATTACCTTTTCCCCCACATTCCCTTTTTTTGTGACTTACCCTGTAGGTCTTGATGTTCCTCATGTGCTGCACTGCTTGTCTTGGCAGTCCTGCCACACAATCCTCTGGACTGACAGCTGCCACCCACTCATCCAGGGCATCCAGCTCCTCCTTGTCCACTGGGTCCTCCTCCGGTCTGGATTGCCACCTTCAGTTTGTTTTCAACTTTCTCCTTCATCCATTGCTTTATGTCATGCCAGAGTTTTTTCAAGTAGGTCACTGTCCTCTTCGCGTGTCCCAATCTGCTGCCATTAGCCGGTTTGAACTGCCAAATGGCTTCTTACTTTGATAATGGCAATTTTTAGGTGACAAGCAGCTGGTGTTGATCTGTCATCTCAGTGATCAGGATGTCATTCTCCTCACTTAAGTTGGACTTCTATTTCCTCTTCCCCAAGAAGTCTGCCTGGACATTCTGGCTGGTGCTGGGATTGTTTTCCTAAAAGGGGGTGGTGATGAACAGAGTGTCTGAATTAAGCAGACCACTCTTACCCAGTCCAAAGATCAGGGCTTGATCCATCACCGTTTTTTAGCTCACTGCACCATCCCAGCTCAGAACCTGGCTACATGCAAATTAGTCTGTTCCTGTCCCAGTGCATGATGGGAACAGGGCAAACCAAACTACCAAGCCAATTCTTATACTGGTAAAGGAAACAAGCTACCGGGGACCGGTTTCTGGCATTTCAGCCGTCGTCGGCCCAGCTTGCTTGAATCCTGATGGTGCAATGAGCAAGGGACTCACATCTGAGTATACCCTTCCACGCTTATGTTGGACAAAATGATTCAGAAAAGGGGGTGGTGATGAACAGAGTGTCTGAATTAAGCAGACCACTCTTACCCAGTCCAAAGATCAGGGCTTGATCCATCACCGTTTTTTAGCTCACTGCACCATCCCAGCTCAGAACCTGGCTACATGCAAATTAGTCTGTTCCTGTCCCAGTGCATGATGGGAACAGGGCAAACCAAACTACCAAGCCAATTCTTATACTGGGAAGGAAACAAGCTACCGGGGACTGGTTTCTGGCATTTCAGCCGTCGTCGGCCCGGCTCGCTTGAATCCTGATGGTGCAATGAGCAACGGACTCACATCTGAGTATACCCTTCCACGCTTATGGTGGACAAAATGATTCAGAAAAGGGGGTGGTGATGAACAGAGTGGCATAAAAGTGTAAATGGTGATTAATTGACAAAATTCATGAAATTACACAAGCAATACAAAACTATTGGCAATTCCACACTATCCTAACAATAGGCAAGTTTTTGGGAACTGCAGCCACATGGGAAGATTAGTTCTCCGTGGGGTGCATTTTAGATTGCCCACCCTCACCAGAGATATAGAGTTCTCAAATTGCCCTATGTGGAAAAAACAGATGAAAGTAACCAACGCGTTTCTAATCTCTGCGGTAATTCACAGGATTTTCATGAGGGCACGGTGTAACCTAAAAGTGAAATTAAATGAGAGTGATTATCTAAAAGGTAGGGTGTCTCCTTATCTCTATTTTTTGGATTTACCATTTTAATTCAGAGTATTGTACCTTAGGTTTAAGATATCCTCAGGGTGCCGCTCAAAGCAGTTTCTTTCCCGGGACTTGGTGGTTGCTGCCTTTGATTCACTAGACTGCGAGGACCAGCAGCCCGTGCCTGGTTTTACCTGTGTTCTCTTCCCGCCCTCGGCTGCTCTTACAAATACTGCTCCCGGCCCCCGCTCTGCGGGTGCCGCTCGAAGCAGTTTCTTTCCCGGGACTTGGTGGTTGCTGCCTTTGATTCACGGGACTGCGAGGAACAGCAACCCATATCTGGTTTTACCTGTGTTCTCTTCCCGCCCTCGGCTGCTATTAAAAATACTGCTCGCGGCCCCCGCTCTGCGGGTGCCGCTTGTAGCAGTTTCTTTCCCGGTACTTGGTGGTTGCTGCCTTTGATTCACGGGACTGCGAGGATCAGCAGCCCATGCCTGGTTTTACCTGTGTTCTCTTCCCGCCCTTGGCTGCTATTACAAATACTGCTCACAGCCCCCGCTCTGCAGGTGCTGCTCGAAGCAGTTTCTTTCCCGGGACTTGGTGGTTGCTGCCTTTGATTCACGGGACTGCGAGGACCAGCAGCCCATGCCTGGTTTTACCTGTTTTCTCTTCCCGCCCTTAATCTGTTGGTACTTATTTGTGCACACCCCCTGAAACCCGGGCCAAGGGCGGGCCAGTTGGAGTACGTTTGAGGACGGAACGGGGCACCCCTCTAACATCTACTCAATAAGGTTAGTGCCCTAATCTTTGGATGTTCACTAACTGAATACCTGCTGCTATTTAAGTGCGGGGTCATTCTTGTTCACGCCAGCAACCCATACCTGGTTTTACCTGTGTTCTCTTCCCGCCCTCGGCTGCTATTAAAAATACTGCTCGCGGCCCCCGCTCTGCGGGTGCCGCTTGTAGCAGTTTCTTTCCCGGTACTTGGTGGTTGCTGCCTTTGATTCACGGGACTGCGAGGATCAGCAGCCCATGCCTGGTTTTACCTGTGTTCTCTTCCCGCCCTTGGCTGCTATTACAAATACTGCTCACAGCCCCCGCTCTGCAGGTGCTGATCGAAGCAGTTTCTTTCCCGGGACTTGGTGGTTGCTGCCTTTGATTCACGGGACTGCGAGGACCAGCAGCCCATGCCTGGTTTTACCTGTTTTCTCTTCCCGCCCTTAATCTGTTGGTACTTATTTGTGCACACCCCCTGAAACCCGGGCCAAGGGCGGGCCAGTTGGAGTACGTTTGAGGACGGAACGGGGCACCCCTCTAACATCTACTCAATAAGGTTAGTGCCCTAATCTTTGGATGTTCACTAACTGAATACCTGCTGCTATTTAAGTGCGGGGTCATTCTTGTTCACGCCTGTGCATATTGCTATTCGTATATACGCTACAACAATGGCTTTAAAAACTGGAAGGGGGGCTAAAATGACAAATGGTGGGTCTATCTTGGGAACTCTCGACCAATTCATTACACGTGCCTCTTCAGCGCTTGCACGAGAAATAGACCTGACCGAAAAAAGACTTTCATTGGACCCTGCATTTAACAAAAGGTCTTCCTTGGGCAGTCTGGCACAGGTGACGTCTCCCCCACCTCTCCCTGGCCCTGCGGTATCTTCCTCTATCGCCATCGGGGAAACCCAAGGGTTACCAAACACATTAGTCGAGGACGGTGTATCTAATCCAACCACTGGCGACAGAGCAAATCTAGGATCTGATTTACCGGCAAGTAATATATTGCCTGAGCTTCCTGAGAATAGTGGTAACCAAAGACACACTCGAAGTACAAAATTTGGCTAGTCAACTTTGGAATCCAAGAGGAAACGCGAGGGTGCCACACATAAGGGAAGGAAAGCAAAAGTCAAGAAACTAAACTCAGTCACAGAGAGTAATGAGGTATTACTGAAATCCAGTTCTGAAGATATACGCTCTGCAACCGGAATGGCCATCTCAGTATTAAGCTCCAGATTGGAGTCCCCGAGTGAGTGGAGCGAGGACATATGGGAACAACTGAAACATCTATTTTATAAGACATGTGCCCCATTTATAATATGTTAGATAACATAGAAAGCAGACTCTCTAACCTTGAGGTTGCACTGGCCAAGGCTCAGGAAAAGGGGGTCCCTGTGATAGCTGGTTCGTCAGGAAGGCAGGGAAGATTAACTATAGAGTCTGAAGTTATATCGACCCCTGTAAACCGGGCTGAAAGAGATATGATAGTATCTAGCCAACTGCCCGAAACTACCTTTGTACCCATGGGGCAGATTAGAGAGAATGTTGCCACTGGAGCCAGATCCCCAAGGATATATTCAGAATGGGGGGTGGGATTCCCATTGGTGAATCAGTTGCAAAGAACAAATGATAGTATGCCCAACAAACTATCTTCGAACACATTACAATGTATTAATCTTCCCCCGGCATCCGCACCTTACGTGGCAATATTGGTGGGGGTCCCAGTATTGAGACAGGGCCAACGGGAGAATTATACAGATCTTAAGAACAAGTGTATATACTGGCTAAATGCTAACAGGCCACTCCCTCCCATGGTGTCCGCCGAGATCCTATTTGGTAGAAGAGTGGACTGGGTGGGGACTAGGAAAAAGTCAGTTAGGGGTGACTGTGTTATCATTAATTTTAGGGATAGCAGAGCTGCCAAGCACATTTGTGGGTGGGTGCTTGATCGGGCAGAATCCCAAATTAAAACTATGCCCATAACCTACTTCTACCCTGTTAATTACACGGCCCCAGTTCTTGTGTCATCAGGAGGAGGGAGATTTGTTCCTGGGAATTTGGGGGCATCAGTATCAGGAATAGGTATGACGTGTTATCAGGACTTGAGGACTGTGATTGACGTCAGACTACCCATACACTGGCATGGTCCTTAGGTGTGCAGCCCGTCCCCACCCCGCTAGGGGTGGGATATCCAGGGTTGCACAGGTAAAGATCATAAATGGACCACCAGACCCCCTTCCTAAAAGTACCCCTCCATACAAAGTGTCATCAGCCCTAGTTCCAATGGACGCTAATTTAGCACTACTCGAATGAGTTGAAGGATTAGATTCTCCAATAGACATTGGGGCGTACATGAGTTCTGGGCGGTCCCTTAATCTGGAAGGTAGACCTCCCTTCCAGAACCTTCCCCCGAAACACCTGAATGGCATGTCATTACTGTCTTGGAATGTTGCGGGGCTATGCTCCAAAATACCCCACCCCGAGTGGTCTGATTTTATCGAAGAACATGACATATGTCTCTTTCAGGAGACTTGGGCAGTGGATCAGGTCTTCCGACCGGGTTATCTCAATTTCCAGGTTCCAGCAGTGAAGAACGATAAAGGTTGGCCAGTGGGGGGATTGGTGATCTGGGTTCGGCAGGCGTTAAACTTCAAAGTATCCCAAATAGCCATACCTAATAATGACATCCTCGTAGTAATTATTAGTCTAGCATCGGGCCCACGTCTGGATATATATAACATCTATGCACGAGGTCTCCCGGGAGGGCGTCAATCGGAGGTAGCGACAACAGTGGAGCATCTGTTGGAATTGATTGCTAGTAATGTTTGGCCGATAGTAGCAGGGGATTTCAACACTACGTTTGAGCCGCTAGGGCTCAAAGTCCGGTGTTCACGGAAGAGGAAGACTCCAAGTGGGGTGTACCTATGTTGGAAATCCCATCGATCAAAAGATGGACAGAGGCGGCCATCCAAATGAAGGGGCTGTGTATAGGTTTCCAGTTGAGGGCTGCTAATGGACGTACACCTTCTGACAGGATAGGGGAAGTTACATTTAACAATGGTTATACGTCTAGCCGTATTGATTACATGCTAGTCAGTTTAAATATGTGGCAATTTCTGAAAAGATATGGCCGTATTTGCCCGAGTGGAAAGTGACCACAATCCCCTTATCTCTATTATGGATGGGTTGCTTGGTGAACCTTCATCCAGAAGGGAGGTTGTGTTGGTCCATGACCTCGTACTCAGTGATGATATGCGCCACCTTAAGTGGCACAATATCATTTAGCACCCGGATATTTTGGTTGCAATAGACAATGATGTTAATAACACACTAGAAGCGCTCGGAAATAGTGAAGACAGCCGGGATTGAAAATTGCAGACAATGGAGGCACACATTAGTCTTTTTAAACGTCTGAAGTCATACTTTTCTAAACCTGTTAATACCAGGAAAGCTAAAACCAAGAAATCTCAATGCTGGTTTAATGAGAAATGTCGATAGGCTAGGGCCGAGTTAGGATCCGCCCTAGGAAAGGGGGATCAAACCAGAGTAAGACAGGTGAGGGATAACTACAGGAAAGCTGTTAAAGAAGCAAAAAAGATTTGGGACCGGGCAAGATGGCAGGAGTTAAAGGAAGCATGCAAGGCCAGAGACCCGAAATTATTCTGGGATAAATACAAATGGGATAGGAGTGGAGTCCAGACCCCCCACAGAATAACCTTGCCCAGCATCTCTGGGTGGAGCATTTTAAACCTCAGTACACTTCCCTAGTTGATGACCAGAATAGTGAACCGTTTGTTTATAAATTTTATAATAGCAGGGTATTTACCCTAGAAGAGGTGGATAGGGCATTGGATACAGTCACACACCTGGAAGAGCTCCGGGGTCTGACCGTGTCCCTGCGGATGTCTTTTTAAATAATAAAACTTCTTGGCGTCAATATATAGGGTACGTTGCGAATGCTATTGCTTGTGGTGCCCCAATCCCGCCTTCCTGGAAGGGAGCGGAGATAATCCCTGTTTTTAAGAAGGGCGACAAATCAGTTGGAGGTAACTACCGAAAAAAAGATTTTCCCTTGGCTAACACAGTTATAATTTCATGCACATGTATTCAACAAAATGATCTGTATCGAGACACTAGGTCCCATACACTACAGTATATTCACACACAAATTATGTAGCTCAAAACATTTATTATTTTTGTAAAAAATCTTCAGTTAAAAATTACACTTTAAAAATTCATAAGCACAGAGAATGCTTACAATGAAACATACTACAATTCATAGGCACAATATTACACACTTAAACGGTTAAAAACACAATGAATACATTTTTCACACCAGTTATTATATCAAAAGAATTACATGAAAGGAGAGACATACAAAAGACATTACTAATTAGTCATTGAATGTTGCACATCTGAGAACCTAATAATTTCAGGATCTAAACCTCGGCCCGTTGTTTACTTGACTACAGGATAGATTTGTTCTCTTGATTGTGTAGAGGTGGCAATGACGCGTTTCGATGGCTACCATTGATATTCTGCCATCTTTGTCAAGACTACGTGATCAGTCTCTCCTAATTGCTGAGCACTGGTTGGTTGCCACTGACAGGAATCTTTCTGTGAATAAACAATGTTCTATCAGAATTTTGTGCATAGAAACCATTTTGCATTTTATAGACACTTTGTTTGTATGCTCACTCCACTCTTGAGGACATCATTTATATATAGAGACAACCCCTCTTTCGTCCTATGCTTCTCTGTATTATACAAGCCCATATCAATTGTCCTTGCTTCATATCATGTTATTGGACACTCATTTTATGGTCGTTAGTAGCCTCTATCACTCCCATTGTTTTGCTAACTGGAACCACGCAAAATGCATGTACGCTACTACTTTGATCCTCAAACCCTCATTTGTTGCCCCTCTATTGTCCACTGTGATGCTGTTCTAATTTGTTTCTATGATGAGAAACTTTTACCCTTCCTAACTGCTATTTGATGCCCCACTGTATACATGAAAACTTTCTATCTATTCATGTTACACCTTCTTATTTAAGGGATTTTGTTATTCTATTTAATCTTGAGACGTGGGTTTTATCACTCCCATCTCAAGCATGGCACCCTTCCCACATTTACCAGGGATAAAGACGATTGTTCCCATTACCTGGTTACATAACAGTCTTTGTCATAGGGAGTTTATTCATGGTTTCAAACTTCAGGCGTTTGGTCCTTCTCTATGCTGCATTCTTAAAGGAATGAATCAAAGTATTTGTTACCCAGTTAACTCCTCACGTTTATATTGTTTATTGTGAATCTCAAGGAATTACCTTTGAGCGAGTGCAGTTGCCCTTTGAATCCACCTTTCTCTTGGTTTTTCTTATCACTTAGTTTTGTGCACCTTATTCCCTGAAAGATATATATGAAAGTAAGGTATACTACCCTAATTCGATTTATTGGGTCTATGCTTCCTTGCGTTTTTTGCTAGCTCATTCGCATTTACCTTGTTATGATGCGATTGTTTCTTAGCATTTGCCTTGGCGGACTCTATTTCTTTTCTTTGGGGTATACACCAGTCCCGTTGAATCGCAGGTAACTACAGGCCAATCAGCCTCATAGACTCCATTCAAAAGATAGGGGGGAGGCTGATTTTATATAAAGTCCAGTCCTGGATAGAAGAAAATAAAATTTTGACACCATTGCAGGCGGGCTTCCGACCCCTTACAAGTACAATAGACCAGGTCCTCCGATTTATTACAATCTAATGGAAGATTGTAGTCTTGGGGAAAGGCGCACTGTATGCAGTATTTGTTGATCTAAAGGCAGCTTTCGACACGGTACTGCGTTGTAAGCTGTGGTGTGTCCTGAGGGAGATGGGGATGTCCCGGAAGTTGATGTCACTGATCGTCCGCTTACATGAGGATAACCATGCTCGGGTCCGGTGGGGTTCCAGGGGCGACGTTACTGAGTCTTTCCCCGTTGGCAGGGGAGTGCGTCAGGGTTGCGTGTTCGAACCCACCCTGCTCTCACTCTTTGTCAACGGGGAGGCTGACTACCTGTCCCTTGTCCCTTCCGACACCCCGGTGTTGGCAGGTGATCACATCCCTATGCTCATGTTTGCGGACGATACCTTAATTATCTCCAAGACGCCTAGTGGCAATACGGCAAAGACTAAGTTCATGTCTTTTAATGAACACCGATCTTTCCGGGGCAAAATCTACTTGAATAAAGTCGCGTTGGAACAGGTCAGCGCTTTCACCTATTTGGGTGTAACTTTGCAGAAGGACATGGGTTGGAAAAACCAACTTGATTTGCCTGTCCATAAGCTCAAACTGTAATGGATTATAATAATATGTGTTGTTAAGGCATAATGAGACCGGGAGCAGGAACTAAGGTTGAGCGTTTTAGTATAGTATCTGAAGGTGAAGGGGTACCCTATCAGTATTTTAACTAGTTGTATTCGACAGTTAGTAATGAATTTAATATTTTCTTAACCTATTTATATAAGTCTGAATAATTGATTTTTTAATTTTTGTATAAGGATCGTATGATGAAATGTTTGTTTTGCTTTTATGACAGAACTGTCGAATAAAGTTATGATGATGATGATGATGATGATGATGATATCACTTCAATGGAGATTACGTTTTTATAGTCTCGCATGACAGGACCTGAAATAACCAGGAGAATAACCGTCACTTTTAGTGTTCATCAAAGTTTGATTTATGCTTCTAGCGTGGATCATTTGCAGCGCTAACCAAGAGGAACAGAGGAGTAAACATACGCTTAATATAGCCTCTCCTTGGTAAACAGTACTTTTATTGAACTTGAAATGATAGCAACACTTACTTAGGGACCAATTGATTTAAAGTCATTGTTTGGTTAAACAGCCTTATTGTTGAACTGCACGCGCCGTGTTTCTGGAAGAGAAACAGAACGCAATTATTGTGCTTGTTTATTTTCGACTTTCTCACGGTCTATTACGGGACAGTTCAATATAAAGCGAGCAGTTTACTTACTGAAAGTTGTTTCTTGTATTCCGACATGGAATCGTCCTACAGAAAGATTGCATGAAAGTAGTTACCAGTGTTTATTTAATCTTTATCCTGTCAAAACAGGAAATATGTTGACCCTCATTGCAGGTGAATTATGGGAATTGTAGTTTTTGTACTTAAACTGACAATATGGCATTAGTTTAAGTGTAACCTCTTTACAGGTGAATTATGGGAATTGTACATTTTATACTTAAACCAACAATATGACATCAGTTTAAGTTTGGTCAAGTATGTTTCAGCGACCAATTTGTTTTTAACAATATATTTCTTAACACAGGATCCAGCGCAGAGGTAAATGAAGTTATATCATCTCATTTAAACCATCTTCAACACGATTATATTCCATGATGAGATATGTTTCTTTTTGTCATAGAAGTGTTTCGACATCTCCGCCTCTTGGTGGTGGTTTAAATGCGGATAAAACCGT
This sequence comes from Lissotriton vulgaris, assembly GCF_964263255.1. NCBI lineage: Eukaryota > Metazoa > Chordata > Amphibia > Caudata > Salamandridae > Lissotriton > Lissotriton vulgaris. Next base: position 686,928,044 of record NC_141687.1, on the reverse strand, counting down.
CCAGACTAATTCTTTTTCGGAATGTTGTTTCTCAACGAAATGTGTGGCCATTGGTGCTGTCAGTACTCTTTGTTTGAGTCTAGATCTGTGTTGAACCATCCTCTGATTGATTTGATGTGTGGTTTTACCAATGTACAGCTCTGCACATGGACATTTGATGGCATATACAAAGTTCTTAGTTTTTCAGTTTGTAAATTCCTTATGTCTCCACTTGATGGAATTGAACATGAATTCTGAATCCTCCATGGTGTTGTTACATGCGGAACATGTGCTACATTTGTGGTGTCCCACAATTGGAGTTAGGTTTCAAAGTGCTCTTAAATCGAGCTTTGTTCTGTCTGAGATCAGCATGAATGATTTGTTGTCCGATGTTTTTATTTCTTTTCATAGCAAAAAGTGTTTTTTCCATCTGACATGCAAGGCCAGTTAGCAAGTGCCAATTATTCAGAATTATCTTTTTAAATTTATTTGTATGTGGGCCAAATGTCGATACACATTCAAGTTGGTCTAATGGCTTCTTGGTCTTTTTGCTCAATAATTCTTCTCTGGGAGTATACCAGGCCCGCTTTGTTGAATGTTTCAACATTGTTTTCGGGTATCCTCTCTCATTGAGTTGCTCACAGAGGATTTCTGCTTTGACAATAAAATCTTCTTTGCGAGAACAGTTCCGCCGGATTCTTAATAGTTGGCTGTAAGGTAAATTGTTCTTCAGACTTCGTGGATGGGATGTTAGAATAATGTAAAATTGAATTTCTGTCTCTAGATTTGCGATGTAAAGTGGTGATTAACTTGTCATCTTGTACAAATACCTCCACATCCAGGAAGGTTAATCAAGGCTGATTTTTAGTCATGCTGAATTTTATATCCGCATGTCTGCTATTTAGCCATTCATAAAAGGATTGTAGTTGGTCTTCTGTGGCACCAGACATCAGGCGTCGACCTCTTATTTCTCCCTGCCCACACTATTCTTCAACCGTCAGTTCTCCTTCTCCCTAATCCCCTCTCCACACATTATAACACTGATTGCCTACAGAAAGTCACTAGGGCAACATCTCACTAAATCCCCCCACTCTTATGTATGATGGAGCTCACAGCACTCACACTTAAACCATTGCCTACCCCCAGACTCTCTAAAAGTGCAGCTATACATTTCAAACACAATCTTATAAAACAACATCCAGAAACACCCATAGCGGATCCCTATTACTCAATACACAACGGATACACAACTAATGATATCAACTTCCATACGAAGCGTAGAGCGCAATGGAGAAATGCTTTTCTTATTCTATTTACACGCTCAGCCAGCAGGAACATCCCACATGGTCTAGTTATTTATATTGCCCCCTCCCAACTTTTCCAAGCGAAGGCAACCGTTACTATTTATAATAATGGAACCATACTCATGCAATCCACAGATCGTAATCTAAACCTACTAGACAACATCTTCCCAATCATCAGTGAACATGTGTCTAAACGCCATAAGTCCACTCAAGCCTCCCCTTCAGCTACTTCTCTACATACCACACGTCCTATCCGTACCAACAACAACATCACTCTCCCTCTTCTACCCTCCAACACATGTCAAGCCATCTCATCGAACCCTCAACTCAACTCAGTTGAAACCACCTACGCACCCCCAGCAAACACTGCCCTTACTCTGTCACCCATAACTCTACCCACATCTCCAGACCAGCCATCCTCCCACACTACCCACCTAATACACATACACATTACTGAATCACCTCTACCTTACCCGCAAACACCCGTCCCTTCCCAACACACGTTAGCCCCATACCACACTCCAGGTCAGGGCCCAGATCTTACATCTACATCTATACTATCAACACAGATGCACTCACCACTCATAGCTACCCCTACAGCCCACACATCACACACTCCCTCTCCAGCAGTATCCCTCCCATCCACACTGACACGCACAAATACTCACACCAGACCAGACCCCACCTGTAACCAGCCACACAGTCACCCTTACTATCCACCTTACAGACACACTCACACCCTCAGCACCCCTCTCACCCACACCCACACACTCAACAATCACTACACCAAGCCAGACCACAATTCAGGCATCCAAACGTGTTTCCTAACCCACACACATAACACAACCACATAACACATGCACACCTGCACATAATCCCAGACTCGACAAAATCATATCTTCACTGTACCAAATCAAAGAGGAACTCCAAGCTCTCAATGATCGTCTAATGAATCACCTATGGAGTGACAGAACAACTAGACATCCCAAAATCTGCCAATCTAGAAGCCAAATCACCATTACCAGGATTCCCATCTGTACCAGCTGGTCATCAGTCCCTTCCTCCAATAATGCATCACGACCAATTAGATGCACCAACCTGCTCTCAGATAGTGATCTATTATCCTTGATGAGCTCTTACGATCCCGTCTCTATGAAACCTATCACACTTCCTCTGTCACCAACTCCTGTGCCATTAAAGCCTAACACACCTGCAGCGTCATTAATTCCTACTATCCCCTTAAACCCCTGTAGAACCATTAAACCTAACAGCAGAGGCATCGCAAACAACAACCTCAGAAGAATCCCTATCAGTCAGGAACCCTCTTCAACCACCAGCATGCCCACACTCAAATGTATTCTCCTAAATTGCAGATCGGACGCTCGACATGCAGCGGACATAGCTGATCTCATCCTCACACATGAGCCAGACTTGTTATTGCTTACAGAAACTTGGTTAAAAGAATCCTGTACACCAATCATTGACATTCTAGTTCCACCCTGCTACAACATCATCAGATTAGACCGAGCTAGAGCAGACAAGTCAGGGGTGGCTTAACCTGCATACATCGTAACAACATCTCGGTAAGAAGAGCCATCTCCCCTTCTTTCCAGGCATGTGAATACATGTGCCTTAATATTTCCAGCAAGGGAACACCGGTATGCTCTTTGCATATCATTTATCACCCACCAGGTGAGAACCTCACCTTCACCGAACACTTCATGGACATGGTGTCATCATACATGGGTCGACAAAATACCCAAATATTCCTCGAGACTTCAATCTCCATTGGAATGATCCTAATGACTCAGCAGTGACCAGTCTTAAGAATTTCCTAGCGGACCTACACCTAACACAGTTCTGCTACATCCCGACACATGACAAAGGATCTATCCTAGACTTACTAATCTCTAAAACAGGTCCCATCCAACTTGAGTCGATCCTACCCTGCGACTGGTCAGACCATCACATCATCACCATCACCATTGAGGAAAAGGTAAAAACGAGTTCAGTCCAACCTACGAGACCAAAAGTGTGGAAAAGAGACCTAAAAAAACTTAAACTCAACTCCTTACCATCCTCCTGTACTAACTTATTGCGGCCACCCGCAGGATCTACCACAGTACACGAGCTCACCAACCACTACATCTCGGCCATGACATCAATAGTTGACGAGGTAGCACCTCTACAGCTAAAAAGAGTCTCTGAAAGACTCTAAACCCTGGTATAATGGTTTACTCAATGAGGAGAGGCGCTCCCTCAGAACTGCAGAACGGATCTGGAGGTCAACACGGTCTTCCAACCACCTTATGATCCTTAGGTCAAAGAGAAATGCATATTTACGCAAGGTCAAAAGCACCAAAGCTGTTTACTTTAGCCTCCAACTAGACCAGGCAAGGAACCATCCAAAAAAACTCTTTGAGTTGGTCAAATCTCAATCTAAGGAGGCACCTAAGTGCCCACAAGACTCTGAATGCTCGAAGCCAAATTGCGAAGAATTCTCCACCTTCTTCTCCCTCAAGACCGACACCATCAAGAAAGACCTCCTAAAGGATCTAACATTATACGCAGAATGAATACACTAACTTCTCCTACTCTCATGTCCACGCCAGGTCAACCCCTATCAAAGTATAATCCTAAAAATAATGCAAGCTGGTCATCATTTTCCTCCCACTCCGAAGCAGCTCTAGGCAAAATTCTCAGTGCTCTCAACCCAGCGAACCACTCCGCCGACCAGCTTCCGGCAAATGCAGTCAAATACCTCACCCCATTGCTTCTACCTCTCTGGTCGAAGATCATAAACAGTTCCCACCCTCCAACAATGATGCATCGCAGACACCCTCAAAATAATCCAGGTCTCACCCATTCTAAAGAAGCCTACGGCAGACCCCACGGACCTAAGTAACTATCACCCAATCTCCAAAATCCCCACCCTAGCAAAGTTACTGGAAAAATGTGTACTTCTACAGCTAACGAAAGACATTGAGCATTTTGACCTACTCAACCAACACCAATCAGGTTTCCGCGCTGGCCACGGCACAGAATCAGCCATGACACACATCATTGATGATGCGCTGCAAATACTTGACCAAAAAGGATCCTGTTTACTCATCCTACTTGACCTATCTTCAGCCTTTGATACGGTTAAACACGAGAACCTGTTAGACCTCCTGAAACACAGAATGGGCTTATCTGGGGCAATGCTAAATTAGTTCACCTCATTTCTCCAAAACCGGACACAACAATTCAAAATCAAGAACACCTATCCAAGCCAGTCCCAGTGACCTAGGGGGTACCGCAAGGATCAGCACTATCTCCAACACTGTTTAATCTCTTCCTGGAACCTCTAACGGAAATTCTACAAACCTCTAATGTGCAATACCACATGTATGCAGACGATACACAGCTTTACCTCAAAATACACTCCTTAGAGGACATCACACTACTCAACACAGCTCTTAGAAACCCACAAACGTGGCTGGCAGAAAATCATCTTAAATTGAATGCCCTAAAAACTGAATTTCTTCTAATAGCCCCACAGGCCCAAATCCCGAAAGTGCAAGACTGGATCAAACATATTACAGCGTTACATTTACAACCGATCACTGTGGATTCAGCGAAGTCACTTGGAATAACTTTAGACAGTAACCTCAACATGCAAAAACCTATCAGTAATGCTACAAAGGGAGCCAACCTTCAGATAAACACATTGAGGAAACTAAAACCCTTCCTTCCACACAATGACTTTAAGCAGGCAGTACAAGCTCTGGTTATACCCAGAGTGGAATACGGTTGCCTAACCCTGTGTGGATTGCCCAAAGCATCAACTACACCCCTTAGAGCCTCAATCAACGCTGCAGCAAGACTCATAACTGGATCTAAACGTATTTCCCACATATCCCCGGACCTTCAATTCCTGAACTGGTTACCCCTAGATGCGAGAATTCAACTGAAAATTGCATGCATGACGCACAGAGCCTTACATCAAAAGACCCCCAGTTACCTGGCACAGAAACTGACAATTTCTGGGGGTACCAGACCCTCAAGAAATGCGGAAAAATTTCTCCCAAAATTACAAAAGTTCCATAAGAAAAATACCTATTATAGATCCTTCTCTGGGATGGCACCCAGAATTTGGAATGCCTTACCCCCTGAAATCAGACTTAACCCGTCCACTATTGCTTTTAACAAGGAAGTTAAATCCATCTTCATGGCCAAATACACATGAGTTTGGTCTGCTGAATCAATAGGACGAAAGACAGATAAGCTCTCAACCACAAGACACTTATTCGATCCAAACATAATTATATTGTTTTGCTTTTTATATTCTTTGTATTGCTGTGTGGATCTATTTCTTATGGCTTGTATATGTAACATTTACTGTTTGTATAGCGCTCTGATATCCACTAGGATCTTGTTCGCGCTTTATAAAACTCTTCAAATAAATAAATAAATACCATAATTGAAGATTACCGCTATATGGGTTGTTTTTGTAGATAAACCGTTCCTCAAACAGGGCCATATAGAGCACTGTCATTTCTGTGGCGTGAGGGTACCCCATGGTAGTGTCCTTGACATGCATGAAGAACGTATCTTCAAACCTGAAATAGTTCAGTTTTAAGGCTATTTTGCTCGGTCCATTTTGGGTTTTGTCTTGTTTCTAAAAAGTACTCCATAGATTCAAGGTCTTCGTCTTGAGAAATCTATGTGTATAGGGAATTAACGTCAAAAGAAACCATCCATTGTTGATGGTGATTGAATGGTTGGCCTTCTATCTTGGTGATAAAATCAGTGGTGTCTCTGAGATAAGATGGAACGTGTTCTAAAAATGGCTTGAGGAAAATATCTACGTATTTTACTATCGGTTCAAGTCCCGAATCGCAGCCAAATACAATCGGTCTCTCTGGTGGTTATTGTAAGTGTTTGCGGATTTTCGGGAGAAAATACATAACCGGAATTCTCAGTTATTTTTTAATGAGATACTCAAGTTCTTTGGGGCCAATTATCCTTTGTTCGAACCCCCATTTAATTTATATGTTTATTTTGTTCTGTATTTCTTTGGTGGGGTCTTCTGTAAGTTGTCTGTACCATGTTTGATTGAATATTTGTCTGTTGGCTTCAGCTTGATATTTGTCTTTGGACCATAAGACAAGGGCTTCCCCTTTGTCAGTGGATTTTACCACTAGTGAATCATCATTCTGTAAATCCTTCAGCGTCAATTGCTGGTGTCTGGTGATATTCCTTTTAAAGAAGGTCTTCTGTTTGGCCAGTTGTGTGATAGATGACAAAACTGCCTGTTCGAATGCCACTATTTCTTTGGGTATACTCTGTGTAGAAGGAATGAATCTAGAATTGGTCCTTAATCCAGATGGTTCAGGATTCATATAATCATCTTTATCATGAAAGAACGCCTTGAGACTAATTTTTCGGCAGAATTCAAGGGATTCGATCTTTAAAATAACAAAATCCGTTGTAACGGTTGGCACAAATTTAACTTCAAGCTCAAGGACAGATTGTTGATGCTTGGTCAATTGTCTCGGCGACAAGTTGACAATAGTCGTTTCATTTATGTTTTGTAAGACGAAAAAGAATTAGTCTGGACGGCTTTATTCGCAATTAAACCACCAAGAGGTGGAGATGTCGAAACACTTCTATGACAAAAAGAGGCATATCTCATCACGAAACATAGTTGTGTTGAAGATGATTTCAATGAGATGACATAACTTCATTTACCTTTGCACTGGGTCCTCTGTTAAGAAATATATTGTTAAAAACAAAGTGGTTGCTGAAACATACTTGACCACACCTAAACTGATGTCATATTGTCGTTTTAAGTATAAAAATTACAATTCCCCTAATTCACCTGTATGGAGGTTACACTTAAACGGATGCCATATTGTCAGTTTAAGTACAAAAACTACAATTCCCATAATTCACCTGTAATGAGGGTTAACATATTTCCTGCTTTGACAGGTTATATATTAATTAAACAACGGTAACTACTTTCATGCAATCTTACTGCGGGACGATTTCTTGTCGGAATACAAGAAACAACTTTCAGTAAGTAAACTGCTTGCTTTATATTGAACTGTCCTGTAATAGACCGTGAGAAAGTAGGAAATAAACAAGCGCATTAATCGCTTTCTGTTTCTCTTCCAGAAACATGGCGTTTGCAGTTCAACAATAAGACTGTTTAACCAAACATGGCTTTAAATACATCGGCCCCTAAGTAAGTGTCGCTATCATTTTAAGGTTTATTAAAAGTACTGTTTACGAAGGTGCGGCAATATTAAGCGTTTCTTTACTCCTCTTTTCCTCTTGGTTAGCGCTGCAAATGATCCGCGCTAGAAGCATAAATCAAACTTTAATGAACACTTTGGTGATCGGGGGACATAAACTGAAAACAACCTTCCGGTGCCCTCCGCTGACTTTAATCGTAAGTCTTATGATATATGTACCAACAGTCATGAGATATATTGTAACATAAACAATAAAAGTGACAGTTATTCTCCTGGTTATTTCAGGTCCTGTCATGCGAGACAAAAAAAAGTGAAGTGATATCTTCAACCTCAGGTGCAATACTCTGAATTAAAATGGTAAATCCAAAAAATAGAGATAAGGAGACGCCCCACCTTTTAGATAATCACTCATATAATTTCACTTTTAGGTTACACCGTGCCCTTATGCCCTGATAGTGTGGAATTGCCAATAGTCGTGTATTGCTGGTGTAATTTAATGAATTTTGACAATTAATCAGCATTTATGTAAATTCAATTGCACTTTTAGGTTTGTTTACTCACATTGATGTATGCCAATCATGTGTTATGTATTTGAAATGTATCGTATCTCAGGCATGAATCAAGTGTCTATACCAAATATGTTTGAATTTATTATGGAAGAAATGTAATTAATACAGTGAAAACACATGAACCAATCAATCTTTGTTTTTCTCCGCCTAAATAAATAGCCGTGTAAAATTGACAACCAGGTACTTTGTTTGTGTACTACTGATTTATACGTCCAAAACCTGGTGTGTTCAGGACGAGAAGCTCCCCCATGTGCATTTACAGTATATATGGCGCTTCTGTGTTGCGAATCAATTTTGTAGCATTTTGTAACTAATTTTGATGCAAAGCAGCGATGTGGCAGTGATGCATAATTTCTTGTAAATCAGGCCCTAAGCTAATTTTCAAGCTTATGCCTTCTTCTGCAGTCCATCTAATCTAAGTTCACCAAGAATTAGGTAGAACAAGTGACTCACTGCACCTGAGTCTTACTGATGAATCATGCAAAACAACCTCTTACCAATGCTAATTACAGATTATTTGCCTAGCTCATTATTACACCAAGATAATTCCCAGAAACAAACTACCCTATATTGCTTGTAGTTACTTTCCAACTACTATGATACCCTATCGTAGCACATCAGTTATAAAAAGCATTAACTATGTATGGTGCTACATTATTAATTATTCACAAGAACAACACATTCTTAAGTTAGATACACACCCTAACCCAAAAGTTCTGGCAACTTCCACCCCATCATTAGTAGGGCAAAACCATTAGAAAACATTGCCATTCAGCTCTGCTTAAATGTTATAACAAATCTTCTTGTCAGACTGCTGCATAAACACGTACAGCATTAAGTGTCATGCAATGCTTTCTGCAAGCTGAACAAAGATGGCTCATGTATACGTGTCATTTTTGCTGTCTTTTACTTTCATTACAGTTGGCTATAGGGCACTAACTGAAATACTGAAAACCTCTATTGAATTTAAAGACAAGGATTTTAACTAATGTGTTTGCTTTCTGAGCAAATAATCCCATGCTTAGAGCATCCTGATGTAATGTAATGTAATGTAAAAAATTCTTATAAAGCGCGACTTACACCGGACGGTTTCTTGGCGCTGTTCACTTACTTGGGAAGAGGCACAGAAGGGCAGGGAAAGAGTGCCTATGTGTAGATGCTACGGAAAAGGTGAGTTTTGAGAAGAGACCTAAAGTGAGGGTAAGAGGGAGAGAGTCTAAGTTCCAGCGGGAGTGAGTTCCAGAGTGAGGGAGCCAGGAAAGAGAATTTGAGACCACCATGTTTTTTGCGCCTGAACCTGGGCGTCTGGAGGAGCGCATGGTGAGAGGATCGAAGGTGCCTAGGGGGAGCGTAGGGGTGCAAGAGAGACGAGATGAAGGAAGGACCGATACCAGCAAGAGATTTATGGGTCAGACAACCTAGTTTGAATTTGCAACGCTCCGATACAGGGAGCCAGTGCAGGGCTTTAAGCAGGGGACGGACGTGGAGGTGTCTGGGTTGATGATAGATCAGGCGAGCTGCCTGATTCTGTATCAGCTGTAGTCTTTGGATTTGATATTGTTGAATGCCTGCATACAGGGCATTGGCATAGTCAATCCGGGAGATGACTAATGCCAACAGTGCCAAAGTAAGGGCCTCGGTGGTCAGGAAATGGGCTATTTTCCGGATCTTCCTGAGCTGGAAGAAGCAGGAGGTCACAGTGGCACTGACCTGGTGCTTCATTGAGAGATCATGGGAGATGTAAACTCCCAAGCTTTTCACCTTGTCAGCAGGGCAAGGAGAGGGGCCGAGGGAAGGGGGCCAGAAAGTGGAGTTCCAGGGGTTGGAGGGGCCTCCGACAAGAACAAGCTCCGTCTTGTCAGGATTAAGTTTAAGATGGTGAGCACCCATCCAATTACTGATGTGACAGAGGGTGGACTGAAAGTCTTGGATCGCTTCGTCCGAGGAGTTAAGGTTGAAGACAAGCTGAATGTCATCTGCATAATTAAATGCAGTGACATTCCTTCCCCGGAGGGAGCGGATCAGGGGGGTAAGATATAAGTTAAATAGAAGTGGTGACAAGGACGAGCCCTGCGGAATGCCGCAAGTGAGCTTCATCTTGTCAGCCGAGAACTGGGAGAGTCGGACAGATTGGTGGCGATTCGTCAGAAAAGGTGTCTGGTGTCTTTCATGATTTCTTATTAGTTCCCTCGTACTTCAATTTGTCTATGGAACCACTAGGACTCGATGGAAAATTCCAGCCTTATCAATAATCAATATGTGAATGCCAATCAATCATGTCTGGAGGACAATGTCCAATCAGTTATTTAGTTTCCTTAAACTGTGTCTAAAGAAGATATAATCACGACTGAACAAACAACATCTTCTGCTTAACCCTCAGACAACAGAACAACCTAGTGATTTACAGGAACAACAAAAACAAATTCACGACACATCAATGCTTGTATTATTCTCACCGTCCAATTTTGGTGTTCCTTCTGGATTCTTACATCATGGTTTTAAAGAAGAAATTGTCCTCATCCCGTCATCTCTTTCTTGCTGGTAAAGTTCTCATCTCCACGATGGGAAAGGATGAACCTGTCCACTCAAAGATATTGCTGTTCCACAGTAGTATCCTCTGTATACAAAGGAAGGAGAAGGAGAAAGAAGGGACATCCAGAAGATATGGCTTAATCATTGGACCCACTTGTTTGTTGCCAATCTACATAATATGCCCAGACCCTCTCCAAGCTTTTAGGGTCACTTGCAATATCGATCTGGCTTGTATGCTTTATGGTTATAAATGGGGCATTTATGGATTTCCAGAGCCCAATTATCTCTCGTCTTACCAGCAAAACCACATAAAAAACACATTTCATTATAGGAGAGCTTGCCCACAAATCTGCACCCAGATAAAGCCCAAAAAATACAGGCTGAGGACTTACCGCTATCTGATATCCTGTCACTTTGCTGATAAAGTTGCATAATAATATCAAAAAGGGGGCAATCATCGGACAATGCATGAACATATGTATCGAAACAAAAATTGAGTAATTCGAAGAAACCTGTCCTTGGGAAAGTTGATAGGATACAGCAAGAACCCGCTGTAATCACTTGTCTAGAAAAAATACCTTTTTTCCCGAGACCCCTCACTTACCAGGGTTGCCCCTAGGTGGTATGCTTCATCATTGGGGTTCCTCTCAATCCTCTATGGACTGAGGCATGCTGCGACTTGCGAAATAAGTAGGAGCACTTACTGTTTCAGACTATGTGCAGTGAAGTGGAGTGGGAAAGGGAAAGAAAACGTACAAATACCTAACTAGTTTGCCACTCTTTTATTCCTGCTATTAGTTGGTATTGTTAAAAATCAGGGGTTGTTACTGAGGAGAAACCAGACTTCAATGAGTCTGGTTGTCTCAGTAATGTATCAGCAATGTATAGTCATCAACATGTTTCAAGCTGTTCCTCTAATGGCTCTTCATCAGGACTCCACGTAGTCCAGCCCCGTATGTGTCACTCCTAGTCAATCCTATAATGATGCAAAAAGTGCACAGTTAATGCGCATGCACTGTATATACATACATTTTTTTAAATTAATCCGAATCTGTAATTTGAAATGGAAAATGCATTAAAACAACAAATTGTTAGCCGGGCTGCGGGCCACAATAGCTCAGTTATTTATGCAGATAAGAATATATAACACCTGTATATGGTGGGTGCTCTTAAGGTCTATCCAGTGCACCCTTATTGTGTGTCACATGTACGCCACACAATGAGTGAAAACAATAGTTAAAAAAACACTTGTGAGACTAGACACCACCTGACAGTATAACACAACATAAAACATACAATAAGTAATCTCAGTAACATACTTATATAAAGGCTATAATAATGCGTCATGGTCGAAACCAGGGGCGGAAGGGCTTGTTGTCAAGCTCTAAAATAGGAGAAAGAATATTGATCCGATGGTAATGATACCGTTTCTTAGGTGTCGATTGCCACATGTAGATGAGCGTCCTCAAAATTGAGAGCCCGGTTGTGTGTGTAAAACCCTGTTCCTTGCTTTAAAAAAAATGAAACTTTTACTTGCTGGTTGTGTGTGTGAAACTTTGTTCATTGGTCCTCATTTATGAGAAATGATGCATCGCTGTGTGAAAGCAGCGATGCGTCACTTCTCAGTGCGCACTCCTTGCGACATTCCGGATGCGTCATATTTAATATATGTCGCAAGGAGTTACAGATACGTCAGTATTTCTGACGTATCTGTAAGCGCAAAAGTGTGTCACAAAAGTGACGCAACTCCAGCAATGCGTCCTTTCACATGGGGCAAGCCCCATGTGAAAGGGCCTGCCTCAGTCTTACGCCTGCTGTGAGGCAGGTGCAGGATTTTGACGCAATGGTGTCCTAAAAGTGACGCAGTGAAATCTCATAGATTTCACTGCGTCACTTCTACGACCCTTCCTTGCGTCAATACGCCCCCTTTGCATACATTATACCTGGCGCAGGTATAATGTGGCGCAGGGGTTTACAAAGTGACGCATCTACTTAGATGCGTCACTTTGTAAATATGACGCAACAAGGCGCATTTTTTACGCCACTGGTGTGTCACAAAAGTGACGCACCGGCGGCGTAAAAGTGACGCAAGGGCTCATAAATGAGGCCCCTGGCCTTTAAAAACGAACTTTTCTTTTTTTACTTACTGATCTTATTTTGATATTTGCACTACCTTGGGGGACTGTTGCTGGGAATCGTTTTTTATGCTGCTTTTAAAATTTATCTGCCATGGTCTTGAGTGTGCTCGATCTCTGTAAACGCTCTAGCCAGTGTGTCTTGTTTCCCTCACTTCCTGTTAAGACACCGGGTGAGCGCCATTTTGGTTGGCGCTCTAGCATTCTAGCGCAATAACGATCCTTCCCTCTTTAAAAGGGAGACCCATTCAAGCGTGCAGCGTGCGCGCGCAGCGGGCACAGCCGATGGTGCGCCGGAGACGCGCCAGAGGCAAGCCCTTCTGCGCCCGTCCGCGCACCGACCGTGCACAGTGCCAGTCATGCTGCCGGCCGCTCTCTCAGCCCCCACGCCCTGCTAATGTTTGTTACTCCAAGGACCAGCTTATGGGGCTTGGTGGGCTGAAGTCCGAGGTAGGGGTTAAGGCTGGGAGGGAGGGGGACCAGGCCTTGCGAATGCCAGGTCTCTAGTTAAACATTTTCAGGAAATTCACATCCTGCTGGAATGTCACAACCCGGACGTACTTTTTATCCCAGAAACCTGGACCCGCACTGATTCTTTAGTTGAACTAGGACTTGCTTGCCCACCTGGGTATAATGTTTTTCACAAACTCTGTATATTAGGGAGAGGAGGAGGGTTGGGAGTAATCTTCAAAGATAAATGGAACTTCACCCCTCTTGAAGTAGATGAGGCCAAAAGGTTTAAACTCCTGGGGTTTTCCTTAAGGGAAGCTCACAGTTATTTATTAACCGGTATGCTCTGCTACAGACCCCCAGGAGGACCTAACTCAAAGTGCTCTGCCCTGATTGATGTGGTGTGTAACCTGGCCTTGGCACACTCTAAACTGATCATCCTGGGGGATTTCAACTTGTGGGCTGATGGCCCGCTGGACACGGCGTTTAAGGAATTGTCGGAAGCTTGCACAAGCTTCGATATGCCCCAGCTGGTGTTGCAACCTACGCACCAGGGTGGACATATATTAGATCTACTGTTTGCTACTTCCAACATGGCTACAATCACAGATGTTCTACCACTGTGCTAGACTGATCATATTCTGGTAAATTTTAGGCTTACTCTGCCTAATGTGTGTTGTAAAATGTATCATCAGAGGCAATATCGGCTGGGCAGAGCATGGGACACATTGAGTAAGCTTAAAAATCCCTTGCATTGGAATGACTTAGACAGCCTGGACCCCAGTAGGTCAGTGGACTGGAATTACCAATTCCACTGTGTGCAGATCCGAGACAGGCTTGATAAGCATATTCCTGCAAAGAAGCTAAAAAAGAGAGAGAAACCCTCAGCCCCCTGGTTTAACGAGGAATTGCGAGCACTTAGGATGGGTTGCAAAGGAGCCGAAAAAGCCTGGAGAAAAGGATATAGTGATCCAGATAAAAATGTTTTTAAGAATCAACTTAATCTGTACAAAAACACTATAGCGAAAACTAAAGCCGAGTTTTTTGCTAATACCATTCTTTTAGCAGCTAATAGCACCAAAGCTATATTCAGCTTAAGAGTCTGTCTAAACCTGACTGTGCTAATAACAAAATTCCAGTTACTCAAGCTTTATGCGATGAGTTAGCTTCCTATCTGGAGGATAAAATCGACAAGATAGTTAGGGATTTTGATCCACCAACAGTGGTAGAAAAACCTGATTCTCAGCTGTCCAATGCTGAGCAGTGTTTTCTGCCATCACCAGACTCTAAGCTCAGCAACCCTACCATTTTAAAACACGGCCAGCATACTCTGGATTGCTTTCGCATTCCGGACGAGGAAACATTTGATACCTTAGCCAAGGGTATCACCTCTGGGTTCACCCTGGATCCCCTTCCCCACAGAATCTGGAAGGAATACAGGGCCGAGCTCTTTCCCTATTTACGACAGATATGTGGTCTATCTTTGAGTACGGGGGAGGTCCCTAAAAAATGGAAGGAAGCAGTTATGACCCCTCTTCTAAAAAAAACACGCTTGACCCCGGGTGTGTGGCCAACTATTGGGTAATTTCTTTATTGCCGTATCCTGTTAAAATTCTGGAATGTATCGTCAGTAAGTCTCTATCCCAGTATCTTGAGGAGTATTCGCTCCTTGACAAGATGCAATTTGGCTTTCGGCCCAAGCACGTCACTGAAACAGCACTTGTTACCGTGCTTGTTGATATGAGGATGCGGGCGGACAATGGCCAGTCAGTGATCTTGGTGCTGGTGGACATGTCAGTGGCTTTTGATACTGTAAACCACGGTATACTGTTGGAGAGACTTAGAGACCAGGTTGTGACTGGTCGCGCCCTTGACTGGCTTTGCTCTTATCTAACAGACAGGACACAGTGTGCCTTTAGCTGTTCTCCACTAACAAGTCTTCCTTACGACAGGGGGTCCCGCAGGGCTCAGGGATTAGTCCTGTGCTCTTTAACATCTATTTGCAGCTTCTCATTCCACTTATCAGATCTTTTGGAGTGGAGGTGGTGAACTATGCAGATGACACCCAGCTCGTGTTTTCCTTGGAAGGGAATGATTCCATTTCCCTGGAAAGATTTCACGAGTGTATGACTAGCACCACGAAGTGGCTTAAGAAGAACTGGTTACAATTTAACAGCTCTAAAACGGAAGTGGTCCTGTGTTCTTCCAGAAGATCTGTTCAACCTGTTTTACCCATCTTTCAGTTGTCCCCTACTGGCGCACCTATTACCCCTTCTAGCACAGTACGCAATCTGGGGGTGATGGTGTATCAGGACCTCCAACTGAATTCTCAGTTTAACAAAATGGTTGGCACTTGCTTCTCGCTAATCTGAGTGCTGAGAAAGATCCTCCCTTTTTTGCCTAACTCTGCTAGAACGCATGTTGTGAGATGCGTAATTCTCAGCAGACTTGATTACTGCAACTCTCTATATCTGGGTGCGCCTAACACCCTTATCGGGAAGCTGTACAGAATACAAGCCATTGCAGCGAAACTCGCTTTAAATAGGCAGGAAGGGACCTCAACCACATTAGCCTTGCGAGATCTGCATTGGCTGCCGATCCACCAGCGAATTCAATTCAAAGTTCTATGCACTGTCTTTAGGGCAGCTCATGGAATGGGCCCTAGAACCTGCAAAGAAAATTCAGCTGGTATTCTCCAACTAGAAACCTTTGTTCTGCTTCTGCATTTTTGCTGAATGTAGTCAGGTTCAGGCGGTCCAGAACAGGTGGCAGATCCTTCTCTGCTGTTGCTTCTCGGCTATGGAACGCTCTCCCTTTGGATCTACGCCAGGTCCAAAGTCTTATGGATTTCAGGAAAAAGTTGAAAACGTTTTTATTCCCTAGGCTGGAGTAATTTTTCCTTTTGATATTCTCTTTTTCTCCCTTTCTGTATCACACCTCGGCTGCCCCTATTAACTTTTTTTGGTGGGGACGTTCTCTTTTTGTTAAGCGGCAAGATACCCATCGGGTGATAGAGCGCTATGTAAGCACCTCGATACATTGCATTACAATCCGAAACCAAAGAATACCCCCGCCACTTACTTCATCAAAGCCGCCTCTTGTTTAATAACCTACTTCTCTCCCTAGAGACCGCGTACTGTTGAGTGCATTGCTCGGCTCTGTATTTAAAACCCAGGCACATCCATACGGCAGGAGAAAACAGCAGAGTCATGCAGCTTTGAGACACTGCACCGTGCAGTGTGCTAAAAAT
Source organism: Lissotriton vulgaris (assembly GCF_964263255.1). Lineage (NCBI taxonomy): Eukaryota > Metazoa > Chordata > Amphibia > Caudata > Salamandridae > Lissotriton > Lissotriton vulgaris. Next base: position 686,911,586 of record NC_141687.1, on the reverse strand, counting down.
GGATGCAGGAGAGGGCGTAGCACCCAAGCCATGTTGGGAGAATTCCTACTGTGAGATCTCATACATTTGTGGTACAGTGAAGTCAGTTGTTACTAAAACGTGGCATATTATTCAAAATTTATGAAAATGTTCTAAACAAACTACTTATAATATTATGAAAAGAGAGGAGAGTTTTAAAAAAAATATTTCATTTCATTTATATTACGATTTACTCTGACCCCGTCTTATCGCTCATGTGCTAGCGAGGGGGAGAGCCATACGTTTGTGGGACAGTGAAGTTGGTTGCTATTAAAACGTGGAATATTATTCAAACGTTATAAAAATGTGCTAAACGGATAACTCATAAATATATGAAAAGAGATGAGAGTTTGTTTTTTTTGTCCTCATATATGCCACCAGAAAGTATCAACTCTAGATGGGATCTCTCTCAGGGCCACTGACACCAGTCGATTTTTTGATTCCGCCCCTGGATTTAGTGCTAGGCCTGCAGAGGTCACCCAGAGGTAGGCTGTCTCCTAATCCAACTCCCATTACCATTCCGATGTACCTTGTCCCTTGGGAGGATCGGACCACCAACCTCTGGCATAATCATTGGACTGTTTATTTATCCGACCATACTTTCAAGGCAAACCATACTTCAGAAGCGCCCTCTCCGCTACACAACATATCAAATTGACTAATAGCCATGATATTTCTTAGGCAATCGGCAAATCTCAGGGGGGCCTCAGATTTCCACTCTCTGCATATCTCCCTCCTTGCAATGACAATAACATAGAATAGAAACTGTGTGGCACTGTCTCTGATGTTATATCCATGTGGGAGGCCTAAGAGGATCAATCTCGAGCTGCAGATAACTGGTGTTAATAATACCTCCTCTAAAAACCTACCCACATGTCTCCAGTAATTGTTAATTTCTGGGCAGTCCGCAAACATGTGTATGTCGTCAGCTGCAGGGAATTTACACCTTGGGCAATAATGTGGATTCCCTGAGATCTGTGATAGTTTCGCGGGAGTCCAATATGCTCTATATGCAGTGAACAGGTGGTTCCTCCTAAGATTGGAAGGTTTTATAATCATCTGTGAGATTGTAAATGAATCTATCCAAGCCTTTGTCATCTCATCAGTATTATCGATTAGAAGGTTGACCCAGAGCTTCGTAATTTCAGGCTCTACACTATCCTTTGCACCCACTAAGGAGTTGTACCAAACTGAGATCTCCCCTTTCCAGCCTCTCCCTCTGTTGATTAAGTCTAGGATCTGGATCTCGTCCTCATTTCCCCAACCCTGCCTCCCCCACCAAGAAGACAATTGATAATATTTAAATCTTGTGAGGGACCCCCCGTTAAATTGGATAGAGATGCCCAGCCCATTAATTGAGAGTTATTGCAGAGGTCACCCCATTTCACAAAACCGGCCTCCCTCAAAGGGAGGGCTAGTCGATCTAATAGGCATTCAGGGGTGCCCGGGGAATCCCATATTGGGGCTTGGACCTTATAGTATGGGATCCCCAGAATCTTGCATATAGACTGCCAGATCTTAAGTGCCGCCTGTAATAGCTTCAAGCAGACCTTTTTGTAGAATTTTTGATTCCCGAATTTGTAAAGAAAAAATTCTAGGCCTTGTGGCTGGTTAGATAACATTGCTCGAAACAGACGGCCATGAGAAGAAGAGTCCAGGTTATTTGCAAGGAGTCTAAAATGTTTAAACTGAAAAGCATAACAGTAAAAAAGCAAATCAGGGAGAGCTAGCCCCCCCACTTTTAACCCCCTTCTTAATTTCTTCCACGCAATCCGAGGGGATTTGGTGGCCCAAATAAAAGACCCGATCTTACCCTGGAGACTGCCGATATCTTTGTGGTTAAAGATCAGGGGGATAATATTAAATAAAAAGGTGATTTTGGGGAGAATGATCATTATGATCAGGTTAACTCTCCCATGAATATTCAAGGGTAGACTGCCCCACCTAATTAACAACTTACTTATCTCCTTTACCACTATCTGCCAGCTGGTTTTTGGAACATCCGCTAATTTCTGAGTGAGGTATATACCCAGATATCTGATTTTTTGTTTAGCACCAGGTATCGGAGTCGGGATATTCCAGCTCATTATATCAGTTTTTTCTTTGTTTATTTTATATCCCAACACTGTGCCAAATTCTTCTGCTATTTTAAATAGTCATGGGAATAGCCTCTACGGGGTTGACAGTATAGAGTAGGAGATCATCTACATATAATGCAGTCTTTAACACTAATTCTCCCATTTTAAATTGAATAATTACCGGGTCTAGACTCAGAGAGCAAACAAAGGGCTCGATATATATATCGAAGAGAAGCGGGGACAAGGGGCAGCCCTGCCTGGTGCCTCTGCAGATATGAAACCAGTTGGTCAGACCGCCATTTATCAAGACATTAGCGCGAGGGCTCCTATATAGTGATTTTATTCCTTCAGTAAAAGAAGATGGGAACCCAAACTTTGCCATAGTCTCCCATAAAAAGAGCCAATTGACCTGATCTAATGCTTTTGCAGCATCAATCGCTACGATGGTGAGTGGCAGTCCTCTCTCTTCAGCTACATCAATCGCTCCAATCACCTGAAATGTGAGCTCGTTTAGTTGACGGCCAGGTATAAATCCCCTCTGGTCTGGGTGAAAGAGATGAGAGTTTTAAAAATATTTCATTTAATTTATATTGTGGTTTTCTTCGACCCTGTTTTATCACTGATGTACTAGCGGGGGGAGAAAAGGGAGAGCGGAGATCATAGATTAGTGCTGCCTATTTTTCCACACCGCACTTTCAATGTAGGAGTTGTAACTCCGATACAAAAAGCCTATGTCCACGTGCAAGTGGTGATAAATGTTTCAACATACTAAATGTAGATCGTGCTCATTGTTACTTATGTAACCACTTATTATAGGCATGTTCTGGCTATATCAAGTGATTCTTCAGACTATCTCAGACAAGAGAGAGGTCCAGACCTATCGTGTCCATGGGTGGTCATGAAACGAGTATTTTCCATCAATATCTCTGGCCACACTATATACACCAATTAAGGTACCAGTTTTCAAAGGGCATGTAGTGCATACATGATCTGATCTGGGGTAGTGACCAGAAGTGCTACTATGAGACGAGTTATTATCCTGCATTATAAAACCTCATAAAATATTATAGGTTCCAAAGAAGTAAAATAATGGTAGTGCTGGTTTGTTTTAAAGTAAGAGGCCCCACAGGATATTGTCATTAAGTCCCATGGTGTCCCATGGTGTCTGTATGGAGCTTGAACACCCACCTCTACTCTTTCTCCAGACGTCTGTGTTCCAAATTATCACCATTACATAGGTGTTCAAGGACTACCCACTTCAAGTCATTGGGTGTGTGTTTCATTTTAGTGGTAATGCCTTGACAGTGTACTTTGCTGCGGTGTTTGCACATTCCGGTGCTTACTTTCCTCATTATCATTCCACGTAGTGTAGGTTTCAGGTGTAAGTAATGAGATATACTACTCCTGTTGTATTGTAGTTTGTTAACTTTCACAAATCCCAACTCATTCCAATATTGAAGGACATGTTTTTGGCAGTGATAGTAAGGTTGTAGATGCTGCGATTTCCGCAGGGGTAGTGGCCTGTATGGTGGTGTACCGAACATTGTCTGGTTCCTTTCTCTGTTGATTTCTGGTTTTGGGTGGGTATGGGCCAAGATGTCCCACAAACTCCTCCCCCTCTTGTGAGAGAACATCGGTTCCGGGATGTTGAGTTGCCCACTGTACAAAATTCGCCAGTATTTTCCAATGATTTTGGTGACTCAATCCAAGGCTATGTTAAAGGTGGTGATGCAGATTAGTCTCTTGTCTTTTTCGATGTTCTGCTACTGACTTGTCTCCAACAGAGAATACCTGTGGTTGTTACTTTTTGATTTCTTTGCTTTTGACACCAAACTTCTGGGATAATTCCTTGCCAGTAGTTTGTCGGTCAATTTTTCTGCATGTGTCCTAAAGTCATTAACCTCTGAGCAATTCCTCCGTAACCTAAAGAACTGGCCAAAGGGGAGATTCTCTTTTAAATGCCTTTAGTGAAAGCTATCATACAATATTAAGCAAATTTTGGCAGTGAGTTTTTCATGTGTTGTTGTTTTCAGGGTACCTTCAGCTGCGATAATGTTGAGGTCAAGGAATACCAGTTTGGATCTGCTCACAGACCTACAGAGAAACTCATGCACCTAATTACAGCCATACTCAGAGACTTATGCACCCACTCACAGATCCACTTAGAGACTCACTCACAGACCCACCCAGATGCTCATGCACCCATTCACGGACCCACTTAGAGACTCAAACACCCCTTCACAGACCCACCTATACACTCATGCACCCAGTTACAGACCCACTCATGCACACAGTCACATACCCAATCAGGTACACGTGCACACAGTCACAGACTCACTCAGAGACACATGCCTGACTCACAAACAAACCCAGAGACACAGACACCCACTAACAGATGCACTCAGTGACTCATGCATCCACTCACAGACCCACAGATGCAGAGTAATGCGGTCCACCTGCCATTTTGTAAACTGGGACCGTGCCCTAGGGAACAAAAATATAGAGTGAAATGTATAGAAGGGGTCTCGGTAGGGGCCCCTCATATGAGGTCGCAGCTGAGTCGCAAACCTTGCCAAAAGAAATAAAAAGAATATATACACACTCCGGTATACACTAATATCCACACTCATAGACCCACTCAGGCACTCACACACCTACTCACAAACCCACTCAGTCATGTGCCCACTCACAGACCTACTTATACACTCATGTCCCCACTCACAGTTCCACTCAGACACTTACATAGTCACTCGCAAACTTACTCAGAGACTCACTCCAACACTTATATACTCACTCACATATCCACTCAGAGACTGAAGCACCCACTCACAGACACACACAGTCATGTACCAACTCACAGACCCAGTCAGAGATTCATACACCCACTGACAAACTCATTCAGACACCTACGCATTAACTCACAGGCTCACTAAGACACTCATGCACTCACTCACAGACCGACTCAGACGTTCATGCCACCACTCGCAGACCCAGTCAGAGACTAAATGCAAAAACAAAATGTAGACATTCAGTGGTATAGTAATGTATGAATGTCTAGACTTATGCCCTGATTCTTTCTATACATTTTAATCTTAATTTTAATCAGGATACCTTTACTTAATACTACCAGCTAAACAGTGTCTTCTCAACGATTGATTAAAACAGCAAACCGAAATATGACATACCCAAATTGTAAATCAGAGGTTATGTCTACGTTACCAATACAAAGAAGTGGAAAATACCGCACATTAATGCTGAAAGATGTAGAGCAGATGGATCTAAATTGGAAACCGAAACTTTAAAGCAGGTCAAATATTAGTTTGTGGAAGAACTTTCACAACAGTGGCTATCATCGGTCATGGAGGAATTAACATCTGGACACTACACTGTCTAATTAAACAGTGACAGTGGATGAATGGATTGGAAGGATAGCAACCTTACATTCAAATGTAAACTGCCGTTTAATCCAAGAAATTCCTACCACTTGTTTTTTCAACTAACTTTTTAAAGACATGGGGGCATATTACCACGCAATAGCGATAATTATCGCTATTGCTTGGTTAGGGATAAAAATTTACCGCTGCGCTGCGGTGATTGTTACCGCAAATAAACCTTGGTATTACCAAGGTTTATCGCAAATGCGATAAAAATCGCTGCAATGCATGAATATCGCTGAAAAGTCAGCGATATTCATGCATTACCGAGCTAATGCTCTTAGCCATGTTATCCACCTCCCATTGGATAACATGGCTAAGAACTGCTCAGGGCAGGTGTTAGCTTTTGGAGATATTCGCGCTTAGCTCGAATATCTCCAAAAGTTGGTAATAGGAGATAGCGATGTTCGCGACTGTTTTCAGTCGCTAACATCTTGGCACGCCCACTTTGCATATCATTAGTGATAAATATCACTGACATGCAAAGTGGGGCCCAAGATGGTCGCTATCTCCTACTAGCTGTCGCTAACTGGTGTTAGCGACAGCTAGGTAATAGGGAGATAATTTTATCTCCGCTTTCCTGGCTTTTAAAGCCAAAAAAGCGGCGATAAACCCCCTTGATAATATGCCCCATAATTCGGCATATTGGGGGTGATGTCCTTAAAAAGTAGTCTACAATGCAACAGTACTATTATCTTGTGCAGAGGAGTTCATATAACATGTATATTTAACGCTGTCTAATTAAACTATAAAACTGAAAAAAACAGAAGGGAATCATATCAACGTACATTTTAAACCAAAAATGCCTCTTCCTTCAACCAAACTTCAATGTACTATTTCAAAAAGAAGGGGCAAATTTACAAGAAAGTGGTGCATCTGTTTAGATGCGTCACTCTCCCTGCACCACCATTAATAACCCTTGCGCCATGATGGATGCGCCGTATTTACAATACGGTGCGCCATGGTGCAAGGATTGACCGATGCGTCAGAAATACTGACCCATCTGTTGACACAAAAGTCACGCATTGCTGGAGTTGTGTCGCAAGCATGACACAACTACAGCAATGCAGTGGCAGGCCTATTCTCATTGTACTGTATCAATCCTTACGCCTGCTTCAAGCAGGCGTAAGAATTTGACGCAGTGGCGTCCTATAAGTGGTACAGTGAAATCTTGTAGATTTCACTGTGTCATTACTACGAGGCTTTTTTGCGCTGGAACGCCCACCCTGCATACATTATACCTGACGCAGGTATAATGTGACGCAGGGCTTTACAACCTGAGGCATGTCCATAGATGCAACACTTTGTAAATGTGCCCCAGTTTTACGCTGCTGCTGCGTCACAAAAAGTGACGCAATAGCGGCGCAAAAATGACACTAGGGGTTTTTAAATCTGCCCCTCATGTATTGGATTTCATCAGCATTGATCAGCAATATTTTAGACATCATTTGGCTTCCTAGGGGTGATATTTTCACAGGGATCTTCAGAATTCAACTGTAGTATACATTTATTTCAAATATTGTACCAGGTATAATAATAACAGAAATGTTTTCAGATGCATTTGTTTACATTAGTAGAATGAGTGTAGGTAAAAGAACTGATTAACAAATTGTAGTGAGTGCAAAGCATAGTAACACATAATTACAATGATGTACTAAGCAGTTCTGAGTTTTTTTGTACAATCTACACAATTGTTTTTCACCAATGTTCAAAGATGATGCTACATACAGTGTATGGTAATGTAGCATGAAAGTTAAGAACAGTAAAAAAGGGATAGTGATATTTTTTTTCAGATTGTAATACAGTGTTATAATATATGAAACACATATTGTTATAATGCTGCAATGTTCAAGATCACATAATATATTTTTCTGTCCTTTTCTTTTTAATGGTGGCTACAGTACAGCATTCTAAGATGTGTCAAAATATGTTTTCTACCAAATATTTTGATTGCAGATATCCAGGAAGAGTGTTTTTATACATAACGTTGTCTTGTAATAGCTTCTTATAACTTTCTTTCACCTATTTTGTAAGTAAACACTTTCGTGTGAAATTACACAATGTCAGTCACTCACACAACTTCTCATTCAATTATTTATTCTTAAACACTCTAACATACCCACTACTTCACTCATACAGTGTATCACATCATTAATTCTTTATAAAATTATTAACAAATACACCCATTTACTCACTCATACTGTACACACACACAATCTGTTACTGATTCGGTATTCAGAAATCGACATATCATATGTATGTAGCCCTACAGAGAGTCACTCATACACTCACTCAGTTACATTAGCATTTAAAAATCCACTCAGACATACTAATACATCATATGTATCTAGCCGTACTGGGGGCAACCATATAGACCACTCCTGATTCAAACATCTCTCATAACCTGGGTGTGCAGTTTCAATAATAGACCAAATTGACTATAAAGAGCGGTTGACAAGCATTAAGCTATTCTATTTCATAAAACTGACCCCTAAGGTACACAGTAGGAAAACTATATATTCATATCCTAACACATATACTTTCACTCACTCACAATAGCAGCTAAGCATTCTCTCAGATATACACATACATCATATGTATCTAGTCCTACTGGGGGAAGTGCTGCACCCACAGTTGCGTACCCCAGTACCCACTAACACAGCCAGTAACGAATCAATGCTGCTCGTTAGATACACATTCAGAAAACCATACATAATCTAAGGGGCATATTTACAAGAAGTTAACACCACTAAAAACACCACTTTTTTGTGACGTTCTGGTGGCGTAAAGTCCTTTGCCTTACTTACAAGGCGGTATTAATCCACTTAACCTGGCTTAACTCCACCTTATAAATAATGCCCCTATTTATGCAGCACTTAGCATTTAAGGGGTAGGCAGTGGGTGTTGCAGCGGGTTGCTTTTTGATGCTGCCCCATATTTACAAGCTATGGGTAAGTGCCATAAACAAAGGTCAGGAAATACCTGTTCTCCATTCTGCAGCACACATGGACACAGCAAATCGACTCTTAACATTGTTTATGTGCTGGAAGGTATCCCTTCCAACTCTTCATCACACTTGCAGCACAGGCCCCCTAGCAAAATGGCATCAAGGTGCCTGCGCCGGTGCTAGGCATCTTCTTTGGCCCCAGCGCTAGGGGAAAAGCAAGGGTGCACCGTATTTTTGAACATATGGCACATCCCTGCTTTTTTAAACTAACAGAGCGCAGAATTACCAATTTTGGTGTAACACCATGCTCCGCCAGTTTCCTGTACACATGCTCCTAAGAGTGGTAGTCATATAGCAACATACTTCCCTAAATAGCCAAAGACACACTCATACAGGAACAGAGACACTCATTCAGATATCTTATCTAATGAGTCACTAACAAGTCAACTATATAGACAATTGCTGCTTCAAGCATGTCTCAGGCCTGCTACTACAGAACCTGTGTGCAGCTTTAGCAGTAGACCAAACTGACTTTAAAAAGTGCTTGCCAATCCTTAAACTCCTCTTCCATTACATATAACTCACCCCTAAGGTAGGCAGAAGGATGGCCACCGGCAGGGACCTATCTGCTCAAAACCTGACACTTATAGTTTATAATTTGAGTCAATGAGAAGTGCTCTTAGATACTGCTATGCCCAGTCAGACATAGAGTCTGACAGTCATATTGCAACTCACATACCTATCTGAAAAAGAATAGAATCAGTAATACACCCAGCCACTCACTTACAATATCTCCTAACCACTCACTTAGATATACAGATACAACACATGGATCTAGGCCTACTGGGGCACTTATGCAGGCACAGTCGCGTACTTCAATACTCACTAACGCAGCTTGAAAGTAGTCCATACTAACCCTTACATGCACGTTTAGAGAGCCATAGACACACTAAGAATGATAGTCATACAGCCACATACATCCTTAAATATTCAAAGACACACTAAAAGAAGAACTGAGACACTCATTCAGATCACTACTGAACCATTAACATCGGGAGCTGAGTCATATAGACAACTGCCACTTAAAACATGTCTCAGGCCTCCTTCTGCAGAACCTGTGTCTGCAGTTTCAATAGTAGGACAAATTCACTTTCAAGAGTGCTTGCCTCTAAGGTACGTAATAATTATGTCATTGGCAGTCTGCCCAAAATCTAACACATATACTCTCAAATTTGAAAAACTGACAACTGCACTTTCAGGCTCCTATACCTAGGTATAGATTCAGTTACACACTCACATTGGAACTCACACAACTCTGCAAAAGGATACAGCCACACATATACCCAGCCACTCACTCACAATAGCTCCTAACCATTCATTCAGATATACAGATACATCATATGTATTGAGGTTTACTGTGGGCAGTTCTGAGCACACTCTTGCACACCCATATACTCACTAACACAGCCTGAAACCAGTCCATGCACCCCTTTAGGTACAGATTTAGAGTGCCATTGTTACTAAGAGTAATAGTCGTATAGCAACCTACTTCCTTAAATATGCAAACAAACACCCACATATAAACTTAGAAACTCATTTAGATATGTACTGAGGCTCTAACACTGACAAATCACCCATATAGACAACTGTTGCTTCAAGCATGTCTCACGCCAGTTTCTGCAGAACCTGTTGGCGCAGGTTCAGCAATATGCCTAATTGTCCTTAAAGAGTGAGTGCCATGCCTTACACTCCTCTACTACTACAGATATAACTGACCCCTAAGGTAAACAGTAGCTAGGCAATAGGTAGTGAGCTGCGTGCTCAAAATCAAAGCCACTTACTTTCAAATCAGAGCCACCGACGACTAATATGTCTCTGGCTTGCTTCTGCAGGACCCGTGTCTACAAGTTTACCAATATACCGAATTGAGTTTTAAGAGTGCTTTGCAATCCTTAAACTATTCTTCTATTACATATATTTGAGTGATAAAGTAGACAAGTAGGTAGGCCATAGGTAGAAAACGATGTGCTTAAATCTATGACATACTTCAACGTTTTAATGAATGACATTTGTACACAGGGCCCTATGATCAGTTATACATCTAGCCTGATAGTCATATTCCAACACACATACCATCATAAAAAGTATAGGGGCACTAATATACACAGTCACACACTCTGAATAGCTCATAAGCATTCATTCAAATATACAGTTATATCATATATTGGTGTTCCTACTGCACACAGTTCTACAGAAACAGTTCCATACCCCATAACTCACAAACACAGGCTCACTCAGAGTTACAGGAACTTGTACATCTGCTCACTCACCTATACTTCAACATTAACCCCAACTCATGTAAATATGCATAATGCAGGTAATTGCACACACACTTGCATACCGCCATGATGTAACACAATTAGTAACCGATCTCTGCAACTCCTTCCATATACATTTACAAACCCCTAGAGTAACTAACAGAGACAATTTATAACAGTGTTTAAAAACACAATCACACCCAAGCAGGTACTGAGACATTCATTCAGTTATGTGCTGAGGAGCTGACACTAATAAGTGAGTGATGCAGATTATTTGGCATTTTATCATGTGTCAGGCCTGCTACTGGAGACCGTGTAAGTGCAGTGTAGCTGCTACACAGTACTACAACCACACGTGGGACCGAAGGGAGAATGACATAGAACATATACCTCATCATTGGGCTCCCTCCGCACATTGGGGCCAGCCGGTCTCCAATTTGGGCTACAACTCCTCACCTAGTGTCAGGGTGTGGGGAGGTGCTGAGGTATTTTTGAGGCAAAGGGATGTCAAGGAATGATGATGGTGAATGAGGTACAGAGTACTGTGAAAAGTGTAAGGAATATAAAACTTCCTTGAGGGCTCTAAAAACTTTTTTCGGTAGAGTCCTCGGAAAGAGTTAGAAAAGCAGAGGAATTATGGGGCATATTACCAACAACTAGCGATAATTTTTGTCTCTAACTTGTTTAGAGACAAAAGTTATCGCCGCACATCAGCAATTTTTATCGCAGATAAACCTTGCTATTAGCAAGGTTTATCGCAAATGCGATAAAAAACGGCCGCAATGTATGAAGATCGCTGAAAAGTCAGCGATATTCATGCATTATCGAGCAAATGCTCTTAGCCATGTTATCCACCTCCCATTGGATAACATGGCTAAGAACTGCTCAGGGCAGGTGTTAGCTTTTGGAGATATTCGCGCTTAGCGCGAATATCTCCAAAAGTTGGTAATAGGAGATAGCGATGTTAGGGACTGTTTCCAGTCGCTAACATCTTGGCACGCCCACTTTGCATGTCATTAGTGATAAATATCACTGACATGCAAAGCGGGGCCCAAGATGGTCGCTATCTCCTTTTAGCTGTCACTAACTGGTGTTAGCGACAGCTTGGTAATAGGGAGATAATTTTATCTTGGCTTTTAAAGCCAAAAAAGTGGGAATAAACCCCCTTGATAATATGCCCATAAGTTTTTTTTTTTTTAAATCCCTCTTCTAGGGTCAACATGTTTCTGCCTCTCTTCTGGCTCTTTGCAGAGTCCTTAGACATTCATCAGGACCAATATCACAGTATGTTAATAAAAAATGCGTATACTGGCCATTTCCAAAGGTGTGATTACTTTATTCTTCACCTCCAGTGTGAGAGGGAACTATCATGGATTCTCTAAAACCAATAGGTATCCATTCACTGCTTCTAGCACACTGAGCAAATCCTTGCCTACAATCTCCGTACTGGAGCGGTCCTGGCGACCTTTGGAAACGGCCAGTATAGCCAATTTTTTTAACATACTGTGATATGCACATTGACACATGACAGAGTGACATAAATTAGTTGGTTGATGAATGTCTAAGGACTCTGCAAAGAGCGGGAAGAGAGGCAGAAACATGTTGACCCTAGAAGAGGGATATATATATTTTTTAAACTCCTGGCATTTAAAGCATGTTTCCAAGTCTATAAAATCCTCTCTTACTACATATAAGTGACCTCTAAGGTAGTGTGTAATTAGGCCATAGGTAGTGTGGTATGTGTTTAAAATATGTCATGTGCTATGAAGTTTCAGTGTCATACATCTGCTCTTAAACACCTATATGTCTAGTTATATATCCAGTCTCATACCTGTAGAGCAACTGACATAACTATCTAGAGAATAATTCAGCCTCTGCAACACCCAATTACATATGGTCCGAGGCATTTCAGCATTCACTGCCAGACAAACACTTGTCTTATGTAGCTCGGTCTTTTGGAGACAGTTGCATACAGAGTTACATGCCCAAGTACTCTCTAACATACCCAATAACTAATCCATATAGTTCATTTCATACACATTTACAGAGGCATACAATCACTAAAAGAAGCACTGTCATACCAATATACTTTTTAGGTCGAGCTCTCTCGACCTATTATCGCGAAGTTGCTCCTCAAGGGAGATCGACTGGTGCACGAGCGCCGATTGCACATCGTGAACGCGCTTGGCTGGCCAGCCAGCCAGCAAGCCATCCAGCCAACACCACCCCCTCAGCCGTGCACATCACAATCACGCACGCACACAGCCACACGGAAGCACACACACACCCACACCCTCTGCCCCCCACCCACTCACCTGGCTCTTTCCTGCGTGTCCCTCTCCCTCTGCAGTGGGCCAGTGTAGACAGCAGGCAGCCTCGGAGGTCGGCGTGTCTTCTCCGGCGATCCGATGTGCACGCTCACGGCGACGTGCGCTCCCACTGCTTTCGCGCCGGCTTTACCATTTCCGCAGTTGCACCAACCTGACCAAAAAGCACAACCATTGACGTGTGGAGCGCGGTCAGCCGATGACCAGAAGCATGCCTAGAATGACAGCGCAAGCATGGACGGATAGTGCTTTTTCGGGGTCGCTGGTGTTGGAGCGCGAAGCGCTCCCGCCAGCAAAATGTATTGTCACCGTGACGGCTTGCAAGGGAGTACAGACCGGGCCACGCACAGATTGTGGTCTGTGAACGTGCAGATTGTCAGCGTGTGCGTGCTCCCTTCCTGGCTCCGAACGCCTGCTGCTGCTGGCGCAGGGGCTGCAATTCCACAGCCGGCCACTGGGGACAGGTCCGAGACCGTCAGGGGGAAGCTGCGTCTGAGGTAGGAGCGAGGCATCGCCGCAGAGGAGGGCACTGAGCAGTGAAAAACCCCGGAGCAGCAAGGCCCCACCTCCCCCCACACCTCCGGAGTCCGGTTCGTTTCATTCTTGTTTTTATTCTCCGACAGCCGAGCTGGTAATGCTAAAAAAAATAAAAAATGTAGCAGTGCGAACTTTGGCCTTCATGTCTTGACATCATACGCAGTTGATGGGACCGGGTGTGCGTCAGGGACTGCGCGTTCGCTGCAGGGCCTGCAACCTGACGTGCTGTTTGCCTTCCGGACTCAATGTCTCTTGCCTGCAGAAGGGTCACAGGCTCGCCAGGGGTGCTGTGCATTATACATGACGGTGGCTGTTGGGAGCTGCTCTGGGCCTTCACGGAGATTGCCGTCCGTGCTGCCCCACCGCAGGCACGAGCTCGGTGCGCCTCAGATGAGGCCCAGCGCCGGAGCCTGCTGTCTCGTGAAGGTGAGTTAGCCGATACAACACCTGCCCTACCAGTCACTTTCCAAGACCTTTAGGCCAGCGGATCATGGAGGGAGCTGTGGCGTGTTCCTGCATGCTTGTCTCTCCACAGCAGGCCATAGGGAAGGAGGCAGCTGAACCTGATCTGCAGACAGTATTTGTTTCCCGAGCTACAGTACTTGGCTTCATTGCTGTATTGCATGGCCTCCTTGGTAAAGGGAAGCAGCGTCATTTGAGCGCTCACGGGTGTCTTCAGCTCTGCTCCCTCCATGACTCTCAGGTCGTCCTTTCTTTTACTTTTTAAGTGGACCCTCTGCTAATGCCGTGAATCCCACAGACTCTAGGTATGTAATGGGGGGATCTGGGTATAGTGGCTAATAAGGGAATGTGCTCTGATACAGACCTTCAAAGTGAGGTCAAACAAAGCACTAGGAAAACCTGAAAGATTGTCTCACAAACCGATAGGGGAAACATTCTCGCCAGAAACATCGGCCTCAAAATCAAATGTGATTAACAAACTATTAGGTTAAAAGCTATCATTAGTTCAGTTCCTGCATCCTGCGGGTTTGATACGCTGTAATTTAGCAGCTCTTTACATGGCCTGCATCCCCCCACAGGGGCCTCTTTGTGCCGCCATCGCTACCGAATGCTCGTATTTGAAGTCTTTGTCACAGGAATGCGCAGCTTCGCTTGCAGATAACCACTGTCTCTGGAGGGGAACCATATGGTCTTATAAACCATTGTGCCTTAGAAGACTAATTGTAAAATGGTTTCAGACTTGAAAGTCTAACGCTGCTTTTTGTTTTCTCGAATATAACCAGCCTTACTCTGTAGCTGGATAAGACATGGGTGCCCAACGTCGGTCTAGGAAGGCCGGGTCTGATTTTTAGTTTATCCAGGATCAATGTAAATCATTTAGACGGCTCTTAGTTGTCCTTAAAATCTGACAGCCGTCCACCCCATCCCTCCACCACCCGGTTTAAATTGGTTGCCAGCCTAGAATAGAACTGTATGTTACCCTCCGTCCGAACCTATTGCTCTTTAATATCATTACCCTGTCCCTGTACCTCTGATCGAGCTGTTGCCTTACGTTTCTGACATTTATTCTCTTTTCTTCTGGCTCTCCACCGCTGCCCCCTCACCTCTCCGTCTGATCTTCACTCTCTTTGACTGTGGATCCACTGGTCCTATTAGCATGTGCCCCGTTTGTGCTGCCTCTCGCCACCAGACCTCCTTCCCGGTGAAAGTTCCAATTGATGACTTGCAAAAAGTTGCTACTTGAACCCACCCTGACAGAAGAATGTCTAACAACGGACCCCCCATGCTCAGCAGCGAAAACAAGGGGCATCTTTACTGTTAAAAATAAGATGACAACTGAGACCGACAGATGCAAGTAGGCAACAATAAGCACTTCCAGTCTCGGCAGGCGCTGTCACCATAGCAGCCGAGTGGATCTCCAGAAACACACGTGACAGTCAATGGATCCAGTACCAGGTATTTGTAGTTGGTCACTTGTGACTCCCATGGGGGCTGTTCCGTTCCCCGTGCAACCTCACACCCCTTCCACTCCTCTGCCTAGATTATGGGCCCAGGCCTCACTGCTGCCCCCTGTGCCTCCTCAACGCCCTTCATACTTCATCTCTGCCCTTGTTGGATCTCTGTACCATGTGCATACCCAGTGCCCCTGGCGGCCCCTGTTTCCTCTCTGAACTCCTGTGCCTCCCTGCTGCCCTTAATGCCTCCTACCTGAACCCCATGCATCCCCCACTCCCCGCTGCCATTGATGCCTCCTACCTGAACCCCGTGCATCCCCCACTCCCCGCTGCCCTTCATGCCTCCTACCTGAACCCAGTGCTTACCTCACTCCCCTGCCTCCTTGCTGCCCTTGACGCCTCCTACCTGAACCCAGTGCTTACCTCACTCCCCTGCCTCCCTGCTGCCCTTGATGCCTCCTACCTGAACCCCGTGCATCCCTCACTCCCCTGCCTCCCTGGTGCCCTTGATGCCTCCTACTTAAACCCCGTGCATCCCTCACCCCTGCCTCCCTGCTGCCATTGATTCCTCCTACCTGAACCCCATGCATCCCTCACTCCACTGCCTCCCTGCTGCCCTTAATACCTCCTACCTGAACCTGTGCATCCCTCACTCCCCTGCCTCCCTGCTGCCCTTAATGCCTCCTACCTGAACCCCGTGCATCCCCCACTCCCCGCTGCCATTGATGCCTCCTACCTGAACCCTGTGCATCCCCCACTCCCCGCTGCCCTTCATGCCTCCTACCTGAACCCTGTGCATCCTTCACTCCCCTGCCTCCCTGCTGCCCTTGACACCTCCTACCTGAACCCCGAGCATCCCTCACTCCCCTGCCTCCCTGCTGCCATTCATGCCTCCTACCTGAACCCTGTGCATCCCTCACTCCCCTGCCTCCCTGCTGCCCTTGACGCCTCCTACCCGAACCCCGTGCATCCCTCACTTCCCTGCCTTCCTGCTGCCCTTGATGCCTCCTTCCTGAACCCCATGCATCCCTCACTCCCCTGCCTCCCTGCTGCCCTTAATACCTCCTACCTGAACCCATGCATCCCTCACTCCACTGCCTCCATGCTGCCATTGATGCTTCGTACCTGAACCCTGTGCATCCCTCACTCCTCTGCCTCCTTAATACCTCCTACCTGAACCCGCGCATCCCTCACACCACTGCCTCCATGCTGCCCTTGATGCTTCATACCTGAAACCTGTGCATCCCTCACTCCCCTGCCGCCCTGCTGCCCTTGACGCCTCCTACCTGAACCCCGTGCATCCCTCACTCCCCTGCCTCCCTGCTGCCATTGATTCCTCCTACCTGAACCTGGGCATCCCTCACTCCCCTTCCTCCCTGCTGCCCTTAATACCTCCTACCTGAACCCCGTGCATCCCTCACTCCCCTGCCTCCCTGCTGCCCTTGATGCCTACTACCTGAACCCCGTGCATCCCTCACTCCCCTGCCTCCCTGCTGCCCTTAATACCTCCTACCTGAACCCGTGCATCCCTCACTCCACTGCATCCCTGCTGCGATTGATGCTTCATACCTGAAACCTGTGCATCCCTCACTCCCCTGCCTCCCTGCTGCTCTTGATGCCTCCTACCTGAACCCCGCGCATCCCTCACTCCCCTGCCTCCCTGCTGCCCTTGATGCCTCCTACTTAAACCCTGTGCATCCCTCACCCCGCCTCCCTGCTGCCATTGATTCCTCCTACCTGAACCCCATGCATCCCTCACTCCACTGCCTCCCTGCTGCCCTTAATACCTCCTACCTGAACCTGTGCATCCCTCACTCCCCTGCCTCCCTGCTGCCCCTAATGCCTCCTACCTGAACCCCGTGCATCCCTCACTCCCCTGCCTCCCTGCTGCCCTTAATACCTCCTACCTGAACCCGTGCATCCCTCACTCCCCTGCCTCCCTGCTGCCCTTAATGCCTCCTACCTGAACCCCGTGCATCCCCCACTCCCCGCTGCCATTGATGCCTCCTACCTGAACCCCGTACATCCCCCACTCCCCGCTGCCCTTGATTCCTCCTACTTAAACCCTGTGCATCCCTCACCCCTGCCTCCCTGCTGCCATTGATTCCTCCTACCTGAACCCCGTGCATCCCTCACTCCCCTGCCTCCCTGCTGCCCTTAATACCTCCTACCTGAACCCGTGCATCCCTCACTCCCCTGCCTCCCTGCTGCCCTTAATACCTCCTACCTGAACCCGTGCATCCCTCACTCCACTGCCTCTATGCTGCCATTGATGCTTCGTACCTGAACCCTGTGCATCCCTCACTCCCCTGCCTCCCTGCTGCCCTTAATACCTCCTACCTGAACCCGTGCATCCCTCACTCCACTGCCTCCATGCTGCCATTGATGATTCGTACCTGAACCCTGTGCATCCCTCACTCCCCTGCCTCCCTGCTGCCCTTAATACCTCCTACCTGAACCCCGTGCATCCCTCACTCCCCTGCCTCCTTGCTGCCCTTGATGCCTCCTGCCTGAACCCCATGCATCCCTCACTCCCCTGCCTCCCTGCTGCCCTTAATGCCTCCTACCTGAACCCGTGCATCCCTCACTCCCCTGTCTCCCTGCTGCTCTTGATGTTTCATACCTGAAACCTGTGCATCCCTCACTCCCCTGCCTCCCTGCTGCCATTGATGCCTCCTACCTGAACCCTATGCATCCCTCACTCCCCTGCCTCCCTGCTGCCATTGATGCCTCATACCTAAACCCCGTGCATCCCTCACTCCCCTGCCTCCCTGCTGCCATTGATGCCTCATACCTAAACCCCGTGCATCCCTCACTCCCCTGCCTCCATGCTGCCATTGATGCTTCGTACCTGAACCCTGTGCATCCCTCACTCCCCTACCTCCCTGCTGCCCTTAATGCCTCCTACCTGAACCCCGTGCATCCCTCACTCCCCTGCCTCCTTGCTGCCCTTGATGCCTCCTACCTGAACCCCATGCATCCCTCACTCCCCTGTCTCCCTGCTGCTCTTGATGTTTCATACCTGAAACCTGTGCATCCCTCACTCCCCTGCCTCCCTGCTGCCCTTAATGCCTCCTACCTGAACCCGTGCATCCCTCACTACCCTGTATCCCTGCTGCTCTTGATGTTTCATACCTGAAACCTGTGCATCCCTCACTCCCCTGCCTCCCTGCTGCCATTGATGCCTCCTACCTGAACCCCGTGCATCCCTCACCCCCTGCCTCCCTGCTGCCATTGATGCCTCCTACCTGAACCCCATGCATCCCTCATTCCCCTGCCTCCCTGCTGCCATTGATGCCTCATACCTAAACCCCGTGCATCCCTCACTCCCCTGCCTCCCTGCTGCCATTGATGCCTCCTACCTGAACCCCATGCATCCCTCACTCCCCTGCCTCCCTGCTGCCATTGATGCCCCATACCTAAACCCCGTGCATCCCTCACTCCCCTGCCTCCCTGCTGCTCTTGATGCCTCCTACCTGAACCCCGTGCATCCCTCACTCACCTGCCTCCCTGCTGCCGTTCATGCCTCCTACCTGAACCCCATGCATCCCTCACTCCCCTGCCTCCCTGCTGCCATTGATGCCTCCTACCTGAACACTGTGCATCCCTCACTCCCCTGCCTCCTTGATACCTCCTATCTGAACCCCGTGCATCCCTCACTCCCCTGCCTCCCTGCTGCCCTTGATGCCTCCTACCTGAACCCCATGCATCCCTCACTCCCCTGCCTCCCTACTGCCCTTGATGCCTCCTACCTGAACCCCGTGCATCCCTCACCCCTGTTCCTCCCTGTCCATGATTTTGCCTTCTTATACCTCGTGCATCCTTCACCCCTGTGCCCCCTGCTGCCCTTGATGGCTCCTTGCTGTACCCCATGCATCCTTCACTTCCATGCCCCCCTGCTGCCCTTCATACCTCCTTGTAGTACCTCATAGATCCTTCACCCCAGTGCCTCCCTGCTGCCCTTCTTCTTCATTCCTGTACCCCTTGCATCCCTGTACTCTAATGCTTCCTTGCTGCTCTTGACGCCTCCTTCCTTGCAACACTTACATCCTTTCATCCTGTGCGCCTCTACAGCCCTTGATCAGTCCTTCCTTGTATCTCATGCATCCTTGCACCCTTGTGCCTCCCTGCTGCCATTGATGCCTCTTTCCTGTACCCTCTACTACCCTTGATGCTTCTTTCCTGTTCCTCGTGCATCCTTCATCTCCATGCATCCCTGCGGCCCTTGATGCCTCCTTCCTGCATCATTTCACCCAGTTTCTCCCTGCTGCCCTTGGTACCTCATTCCTGTTCGCAGTGCACTTGTTCACCCTGTGCCTCCCTGCTGCCCTTAATGCCTCCTTGCTGTACCCCCTGCATGCTTTCACCCTTGTGCTTCGCTGCTGCCCTTGATGCTTCCTTCCTCTACCCCGTGCATCATTTCACTCTTGTGCCTCCCTGCTGCCCTTGATGCATCCTTCCTCTACCAAGTTCGTCCTTTCTGCCCTGTCCCTCCCTGCTGCCCTTGGTGCCTCCTTCCTGTCCCCCTTTCATCCTTTCACCCTGTCCGTTATGCGCCTGATGTTGCTTTCCCGTACCCCCTGCATCCTGACACCCATGTGCCTCCTTGCGGCCTTGGTGCCTCCTTCCGGAACCCCCTTCATCCTGAAAACCCTGCCCCCCCCCCTGCTGCCCTGGGTGGTCCCTTCCTGCACCCTGTGCATCCCTTCACCATGTGCCCCCCTATTGCCCTTGGAACCTCCTTCCTGCACCCTCTGCATCTTTCACCCATGTGCCTCCCTGCTGTCCTTGGTGCCTTCTTCCTGTACCCCCTGCACACTGACACCCCTGTGCCTCTCTTCTGCCCTTGGTGCCTCCTTCCTGTACCCCCTGCATCCTGACTCCCCTGTACCTCCCTGCTGCCATTGGGGCCTCCTTCCCGCACCCCATGCATCCTTCTCCCCTGTGCCTCCCTGCTGCCCTGTATGCCTGTACCCTCTGCATCCTGACACCCCATGCCTCCCTTCTGCCCTTGGTGCACCATGCCTGTACACCCTGCATCCTGACACCCCTGTGCCTCTCTTCTACCCTTGGTGCCTTCTTCCAGCCAAGGACCCTCCATCAGGCCAGTGCCTGGCAAACATGAAAAGCCAGCAGCACATGGCATCCCCAGACGGTCCCATATCCAGGTAGAAACCAAGCCCGACGCTGCTTAACATTGGAGATCAGACAAGACCAGTTGCCACCAGGGTGGAATGGCCGCAATGCAGGAAAGACCACACAGGTCAGCCAGGAACTCCAGGGGCACCACCAAGACCGCCCCGAGTCGCCTCACAGCATCAATAACACGTCCTCCCGATTAGCCCAGCCACAGGAAGATGGGCCGGGACGACCGGTGCCCCAGCCACAAGGGGTCATCCGCCAACAAACGCGGCTCCCAGCAGGCCAGGAGACTGCGCAGCCGGACGTTGGACAGATGACAGCCCAGTAGCCCGACTGCATCCAGAGAACACTGCAGCAAGCAGCAGCAGGTAAGTCAACCAGCACCCACGTCCCATTCTGTCAGCAAACAGAAACAAGCATTAAAAATGCAATAGGTCTCTGCTTTCATTAAGTTAAAGCTATTTGCTTTGCTATACAATACCATTAGCAAAGCAAATGGCTTTAACTTAATCAAAGGCGAGACCTATTGCATTTTCAATGCTTGTTTAAATATACAATCAGACCGAAATGTAGACTGACATATTTATTCACATATGTGGTAAGTAACTGACCCCAGGCAGTCAGTCATGCAGAATATTTGCCCTTTCAACATGTGCAACGCCTTCGACTGGATAGCATGTGTGTGTAGTGTAACTGCTAAATAAACTTGACTGTAACACTGGCACTGATCCTTCTCATCTTGACAGACACACCTCTTATGTAACTAGCCATAATGAAGGCAGTTGCACATAGATTTACATACCTTAATACTCTGAAACATAGCCTATAACTAATCCATGCAGCTGTTTCCATACACATTTACAGATCCATAGAATTGCTAATAAATGTACTGTGACACCAATATACTTCTTTAAATATACAATTGCACACAATGGTGACCTAGACAGTCATTCAGATATGTGCAGAAAAAGTGACACTCACAACTCAACCATGCAAACTATTATGTCTCAGGCTTACCACTGGACAGCGTATCTGACCAATGTAACTGCTACACAGAGGTGACTTTTAAAATATTTTCAAAGTCTATAAAGTCCTCTACTACTACATATAAGCCACCTCTGAGGTATTATGTAAGTAGAGCCTAGGCAGGGAGATCTGTGCTTAAAACATAAGACAAGTAGCATCAACTTTCAGACTTTACCATCAGCAGTTATAGACCTATATGTCAAGTTAAAGAGCTAGTCTTACACTTCTTGTCCAAAATACACCCCCATTCCTACATTCAAATAGCCAGTCACACAACCATTCACTCATTCATAGTGTACTCAGACACAGTCTGAGTTACTGATACAAATCATTATGTACCCACTCATTCACATATACACTCACTCTGACACCTACTCATTCATCCCTACGAGAACTCACACACATAGTCACTCACCCATGCGCCATTTATTCGTGAATTCATTCACTCATCCATACACCTACTAACACAAGCATTTTCTTACCCATACTCTACTCACGCATACTTTCAGTCACTCATACACACGCTGACTCACCCATAGAAACCCTCACACCTCTACCTATAGAGCAATTGACACATTTACTCACTGTCCCATACACTTCCTTTTATACCCACTCACTCACCTATACTCTTGCTAACTATCATTCACTCACACATACAGTTGCTCATACATGCAGTCACTCACGAATACTCCACTCAGGCACCCTGTCAGTGACTCAAATTCCTATTCACAAACCTATTTACCTGCTTACACCGTCACGCAGACACTAGTACGCACACACAAGCACTCATTCATTGATGCACTCACACACACATGCAGCCACTAATGCATGCAGTCGCTCATAAAAGTACTCACAAACACAATTACTTACTCAAATATCTGGTTATACACACACTTATTCATCCACGGTCTACTCACTCACTGTCAGATAGGGTGTATGACACACCCACTCACTCATATATATGATCATTGTCACACCCACTCACTGATCCATTAAGCCAATAGCACTTCTGCTAATTTGCTCATACACCATATTTATACTCACTAACCCATACAGGCAGTGACACACCCATTAACTCACTCATACTCCAATCATCTACTCACTTATACCCCTATTTACACACCCACTCACTTATTCATATAGCATGTGACAGACCCACTCACACATACGTAAAGCCAGCCAGACAACCAGTCACTCACCAATACAAGCACTGCCATACCCAGTCACTCACCCACACAACTTCTTATATAGCAACACATTCACTTATACAGTTATTCAAACACTTATTGACTCACTGATAGAACTGCTCAAAACCCACACTCTCAGGTATACAGCCACCCATGCACACATTCACTTACACATATAGCCAGTCATACAGAAAATTATAAACCTACATATAACACTTAATTAGTCTTTATTTAACCAGAACAGACAGTTCTGAGAAAAACCATTTTTTTGTTTTTATGTTTGACTTTTTTTTGTATTTTTTGTAACTATTTTAAATATTTTGCTGTTTTTTTAACGTTTATTCTCAAAAATGTTCAAACATGGTGTATTATCACAGGAAACATAACTTGCAGCAGCAACTTAACCCCCCCCCCCCCCAAAGAAATGTAACCTTTGTGATTCGTTGCACATTCAAAAATCACCGGGATTGACTGCTCCACTTCACATAACATACTTTTGCATTTGAAACAGTGTTGTCCAAGTACAGCAAACTCTGGTATAGTCAGAGGGAGGTAATTCTGATATTATTACTGGATCCATTGAAGTGGTTGGTTCAGCCCTTTCTGCACGCTCACTCCTTTCCTGATCACTCTGCTCTCTGATACACAGCACTGCAGGCACAAATGTCTGTTGCTCCTCCGGGGGCACTTCTATAATATGGCCCCGGAGGCCGTATTACACAAAAGGTGCATTTTCATTGCTTGCAACTGGAGCACCTTTAAAAAGGTGCACCTAGCGCAAAAAATGCACATGCGCTGTATTATGATGAATGCGCTGCCCACAGGGCATCTGCAAATGCAGCGCATTCGGGTAAAAAATTGAAAAAAAGTTGCTCCATGTTTGAAGGGTGCTTAGCGATCTCCTTGCAGGCGGGTGCAGTGAGTGACTGCACTCACCTGCAAGGGGGTTTCTGGGGGTCCATATGGTGGAGTTTGGCATACTAAAATAATCACTGTCTAGGAATGGCGCTTATATATTCTGCTGGCACAGATCCTCCACTCCAAATAACTTAAGCCAACTTTTATGGTCAGAACTCTCGCAGAGGGATACCTCCCCTGCAAGAAGCTACCTGCAGGAATCTCTGGAAACCTTTGGGCTCTCTGACCTTTGGAATACACAGCTCCCTGACTCCATTTTTAAGAAACTGATTTGTAAGTCCGTAAAATGACTCTCACGGATAGAGGACAAGGCTTCTTTCTCAGCAAGATCTCGTGCCCGGATGACCATTAACACTTAGAAATATTTTTGAGGGTCAAGCATTTTTTATCAGGGTTACCCCAAAACACTGAAAATGAAATTCCTTAGGCATCAACTGGGCTTCCTCCCTTGTACCCAGAACCTCCCACCATGGCAGAGGGCGCCGACCCAAAATGCTTGCAGCTTGTGTGGCACGGGAACAGGGGACATTTTGCACTTAATCTGTTCCTGCTAGGAGCTACTGCAAGAAAGGACACAGCTGTTAAAGGCGCCCTTCAAACAGAGAGGAATTTGCTCCAGGAGTCAAGCGGTGCTGGCATGCTTTGTTCCGGGGACACACAATTGAACTGCCGAGTGGTAAAATATCTCATGCTGGCCGAACAAAAAATGCCAAAAGCTCCCGACTACAGAGATCATCGGGCTATCAGTTGAAGACGCACCTGGAAGCTCACCACATAGGAGTGGTGTGGCTGACTAGTTAGAGGCGGCAGACCCGGAAGCAGAGAACGGCCCGGGACCAGGGTTCAAGTCCCGAAGCGGCAGGGTCGTGGACCAGGGTCAACGGACTCGATACTTCCCGCCTCGGTGCCTACTCTAACCAGGGATCAAACTCCGCAACTCTGGGCATTAAGCTTGCCTCATTTCTACAACGGCCCCCCACAGACGCCGGGGATGCCTGGTTTCACCTTGGAGATACCCAGAAGGGACCATCTCACAGGGAAAGCCAGGACGGGTTCTCCAGCGGTCTTCAGCGCCAGGACGCTCACGGGCAACAGTGCGCTTTACAAGTCCCACACATTTACTGCAACTGCAAAAGCAAGAACCGGATTCTGGTAAATTTACAAAGGAAAATAGCCATGCTTATAACATCACTAAAATAACATCTGAAACTGCTCCAAAACCCACACTAGGCATTTTGCTGATTAACAACAGCGGAAGCCTGATTGACTCTACAATACATCGTGTCAGGGATGCAAACCCGTGAGATGTTCTATCTTTCTGCTTCCCCCTTGCTCTTCTTTTTCTGCTTCCATTCTCTACTTGAACTATGAGCATCTGGCAAATGACCTGGCATCAGGCTGAATGGATTGATCCCAGTTTTCAGATGAAAATGTTGCTCCTTTTAAAACCATTTCGCTGCAACAACAAAATGTGTCACAATGAGCTATATCCTGACTGCCCCATACCTGCCAGCTTTTATTTCCAAATATGAATTTGTTGCACTGCACTTTATTGCGGCAATCAAGCTGAGCGCGAAGAAACTGTCTCATAATCTGACAACGCTGCTACTTCCTCTTTTACACCACAGCGATAACAAAACAACGTTTTAGGATGCAGCAATTTTTAATCACCCGACACCTGTCAGATGCTTTTACCAGACATTTATGTGCGGCACTGCTCTATAGGAGCTGGTGTTACGGACGGTTTACGGCTGTAATACAAGCTCCCATAGAGGAATGGGAGTATGCGACCGAACAGTGGGGCCGATTAGGATGGAAGTGAATCCGCATCCTCCGGGCGGGCGGAAGCCGCCGCTGGCCTGGAGGATGCGGATTCACCGCCGCAGACATTGGAAACACCCACCGCCACATTAGGATGGCGGTGGGATCAGCGGTGGACGGCAAGTCCGTCCGCCGCTGATCCGCGGTGTATGCACGCAAATATGGTGGCAGTGTCTGCAAGCACCGCCAGCCATATTAGGATGCAGGCGAAAACATGCTTTTCCATAGCGGCTTTTCCGCCATGTAAAAGCATGTGGTCTTTTGTGTTTGGGGGCCCGTTTCGGACCCC
This sequence comes from Lissotriton vulgaris, assembly GCF_964263255.1. Taxonomy (NCBI): domain Eukaryota; kingdom Metazoa; phylum Chordata; class Amphibia; order Caudata; family Salamandridae; genus Lissotriton; species Lissotriton vulgaris. The sequence goes on along the minus strand of NC_141687.1, from coordinate 686,885,628 downwards.
CAGGGTGTTGGGGGGTGCACATGGGGGGTACCTATGGTACCCCCCTGCTTTGGCATGCACAAGGTGGTAGGCACCAGGCGTTGCCTGGCAAGTTGTGCATGCCAAAGTTGAACATGCACATTTTACATTGCGGCGGGTGCTGCTCAAAGCAACACCCGCCGCAATGTAAAATATACGGGATGTGACCGCCAGGGTGGCGGTCACATCCAATTGCTACGGAGGGACCGCCGCTGCCCCTTCGGTCGGTGCCTCCACCTCGGGGGTGGTGGACGGACACCATCCTAATCGACCACAGTGTTCGGTCACATTATGCTGAGGCATCGGGATCGCCGACCAGAGGTTGGTCAGTCCAGTTTCAGTGTCAGGCAGAAGTAAGTCCACCCAACATTGTAATGGGCCCCTTCTTTGCCAAAACTCGCAATTCAGCTCAAAAAATTGTCAATGGATATTATAATTGATGCAGTGTGAAAAATCTGTGCCTTTCAGTAATTATACTTGTGTCCTCTTTAAAATGGTTTTGTAGTCTTTTGACAGATTTCAAAATGAATATCCCATCACTCTTCGGATGATTGAATTGCAGGTGGAAAATTATCAAAAATGCATTGTCCTTTTGAACCCAACTGTTGAAAAAAAGAGCCAACAGGTTCAAACTTTACCACATGAATTGCAATAAATAGCTATCAAAAGATTTAAAACATTATTTATATTTAAAGTTTTGAATGCCCAAACCAAGGAAGAGCAGTGGTGAACAATGTTTTCAAATAGTCAAATGTGCGAACAAATCAATTGGTGTATCTAGTGGTTGTCACTTTTGAAATGAACAGTCACCAATTCTATGTAAAGGAGTCAATCAAAACTGGCTGGTATACTAGTAGTCAATAGCATAACTCGTAGAAGGACCAATCAGAAGTCCAGTTGCTGCCTCCTGAATGCTAATTTTGAGGCAGAATGCTGTTGAAAAAAGAGCTGTGAAGCCACAAGACCATTTTTAAATCAGCATATGGGCCGTACGTGCTTAACTGGGACCGACAGTACTGTTGACAATATCTGAGAAATGGGCACGGTTACAGTGAACCGCCACTCCTCTATCAATTCCACAATGTGCGGCTAGCTCTAGACTGACCAGTGAGCCATGTGGGTATATGGTGTGAGCTGCAGCTCCTCTGAAGATTCAAAGTCACATGACCAACCTACATAAAAGCACAAGCCAGCAATGTTGTAAGGCGAGAGTGAGCAACAGCGAAGGGCACTAATTGATGATAATTAAGCTTTATTAGATCCAGCGGACAGAAGCGCACACAACAACAGCCTTAAACAGGGTACAACTCATAGAGTCAATAAAGCAGTGGCGGCTAGCAGTGGGAGTGCTGCGGGCGGTGAGGCGGGGCATGGGAGGGGCGCGGTGGGGGTGTAGTGGAGTCAGACATAGGGCGTCCACGAGTAAAGTAAGTAAATAAATAAATAAAACTTTGTCGTATGTCTGACTCCACTACCTCACCACCCGGATCCTCCCCTGCCCTCCCCCTCCCACTGCGAGCCGCCACTGCCTTAAAGTAACTCACCAGCAATGTTACTTTTGAGGAAATGTAGAACTTCCACACCTAGAAAGGTCCTGTCTTGAGGTTCACCCGTTTATCACCGTATTATTCAGGCATGCACAAAGACTAAGTAAATTCAAAAGTTGTTTAATTCACGGACAGAACACTGTATCCTCCCGTGACTCCTCCAGCCACTAGCCAACTGCCAAAGTCTGGAACCCTCACCAAGTACCGCCACTGCTGAAAGTTTTACATGAACACTTCAAATGGCAGCAAACATAACACTTGTGAATTCTCTGAAGATACAATAGGAAGGGAATTTACATTGTGAACACTGACGAATACAATATAAAATGGTTTCACATTGTAAATCCAATGACAAACACCACAGGTAGGGCTCTGCAATTTTAATAAAGAAAGCCATTTTGCGCACATACCGGAATGACTAAAGATGCCTGGCATACATTGTATACCTGGTCATTTTATGTTTAGTATTTTGTTGCCTGCACTTAAAGTACTTTCTAATGTATCATATTTATAACCATGCACTGGTTTACTCAGAAACCGGAAGAAGGTTGGTGATTCTTTTTCCCTCTAAGGAAATTAAAACGGCTGAAATATTTAATATAGAAACCCACTTATAGAGCACTTGTCCAACAACGAGCAATAAAAGTCGTATTGACATGAATTACAGGAAGTTTTCAGACAAAAAAAATTGCACACCCCTACTCTGCATCTACTTCTAGCAGAAAAAGACAAAAGAGAATTCCTGGTGTGCCCGGGCTTCTTATAGAATTGAAAAGTTGAAAAGGATGTATTAGAAAAAACACACAAAAGGTAAAATGCAGGGTTTAGAGGATACATTTTAAATTCTTGAGGGGCGAATAGTTTGATTTCGCAGAGGTGACAATTCAATACAATAGGTTAGAACCCTGAAGCTGAAGATGGACCAGGTGGTAATATTCTCTCTGGCATTTGCTAATCAATTAATGGGTATTTGGACAAAATATTGATATAGGAATAGCGAGCCACAGCAATATAGATTTTCTAATATCATGACACATGAATATACTGATGTTGAAATATCGTTGACAAGAATTTTTTTAGGTAAGTAAAATCGTTTTCAAGAATATATGTGTGGTTAATATCTCTCTTTAATTATCGCTATGCATTTTAGTTTGTATATTAAGTTTATATGTTAAATATTGTTTGTATAATTGTTGACAACATTTTTAAATATAGTTTGTAATTTGAAATTAGTGATCATGTGTAATGTAATTGTATATAGTGATTTATAGTGTTGTAGCGGGTTGTGAGGTTTGTAGGGGTACAGGGTGGGTTGTTAATTAAGTATAATTAATATTTACTGTATGAGTTGTTTTATCATTCACATGATTGGCTTTGTAGTCACTTAGTTGTACTATTTGTACTGTGATTTATTGATTTACTTGTTTGACTATGTTCCCCCATGCACCCTTCTATGTAAAGCTTGATTTACTTGTTTGACTATGTTCCCTCATGTACCCTTCTATGTAAAGCGCTCTGATATCTGCGAAGATCTTGTTTGCGCTATATAAAACTTTTTAAATAAATAAATAAAAAAAAAATTATTATATATTTAGTTGATCAATTACTATGACGTGTTTAATAATTGTATTATTTATTTCATATATTAGGTGTAGGCTGTTGTGTTTTAGGGTAATTGGGTGTGAAGTTATTAAGTAATAATTAATTAACAATTATTCATGTATTAATAATTAATTGATTATTAAATATGTCCATTGCTGTATACTTCTTTATTTTAGTTATAGTCTAAGTGTGGTCTGCTAGGTTTGTGAGAGAATAGGGTGGGGAACTTCATTTAAAAAAATTTTAATTCATAATAAATTATTAAAATGCTTAATAATTTTGTAATTGGTGTCATTTTTTAATTTCTTATGTATAATTTTATAATAAGAGATTTGAATATCTGCTCAATGAACAGTGTTATTAAAATATGTTATGTGTTTGTAGTGAAGTACTTTCCCTACTGCTGCACAGACTGGGGTGGGGATAGTAAATATTCCTCCCCTCAAGTTCTTTTTTCTCATTTCTAAAGCGCACAGCTACTCCATGGAGTTTCCCGGTGCTAGTTTAGAAATTCAGAGAGTCCAGAGGGACACATTAAAGAGTGAAAAGCCAACTTTTAAGTTGCTTTCTGAAAGACTGTCCATTGTCCATTAGACGTAGCTCAGCAGGCACACTGTTCCAAGCTTGCGGGCCCAAGAGGAAGAAGAATCTGCCATATATAACAAAGGGACCCCCTGATACTGCTAGTTAGTTCCTAGGTCAGGGCACAAATATTATACAAATAACTTTATCCTAGGCAACTATTGGGTCCTGAGAAAATATCAGGTACAATAAAACATCAATTATTGTAGCCAAGGAGTGAATCAACTAATGCAGTGCACATAGTAATATCAACAATGAGAAAAATTCTTATTCATGATCAATTTATTGATAGTAAAACAATTATTAATCAAATCATCGACATAATTAAAAAATCACACAGTTCATACATCATGAATGCACAGTTTTACAAATGACGACAATTTAAATGTATACATATATATTAAAAAACAAATTAAAAACCACACAAGTGGAATATTTATTTTGTCTCTACGCGCGTTTCGGCGTACACACGCCTTCTTCTGGAGAACCACTTGGTATTTCTTTAGCCTGGCAATCCTGTCCTTTCAATTGGTTCCCTTAGTTATTGTGTCGCAAGCTGTAATGTGCCAAGATTTCAGGTTGCTTCTTTTGTTTTTATTTTCACAAAACACACACTTAGTTAGCGCTGTTCGTTGAGTGACTGATATTTTGACACATGTAATTTTATATCAGTTAAAAGCCGTAATGGCAAAGTACGAGATTGCACTTAGCGTCGCCTTGGACTGGACCTTGCAATATGGCGGTTCTAGAGTCCCAATGTGAGTTACTAGGGGCATGGATGGCCTCCTAGTCTTTATCTTGATGCTTGATAATGTCAGCACGCGTAGCCTCAGATGGGGGTCCGCTGCAGTATGGTAGTCTTGTGTAAAGGACATTGGCATAGTCCTATCTGGACAGGGCCAGAAGATCAGTAATCCTTGCAATGTAGGGAGAGTTTTTGCAGGAGCATGTGCCAACCACGGAGTCCAACTCTGTCCCTACTGTTGCACAGACTGAAGAGGGAATGGTATATTTAACCCCTCCGACGTCAAATGCTTTCCCTACTGTTGCACAGGCTGCAGTTGGAATAGGAAATGTACCTCTCCGAAGTCCAACACTTTCCCTACTGTTGCATCCACTGAAATCTGAATAGTCAATTTAACCCCTCAGAAACCCAACGCTTTCCCTACTGTTGCACAGACTGGAGTTGGAATAGTAAATTTTACCTCTCCGACGTCCATCACTTTCCTTCCTGCTACGCAGATTGAAGTGGGAATAGTAACTTTAAGCCCTTCGACGCTCAACACTTTCCCTACTGTTGCACAGACTGGAGTGGGAATAGTAAATGTAACCCCTCCAAGTCCAATGTTTTCATTACTGTTGCACAGACTGGATTTGGAATAGTAAATTTTACCTCTCCGAAATCCAAGGCTTTCCCTACAGTTGCACAGACTGGGAGGGGAACAGTACATTTTACCCACTTGTATTCCAACGCTTTCTCTGATTTTGCATGGGAATAGGAAATTGAACTAGTCTGTTGTCCAAAGCTTTTCCTAATGTTGCACAAACTGGGGGCAGGGGGAATAGTACATTTTACTCATTTGAATTCCAGCACTTTCCCTATTGTTGCACAAACTGGAGTGAGAATAATAAAGGCAACCCCTACAAAGAGCAACATTTTCTCTACTGTTGCACAGATTGGGGTGAGAATAGTAAATTCTACACCTCCAAAGTCCAATGTTTTTTCTACTGTTGCACAGACTGGAGGGGGAATAGTAAATTATGCTCTTCCGAAGTCCAGTGCGGTCATTTCTGTTCTTTAGACTGGAGTGGAAATAGTGTATGTTTTATTTGCTGATTTAAATCCTTTTTTTTAATAAATTGTTGAATTATATATTACTATTATTTGTTTGTTTAATTTATATTATTTTTTATCGATAGATTTTATTTGAATGTTTGTAATATTTGTTTTAATTTCATGTTTTTTTACATTTGACTAATTTGGTAATTTAGTTTAATGTTTTATACTTGTTTTTTCATATTTTGTCTGTTTCTTTAGATATATAAATATATATATTTACATAGTTGTGCTTTTTATAATAGTACATTTAAATTTTTTTTTTAATATAAATAAAATATATATTCCTATAATTATTGCTACATTATATATGTATATATAAACGTATATTTATATTTAAATGTGTGTTTATATGGGAATAGATTGTTATATATTTTTAAATATTTAAAAATATTTGTTTTACAATATACTATTGTTATCTGTAAAAATATAATATTTTTGGATTCTTTTTGACAATATTAATGTCAACAATATTTTTGTCATTGATATTTTTTACTTGACATTTGTGTAGCACGATATTTGTTCTGCCAATATTCTTTCAGAGATCCCAATTAGTTAGTTTATATTTGCTTTAATGTTGGACATTTACATTTCTCCTTTTTTGTTAATCTAGTATTGTAAAATCTAGTATTGTAAAACAAACATATTTATTATAAAATTACATTTTCAGGGAAGTACTGTGGAGATGTTCGTCCATTACCCATTTTGGTTTCATCTAGCAAAGTGCAACTGAAATTTGTCTCTGATTTTAGAGAACGTAGAAGTGGATTTACGCTGCATTTCAAAGAAGTCCCGCACAACACAGTTCCAGGTAATTGCAACTTAAAAACTGTGATCTTCTTAATGTCTAAAATATTTAATGGGTGTTCTCCATATTGTGTTAATTAATGTGTTTATAGTAAAAAATGAGATCTGCCTACCAGTCATTGTGCAATGCAAAAATATTATCATGATGGTTCATGTTGTAATCAAGGAGAAGTTATCGAGAGCCATCCTAATTTGGCGGTGGGTAATGAGCTTGGTGATGGCGGAAGGACGGCCACCGCCGGCCCGGTGGGGGCGGTCCTTCTTTCATCATATTGACCCAAGATTCCCAGATCCATGATCTAGGTAAGTATCCCTGGCCTTTCTTTGCCTCCAGACTTCTGTCTAGTCTTTTAACAACCTTTCTTCTTTAAAGACCCAGAATGGATAATGTTTAACAGAGTCACACTATAACTTTGGTCTGTCGAAATTAACAGTCTGGCATTTATATGCTTTTCATTCTGTTGAGACTGCTCTAATGTCTCCCATTACATTACCTTGGTGCACTACGTCCATGCTCATACTTCTTCACTTTTTAGCTGCCTTCATTACAGCTAATCTGTCTCCTTTTTCTGGCATTTCCACCTGCCTCAGTGATGCTGTTAATGATCTTGGGAGGTCCTGTTCTTATGCTACATGCACTCATCTCTTCCTCCAATGGGTAACTGTCAGGCTGCTCCTGGGCCCTCTAGCCTTCCCACTGTACACATTTTGATTCTCTCTCACCTCTGTAGTAATGACATATTATTCATCATCCCTGTACCCTCTTTTTGACCTCTGTACTCAAATACAAAACTGTATGTTATGTTATTGGGGTTGCTTATATAGCGCACGGCTACTCCAGGGAGTGTCACGGCGCTTTCTGACCCCAAACTAAGAAAGAAGAAGGAAGAAACAAAAACATAACAAGTTACTGCTTGTACAGCCAAGTTTTCAAGGCCTTTCTAAAGGCAAGCAGATTAGATGTACGGCGCAGATCAACAGGCAGGGAGTTCCATAATTTGGGGGCAAGATGTGTAAAGGAACGTCCACCTCCATCTCCACTATCAGCCACTGGTTGGTTCTAAAATCCTTCAAGCTTAAATATTCAATAATGGAAATCATCTATCTTCCAGCCTCCTCAAACCCTTTATTTTGTGTCCACCAATCTCTTTTCTGTTTGTGATCTTTCTCCCTCCTTACTATAACGCACACATGCTTCTTCAACACCACCACAAGTCCTGTATGTTGATACCTGCTCAGTAGCAAAGGAATCTGCCCATTAGACTACTATACACTTAAGTCCTTAAGAAATACAACGGTTGATCCCTGAGTATTTCATCTTATTACTAAAAATTGTATCAGGGAATTGCTGTGTCAGACATAGCTACAAATTCTTCATACTCACACAAAAAAGTGAACAGCAATTGGAGTAAACATGGCAGATGTTGCTGATTACATTATATAGAGAAGTTCATGCAAATCAAGGGAGTGGTTAGTCCCAAAATACAAAATGTTGTACTAGCAGAGTCATCACTAAATTAATACATATAATTTACTTTGAACTTAGTGCTTCTTACCCCCATTTTCACTATCTCTACTTACTGCCAATACCCAATTTCAATTGTGTTCAGTATGTTGACCTCAAAAGAATACGAGGCTAACTGGGCATCATTAGGATTTGACCCCCCCCCCATCCCCCGACAAGAATGATGCAAAATGATGACAGCATAGAGCGCTTAACTCCATGAAACTATGAGTATTATTTTTGAAAATAGTTATTATTCATTATATAGGAATGTCCTGCTAATTCGACAGTGTATCTGTCACATTAATCTTTTACTGGTCCAACTAGTACATATATTACATGATTTGCATTTGGAAAATAGGCACAGGGAGGCACAATTGAGTTATGACTCTCCGAGCTGGCTGATCATTTCTGCAGGAATTGAGTTTGTAGAGAGTATAGGTCTGTGATTGAGCAGCTTGGCATTCTACTGTAGTGGGACAAAGAAATGAAATGAACAATAGTGGGATTGTACATAATTCGGTTTCGAAACAGGAAGAATTTGAAGGTTAGTTGAGAGGTTGAGAAGGTGAGTGGTAAGAAACGAGGTTAGCCAATGTGGGATAGCCCATTAATGATTTTTAAAGATCAAGATGCAGAGATTTTACTGAGCTCAGCTGCTGTTTGTAAGCGAGCAAGCCGGTCATCTGTGGATGGGTTGTCTGATGTTAAGGGATAGCTATAAACAAGGGTGAAGAAGGTATACTTAATGAAACCCACAAGTTGACAAATAGAATAGCCTGCTATGTTCAAGATAATTGTATTTAAGAAGGGCCTCGTTGTATAGTAGGCAGATCCCTTTGCTACTGAGCAGGTATCTACATGCAGAATTTGTGGTAGAGATGAAGAAGCATGGGTGCTTGATAGTGGTAAGACAGGGATTTGATTACAGAAGTGCAAAAGAGGGTAAAGGGATAATGATTTATGTGCCATGGACATGGAGGTTAGAGATAATCCAAATGTGTACAGTGGGAAGATTAGAGAACCCTGGAGACACTCCTGACAGTTACCCATTGGAGGAGGAGAGGAGTGAATGTAGGCATAGGAACAGGACCACCCAAGGGTGGTACCAGCAGTACCAAGGTAGGTGGCAATGACAGGAAAAGGAGACAGATTATCTGTAATGAAGGCAGCTAAAAAGTATGAGCATGGATGTAGTACACCAAGTTAATGTAAAGGGAGACACTAGTGCAATCTCAACAGAATTAAGCATATATAAATGCCATACTGGTAATTATCAAGTTGTTTGTCAGACCAACATTATAGTGTGACTCTGTTAAACATCAGGCACTCCAGGACTTTAAAGAAGTAAGGTTGTTAGAAGACTAAACAGAAGTCTGGAGGAAAACAGTGGCCAGCTCTTGTGTTTTTTTTCTGGAGTAAGACAACCGGTGCAGGAGAGAGGCAAGGATCTGAGATGTATGATGTATGGGCAGAGAAGGGGCAACAGGGAGTAACTGGAAGATGTGAATAAAAAGTTAACTAATGGGAGGACATGGTTGAGTAAATAAATTTGGCATGTACGTTTGTATGGGGTATCATGAAAGACAGAAGAGCATGAGCTATGAACAAGGTAGAGAGAGGATTTAGAATGCTGTCCCTACTGGAAGTCAACGGGAAATATATAGATATGAGTGTTAACTTTGCTATGAGTTTAAATTGAAACATGGTTAGTTTGCCATCAGTGTTTAGGATGACAGCGAAGAATGGTGATAAAGTCTGGAAATAGTTTCATTTGGCTGCATGGATAGTGCTGATTTTTTCAGGAGTCTTATGATTGTACAAGGCAACACAGGTTACATTTGAAAATAGGTAGCATAATATATTTTTTAATTAAAGTATAGACATGTGAACATACCCACCCAGTGTTTTCCAACACGTTTTTTTATGAGACTTTAATGGGGGAGGATAAAAGGCAACCTATTGTCAAATCTAAAATTGGTCTATTTGTCAGTCTGCAACATAGTTAAATAATGCATATTACCTTACTGGTAGCAGGAAGTTGAGCAAATCTAGTCTCAGGTTACAATACTGTAGTTTTATATTTACTAAAACTACTCTGTCAAGGCATCTCTTAGTTACATGCCATCAAGACCAAGATCAAAATAGAATTAATAGTAAGAGTCATAATGAATGGAGAACCGCAGCCTTTAAGGCCCGGCGGGGCAGGGTATGCCTGAAATCCCCGGGATTCACCTGCCTTGTCAAAACAGAGACACGGACTCTTCATCTGGCGTAGAATATGGTATTTATTAGCTGCAGCTAGTACAGTGGTCTTAGAAGTCATCAGTACAACGAGGTTCAAAAGAGACTGCCACTTAACTCCGTGGCGCACAGGTTTATATACGATACAATACAATGCAAAATGCAATCACACAAGAGCATGAGCTATAGGCAAACGTTATAGACAATGTTTTAAGACCAAAGCAACTCAAGTTCCCGGTTCTGTTTGTCACTCGACCCCTTAAGTAAATCACAAATGAATCCACACAATTCGATTTACAAGCAGAGAAAACACAGCTGCGCGTTGGTGAAGGACAGTCGTGAAACAGGAGAATGCATGAGACATGTAGCAAAGGACAGCAGATAAGATAACTTAAAGGAAACAATGGTGTGAAACAACATGTAATCCGGACGGGGATTAATCAGCTCAGACAGGAATTAGTGTACTCGGCCAGACCCTAACACTCGTTAGTAAACATAGGCGAGGAAGCCACCTGACACGCAAAGGCAGAAGCGACAAAAACATTGCGTTCACCGAGCTGCCTGAGTGAGGGCAACATAAAATGGCGGTGATCACAAAATGGAGGCTGAGCACGAACGAATTCGTAATTTACAGAACCTCATGAAGGATGACTTAGCAAACATCAAACATTGCTGGAGAGCAAATGGAAATCCTGCTCAATGAAGTTCACATTTTTACAGTGATTTTACGTGGTTTGTTACTTTTGGTAAAGAGATGATGTTAGGTTTGTATTCACTTCATCACACACTGTTATGATGGTGATTCCACTCTCAGATTACTTGTAAACGTAGAGGTTTGAATGACCTTAACCCCTTCGATGCTCATGACGAGCTCAGCTCGTCATGAGGCACGGTGCTCGTGTGCTCATGACGAGCTCAGCTCGTCATGACCACACCCAGTTCTATTATGGCCCAGCACCGGAGAAGAATATCTGCAGCATCGATGAGGCTAAATTTGCTGTGATCTTTTGAACAAATGCTGGCCCTCATGGATGGATGCATTAATCACTGTCTGTAGCTTTGTGTTAACATTGGAATTTCTTTAGCTTGTATTGTGATATTAAAAAAAAGTGTAGTCTGAAATTTTTTTAAATATTTAACAGTTTTAATTATGTGCAAGTAATAACTGTTTTTTTTGGCAGATTCGGGGTGTGGGTCAACATCTGTACTTTTTGAAGAAGGGGAGATCCAAAGTATGAACTATCCTGGTTCATACAACAATTTGGCAAGTTGTCACTGGGTTATTCATGCTCCAAAACATTGCATTGTGAAGGTACTGTTCAATATAGTAGTTTCGGCTCTTTTCACATTGGTCTTCTATATTCATTGCTAATTATTTTGTTTCAAGCCTCCCTGAGACTTGAATAAAAATGACAGATACAATATGCACTGCACAACTTACTGTAAAAAAAATATTGAAAGGAGTATTTAAGCAATTCAGAGTTCTAAGGAGCAGCCCAAAATATTGAAGCGTGAGTTAAGCCAGAGAAAATACGCCCCGTGCATTATGATCTCAGAATAGTTTAATTATTGCAGACTTTGCTTTGATCAGTAATGATATTAGCTGACTCCAATGATGTTATCAAAAACAAGATATTTATTGTCATAGTCAATTTCAACATTGATGGCATCAAACGAAAGATGTGTAATTCATTAAAAACCCATGTACTCCATTAAAACAATATACATTTTCAAGTCCATATTAGCATTTGACTGATTTAGATTTCAGCGGATGGGTTATCCTGCCACAACTGTGACGGATATCCCACCTGCCCAAATATAAATTCCATAGGCTATTATGGGATTTATATTTCGGTGAGCAAGATATCCATCACCGTTGTGATAGAGTAACTTGCCTACCGAAATCTAAATCATGCCCTTAATATTTCAGCATTTCTGCAGGTGTACATGCAATAATGTATACCTATGTACTTTTACAAAGTTATATTATTAATATTGATTTTATATAGCTAGGGAAGCAAGGGGTCTCACTTGAGTGAAGTGTGGGATTGTTGAGCATCAACTTCTTCTTTATAAACAATCTAGGAGGCAATTTTTTTTAATTGGTCTTCAATACAATCGGTCTATAAAATTCAAAGTGAAATAGGAACAATTGATGTTATGATTCTTTCTGGGGATGTCATCTGACACCAATGCAAGTGCACTGTTTTGTCACAATTTAATTAGTCACTGGACTGTAAACGACAAAGGGCAATCACAAATGACAACAGTAAATCAGTACTTCAAAACTGCTCGGGACACAAGCAGGAAAAATAATATTGCATGAGGAAGCAAACAACAGCACAAATGTTTTACAAGGATGAGTACATGGAATTACATTATTCAGTGAAAAATGGCCCTTCAATGGCCAGGACCACAGGGATTTCAAAATCAACCCCAGCCTTGCTAAAGAGAATGGATGCTTTAAAGAATTTACCTGGCCTTGTCAATCAGCAGTGAAGAGTTGTTTCCCCTATACATTCCTACTCACTGCCCTTGCATGCCAACCTTGCCGTAAGGTGATTTGCTTCTAAACCCAAAAATGTTGAGTTCCAGTTGCCTCAACTTCATGATACTTGGACATCCCTAAACGTTAATTAACATTTATTTTGCTTGATGAAGAATCCTCAGCATGCGGATGATCTTAAAAAATTATTTCCTGCCTCAGTTCTTCCCTTCTAGGGAAAGACTATTGAAAGTTGTGTGTCTTCTCAATAGTTTAACATATACCTGACAATTAATTGACATTTTAAAATTAAGTTTTAGATGGGAGTGTAACACTGAGGTCTTGCTCTCGATGGTCTTGATCTGCCGTGCATACTTAACGGCTTGCCATGATTTATTTTCTGTCTTACACACTGTCAATCATCAAAAATGCTATAGGTATTAATGGTCTAGTCCTAAACGGGCCCATATCATATCATATTTGACAAATCGATCTCAGCTGTTCCTCAATGGTAAATCCTCTTCCACTCCTGTTAATCGAAATCAACGAGTAGAGCAAGATTCCATTTTGACTACAAATGCTTTTAATCCTTTCCTAAACCTTTTTTGTGTTGTCCTTAAGAAATCCGTACCATTGTAATCTTGCTATCATTCGCAGTACAAAATCATTGAACTAGTTTCTGGACAAATGACTAAACCTGCTGTCTCAAATTAATGCTACACCTTAAAGCACACATCCCTTAATGAGACTTATGCATGAGATCAGACAGTTGATATCTGAAAAAGATCTCAAACCATAGTAGTATCTTGTACTGGCACGACATGATAATGACAAAGGTGCACCTCACGCCTGTCATGCCAGGTTTTTGTGAAGCATTTCAGATTGTTACCAGAAACAAAACATTTGACCTTGTCACACATGTTACAATTACACAAATGACTGCCTATATAACTGTACAAAACTCCTTTTTTCAAAGATATTTTGCATTTGTCTCAAGCTAATATGCTTTTCTAATCACCACCTTAATCTCCTGGCTCTTTTAAGGGTTCTCTTCTGGTTCTTCTATTCTCTCCTGTCTTTGCCATTGTTGCCTTTCCCTTTTCTATTCTTACATTGTCAATGGCAGCTTGTGGACTTTGAAAGTGGTAGAGCTCAGTCAGTCACATCATCTCTACAATATCATAATGCACAAGTACACACAATGAGGACACACTCATTTATATAGGCTCTCTCTCAAACAGACACACATCTTCACTCATATATACATTCATGCACGCTCAGTCAAAGACCCCCTTCTTCCCTCCTTATCTATGTCATCCTCTAGTGCAGGCAGATGTAGAATGCAGTGTAAGGAGGTAGACCCTGGCCGCAGAGTGAGCAGCAATGTGGTTCAAGGTTGATCGCTTATCAGGAGCCAGGGCATAATTGCATGCCCTTGCTGCTGCTGCCTCACAGACACACACTGAGTGATATTGAAGTTGGCCATCTACAGTGCTTCTAGTGTATCTCTATCCTACTCTGCTGCTCTTCCCTGCTAAACTAGGCAGTCGAAGGCTTGCTGACCATGCTATCAATCTCCCCTTCTCCCTCCTTCAAGTGTTGAGGGGCTTCACCCCTCATGCCCATATGGACAGGCTCCCCCTGTATATCACCCTTGAGTGTTATTTTTCCTACTCTATCTGGTCCTTATATTGTTTGAACGTGGCATCATATGCTCTGCTCTTTGGTGCTTCCACCAGACTTTTATTTCCAAGTTAATCAGGTTGTCCATATCTCTTTCATTAATTGTAAGTGTCCCCTCCACTCACCTGCTTAATTCACTGATTGTAGTTTGTAAATTAGCATATTTCATTTTTCTTCGACTATATGTGTGGATGTACATTATGTTAACACTAGTATTGTTGTGCCTCAGTTCCATAGTGCTGTTGATTGCACTTTATTAAACAGCAAAAAGTAATCAATAAATCTGTAGTTCACCTCATTACATTGTGAAGAAAAATATATCAAACGTAAATTAGGCATGGATTTCACCCCTAATCACGCCTTCTACTTTGTGGAGTTATAATTCAAACAAAAAATACTTCTTGAAACACAAATAATGAAATTAATCAGTATTTCCTTTAGCTCACATTCCAGGACTTCGATCTAGAAGAGTGTAAAAGCTGTGGATGTGATGCAATGCGAGTTTTCAGTGGTCTTGTAGAAGAAGAGGAACTCCTAGGTGAGTCTTCACCTCAATCAGTATTATATTGATAAACTTAATATTGAAAAAATATTATTCGATATCAGTTTGACTATAGAGATTTCAAGAAAAAACAGTTGCTAAGTATTCCAATGAAACCGGAAGTTTTAAATTCTTCATCTGATTTGATTGAAATTTTCGCTTTATATAACTTATTTGATATAGCGTTGTACTAGCTCATTGGAGCAGTGCAATGCTTTAGCGAGGACATTTTTATTGTAGCAGTAGCAACTCGAACAAGGGGTACTGTACTTGGGACAAGAAGGTGTGTGGGAGGCCTTTGAAATGAAATTACAGAAAACAGGAGGTGGCGGGTAATGAGACATTAATTAGAACAGTATTAGACAACAAACTGTACTGTTGCATTTTTGCATGTTTGCGTTACAAATGTTTCCAATTTGATAATCAGAGAAATAGCATGATTTGCATACCTAGAGTTACATAAAGACAGAATTTTCGAACTCACACATGAGAAGGTTTTATCGATGTGTTCTAAATTTACAAAAAGTATGCATAATTTATGCTTTAAACAATTTCTCTTTTGGATGGAGCAGCAGAGTTTCTCATTGCAGTATAAGTGCAGTGTTTAGGGAATGCAATGTGAATGTTATCACACACTAGTTCATTGGTGTTGTCAAACATTTGCAGATGCATTACCACCATCTGCATATTACTCACCAAAGTCCATGCTCTCTAAGGTACAGCTTATGCTTGAAAATAGCATTATTGTTACTAGAATAGAAACATTAAAACTACGGGCCAGATATATTATTCTCAAAAACCAGTTGCAAATCGTGCACCAATTTTTTGCAAAGAAGTCACATTTTGCAAACAGACCCATGTACTAATAGGTCGGTTCGGAAAAGAAGGATTCAGACTGGGTTGCAATTTGGCTTACCTCATTGATATGTATGATTGGAGATCATCAATAGGATGGTGGCCAGCAGACCACCGTGTCTGTGATTACCTGTCAATAACGTAATCCTCTGCTTAAAGCAAAGTGGCTGTGTTTAGAAGTTGGTGGTCGTTCTCTGAATCTTTGCCCACTCCCCCAAAATATTTTTCAAAATTCATAAAGGTAAGGGAGTCCTCTTCCCCTTTGCATATGAGTTACCATCTCCTTTGAAGGAGTCGGTACCTTTTCAAGGGTTTGTGACTGGAACAGCAGTAGCAAACCATTGGTGCATTACATAACAAATGGCAATTTGGGAGTGGCTCTCTAAACATGCCGATTTTAAACTGCAACTCAGTATCCATTTCTAAACCCATTTAACGAATTGGTGACCCTTTACCGAATCGGGAAATGGTGCTAGTGCATACGTAAGGCCTTTTGGTGGTTGCCAGCCTTATGATTTGGGGAATCCCAAGATTGGCGACCACCACATTTCTCCTGCCTGTATCATCATATCTTCATAATATATTATGCCTAATCTTTAATCATTGAACCGCAGAAAGAGGGACAGTTCTCCCAAAGAAATCTTAGCCTCAGGATAATACAGATTACTGAGAAGTAATCAGGCGACCACCACCTCTCTAGTCCCAGAAGAATACAGCAACGCTGAGAGTAGTACCATAGAGAAGAACACTAGTAGAAAGACATGACCTGAGTGGGTTGCTCAAATAAGGGCTTTGAGGAGACGTTATATATCCAAGCAGGGTAATAACAAAGAAATCTAAGAATGCTTAAAATGTTATTTTGATACTCGTCAGAGATGGAAGTTGTCAAAGGAACAATTCCCCTAAAGAAATTAAGGAATGCAAAGACCACAATTTGATGGTTACAATGTTTGAGAAATTGTACCAAAACAATGCTACAGAACACAAGAAGAATGGACACACAACCCTATAGTAAAGCACCAGCATTCAGGCAACTAACCAGTGTAAGATCTAAGACAAAAACATGCAAGTCACGTCCAAGAATGGCATTTCCAGCTGGTGGAAGGTTAGAACACCAGAGATCAAGAAGAATATTTTGAAATGAGAAAATCTGTCATCATGCAGCCCTAAATTAAAGCACTAAAAACTAGTATAAACAACTTACATTGCAAGAATATTTAACAAGCGTGTCGAAGAGATAAATGATTAGTTTTGCCCAGATTAGTGACTGTTTTATTTTCTCCAGTGTTCGTTTTGCAGTGTTTTGATAATAAGTATAAAATGAGTAATCAATCAATGAAAGCATTTACATATATATTTTTTTTTGTCCTCATTCACCTCAAAAAGAGAGATAATGTAGGGTGTCCATTATTTCTGCCCTTGTTTTTGAGAAGGATTGCTGACCATAAATGGGCTTACTCTAGTGGAACCCCACCTTTCTGCAGCTTTATCTCTCCCACGGTGTGAACAGTGGAACTGCTTATGGTTTTTAAGAGTGTGACAGACCTTGTAGCAGTCAAAGGAGTTTGTTTGCCGGTGTAATCATTGGACATTATGAAGATAGAATATCAAAGGAAAATAAATAAGTAAATATATAAATAAATAAACTTTATAACAACTCTTCTGTGTTCCCCAGCCATTGCTGTAATAAATTCCAAAAGGCTTTCTTTTTAGACTTTTTACCGGATAAATCCATCCTGGACATATACATGAGAGACTCCAACCATTCTGCATACTGTGGTGGTATGTTGCTCACCTATTTTCGACATATCTCTCTCCTAGCTAGCAAGATTGCAAAGTCAAAGTCAAATTATGCTTTATTCGAGATTTCACTCATAAAAGCAAGAACAGTTAAAAAATACAATCAGATTATCAATCAATTACAGTAAAAAGATAAAGCATATTATTTACAATTTGTGACTCAGTGTACAAATTAAGATTTGAAGATATCATATATCAATAAATATCCATTAAAATGTATTAAAAGAATTAAAAAACACCCAATAATAACAAGTTTCTTTAAAGAATAACATGGATAGATTATACGGGCAGTTTACCTAGGCAGAGAATAGTCAAATGACTAGCAGTCTCTGCCTATTTAACCATACAGTTTACCCAGACAGAGAATAGTCAAGTGGCTAGCAGTCTCTGTCTGATCGACCATGCCCATCCAAGGTATTTGGCAGTTGCTATTAATATCCATATCTTGCTACTGGTGCATATAATACGCAAGGCAACTGTGCTACTGGTAGTCCCTAAATTCTTGCACATCGGTTTTAGCCATACACGGCTTGGATCCAAGTAGGCTGTGCAAGAGAATAAAAAATGGCCCTTGGTTTCATTAGAGCAACCACAAGCAGGACAGCTAACATTCAGGTCACCTTCCCATTTAGCTGTCAAAGATCTGAGAGGTAGTGAACCTGCTCTCAATTGGAATAGAAGTTTTCGGTCACCAGGCCTGATTATACTATCCCAGTAGGGTTCCAGGGAGGGGTACAACTTAGCCTCTAAAAATCCTTCAGCCATAGATCCTGAGATAGTGCTACTCCAACCCCGCGAGGCTACCTTTTCCCAATAAATTTCTTTTAAGGCACTTTTAGTAGGGAAAGTTGTTCCAGCTGGATCTGGCCAAAGCAAACCCATTCCAAGTTCATTCAGGATTACTTTCAAGGAATTAAGCAACCTGTTTTTGTGGAATGTATCCACTTTGATGATATCTAGAAACCCCTCAGCATAATGAGAAAGCTCGGGCGTAGTCCAGAGCCTTCTCCATTACAGAATTGGTCAGAGTCTGACCAAGTCTGTAACCGCTTTTCTACCCAAATCGTACCTGAGGGGCAGCAAGGGAGTACTTTTCGGGACACCAGTTATAGACCGAAAGAACTTATTTTCTGAGATTTGTAAGGCAGCCACCTTCTCGAAACCCCATAGCTCAGCACCATATAGTGCAGAACCAAGAGCCTTTGCCTCATATACCTGCAAAGCAGGCTTTATAGGTTTCGTCAGGGATTTTCTATGCTCGGAACTAATAGCACCTGATAGTTGCCTATGCCTCAATGTAGCTATATCTATATGTTTGATCCAGCCGTTCTCATTTGAGATATGAATACCCAGATAAGTAAAAATGTTCACCACTTCTAAAGGCCGACCATTCATAATGATTTTAGATTTAAAACTAGGATGAGGATTAAAAATCATAAGTTTAGTTTTTGTCACATTGACCTCCAGGCAATGCTCACCGCAAAATAGATCAAAGATAGCCAATGCTCGCTGAAGGCCACTCGGGGTTTTTGATAGAATGAGCGTATCATCCGCGAACATTAAAATTGGAATTTTAGTGCCAGCTAATGTAGGCACATCCAGCTCTGCCGATATCATGCGGGGTACAACACCGTTAATAAACAGTGTAAATAGAGTAGGGGCCATTGAGCAACCTTGCAGGACGCCCCACTCTACCGGGAAGTCCGCTGTCTCCAAGCCCTGACCTCCCCACTGGATTCTAGCGAATGTTGATTCGTGAAGCCGCATTATCAGGGACAGTAAATCATCAGGAACACCCAGGTTCTTAAGAACAGAACACAACTTCGACCGCGGCACTAGGTCGAAGGCAGCCCGCAAGTCGACAAAAGCCGCATATAGGCTGCCTCCGCCCAGCACCACGGTCTTCCATTGCAGTAAGTTGAAGCGGAAAACCTGATCCACAGGACTTGTGGACCTACAGAATCCCGCTTGGAACTGTGACAGAGCATCGTTGTCCTCAGCCCAGTCAAGAAGCCTATTCACAATCACACGCCCTATTATCTTTTGTATGGTATCAATAAGGCTAATCAGCCTGTAATTGGCGGGCTGGGATTGGTCACCTTTCTTAAACACTGGTATGATTACTGCTCCCTGCCAGGATATCAGTATCTCTGCACCCTTAGCAATATTGTTGATGAGGAGGCAAATATACTCACACCAACGTTCTTTATCATTAATAAAGACGTCGGCAGGAACACCATCCATGCCTGGTGCACGCCCGCTGTTCACAGTATTCAAAGACACCAGGATTTCTTGTAGACTGAAGAGATTATCTTTGAAGTGGGTATAGTTTATTTATTTATGTGGTTGAAACCTGTTTTGTCTCAGCATACTGAGTTCTAAAAAATTTTACCCACTCTTCTTCCGGGACATTTTTATTTGGGGGTTCAGGTTTCCCCTCGCCACCCCATTTAACAATGCTCCAAAACAGTCTAGAGTCTTTCTTATCACTAGCTCTTTTTAATTCGGACCAGTGATGCTCCTCCCAGGCTTTCTTTGCGTTCGCTATACTGGTTTTATATTTCATTCTAGCGGATTGAATAGCCATAGTATCCCTACCCTTTAGAGCAATACCTAGAGCATTGCGTGCGTCCCTACATTGGGCATTATACCATTTTGCATTCTTGGGAGCTCTCTTGCCCTTTACAGGCTTCAAAAAATGTTTTTTGATTACAGAAAAAAGAGTATCGTGGATTGCAGCCACGCCCCTCAGCTCAAATCTGGAAGGATTCGTATGTTCCATAGCTGATATCGCTTTATCAGCTTCGATTTTGATGTTATCCATGGCCTGTTGATTAGTTACAACGTTTATCCATCTCAACCTACGCATATCGTTAGTAGGGACAATTAGGGGTGGAACGAGGGCAGTAGAGCTGCTAGTCCTATTGGGTAATGACCACCATTTATGCTTTATACACAGAGGATTGTGATTACTCTCGCTCCTCCACACAACCTCCATGTCACATAAGAGCGGCCATAATTGCAGACTACAGAGTACGTGATCTATTCTGCTCTTGTGCCGCCCATTGTCGAATGTCATGGACCCATTTTTGTCACTTGACGTCCTTCCATTTAATGCTCTTAGACCTTTCTCAAGACTTAAGGCATTCATGCTAATCACAGCGGAACAATCTCGGCATTCCTACGTTGCGGGGGAAATATATATCTTAAAAGCTCGGGGAGTACTTCTGGGCTTAGGAAATGCAGAACTACACAGTCTCCTTTTAGTTTTTTCGCATTGTTCCCTATCCACTCCACCCTTGTAGCCATGGTGATTTCCCCTGCTAGCTGTTGTTTTCCCCTCAGAGATATCATATTATTACATAGCCAGTGGTATGCTTTGCTAATCAAAGAGGAAGTAGATTCTTCTTGACCTGGTTTTAGGGGAGGTACATTGGCCAGAACCAGAACAAGAGGAGAAGCCTCTACAATAAGTTGAACTGGGCCTTGGTCTACTCCAACCACTGTAGAATTGGGTGGTAAGTCTTTATTGACCGGTGCCCGGACACCTTTGTCTACTGGCTGCTGAGTAGGAGGCGGGACTGGAATCACATCATCATTACCCCCTATCCCACCCCTAGGAGGGACTATCGATGATAAAACCCTATTTTTAACTAAAGTTGGAATGTTACCCACCTCCTCCACTGTCTTATTTATCAGTCCCCCTAATCTATTTACTTCGGCTGTTAATAGGTCAATTTTGGCTACCAATGGTTTGATTATAGATTTCATCTAGGAGTCAATTATACTCACTAGCTTATTAATAAATTCATCACCTAATATCTCCTTCTCACCTTGTTTCCCGTTCACCTCTGTTATAACTGTGGCTTTCGGTGAAGATGCTGTTCTTTTCCTACTGGAGCGTAACCCACCCCGTTTGCTCTGACCCTTTCTACATGCTCTAATAGCTCTAGTCACAGGCACAGACACAGGAGAAGGGGGTCATCTTCTATCGTGTTTAACTGGTCCCCTGGGTCATTATCTAAGTTAACAGCAGAGGATGTATTCAAATCAAGATTAACATTAGGGCTTGTCTCGGTGACTGACATATCACTACTATGTACCTGTATCGGAACTTCTAACACAGTAGGTTCTAGCAGAGAGCTCTGCACAGAGATGACAGGTGGAGAGCTCAAGCCCAACGATATCCGTCTTGTGCTATTTATTTTACTCACTACCTGGACCAGGTAATTGTCTATAGTATTAGGTACAGATGAAGACCTTTGTTTGGACATGTTGAAAAAAATTGATTAATAGTCAACTAGGAGTATCACCCCCAAAGCCAAGTAGACAAAAAGCGTTAACCACTTGGATAAATTAACAGAGACTTCAGGGATATGTTGACAAGGGTAGTTCTTACTTGACGGGTAGCAAGGATAATTCTCTAGAAAAACAGGCAGGGGTCCTGGCCTAGCCCAGTAACGGTCAGTCACGGACTGTCACAGACTGTCCTCCCCTTGTCCTGGCTTCGTCCGGCGCGTCCCGCGTGTGTCCTCGCGGGACGAAGGACCTGCCGCTGCTTTAAGCGCCTCCTGGCGCGCTCGGTGGCGGCAGCGTATTGCCCCGAGGGATCCTGGGTATTGTGGTCTTTCGTCGGACCGGCGGAGCCAAGCCCGGCCGGTCGTTCTTGGAGGTTGGGGGCGGAGCCAAGCCCGGCCGTGAATCAGGGAGCTGGTAGTACTGCAGTGAGCCCCGGTAAGAAGACAGTGAACAACAGGGGACTCTGCACCTGCCGCTGCTTTAAGCGCCTTCTGGCGCGCTCGGTGGTGGCGTCACCGTTATGCCCCGAGGGATCCTGGGGATTGTGGTCTTTCGTCGGACCGGCGGAGCCAAGCCTGGCCCGTCGTTCTTGGAGGTTGGGGGCGAAGCCAAGCCCAGCCGTGAATCAGGGAGCTGGTAGTACTGCAGTGAGCCCCGGTAAGAAGACAGTGAACAACAAGTCTCTAACACAGCCTGTATATTCATCAGCAACACCAAATATAACCAGGGAGAGGCTTACCTTTATTTGCAGACCAAGATACCTGATACTGTTGTTTCCGATTTGCTCCAAAATTCACTAATTACGGGACATTGAAAGAACATGTGTACATCCGTAGCATCTTTGAGCCCGCATTTAGCACAGCTAGCTCAACTTCCTCTCCCCATCTTTGATAACTTCTCCGGTGATATATTCTCCCTATGCAGTGAAAAAGGTGGTTTCTTCTTAAAAAAGCAGGTTTGACTATTTGGTCAAGTGTGCGCATAGATACTTGCCAAGTGTCCTGCAGCTTCTCTCTCGGCAAGTAGTTCCCCCACAGTTTCTCGGGCAAAGTAAACTCTCCTTCGGAAGTATCCAGTAGGTGCCATTACCATAGTGCTACTTCCTTGTTTCCTGGTGATTTAGTTACCAGTTGATCTTCTAGGGCGTGCCCCATTCCTAGTGACAATTTTTTACTTTGTTCCAGCTTTTTAGTTGCAAGTATTTGAATTTTGAAAGCGTCCCCGCCATCATCTCATTTAAGTACTACCAAGGTAATAATGTTCCTTCTTTTGTCAAGTCACCAGATATTTCAATGCCTACCACTTTAATTGGTGTTGTTGCATTTCATGCTTAAGACACTCTGGGGTACCTGGTGACTCCCAAAAAATGTATAATAATCCAATTTTATAATTTAGTACCACATTCTTGCCATTGACTGTAGCACCTTCAATTTAACTTTTTTCAAGAATTTTGGATCCCCAAATTTAAAAAGAAACCATCTATTTGACACTCCTTTAACATTGCAATATACATTCGACCTATTATGGAGGTATCCGGAATCTTTGTAAGCATTCTTGAATTCTTTATTTGGAAAGCCCATGCGTAATATTGGATGTCTGGCTGGGTTAAGCCTCCCTTCTCCCTTCTCCTCCACAATTTTTTCCATGAGATTCTAACCCCTTTGTTTGCCCAGATAAATGAATTTATAGCCTATTGTATTTTTTGTATGGTTGTTTTTTCAAAGTGAAGAGGTATAGAATCGAATATAAAGGTGAGTTTTGGTAGGATAGTCATTTTGACTAAACTAACTCTACCCAAAATGGTTAATGGGAGATGCACCCAACTCTCCATTAGTTTAGCAACTTCCTTAAACACCCTCTCAAAATTATTCTCTGCAATTACATTTATTTCCTGAGACATCCTGCTACCTAGATATCGAATCTCCTTATTTATTAAGGGATTGCCACCTGCATGATTCCATGCCATCACTTCTGTCTTATTTTCATTTACTGACTACCCTGACACTTCTCCAAATGTTGTTGCTATACTTAAAATTGCTGCTAAGGCTCTTTCCAGATCTGATGAGTAGACCATAAGGTCATCCGCATATAGCGCAACCTTCCGAACCCAGTTTCCCTGATGAAATGGTGGAATATCAATTGTATGTCTAATTTTAAAAGCAAAAGGCTCCATATAGAAGTTAAACAAAAGAGGCGAGAGAGGACAGCCCTGTCTTGTACCTCTGGAAATTTTAAAAGGTGAAGATAACTTCTCATTTACCAAGACCTTTGCTACCAGTTCTTCATACATTAACCTGATTGCTCTACAAAAGTTGTCTCCCAGGTTGTATCTCTCTAGTACTGTGAAGAGATAAGACCATCTTACCTTATCAAATGCTTTTGAGGCATCTAGTGTTATTATAACAAAATCGATAGCGCCTATTAGCTCATACGTGAGTTCATGTAGATATCTTTCTCTAACAAATCCTCTCTGATCTTTATGTATTATACTGCTTTCAATTTTTGATAGTCTATTTGCTAAGATTGTTGTAAAGATTTTATAGTCAGAGTTTAAGACAGAGATTGGTCTATACGACTCACATATTGTTGGATCTTTTCCCATTTTCAGAATAAGAGAGACCGTGGCCTCATTCCAAAACTTTGGCAGGTTTATACCCTGGCCCTGTATCTCATTCATCACCAAAGTCAACAGGGGGGACACCACCTCTGCTAAGATTTTATATAGCTCCGTTGGTATTCCGTCTGGACCGGCCGCTTTACCCCTTTTACTAGTTGAGATGGCCCTTATCACTTCCTCTTGTGTAATTTCTTGGTTGAGACTATTTTTTTGGTTAACATCTATAGGTTTTGAGCATTCCGAAAGCCAACCCTCTATCTCTTCATGTACTACTTTATCTTTACTCTCCTTATAGAGATCACTGAAGAAATCTTTAAAGGCCTCGTTGATCACAGTTTCACTACTCAATAAATTTCCAGATTGAGTTTCCCTAACTTCCTTAATACTATTCTTAGTTCGGTCTGCCTTAGCTTTCCATGCTAAGAGTTTGCTAGCCCCTTCCCCGTATTCGAAATGTGCTAGTTTACTAGCATCCCACCTTTTTTTAACCTGTCCTTGGAGAATCTCTGTTAATTGGTTCTTTGTTAGTAACTGATTTTTCTCTAATTCTATTTTTTTTCTTCTAAATCTGTGCTTTTGATTTCGATATCTATTCTCATCAACTCCTCCTCTAGTTGCAATATTTCTTTTGTGTATACTTTGTTTCTATAACAGGTTAGACTTGTAATTTTGCCCCTAATAAAGGCCTTTAAAGTGTCCCATGATATCCCGTTTGGGGCTGTGTTTTTATTAATTTCAATAAATTATCTAACCTCTTCTTTTAGGTTCTCCATTATTTCACAATCAGTTAATATCGTGCGGTCCAGTGACCACCTTCTCTCTACGTCCTTACTGCTGTCTTTCAGTGTTAACAGAACTGCGGAGTGATCTGATAAATGAGCAGCTTTATATTCTATATTCAAAATATGTTCTCTGAGACACCAATCTACCAGAAAGTAATCGATTCTGGACCTGCTACCATATTTCTTATTGTGAAAGGACATACCCTGTGCAGTTCCTGCTCTTACTCTCCAGAGGTCACACAGTGTATGCTGGGCCATCATAGCTTTTAATAGATTGCGTGACTTAGGAGTTGGAGTTGTTCTGGTTTTACTAGATGTGTCTAAATTGGGATTTAGTACAACGTTAAAATCACCTCCCATAATTATGGGATCAGGGAAATCTAAAAGGTTAGTAAAAAGATTTGTTAGGGGCTCGCAATCATCATGATTTGGGCCGTAATAGCCTACAAGTGTCAGTGGCCTGTCATTTATCTTAATTTTTGCTATAATCCATCTTCCCCCTTTGTCCACTCTTGTTTCTGTTACCCATATATTTGCTTGTTTTTTCACTATTACTGCTACTCCTCTTACATTGCAACTCTGATTTGTACAGAAAACTTGTTCTACCCATCCTTGTTTTTCAAAGAGCACTCCTTTTTCAACAGGTGTGTCTCCTGCAATATTAAAATGTGTGCCGGGGAATTTCTGAAATATTGTATTAATTTATTTCTTCGTCCTTTTACTCGTAAAATATTAACTTTCCAGGTTAAAATAAGAATAGACGTAACTTTTTGTTCTGACTAAAATTAAGGATCTTGAGGATTTTTGGGGGATTTTTTCCCATATGCTCCCCACCCTGTGCCCTTCCACCCCCATCCCCACCCATCTTACCCATCCTACCCTGGAGAACCCACCCCTGCTTCTTCTCCTTGGACGTGTTAGTCCTAGTTAGCTTTAGCTCTGATTGCTCTGAGCTCCATTTCTAATAGCCCTATATAATCTATGAACCATTGTGTAAGAATCAACCTATTTTCTCAACTGAAGGGGATTTCTTAACTACCCCCCCCCCCCACCTTTTATGTTTTCTAGGAGATCATCTGCTTCCTTTATGTTCCTAACCATATGCATTTTGTTATTACACATAATGCGTAGTGAGGCGGGGAATTTTAATTGCACGTTGGCCCCATGTTTTTTAAATCGTCCATGCGCTTGCCGAGCTCCCATTGTCTGTCTAAAGTTATTGATAGGTCAGACCTTATTTTGAAAGAAAAATCAGGGCCTTTTAAGGACTTTCATTTCAATGCTGATAGTAAGATTTTTTCTTTAATTGCATATGTCTGAAAGTTTATAAGGATTTTACTCGGTTTAGTTCTTCCCGGATTTTTCCTAAATGGGTCCCTGTGTATTCTCTGTATGTCCTTAGAAATATCTTCTTCACTTTCCTCTATATGGACTGCGGATTTTATAAGGGCCACCACAAATGATTTCAAATCCTCCCTCTCTTTATCTTCAGGCACATTTAATAATCTCAAATAATTTTTTCGAGAATTATTTTCAAGTTGTTCAACTTTTTCCTGCAAGCCTTGTTCGTCCTTGCAAAGTACCTGGATTTCCCCTCTACTTCTTGCGAGATCCTTTTTTAACTCCTCTACTGTACTCTCAAGGACTTCCGTCCTGTCTGACAATGAATCTAATTTTTTTTCCAGGTTTTCACAAAACCCCCAGAGCCTCCGATACTGAAAAGCCCTTCCTGATTTCTGTGGCTAGACTCCCCATCATTACCTCTAGGGAGGTAGCTGTTAGACCTACTGGGTCCCTAACTCCGGGGGTAATTTCACTTGTATTAGGTAAGTTTGAGGATTTGTTTTTTTCTGGGATGTGCCCCCCAGGATCACTGTTCGCCATATCACCCTTATCTTGGATGGCTAATGTATCTTGTGTGTGCTGGATGTCTCGGGCGCAAACCTCTAAACCCTTGTTAATCTTGCTGACTTGATCTCCACTCTCCATATCAAGAATTGTAGTATCCACTGCGCTTATTACTTCCTTGCTTTTTTCACCGCTGTTTTTGTATCCTTCTTCTTTTGTCAAGGGAGGCCTTTTTAATTTAAGAACAGATGGCTGTACTTTGAAAAACGAACGTAAAGAGGGAATAATTTTTAGCTTAGAGTCTAAAGGTTCTGCTTTTTTCTTTTGCTTTCTGCCTCTTTTTTAACTTCCAGTCTTAGTCTCTCCCTGGAGGGGGTGGCCGGGGGGGGGGGGGGGGGGGGGGGGGGCTTTTGTGAATTTTGCACTGTTTTTTTGGGATGCACTAATTTCACACAAGCTGCTAAACTCTGGGCAAAAGGCCACTCTTCATTACTTCTACTTTCCCCGAGTTTCCCCAGTGACTCCTTATTTCCTACTTTGCTCTCTCCTGTTGTTTGCCCTCCCAATTCCCTATCTGGGCAAGCCTCCTCATTATCCCCCCTACCTCTGATGCCCGAGTCACCCAGGTTTGCAGCCGCAGCGCATGTACTGCCGCTGCCTCCACTCACCCGGAGGTAACCTCGTGCTGCTGCCCTGTGGCTCTTCCAGAGCTCCAGGGCGGCTGTAGTGCAGCGTGGACCGGCCGGCGCAGGTGAACTGGCTGGGTTTGGGCGCCGTGAAGCGGGGCTGCTCTCTTCAACCCAGCACATCGGTGAGACAGCATTCAAGGTGAGAGCGTTGCATACAAAAAACTAAAACTGGTATCCGTTCTGTTTTCGAGACCGATTGAGAATAATTGAGTTAGGTCGACATTCAAGCATTAGGCATCATTAAGTACGAGTACGTTGCGAATAGCTGAGAGCTCCCAGAGCTGCGACCGGCATGTTCCTCGGCCGCCATGTTCTCCTCCACGGGGAACATTTCTTGTCTCGAAGATAAAAGTAATTCAACACTACATGCCTGATAACAAGTTACACAGTACTACCTTAATCGTGTAGTAAATATGAAACCAGTATATTACCAGTAAAGCCTCATGAAATTGGAATTTACCATGTGGGACTACTTTTTCGGTCACCAAACTTAACAGAATACTCAATTCCATGAGACTTTAACACGTATGTTTACCACCTGCTTAAGGCAGGTGGTAATGTAATCCAGGACAAATGGGTGGGATGGGAAGAGGGAGATAAAAGTGGTGGGATTAGGAGAGAAGGGAACATTTCCTTTATGGGGAGCATTGTATGCTTCACCTGTCAAAATAAATGGGTAATAAGGCTTGTCTACTGCTGCAGCCAAAGCCCCATACAATTTGTCCAGCCAGAATTACCAGCTGGATATTTCAGATAGGGTTCTGCCAAAACATGTGTGGAAAACCTGGCACTCAGACTAAGGCAAAGTAAAATTCCAGCAAACGCAACAAGATGATGGACGGAGTGCTGAAACTTTTCAACCACTCAGCCCCAGTCAAGAGATCTGGGTTTAATCCATCATTCTTTTCTCACTATGCCACCCCAGTTTGGACCCAGCCATACACAAATCATTATTGACCCTGCTCCTCATAGGAACAGTCCAGCCCAAACTGCCAGGCCAGATCCTCCTTGAACTGTAAACTAGCATCCAGGGACCGGTTTAGGGGTCTCACCCCTCAGCAGCCAGACTAGCTTGAATCTAGGGGCACAGCGAGATAGGGGCCCATGTCTGGGCATACCCTTAGCCACCTAGGGTGAACATAGCAAACACAAGAAGATGATGGACAGAGCCAAGAGATCTTGGTTTAATCCATTGTTCTTTTGCTCACCATGCCACCCCAGTTTGGACCCAGCCATGTGCAAATCAGTCTTGACCCTGCTCTTCATGGGAACAGTGCAGCCTAAAGGAAGATTCCATTCAGTAGTGTTGCTCAGTTAACTCAAACTCAAACAAAACCAGGGCCTATGTTGTAAACTGGTGTTCGTATGTTCCTAATCCCCGATTACTAGATATTTTTAGACTTGGAGTTTGAAAACAAGAGAAAAAACTAAGCTATTGGGGGTTTCAGGTGCACTACCTGAAGATAAATTCTTTCATGAATCCTTCTAATTCACTGAGACTGATAACTTGCTGTCATCATTGAATGAAAATCATATGATATTACAATGCACGTGCCAGGTGCATTTATCATATGTAGGAAATTACATCACGTACTAATGGCACAAAAGATGAATAATTGCATCATGCAAAGTCTGTCGATAATAATATACCATCTGACCAGAGCCAGTATTTTTCTCCAAAAATGTTTCTTGTCCTAGCTTCTTCTCTTGACTTTCTTTCATTAACTCTGTGAGGATCTGGATTATTGATTACGAGTAAAGCAACGGTTGTGCGCCATCCAATTAAGAATTCTGTGACTAAAGCAGGTTTCACATGTTTGTGGATATGTCGAGTTTAGATGCCAGCTGAAGCCTTACATTTTGGTACCAAAAGCTCAGACTGGGACAAAATGAAAACTGTAGGAGATGAAATCCTGTTGCCGCCGGGGTCAATCAATCACTCAATCAAAGAGCTTTAATTGATTATTTAAAAACAATAATAAAAGCATAACAAATGTCAATATACCATCATTCAAAGAAAAGAAAATAGGATGAATAAATGTTGTTAAAAGCCTACATGACTTTAGAAAGGGCTGTCTTTAGAAAACTTCCAAAATTAAAACAGACTGGGATGTTTGGTATAATGCACAAAAAGTGCAAAGCAGGCTTCCTGAAATCCATATAGTTTGAGAATAGGTTTTTAAAACCTTTTAGTAAATAGTTCATAGTATTTACAACAACAAAAAATACAACATGTTCAAGAGATTGCACAGAGGACTCATCCCATGAACAAACTAAGACAGAACCATTTTCATATTGGTTTCTAGGGGAAAGCAAAGTAAGGTTCTTATGGTCCTTGTCAGAATGTGCCTAAGAGTGACTATTCGCAGGGGTTCAAGACCCAGATCAAGTACTACTCAAGATTAGTTGTTGTTTGGATATTGACACAATCCCATTGAAAGGGGTTTTCTTCAACTGCTGTAGTTCCCTGGATAGCTGGCTATGTTTCATAAAGAGTTGTTTGTCCCAGGAGATATCAGCTTTAGTAAGGGAATGTGGAGCAGAAAACCTTCTTGCAATTCAAGCAGACACCAATGATCTCTCTGTTGAGGGAGGTATTTGCCCAGGCGGAGACCCGGAGAACTAAGGAAGCCACCTTGATCTAATCAGGCACATAGGAAAGGCCCAATGCCTCATGGAGAAAAAAGTGCGGGTCGAGGATAGCAGGCCGATGGGACACCGACAAAAAACGTTCTCCTCAGCCTGCATTATTTCAACATCCTGGTACCCTAGATACCTTCACAGTACATTATGACTGGCAAACATTTGTGCTGAAAACCCTCTAATAGAGGCAAGACTGGTTTCCTGCCTTCTCTCCTACAGATGTCAAACAGTGCCCCATAGAATGGTTAAAGCTAAGGCACTGGTTGGCTATGCAGATCGGCCATGCAGATTTCTGATCAAACACAACCTCCACATATGGAAAGTCAATGACCCATTCAGTATGCCTGCTTTTGATCCAAAACGAACCTTCGTTACCTGTCGTGGGGCACAAGCCATATGTTCTTTGGGATAAGGTAGTATCCAAATCGAAATCCTCCATAAATGTTACAAAACTACTTATTAGGGACCTCAGGTCATTCGAGGTTTGGGACATTAGGCCAGCCTCATCTGTGTAGAGCAGAGCCAGGACAATGTTTGTCCTAATCATATCTGTGTTCTTCCCTCAAACTTGTAGGTGTTCATTCAAACCATTTTTGTAGGGTAGAAATAAAACGGGTGGCCTGGAAGCAGCCTATGCGGACATCTCGTTGTGGCTCAAGAACGTCAGTACATCCCCCCCTGGTCCATATGTAACAGATGCACATACCCCGCAATGTAAGGCCTGGAGAAAAACAACAAGGTTCTCGTCAAGCCCTAAATCGGAGAGGATTTTCCAGAGCTTACAATGGGTAACTCGTTGAACGCACTGCTTACGTCCATAAAGGAGATGAACAGCAAGCGCCCTTTAGCCAGCATATACTTGCTATTGACTAAGTGGAGGTTACAACAATGCTCTATGGTACCAAGCCCTTCCCTAGGCCCATATTGTATAGGGGAAATTGCATGGTTGGTATTGGCCTACTACTCAATCCTGCTAAGGGCGATGCACCCGAAAACCTTGACCATCAAATTCAGAAGCAAAACTGACCTATAGCAGTGTTGGTCATTTCTGCAACCCTATTCATTTCTGTAAACAAGGACGACCACAGCTGTGTGCCATGACTTAGGGAAGCCACTAAGAGCAACATTGTTAACCACATTTGTGATAACAAGAGCCCAAAATTCCACATTTTCCTTGAATAGGCCTATTGGGACCCTGTTAGGCCCAGGTGCCATCCTCAAGAGACTGTCATTAATCGCCGCCCATACCTCGGTTATTTCAAATTTAATTGACATTGGGAAAATAGATCTTCAGAATAACAATCCCTAAGGCCCGTGTAAGAGTAAATGGCTTTAAAGTGATTATCACAGTGAACATCACTAAAATTGGACCCCAAGCTTTCAGCCAGACCTTCAGAGATCTTGTCCGCATCCGGAGAACCTGACTGGATCAGTGTCTCCTCCCAGTTCATCAGACAGCATTGAGATACTTAATTAAATTGTGCACCCGCCTTCTTTAGCATCCCAGAGACACAGGACTGACCTGAACATATTACCCATGGTGTAATATTCTCGAGAGCTCGTCCATCGCATCCACACGTTGCAGCAGGCCTTTCTCACACCCCCACTGAGGACCACATGTAATCAGTGGCCACACCGCCCTTTGTGGTAATATACCCGGAGTTGCCCGCCATACTGGGCTGCCTCCCTAGCCCACCGGGAACCAAGAAGTCGACCGGATTTGGTCTTCCCTGATACCCCGCAGCTGATTGGAATTATCACTGGCCTTGCTACATCGCATTAGTTCCCTGCATCACCACACAGGCCTAAAGAAGTCACGGGTTACTTCCCTTATGTGATGAAACACGTGTTGGCTGATTGTTTTCTTTTCTTTTATTAAAGACATTTAAATCACATACTGGTGTTGACCACAGGTATTTCGAGTGAAGCGAGACATTTCCACTATAGTGATAACCCAATTACGTGTGCCCAGAACTGTATTCTCAGAGGTCTTAGGGTGATTTATGATTTTCCAGAACGCTCCAGTATCCTTATGTGAGGTGGCTGCAACCAGGGCCGGACTAGGAACCACAACCGGCCCTGGCAAAGTGCTCGGCTTCCACCCCCCCCCCCCTCCTCACTCAGGGGTTGGGGGGGGGCAGTTGGAGGTGCCGCCGTGCTCAAAAACGGCCCAGTAACAAAAACGGCCCCCAGGGGCCCAAAACCGGGCCCCACCCTTGCGGCGCACCGGGGGATTGCCAGTCCGGGCCTGGCTGCAACCAAACTATCCCATATCTCCAGCTTAGCACCCCACTTTCTGCCTCTAATAGCTATTTTATAACAGCACGATAGGCTCCTACTCTGGCAGTGTCTCTAGGAGCAGACATTAAAACTTCTCGCAACTGCTTTTTTGCAAGCCTACACTTCTTGGCAAACCAACCAGGTTTAGGGTGTTTTCATTATGGGTAGGTTGGATGAAACATTTAGCAAAATCAACTTCCCGCTACCTGAGCATCAGTCTTTGACCATGTGAAAAGATGGCGGTGGGGCCAATCACAGCTAGAGATTTAGCTATCCCTAAAAAACTCAAGAAACCCCAGAGGGATTGTAGTCTCTAAAGTCGAGATAACTGTAGAAAGAGTTAGTTTACCAATGAGGAGGGAAACCAAAACATAATGAATAACAGAACCTTGTCCCTACCCAGTAAAAGTAGGAATATCAAAATCAGAATCACCTCTTAATTCCATTCCATTATACAGGCCAAGATGGAGTAAAAACGTATACAGATTTGCAACCCTATGATCCGGATTTCCCAGAGTGCAAACCTCCTGGAGCACTTGGAAGGGCTGAAGTACAGTGGGATTAGAGCCCAGCTTGGTTTTATACCCCACCCTGTTGGAATATTAAAAAATCTTCTTCAAAGACAATGTACAGTTAAGAACAAATCCTCTGAGTTACATAAGGAATTATTTGGTCCCACAGCATTATAAAAATTATTAAGACAAGCAGTAAATTGACTGGGAAGTACCACCCACATGATCTGTATCCCTGCGTGTTTTATGGGGACTGAATATATCTTGAAACTATATGTTGTGCGAGCTAAGACCATAATACCCTCACTGCCCCTGACTCTCAGAGATCTACGGGCTTGCCCACAGCAGCTCTGGTATCCTTCCCACTTAGGGTGGTCCCAACAGCAGGTTTTCTGTAACAGGATAAGGTCAAAACCAGCAATGAAGGTAAGCCAATGTGCATCAGCCAAATTAGATTTTAGGCCAGTCATGTTTCAACAGATCAGTTTCACCCTAAGATCTAAACAACCATCTGGGCAAAATTACGCAAGGTGTAACATTGTTTCCCTCTAGAGCTCCCTCAAGCTCACTGTATGGAAGGGATGAAGCAACAGTCCCATTTCAGCCCGAATAACTGATCAGATTCCAAAAGGATACATGCCCCTAAGTTGAGGGTTCAGTTCATCAATATACTGGTATCAATCCATGTCATTTAGATCTGCCAGGGGTGTAAATTGGTTGTTGCATGGTAAAGTGGAATCTACCCCCTGAGGCGGGACTTGCGAAATCATGCCATGCGTCAGAACAATACCAGCTTGTGAATGCAGGTAAACAAAACCTAAAAGTCACAAATGTATGTTTCCTTCTACAGGAAAATGTTGTCGTTGTTGCTCAAAAAGGACACACCTAGCGAGTGACGGGTATCTAAAGTTTATAACACAATCTCCACAGACAGCCTTAACGGAAGGCCCAATCCAGTCTACCCGATGAATCATCAAAATATTATGATAGTCCAGCAAAGAGAATCTTGAATGTCTTGCCAACCAATGGCACACCTCATTGTTCAGTTGGCCATGAGACTCTGTTTGAGGTTTTTCTAGTTTTGGGACATTCTTCAAAATGGCGAGAAAGGGTTCGCTTTCAGGGGGTAAATTAATGCGCAAAGGAGAGTTACTATGACAGGGATTGGAATCAGAGTGGATACAAAGAAGATTGCAGTCCCGTCTATTAAAGGTACGGCCCATGAGGTTTGTGGTAAGGTGCCTCTCAGGAGCCCCACTTGCAACTATTTGTGTAACATTCTTGACTGAAGCCGAAATGTCCCTGGAAAAAGTGGCATTTTGCTAATGGGTGGCTGCCAGATAGATGGCAGAAGGATTCACAAAACCTGAGGGCTTAGGACAAGAATTGCAAAAACTGGAGAAATATGCAACTTCGGCTTCAATCTTACTAAGCCTATCAACCAATGGTGCCAAACAGCTGTTAAGGGTATCTGCAGGTTGCACATAAATAGGGCCCGAGCTGAAAAATACAGGGAACTCGGAGGTACATCAACCAAAGCTATGGGAGAACCAGGATTGATGAGTTTGTGGGCGCGCTTCCTGCCAGGAGTAACATGTTTTAACTTTCTCTTGCGTTTAGCTGCAGGATGTTAAGCACAAGTTTATTTTTAGTGACCTTTGTGGATCACCCTGAAAAGGATTATGATTATTATTTGAGGTTGACTCTCACCCCCTAAACTAGTACTCCAGTTTCTTACACTGCCCATCCTAATATGCTATTAGACAGCAGGTTTGTCTGATTTGGAGTTTGTGACCCCAAAAACATTTTTGACTATGCACAAATCCCATTTTAGGAATAAATAAACGTTTTCTGACTCCTACAATGGTAGTGCAAGTGGATACCAATTCTGTATTTGGAAAGTGTGTGTTTTGGGATTCCCTTTCAAGTATCAAATCAGTATTATATGTGTCAATCGCATGTAACTGAAAGTACAGCTGCAAACAATTGAAAAGTTACAGACTCCCAAGTTGGGTTGATAACCTATTTGCAAAAGAAAGGGGATAAAAGTTTCAGGGGGAGTAGGTAATGGGCAGAGGACCACTATCAACTTGCAAAGAAACTTAAACAAAAAAAAAGACGTGCTGAATATTTTAGTTTATTTAAACTTATTCACAGACTTTGTGGTCTGTTAACCTTTGCAGGCCACCATCCCTGTGATTATGACCAATCGGAATGAATTGCAATTTACGACCATCCTTATTAATATATTTAGGCAGGTCATACTGCGACCTCTTCTGATTCACTATTTTGCAAAACTTATTAGTACATGGTCAGATCACAAAATAAGTTTATGATCGCTAAAACACTGGAAAGAAATTGAAACCACTTTTTGCAGGCAGAAATATAGTATAACTGCTGCCATGGTAAAAAAAAGTCTTAAATGTCTGATGCTGAATGTAGGGCACCATGTGGTTTTTCACCATCCACTTCCAAGAATAAAAACAGGGCATATAGATTGTCCCAGTGGACCTCCACTATTGTCCATCAAGTTGCTGTAAGTACTTGTCAGAACAAAACTATTTGACATGTGTAAAGTACATGTTGAATATTAAATATGTCACATAAATGGGTGCCACATAGCCCAGAGGGCCTAGGTGCACCATGTATAGAAGTGAGACCCGATAAGTATATAACTGGCATGACTCTGCAGGAACAGAATTCAGAAGTGCTCGGGGATGTTCTGACAGGCTGGGAAGAGACGTCTGAGAATAGATGCAGGACCCCACAACAACCACTGCTGAGTTACTGCTACATCTTGGGGCTCCCACGATCTGGAAATTACAACACAGATTGGAACTTGGTTAATCTTGAAAGACGTCTTGCATGCCAAATGATAGACTGAGTACTTGGATCTGGCTTTCTCTTGAACCAAACGCTCTGGAAGTCTTTCAGAGAAGGACAGGGTTGGCCCTCTTTATGTCCACAGGGAAAGCAAGAAAAATGGTTTTAGCAAACCCACTTGTGCTGCAAATTTGTTTGCGACATGAAGAAGGAGGGATAAAGAAGCCTGTATCCCCCATGGCTTAGATCTGTAGAAAGTTTGAGAGCAATGTCAGTACCTTTGAATACGTTAGGGTTCCCCTACAAATTTGCATCTTTGGTGGGCAAAACGTCTTGGAACATCAAGCTCTGAGCTTTTTGAAGTGAATTATAATGTGTCTGCTCAGGCTGCAGATCCGCTCCCTGATCCATTGGAAGAACTGGAGGATTTTGAGCCCCAAAAACATGATTAAGTCCAAACATAAATCGAAAAAATGGGAGAAGGGAGCAAAGTGAACAGGAGCCACACCGACTGAGGCAACTTGCCTCCCGGGGTGCAGCTCGTCCTGCAGCTGCCTCCTCCTGAGGTTCCTTTGAAGAACGGTGCGTCGATGGGCCGCTTACCTAGCTCACCACGGTTGGGAGGACCCATGCCTGTCTTGTCAACAGCAGCCTCTACACTGGCCTTGATGTCAGCCTAGCAAGAGTGCGTGCCATCTTCCTTGGCGTAGTAGAGTGGAGGGAAGAATAGGGGTGCATGGCTCCAGGAGAACATGATCACCTGCCCCTGCCGAGGCTTCTTGGACTACAGCCTGCTTCTCGTGGGTACCTACTGAGGCCCCCATCTCGAGAGGAAAGCATATCAGTGGCCACAGAGTATTGAGATATTGGGGGGCTATAGTAGCTGCGTGGGAGTGGGGCAGGACTACATTGATTAAAATCTCTGTGAGTGGAGGAGGGGCTGTGTGAAATCTGATTCTTATCATTCCACCGACAAGCTTTGGCAGCAGCAGGAATGTGTTTTACATTAATAAAATCATTTCAGCAAGAAAAATAGTGGCTTTTGCATTGATTATGTCCAAATGGTACTATTGCAATAGTCTGTATGCAGGTACCACCAAACTAATTCAGCACAAGCTACAGGTAGTACAAAGCACAGCTGCTAGGCTGGTGCTGAATCTCCTACGTTGTTCATCAGCCTCAGGAGCTCTTAAAACACTCCATTGGCTGCCAATTCACAAGAGGGTTCTGTTTTAAATGTCCGCTCACCTTTAGAGCCTACAGACCAAAGTACCTAATCACCAGATTTACTAATTTCACTACCTCTCGGATTCTGAGATCATCGTGGAGTGGAGTGGTGTGGCTCACTGGTTAGAGGCGGCAGACCCGGAAGCAGAGAACGACCCGGGACCAGGGTTCAATTCCCGACGTGGCAGGGTCGTGGACCAGGGTCAATGGACTCGATAATTCTCGCCTCGAGGCCTACTCTAACCAGGGATCACACTCAGCAACTCTGGGCATTAAGCTTGCCTCATCTCTACAACGGCCCCCCACAGACGCCGGGGATGCCTGGTTTCACCTTGGAGATACCCAGAAGGGACCATCTCACAGGGAAAGCCAGAACGGGTTCCCCAGCGATCTTCAGCGCCAGGACACCCCGAGATGGGGTAACAGTGCGCTTTACAAGTATCATCATTACATTACATCGTCTGCTAACCTTCTTAAGCCTCCGCATTATAGGCTCAAGACTAAAGCGGGCAGATCCTTCATTTTCTTTGGGACTAAGGCTTGGACCCATCTTCCCATTCAGTTCAGACACACTGATTCTGAATCACTTTTCAGTAAACTACAGAAGACCTGGCTCCAAAGAGCCTCTGACTCTTTGGGTCATTCACCTAGTCATGACTCCTCTTGAGGCGCTGTCCTGCTATGACTCCGTTTTTTCTCTATTCTGGCTGAGAAGAACGCTTTTGCCGTAGGTAGGAAACTGACACATTTGATACCTAAAATAATCATATAAAATCTGATTTGACCATTAAGTTGGTTTATAAATTACTAATAAAATGAGTCCTCAAACCAGTTTTTCAGCTGCTCCCACACTAAAGTAAATAATTATAAGTTGTTATAATGTAGCCCAGTGTTTTCATATGGGAGAGCCAGCCTTGCCACAATAAAAAAAAAACTACTTTGGAGGTTTTTCACACCCAGAGCTTGTTAAACATTAAATATACCTCTACTATTTTTTTTAAAAACCAAGCAACCTGCCTCATGGAAATTTAGGGCCTGCCTTAGAGGTGACTTATAAGTATGACGAAGGAAGGTTTAGGCTTGGTAAAAGGTGTGTTGTGCCTGGTATATATGCCAGTTTGAAACTGCTCCTCTGGGTCGCAATTAAAAGCCTGGAGACATGCTTTACAGTGCTACTTTTTGGGTGGCATAATGATTGCTGCAGCCCACTGGTAATGTTTAATCTACAGGCTGTGGGTACATGTTGTGCCATATACTAAGGACTTACAAGTAAATTCAATGTGCTGATTAGGGGAATGTTAATTGTAATGTATTTAGAAAGGAGAGCACAAACACTTTACCATTGGTTGGTAGGAATAAAGTGTGCAGAGCCCGATAGCCAGCAAAACTGGTTTCAGTAAAAGAAGAGATCAGCATAAAGTTTGGTAGGTGGTCATGTAGGACTCCTGAATGCTGGCAGAGACATAGACTAGACTGATTTGGCATCAAGATTACCTGGAAGGGCTGAGACACAGAGGCAAGATATGTGTTAAAGGAGATGTATCTAGTGCGTTTTGCTCAATTAAAAGAGAATTTAAGGATGCCAGCAGCACAAGTTAATTTCTTAGAGTTAGGTGTGTGTTTGAAGCTGGAGGAAGCTTGAGTGATTGGAAGCCACTCTCAATCTCCTCACCGACGTATGTGTAAGTACTAGACTAGAAGGAATAAATGATGTGATCAGGACTGAATAGCTTAAGGTAGTCTAAAGAGGTACTTTTAGGCTTTTCCTAAACCCTAGAAATCCACTTTGAGTTTGAGAAGAGCAGTGCAGAGTTCTGTGACATTGAAGCGTGTGCATAAAATAGTATTTCACCAAATTTGACAAACAGCAAGCTGGTTGAAGGAGGCAAATCTCAGGAGGGTAGGAGAAGCGGAAATAACTTGGATGAATTAATGTGAGCATATGGGGGATATACAGACTATATAAAGTGTCTTACATTGTGAACCCCTCCTTGAGGGCCAGCAATTGTAGAACCTTGAGGATATGTTTGATGAGTTAATAACACCTTCATCCAATTTTAGTGCTGCAGGGTTTTAGACCCCTTTTACTTTGCCTAAGTTATTCTGATGGGGGTCAGTGTGCAGGTTATTGCGATATCCCAGGAAAGATCTCACTAGTGTAAAGAGGAGTAATGCATTTTATGAGTGGAGGAGTCGAGGGGGGTTATGCTTTTAAGCATAAGTAGATGGTGGAAAGCTTGCTTCATTTAAGAATGCATTTTTGGGGTAAAAAACCGATCACTGTTGAACAAGACTTTCAAATCACATAGGTTTCTTTAAATCGGGCAAAAAAACCTGTCACCTGCATACAACTTGTATCGAACATTTAGCTGCCAAGGATGAAGGATTACCAAGGGCCTTATCGCCGCTTTAGCGGGAATTTTTCCCGCTAAAGCGGCGATAATTTTATCGCCCTATTACCTAGCTGTCGCTAACACCAGTTAGCGACAGCTAGTAGGAGATAGTGATCATCTTGGGACCCACTTTGCATGTCAGCGATAATTATCGCTAATGACATGCAAAGTGGGCGTGCCAAGATGTTAGCGACTGTAAACAGTCTCCTATTACCTTCTTTAGGAAATATTCGCGCTAAGCGCGAATATCTCCAAAACTAACGCCTGCCCAGAGCAGTTCTTAGCCATGTTATCCAATGGTAGGTGGATAACATGGCTAAGAGCATTCGCTCGGTAATGCATGAATATCGCTGACTTTTCAGCGATATTCATGCATTTCGGCCGATTTTTATCGCTTTTGAGATAAACCTTGATAATAGCAAGGTTTATCTGCGATAAAAATCGGCGGAGCTCGGCAACAATAATATTTAATAATTATTGCTAGTTGTTGGTAATATGCTCCGTGGACTCCTAAATAAACTGAATAAGTTTAGTGAGAGGGCAGGGTTGTGTCCTGATTTTGCAATACCTACTTTTGCTTTGATGTATCGGTATCAGGTCACCACATTTCAACTACAGGTCATTTACACTTTTAGGGAATTGCTGAACATACTCTTTATTTTAACAGAACACTATTGATGGCATTACATCGCTCAAAATCCTCATTGTTGGCCCGTGAGCTGCTACCCTAGTTTCTACAGTAAAACATTCAAATCATTTTCACTCACAACTGCTTTTACGTATAAAATAACCGAATTTAAAGGTGTCTGTCCCGTTCATAGGGGAATTGGTGCTCTGGCTTCTTTATTTCTATCATGTTGTATAATGAATAGTGGTATACTATTTACCACAGGTATAATAAAAGAAAGACAGCACTTGCTGCAAACAGATAGTACATCTGTGGGATAACTGGTTCAAACGCACCTGCGATCAGCCCAATTGTCTAGGGCTCGTGAAGTTCCCAGCCCTGCCCCTAGGGGCCTGCCGCATCTCAGAGTCTCTTAATTAAAGGGGCACAGCAGTTTCTCTGGTACAGGGAGCACTGTGGGCTTTAGGCTTCAGTCTTGCGGTGCCCAGTGCTTGCCATCAATCAGGCTGCCTCCTCGGGAGCCGTACTGACCCACACTACCCAGATTGAGGTGAAAATGCAAAAACTGAAAGCTGGAGCCTTCACATCACTGTGGACACTCCAGCTATTTGTTTTCGCTTCAGTGCTGGAGGTAGGCATGTTCCTGCCTGGGGATTTACCCTGCGCTAGCAGCTGAAGCAAGTGACAACAAAGACTGCTGAGTTAAGTCAAATGAAAATAAACTCTGAAATGTTGTGTGCATGACTACGACTGTGTGTAAGAGAGAGAGAGCAAGTGATGGGAGGTAGGTGAGATAGGTGTCAGTGAGTGGCAGCGAAAATGCGAATGCAAATGACTAACCAAAGTGAATGGGAATAACTGAAAAGAAATTATAACAAGATAGTGACTTGGCACACCATGAAAGTACTTCAATATTTAGTGAGTGCCTTTTTGGTTTTTGAGCAGATTATGAAAATTGGTCTTTAGAATACAATATTTTCGCCTATTGTTTCAAAATGTTCTTGTGGGAAGATCCCTTACGAACCTTCCTATTAGAAGTGGAGTTTGCTCGCTTCCTGCAAGAGAGGGCCGGGATTACACCCACCACAGGGGGATTGATGCGCCAAACAAATCGATATAACATTTAACATAACACTCTTTAAAGATCACAGCCGTCAGTGGAATGTGGGACTAGGCAGGTGGAGTACACATGAGAGTTGGCAGTAGTGAAAATGAGAGAGGTTTGCTCTGGTATTTGTATAAGCTACTCATTAATAAACAGCTTTCACATCGTCTCTTAAAAAAATCATATTACATTAAGTATAAGATTTAAATATCCAACAAATACTCTTGAAACCTTGGCATTTTTATGCAATACTATTTTTGTAATATAACATCTCAATTCTCAAAACGATTTGGTTTATATTCCTTAGGCTTCATTGTTAAGGCTTATTTTTGGGTATTTTCATTTTTAGTTACCTTGTGCGGGTCGGAGGTTCCGCCAGCGGTGATAAGTACGAGCAACTTGATGCGCATTGCCTTTACTACAGATAAGAGTGAAGTGTACAAAGGTTTTCGAGCCACTTACGTTTTCATCAACACAACAGGTACGACGCAGATAGCAACACTGACATGAAAGGCAACATTGTTCTTTAATATTGTGATCTTATATTCTGCTTTTAGGATATGACATGAAGTTATCCTATCACGTGATTAACAAATGGCAAAATTGGTAACAAATGTATGCCTCTTTATTCAGATGCAGATTAAATCAATGCTGAATCAAACCTGATAGCATCACATTACTTAATTTCTAATTTATTATATTCCTTTATAAAAATTATTTATTTTGGGGAATCACTGAACGTGTGTAAGGTTGATAAGCAGAAACGCTCACAATTATTTTCCTTTCTTTTCCAGTTACTAAAAAGTAATTTCTTTGAGGGTCTGTGTTCACAAAAATACAGACCCAATCAATAAGCAGTTAATCAGGACCACATTTAGGGCTTGGTTTAGATTCTAGCAAATGGGATACTTCTTCACAAACGTAACGTGTATCCTGGCTGCCATAATACAAGTGTCATAGGAAATAATGCACTTCTAAAACAGCCTATTGGATATCCCATAAATTTGTGATAGGAATCCCATTTCCCCCACTCAAAATCAGGGGGCGTATTTATCAAGGTTTTGGGTGGCCCTTGCGCCCTGCACGAGGACACACGGGCGGCACAAAACCTAAGTGAGATTTATCAAGCCACGCAAGGTCACCTTGCATGGCCCTGCGTAGCTCGATAAATCTAGAGTAGTGCAGGGCACCGTAAACCGCTGCCTTGCATTACTGTGCAGCAGGGCGGCGTTCCATGGGTGGAGCATTGGTGTTCCAACGCATCTACCCATGGATTTCGGCACATTCACCGATCCAACATTACTGTTTTACCTGGAAATGCGTCAAAATGGTACATCTCGTCTCAAGTGAGGGATAAAGAGGAAATATATCTTTATTTCTCCTCGTTTTTTCATCTTCACAAATGTGCTGTATTCTGCAGCACACACAGAAAGAGGAAAATGCCTCTCGGGATCGTTTTTATGCAGGAAGCAAAGTTTCTATGAAAATTAATTCTGGTCCAACTACAGTGCATCATTCTTTGTTTGTTCCCCTGCAGTTGTGCCACCATAGCATCCTCTAGATTTGACGTCAGATCACCACATTTGTTTCTCAACTACTTACTAATCTACTCAATTTACATTTGCCAAACTTTATCTCTGAAGGTTTCTAAATGCAGACAAGTTTGGCAATGGCCCAAGCTGTAGACTTAAACAGGCCTGGGCCCAACGCCATTGCCTATGACTAGCTGCTTCAAATTAACTGCAGTTTCACATGCTAGAAGTTATCTCAGGGGTGGCTCCTGCCCACAACTGAATCTTTCCAGCCAGGTTTCAGGACCTGAAGGGATATCCGCTGCTCTGGAGCTTCCTCCCAGCAGATACACTTCTAATTCTCACATGTGTGTGCTTTGCGACTCTCAAAGTCCTACGAAGGTTTTTCCCATTGCTCCCGAAAGAGGCCAAGGAGACTGTATCGCGTGCTTTAATCCTTTCTAGGCTTGATTATGCGAATACCCTGTATAGTGGCTTACCTGCGTATTTGATCCAACGACTTCAGGTTATTCAAAATGCGGCTGTGCGACTTTTGTTTAATCTGCCTAGAAGGTCCAGCGTTCGCTCTCTCCTACGCAGCCTCCATTGGCTTCCGGTGGCTCACCGGATTATGTTTAAAATGCTGGTTTTCTCCTACCGAGCGATCCATCAGCTCAGACCTGGATATTTGAGGAAGCGGTTTACCCTGTATGTTTCGAAGCGCTGCCTCCGTTCGGCTAATCAGTGCCAAATGACAGTACCTAGATTTAAGCTTTCCAGAGTTGGAGGCCAGTCCATTTCAGTCAGGGCTGCCAGGGCCTGGAACGCTCTTCCACTTCATCTTAAGGCTGCTCAATCCATCGCCAGCTTTAAGAACGGGCTGAAAACCCATCTGTTTAATGTGAACCTGTAACCCCCTCGCTATCTTTGCCTTCACTTCTCCGCGCCAGGATACTTTTCAGTAATAGAGCGCGTTATAAAAGCTTTTATAAGATAACATAACTGTGGTAATGGTTAGAATTAGATGATGCAGTCATGATGCAGTGGAATTGCATCAATGAGAATGTTCTAATTTAAACCAGTATTTGTGGCTTTGCTGATGGTTGCTGTACTTGACTTGTACTGAATAAAAGTCATCTTCACTCAACATTTTGTGTGGATTACTACATATTTTGGCGACGAGGACCTGCGCAGAGGACAGGTAGCGAATCAACCATCACCTCTGGAACGATGCTATGTTAATTTAGCACTATTGAAGAAGGAAAACTCCAGCTTAAATTGTAAGTGCTTTTTACTTATTTACAAGCAAAAGAACTTAAACTTCATGGAGATTGAATCCGATTACCAAGTTAAAAGAATATTTTTGAGACATTTTATACTGAGCCAGAAATAATCTCTTTCTGAGAGCCTGCGTGAAACCCTCGTTCCCTCGTGATAAGTATCAGTTACAAGGCGCCCTACCAAGCGTGAAAAGAAGAGTTCAAAGAGTGTTAGCGCTTGTACGAAACTGATTGAAATTAGCGCGTGTTCAAGTGTGAAGAGGCAGCTTTGTGGAAACAAGTATTATCGTGTGTACATGGGCTAATTGAAGATAAACATTAGCGCGTGTCTAAACGTGAAAGAGCAGCTTTCCACGAAACTAATTGAAATTAGCGCGTATTCAAACTAGAAGAGGCAGCTTTGTGGAAACAAGTATTATCGTGCGTACATGGGCTAATTGAAGATAAACATTAGCGCGTGTCTAAACGTGGAAGAGCAGCTTTGTCGAAGCAAGCAACTATTATCGTATGTACACGGCTTGATTGACTTCAATTAGCGCGTGTCCCAGCATAGTTGAAAACAAACAACTCCTCAAGCGTGAAGGCATTGGCGCGCGAGTTTGGCTGCTGGAGTGCGCGACTACGGAGAAGAATCAAATGTAAACAAACATTAGCGCATGAAGCGTGTTGCCTGCAATATCTTTTATGAACTGTCTAGTTAAGTACTTCACACTCGTTCAAGGAAAAGAATATAATGTGGCACATTTAAGAGAAAGAGAGATTCAAGAGAGATTATTTACGAAGATAAGAAAGCACTTACAATAAGGTTGTTT
The DNA here is from genome assembly GCF_964263255.1 of Lissotriton vulgaris. NCBI lineage: Eukaryota > Metazoa > Chordata > Amphibia > Caudata > Salamandridae > Lissotriton > Lissotriton vulgaris. The sequence continues at coordinate 686,840,674 of NC_141687.1, read as the reverse complement.
TGAAGTCTGATCTGCTGGAAGTTTCTATGTCATTAAAACAAAGAAGGGACTTCACTGAAATTATTCAGTGAAATGAAATAAACGACAGACTCTATACACAGACCTACAGACCTACATCTCATATGGATTAATTATTTTAAATTATTATTTCAATCTATTATGTTAATTAATTATTTTAATTAATTATTTTAGGTTGTTATTTTAATTTATTGTGTAAGGTTATTATTTTTGCTTGTTGTTTTAAATTTAATTTGCAGATATGTCTGACTCGATGTCTGCTCCTCCAAAATTTTTGGCAGTCCCTGGTGAACCTTCCATACCATGGAAACGTTGGAAAAATATATTTTTAACTTATTTATTAGCCATTGGAGGGGACAAATATGGTCCTGTCCGAAGACAAGCTATACTTCTGCATCACCTCGGTGTAGAAGGAAGAAGAATATATGATGACTTGCCAGAAATATCTTTAGGCACAGGAGATGGTCAAGCAGTGAATATTTATGAACTGTCTCTACAAATGTTAGAAAAGCACTTCACTCCGAAAGTAAATATTGTTTTTGAGAGACACAAGTTCTTTTGCAGAGTACAAAGGTTTGATGAGAGCATTATGTCATATGTGGCGGATTTGCGTGGTCTTGCTGTCACATGTGACTTTCAAGGTTTATGTGATTCGTTAATAAGGGATCAAATTGTTAGATGTACAAGTAACAAAAGACTAAGAGAAAAGTTATTATCTAAAGATCCTACTTTAGAACAAGCCATTAGGATTGCTAGAAGTATGGAAAGTACTGACATATGGGTCAAAGAAATTGATAAAAGCAAAAGTGTTTCTGGAAATCCAAATGTGGTACAGACGAAGGAAACCGCTGTGGAAATCAAAGAAGTAAAGAATGAAATGTATAAGAAACCTCAAATGAAAAGCAATGAAAATGGATTGACCAAAACAAGTGATAAGAGACCCATAATTTGCTATAGGTGTGGATGTCCGGGTCATGTAAGTTCAAGCTTTGCATGTGGTGCAAGGAATGCAACATGCAGAATATGTGGAAAGAGGGGTCATTTGGCAAAGGCTTGTAGGTCGAAGGGATACACTAAAAATGTTAGCATTAAAGAAATAGAGAATGGAGAAGAACAAAGAGAAGAGTTATTTCTTTCTGTTGAAACGGTGGAAGATCCTTCGCTGGTTATTGGATCAGTGGGACACTTTGATTCTGATGTATCAAAGATTAGTGAGGCTTGTACTAATTTAAAAAGGGAGAGTACAACTAAGTTAGAGAAACCTCACTGTGAGATCGCTCTGGGAAAAGGAACTGTGAGTCTTTTGGCTGACTCTGGTAGCCTTTTTACTTTAATTTCAAAGGAGACTTTCATAGAAAAATTAAATGGAGAAATGAAAGATTTGTTACCTGCGGATATGAGAGCTGTAGGATACAGCGGATCAAAAATTAATATCCTTGGAATGCTATGGATGGACATTGTTTTCAAAAAGAATGGTGTCCATGGAAGAGTATATATTACCAAGGAAGGATCTAATTTGCTTGGATGGCGACATCAAAAAGACTTAAATATAGTTCTCAATCCAAATGCCCTGGAGCCTGTAATGGTTATTGAACAAGATGTGGATAATGTATCTTCTGGTGGGGAGTTGGAGAATGAATGGGGTAAAAAGCTAATGGAAAAGCATTCTCAAGTATTCTCTGATAAATTGGGTATGTTGAAAGGATTTTCACATCGTATAATTTTGAAGAAAAATGCTAAGCCAATAGTTCATAAGGTTAGGACAATACCACACATGATGAGGGAACCACTTAGTAAGGAGTTAGATAAGCTGTTGGAGGCTAGAGTTATAGAACCAATTGAATCATCTGAGTGGTTGTCCCCAATTGTTGTCGCACCGAAGGAAGGGAACAAAATTCGTTTATGTATTGATTTGAGGGATTTGAATCGTAATATATGGGTAGATAGACAACCTTTACCGAATATTGGAGAAATGTTGGGTAGAATGGGTGGAGGTAGTGTTTTTAGTGTCCTCGACATGTCTTCCGCCTATCATCAAGTGAATTTACACCCTGAGTCACGACCTTTAACATCTTTTGTGACTCCCTTGGGGGCATTTAGGTACTGTAGGATGCCGTTTGGGTTGGCGTCGGCCGCAGCCGTATTTCAGCGCATTATGCAGAACATTTTTAAGGGAATGGAGAGAGTGTTGTGTTTTCAAGACGACATTATGATTGTAGGGAGGTCATTTGAAGAACATGATCAGTTGATGAATGAGGTGTTGCGTAGAGTTTTGGAGCATGGATTAACAATAAAAAAGGAGAAGTGTCAGTTAAGGTTAAGTCAAGTTAATTATTTAGGTCATCAAATATCAGCAGATGGTATAAGACCAAAAGGCAGTATTGTGAAAGCTGTGAGGGATGTTCCATCTCCCACTAATAAGGAACAGTTAAAATCATTTTTAGGTCTCGCAGAATATTGTGCTAAATTTGTGCCTAAATTTGCTGACTTAGTTGAACCAATGAGAGTTCTTTTAAAAAAAGGAGTGTTATTTGAATGGAGTGTTGGATGTCAGGACGCATTTGTTAAAGTAAAGGAATGTATTTCAGAGGCTCCGTCATTAGGACATTTTGACTTTAAGAAGAAGTCCATATTAGTCACAGATGCGAGCAATGTTGGATTGGGGGCGGTGTTGATACAGGTGTCAGATGGTAATGAGACCATCATTGGGTTTGCTTCACGTAGATTGCAAGGAGCAGAAGATCGTATTCTACTATAGAGAAGGAAGCACTGGCATGTTGTTGGGGGATAACACATTTTAGGTATTATTTGTGGGGATTGCCCTTTGTGGTGAAGACAGATCATAAACCTTTAGTTCATGTTTTTAAAGGAGGACGAGGTTTGGATGGAAGTGTGACTCCCCGTATATCAAGGTGGTTACTATCGGTTTTAGATTACAACTTTGTGGTGGAATATGTGCGAGGGAGCAGGAATGTCATTGCAGATTGTCTTTCTAGGATGCCAGTAGAGGATGATATTTGTGTAGAAATTTTAGAAGACTATGTGGTGAATATTGACAGTGAGTTCGCTGTTAGTCAAGAAGAGTGGAGAGAAGCTTTGGAGTTGGATATGGAATACAAAAAAATAAAAGAATTGATCATGAATTCTTGGGAAGGATCTAGTGAGGAGATTGTACATAAGCAATTTATATCTGTTAAGGATGAACTTAGTTTACAAGGTGACAAAATTTTAAGAAGGAATAGGATAGTTCCACCAATTTTGTTGAGGTCAAAGTTGTTGAGAATTGTACATGAAGGACACCTAGGTAGGAGTCTGACTAAACGTAGGTTGAGAGAATTTTATTGGTGGCCAGAGATGGACAAGAATGTGGAGGATCTTGTGCGTGATTGTCATGCTTGTAGCAATAGTGATAAAGTGAAGGTTACAAGGGAACCTCCGTTGAGGTGTGTGGAATTGCCCATGAAACCTTGGGAGAAATTAGCCTTGGATGTTTTAGGTCCAATTGACAAATTGGGTTGCAATAATCGGTTTTTGCTAGTGTTGGTGGATTATCATAGCAAGTGGTTTACTTGTAAATCAATGGGGCAAATTTTCACTTCAAATGTGATTGCATTTTTGAAAGAAGTTTTCTTGGAAGAAGGGGTACCCAAAACTCTTATTACTGACAATGGTGTTCAGTTAGTTTCTTCAGATATGACTAGTTTTCTTCTAAGTTTGGGCATTAGTCATGAGAGAGTGGCTTTGTTCCGTCCGCAGGCAAATGGACTTGTAGAGAGGGTCAATAGAATGATTATGGATTCCATACAGCTTTCTTTGGCTAATGGTTTATCTTGGAAGGATGAGTTGCGAAGAATGATGTGGGGTCACAGAATTACGTCACATTCAGTTACTGGGGTTTCTCCTTTTGTGGCTTTGAAGGGAAGAGAACCAGGTACCAAGGAGTCTCCAATGTGGTTGAAGGAGAAAAATCAAGTTTGGGTTGATAGGGAAGAGATGAGGTCGAGAGCTGTTGATTGCCAGTGGCGCAACAAGATGGAATTTGATAGTAGGAGACATGTTAAGGATTTAATTTTCAAAGAGGGTGATTGGGTTGTTGTGAGGAAGTTTGGTTTTGTAAGAAAAGGGGAAAGTAAGTTTTCTCAGCCACACAAAGTTGTTTCAGTTAAAGGCTCTGTGGTTGAGCTAGATGATGGGAAGAAATGGAGTTTTGGGAGTTTGTGTAAAGTGTCTCATTTATAAGTATGTTTTGATGCAATGCTTAGGTGAATGTGATTTATTTGTAAAATAGTTCATTGATATGTATTGTACTTTGTAATGTGTTACATTTTTCTAATGTTTTCCTGCTTTCTTTCTTTTTGATTCCATAGGGGGGAAGATATGTGGTAATGGTTAGAATTAGATGATGCAGTCATGATGCAGTGGAATTGCATCAATGAGAATGTTCTAATTTAAACCAGTATTTGTGGCTTTGCTGATGGTTGCTGTACTTGACTTGTACTGAATAAAAGTCATCTTCACTCAACATTTTGTGTGGATTACTACAATAACATAATTCTATGCTTGCACTAGCTGACCTCTGGAAGCAGGGCAGGTCAATACCTGAGTATTTAAATTGGCACCTGCAGGCCCGTATGCTGTAAAACACGCATTGCTCTATGCTCCTGCAGCTGCCACGGACCTGTGGGTCACTTCAACAGTCTTCCTCAGCTAGACGAAGAAGCTGTGTTACTACTTCTGCCAGGACTGCTTCCAACCATTCTTGTACATTGTATAAACGTCCTGCTCAGTCACTCCTCTAAGGCCCTAACTACAGATGGCCTGAACATTTCTATGAGGTCAGTAACACGAAATGCCGTAGGGCGCCAGTAACGTGAGTTACCTGCGCCATCTAGTCTGGGGTACTTCATCAGGAGACTCCCCCTGTTTAGAGGCGGGTAGGTCTCTGGCCGATGTATAGGGGAGAAATTGCGCGGGAACAACCACATAAAACGCCATAAAAATGAAATTCTTGGTAATCCTGCGACTGGGAGTGAGTGGGCCCTCTGGAATCAGTAAATCTGGAGAATGAGAGGAGGGACACAGGTGAAATACTGAGCCGCTCGTCTTGACAACTTAAAAGGCACCCCAATTTCACTAAAGGTATTCCAAAACAGTGTAAAAGATGTGACGATCAAATAACCCTAAGCAGAAATATGAATTTAACAGCGAAAACACAGAAGCTGCTAAACAATGATTATTTATTGTTGTATTTGTTTTTCTATAGATTTTAAGTTGGATTCACCTTTAAATACCCTAGAGCCTATGCAAGAGAACCCACGAGAAAGAATGAATTTTGGTAAGTGTGTTGAATATCTATCTTTTTGAAAATAGTGAATAAAATGACACCACTGAAATATGTGTTCTTAGCAAATATTAGTTGGTGCGTTAAGTGCATGTCAAGAAACTCTGCCTTTGCTTTCTTAAAAGACAGGCTTGAAATTTGGAGCTTGCCAAGATATATTAAGCTTTGGTGGGTTGTTTGGTCAACGTAAATGAATCCTTGGGTGTTATTGGTAATAATTTGAATCATAGATATAATTTTTCAAGATAACATGTAGAATTACATCTAATGCTCACCTAGGTTGTCTTGTTACAAATGTATAGACGGCGATGTACTGGCATTTTTCGGTCCTCGCACCACTGGTACTGGTTCTAGTTCTAGAAATTCAATGTGACTTGAAGTTGTACATTTCACCTCAACCAATAAAGGTAAAAGTATGCCAAATATGATTACTACTTTAAGATTTGTGTTTAAGTGTGTACAATTAACTAGGGTCTAATTGAATACATCTATTGAAGGGTCCGGCAATAAATGCTTGTGGTGTGAACTTCCAATAACACACGAAGTCCACCGATAACTAAAATGGTTTATTCCATGTAATAACCCAAACAGGAAGCAGGTGTGTCCGGTTCCGCAGCAGTAAGGGAAATCAGGTGGAGCACGAACACAGTCAATGCATGTCATGCTCTAGAGCATGCAATGACATAATACATTCTAAGAATATGCAAACTACATCAATGCTGTAAGAAAATAAAAGTGCATTAAGCAGGTTACACCCTCACTCAGTGTTTCGTCAGAATTGATACTACTGACCTTTGGAGCTCGTCTCAGAAGCAGGGTCCTTAACTAAGTAGGGTATCCTGGGTGCACCTATTCATTGTGTAGAATCTATGTCAGTGGCGCGCTTCAAGGCCTTGGATCAATTCACTTGCCTCCATTTAAAAATCGAATTGTTATTCGACATTTCATCGATGGCAAGGGGAGACCCAAAAATAAACAAGCATTGGCAAAGTCCATATTATCCCAACTTTACAATCTGAGAAAAATAATCACTATTACTTACTAACATTACACACACTCTCCATGTCTCATGGACACGCTGCTGCCAGAAAACTAGTCAGCTGTCTGCTGCACTGGAAGCAAAATAAAGATGAATATATATAAAGCAACATTCTCATATTATAACAATACAAGCAGAGTGGTGGGGCTTTGAAACCGTGCTCCTCGAGCACAAATAACATCAGTTCTATTTTATCATGAGAAGCTATTAAAAAAAGAGTAGATGAAGCATTTCAAGAGTGAAAAGGAATCCATACAGTATGTCAGAATTTGCTCTGGCGAAATTGTATTTTACTACTGGTGTCAGTAAAATTGTACTGGCAAAAAGACTGTGGTTGAGATGAACTGAAAACGTCATTGTTAACAATTCCCAATGCTAACAGCTCATGCCACAGAATATAATGAGCAAACTGCTTTGTTAGTATTTAATTGGGTAAAAGTAATTTCATTATTTTCCGTGTATAACCTCAGTGGCAGCGGCATACAGATTCACCACTAGTGCCTTGTTTGTTTCATTGAGGCACACCTCCCCCCCCCCCCGCCTAAGTGCACTTAGTAACCTGTGCTCAATTTGATATTCCCATGACGTAACAGTTTAACTCCAGGACTTTCAGTCTGGGTTTGTTGAGACCCTCCCTTTCTGCCTGCTTAGCATATATTAACCAAAAAAAAACTTAAGTAAAGGTCTGCAACCTTGTGGGCCTACCGCCACCAGAAAAAGGCATTCACTGACTTTATCTGTCCCCCCCAGAACCATTCTCACCTGTCTCCTCACAGTCCTAACCAAGAACTCCCTCAACGCCAACAAGCATAGCTGCATACCATACTCAGAAAGAAGCACTCCGTCAGCCCTAAAAAACTAAACCTCCTCGTAGCGTAGGTCCACATGCTGCAATCTTCCTAAATTCTCATCGCGACAACATGTCGAATTTCCCAATTCGCCTTTCTCTTAACCTTATCTATGGCTGATGGCTTGCCTGTGCCTCTCTAACACCTCCTGGGAATATACCCAGTCCATACCATGAAACACCCAGACAATTGCAATTTTACCTCTCTCAAATTCTACTTCATGCACCATAACAGCGCCAGGCCCTTTTCGAGTATTGTGTCATTCTCCCCTAAATAGATAATCAAAATGTCAGGAAAAATGTTCCTCACCATATCCTGGCTGAGCCTAGGCAGGAACTCCTTCCCCCTAAAGCCCCCTTTCCCAAACCATTCTATTGAAACTGAGCTTTTCTGAAAACCTATATACCTAGCCCATGCATTCTTCCCTCTCGTCTGCTATGCCCACGTTCATATTACGAAGGAATGTCCACACCGACAAGCCAGCAGCCAAAGGACCAGGGACTGAACCTAAAAGAGAAAAAGCACAGTGTTTTCATAAAGCTTCACACCCATCTCCTCCATTGTTCCTAATGTACCGCTGATAACAATCTGACAACCACCTGCCTCACCACATTATTTACTCCCTAGACCACTCTTCCTCCATAGCTGCCCCGATCCTAAAGTGAGTGCCAAAGTATGCAGCCACCAGACCTATGTGCGCCACAGCTTTCCTCAGAACTGCCGATAGCTGGAAGAAAGTCACATGATCCCCCTAGGTGATAAGAGAAGACTATCCCCTCGGGACTCCTGGCCTGTCGTTCTGTGCTTTGAGTTTTGTGCCTCACGCTACTGGGCATGCCTGACCCTCCTCGGACTGTAGCTGAACTGTAGACCTCCTCGACCGTTGATCAGTCTTGAACATAAGCAATCGGATTTCTAGCCCATCCTTTCTAAAACAAACATCCTCCCATTTCAAACCTTTATCTACCTACTCCTCAAGAGCTCCGATACCCAAAATGCCCGAAAACCCCCCACAACATTAATTTGGAAAACTAAGCTGTTTCTGCCTGCAAATATCAAATCTTTGGCAGACCACGGATGACTATACAAAAAAATACCAAAGAGAGAGGCTTCCTGTTTTGTCTCACTCTACCCTGCTCTCTGGCCCAACTCTCTAAGATCCTCTTGCCTAACTCCCCTGCTGATGGAGCATAACCCCACAGTAGTTTCCACATGAAGGCCATGCCTGCCAACTTCCCTGAGATCGTGACTCTAGATAAACCTTTCTCCGCAAGTTGTAATATGATTTGCACCAAGTCCTCTACTATCTACCATTCGCTCAGGCGCCAATGAGCTCCTGAGGTCACAAATTTACCCCAGGCCTGGTAATATGCCTTACACGTATTCGCCGCCAGGTAATCCACTACAAGTTGACACATCCTCTGTCTCCCCCTATTCAAAACGGTGTTGGTATTCGAATCCTGTCACTGTCCGCTACCATGGTCAGTCCATGGACCTCTCCCACTGTGAATGAGACAAAGCACCACACCCAGTATGCGCTTGGCTCTAAACAGAACATTCCAAAACAAACATTCCAGCAGGAACACCCTCAGTAACTTAAGGACCTATGTGTCTCTCGCTGACTGCCTGTTAAAAACCTGAGCTACAGCTACATTGTATGCGCTGAAGAGTGCCCTCTTATGCTGAAACCAAACACCCCACATTGTGACAGCTTCCACTAATGGAAAAAACTCAAGAAATGCAAAGTTTCTTCCTCCATATTTTCACCCTTCGGGCCACTCCGCTGCACACCAGAGTCCTTGCCAATACAAGCAGAAACTAATGCTACATGATGCATTTGAACAAAAATCTGCACATCCCAGTAAAGTTCCTGCAGTTTCTAAATTGGAACACCATTGAATGAATTCAGAAAGCTTCTCCACATACACATATCAGCTTTAACCCCAGCCGACAACCTGACATGATAGTGAGAGGGGACAGCCCGAGAACACTAAGCCTAGTCTCCAGCAAAATTTCCTACCCGTCCGCACCACCTGGCATGCAAAATGTAGGTGTCCCAAAAGTACTTGGACCTCTCTGACCGTGCCCTTTTCTTTCACCAATATTGTGTCCGATAGCACTTGCATTACCACCTTCTTGTCCTGAGGAAGGTGCACTATCGTTGCCACTGAATCCAACTCAAAGCCAAGAAATGAAATGGTGGTCATTGGACCCACTGTTTTCTCTGGGGCCCCCAGGTCCTCCATGAACTCCTGAAAACTAACCAGCAAACGTTGGCAGTCGAAGGAACCGTAGTCTGTGACCATGAAAAAGTCAAATTAAATATTACTTTATTCGGTTTCCATAGCAAAAAAACATAAAAGTTCATAGTTAAAAAGGTACGTAAATCAAAAAATAATTATACAAATTTAAAAGACAAGCATGCCTACATAAAATATCTCAAAATAAAGAAATAGTGTTAAAACCATTAATATGTTCATATAGCTACAAATCAGTAGCAAACAATGGGTTGGAGAAATATGGACAACATTATTTCTGTTATAAATTGGACCTATGGCTGATACAAAACTTCAGAAATGTAACAATATTTGTCACAAGGTAATCTGTCTCCATGAGTTGCAGCACTATTAGGGCATGACGACATTGGCGTAAGCCTAACATTTTTAAAATTGGGATTATCCAGTGCTTTCTCGTTTCTTCATAGAATTTGAAAAAAAGAACCACATGGATTAGCGATTGGGTAGACACTTCATCACAGGGGCAAGGTGTTAGCTGCTTCGACCAATCGTTGATTCTGGGAAAGGTTACCAGGCGATGAAAAATGTTCAGCCTGAAACGGGTTAACAGGAACCTTTCATAGCCACTCAGATTACAAATTAAATAAGGCTGCATGGCCATGGTGGATTGAAGCAACAATGAATGTTGAACCTTTTTTTTACCTCAATAACCAGTCTCAGTTCTTCCAGGTGAGTCAAGCATAACTTTTTCAGCCCTTTCCTTGATAACTAAGCAATAAGTGAGGAGTGATGATAATATCTTTCCAATCCCAAATCATGCAGAAACCTTTTGACATATGAAAGCCAACCGATCCTTTGTGAATTTTCAAGTGCTAGACAGAAAGTATTAATCGTTGGTTAAAAACTGTCTTTGGAGAGGACCAGAGGCGGTGCCACAAAAGAATTGGCTGCTTGTCAGTAATGTATGGCAAACCTAGTTCTAGGTGGCAGCTAAAGGTCGAGGTACCTCGCGGGACAGCTAAGAGATACCTCAAAAAGCTGTTTTCCACTTTTTGAAGGGCTTCCACATGACCGTAACCCCACACCCCTGCTCCATAAATGGCTGTACTTATGCATTTTGCCTGGTAAATCTGGATCATCTCTGCCGGGGGTCTTTTGCCTAGCCTCTGCGCAAAGCTTACTGAAGCAGAGGTAGACCTAATGAATAACAGCTTTCTGGCCTCAATAGCTTTTCTCCATGTGCACTACTCATCAATTAAGATTCCCTGATAGGGATATGTATTCGTAGTCTCCACCTTGGTGTTATTGATGCAAATATCTCCCCCGTTCTTATGTCTAGGCCCTGAATTTATGATAAAGGTTTTTTTAATATTCATTTTTAAATCTAAAGGAGACATATAGGTGTTATACCTTTTCAGCGAGCGTTGGAGTTCCAGGGGGTACAAGCCATAATTACAGCACCGTCCGCATAGAGTAGAGTGGGTATCGGGCATTTGTGAAGTAAAGGAAGGTCCCGTCACCCCCCCAGCCTGGCTTGTTTAAGGCCATTTGTATAAAGAGTAAAAAGGAAGGGCGCCAGGACACAACCCTGCCTGACACCCCTCTCAACCCTAAACGGCGCCGTCAGTTCCCCCCGCTCCGAACCTCACCCTGGCCGTAGCATTTGAATACAATTCGCTGGCAAAGTTGACCAGGGAGAGCTCGACTCCCATCTCTATTAAAATGCCACACAATTTTGAATGGCTTACGCAGTGGAAGGCTGCAGTTAAGTCTACGTAAGCCATATGCAGACTCCCACCCTTTGCGTTCACATATTTGCCCATTAACAAAGTCAAATTTAGAACTTCTCGGTGATGCCTATACCCTCCCTGAACCCATATTGAAGGTCTGACAATACATGGTTATCGTCTGCCCATTGTTGTAGGCGCTCAAGGATAATGCACCCCACAACTTTGCCCAATGAATCTAATAGTGAAATGGGGCGATAACAGAGTGGACTTTGGCGGTCCCCTTTTTTGAATACCGGGACCAGGATAGGATCGGAACACGATTCCACCTGCCCCACTGTGCAAGTGGCTTCCAGTACCCTGACAAATATAGGCGACCAGAGATCCATATTGTATTTAAAAAGGTCTACCGGGACCCCATCAGGTCCTGGCGCCTTCCCCCCTTTGCTTGCCATTAAGGCAAGTTCGATTTCTAACTGAGTGAAATCAAGTGTGAGAGGGAAAATTGAGGGTTTTTGGCAGGGGCTCGTCTTCTCCGTATCTATTTGATTCGTCAGTTCTCTGGCAGTTGATCCGAATATCTGAGAAAAGTGTTCCACTCAAGATAACTCGTCAATAGCTACTTCAATTTTATCATTAACCCTGGGTTCAGACAAGAATGGAGATTTAATTATCTTCCAAAAAGAAGTGCCATCTTTCATCAGGCAGCTCTTATGAAGTTCTGCCCATAGTTCCTGCTTCAATTCTGTTTTCCTTGCTTTAACTGCATGGTTATAGGTCTTTCTAAGTAGTATAATTTCTCGTTTATCCCTTTCTTTTTTGTGGAGGGCAGATTTTAGGTTGGAGTATGCATTGGTGCAGGCGTTATTCAACCAACCCTTCATTTTTCTCTTGTTCCCTTTAGGATATATACATAAAGCTGCCTTTACTGTGTTAGTTATAACCAAAAAGTTGTCTAATATCTCTTGATGGGTAGAGGACGGGTCCAAACATTTTTCTATGACCGTGGTGGAATTCTTTACTACTTCCGAAGTGATCTTAAGTGGATCTGCTTGATCCCACTTCAGCGTATATCCGTTTATTCTATTCAATACCAGGTGTTCTTGACCAAATATACTCACTCGGTTAGTAATTTCTCGAGATATAGGAAGAGAAAGGGTAACGCTATTGGGAAAATGGTCACTGGTAGCGTTATTGTGGGTTTTAAAATACAATATACGGGACACTGCAGTACTTGACACAAATATAAAATCTATGGAAGTAGATGCACCCCTGCCGTTAAGGGGAACTGAGGGGACCACTAATTTGTTTGCCGGACCAAGATCTAAAATGAATAGCGTCTCATTTAGACAATCCCCACTCGATGTATGTGGAAAATGGGTCAGGTTGTTGGTGTTCTCATCTTGCAAACCACAGGTTAAATTATCATTTAGCCCACATGGTGGAAAATTAAAATCACCCCCCCAGATAACGGAAACTCTTTTTTTATTATTCTTGTTATTAAGTTCCATAAGGATGTACCGGATCTCTTTTAGAGTAGCTATGAACTGAAGCTTTTGCAAGTTGTTATAAAATTTAACTAAAACAAAAATATTGGATTTATTCAAGTCAAGAGTAATTATTTTGAAGTTCGATTCCAATATTAAGGGAGTGATTTCCCCGATTGCTAAAAGATTAGAGATGAACACAGTCAGGCCTCCTTTTGCACGCCCTGATGGAGAGGGAATCGCGGGTGAAAAATACGTTTTAAATCTGTTAATATGGGTAGCTGTTACGGCCCACGTATCTTGGAGTCAAAGGATATTAAAGTTCTGCGTAAAACTAAGCCACTCGTCATCAATAACTTTGGAGCGTATGCCTGCAACGTTCCAGAAAACAATACTAGTCCTGGTGCAGTTGACAAACTTGCCTGGGCGGGAGTTGATGCTAAAGGTCCTCCTGAATCAACTAGAGTTACATTGCTATCAGTACTGTCCTGGTTCGGTAAAATTATGTAATCTCTCTGTAACAGTACTGTTTATTCACGTGGCTGGTGAGCATTTTTGCTTTTCCTCCCTAGTTGCTGTATTCGATTTAGATGTGTTCTGTTCTAATGGGTCCCTCTGTCCCACCGATTGAGAAGGACTAGAGGAGTCCCCTGAGTAAATGTTGGTTATTCCTTTCACCAACCTGGGCGTCGCTCTAGCTATACAGGTTGGTTGTCATTCCACAGCGTCTAGGGAGGATAGGGCCTCGAACATGTTTACTGTTAAAATTGGACCATTCCCATTACCTCTCGGCCTGTGGATCGGTTTGTAGAGAAACCCCAGTGGAAGAGCGCTTATACATGTGATTTGAGGCGAGAATTCTTCCCTAATGTTTAATAGAGATCGAACCAAATGCGGGTGGCGGAAGTTTATAACTATGTATGTATGTATGTATGTATGTATGTATAGGCATTTATATAGCGCACTACTTACCCGGAGGGTCCCAAGGCGCTTCGACCACTGCGAAACCCTTCCTGGCTTCCCTGAGAGATGGTCCCTTAATGGGTATCTCCAGGGTGAGACCAGGCATCCCCGGCGGTCTGGTGGGGCCGTTAGTGAGGATGAGGCAAGCTAATGCCCAGAGTTGCCGAGTGTGATCGCTGATCAGAGTGGGCACCGAGGCGAGAGAATTATCGAGTCCGCTGACCCTGGTCCAGAAACCTGCCGCGCCGGGAATCGAACCCTGGTCCCGGGCCGTCCTCTGCTCTCGGGTCTGCCGTCTCTAACCAGTGAGCCACGCCGTCAATGGTCTTTAGAGAATCGCCAACCCACCCTACTCTTCGGACCATCAGAATTTCGTTAATACTCTGGAGTCTAAATGTTTTATGTTTAATCAGCTAGTCAGCAGTTTTGTTTCGGAGCGCCGTCCAGGATTCGCTCTGTCCGTTTTTAGATTTCGCATAGCGTTGCAGTGCAACGCACTGTTCGCTTTGCGAAACATGCAGTATACAGTATAGTGGGGGGAAGCTCCACCCACTTTCCGTCCATGTTTTTCATTAGCTTTAATCAGAAATGCTACATTCTGATTTGTTTTTGGCTTTTTTGTCCCTCCTCCTCATGGCCATGTCGTCATTTTAATCCTTCCATGGCTATCGCCCCTTTTACTTTACAAACTCTTTTGTTCCTCTGGCCCCCCCTTTCCCTCCCGCAGTCTGGAACTTCTGTGCCAACCCCACCCCCCCCCACTCCTGATCATGCCGACTTGGAGTAACGCACTTTTGTTTGTAATGCAATAGGGCTCGAGTAATACGAGTCCTATTGCATTTAGAAATGCTTGTTTTTTCAACTGATTGGCTGGCTGGGTTGCGCACTTTATTTTGCCTGACCTGTCCAGCCGGCTATGGTGCGCATGTGTCGTCCAGCAATCGCTAAACGCTCCTGCGCATGAAGCAATATTTGTTCCCGCTCCCCGCCTGCCGACAACCACTTAATTCAACGTTGCCAGATTGGGCTATTTCCCGCACAATTGGGCGACTTTTTTCCCAGTTGTGCGGGAAAAACCCATGACTGGCCGGAGGCTAGTTTTTTCGCTACATTTGTGTTCTTGTGCGGGAAAAACTGGCTTGGGGGGGCGACCACAATCACACACACACTCTCAAAGCGCATCGGGCTTCGCACACAGTCACTAACTCACACGAGCAGAAGGCAGCCATAGAGCGAGGTCTGGCATCCATCAATGAGGCCTGGCTTAGTCCTTGCTACATTCTTGCTTGTGTTATCTTATCTGGAGTGGTTGCTTGTGAGCAAACAAAATACAAAAGGTAGCAATCGGTACATTCCAGGAGGAAAAAGTGATATGTGTGCAGGTTACAAAAGCGTACAAAGTACAAGTAGAGGTATAATAGTGCAATAAATGGCAGACACTCAGGCACAAGAACAAACGTTACGTAGGCAATGGTGGCACTTGTGCAAGTATCTAAAGCAAACAAAATGTGAGAGGTAGCAAACAGTGTGTTACAAGAGAAAAGTCACGTGTGCAAGTTACAAAAGAGTACCAAACACAGGTAGAAGGATAATACTGCAATAAATGGTAAACCACAAGTACACACTGGGAAGGCACTTCCATAGTCATGGAGAGTAGAATTTTCAATAGTGGGAGGTCCTTTGTATTTTTTTTTTAAAGTTCCTTCACATTCGTACTTTACCAAAAATCGGTCTTCCTTCGTTGTGATTGCTTTAATTAAATACATCTTTCTCTTTATCTTCTTGGTGGAATGTTCCTTTACACATGGTTTTATCTCCGGTGTGTTGTTATTTTCCTCACCTCGTCGCCATTGTTAAGTGAGAGACACCAGGCAGCAGTGATGACAAGGCTCCTTTATTTAAGTGTTAAACACAACACCCTGGCAGGAGCGGAGGGACGCAGCCGCCGGTCATGTCATCCCAGTCAAACCCCTCAACCAACTCAACTGTCATAAGCAAATTACCAGCTGGCATTCTAGAATGCCAGCTGGTGGTGAACTGGGTAGCGCGAGGGCAGGGGACGGAGGCCTGAGGGGGAGAAGCGGGGATGAAGGTAAAAGGCAACACCATAACACGCAGACTTTACCCGAAGGCATTAGAGCGCTTCACAGTAATGATACATGAGGAGAAAAGCTCTCTGTGCCGGGAGATGGAGTCATTGCGTTTCAGGCCACGGGGTCCATTTTGGACCCTTTGCAATTGGGTCATCATACAGTGCATTGCAGTATCCCAGCCGAAAGAGGACAGCAGACTGTACTGGAGGCAGAGGGAGCACTTTAGGAGCATTCTCAGGTGGAGAAAGACACCCACCTGCTTTTACACACCAAGTTTGTTGTCTATTAGGAAACCCAGGCCCAGCACCCAGCCTCAGCCTCAGCACCAGCCACACCAGGCCTAGCCCCCAGCCCCCAGCCTCAGGCAGGCCCAGCACCCAGCCTCAGCACCAGCCATGCCAGGCCCAGCCTCCAGCCTCGTCCCAGCCATAGCCCAGCCACAGCCCAGGCCCAGCCACGTCAGGCCCAGCCCAGCCCAGCCCCCAGCCCCAGCCTCAGCCCTGAGGCCAGCACCCAGCCTTAGCACCAGCCACGCCAGGCCCAGCCCCCAGCCTCAGGCAGGCCCAGTGCCCAGCACCCAGCCTCAGCACCAGCCATGCCAGGCCCAGCCCTCAGCCTCGTCCCAGCCACAGCCCAGGCCCAGCCACGCCAGGCCCAGCCCAGCCCAGCCCCAGCCTCAGCCCTGAGCCCAGCACCCAGCTTTAGCACCAGCCACGCCAGGCCCAGCCCCCAGCCTCGTCCCAGCCTCAGCCCAGGCCCAGCCACAGTAAGGACTGGGCTTAAAATTGAGTAGCATTAAGGCAGGTGCCTAGTTAACGCCCTCCCACCATCTGTATATTGAATACAATGTATATTTGTCCTTTAAATTGTTTCTGATGATAATTTGTGCATAATTTCAGACTTGCTAATTTGGGCTTGTTTTTGGCCTGGAACTGGTCTGATTGGGCTTATTTTGGGCTTATATTTGAGCGGCTTTGGGCTTGGGCAGGGTCTAAAAATCTGGCAACAACTGCAACCACTTAAAACAAACTGCGGAGAGAAAGAACTGATCTAGGAGTGCACAAGAACTCTTGCATGGGTACAGGACCGTACATCAGATAATGACACACCCCGAGCACCAGAAACATTGGGAGGGCAGCAGAAGCAGCCAGGATGGTCTGCACAGTAAGCCCAGGTAGCCATGCACGGAAGAGATGTACTGTGTCCAAGCACATTCATCAGGTTTAAAGAGCACGACGCAGGTCTCTCTCGGTTTGAAGTGGTTGTGACTGCGCCGAGTACTTGTGTCACTTCCGCCTCTTAATTAGCTGACTAAACGACACCAGGGCTCCCGAGAATGTGGGTCCTGGGGGGGGCGGCCGACCAAAGGGAGGCCTGCCCCGCCCGGGGGAATTTGGGGGCCGGGGAAAGGGGGGGGTGGAGCTGGCGCCGCCCGGGGACGGGTTTTGGGTTTTCTGGTAGCTTTTGGGCTGGGGGGTGGGGCTTGGTTGGGCTTCTTTTGGGCTGGGTTTTTGGTATCCGGCCGGGACGCGGCAGAGACACCATTTTAAGTGGGGTGTCCCGGCCGCCGGGCGGGGGGTGGCGGATGGACAATTTTTCAGTTGAGGCGCAATGAGACAGGTCTCCGAGGAACCTTTCCGTCGCGTACATAGTCCTTTTGTTAAAGACATTTTTTAAACCTGCTCGACCGCATTTCAGGTCAGCGGTTGCGTATACAATCTGAGTTACTTGGGAAGAAGGAAGGCGGCAGTACAGCACAACCGAACAGTTCAGGATACTGAAAACTCAGTTATTCCATTTATATGTGCACCTTCTGTGGACTAAACGACGAGCGCTTTCCTTTCTGAGCACAGCCCAAACATTTGAAAGACAGATAAAACAACGGTTGTGGATTTGCAAAAAGGTGCCCGAGTATTTGTTCCTTCCAGCACGTGGCTCTTCCGATCGCTAACACTGAGCGGGGTTATCTTTGATTGAAGTGCACTCCCGGCTTTTTTCGGCATCACAGCATTCGCACTGGCCACTGCTTCTGGTCGGTGTATAATACATGGCGACACGCAGAAGGATTAGGGCGGAGATGTAGAACGCGAAAAATATATATAAATTCTGAGGACGCGCTTGCTATAGAATTGAATCCGGGGCTTGTGGTTCATAGGGAAGCTATACCCCATTGATATTGTGCTAGTGTTTTTAGCGCGGTGAGGGCCCCTGAAATTGGGGGCATGACAGTGCGAAATTAGGAGACGGGATTGACCAAATTATCCGACTGGAAGCGCAAAATGACTGCGGGTCTCACCGCCACAACCGCGGCTACACAGTCAACACACCGGTCGGACACAGTGACGTGTCTTTAATACCGCGATGTTTCTGTGAATCTCCCCTTTGTAGCGGCCCTAGCCGACACCGCGCCCTGCTCACCGGGCCACGAATGCAGTTGCTCATTTCCAGACACCTGCTTTCAGAGTGTGCCTTTTATTTACCCCGAGGCGGCGTCACAGACACCGCCTTTGAAGAAAGTGGCCGGGCCGCAAGTGTGCCAGAGTGTAGGCGGGATAAATAAACACGAACAACTTGCTGCGGATTGTCAACAGGGCGGGCTCGCCACACCCTGTCTGGGTTTAGGCCCGGACAGCGGGTGGTGTATCCTGCCGCGTCCCTGTGAGTTCTGCGGTTCGCCGTGGTCTTGCACATTTAAATCACACCCGCAAGCCCCTTGCATGGGTTTTGTGCCCGCCACAAGTATATTGATGATATTTAGGCCGGAGGATTAGTACAAAATGCGCCCCCTCCCCTTCAATCGCAAAATGGGGTGCACCCCCGGCTCTGGATACGGTATTGCTTCCTGCCCATTCCATTTGGATTTGTCTCCGTCGGGGGCGCGATGGTACTACGAGTAGTTTGGTTTGGAGGTGTCGACAGGTCGCCTCAGTGGCAATGAGCAGTTCTTATCCCCAGCGCCCACTTTGCTTCCTGTGCAGAAATGTATAGTTGCCGCAGGCTAAAGAACACAGTTGGCAACGTGCCCCCACAGCTTTAAGGGGGCCGGGTCCGGCCGGTACCCAGCACTGACAATGCTTCAAGGGCAG
Source organism: Lissotriton vulgaris (assembly GCF_964263255.1). Taxonomy (NCBI): domain Eukaryota; kingdom Metazoa; phylum Chordata; class Amphibia; order Caudata; family Salamandridae; genus Lissotriton; species Lissotriton vulgaris. The sequence goes on along the minus strand of NC_141687.1, from coordinate 686,821,835 downwards.
GTACCGAGACGGGCCCCTGTCAGGCTCAACATTTTCGGCCTAGCTCTCTGAATGGAAAGAAATCTTACCTCTGCAGCAGTGCACTGTTTCTGACGTAACTTGTATTTGTTTGCAGTTATATATTGTAAAACTCGAAGGGCTTTCCCTGAGCATCAACAAGGACATATTCATTTAATTTTGGTAGGCACTGGCGATTAATTGATTTGCTCAGAAACACTGTACCTTGAGCTGATGCTGAGACTCGAACCTGCTTCCTGAGCTCCAAGGTTAGTAGCTCTCTGGCCATTACGCCACAACCACTCGCACAAGACCCACAGCATTTTCAATGGTATATACTACGAAGCCATGGTGTTATGTATGCATGGGGTATATTTATCTTATCCAACTAACAACTTTGACAAAGGCAATAGTCATGGCTTGTGGTAGGTGAAATGTGACTTGTATAATATAGGTGGTGGCAATAACGGAAGCAGCAACATACCAGTAAGCTGAGCACATAATGGTATTTATAAGGGGGAGCCAAGTGCAGGGGTAGATTGTCTTGGGGTCTGGGAGAGCTATGGCGTCTTGGAGGACTACACGTTGCTTGGGGCAGCCTGGGGGGAAGGCTGGGGGGGGGGGGGAAGGAGTTGTATGTAGGGTCACGGTGGGCATCGATAGGGGAGTCGTTCGGGCCTCATTCGGGCTCCGGTGCAGCTTTGTCGGTAACCTGGGGGTTTCTGAAGGGGGTGGAGTCTACCCATCTCGCAGGGCGGGGTTTTTTTTGCAGAGCGTACTGGATCCTTTTCTTGCCGTTATGGGAGCATGGGGCGTTTTTAGGTGCTGACTACTTTGTGGGGTGGCGGCCTAGGTGCAGGTTTCGGGGGCTCGAGCGGACGGTACGGGCGTTATAGGCGTGAGCAGGGAAAGCGTCTCGGTTAGGCTCCGGGCATTTCAAGGGCATTTGGGGGTTGTGCGTGGGTGAGAGGTACGTTCTTTGCAGTGGGCTTTTTCCTGGCGGACAGGCTCTAGGGGGTGACTCACTGTGTGGAGGACTTCTCCCTGGGCGCCAGAGAGGACGCACGGTCCCATGACGGTGTGGTCATTCTCCGTAGTGAGCTCGACTCCAGGTCAGGGAGCACGCCCGCCGGAGGACAGGGGGGTCGCAACGCGCGGTGGGGTCTGACGCGGAACGGTGACGAAGCCATGTCGGGGGCAGCGGGGTAGGTAGGTGACGGGGGTGTTGGGGGCACTGCGGCAGGGTTTTTTTCCTGGCGGACGGGCTCCGGTGTGGGACGCACCATCCGGAGGGTTTCTCTCTGGTGGGACGGCCGGTTACGGTGGACTGCCTGCAGGCGCTGGGCGGCTTCCCAGGCCTTGTGTTGACAGGGGGGGGCCCTGGGAGCCAGAGAAAGGGCACGGCCCCGTTTCAGTGCGGTCATACTTCGTAGGAAGCACGCCCCGGGGGTGACTTTGACTGAGGGCATGGCCCTATACATTTAGTGACGGAGGGCATGGCCCTATGCATTGGTGACGGAGGGCATGGCCATATGCATTGGGGACAGAGGGCGTGACCCTATGCATCGGTGACGGAGGGCATGGCCCTACACGTTGGTGACGGAGAGCATGGCCCTACACGTTGGTGACGGAGGGCATGGCCCTATACATTGGTGACGGAGGGCATGGCCCTATACATTGGTGACAGAGGGCATGGCCCTATACATTGGTGACGGAGGGCATGGCCCTATACGTGGTGACGGAGGGCATGGCCCTATGCCTGCTGATGGAGGGCATGGCCCTATACGTGCTGACGGAGGGCATGGCCCTATACATTGGGACGGAGGACATGGCCCTACGGTTAGGGGGGAGGACCTGCCGGCGGTACGAAGGCATTGACCTGATAGCGCTGTGTTTGAGGGGGGTCCGCGGCATGCCATATGGTTAGGGGTGTGGTCCTGCCGGCTGGGTCATGCGGCACGTCCCTCGAGTGGCGGTTCTTCCTAATATATGGGGGAAGAGTAGGAGAACTGTTTGGATTATCGGGGGTAGGTCAAGCACAATAAAGTATTTAGCCAGGTGGAGAAGCAAATTGATGTTATGCTAATTGTTACTGTTTGTGGATTGTGGGAATCAGTTAGGGTAGGGGTTGGGGGTGAGTCAGGAATTTCATATTTATGAGGTTCAGATTGTGCGGCGCAGGCCAAGGATGTTATTGTGTAGGATGCACCTGCTTCCTATAAAGCGGCCTTTTTCACACCTACATTGAGTCTCGGGTCGGTGCTTTTCTTCCCCCCCCCCTACCTTTCCCCAATGGGCCCCAATGTGAACACAGGACTCGGAAACCGCGGAGCTGCTCAGAAATGTCATGTCAATCTCCATATTTCGCGTTCAAAACGGGATTTTGTTTCTCTTGGAGATTGCTTCATCCCAATTGCTGTCCGTCTAAAAGCCCATTGTAGAAAGGTTTTTTGTGAGTGGGGACTGTATTGGTGAACAGTGTTCACTATTTAAGACAGTGATTGATGTAGGAGGCCTGTATCAAAAAGAGAGCGATGTACAGAGTTGGCACTTCTTGAAAGCAGCGAACTGCTGCACGAAGCGGGGGGCTATTCTCTCATAATCTTTCACTTGATTATTTTCCTTCAGCCACATGCCGTTCGATTTGTTTATTTTCTGGTCACAGTCAGTAAACAAGCATCAAAAATAGTTTTTATAGAATAAGTTAGTTGAAAGGAGGGTGGATCCCCTGGATGAAAGTCAGCTGTAATACATTTTCGTGGGCGAGCGTTAATAGACAGCACCCAGGGCTTTAAGTGGGATAAAAAGACTGGGGGCTCGCAAAGGGGCGTGGCCGATGTATTTATTGGCGTGGCTAAATAACACAAACTGAAAATCTATGCTTAGCAAAGTGTGCCACCTGACTGGTATTTTGCTGCTTCTGTCACTACATTCGGATATATAATACAACTAGTAATATTACACCTACAACAAGCCAGGGCTGTTGGCTTTGTCAGTTGCATAAGATAAGTAACAACTATGGCTTCGTAGCATAGCCTATTGGGGAGAGGATGTGGTCTGACGGTTTCAATTATATTGAATTAATTATCCCCCCTCTTCAAGCCTTTAAACCCAATTGCACCTTTTGAAGCAAATGACCTCTGTGTTCTGCTACGATTGATGTTTATTTCTGTTTACTGCTTTTGATGTTTTTTTCTGTTATTGATTTTTAATAAAGCAATAAAGCTTTCCTGATTTCTGCATCATTTTACTGTCACCTTATTTGCTTGGAAGCACTACTTCAGGTGTCACTGCTTACAAGGCATAACACGTTTGAAAGACAGATTCGTTGCCTGCAACTTAGGCATCTGACTGCCATTCATCTTTCTAAATCTTTCACTGCTAATTGAGCAGACTGGTTTTAGAACCAGTGCCAGTACACACCTTAGGCGCATCACATGCATTTCAACCAGCCTAATACAGGCACCCTAATGCATACTTCCACTTCCAGCCCTGCATACAGATAGTAGAGAGTCTGGCTGGTACACCTGCAGCACCATCGTAATGGAGACATCCATATTTCACAGGGTCAGATGGATAAAGAGACTTTGGAAAAAGCATTAAGGCGGCCTTCCTCTCTCCACTGCACACCAATGGCAAATTCCACTCCGGGCACTATTTTCGCAAATACCTTTCTCCTGCCTGCTGTTGCAGGCAGGGCATGCTCTCTTCTAATGCTTTTTTTAAAACATCTTTATACCAAGGGTGCTAAATGCATTTGCAATACAATAGGTCTAGCATTTACGAGAGTTTAAGCTGTTGGCATTATAAATAACAATGCCTTTTATTTATCTTTTCTCTAAAATTACAATGCCAATAGCTCAAATGCTTGTAAATGCGAAACCGATTGTATTGCAAATGTTTGTTTAATATTGGCACCCCAGTTAAAATTATTGCATATGGACAGGAAGCTGGGGGTAAACCTAGGGTATCAGAGCTAGGATTCAAAGGCCTATTATGAGAATAATTCAGACTGGCTGGCCCTGATTCACTCATTTCGCCCCCCATAGTGGGTTCCATTTCTTTTGTGCCCTCGACTACCCAGGTTGTTAGAGTGGGCGCGTGAGCTACCCTTGACCTCCCGCTTGCTCCTGCACAGCCCAAGGACCGGTTCTCTTCCATTTGAATTGTGCTTTTTCCCCTTACTTCAGTGCTGGATTGGATTTTATCTATTTTCTCTCTTAAAGTACCTACTGCCTCGTTCAACAACTCAATCTTCTGTTTCATATGGCCAAATCTATCATCAATAAGGCTAGTTATCTGGTTCATCATTAAACCTAAAGTTGATTCTAGAATCCCTTTAAGGGTGTTTTCAAAAACTGCATGCTTTTTGGGATCATTGTCATCGGTGGGGGGGATATCTACTTCTGTCTGCGTACTACAAGTTTTTTTTGAATTACCACTAGGTGTACTTCTATTTGCTGAATTACTTGCGCATTTGAGTTTAGAGCTCCTGTGTTCCTACCATCAGTACCCCCCTTAACACACTTCTGCCTTGATCGCTGTGCTTTCCCTTTGGCCTTTTCTATTTGTTTCCTAGTTCGTGGTCTAGTCCCTAAATTAGGGCTATGGTCTTCGACCCGTTCTTTACTCTGGGGGACCGAGATTAGATTAGCCAAAGGAGAGTGATTATTACTACATTGAACAGTAATTCTAGGTGACAGGAGAATATTGGGCTCTCTAGACAGTGGGAACAACGTGGGTCGAGAGATAAACGTCTTTCTGTTAGCCGGATCTCGTGGGTGAGAAGCGATTCAGCTCTAACTAAAAAAGCATCTAAAGTGCCTACCGCACTCTTGCGTTTCTCCATGCTCCTGAGCTATTCGCTTCTATTCTTTACAAAAACTTACAATAGCAGCCTAAGATACACCGTTATTTAAAGGGAAGCTAGTGAGCCAGAAATCTAGTAGAATAGTGTAAAACTTAACAGTGAAAGCTGACACGCTAACTTGTTGCTATTCTCCTATAGCCCCTGCAATTAGGATGGATCTTATTTCATTAAGATGCAGTCACCATTCGCCCCTAATTGGTTTGCACATTAAAGGTCCTTTGAGGCTACCCCAAGTACTATTACAAATTATGTCAGGGTAAGTCGTCAGGCCCCCGGGACCCCTAGAATCTGGTGGCTTACAAAATTGTAGCACAACCTCCCAGGCTTAGAGTCTCAGAGTCTTATTGCTGGTAAGTCTATCGTTAGTAGCACGTCGGAGTGAGAGGCAAGAATTAGACGATTAAAGTCTTACCTGCTCCTCGACGGCACCTGGAAAGCAGTAGCCAAGGGGAGTGGCCATGCCCTGCCTGGCCCTGACGGGCACGGACAAGCCCACCCTTGGCACGTGCGCGTCCCGCGCCGTGGAGGCTCCCAGCTGATTTTAAGTGCTGGCGCTGGTCCTCTCGCGGCTCTTCTCGTGAGACCGCACTGCCTTCTGTGGATGTAGTACCCCGGCAGTCCTCGGTCCGCGAGGGTGGCGGTGGATTTGCTGAGGGGCAAGGTTCACCCCTGGGATCTCCAGGCAACACAGCAGCAAGGTGACAAAAGGTACAACAGGGAAAAGCAGGAGTCTGTGAAACAGTAAGCGCGTCCCGTGCCGCGGGGACTCCCAGCTGATTTAAGTGCTAGTGCTGGTCCTCTCGCAGCTCTTCTCGCGAGAACCCACTGCCTTCTGGGGGATGTAGTGCCCCGGCAGTTCGCGGTCCGCGAGGGTGGCGATCGATTAGCTGAGGGACAAGGTTCACCCTGGGATCTCTGGCCAACATAGCAGCAAGGCGACAAAAGGCACAACAGGGAAAAGCAGGAGTCTGTGAAACAGTAAACGTGTCCCAATCAGAAGTCAACAAGATAGTGTGTCACCTTCTTGTGACCCAAACCTTGTACAAAGAGCCATTGCAGGAAAGTGCTGAAGTGCGCAAATTAGGCACAAAAAATCGAGCATCCCATGGGAAGAACCTTATCCATAACCAATGCCCTTCAAACTGAATGGCAAGTAATGGGAAATCATCCGGCTGTACTGGTAGTCAACGAAATGCTGATGTCACATTTTGCCATAATGGCTTCTAGGCCTGCTTTCTCAACCATGGCCCTTGCCACGTCCACTGATGAGTAGGACACGGACAGCAAGTCTTCCCAAATAAAGTCATTAACTGAGTGGCACTCTGGCCATGACAATTGTTCTATAAGCTGAAACTGCCCATCTCTTTCTTGGGCACTACCCCTGTAGGGAAAACCATCAAGTTCTCCAGGGGCTATGTGTCAAAGGGGTTGGCCATCCACCCTTCATGCATGTCCTTTATCAGCTTGTCATGCACTACTTGTGGATGAGGCTTAACTGATTACATGTTCTCTGTCCAACACTGTATTCGCATTGCTGTGCACCCTAACCTAAAACCTGAAGCCTACCTTCACGGCACAGGCATCCTCCCCGCTTGGGTAAGATTCCAACCAAAAATTGAGCCTTTCTAACTTAACTGGTGTAGAGCTTTTTCACCGAGGTGCCTGTGCCCCTCTCCCTCCACTGTAGCTCCCTGTTCTTGAGGTGCCCCCTCCCCCTGAAATATGTTGCCACTTTGAACTATGACGTTGCTGAGGTCCAGTATCACCTTCCGTGTTCCCTAACAAGTGAACAGGGGATGCCTCCTTGAAAACTTGAAGCATTAATGCTTAAATCTACATAAGCCTATGTGCACAGACCCTTGTTAAAGTCCCAGCATGCCCCCTGCGTTCCTCCTTGGTTCTTGCTGGAATTACTCCTTCCTGGTCGGATGGCCTGAAAGGGGGTTTAACAATAGGCAGTCCACTGGCTATATATATTGTCTTCCCAAATTTGGTCAGGCCCATGGTCTGCTGCCAGAAATCTGTATCCAACTCTCCTCATCTTGCCTCAGGGTCCCATGTCATGTGGACACTAAACTACTCATCATACTGAGCCTAGGTGTTACACCCAATAATGATTTGCACTTGCTTATAACATCCTTATATTTGAATAGCGCTACACTACTCTTTAGATATTTCTCACAATCAATGCTGGTACTTTTCTTCTTTTGAACCTTCCCTTGCCCTAAACTCCCTATATAGGAGTTCCAACATCTCCACTTACTCACCTTTCCAAGTATGTTTTTTAGTGGACAACATCAAATGTGACCCCAGTGGCTTGGTGACCCACTTGTATGGGAGCTGCATATTTTAAGTTCTTTGGCCTTCCTTTTGTCCCCTTGCTTATCTTCATCTCCTACGCCTGTAGCCACATCCTTACCTATTGCTGAACCTGGCATACTCTCCTTATCTGCATGGCCTCTTTTACCTTCATTCCCTGCTTTTGTGTCCTCTGTTTCAACCCCAGTATCTCTCACATAATTACCTTTACTCAGCCGTGCCGGCCTCTCGTACTCGCACTCCACATCCATCTCTTTAGACATCATTACCGGGCGTACAATTACTCTTACCTGGCCGTAAGGTCGGCGCCCGCTCAAAAGCCACTACCTTGCCAGTGTACTTGTCTTCCTCCTCGTTTGTGTGTCCGTAGACCTCCCTTGGATCCAGATTGACACCTAAAAAACAGCACTAGATGTGGTATTAGAGAAAGCCCCCTCACACGTGGCTCTCTCCTTTTGTGGCACCCCTTGTTGTGATCTTCAGTATCCATAATTTCTCCCTCTTCAAGACTATCGTTTCCATAGTCCAATACCTACTCTTGCCATGTGAACACTTCAGGACCCCTTGTTGTGGCAGACACATCTTGTCACTCCCACTGCCACACCCTAGGGGCGTCCTCCGCTCGTCCCTGAGGGGCTGCACCTAACCCACTCAGGCATTCACCGACTGCAGACCATAGGGCCCCATGCTGATCCCATATCAACAAGGTTCCCGGCTGCTCCTGCGGCAGCCATGGCAAAGCCTTCCTTGAGCTTCTTATGCCATGTGTTGCTGGGTCCCACGATGCAGTCCGGGTGACCGTTCTGGGCCACACCTTCTCTTCCCCCGGGTGTATGCCAGCCACACCATACTCTCCAGGGTCCGTAACCTGCTGCGCATCATGTCCCTGAAAGTAAGAAAGTAGGCCTTGTGTACAGCACCCTGAAAGAACTGTCAACTCATCCTGATCCCTTCCCTACTAAAGAAACTGACCTGCCACTCTGCCCACCCCTCTAACTTAGCCCATCTTGCCTGGAGTAAACTTTGTTGGGTTAGCGTTAAGAAGACATCCCACTCAAATTCAGTCTCCTCACCATCACTCCACTCAGGTATGGCAGCCACTATTGCGGAAGCTCCTCTGTGCTGTGCCACTTGTGTGGTGTCCGCTTCTGTCCGGGAGCTATGCCCACGTTCCCACAAGTCCCTTGGGGAGTCCTTGGATTGATTCTGTTGCCCACCAACCCGATTCGGCACCCTGCTCCCCTGCAAAATGCCATCCCCACTCTCTCTGCCCCCAAACAAATCTGCATTTGCCCACCCCACCCCCCAGCTACCTCTCCTGTGGCAGATCCCAGCCCAAACTTGTGATCCACCAATTGATGCTTCTCCATGTGCAACTCTAGGTCTACTACCCCCTGAGGTCTCTCTCGGCACCAGATCAATGCTTCTCAGTTGTACAGACAGCTCCCTGGGGCTCTCCCTCCCCCATCCATGCTCTCTGACCTTCCACCTTGAATAGAATGACACCTGCACCGGGGCGTCCTACCAGCACCTGTACAGCTGGCTTTGGGAGGCTTCCCCTCACCCCCGCTTTTAACGCGTCATGATGCTTATCACCCACGAGCCCTCCCTCATGCCACCCCTCCCCCCCTTGAGGCAACACCCCGAGCACGCATGCAGGCTCTCACACTCACCTGTGATGCTGGCATGCTATGAGGTGGCAGGTATGCCATAACAGCACCAGCCACCCCGCTGGAAGTGGCACACGTTGGGAGCGCCAATTGTGCGACCGTGCCCCCATTCACTAACAAATCCAAACGCCTGGCCTCCAAAAGGAGGTGCAGCGCTTCGCAAACTCTGTTGTCCTTAATGATTCAATGACAACCTTGGAACCACACGCTGTATCTAACTAGCGCACTAAACTTCCAAGTATGCTAACCAAAGTACTGATAAACTTCAAAATATGCCACCCAGGAAGAAAAATTACTGATACACTAAGGGGCTGCCCCAACAAAATGGTAGGTGGCAGACCAAAATGGCAACATATATAAACCTTGGACTACATCCTTTACCAGATGTAGCCCAATAAGCCCAGTAGACTAGACTGTGCCTGCTTTCCCCGAATGACCCCAGGGACAGACCTCCTTCCCGTCTGATGTCCCCGAAAACCCTATCGTGATTCGATTAACGAATCGCAATTTGCATTTACTACCAAATACCGATTCAGTATTTAGTAGGAGCGTCCCTTCCAAATACCAAATCAAAATGGTATGTATTAATGTTTTGCAATCAATTTCTCGTCGCAAAATAATATTTAAAACCTGTGATAACCATTCACAGAGACCCTTCCCCTTTTAGAATTTTAACAAAATATTTTTGAAAAGCAGGCAGTGGTTAAACAGACCACTGCCTACTCTTACAAATGAAACTGAAAAGTGATTTTTTTTCTTTTTAAATGCATCCTGTTTTCCTTTAATGAAAACGGGCTGCATTAAAAAAAAAAAAAGATTGCTTTATTAAAATGCAATCACGGACATGGTGGTCTGCTGAACTCAGCTGGCCTCCATTCTTGTGATGGCTGCAATTCCTAGTGGGTCGAAAATTGTGACCTACCTCATTAATGTGTGTGTGAGGTAGGTGTAAACTATGAATCGCTAAAGAAATTCAAAAGAGTTTCATACATTAGGAACATTGATTTCTTAATTTCGATTCACATAAATGTTTGTACATCTGGCCCTCATTTATAATGTTACCTTGAAATAAATATTTTAAGCAAAGAAAGATCAGTGGCACCAAAAAGACAGCAATGAAAATAATTACACAGATTGCACTATCAGTGCTTGCACTAAAGGAGACCAGGTTTAATGTGGATGTGCAGAATAAAAATGCTGTCACCCACAGTGAGGAGAGCTAGTAACGGAAGCGGGCTGACCCACTCTCCCATCCTGAATATTGAGGTAGGAGGAAACAAAATGTGAATGGCAATTGAACAGACCAATAGGTGAAGACCAAAGGCCCAAAGCCCTTTATGTATATCTATATGTATGTATTTGTTAGGATTTCTTTTTAAACAAGGGTTTTGGCCAACCCCCGACTATAAAAAAGGGATGCCAAGAGGGCACTGGGCATGACAAAGCAAATAATAAAGAACAAACCTATTCCTATGACTATCTACTATCAAGGATAAAAGCGAAAGAACGAAACTGACAAATAATGTATAAACATCACATGAATAATACCAATAAATAACATTAGTAAAATTCTAAACATGTTAATTGAAGAGAATAAAAGAAATAGGCATATTTAATGTCAGCACGTATCATTCAAACTGAGTGTCAAATTATGCTCAATGTGTCTTGTTCAAGGCCGCTTATCAGGAGTTACCTGACACAGAGGTTCTTAACTTGTGGTCAGAGGGGCCCTTGGTTCTAGAACGCCCACTTTGGGGGGGGGGCACATTGCTTAGAAAATTAAATAATAATAACAGATCAATTAGATGAATACAAACAAAGAAGCGAAATTGAAAATTTTAAAATGTAAAACATTTGTAAATGTGAAAGAATTTGATATTGGAGCTTACAAATTAACTTGTTTAGGGTTTTGAATGAACACTCCTTTAGGTGCAACTGTTCCAAAAACGTACTTTATTAATCAAATCTGACCTTCCAATATTTCTCATCCACATTTTTATCTCCAACATTTCACCAAATATATTTTAAAAAGGGGTTAACCTCATCTGGCAGATAATCAATGCTTTCTGAAACCCAGGCCTTATCTCCTGTGTCTTATGCAAAGATTTCTTTCTCCAATGAAAGTGTACAATCAAAGAGATGCCCTAGGGTCAATGTCGCTATGATTATCATTGAACAGACATCCAGTTAAAGAGGTAGAAGCTATAGATGAAAGTAATGTAAGAATGTACACTTAGTTGATAAATGCTTGAGTGATATTTCATATGGTTTCCTCACTTTTCTCTGCATGTCTCACTGTCAATAGAGAAGAGATGGATTAGTTGGGGGACATTTCTCTTAATGTAAAAGCCAAAGAAGCATTCAGGACAGTATGTTAATAGGACTTGTACATTTGAACTCTTTCTGCTTTTCTCTTATCAGACAACATTTGCGGAGTTTCTTCATTCCCTCCCAAGTTTCATTCCCATGAGTTAGTTGGAGGAGAGGAAGCAGAACCCTACTCTTGGCCTTGGCAAGTCAGTCTACAAATAGCAGACTGTCACATCTGCGGCGGAACAATTATAAAGAAAGACTGGATTGTCACAGCTGCCCACTGCTTTAACGACAGGTAGGATTTGATTGTAAGGATCAAGATGAACATGTGCTCTCCTAAATAATTTCATTTTTAAAGATGCACAACTGGGACTGTCATGTATCTAGGGGATCTTGTCTCTTGTCACTTTTCCCCTTGGTTACAAAGGGCTTATGCTTTTTCTTACACCACACAGTGCATTGCACAGCATGACAGAACTGCAGACTCATTAACTACTACTTCATCATGTGCTTGGGGCTCCCCAATGTTTGAAGGGCGAGGGCACCCATTGGACGGGCTAAAAAATGTGGCACAAGGTTTCTGGGCTCCCTGCTTGGCTCTAGAACACGTGCAGTTTTGAGAGCGAAACTTCCCATTCCACGCCAGGGCTCTTGCTCCTTACCCACAAAGAGCAGATACTCAAGATTAGGGAGGGGAGGCTGAAAAATGTAGACCTCCTCCTGATTGGGCCACAATTTCTATCTCCTCACAGGAGGGTGCAGTCTTCAATAGGGGAACATGAGCCCAATTGAGTGATACGTATCTGTTTGTCTAGAGGCATACAAGTGAGTAAAATACCAATTTTCAATTTCTGTGTGCTGGAACACTTTTAACCCATTAAATAGAACACCAGTGTCTACTTATGTATTTCCAAAAAGGATTCGCTTCTTCTCTTTTTCATCTTAGTGTCCTACTAATAGTGATACTACAGCCTATAATACTGGCTCGTTCGCCATTAGAGGACTCTTTGGCGAACATGAGATGGTGACGATGAAGCCTGACACCTGGGAAGTCTATGAGGCCATGTATCAGTACTAAGGTCTTTTTGCCCAGGGAATTCTCTTAAGGTGTTTTGTCTCTGTACGAAACATTCTAATGGTTATTTTTTATTTTTAAATAACCGTTACTTACAGTATTTTCTATATTGTCATTAATTATGGGGACATGTAGGAAATGGGGTTATTGGTTGAGGAGGATAAAACCCTACTCAAGCAGCAACCACAACTTCTGCTAGGTTGAAATCACAAACTCCAAATTAGCCTTTGTTTAACTCTCCGGTAGCTTGGCACAAGCAGTCAGGCTTAACTCAGAGGCACTTTGTAAAGTATTTATGCAGCACACCAAACAGTAATAAAGTAAAAACAGAAGAAAAATCTCACACTAATTTAGAAAAAAATTGAGTAACCTTTTATGAAATATTTCAGGCCAAAACAATAAAAAAACAAACAGTAGAACCAGAGATAATACATTTTAAAGATTTAAGTGAAAATAGTGATTAGAAGCACAATGCGCCAGCCGTGGTTATCTGATCACACCGGACCAGGACAAAGTCACAGGTTCAGACTGACCATTATGTAGCATGGACCGGATACAGGGACCAAGTTTACTCCGCTGAACAAAATATCTTAAATGTGAGATCCTGGTACTAGCATGTGTCATGCAGCATTAGTTATGAGAAAGCTGAGGGGCTACGATGCTGAGTCCTGTGTCATCATCAAGGATTCTGTCGATGAGGGGATTGCAGTACAGAGACCTGCATCGAAGATGCGCCATACACTAGTGGTTCCCAACAAGCTGCGGGGCTGCAAAGCGGAGGCCTGCGTGATCGCCAAGGATGTTGTTGGCGAGAGGCTTGTGATGCAAGACCTGCGTTGAGGAATGCATCACGTATAGTGGTTTCAAGGAGGCTGCAGAATGCAATGAAATGCTTTGCACTGCATCTGTTCTGCCCACAGGACCACTGCAGGGCTGACAGTGCACCTTCAGGCCCACTTCCAAGAGTCCAGGACTAGGGTGGCACCCCTTTGGGGTGTTGCGCCAAGTACTCACAGCAGACTGAGTCCAGGTGCCTGATTAAAGGTGGTTGGAGCCGTTTTTGTTCCTGAGGCTCTGGTCAGGAGGCCAGCCTGCTAGCCCTTGGAGTCACTTTGGTGGTCCTGGATTCAAGATGCATGTCCAGTGCTTCTCATTCAGGCAGCATGGCAACAGGCAACAGATTACCAGTCCTACTTGCCGAGCAACCCAGCAGTCTTTCAGAGTCTTCCACAGATCCAAAGTTATGCTGAAGAGTTGGGTCTGATGGTTAATTATTTATACATGGTGCCATGTGGAAGGGGGAGACGGTTCTGGGGGCTTTCACCCTCAGAGGTGCTTAGAATTACTACCTCCCTGACCTGGCCCCCAGATTGTTTGACGTCACAAAAGACTAAGGGGCATATTTACAAGGGCTTTATCTCCATTCTTTTGGCGGAGATAAAACTATCGCCCTATTTACAAGAGGTTGCTAACATGCATAATCGCATGTTAGCACCCTTTTTCCCAACGCCTCACTTTGCATCTCTAATGAGATGCAAAGTGGGCATCACTGGGCATACCCTGGATGGACTACCTTGCAAATATCGCTGATGTTCACATCATGATATTTACAAAGCTGCCCTAGCATTTTAGCACACGTTAGTTTTTTCTGCTAAAATGCAGGCTTACCTATCCCTAACATTGGGGTGGAGTATGCTGATATGGCCCTGTGGGTCGTATCACCAAGGTTATTGCCGATTTGCAGGGAACATCACTGGAAGACCAGCAATGTTCCCCGCAAAACGGAAATAACCTCGCTATCTCTGGAATTGTTATCTCCCTGGAGAAACGCTTTGTTAATAACGCGCTACCAGGGTGATAAATTCCAGAGATAGCCTGCGATAACAAAATTATCGCTAAGCATGGCCAGCGATAATTTTCGCTGGCCGTTGATAATATGCCCCTAAATGTTAAATCCTTTGTAAGTGTGCTCAGGCAGAGCCTTTGTGATGTACCAGTGTGGTATGTGACCGCTCTTCCTACTCATCCATCATGTCACAGACAGCCCATCCTGCTACCACCTATTCCCATTTTCTTTTACCTTCTGGGAGCAATACATGAAGGCCAGCTGCCAGCTATACATAGTTGTGTGACCCAGGATGATTAGGACAAGAAACTTTCATATAATACGGTAACCCAGTGTTATCCTTTGTGAGAAGTAGTCCTTGCAATAGTGAAAAACAAACGTAAGTGTATTTCACTACCAGGACATGCAAAATTTAAAAGTACATTTCCAACTTTTTAAATATATTGAATACTCCCTGATTCATATGCCTTAAAAGGAAGGTTTAGGCCTGACAAATGGTTCAGTTTGCCAGGTCAAATTGGCATTTTAAAACTGTACACACAGTCTGCATGGCAGGCTTGAGGCATGTTTAAAAAGGCGAATTAAGTGGGTGGCTCAATTAGCGCTGCAGGCCTACTTGTAGCATTTAACTTACATGCCAAAGCTACATGTAGTACCTCTGTACTGGGGACTTTCAAGTTCAATAAATGTGCCAATTGGGTGTAACCATGTTTACGGGAGAGAGCACAATCACTTTCGCACAGGTTAGCAGTGGTAAAGTGTGCAGAGTCCTAAAGCCAGAAAATCGAAGTTAGCAAAAACAAGAGGATGGAATGCAAAAAGTTGGGGGGGGAGGAACTAACACAAAATTAGGTCCAGGAAGATAGCAATCACATAATTAATTCATTCTTAGAAGAAGCAACAACATTGTTGCAAAATAACATGCGAGGTAGGATCAAGCTGACCATATGGTCCAAGATTACCATTCTGCTCAGATTATTTATTCCAATTTCAGTTGATATTATAATTTAGCAGGCTTTGAAAATCTTTCCAAAATAACATTTATGAAATTGTTTCAATATTATTTTAACAATCTCCCTCTATCTTGTGTTGTTTATAAAAGATTGCGCTCAAATAAACTGAGTGACATAAAAGAAGGGACATGGTTTGTGCATTCATTTACCTTGCATCAAAGGGATGGTCAACATTCAGTTCATTCATCTGACTCCATATGCCACCACAGCAATTTCAATTGCATTTTATTTTAGCCTATGAAACCAAGAAAACTTTGTATTATGTTCTCACCGAATATGCTGAAAAATCTCATATATCAGTAAAAAGGGACCTCCCAAATTGTCATGTAACGGACTAGAGCAGAAGTTCTTAACCTGTGGTCTGGCACCACCTGGAGGTTCGCAATCTCTACTCAGGAGCAGGCCTGGGTGGAGTTTTTGAAGGTCTGCAACACGGAATTCTATGAAGTGACAAAAAAATGTTGCCAATCAACATAGAATTCCGCGAGCGGCGGAGTGCCTTACCTTGCGCCATACATGCTGATTTTCAGTGTTGAGTGATTGTTCCGCACTGTAAAATCATCGCAAACGGCATCAAACACAGAGCAAGAGGACACAGCTTCTTTCTGCTGCTCGAGTAGGATTTCTACTCGAGTTACAGCTTCCTCAAAGCGAACGATAGGTATGTCAACGCAACCAGTAGCGACCATCTGCGTTGAGAAATCTTGCTGGGAAGCAGTCTAGTGTTGGATTTTCCTTGATCGCCAACTTACCACTTGGCAAGCACAGGCTGGAAAAAGACTACACTCTGCGAGTGGAGTTTTTCGGAACTCTGAAAGCTCTGCGTCGAAACACACCTGTGATGCACTCACCACCCAGGTGGGAACCCAAAGATGAAGCATGCCGCCAACTAGTTTGGTGGGTGAGGGTGCTTTTGAAAACCCAATGGGTTTCCCCTTTCCCTGGTCTTTTAATGCAGTGAATTTTGATTCCCCCTCAGGGTCGATTCCTATTGTTGTTCTGTGTACATTTCTAAAAGTGCCATTTTCGAAATACAGAATTGTTATAAGAAAACTCAGCGGCAGTAAAAAAGAAAAACCGTTGCTCTGTGTAGAATTGTAAAAACAGTGAAGATAGTGTTCTAGAGTCTGATCATTGTTCTGAGGATGAACCCTGAGGACAGGGCAACCTTAATTTGAAGTAGTTTGTTGAATGATTACCAAAAACAGGACACAAACAGAGGACCTTGGACGGACACAATAGCCTAAGGGAGGCCCATGGAGACGAAAAATGTCCCTCAGATTTGTCACATGTCTTCCAAAGAAGGTAATTTCTTTAAGGCTATAAAATGAGCCATCTTGGAGAAGGAGTCAATTGTTTCCATAAGTACTTGATTACCCACAGAGGGCGGTAATGCTACAATAAAGTCGGTAGGGATGGTTTGCCAGGGTTGGGGTGGTACTGGAAGGGGATGAAGAAGGCCAGAGGGTCATGAGTGAGAAGCCTCATTTTGAGCAAAAGTAGGGCAGGAAGTAACACAGAGGTAAGTGTCCTCTCGAATGGTAGGCCAAGAAAAGGAGCGAAGTAAGAGTTCTAATGTTCCCTTGTCTCCTCTGTGGCGTACAACTGGAGAATCGTGGCACATCTTAAAGACTTCCTCACTTAATGCTTTGGATGGGATAAATAAAGACTTCTCTTTGTACACCAGATTTCTTAGTAACTTTGGTATAATCAGCTTGCACCTTTTTGAGAAATGATTGGTAACTCCAATTATTTGTGAGGAGGGAATTTGTTCTGTCCAAACTGTGCAACAGATTATGTAGTAGGCATAATAAAAATCTGTACTGATTAAAAAAGTAAGCCCAATGAGCCGGTCGGCTATTTCTGCATTGTAGATTTCTAAAACATTGAAGATTATGATGGTCGGTTCAAATTGTCGAAAGGTTAGAATATGAGACACATGAAATATTGGCTGTTACAGTCCCGACAGGCCCATCAGAAACATTCATCTCCACAATGAATCTTTTTGTTTGACCTGGATATAGAAGCGTTGGCACTTGCATGAAGGCTTGTTTTAGTTTGATGAAGGCTTCCTCGGCTCGAAGGTCCCAATGAAAACTGTGACATAGCATAACCTTCTTTAGGATTCAAGTGATATCGCTAGAAAGTTGAGTGCAGTCTCTGATATACTGCAGATAAAACTGGAAAACCAATGGAAGCATTGACTCTCTTTACATTAGAAGGGGAAGGCCAGTTTAGTATGGCTGAAAGTGGATGTATGACGTTACAACGCATACCTTTACCACGCATACCATTACAACGCGGTATTTACAACGCATACCGTTACAACGCATAGCGCTTAGAGGTGCTGGATAGTGGTAAGTATAATTTTATATTCCAACTCCAGTCCCCGTGGACACTAGGGAAGGTGTTGGATATAAAATTATACTTATTCCCTATCCTAGAGCGCCCCCCAGCGCAATGCGTTGTAATGGTATGCGTGGTAATGCCTGCGTTGTAGTGGTAGTGCGTGGTAAAAACTTCGTTGTAAACGTTGTATACCGCTGAAGGTCTGTTATGATTGATGGAAACCCCCGCTGTTAAAACAAAAGCCTATGTATCCCACTTTAGGTTGATCAAATTTGCAGTTTTGCAGCTTACCGTTCAACTGATTTTGAAGTAGTCTGTGTAATACTTGACTGACATGTTTGTGATGTACAAGGGGATCTTTGGAATACACCATGGGGTCCATAAAATGCTGGAATACAGCAGGAGCATTACTTAACCCAAAGGGCATTCCTCGATATTCAAAATGGACTACGAGAGTCTTAAACACTGTCTTCCATTCATCTCACTCCTTGTTGTGCAACAGATGGCTTGCCCCATAAAGATCTACTTTAGTAGGGATTTTAGAGCCCTCGACCGTCAATGCAGGGTCTGAGTTTGTTCAATTTCCAAGTGACGAAGAACATAGAGGCCCCTGCAGGAGTAAAAGAACAGGTGATTAATCCATTCTGTGAGTTCTCATCCAAAGATAGCTTGAGAGCTTCTTTCTCAGACTCCGGGAGAGAATTTATTCTGGGGAGAAGGACCACTGCTCCAGGTTCTAAAGGAATGGCACAATCAAACTCTCGATGTGGACATAAGGAGAACTTTTTAGGTTTCCCAAAAATATCAGAAACATCTTGATATTGCTCTGGTGTGGCCTGTAGTACATTAAATGAACCAGGATCTTCGTTGGAGCCATAAACATATCTTTGGGGATCCAATTCTCCTCTGAAAAATAACTAAATTTGCGGCAAAGCTGGGTGCACAGGGATATCTTTCTTGTTTCCCAGTTCATGTGAAGATAATGGCTGGACAGCCATAGCACACTCAACATGATTACATGGTTTGGGGATGCAATGAGATCAAAAGAAGCATTTTCATGGTGTTTTCCGAAAGTTAGCTTTATTAGAATTGTCATTCCTGCAACTGGTCTGGGTACCAGGGGTGTATTGATGACGGTCTGAACCTGCTCAGGCATCTTCTTGGTAATTCAGGGAACACCATTTTCATTATCCCAGTTCTCATCCAAATAGAGACTACTTGCCCCACTGTCTAAACGTGCTAGTATTTGCTCCTTTCTACCATTTGGGGTTTCTAATAGGAATGGTAAGAGTAAAAAAAAAGAGGCTGATGACTCTTGAAGTTTCAAAGAAAGGGATGTGAGACACTCCTGTCCTTTACCCTTTTACAAGTGACAGGATCTGATGTATCCCGAAGGCCTTGGTGGGAAAACACAACAGACTGGAACCAGATGTGCTACAGATCCACAATACATGCAAAGTCCATATTTACGGCGATGTTCCCTCTCTGTCTCAGATAGTGCCCCACGTGCAACACCAATCTGTAGTGGCTCTTCTCAACAGCCCTTCAGGAAAGGATTCTACTTCACAAACTGATAACCGAGTAATTCCAAAAAAGGAGGAGGGCCAGCCCCTTCTTTTTGATCTCTGATCCCAACCCGATATTTGATTGCTAGGGCTTGATCCATTAAAGAGAAAGTTGTCTCTGTGCAGGTGAATGAGCTGGTCATTTATTTCTTCTTTGAGACCTCTGCAAAAGGGTGTGGCAAGGGTTAATTTAATCCATGCGGTCTCTGCTTTCAACCGACAAAAACAAGTAATATCAGCCAATACAGGTTAAATTTTTTTTTTAATGAAAATCGCAAAGGGACTCCTCGGCTGAAAACTCCAAATCAGGTCTTTCAAACATCCGAATGTATACTGTCAAGAAGGTTAAATAGTTGGAAAGATTTGATATTCTGAAGCTACGAGAGGGGCTGCTCAAGCCAGGGCACTAATAAGGTATCTGTCCTTGGCTCTATCCTGACTAAATTATGCTAGACAGAAGGCAAAGAAAATTGTCAGGGAGCCAATGAATTCCTTCATCTTGTTTGGATCTCCAGAAAAGTGTTGCTGATGAAACTATTGGAACATCTGAAGCCCAATCGACTAAAGATTGTTGCAGAGTGAGATTTTTTGCACATAACTGTTGCAATTCTTGTGTCTGTTGTTGGACAGTCTAAAGCTTGAGCTTGACCTGCTTGATCTATAGGTGCCATGACCTGGGCATGATCTGTCTCCCCAGGCCCAAGACCGAATTCTGGGCACCGAAAATTGTCGTCCTCCGAAGATTGGTACCTAGCTGATGTTCTTCAGTGGCAGTTGAATCTGGAGGTCCACGGCTTGGCGGGCCTGGCCTGCCAGATATAAGGGGGACCCCTTCTAGTAGCCACAATGAAAGCGGTACAAGACAGGACCAAAGCAGATAGGGCCTGCGGGAAAAAGCCCCTGTCGAAGGAAAGAAACCAGTGGGGAAAAAATCTCCATGGATGGCAGAACAGAGCAGGAGTGGACCATATGTTCCAGGAGCAGGCAAGGAATCCAGGGAACAGAACAGCAACAATGAGCAGGCAGGAATATCAGGGTGAAGAATACCAAACAGAAATCAGGACTAAGTGGAAACAAGTTGGAAGTGAAGAGGCTATGACAAGACTACTGGAGCATTGCAACGCAAGGATAAATAATTCTTAGTTCCTTTAGGTTAGACTTGACAGCCTTAGGGTAGTTTTCCCCCAAATCTTTGACAGTTTTGCCTTACCTTTTTGCTGATTTCTTTTTGTTGGCATTAGGAATCTGAGCACTTTACCACGGCCAACCAGTGCTATAATGCATGTGCTTCTCCTCTAAAACATAGTTTGAATGACTTATCCACAATTGGCATTATTAATGCATCTATAAGGCCATAGTATAGTGCACTACATGCTCCCATGGCCTCTAAATTAAATGTTACTAGTGGGCCTGCAGCACTGACAGTGCCACCCAATCAAGTAGCAAGTTAAACATATCTCAGGCCTGACACTGCAGAACCTGCATGTGCAGTTTTACTGCAACATCGACTTGGCATTTAAAACCCCTTGCGAAACCGTGAATTCCCTTTTATTACACAAGTCACCCATAAGCTTGGCCCTAGGTAGGCCAAAGGGCAGGGTGCGATGTAATTAAAAGGTAGGACATGAACGTTCAAGTTTTACATGTCCTGATAGTAAAAAAAATCCCAAATTAGTTTTTCACAGCTGTGAGGCCTACACCTTCCTCTCATAGGTTAACATTGGGAATTCCTTATTACACTCAAAAGCTGTGATTCTCGATTGATATGGAGTTACTGTTATGTATCATTGGAATGGTAACAATAAATACTCTTTACTGGTAAAAATGAATTTATCACTCCTCTTTTAAAAATGCCACTTTTAGAAAGATTAAAACAAAAAGATTCAAAGATGATGAACGGAATGCAGAGCAAATCAAACATTCACCCCCAGGCAAGACATCTGGGTTAAATCCATTGTTCTTTTACTCGCCATACCAAGCCAGTTTAGACCCAGCCATGTGCAAATCAGTCTTGGCCCTGTGCCTCATGGGAACAGTCCAGCCCGAACTGCTAAGCCATGTCCTCCCTTGTCCGGAAAACAAGCATCCTGGGACCGGTTTCGGGACATCACCTCTCATCAGCCAGGATAGCTTGAATCCAGTGGCACAGTGAGCCCGGAGCCCACGTCTGGGCATACCCTGCGCACTTAGTGCGAGAAGGCAAAAGACACACAGACGATGGACGAAATGCAGAGCAAATCAAACATTCAATCCCAGTCAAGAGATCTGAGTTAAATCCATGAGTTCTTTTGCTTACCATGCCACCCCAGTTTAGACCTAGCCATATTTAAATCAGTCTTGGCCCTGTGCCTCGTGTGAACAGTCCAGTCTGAACTGCCAAGCCGGGCCCTCTTTGGACCAGAAAGAACTTTGGTATAACAATTTGAGTTAGGGAACAGTAATTAATTAGATAAACTCCTGAGTGGGTTTGAATATAGGTCTGATTGTTATGTTCTAAAAAGATTAAATTGATGTGTTCCATCTCCGTGCAACAAATCCTTGTCGGAGGACATCATAAAGTGTGAATAATGCTTTTTGATATGTTCTCCTGTGCCTGCCAGGCCATGAATCTTTCTACATAGTTACTTTCCTAATATACCTTCTGCATATATGTTGAATTAAATACATACCCCTTAGCATAGTAATACTCAAGGCAGATTTAGCTCTTGCACTCCAAACCTCCATTTTTATTTACTCTCCAACCTTCACTTTAACCCCCGCACCCTAAATACTCTGGCAGGAGTACCACAGCACCTTCCAGTTCATGCATCCCCAGTGCCAGTGGCTTCTTAGCACCATGACTGAGTGCTTATCCTTCTGTTTTCCCTGCTACTCATGCCTCTTTCTACCCTCTGCTCTCTTTATTAATTTGATTGAACTATGTGTCTTTCAGTTTATAGTTTTCAAGAACGTGGCAGCGTCCTTGACAGATTTAAACGCTTGGCACTTTCCTATATAGCTCCTTTAATCTAGAGAGTTGAGCCATCAAAACCTGTGCTCCTGCTGCTTGAAATTGTGAAATTATGTTCTTGTACTCCTTTTCCAAGTTTCTGCAATCATATCTGAGTAAATATGACAGGAGTAAATATGGTGTGTACAGAAAGATTTCTCCTTAATAGTTCTGGCAAGTCATTTCTTTCACTCCATAACCTAAAAGATTCACAAACATAGTTCTGGAATACTTAGTGTGACGAGAAATGTGTGCAGGGACCCTGTAGGCTCACATTAAGGTTAACCTGTATATATTCGTACAACACATGCCCTTAATAATGCCTCAACCAAAGAAATCGATCCAGCGCTATCCTCCTTATGCTCTAAGATCCCTGGGATGCATACATGTGAACATCTCGCATGATTCCCCAACTGTTCCTATTTATTTTCAAGTCATAATATTTCCTTTACTAGTTTGTCTTTTGATTCAGCAGCAGAATACAGCTTATCTTTACGGGAAAATGATGGCTCCACCCTTAAACTTTCTGCTGACTCCTCCTCTTCTCTCCCTCTGTGGCATTGCTATGACATCAAAGGTGACGGCTGCACAGGTCCTGCACCATGCTGATCTTGCTTGCTTCTCCTGGTAGTCTCTGAGTAATACATTGAGGTTTGTATACTTGGTGAAGATTTTGAA
Source organism: Lissotriton vulgaris (assembly GCF_964263255.1). Taxonomy (NCBI): domain Eukaryota; kingdom Metazoa; phylum Chordata; class Amphibia; order Caudata; family Salamandridae; genus Lissotriton; species Lissotriton vulgaris. The sequence continues at coordinate 686,799,151 of NC_141687.1, read as the reverse complement.
GGCTGAGAGCCTAAGGCTGAATAAGTAGCTGCAATGCCACTGAAAGCAGAGGTTTCTAAAGTTATTACAGGCTATTTGTTAAGCTGCGAAGCAGTGAATCCATGTCCATGGCGCCCAGGTATTGGCGCTTTCCCAGTGTGTTTTACTTTTTGTGCAGCCCATCCTGTTGCAGCAGGGAAGTAAGAGCTCCCCCCTATAAGCAATTTGTTAACTGACTGGGTTGGCATCTGCGGTGCCTCTGTGGCGGTAGCCGTTCACAGTGCTAGCTGCCCAAGGTACATACCTGGGAGGCTTCAATGATTTGCTAAAGGTCTGCCTGATTGTCAATTGATGGGTTAGGGTAACTTCAATATTATCAATAACATCAGTAGAATAATTTCTCTTCCTTGTTCTGGTTAAGATTTGAGCTGCACCATGTGAAAAGCTTGGACATTGAGAGGAGAACATTTGAAAGCATTGTCTTTGTGAGCTCCGGGATGAGGGAACATTTTACAGGCTATACCTGCTAAATTAACTAAGCCTTTAAAATCCTCAAGGCACTCTATGTCTATGAAGAAATGGAAGCTTTTACTAATGGACCTAGTCAGTACTCACAAGATCATTGTAGATAATATCCGCAAGTCCGCATTTTGGCTCTCGATCAAGCCATCAGATGGTAATATAACAACTCCGCTAACACCACCTTCAAGTGGCACCTTTGGGTGCCCCCTAGAAGATTCTAATAAGCGCAGAGACAAACACACCAGCAGCAGATGGCAGTATTAGCACACAACAACAGAAGCAGTTTCTGGTGGCTGGTGCTGTTTCAACTGGTAGAACCAAAGCAGCTCAATTAGAAGTGCTTCTTTTGAGAAGGCAGACTGATGAGTGATGTGTTTCCACTATTCCAGTCTAATAAAACTGCAACAAAAGTAGGGAATAGTAGCAGTAAAGACCTGCCAATAGACGAGCAAGCTTGTATCTAAATCTAAGGGCTCAGAACCGTTACCTCAAGAAACCAAGGTCATAGTCAATGGGTGGTAAAGTCTAATCGGCCGCCAAGATGCTTGGGCAAAAACGTAAGAACTTGGTTACAGACTCTCAATTTCTCAATCACGTGTTTGCCATGTTACAGAAAGTTTTGAGAGAGGCGAAAAGTATAAAATCAACACAGAGGGCAATGTCATGGGAGATGAAAAAGAGCTTGGATAATGTGAGTGGACAGTTGACTCACCTGTTCCCTGGTTGGGACAATGGAACTGCTGTTGGGTCGTCAGAGTGCAATGTTTTTCTTTATATTTATCTAATTTTCTCTATGGAAATTGCATTGGGAAAAAAAGTTTTGGAAACCCCCACCACCTTTTTATCAGTCCCCCTTGACAGATCACTCTGAAGGAGCAAAGGTGGATAAAGGTTTTTTTTTTAGAGAGTTTTGTGAAGATTCACAAACGGGTTCAAAATTACTAGAAAAACAATAAACCCTCTTCTTATTAAAACTATAACTTATAAATACTATATAACTAGTATATATTGCCCAGTAGTGGTCACCACAGGGTACATGACAGCATGACAGGCACCGCGCGGTGCCTGCCATGTTGTACTTTGAAACGCCCCCATGTGCACCCCCCACCACCTCCTTCACCCTGGGGGGCCCCAACGGACCCCCAAATCAAAGACCGTATGGCAATGCCACCGTGGAAAGGCATAGGACCGCCGGCATCGTAATATGGTTGGCGGTGTCTCGCAGACACCGCCACCATATGTGAGCACTTTTTCCGCCGGTCGCGAAGGCGACCGGTGGAAAAGCGGCGGAGGGTCTTGCCATCCGCCGCGTACCCCCCAGCCATCCTAATGTGGCGGGGGGTCTTTTCAAGGAGAATGGCGGACGGATTGCTCCCGCCAGCCCGGTGGAGGCAATCCGTCCGCCATCCTAATCTACCCCATAGTTAGGATCCTGTATCCATAAGAAAAGTCGTTTTGTGTTGTTAATAACTTTGCAGCTGTTTGACTAATCTACAAGAGATCTTCTAAAATTGAGTTCTTTTTTGGCTAGTTTGTGCATGGAAAGTTTCAGGGTGAGTCATCAAACAGGGGTTGAGAAAAAGGGGGGTCCCTACTCATCATTCCCCTTTCTTTTTTCTACAGGAATTTGGCATAAATCTAGATCTTGGTCCACTAAGAGTGCTTTGTTAATTCGGTGCAAATCCTTTGACCATTTTTTGGAAATTTAGGCTCAAAGACATTTATATTTTACACTGCAGAGGATCTTTAAGGTCTGACAGATCACAACCTGAGATCTGATTGGCTGCCACCAAATCAACAATAATTTGCAGCAGCCAATCTAGAAATCAGGACTTGGTCTTGAGTCATAGGAAACATATACAAAAAATTACCAAAGGGGGTAGGGTAGGGCTCAAACCTTTTTTTTCTTATATTTTGCAACAAAATTCCGGATGATCAATGAATCTGCAGTAACATTTTATGTGTTGGGAAAGCACACACACTTTTTAGTACTGTAACCATTATCAATGCTGTCTGGTTTTAACAGTGAATGTAAAGACATTTTATTGGATATTTGTAACGATTTTAATTAATCATCCAATACATTTTCTTTTTACTTTGAATCTGCAGTAAAACATTTTTTTTAAATCAGAGGGCTCCAATGCTATAAAAAAGAACCTGTGGTGGGCAGGATTCCCAGGTGAGTCGATTTTTTTCATTTGAGGATGAGGGGGCGCTTAGCCACCCTCCAATAGCCTCTGAGAGGCCTTGGTGGACACCATCCACCGGGACCGACATTTTAATAAAAGTAAAGGCAGGCCAGTGCCCCCCTCCCTGACTCTAAAAAGGCCCAAGAGCCCCATCCCCTAGGACTACATAAATAATAAAGGGGAGGGACACGTTGCCCCTCTCACTGAGCCTCTAACAGGCCCTGGGGAGCCCATCCCCAGGGACAGGCATTAAATAATAAAGTGGGGGTGGCTGTGTTGCCCACCTCCCCAAGCCTGAAATGGCCTCAGGGACCCCACCCCACGGGGCTGCAACTTAAAAAATAGGGATGGGGCGTACAACCCCTTGGCACTGGCACAAGAATGGTGTCCCGGGGTCTCCAATCTCCAGGACTCTGAAAGGTGTGAGGAACATTTTAAAAAAAGGGTGTGGAGGAGGCTCACCCAGTCATCACGCCTTTCTCCAACCCCAGAATAGGTGCATCTTTCTACAAGTGGAGGTAGGCTGGGTGGCATGAATGTTTATTCTTTAGGTTTACGTTGCAGAAATGCAAGAACAATTATAATTTTAGGCAAATTTTGAGGTTTGCTGGGCATTGTGGGTAAAAAACCCTTGTGTGATCTATGAGAGGCACACCACCCTTGACTGCCCTGGGTGTTTAATTTTCAGAAATGTTTTGGAATGGTATGTTTTCCTGGGTGGCTGTCAATCCTTGGCCAAAACAACGCTGCTACCCCCGCACCCACCATTGCCAAATCAGATCAATGTTGAGACAGGAAATCTTGTCTCGCCATTATATTTTGGAGCCTTTCCTGTCACAGTCACTTGACCTACCCACACAAATGAGGTACCATTTTTAATGGGACACTTGAGGGTCTAGTAGGTGGTAGGAAATGTGTTGTTCGCTGCAGATTCCAGATTTTTCCATAAAAATAATGTGGTGAAAAGGTGTTTTTTTAGTCAAAGTTTGAAGTTTGCAAGGCCCTCGTGGGTAAGAAAACCTCCTGAGAGCCACACGGGTCACCCAGTCCCGGATTCCCCTGGCTGTCTAGTTTGAAAAACTATTTCCATGTTTCCCTAGGTGCTGGTTGAGCTAGGGCCCAAAATCCACAGCTAGCCACATTGCAAAAAAAGGTCAGTTTTCTGTGGACAAATATAATGTGTCAATATTGTGGTAACAGCCTTCTGTTGCGGGCACTAGTCCTACCCACACAAGTGAGGTACCATTTTTATCAAGAGACTTGGGAAAATGATAGGTGGCAAGAAATTTGTGACTCCCTGCATTTTTCAAGAGTTTTTGTATGTGTATGTATGTATAATTGTAAAGCGCACTATCACCTTACAGGCATCCAGGCGCTGTATACTGCTGTGGAACCCTTCCTGGCTTTCCCTGTGAAATGCCCCCTACTGGGCACCCCCAAGGTGAAGCCAGGCATCCAAGCGCTTTCGGGCCGTTGAGGAGATTAAACAAGCTATTGCCCAGAGTTGCAGAGTGGGACCCATGATTAGAGTAGGCACCGAGGCGAGAATTATCAAGTCCGTGGACATTGAACCCAAGACCCTGCCGTGTAGGTAATTGAACCCTGGTCCCGGGTCAGACCTCTGCATCAGGGTGTGCCGCTTCTAACCAGTGAGCCACACTTCTTCACAAGACATGTTAGGAAAATGTGTGTTTTTACTCAAAACTTTGCAAGGCTTCTAGTTAAAGAAACCTGTTGGGAGCTCCACAAGTCACCCCAGTATGGATTTCTCTAGGTGTATAATTTTCGAAAATATACAGGTTTGCTAGAGTTTCTTAGATGCCAGCTGAGATGGGGCTCAAAATCCACAGCTACCCACATTGAAAAAAGAGCAGTTTTCAGTGATAAAAATGTGATGTGTCCATGTTACGTTTTCGGTCACAGGCACTAGAACTACCCACACAAGTGAGGTACCATTTTTATCAGGAGGCATGTGGGAATACAGAATAGCAGAACATATTATCAATTATATTTCTCTGCTTTTGAGCCTTCCAAATGTAATCCATTGTGTCAGGAATAAGACATTTTGAAAAATGCCATCTGAACCACATGCTAGTATAGGTGCCCACAAATTCAATGATGTACAAATAACCACTGCTCCTAAACTCCATATCTGATTTCCTTGATTCCCATATTTCACTCTTTATATTTTACCATATGAATTGCTCTAAACCCAGTGCATAATGAAAAACTTTGTAAAGTGCAGCTCAATTGTTGGCTCTGGGTAGTTCGGTTTCTTAGAAAACCTACAAACCCTATATATCCCTGCAACCAGAAGAGTCTAGCAAACATAATGGTAAATTGCTTTTGTACATACCCATTGTGACAATAAAATACAAATGAAATTGTTATAATAAATGGCTGCTTTTTCCTACTCATTTTCAATATCTTTTTACTTTATAGTTCAACAGTTAGTTTCTTTGGGAATGACCTCTTGCTGAATTCAGACATTTGATTCCTTTTCAGAAATCTATAGCTGTTGGGGATTACCCATGTGTTTCACCCTAGTTACCACCACAAAGTGGAAGTAGGGTCAATGCACACAAATGAGGAAAATGGGCTACTTTGGAAAATGCCAAAACTGTAGTAAAAAATCGTTGTTTTTTTTTATTCAGCTCTGCATGTACTTGAAAGCCAGGAAGACGATGACTTTAGCACAGGAAACCTTTTGTTGATACCATTTTTAGGGGGGAAAACATACACTATTTTGAGAAGCATTTGTTTCCTATTTCCCCTACCCAAAAACCCCACAATGTAGTTTTTTCTTGCTTATTTTCAAGCCCCTGTAGGTGACTCCAAAAACCATGGGTACCTTTAGAATCTCCAGGATGTTGGGAAAAAAGATGCAAATTTGGCATGGATATTTTTGTTGAAAAAACGATATGGAGGCCTAAGCGCGAACTAACCCAAATGCCAAAAAAAAGGCTTTGCCTTCTATGTGGAAAGGCCTAGCAAAGAAAGTGTTACAAAAAAATAACTGTCTAACTAAAAAGGCAATAAATACAAAATGTGAAAGTGAGTTTGACGGTAAACAGGCTGCATTTTTAAAATGTAATTTAGGGTTAAAGCACCTGCGGCCTAGATCTTTGTGCACCCAGCAATTTAAAGTAATACCAGTCAGATAACTCTGGTGGTTACCACACTTAATGGAGAGATGCGTGTGCAGTCTAATCACTAGTTTGACTCATAATAAAACAGCATAGAGGGTTAATGTGCCTTTTTCAAAGCACAATGAGTAACATGTAGGTCACGGATAGACATTTTATGAAGACAGCTCATTGGGTTACCGTTTATGTGGCAGAGGGCCTTGTATTACCTGCAGGTCATATGTTATAATCCTCCTATAGCACAATGAGTTATCAAGGGGTTGTAAGTAAACTGGAAAAACCGTATTTCTTTTCTCTATCCTCTCTTATCTTAAAGTTGCTAAGACTAAATCCTAGTTTTCTGTTTACCAGAACAGATTCATACCATGTAATGCCAATCTGTATGGATATGATGTGAATCATGAACTTTATCACGCTCATTGCCATATGTAACATTTCCATTGTATTGACTTACTTATGCGGATGATTCATTGCATTGGTATATTATCTGTGATGTAACATGCTGTGACATCCTACATTGGTATGAGTGGTGCTTTAAAATAACTTAAATGAAAAAATATATTAGTAAGTGATGTAAGTGGTTGTTTGTTGTGGCCTTTTTGGCGTGTTTCTCCCCTGTCTTTTTTTGCTTCTGAAGACCTGTTTTTCACTGTGTGCCACATTTAGTTTTTGCTGGTTTAAAGCTCTGGCCACTTTACAACTGCTGATCTGCGCTAAGGTGCAAATTCTCCCTGTGTAAATTGTGATAGTGATTGGTTTTTCAATATTGGCATATTTGATTTACTGGTAATACCCTAGTAAAGTGTGCTGTGTGTGCCCAGGGTGCGTCATTCAAATGCTACTAGAGGGCCTGCAGCTCTGATTGTGCCACCCACATGAGTAGCCATGTCTCAGGCTTGCCACAGGAGTGTATGTGAGTGCAGTTTTAAACTGCCATGTCGACCTGGCAAGTGCACCCACTTGTCAAGCCCAAACCTTCCCTTTTATTACATGTAAGGCACTCTTAAGGTAGGCTCAAGGTAGCTCCAATGGCAGGTAGCACTGTATTTAAAAGGTAGGACATCCGCTGGTGTGTTTTACATGTCCTGATAGTGAAATACTGCTAATTTCGTGTTTCATTATTGCAAGAACTATCTCTCCCATAGGTTATCATTGGAGCTACCTTGTAACCTCTTACAAGTGAAATTCCAATTGGGAAGAGATAGAGATGTGAAGTTTGGAGTCCCTGAACTCACAATTTAAAAATAAATCTTTTAGTGTATTGCATGTTTGAAAATGCCACTTTTAGATAGTGGGCACTTCTTGTGTTTCCACTCTGTGACTCTGCCTACCTGTGAAATGTACGTCTTAGGGAGGGTGACAGTTGGGCTGTTTGTGCATTCACCCTAGTCAATCACACAAAGGGAGCAAAGGTGTGCCCTGCATATTCTGATGGCCTATCACTATGCTGATGGGTCTTTCTGAGCTAGAATGGTGGGAGGTGTTGTCACTGACACCTGAATAGGGGTGTGCCTGTTCGCACACAGAGCTGCCTCCACCTCCCTGCAGTGTGCCTAGAGCCTGGTCAAGGAAAGGCAGGGTCTTGTGAACTACAAATACTTTCCTTTGACGTTTGCACATTTCAAAGGCAGAAACTGGTATAAATAATGGAGCTGTGACATCAGAACACTTCTGGACAAAGAGGACATTATGGCAAGAAGAAGAGCTGGAGAAGCTGTCAGGAGGGACTACCACTTTGCTGTATGTTTTGCTGTGTTGGCCTGCTCTTTCTGTCTTGAACAGTGAAAGGACTCAACTTTGCTTTCTACATCATGCTTGCAAAGGTTCTCCAAGGGCTTGTGTGTGCTTGTCCCCTGTTCAGAAGTCTCAGGGCCATCAAAGACTTCATCTGCAGCCCCTGAACTTCTTTGCTGGGAGTTCTGACCGGCCAAGTGGTACCGGTCCCAGTTCTGAACCCTTGGAGGTGGTTTTGTGCTAAAAAACCAAGAAAATCCACGCATCAACTCTCAGCACCTGTTTTTTCTAATGCAGCATTGCTGTGTGGTTGAAAAACCAATGCATTGCCGTGGTGCGGCCGAAGAATCGCTGCAGCACCTGCCGTGCGGCAAAAAGATTGCTGCAGTCTGAGTCTTGAACACCACGTCGCTGACATCTGTGGCGCACGCTCTGACTTCAATGCAGGCCCTGCTGTGCGGCTGAAGAAATCTACGCAACGCCTTCTTCGTAGCTAGGAAACTGACGTGGCGCCTATTCTGCCGCATTGACCGGGTGCGTCTGGATTTTTGATGAATCGTCTCTGTGCGCAAAGTTATTCATCGACGTGGCACAGCAGTAAGGAATCTAGGCTGTGCATCCAGAGATTGATGCATCGCCTCCCCTCACAGTATGGAATCAATGCATCACCTCCTGTGACAGTAGGGAACCAACGCATCACCTCCCCTGCAGTAAGGAATCAATGCATCACCTCCCCTAGCAGTAAGGAATCGCTGTAGCACCACCCCAGGGAGTAAGGAATTGGGGAGGTGAGGTGCTTTTCCAGCACCTCATCTCCCCAGTGCCTGTTTCCGTATTTGAATATGGCACATCCCAAGTACTTTGTGATAAAAGTGGCACATCCATAGTATCCTATAAACTGAACTGTTTTGAACCTTCTAAAAGTGGTATCTTTATTTGCTTATGTTGGATTTATTTTGTTTTGTTGGATGATGTTTCTGTTTTGATCTTGTTTTATTCAGATAAACATTGGTTTTTCTAAACTGGTGTGTTGTCCTTTTGTTGTGTTTTCACTGTTACTGTGTGTGTATGTACAAATGCTGTACACATTGCCTCTGTGCTCGTTCCAAGTTTCCAAGGGGGTCAGCAGAATGTATCTTAGCTCTTAGCAGTGTAATCCCCTTACCCTGGCTAGAATAAGGGTCCCTACTTGGACAGAGTGTAAACCACTGCCAGCTAGAGACCTCCATTTCTAACAGAGGGTATTAGTGTCATTACTCATACAGGGATGAATGACATTACAACGCATGCTTTTACCACGCATACCTTTACATCGCACGTTTTACAACGCATGCTTTTACAACTTATAGTGTTGAGGGGTGCTGGATAGTGAATAATTTAATTTACTATTTCAACTCCAGTCCCCGTGGATAGTAGGGAAGGTGTTGGGTAGTAAATTAAATCTATTCCCTATCCTAGAGCGCCCCCCAGCGCAATGCGTTGTAATGGCATGCGTTGTAATAGTTGCGTCGTAAAGGCTCTGCGTGGTAAAAGTTGCGTTGTAAAGGAAGTTCCCCCTCATACAGACTGGTACATTTGACATTCTTATAGTGCATGTATATCTTTTACATACAGGGGTTGGAAAAGACAAACACCTGCCTGTAAACTTTTAAGCACTTGTGAAATGGCTAGTTGAGCTTCTTTGTTTCCTCAATCAAGGTAATAAGCTTCAGCAAGTCCACAGCCAAGACAGGACTCAAATTATGTGACTGTGGTTGGCCTTTTAAGTAAGGCATTTGAGTTGGATACAGATGGAACTGAAAACAAAAGGCCTTCATCGCCCCATGTAGGTTGCTGCTCTGAACATATAGCTGAACATAAAGCACACAAAAGGATCCATAATAGACTATGCCCTGGTGTTGGCAAGTTATACTGGGACAAATTCAGCATATTTAACTGGGAGCAGCCCAGATCAGGTTCAATAATAGCTGTCCAAACGAATCCCTCTCCTTTCCTGCACTGCATACATGTATTTGCTAGAAAAGTTCAAATTAGTTCCATTTACACAGAATAAGACGTTTTTATGACTATTGTGGCCATTAGCATAAGTTAAACAACACACATGTACATGTTTTATTTAGTGCTGGTCAAGGTTTTTTAAATGATATCCTGATTGGTTTGATAATATTGTTTATTGACTTTCCCAATGTAGTTGTTTACAGTTCAATCAACGTCTTTGCCCAATCCTTCATGGAATACCTGAATTTGAAAGCCATTTTATCTGAGGCCATAGAGTAGTGTATTGATTGGCAAAAATGTACTTATCTGACTGACATTCACTGGTTAAGTGATGAGACTCCTTAATCGTCTTTACCACTTACTTTCGTCTTTCTCTCTTCACTCACAATGTTTTTCCTCGTGTGCTGATCGCCTCCTTTCTCCTTTACTTTCAGAAACTTTTCTCTTTACTTACACGCTTTCCTGTGAATTCGTTTTCTCCTGTACTCACCCTCATTTGCTCTCTCACTTTCACTCACTCTCTTCTGCATTTACACTCCCTCTTTCCTCATTTACGTTCTCCTTCTACGCCCTTGCATCTTGAAGTCTTTAAAAAAGGTCCTCCCTCTTCTCGCTATCCCGACAAGGGAGACTGTCATCCATGCGCTGATTTGAATTTGAATTTAAAAACATTTATATAGCGCACTTCTACCACGCGGTTTCTTGGCGCTTTTAGATTGCGAGGGGGCAAACAGGAGCGGAGGGAGTCTAGACATTGTAAGCTCGGGAAAAGAGCAGAGTTTTAAGACCTTTCCGGAACTCAGTGTAGGAGGGTGTCACACGGAGTTCCGTCGGTAGGGAGCTCCAGAACGCAGGAGCGAGAACTGCAAATTTTGTTCCGCCTGCCTTTTTCTTTCTGAAACGGGGGTGGTTAGCAGGGCCTGATGGGTGGATCGAAGCTCTCTACCCGGCGTGTAGGGCTTGATGGCGGAGCAGATAAACTCCGGGGCGGTGCCCATTTTGGCCTGAAAGGTGGTACAGCCAAGCTTGAACAAGGCTCGCTCTTTCACCGGCAGCCAGTGCAGGGCCTGCAATAAAGGAGTGGCTCGATGGAATTTGGGCAGGCCGTGAATCAGGCGGGCAGCCTGGTTCTGCACTAGCTGCAGACGGTGAATGGCGTAGGCTGGGGCGCCATTGTAAATGATGTTACCATAGTCAAGGCGCGAGAGCACCATAGCCATCACTATGATCTTTAGGGCAGGTAGAGAGAAAAAGCGAGAGATCTTCCTGATGGTTCTAAGGGAGAAGAAGCAGGAGGAAACAACCGAATTGACCTGTGAGTGAACGGAAAGTGAAGAGTTCAGAAAAATACCAAGGGTTTTGACCTTGGGGACAGGGAGCGGAGGGACACCAAGTGAAGAAGGCCAGTGGGAAGGGGACCAGGGACTGCAACCACCTCCGGTCAAGACTAACTCCGTCTTGTCCGGATTGAGTTTGAGGTGGTTGCAGTTCATCCAATCCTGGATGAACAGCATGACGGATTGGACGTTCAGGGAAGATGAGGAGGAGTGGGAAAGGTTGAAAATTAGCTGGAGGTCATCGGCGTAATTGAACACCGTGACCTCGAGCTGCTGTAACATAAAAATAAGGGGGTAGATGTATAAATTAAACAAAAGAGGGGAAAGTGAGGAGCCTTGGGGGACTCCACATACAACCTTACGAGAGGCAGCGGTGAAACCAGCTAGGTGGACCGCCTGAGCCCTATCACTCAGGAAGGACTCAAGCCAGGCGAAGGCCAGGCCCTCTATGCCCGCCGCTCTGACACGGGTGAGGAGGATGGAGTGGTCCACCGTGTCAAAAGCGGCGGACAGGTCTAAAAGGATGAGGGCCTGCGGAAGGTTGGTATCAATGCCCTCGCGTAGGCTGTCCATCACTGAGGTCACCACCTTCTCCGTGGAGTGGAGGGGGCGAAAGCCCGCCTGCCGGGGGGAGAGGCAGTGGTTAGCTTCCACGTAGGTGCTCAGGGTGCTGGTTACATGGGTTTCTAGAGCCTTGCCCAAGTAAGGCAGAAGGGAGATGGGACGGTAATTAGAAGGGGATGAAGGGTCGGCACCGGGCTTTTTTAGGATGGGGATAACAGCCGCAAATTTGTGAGCAGTGGGGGCCACTCCATTGCTAAGTGAGTCATTCAAAAGTGTGAGAGGAGGGGTAGGACAATTTAGGAAGATTTCTCTCAAGATGTGAGCAGGGGCAAAGTCAAGGGGGGAGCCTGACTTTACCTTTTGAAGCAAGGGAAAAAGCGTAGCCTTAGTCAAGGGGGGGATAGAAGCGAGTTCGGAAGTGACAGCAGGTGGGGAAGGGTTGGTGAAGGAGGGGGAAAGGAGGGGGATGTTGGCCTTAATCTTTGCGACCTTGTCAACGAAAAAATCGTTGAGTGAGTCGCAGAGCGGTTGGGAAGGGGGGATCGAGGCCGTGGCTCTGTTGGATGAGGCAAGCTCATGTACTGTAGCAAAGATTTCTTTGGTTTGGGATTCTGCTGCCAGTATCCTGTTAGAATAGAACAGGGTCTTGGCATCAAGGATGCCTTGCTTATATGCCTTGAGCACGGAGAGTTAGGTGTTTTTTTTGGCGGGGCAGTAGTCTTCTCCATGCATGCTCTGCTCTGCGTGCGGCCAATTTCTTCTCCTTGAGCTCAGGGGTGAACCAGCGGTTAGCAGCATGAGCTCGCTTAACCGTGATCCGCCTCAAAGGGGCAAAGTCGTCACCTGCCTGGGTCAGCCAGCCATTGATAGTGGCCAGTTGGACCGGGGCGGCGAGGCCTGAAAGGTCGGGGCAGGAATTGGCTAGGGATGAACAGAAAGATGGCATATCTGTCTTACCCAATTTTCTGACCCAGGTGTTCTTGGGAAGGGGGGGTTTGGTCGCTGGAGCTAAAGCAAGGGAGAAAGAAATTAAAAAGTGGTCCGACCAGGGGCAGGGGGAGATGGTAAGGGGAGTAATGGAGATATTCGAGGTCCAAACCTGGTCGAGCGAGTGGCCATGCACGTGGGTAGGGCTATGAACATGGGGGATGAAATTGAGGCTGGTCATAAGGTCGGTGAATTCTTTGGATAGGGGGCTTTCGGCAGGATCATTGGGCCAGAAATTGAAGTCGCCCAGCACCAGCACTGACGAGTTGTTAACGACCAGTGTTGCGAGAATGTCCTGGAGGCTGGAAACAAAAGTGGGAGTGGGGTGGGGAGGGCGGTAGATGAGAACAACAGTGAGGGGGGCTGAATGAGAGCTAGCGCGAATTATCAAGCAGTCGACTTCAGAGATGGGGGGAAAAGGAAGAATCTGAAAGTGGGAGTCAGTATGAGCTATCAGGGCCACTCCACCGCCTCTCCTACCCTCCGGTCGATCCGCTCGGATGATGGAGTATGAGGGAGGAAGTGCGGCTAAGACATTGGGTAGGGAGTCGGCCTTAAACCAGGTCTCTGTTAAAAACAAGAGATCCGGATTGTGGGTGTCGAGGTAGATAACTTCACACCTGCACAACGCTACTGCCTTGTACACTGGTTTGCCCCGCTACCTACTGAACAAGCTTCAGGTAGTGCAGAATGCCACGGCCAGAACGCTGCTTAATATTCCGAAAAAGACTAGCATTAGGCAACATCTGCATAATTTACACTGGATGCCGGTAAAAGAGCGGGTGACTTTCAAGTCCCTGATCTTGGCACATGCAGCTCTTTATGGACGGGGCCCCATCTACCTGCGAAAGCTTTTCAGGTTCTATGTCCCTTCCAGGCAGCTTCGCTCATCCTCATTGCTTTTGGCCCACGTTCCTAGGTTCTGCCTGAAAAGGGTGGGTGGCAGCTACCTTTCCTAAAGATCGGCTGTGGCCTGGAACCAACTTCCATTGGAATTACGCAATATTTAGGATCCCAACCTCTTTAGGAAGCGACTTAAGACATTCCTTTTGATTTCATTTGATTACTCACCTGCTTTCACTGTGTTCCGCTCTCCACTGGCCTGTGCCGTGACACTGTGTTGAGTAACTGTGTGCGTTACTGTGGCGTCAGCGCTCTAGTCGCGCTGAAGACGTGTGACGCAACACGCCCGAAGGAACAGCATACGGCAGTGCGCATGCGGAACGGCGGTTCGCGCCTTTCAAGGCGGATCGGAGCACAGTCCCAGTAAGACGCCCGGCGCTCTTCTCTGTGCGATATATATAAATAAAGAACATTCCTGCATTCCTAATACAGCGCCTCCTGTGATCATTTAAGGGAAACCTCACTCTCCACAGTGGCGACGAGGAGTGGGATCTGTCCCCACACACGGAAAAAACGTATTGGAAGAGAACAACTGTGGAGTCAAGAGGAAGAAGCACCCAGGAGACACCACCTGATAGTGCCCCAACAGAAGAGGTGGGGGAACACGAGGAAATCACCGCAGGAAGCACAAGAAGAGCGCGGCAGAGGTGCAAAGATCTGGACAACCACACCACGTGACCAAGAGCCCAGTGGAGCGACAGCCTGCGCAGAAGCACGGTAGGAACAAGAGAGCGCCCTCACTAAGGCCCTGGCGGAAAAGGGTGACCACGAGGAAAGGGGTAGAGGGAATCCAAACCCCAACACGTTGCAAACAGCGAGTGTCAGCACACCGGGCAGCCCGAGAAATAGGGGAGAAAACGACTGTGCACTCGGCAGCCACAGAAATCAAGGGGGTGAACCAGGAGGACAGGCGAAAATGAGTAATCAAGCGTCCTCACTCACGGCACCGATCCCGTTCCTACCCAGGCCCGGGGAACCACAGATGATGTGGGAGGACTGGCGGGAATACTTTAAGAACTACCTGGAAGCCCTAGAAGACGAATCCAGTGACGAGTTCACCCCCGCAAGAAGGAAGCATATACTACTACACAACCTGGGCCCAGAAGGAATAAGAGTTTTCACGAACATAGCGACAACACCACTATAAGCAGCCGATGCAGACGTGTTCAAACAAGCCCTGGAAGATCTGGACGTACACTACCGCTCGGTGGTATGTGTCTCCTTTGATCGGTACAATTTTCAGCAAAGGAAGCAAGGTGAAGGGGGGTCGGTTGACAACTATGTAGCGGCCCTGAGGCGACTAGCTGTCACGTGCAAGTATGGGGCGTCGGAGGAAGATTTTATTAAGGACCAGATCGTAATGCACACCACCAACAGAAATGTGCAGGACAAACTGTGGGCCCATGGTGAGGCGACGCTAATAGAGGTGATCGCAATGGTGAAGAAGGCCGAACTCTCCAAACGTTGTGCTGAGGCAGCTAAGAAAGAGAGTGCGCAGAGAGTCATGGTCAACAAAGTGGACAACGCGGAGTCAGCGGGGAGATACAAGATGGCGCCCGGAGACTGCAGAGGAGCCAGCAAATGGGCGTGAAGACCGGGACAAGCAGGGAAGCAGTATCCGCAAGTCAAGTCCGCGTGCTATAGATGTGGGAGTGCAAACCACGTGGCCCAAGACAAACGCTGCCCGGCCTTTCGCGCAAGATGCGCGTTCTGCGGCCTGGCAGGCCACTATGAGAAGGTGTGTTGAAGGAAGGAAAAGAAGTCTGTGGTAAAGTTCATAGCGCATCCGCATCCTGAAGAAGGTGCTGACAAAGAGTTGGATGAAGACGACAGAGTACTGTGCATTGAAGAGCAGGTACTAGGCATTGACACCAAGCGCTCCGACAAACCGCGAGCGGACATGCTGATAGGAGGAGTCAAAATCCGAATCGCGATTGACTCGGGATCCCCATACACCATCATACAGAGGTCGGTATGGGAAGAGGAATTCAGACCCAGCCTCGGTTCCAAACTGGAACCACCGTACATTCGACCGGTGTCATACACGAGCAACCCCATCCCCATGGTCTGATACCGAAGTCTGAAGTTCGAGTTCAGAGGGAGGACAGCAACGTGCAAGCTGTATGTGGCAGAGAAAGGCCCATCAGTTCTGGGATGGAGAGACCAGGGAGACCTCTGAATCAAACTGGACCCAGGGGGCAGAGAACAAGTGCTACTCGCGGACAATGAAAGCTGGACAGACTTGGAGAGAGTGAAAAGAGAGTATCTCAAGGTCTTCGGAGGGAAGGTAGGGAAACTCGAGAAGTTCATGCACAAGATCATACTCAAAGAGGATTCCCGGCCAGTGTCACACAAGGTCAGGAATGTGCCCATAGCGGTGAGAGAGGCAGTGCAACGAGAGCTGCGCCGGCTAGAAGAACAAGGGATCATAGAGCCAATAGACAGCTCGGAGTGGTTGGCCCCCTTGGTAGTCGCCAGGAAGCCCAATGGCAAAGTGCGCCTATGCGTGGACCTGCGCGAACTAATCAAGTGCTTGGTGGTAGAAAAATTCCCGCTCCCAAGGATTGAAGAAATGCTGGCAAATACAAGAAGTTTGAGATGGTTCTCCACCATAGACCTCACGTCCGCATACCATCAGATTGACCTGCACCCGTCAAGCAGAAAACTCACCTCTTTCATTACACCGTATGGGTGCTACCAGTTCCGCAGAATGCCCTTCGGGTTAGCGTTCGCCGCAGCGGTGTTCCAAAAACTCATGCACCGTCTGTTCAAGGACCTCAAAGGCATCCAGTATTTCCAGGATGACATCCTGATAATGGGAAAGGATCGCAAGGACCACGACGACAAATTGAACAGGTGCTAGGCGTGCTGCAGGAGAAAGGATTGACGGCAGAATGGGAAAAGTGCAGATTTGGGATGACGTCCGTCACCTATCTGGGACATGAGATAAGCAGACAGGGAATCACTCCCAAGAGAGAGAATGTGAAAGTGATCTGCGAGGCCAGAGCTCCATCCAACAAAGACGAGGTGCGGTCATTTTATGGAATGGCCGAGTACTACAGCAAATTCGTCCAACACTTTGCCACGAAAACGCACAAGCTGAGACAACTTATAAGAGAAAAACCAACATTCCAGTGGGATGACGAAGCTCAGAAGGAGTTTGAGGAACTAAAGGAGAACATCAGTCAAGCTGTGCCCCTACACAGACATGACCCCACGGGAAATACCATCCTCACCACGGATGCCAGTGAAAAAGGTTTAGGGGCAGTGCTAGCACAGGAGAGAGACAACAAAACTGTGGAAACGCTCAGCTTTGCGTCCAGAGCGTTATCCCACACCGAGCAAAAGTTCAGTGTGATAGAAAAAGAGATGCTAGCTGTCACATGGGCCATGGGGAAGTTCCGACAGTTCCTATGGGGAACGAGGTTCCGCTTACAAACCGACCACAAGCCTTTGGTTAAGGTACTTACCTCGAGTGGACACGACACGGCCACCCCGCGGATAGCAAAGATGACTCTCAAGCTCCTGGAATACACGTACGATGTGGAGTACATCCCGGGGACTCGCAACAAGGTGGCGGACTACCTCAGCAGGGCCTCAGCGAAGGAGCAAGCGCCCACACCGGCTGCAGAAAATGAGGAAATGGTGGCGGTGATGGAAGACATGGAAAGGGCCATCAGCTTACAGGAGTGGGAGCAGGCATACGAGAAAGATGAAAACCTGGAGGAGGTTAAGGAGAACCTAGTGAAAGGGTGGCCAGATAAGAAACGGTTGAAGGAAGCACTGAGGAAATTGTATGAAGTACGGGAAGAATTGTCCATGAGCGATTCAGGAACATTTCTGTAACGTGGGAACAAAGTGGTGCCTCCAGAAAAGTTGATCCCGAGCCCGCTGAACCTGCTACATGAAGGTCACCTGGGAATCGTGAAGACCAAGTACAGGGTAAAGCAGATGTACTGGTGGCCAGGAATGGACATCCAGATTGAGAGACATGTTCGAGACTGTGACCAATGCCAGGGGTCAGATAAGGCGCTCAAACCCTTGAGACCTGCACTAGGGAGATTTGAACAACCCCGCAATCCTTGGGAGGATCTTGCAGTCGACGTACTAGGACCGATATTAGACAACCAAGGAACAGCCAAATACCTATGTGTCATAATTGACAAGTATTTCAAATGGCCAGAAGTGCATGTACAAGAAGAGATGGACTCGGAGGTAGTGATCAGATTCCTCACCACGGTGTTCCTAAGGGAAGGCATACCAAGAACAATATTAACTGACAATGGACCACAATTTACATCAGACAAGTGGCACCGATACACTGATAGGAATGGGATCAAGTCAAAACACACCTCGGTGTACCATCCGGCAAGCAATGGACAGGTGGAGAGATTTAACCGAGTTCTCATGGGGTCCATTCAAGCGGCCATCTTGCAGGGGAAGGACTGGGAAGCAGAGATCCAAAGGATGATATGGGCGTACAGAATCACCCCCTATGCAACAGGATACAGTCCCTTCCAGATCTTAAGGGGCAGGCATCCGTTCACTAAGGACAATGTGGTATGGAGAGAAAAGACCATCACGAATAAGTGGTCGCCTGCTGTGGTCCAACACAATTTGGAGAAGGCCCAGAGAGTGTATGCCGAACATTACAACCAGAGAAGGAAAGTGAAAGATTCAGTTCTGGAAAAGGGAGAGTGGGTGAGAGTCAGGCAAGCAATACTGAAGAAGAAAGGAGAAAGCAAATATAGTCCACCCCTCCAAGTAGAAGAAGTGTACAGCAGGGCAGCGCTCCTCAGCGATGGCAAAGTGTGGTCCCAAGACCGCATGGTGAAGATAAATAAAATTGTGAAGTGGCCAGAAGAGAAAGGAAACAACCTGCCAGCTCAGAGACAAGAAGTAGAAGCAGAAAAGAGTGAGTCAGGCGGTGAAGGCAACGGAGAAGAAGGAGTGTGCATGGAGAGTGGAGAGCTAAGTGAGACAAGCTTAAGGGAGTCACCGGTCAACGAAGGCATGACACCCCGGAAGAACGAACTTGGTCTGGGGAAAAAAAGGTGGGAAGCCCAACGACCAAGGGTATTCACGAAGCATCCACTCCGGTAAGGCGCACTCATGCTGGGAGAATGGTTATCAGACCGGCACACCTTAGAGACTTTGAATGAAGGGACACTAGACATTGAACTGTAATATTCATTGTGTAAAAGCAGGAGATATGTGGTGTCAGCGCTCTAGTCACACTGAAGGCGTGTGACGCCCTTCCGAGCCTGGACCGAGCCCAGGGCCACCCCCCCTTCATCTTCTGCACCATCTAGGTTGGTTTATTCCTCTAATGATCTACATTTGTTAAACAACACTTTACATTATGCACATGATCCACCAGTGTGCATACATGCAGATCCCATTGGAGGCCCATTTATTTGCACTATGTGCAACAACACCACTCAGGACACACCGATACCTCCCAAATCAATACAGGCAGCACTTGTGAATGCAAGCTCACTTCCACGCCATAAAATTGATATTTTAGAACTGCTTAATAGTCATGCCATCGACCTCCTGTTTCTTACCGAAACCTGGGGAGACGAAGCATCAGGTCCAGACTTCAAAGCTGCCATGCCTGAAGACTACTGCGTTTACAGACAGGACCGCAAGACAGCAAGAAAAGGTGGTGGTATTGCCATTATACACCGCAACACTTTGCGAGTAAAAGCACTTGACCTTAAACATCTGAACTGTGAAGCTTTTGTCTTCACCGTTTTACTTACTCCCAATCAATCATTTACCGGTATACTTTTATACCGTCCCCCTGGTTCTCGCAATGTATTTTTGTCCCAACTCCATCAACTGAGTGAACTAGCCGCTGAACACAAACATTTCACTATA
The DNA here is from genome assembly GCF_964263255.1 of Lissotriton vulgaris. Classification (NCBI taxonomy): domain Eukaryota; kingdom Metazoa; phylum Chordata; class Amphibia; order Caudata; family Salamandridae; genus Lissotriton; species Lissotriton vulgaris. Next base: position 686,779,909 of record NC_141687.1, on the reverse strand, counting down.
TTAGGAGATTTTAACTTTTATCTAGAATCCCAGACGGATAAAGACACGATCCAGCTTATCACGGACCTATCTGCATTAGAACTCGAACAACTGATAACGGCTCCCACACAGGAGGCTGGACACACGCTTGATGGCATCTTTACCAACAACCCTCATATCACCGTCAACAAAATACTACCCCTCACATGGTCTGACCATTCTGCTATTTTATTTGACATCAAAACCAGATCAAATATAGATAAAAATATCTCGCACAATTCCTATTTAACCACCAGAGATTGGCGAAATATAGATCATAATCATCTAGATCAGATTCTTATTGATGCCTTTGCGGACACTGATGGGGAAATGGACCCAAACATTGCGGCTACCACATATACATCTATCCTGGAAAGGACATTTCAAATGTTAGCCCCCTCCAGAACCTCCAAACGTAATAGGAAAACTCCTTCAGCCCCATGGTTCACAGAGCAACTCAGGTTACAGCGTCAACACTGCCGTAATTTAGAACGTCACTGGCGCAAACATTACAATCCTTCAGACAAAACTACATATAAAGCAGCACTCATGGACTACAAGCACAAATTAGCCATGGAAAAAAACATCTATTACACCACCCAAATAGACCAGGCGTAATGTAACATGAAAAAACTGTTTGAAGTAGTGAACCACCTTGCAGAACCAGCAAACCCTCCCACCGAAACATCACAAACTTTATGTAATGCACTAGCTGACTATTTCTCAGATAAGGTCACATCTATATTTAAGGACTTTACTCCCAACTCTGACAATATGTCATTCACGAATACAGAACGTAAACTGAACTCAGCTACTTTCACGGAATTCACTCAGGTACCTTCGTATCGTATTCACAAACTAATTTCGTCAATCAAATCAGGTTCCCCTCTGGACCCTTGTCACCCTTCTATACTTCACACCATTCCAGATACTATCACTTTACCATTGACACATATCTGTAATATTATGTTTTCATCAGGTATTTATCCCAACATTTGGAAAAATACCATAATCAAACCGCTCCTAAAAAAACCATCGCTTGATCCATCTGAGTCTTCCAGCTACCGTCCCATTGCATCATTGCCATTTCCTGCTAAGATCTTTGAATCTGTCATGAATGAACAACTATCTGACTACATTCAAGCCAATGACCTATTAGATGACACCCAGTTCGGTTTTCGACAAGGACATGGGACAGAAACGGCTCTGATTAAGGCCGCTGACGAAATAAAACCACTATGGACAACGATGGACAGGCTGTTTTGATTCTGCTGGACTTATCGGCGGCTTTCGACACGGTCGATCACTCTACCTTGATCGGCCGTGTCGAGGCCATCGGTATCAAACACAAGGCCAGAGACCTTATAGCATCTTTCCTGGCCGACCGTAAACAGGCAGTTAAGCTGGGCTCATTCACTTCCCCGACATTCGCCCTTCCTTGCGGTGTTCCACAGGGCTCCTCGCTGAGTCCGACCCTTTTTAACATTTACGTGTCGGACTTAGCGAGGGTAATAAAAGCGTACAATATTAATTTGACCACTTACGCTGATGATACCCAGCTGGTACTATCTATTCACAAAAACGGTTCCACTATAGCGGCTAACTTCAAAGACGGCATGCGGGCCATCAGCTGCTGGATGGCCTCTAACTGTCTTAAATTGAACTCTTCTAAGACCGAAGTTATGCTGTTTGGCAAGGTTCAGCCGGCCTGGTCTCCCTTATGGTGGCCGGAGGAAATGGGCACTCCACCTGAACCAGTCAGCAAAGTGAGAAACCTGGGCGTTATATTAGATGACAAACTCCATTTCCATCACCATGTGAACTCTGTAGTTTCATCGTCATTCAACATCTTGCGAAAAATTAAGAAGCTTTTGCCATACCTTCCTACCACTGCTGGCAAAACTCTTATTTCAACCCTAGTGTTTTCACGTACTGATTATTGCAATGCCCTTTTCCTCAACGCTCAAGAAAAAGTAATTTCCAAACTGCAAATGATTCAGAACGCCTCCGCCAGAGTTCTACTTGGTATCCCAAAATTTACCTCTGTCTCAAGACAATTAGCTCAACTGCATTGGCTCCCGGTGAGAAGCCGCACTAAGTTTAAGTCCTTGTGTATTGTATACAAGGCAATAAACAACATGGGACCCAAATTTCTCAGAAATTCCCTTAAGCCTCTACCAACCCCCAGAACGCTTCGTTCCAACACCGCCCACCTGCTTCAAATCACAAACACGGAAAGTTAACTGGGGAGACAGACGTTTTAGCATTGCAGCAGCAAGATTATGGAACTCTCTTCCTCTCAACATTAAATCTAGCCCCACACTGCTTATCTTTAGAAAGCAACTTAAAACATGGCTGTTTTCTCAATGAACTAACTAGCAACCTCAGATATAGAACGCTGCATCTGTTCTCTGAAATACTGGTAATAGATCTAGCTCCTAGCGCCGAGACACCCACGGGTAATTGTTTGCGCTTTAAAAATTACATAAATAAATAAATAAACACGCCCGAAGGAACAGCGTATGGCAGTGCACATAGGGAACGGCGGTTCGCGCCTTTCAGAGCGGATCGGAGCACAGTCCCAGTAAGACGCCCGGCGCTCTTCTCTGTGTGATATATACAAAAATAAAGAACATTCCTGCATTCCTAATACAGCGCCTCCTGTGATCATTTAAGGGAAACCTCACACTCCACAGTTACAAATCCCATAAACATAAATATACTCACTCTCTTGCCTTTCTCATGATCACCTTCTGTGCATGCACACACTCTTACTTGCTCTTTAGAATACTTCACCAACTTCTTCTTTCATTATTAACACCTAACCTATCGGTCGATAGATTTTAACTCTCTTCTCTAGCGCCAACATATTTTTCATTTTTCAGCACTTACCCAGCTCCCTTAGTGCTGAAATAACGTTTCTCCTCCTGCATTCACACTTTCTCTTCCTCTGTCTGGGGTCACACTTCTGTTCCCAGCCACGCACTCCCCCCTTCTTACACCCACTTTCTTTCTTCTGCGCTGATACTTTTTCTTCCTTAATTTACCCTCCTACCCTTCCTTTACTCGTATGTCTCCCCTAAGTCTTTCAGACTCACTCCCTTCTTTTTCCCCTTCACTTCTTTTGACCATCTGCCATCACAACCTTGGTTACAATTTCAAGTTACCCTTCCTCCTTCCCCACGCTTCTCTGTTTCTACATCCACATTCAATCAATCCTTCTGCATCCACTATAACAAAACCCTGACTTCTCCCTTTTCTCTCAGCCCTACTCTCTTCTTGCGGCACTGGAAGCTTATTCCTCTCATTATGCGATCAGTTAATGTCATCCCTCAATCATCATCTCCTTCCTGGTACATCCTGTAGTGACAGTGATAAAATTGGGCAGTGCCAGTCGTGGAATTGAATGGCACTGGCACTTATATTTTGTTCCTCAAATTAAGCACTGTGCCAAACTTCTTGATCAAACTGACCTGATTGACTAAGCTGCCTGCCGCTGAGAGTGCCAATATATCAGATGCTGGTTTCTATTCATGATTTTCTACCCATAGGAACTAGTCTTTTTAGGGGGGGAAATGTCTTTATTCTGAGCTTAAATGGTGCCCTGATGTTTTACTTTGGACATTAGGGGCCTTATTTATGAGGCCGTGCGTCACTTTTACACCGCCGGTGCGTCACTTTTTGTGACGCACCAGCAGCGTAAAAAATGTGCCTTGTTGCACCATATTTACAAAGTGATGCATCTAGGTAGATGCGTCACTTTGTAAACCCCTGCGCTACATTATACCTATGCCAGGTATAATGTATGCAGGGGGGCGTTCTGATGCAAGAAAGGGTCCTAGAAGTGAAGTAGTGAAATCTATAGGATTTCACTGCGCCACTTCTAGGACACAAGTGCGTCAATTTCTTACGCCTGCCACACAGCAGGCGTAAGACTGACGCAGGCCCTTTCACATGGGGCTTTATGATGGTGCACAAGTGCAGAAGAAGCCCATGCATCTGTTTTGTCATAATTTGCACTGCCTGTAGCACATACTTAAACAGAGAGCAGCAGTTGCCTCTTCGTGTTTGTGAGCAAGACCGTCTACAACTCATACACTAACTTGTGGTTTTTCAGAGGTGTAGTATGCACTGTAGGCTGTACAGTTTCAGCCAAACAGGCCTACAGCCCCCTCAGGGGATGCACATGGATGCTGAAGATGTTCATGATATGACGCCTGATCCATCATGGATCAGGGATGTGGATCTTGTCAGCATGCTTTTCAGACCAGCACAATATAACGCAAATGCAGTAATGTTGAGTGCAGTATTTTATGTGAGGACATTGATTTTGGTGGCATCAGTATAAAAAGTGATCTAAATTGCCACAGTCCTGATAGCTGAGTGTAAAAGTCAGGAAATCAGGATTTCTGATGCAGAAGAGTTGAATATAAAGTACGTTTATTGTAGAGGTAAAAGATCCGATCCATCAAGTTCAATCAGTCAGGTGCAACTGACCATTCTCCACACAACAGTATTCCATCACTATGGAGCTACTTCAAGAAACAACAAGCTCTCCAGTAACTAATCTTTAAAGGAGAACTACTACTATGTATAAGATAAATATATAAATAATAAGCACATTACTACACATCTTCCTCCCACAAATTAAGGAACAAGGAAGGAACAAGGATATGGAAGGAAGACAAAACATCCAAAAGATTATTCTCTAACATAGTCATTGAATTTTGCTGGAAGTTTTATATTCCTTTTAATTTCTTTCTCTCAAAGTGGTTGAAAGACACTTGTCACCAGACTTGACAGTGGTTTCGTCCAAGTCACCGTTTACCAATTATTTATTTACAGTAACAACCCTATTAAGATTCCCAAATCTAGAATCTTCAGTTTTGATTGCATTTGTAAAAACCTTTTTAACTTTATGAATTTTTTTGAATAATTTAGAAGACTTTCGTCCAGGTGGTGCCCTAATCATTACTAAATCTCCTACATTAACTAGTATTTTCTGTACAGATTTCCTTTTGTCAAACTTTAACTTGCGATCAATAGCTTTGTCAGCCTCTCTTTTCCTCCATGACCCAAGGAAAGACTTATCTTTATTTCTCTTGACCAACTTTTCATTCACCCTGAAAGGCGTAATAAAAGTATTGGGATGTCTGTTTTTAAGAAGAAGAAATGGTGTACAACCAGTGGTTGCATGAGGCGTAATCCTATACATTTCTAAAAGTTTATTAACACCCTCCTTCCAATCCACATTATTTTGTTCGGATAGTGAAATGGATTCTTTAAGAACTCTGACAAACCTTTCCACCATTCCAAGTTTTTATTATTATGTTTTGGCTCTCGTAGAGGGCCACATAAAAGACATACCACCAATACAAGTAATAATACATCAAACATATTTCATCTATATACAATATTTCTAGTACATATGTCGATCAAGTCCAAAGAAAAAATCATTCATTAAGTAAGCACAAAGAGGAGCTGGCACAATAAATAAATAACATTAATAAATATCTAAAAAACTTTTGAAAAATTTAAAAATGAAGAAGCAGAACACTTCATTTGGAGGGCAATATAAAGATTGCATAAAAATATTTAGAGTAGATATACCTAAGCGGAGACAGATAGGTTTTAGCCATTTAAGGCGCAAAGTGCGAAGTGCTGGGCAGATCAACAGAACGTGCATACGGTCCTGTATACTAGTATTACAAAAATTACACATATTGGATGAACCGTGCCATTTAGAGAGAAGTACATTTAATGGCAATAGATCGTACCGAAGAAGGAACCAGAATCTTCTGATGCCATGGGGTAAGTTCCATAAAACATAATTTACTGCTTTTTTGGCAACATATGAGTTAAGGAGAAGATCACAACCCCCTTTTCCTTGTAATATGTTTTTATCGGTTAGAAAGCATAGTTCCCATGAGGCCTGTTTTAGCAGGTTTTTTAGTTGTACTAGAGAGTACTGGAACAAAGTACCTTCCTCCAACCTCAGAATAGTCACCGCTTTTCTGAAGTTCTTTACAAGTAATGAAAACTCTTTAAAGTTGCCTAATAATTCACTCTTCAGCAGTGCCCTCATTGTCCCTGGTTCCGCTCTGGCTAGAGAGGCCACCCATCGTACCAGGGCACAGAGCCCCTGTACCCAGCTACCCCTTAGCCCAAACTCAAGTCTGCATGCTGCTAAAGAGCAGTTAGTATTTAGGGATGCGAGGGATCTCAGAAGTTTCCCTTCGATTTTATTGCAGAAATCCCATAGTTTTATATCTATGAGTTCAATGCCGTAAATAAGGGTAGCGGGAATCTTAGCCTTATATACTTCAAGCAAAGAGGCAAAGTGTCTTTTGCCAGTTGCTGAGTAGAGTGTTTTAAGGCCATTGCCATGTGCTATAGCCTTTCGTGCACAGTATTCGATGTGAGGCCTCTCGCTCATGTTAGCCGCGATGATTTTCCCCAAAAAGGTGTAAGTTTTAACGACCTCCAATTTTTGACCACCGATTTGCCAGCCGAAGTTTTCCGAGCGGCACTTCCTTCTCCCCCCTATACACATAATTTTGCTTTTGGTGATGTTAATTTTCATAGAGTGGGAGACTGCAAAAGCATTAAGGGCTTGCAACCTATTTGCCAAACCTTTCGGTGTCAAATCAAGGAGGAGGATGTCATCAGCGTACATCAAGCATGAAACAGAAGCCCCCCCTATCACTGGAGCAATGCCCTCACAGGCCGCCACCACGGTAGGCAAATCCTGCGTATATAGGGAGAACAAAAGGGGCGCTAGAAGACAGCCTTGCTTTAGACCATTAAGGGAAGAGATACGATCCGAAAGACCTCTTTCCCCCCCCTGCAACACCCTACACCATGTTTCCGTATGTAATGAGCGGACAAGCTCCAGCAAGTACGGGGGTACTCCAAGAAAAGATAATTTTCTCCACAGCGTTCCACGATCCACTCTGTCGAACGCTGTGGAGAAATCAATGAAGGCTGCATAAACAAATCCCCGTCTTACTTTCGTATACTTGTCAGCTATTACGTGCAGGGCGGTTAAATTATCTAACGTGCCATGTTCCTTACGGAATCCCGTTTGTTCGCGTGGTAAGATGTTGTTCTCGTCGACCCAGTCGGAAAGTAGCCTTAAGAGACATTTTGCAAAAATCTTGCCGACTGAGTCGAGGAGCGCAATCAGGCGGTAGTTACCAGGGACTTCCCTTGCACCCTTCTTGAAGATGGGTATCAGAATACTACCCCTCCAAGATGCTGGAACCCTTTTTGTCTCAAAACAGGATTTAAATAGAGGGTAGAGAATTTTACTCCAAAGTAAAGGCTCCTGCTTGAGAACAGTCATGGGGAGTTCGTCCGGTCCCATTGCACCGGACAAACGCATATTTTTTATGGCCGATACTATTGTTTCCTCTGTGGGATAGATAATTTCACCATCAGAGGTTACATCAGGGAAATTAGTATCCTCTATAATACCATTCCCCCCGTAGAGCTCCCAAATGTAGGAAGACCAAACATCTTCGGCAATAGGGATAGAGCAAGGGATTACTCTATTGCCACATTCCTTCCCAATTATAGACCAGAATTCGCGGATCTTGCCATGCACTACAGCTTCCCTTAGGTTAATCCATACTAGGTCTTCCTTCTCCTTTTTTATTGTCGCCTTCAATCTAACTCTCTTTCTTTTTAACCTAGATATTTCTTTTTCCCGTTCCCCGTTTCTGTTTAGAAACTGGGCGCGTACTAGTTTATTTATCTCTTTATTTAATGTTCTCAGAGCACTGGGGATATATACCCGCTTTAAAGGACACCTAGCTTTATTAATATCTAAAATAATGTCCCGCATAAATTTTTCGAAGCTGGATATTTCTAAACCATGCCAAGCATTCAGGTCTGCCATGGTTTTGCACAAACTGTCATGCACCCTAGCAATTGCAGATGGATTCCAGTAGCATCTACCAGAGGAAGCATGAAAGTCCGTAACTTCACCATTAAGAGACCATGATGCCGTACTAGGTGGTTTTAAAGAAATAGCCAGGATAAGTATATTATGATCACTCAGCATCGTAGGAACTAGTATAAGATCCAAGATGCGCGGGAATATATCATAATCAGATATCGCATAATCAATTATAGAGGGCTTGCCATGGGAATTATGCGTAAATTTTGCAGGTACATCGGAGGGGAATCTCCCATTTAGAATAAGCCCCTCGACTATCGATAATTCCTCAAGGAGAAGTTTCCCTCTATTGCTAGTTGTAATTTTATCTGGGAAAACAGATTGTGGTATGAAAAACGCCTCTTCTTTTGCTCTATTTCTGAAAAGATTCAAACTAGAGTTAGATATTTTGCAATTTAGGTCGCCTACTAATATGACTTGTGGGGCGGGAGTTCTATTTTTAATGAGGCCAATATATTGAAATACCTGCTTCAACACACGGTTAAAACACTCTCCGGGAGGAATATAAACATTTATAATAACAACAGACGTCTTCATGGGAAGTGTGGGAAGGTTTGCTATAGATATAGCCTGGAAGAGGTTACTAGGGTCGATGTACTGAGCAAATTTCCAATTCACTTTGTTAGATAACAGGCAAGCGATTCCTCCTTTAGCGTGGCCTTTCTTGGAAGCAACAGCCGGGACTTCCAACACAAAATAGTCATTTCTGACATCAAGTTTACTAGTGCACCAGGTTTCTTGGATACAAATTACGTTTGCACCCAACGCAAATAAAAACTCCAGTTTCTCTGGGCTGTTGTGTATCCCGGCTGCGTTCCATGAAATAATTTTCAATTGGTTATTAAAGATGCTGAAATAATTTAGGATTGTCTGTAGATTTAGCTGCTAAAGCACTGTGCAACCAATTCCATCGATTAGAATCCTCTAACAAAGAGGAATTCTTGGTCAATGGGAGTGGTTTTATCTGGGACACTAAGCGTTTCCCTTTTGCTACCCAGACCTTTAAATCTTTAAAGGATGAACCAATCCCAGTTTGCTTATCATCTTTTTGGGGCATCCTATAAGACACATCTTTATAACCAAAGTTCATTATAGGAAGGACATCAATGCCTGTACATTGGAAGCACTCTGCCTGTTGCAAGACCAAATTTACAATTATTTTTGAGTAAAATTTCACCCTAATACTTGACACAGTTTTCCCCCCCAACAGAGAGACTAGCTCAATGTCACTTGATTGGATGAGCTGTAACTTATCTATTTCACCAAAACGTTTTAGTAACCATGATCTGTTTAAAAGTAAATCATTATCAAATAGCGGCAAAAAGTCCAACACATTAGTGTCCACATAAGATAAAGCTTCTTTTTGCTCATGGGGAGCATTTGGCGGCTCCTGTCCCCCCACTATAATAGTGAAAGGAGAAGCCAGTGGGTTAAGACCCCCGAATTTCAGTTGATTAACATTCCCTGGATTCAGTTCAGGGGGAGATCTTAAACCCACCCCAGCTTCTTGTATTGGGACCTCCCCAATCGTAGGTAGAGAGATTAACGAGGTCTCAGGAGTATGGGAACTAAGACTCATTTCCACGGCCACCTCTGCTTTTGATGTAATAAATTCAATGGCACTACTTTCCCCATCACTCAGATGTAAAGAGTCTTGAAAAATGATTCGCCTCTGTCTTTTCTTCCTATGCTTTCTCACCGGTTTCCTTTTATTTCCTTTGTATTTTTTATGTTTTCCATTTTTTTCCCTTACTTCTAGGTTAACCTCGGTAGTTGATTTTTTATTTTCCGCACAAAAGATAGGAAACAGATCTTGTGGTACCTGGCAGTCCAGTTTGGGCATACTTCCATCTTCCAACTCTAGATCCCCCTTCATAGAGCACTTAGTTGCAGTAGTTTCGGTGGTTACAGGCGGGCCTTTAACACTATTATCAGGATCTACCAAAGGTATTGGAGCTGGGACCTTCGAGTTTACTGTACACACCTCAGTTTCCCCCTTTTTTAAGATAATGACTTGCGGGAGGAGTGGGGTGATCTTCTTCTCCGGCGCTTTTTGAACTAGATGTTCCAAGATTTGTGTAACGGAATCCAAGATGCAGTCCGAGCTACCAACAAATTTCCCCAGGAGAAACAGAATAGAGGCTAGCAGGTGTTCCAAGGCAATAAGGGACTCCGATACTGGTTTATCTACTGCCCCAACTGTAGGGCAACTGCCAGACAGATTAAGAATTGGACTCCTAGAAGTACTTAATAAGTCAGACATTTCAAGTTTGCCAACAGAGGGGGTACTACTGTAGAGATGGAGCCCAGATGGAGTCGCCCTTCCCGGGAGTTTATTAGTTTTTGGAACATCCGGGCTGTCAGGTTTCACATAGCGGCCACAAAGTTCAAGTTCCACCATTCCATTACTTTCCAGAGAACAACGCTAATGCTTAATAGAAACATTTTCTAAAAGCTCCTCTCTTTAAAAACAAATTGCACTCCATTATCTGTAAGGAGATAACCAGGGAGACCTTCTATAGTGAAAACATCTGTGAGGAATGAGATGACATGTTTAGTGTCAATACATTTTGTGATCTTAATTTCAGGCCACCTTGAATACAAATCAATAAGAACAAACAAATAAACATCACCATATTTACATTTCAAAGGGCCCAATATATCAAGAGCTAATTCCTCCCAAGGTGCATTCGGTCTATCCCTTATGACCATAGGTTGGACTCTTGGTTTAAAACATTTTTCACTTAACGTGCAAGGAATACACTCTTGCACTAGTCTTTCAATGTCTAAATCCATCCCAGCCCACCAATAGTTAAGCCCAACGCTTTCTTTGGTTTTAGAAATTTCTTGATGACCTTGATGGGCTAGCGTAATCAACTCTTTGCGAAAACACCTAGGGGGAATTAATCTGGTACCACGAAACATCAATCCATCAGACATGGATAACTCACCCCTCACATTCCAATACTTCTATGAAACACCTTGACCTTTCTTAACCCATCCAGTTTTTGAGAAGAGAATATAGCTCCAACAGTTTCTCATCAGTTCTACACTCTTCTCCCCATTTATCTTCTTTGATGTCACCACACTCAATGGCATACACCCATTCAAAGTCCTCTTCTTCTTCTTGGTCAATGCAAAGGGGCTTCGTTCTGGCGCGCAGTATAACTCATTTCACCCTCTGAGGCGGAAGCCGGAGGTTCTTAAGCTCTGTCTCCTTCTACTTTGCTAGTAGACCTACGCTTGATTAAAAAGGCATTTTAGTCCATTTTTAAAAATTGTGTGTGCAATCTACCTCCGCTTTATTTAGAAAGCGTTTTTCACCGGATCAGACTCTTCCTTCATTCCACTACCGCCTGGGCCACTCTCAGCTGAGTATTGACGCTGAGAGTTGGTCCCGGGGAGGTGAAGGCGTCACAGCGGCCATATTGCGTGTGGGTGCGACCTGACGCGCTCTAGCTCTCTACATAAAGGGACGGGCCTACTCGGCGTAGCGGACGCGCTTGCGGACGTGCCGGATGCACGCCGGAGTCACGCCGGAGTCACGCCAGAGTCCAGCCCGTCTGCGCCCGTCCGCGCTGAGGACGGGCTGGACAGCTGGACGTCTGGTCATGATATCTTTGACCCCCCACAAGTAAGATATACCCTTCAGACTTTGCTCGCACTTAAACCCTCGAGTCTCACATGCTCACATACCTATTCCCCCAACGATCTGTTACGCCCTCTAATGTGTGGCTGCGGGACATTCAACACGGTAAGCCCCACCCCACTTCCACCTAGGTATAGGCCTAAACAACACACTGTTCCGGTAACCTGGGTAGAGAAGGAAGGTGGTATACTTCTTAATGCTCGCTCACTCGTTAAAAACAACGTTTCGTTTAGGGAATTCATATCTGACAGGAAGCCTTCCCTGGTCTTCGTTACAGAAACCTGGGCAAAGGACTCTTCCGGCCCTGACCTCATCGAAGCAATCCCGGAAGGTTATTGCCTGGCCCGCCATGATAGACTTGGCCGGGTGGGAGGAGGACTTGCAATTCTATATAGGGACCATTTCCACTGCCACACTGTTGCTATTACTGACCCTAAGGACAGCTTTCAAGCTCTCTCCTTTTCTATAAAAAGTGGCCATAGAGCCCTCCTAAATGGAATCTTGGTATACCGCCCTCCAGGCTTACGAACTAATTTCGGGCAACAGTTGCTCCAAGCCCTAGAACCCTTCTTTAGCCAAAAAGATTTTACGATTCTAGGAGATTTTAATTTCCATTTATAAAGGCATGACAACAAGGATACCATCTCTCTGCTGGATATCATGTCAGCCTGTGGTTTTAACCAGCGGGTTAAAGGGGCTACTCACCGAGCTGGGCATACGCTCAATGGAATTTTTTCCAATGATGAGAGGTTATCGATTGAGGAATCCATCCCTCTGTCATGGTCTGACCATCTGGCAGTCCCATTTCTACTTAGCTGTCCGCGCACATCTGCGCCCGCAAACATACCCAGCAAACATGAACTCCGTAGGAACTATAAGGATATTTCAAATAGTTCCCTCTCCGCGTGGGCATCCAACCTGTGTCCATCTCAGGAAGAAAGTGTCTCCACAGCTGCTACGCAGTTTGAAAGAACCATGACTGAAGCTCTAGATGAATTAGCCCCGTTCCAACCATGCGGACGTGCCAGGAAAAGGCCTTCAGCCCCATGGTTCTCAGAACACCTTAGACTCCTGAGACAGGAGGTAAGGAGACAGGAGCGCCTCTGGCACACAGGATGGGAACAAAAAGATAAGGAAGCTCATAAGATCCAGCTTAGGAAATATAAGGCTGAAATTATAAAAGCCAAACAAGAGCACTTCACGACCTTGACAACTTCATTGTCCTCCCCTAAAGAGCTCTTCAGGGTTGTAGATTCACTTATAACCCTTCAAACCCCAGATCCTGTAGTCGCGTCCCAAGAGCTCTGTAATAACATCGCCTCTTTCTTCCAGACAAAAATATCAGACATCTACTCTGCCTTGGAGCTACAAAAATCGCTTATGAGTGGGCCCCCTGCTTTAGGGGCTATGGATCTCGCCCTGGTTGAAAAATCTTCTTTGGGAACCCTAGATTCCTTTCCCCCTCTCTCTGTGGAGACGCTGGATAGCCTCCTTAATAAAACTAAATCAGGCTCTCCTTTGGATGTGTGCCCCCTTAGGATTCTTAAACAGTGCAGGGAAACTCTCCTGCCTCCTTTGGTGGATATTATGGATAGAGCCATGAGAGACGGCTTCTTTCCCACCCAATGGAAAAGTGCGGTGGTAAAACCTCTTTTAAAAAAGCCCTCCCTGGATCCGTCGGTCTTGAAAAACTTCCGGCCTATTTCATTACTCCCAGCCCCAGCAAAGATGCTAGAGGCGCATCTCAATGCGCACCTCGCCGCTTTCGTTGAGAGCTCGGAATGTCTCGATTCCTCTCAACATGGCTTCAGGAGGGAACACAGCACTGAGTCAGCCCTCACTATAGTGTTGGATAATATCCGCACTCGCGTTGATGAGGGCCAGACAACCCTCCTGATCCTCCTAGATCTAACAGCGGCCTTTGATACCCTCTCTCCCTCAGTATTAACATCTCGACTGAGGGAGATTGGGGTGCGTGGTGCAGCCCTGGATCTACTCACGTCTTTCCTCATCCACCAAGTGCAAAGAGTGAAGCTGGGGGAGTACCTATCTCCATCCCTTCCTGTGCAATGTGGGGTCCCCAAGGGGTCGGCCCTCAGTCCAACCCTATTTAACATCTACGTGACCCCACTTGCCAGGCTTATCAGATCTTATGGGATGGAGATAGTTTCCTATGCGGACGATACCCAGATCCTTGTCTCTCTCTCCCAGGCTAGCGTTCCGACTGCCTCCAACTTTAGATCTTGTATGGAGGCAGTCGGTCAATGGATGATCCTAAACTCGCTTAAATTAAACGGAGAGAAGACGGAGGTGATGGTGTTCGGAGGGAAAGAGGACGTATGGTCATCCTGCTAGTGGCCAGACTCATTAGGAGCCTGTCCCACCCCCACCTCCTCCACAAAAAATCTGGGGGTTATGATTGACCCTGCCCTAGATTTGGGTAAGCAGGTCAGCCAAACCATCTCCACCTGCTGGGGCATTATCCATGTCTTGAGGAGGATTAGGCATTACTTATCCTTACAGGCAAGGAAACAGCTTGCTGTTGCCCTTATCAGCTCCAGAATGGACTACTGTAATGCGCTGTATGCGGGCATGAATAAGAGCCTTCTGCAGCGCTTACAGGTAGTCCAGAATGCGCTGCTAGGTTTGTTTTGGATCTTCCCAGGCGCACCTCAGCCACAGCGGCCAGAAAGCTGCTACATTGGCTTCCTGTCGAGGCTTGCATTCACATTAAGACCCTATGCATGACATACAGGGCTTTGGCCAGAAACAGTCCCACTGGTGTGGGATCTATCTTGTCCCGGTACACTCCCGCTAGGGATCTGCGGTCCTCTGGCAGACTCTTGCTATCTGCCCCCCGTTTCAGGAGAGTGAAATGGGGTGGCAGGGCCTTCTCCACTCTGGCGCCCAAGTGGTGGAATGCTCTCCCTCTGGAAATAAGATCCATACCTACTCTTCAGGCATTCAAAAGGGCTTTAAAAACACACCTTTTTGTGCAAGCGTATCTGCAGTGATGTAGCGATTTCTCTTTTGATCTGTTTTGTTAGGCGCCTTGATGCCTTCGGGTTATTGTTTGCGCGTTATAAATTTCATTCATTCATTCATTCATTCATTCAACCATCATCTAGCGTGACCAATCTGGACAAAGCATCAGCTGTATAATTACGTACTCCAGATAAATATTCCACATTGAAATCTACCCTTGAAGATCTACTACCCATCTTGAAATCCTGCTCGAAATGGCATCCGTTCCTTTCCTATTAAAAACCTCAACTAAGGGTCTGTGATCAGTTTGAACCACAAATTTGATACCCCACAAAAGATTCTTTAACTTCTTCATGGCCCAATTCATGGCTAACGCCTCCTTTTCTATCACTGAGTAACGAGATTCAGCTCCCCTAAGACTCCTTGACAGGAAAAGAATGACATCAGTTTTACCCTCACTCTCTTGTTGTAGTACAGCACCCAAACCTTTCATACTCGCCTCAGTAACTAAAACTGATTTGGCTGCAGGGTCAAAACTCCTTAACCTAGGTGTCTCTTTCAGATACTCCTTAATCTTGACAAATTCTGCCTCACATTCCTTGCTCCATATAAACTCCACACCTTTACAAAGAAGAGTACGCATGTCAACACACTTTTCAGCAAAGCCTTTAATATTCAGCCATCCCCAAAAATGTCATGAGGTCCTCTTTATTCTTAGGTGATGCCAAAGTTTCTATAGATTTAACCAAATCACTCTTAGGTTCAATTCCCTTACCAGATATTGTGTGTCCCTGGTAATCAATAGAAGATTTCCTAAACTTGCATTTATCAATCCTCACAGTGAGGTTGTGTACACTAAACCTCTCCAAACGTTCATTAAGTCTTAAATCATGCTGAACAGCTCCAGATTTTAATTTGATTTTATGAGTGTAATCCTTCAGGCAGCCTAATTCATCTCTAAAAACCTTTGGAAAAGAATTCTTCAACTTCAAGATGTAGTCATCACCACAGGATTGTAAATCAACTTTATTTATGTTGAAATTCTCTTTCAATAAAATAGGTTGGTCACTATTGGGATCCAACATCACCCATAAATCTATTTGATGTAACCAGCTCAATAAGATATCTCCTTTATAGGAAACATAAAACTTACCGGAGATGTATCTACCTTTATACTCAATTAGACCTTTAAAATAACCCATTAGTTTTATTGGCTCCCCACCATAAGAATAAGGATGTATGTCTGCCTTCAACAATTTAATTTTGTCCATTAAATACTGTTCATAGAATTATTTTGATACAATAGTAATCTTTGCACTGGAATAAAAAAGAACACCAATTCCACAATGTTCAACCATCACCTCATCTATAGGACCTTTCTGTTTACCCTTAGACACCTGAGAGACAATCTGTCCACAGTCTATATCAGAGTTAGACACACTATCACTTTCATCATTCTTGCATACCATGTTGACTTTGGAATTAACTTTTTTAAATCTACAAGTGGAAGAATAGTGCCCGATTTTTTTGCACTTATTACATTTTGCTTGGAGTGCAGGACATTTCCTGTCATTGGCTAGATGACTGGAGCTCCCACACCTATAGCATTTAAAATGGAAATCTTGATATTTAGATGCAAAAGAATACTTTTTCTCAGAACTGAAACTTTTAGACTTCTTTTCATTCTTATCTTTGATACCCACATTTTCTTTTCCGTGCACCTTTTGCCACATGAACTTTTTCACTCTTACTCTCATTTTTAGTTATCACTTCCACACATTTAAGTGAATGTTCAATTTGCTTTGCAATAACTAAGACCTCTTCAAGAGAAGGATCATCCTTTGCCATATGTCATCTCCAACTTCTTGCACGTTGCACCCTTGCATAAATTGGTCTCTTTTCTTTCTTCTAATAGAGCTCAAAATTTGCAAGACAAACCTAATTTTCTGAGGACAGTGACATAATTCTCCACTGATTCTCATTCGTTTTGAGTACGTCTACCAAAATGGTAGCACTTAAGAATAGTGCTAACCATTGGTAAATAATGACGATCTAATTTAAGTATACCAATTTCGTATTCATTCAAGGTGTAATCATCTATATCAGGTAAGTGGTCGAAGACCTCTTGACCCTCTGAGCCTAAACAGTGGAGAAGTAAAGCAGTTCTTCTTTCCGCACTTAAATTAGATCCGCAAACTTTGGCCTACCTCTCAAATACCTTTTTCCATTTTTGTTACCTAATAGGTGGATCTCCAGGGTTTGATAAAAAGAATGGAGGGGTAGCAACGTTCTGCATAATGAATTCTCTAAAATGTTAAGTCTAGAACAGGTTAGGTTTGAGAGAACTAAGCTAACCTAAAATGAGACTACAACGTAAAACAACACAAAAATTGTTAGTGCTATAGAGATATTCTCACTTTTGTTCCTTGAAATGAAAAGAGAAATCATTAAGAATCACAGTTTGAAGGAAACCTTCAAGCAAAGCAAAATCAGAATATTTAACACATTTTCCATAAAACTGCACTTTACAAAAACAAAGTAAAGTTCTAAATAATCCTCCTCTTAAAACATGTTAAGATCAAAGTGAGAACAGCATAAACATTTCCAATTAAAAGAAAATCCACTGGGTGGCGCTTCTGTACTACTTATTGAGGTAAAGTAAAAGTAACGGCCAGATCCATGAAGCCAAATTGCGATCGCAATAGCTGCGAAAAAGCTATTGCGATCGCAATTTGATGAAAAGGTATTCAAGAACAAAATTTGCGAGTATGCTAACATAGATTTGCGATATCGCAATTGAATTTGCAGAATCCTGGTTGCCCATTAGCGATTCTGTAAATGCGAGAAACCACGGATTCTGCGAATAAATCTGCGATATCGCAAATAAATCGCTATTCAAGAAATATCGCAATTTGCGAATAACCCGAAAATCGCTTTTTGCGAGGCGCAATTTAAGGAGAACCCACACCAGGTGGTAACCAGTAATGAAACACTTTTTTTTATTGAAAAAACGTTTCCTAATCAGCAACAGGTGCTGGCCTGACCAAACACACTTAAGGAGATGCAGCTGCAGCATTAGGACACTCACAATGCCAGGACTCTACATGGTGGTCAGGTGGCGAAGGCTACAGCGAGCAGCACGGAACAGACGTAGGATCCAGGAGAGGATATCCCGCCAGCGGGTCACCCTGCTGGGCCAAACCAGAGAGCAAATATACGCTAAGTACCGCCTGAATGGGCCAATGATCATCAAGCTTATCCAGGACCTGGACCCCCTGATGCAGCGCCCAACAAGGCGGACCAATGCCGTGCCCACACATGTCCAGGTATTGTGCAGCCTGCACCTTCTGGCCTCCGGAAGCTTCCAGGGGATAGTTGCCCTTGCTGGGGGGATATCCCAGCCCACCATGTCCCGCTGCCTAAGGAGTTTCCTAGATGCAATGCTGACCCAGCTACACCACCACATCTCATTCCCCACCAGCCAACAGGACTTGGATGAGACCAAGCATCAATTTTACAATGTTGCGCAATTTCCACATGTGTACCCACATCCACATCTGCCCACCAGCACAAACGGAATACATGTACCGCAATCGCAAGTCCTACCACTCCCTCAACATCCAGATGGTGTGCAATGCTAAGACATACATCACGGACATAGTGGCACAGTACCCGGGGAGCACACATGACTCCTTCATATTCCGGCACAGCGGCCTCCACACACGACTGGCCAGGGGAGACTTTGGTGAAGGACACCTACTCGGCAAGTACACTTGCCCCACAATGTTACACTGTGATGATGTAGCTGCGCAGCACAGGCACTCACCCTCTGCTCCTCTCATTCAGGTGACAGTGGCTACGCTCTCCGTGAGTACCTCCTCACCCCATACCTCAACCCTGCAACACCACAGCAACAGCGTTACAATGTAGCACACATACGCACAAGGAATTGCATTGAGAGGACATTTGGGATTCTGAAGAGCAGATTCCGCATACTTCACAAGACTGGTGGGGCCATGAAATACGATCCAGATGTGTGCTGCCGCATTGTGGCTGTGTTTGCAATACTACACAACATTGCTACCAAGCGCCGGATACCTGTAGAGATATCTGGCAGTGAGTCGGAAGGGGACCACCTGCACATGCGCGTCATGCACGCGGGGAAAATCCTGCTGAAGGACAAACCAAATCACAATGAACTGTTTCTAGTGCACCCACTCCCCTCACCCAACACTTCACTCATGCATGACAATGGAAATAATGACATGAGTCCGATGTTAAATTCTTGAATAAATATTATTGTTGGTTGCACAATAATAAGGAATAATTTGTATCAGTTACATATCAGGAGTATTGCGCCATACTGCTCAATATTTCAAACTGGACATGCTTATGTCAGCAGCATGTCCCTGCCCATGTACTGAAATGTCATTGGTGCCTCCGGCGCGAAGCTCCCAGTCGCCTCTCAGGCTCCTCCTCCGGCAGGGCACGTGATCCCGCACTGGGCCTGCTGCTGCGGCGTAGCACACCGACCTGTGTCGCAGGCAGGCTGCTGATACTCGATGTCCCCTTGCTTGTGTCATCCCCTCCAGCATTGGCTTGGCCAGTTGGTTGTAGAGCCTGGACAGCAGTGGTCACCTGCTCGAGTGCACGTGCCACGTCCTCACAGCATTGTACCATCTGCAGCTGCATTGCCAGAGACCTACGGGACAGCTGGGAGGTGGCATTTCCTATCACGTAATTTGAACGCGTGTACGCCGAGAGGCGTGTGAGTAGCTGGCGGTGGCGGCGGCGGGTGAGGTTGCGCTGGCTGATCATGGCCGCAGTGTTTGCCTCCATGGCAGTGGACATCCGGTCAATGTGATCAGACAGATTGGCAACATTCCTGTCTGTGTTATGCAGCTGCAGGTGTATATCACCTAGGTGTTGTGCCTGCAATTGGTGCATGCACAGCATGCGGCGCTCATTAGAGAGCCCTGGCACACGCACAGCCATCCCCCTCCTGCCGGTGCGTGGTGTACTCTGCCGCCGCTCCCTGGCATGCTTGTTGTGCTGGCTGGGCACAGTGGGTGTGCGCTGTGTCGCAGGTCTAGCAGCACCTGATGTTGATGGTGCCACTGGAATGGGTCTTGTAGCTGGCAATGGTGGTGTGCCTGATGTAGCTGGCGTTGCAGGTGGTAGTACGCATGGTGGCACTGGTGCTTGGCCAGATGGAGCTGGTTGTGTGGATGTTCCCTCTTCCTCACCCTCAGGCTCCTCTGGTGCGTCATCTATATGCAGCCTCTCGCTGTCACTGCTGGTGTTATCTGCGCCACCTGTGATGGAAAGTGGACGTAGATTAATTACATGTATCTTTGACATGTGCAGTTGCTACATGCATGCTGGCTACCATTCCCTGACTGGCTGTTGCATTGCGTACATTGGGACATGTCTGGCTGCATGGGTGTTTTTGTACATTGTGGTCAGACTACATGTCCCACAATGCAATAGGGATGTTCTGATGTGCATGTGCTGCATGACTGGGGTTGATTATGGGAGGCTATAGGGTCATGGCCATTGTTAGGGGACAGGGTCGCAGTCGCATGGCACTTACCTTGGCTGTCTTGGGTGGGTCGGGATGAGTCCAGACGGATAACCCCAACACATGCCTCAGGCTGCAGTGTGTCCTCGACACGATCCTCCAAGGGGGTGTTGGGAGGGACTGTATGCTCTCCCCCTCCAGTTGCAAGGCGCTCACTCAGCCTCTCAGCCACCCTCTCCTTGACACGACCTCGGAGGTTGTACCACCTCTTTTTGAGGTCGTCTATGGACCTCTGTGTGACTCCTACTGCGTTCACTCTGGCGCGGATGCGCAGCCACAGTCGCCGTTTCTCGGCCTCAGGCACCCTCCTGGAGTCCTTGCCGAAAGGTTTATCGTGGTCTTTGCAGACTCCATCGATTAGATGCTCCAGCTCCTGCTCTGAGAACTTGATCTTGCGCTTTCGCCCGGTGTCACTGGGCCCTGCTGCTGCTTCCTGTGCCTGGAGGTGGTTTGAGAGGACCTCTGAGTGGTGCTGCTTCAATGTCTGCCTCAGTGTTCTCAATGGGGGAGGGAACTGCCTGCTTCCTGGTTGTGATGTCATCACTGTGCTCGAAATGCGACTTCCCGTTTTTGCGATCTCGCTATTAGCGAGATCGCAATTTGCGATCTGGCTAATTGCGAGATCGCAATCCAACGAGAAAATGGACGGATTTAGCGATTTTACTGCGATTTCGGACAATCGCTATCGGCTTTTGCGGCCGGATGCGATTCGCTATATTTTCTCGCAGTTTTACATGAATCCCATTATGCGAATTCTAAATTGCAATTCGGTATTAATCGCAATTTAGAATTCGCAGATTTCTCATGAATCTGGCAGTAAGTTCAGTTTTCGAGCAGGTGGAAGAACTGTCATGTCGTTATGTCGTTATTGATTCATGATTGATTTATCTTTGCATTGTCTTCTCCTTCTTTATTGTGATGTTTAATGCAATTTCATACTATGCATTAATTTATTTCTTCCTGTTACATGCTCTTTGCTGTCCTGTTTATGATTTTGTGGGCAGCTTGCTTTTCCTTGTTGTTTATTGGTAAAGAGGGAAGATGTGTGGTATCTTGAATTTAGTGCCATGCATTTTTCCTACTTACCTGCCTTGCTGCTCAGCCCATACTCCCAACTGACACTCATCCACCAGGCATTCCCAGCATTCCATTACATCACGTACACCAGCATTCCATAACACATGCACTCTGGCTGAGCAGCAAGGCAGGGAAGTAGGAAAGATGCATGGCACTAAATACAAGATACCATAAGAACACAGTTTAAAGTTTATAAAACTCCTTATTTTTACAAGTCTTACTTGAAAAAATCTTCTTATTCAGGAAAAACGGTCTTAAAAATAATTGTAGAATTGAAATGTATTGCAGCTCCGATATCCTCAAGTCCGATTAAGCTCTCAAAACAAAAGTAAATAAAATGGTCGTCACATATGCGTGTGACATCAGAACGCTGAGACGTCACTCCAGAAACGGAAGCTTTTGCCGTCCAAAGTAGATCTGTGTAATCACGTTCCACACGGAGAACAAAGCTCTGTTAGGAATCACGGAATAACGAAGATTCTCAGCGTCATGGAGATGCTCGTGTTTTTTTTTTTAATGGAAAACAGTGACTCTAGATAAAAGTAAGAATTCACTTACAGAGAAATCCAGTTGGTTCATTTCCCATCCTGAAGTAGATATCTTAGATGTTGAGATCTTCTGAAATGTAATTCCTCAAAACAAAAAACAAATAAATATATATCAGTCCAGCTTCTCTACTCTTCACAGTTGTATCCCATCCTCGTCGCCAGTGTATAAGTCAGGAAATAAGGATTTCTAATGCAGAAGAGTTGAAAATAAAGCACGTTTATTGTAAAGGTGCAACTGACCATTCTCCACATAACAGTATTCCATCATCATGGAGCTACTTCAAGAAACAACAAGCTCTCCAGTAACTAATCCTTAAAGGAGAACTACTACTATGTACAAGATAAGTATATAAATAATAAAAACATTACTACACTGAGCTTTTAGAACGAAATGCTCTCCTGACCCCCCACCCTCCCCACTTGTCAAAGGAGCATGAAATCATAGTGGCACTCCTTGACTTGGATTGAGAACCCGCTGATAGTTCACCAGTGAGTCTGCTGTCTACTTTACAGAAACATGCACTAAAGAGCTCAAACCATATGAGGTGTGCAATGTTCTCAAGCTGTAAGTGGAAGTAGGTCATGGGGATCCAGATATCTTGCAGATGGTCAGAAGGGCATATTAACTGACTTACTGTGGCCCAAGTAGGTCACGGTAGTAGCATCATCAGGGGAAAGTGCTTGCTTAGGGACTGCACTTATGCTGTTTTGAAACCAGATGCTGTGAAAGCATTAATAATACAGGGAAATTCAGTGTTTTCCAGTTGCTATAGAAAAGCAAAAAAAACATAATGTAGTTTTTTTATGTTATAACAGGTCTCACCTGAAAACTACAAACCCTATATAAAACTTAATAATAGGTCTTACCTGAAAACTACAAACTCCATATTAAATAAATATTAATTTAGTTTCTCTGTATTCAATTGCATACCTACCATTGGCTACATTTGAAATAATGTTAATATTTCTCTAGGACAGTAAGAGAAGTATAATTTAAGTGATATAGGGGCATATTACCAAGCAATAGCGATAATTATCGCTATTGCTTGGTTAGCGGGAAAAAAATATCGCCGAGCACCAAGGATTTTTACCGCTGAGATACCTTGATATTATCAAGGTTTATCTCAAAAGCGGTAAAAATCCTGCGAAATGCATGAGTATCGCTGAAAAATCCGCGATTTTCATGCATTATCGTGACAATGCTCTTAGCCATGTTATCCACCTTCCATTGGATAACATGGCTAAGAACTGCTTTTAGCAGGCGTTAGCTTTTGAAGATATTCGCGCTTAGCGCGAATATTTCCAAAAGTCGTTAATAGGAGTTAGAGATGTTAGCGACTGTTTTCAGTCGCTAACATCTTGGCACGCCCACTTTGCATGTCATTAGCGATAATTATCGCTGACATGCAAAGTGGGCCCCTAAATGCCCGCTATCGCCTACAAGCTGTCGCTAACGGGTGTTAGTGAGAGCTTGGTAATAGGGCGATGAAATTATCGCTGCATTAGCGGGAAAAAGTCCCGCTAATGCGGCGATAATGCCCTTGGTAATATGCCCCATAGACTGGTAAAAGTTTAATATATAATACTCGGTATATGTTAACCAAAATATCGGATAGAAGACTCTAGCTATTAACTCTACCAGTTGACAAATGTGCAACAGTTCAGTTTTTTTTCATTTACATGCATTTGACTTGCTCAGTTTCTGCCAATGTTGCTCTAGTTCTTCTGATGAATTAACATTTTCCACTTGTAAGAAAAACCTACAGACCTACAGAAAAGAATAACAACACTCAATCTTGGCTTAACTTAATTTTATTATATTCACAGTACTTAACCACATGGCACATATCTCATTGCCTAGCAACAATTTGTTGTTGTATTATCTCTCTGCTTTTACTCATTTCTTACACCCAATAGTAGGTCATATCACTTTTGGTGTTTTCCCTCTTCCTGAATCCTACGTGGGTTAATTGTCACTCCTTTTGCTCAGAGCATGTTACCTTTCATTGTTTATTATGTTGTTTGTCCTTCAAACCACCTGTTGCTGTTCTGGAGTCGTCTGCTCCTTGAGATCATCAATGGTATCCTGGTCAACATTTGGTCTCATTATTGCCAGTGAATATCTCTTCTCTTGTTCACTGACATTTTGGGTCTTCGCCTTTGACCTTTACCTACATTCACTACCTGAAATCCAGTCTTCACACTATCCTATTTACAATGACTGTCCATATCGGGTAGTCTTCACAACGCAAAAACCCCAGTAAGCGCTGTGCCTTTTCTTTCTCTTCCCATTTACCCTTCTTTCTCTGGTTACGTATTTGAGTTTTTTATACCTTTAGAGTGACTCAAGAAGGGCAGGGATTCTCAGCAAATTTACATCCTGAGTCAAATCTTCATGGTTTGCCAGGCAATAAGATCCAACATGGATCCCGCTGAGAACCCACTTCAAGAAATGGTACAGATCAACCTCATGACTGCTAGCCAGCAGAGTGTGGTTTTGTTAAATCCCATTAATCAGATAACACCTACTCTTCAAATGTCTGCAAGGCAAACCCAGTATTGGACTATCCTTGTAGTTATTTTTTTTTTAATTCAGGGGGACGTTATACCATGGTAGCATTTGCAGAAGCTGCAGGAACTGGGAATCTCTCCTTCCTGTTAGCCCCATGTAAAACGTATTGGGGAATCCATTATATTCATGTGAGTGAAAAAATAATGAAGTTGAGAGATGTTATGAAGGCCCTTACTTCGGAGGAAAAAAGAACATTTCAGACTTTGTTCTTATTCACACTCACAGTTACAAATTCTCACTACCAGTCTATGAGGTCACTCACCAGCATAAGCACATTATGCAATTCTCTCACAAGTCCAAACGCATTAGACCTTAACCTCCTAAGCATAACTCACATTAGGGGCGTAATTCACACAGTGAAACAATTTCACTAGCATAAACCTTGATATGCAAAACAACCTCATAATCATAAACCTACATTTAGTGGTATAACACAGGATGCGTAATCATACTACATACATTACATTTCCTAGCACCACATTACTTGAGGTCCTGGCGCCCTATAAATCTAACTGTCCTCCTGGCCAACTGGCCATCTTGAAAGAGGCTCAAATGCTCTATGTCCAAAGAATCAGGTCTGCTGCCTAGGCAGCGAAGGTCACGGGTGGGCCACAGCGCAAACCTAAACGTTGCAGCTGCCCACTACTTGCTGGGCTGCTGTGAAGAAAAGTATGGGGCCAAGGAGTCCATCTCACTCCTGACTTCATAAGACCCCAAAAGAACTATGCGCCTAAACGGTGCAGCTGGCACTAATTGCTGCGCAGCTGTAAATAGTAAAATGAGGCATGGGCTCTTAATGGCCCTTTAAACAAATATGCCCACGTGGGACCCACCGGGGCTCTGGAAGTAATTGCGGCAAACTGTGGAGTCACACGGGACTCTGTAGACAAATGATGACCTCATGGAGCGCGCTGGGTTCTGAAAATAATTATGCGAGAGTTGGAGCCGCCTGGGCTCTAAAATAAATACTGTGAAGCGTTGGAGCCATCTGGCTCTGAAAATAAACATGTCTCCTGTCGTTGGGGCGGCCCTCTCGCAAGTGGGGCCGCTCAGGCGCTGACAATGCGCCTCAATATGGCCCCAGACATGGGGAGGAGCACCGGGCCCTCTGGGGCTCTTCAAATAAACATGTCACCTGTTGGAGCCACACTGGGCTGCTCTTAAAATAAACATGTCCCCACTGTTGGAGTCCTGCTCGGGGAACTCGTAATTTGAAACTTGGGCCCATCGCTAGAACCACACAGGCTCTGAAACACTGTGGCCCCCGTTGGAGCTGCCATGGCCCCTGCCCAGCCCTTACTCACCGGGCTCCTGCGCAGGGGACTCCTCTCGCTGGATGCGGCGGGGGCAGGTACCGGCAATGTGCCTCACGCCCCCTCCCACCCCTGTGGGAACAGGCTACGGCACTTGCGGGGCTCTCTCTCCTCACGGGAGCTCCGCCTTCCTCACGCGCCATGCTTCACCCGGTCCCACGTCTCGGAACCGGGACTTCTAGTGTGGAGCCAGCGAGACTCCAGGGTGCCGCCTCCTTCTTCTGACCAGATTTCAGGCACCACCCTCGTCCTGGGCAAGGGGCACCTGACTTCCGGTTTGGCCCCACGGGCCGCGGCGGTGATTTCCTATCTCGGCGGAAAATGAGGGTTAGGCTCCCTCAAGATTAAAAATATGCACTTTATCATGGGCTTGGAACAGCCAGTTTTCGAGGCTCGGGGATGTCCCCGCAAACATTTCAAGATATGGAAACGATGGGCAGACTATAGGGGCCTGCCTCTCGACCCTCCTATGGACATGGACGATGCATTACCGCAGGATGTGGACCCTGCACCCTAGGCCGTTGGCCGGCTCCACCCTTGTACATCTTCTCTTATGGTTGACTCATGATCACGTGCACAGGGTTAGGGTGGGATAAGGGGTGGGCAGTGGACGGGGTTGGTGGGAGTTTTGGGGTAGGTGGGTGGGAGTGTTTTTTGAAATTTCGCTTCATACATGGGGTTCGATGCTATGACAATGATGTGTCTTTTCATATTTACTGTTGACAGTCTCCTCCTGACTGTGGAGGGCTGTGCTTACACCTGTTTGAAATCCTAATAAAAATGGTTTTGAAAAAAAGATTAAAAATATGCAGCGGGGTGGGCACCTGCTTTAATTACCGTCAAAGTCGTGTGGTGGGAACCAACACATAAAAATAAAAGCAAAGTCGCGTGGTGGGCACCCGCGCATAAAAATAATTAAATAAGCGGGGGTGGGCATCCTCATTTGAAACTAAGGCAATAAGCGGGGTAGGATCCCGCCAAAAATAACTAATAAGTAGGGGGTGCACCAGCAAAGCTCAGAAGGAAGGGGGAATCCCTACGAGGGGGATTCCCTCAGCCAGGGCTGCAGCGCAGCGCTGCTCGGCCCCCAGGCTCTCTCTCTCCTAGGTAAAAGCTCCAGATAAAACGCTCCCAAGGCACTGGAAGGCTGTAGCAAGCCTTGGCAAAGTGAAAGGGAAAAAAAAGGTCCAAGAAGTCCTGGAGACATCAGGGAGCAATGTAGGGCCCAGGGACCAGAACACAGGGACCTCCAGCAAGGAGGCAGCCCCCATGGCGGTCCCTCCTGTGCCCCACCAGCAGCAAGCCCCCCTCTGTCCGGATCCAAAAGAGAACCATTTTCATGGGGTCACAGCCCCTACTTTTATACACACTTTTCCTTTGTTCACCCAGCACTGGGCTGGGGAAAAACCCGATGCAACTGGTTTGGGGAGCTTTGGAGCATTGTGTTGTGCTCAGCTCCTCTCCCCTTTGTTAGGTGGGGGACAGGTGCTCAGACGCACCCCAGG
Source organism: Lissotriton vulgaris (assembly GCF_964263255.1). Lineage (NCBI taxonomy): Eukaryota > Metazoa > Chordata > Amphibia > Caudata > Salamandridae > Lissotriton > Lissotriton vulgaris. The sequence goes on along the minus strand of NC_141687.1, from coordinate 686,752,701 downwards.
GAGCGGAGAAGCATTGTGCAACATCTCCGGCCTTTCTAAATGCAGATCTTCCTATTCACCACCGGGCAGACCCATCCTGGCTCCTGGAGCCAAGCACACCATCCCACCCTTGCCAATCACAAGCCAGACATGCACTCCACATCAGGCAGGCAGACACACAGCACACAGAAATGCCAACGCATAAAAGTGTCACTTCGACACCAGACACAATAAATCTGCGCACACCATTGCACAGCATTTATTCTCACGAGTTTGCACATACCAAACTCGCCCCTGCACTCCTCTCACACCAGGAATTACCATGGACAAACATATCCTCAATGCATTTCTATGGGAGGGCAGGCCAATCTCACCACACACACTGAGAGTATACATGCACTTTACACTGCGACACTGGGCTAAAGTGCGCAGAAGCCAGAAACTACTAGTATCCGGTCAAATTAAAAGGCAAAATGTTTAGGGTGAACCTGCCAAAAGGGCCAAGTCCAACAGCTGTTTATTGAATATTCTGTTTCCCAGCAGGGGCCTCCAACTTTTTCATACCCAAGATGAAATTGGAATATTCACAGTGTATTGATTAGCCCGAATGTAATACTGTGGTGAAGTCATCCTTTTTGCCCTGATCACCTTCATGTTTTGGTAACTGACTCTGGCTGTGCCATAGGCCCTGCTAACCAAGGCTAGTGCTCTGATTAAAAGGTATCTGTTAATTAGGTGCAATAACAATTAGTACTGACAAACTACCTGTAAGTCTCTGGTACATGGTAGTGCATTTGGTGTTGCCTGCTGTCATTTTAAAAGTCAGTCTGTTTTGCACGCTGCTTTTAAACTTACCTTATTTGCAAATTCAATGTTATATTTAAAGGTGTTTCCAAATTAGGAAACTACCTTATTGTTACATATAAGTGACTTCTAAGGTCTATACTAAGTGTCCTCGGGATAGAGTGCCATGTAAAAATAAGCAGGGACATTTTAAAAGATGTTTTATATGCCCTTGTGAGGAAACAACCAACAATTTTGTTTTCCCCATTGTAGCATTTTAGCACAGCTCCATGGGCTAACAGAGGAATACTTTAATACAAATTGACTGGAGTGAGCTAAAATATTTGAAGGACTTAAAAGATTGGTAATGATAAATCAAACAACTTACAGGTGTTGAATTTATCATAACTAGTTCAGAAAAGTTAGAGAACTCTCTTTTCTGTGAGCCAAAATCCAGACTTCTAGCCGCCTCTCCTCTTTGGCCAGTCGTGCCTGTCTGAGCCAAACTGCTTTGATGAGGTGATAAGTGATCTGCAAAGAGACAGAGGTTATATGGTAGTGGAGATCTACAGCTGCAGAGAACAGGTAGGGAAGGGGGCTGGGTAAACAAACGGATCCTCAAAGAGAGCAGAACAGTAAGGCTGCAAGCCATGTCTATCCCCTCTTCCTGTACCCCCAGCTAGATTGGAGCCCCAGGAATGGAATTTGCAGGATGTCTGGAAGGTGAGTGTTAAGGGAAATGAACTACACCAATAGGCTGGCTTAGCCAGATCTTAATGTCAAGGCAAAATACTCCCAATCTTGAATTTTAAAGTACTGTGCTTTGTGGGACAAGAATTTGCCATACTTTGGAGGAAGCTGCCATACTTTTGGGAGGTACCTTGTACCCCATTAGTTGTGGGTGACCCCCTCTGGTCGTCCCATAACACTGAATAAATATGGGAGAGCTGTAGAGCAACTCAGATCTGCTACCTGAAACTACAAGAAAGAATAAAGACTGCCCTGCGGAACCCTAGCCAGCACTTGGAGGACTGCAGTCTGATTGACTGCACCTGCTGCACATTTATGAATTACAGCCCTAAGGACTTTGTCTTGCTTGAAAAAGAGAAGGAGTGGACTCCCTGAAGGCAGAAGGTTAAAAGAGCTCCACCTGCAACATCTCCAGCAAGAAGAACCCAGCTGATCACCTTCAGCTGGACTTTAAACGATTTGGCCAGGTGCATTAGGAAAACTGTAGTCCCAACTTCTGAGGAGCAACTCAGTGACTCTGGAACCTTGGATATGTATTGTGGACATGTTGAACCCTCAAGAGGAATTTCAGGAAGAAGTTCCAGAAGTTTGGAGCAAGTTTTGGAAAAAGCTCCATATGGTGACTGACCCGACGTCAAGAGTCAAGCCGACTATGTCACACTGCAACCCGGCCTGGATTTCAGATTCGTCCCGCTGTAGCTCCAGAGCTTGGATTTCTAGGAGTTGACCGGGGGCTTCAGCGAAACCTAGCCAACAAAGCCACTGCGAATCCAGACTGCTGGAGTGGCTGCTCAGTGTCAAAGTTTCCAAATCAGAAAGTAACATTTTGACTGAGGCCTTCTGCTTAGTGTATCCGACCAGGGCTCCATAACTTTGCCTTTGTCCCGGTCAAGCACGACTAGATGTTCCAATTTGGCGCTATTGTTTTTTAAGCAGTAGAAATTGTTTATTCTTTAAAAATTCATATCTCCGGTTCCCTGCATTAGATTTTGTCGTTTTGGTATTATTTTGAAAAAATAAGGTTATTTTATTTTTTTATAAATTGGTTTTAGATTTTTATTGTTTGCTGCATGTCTTACTTATTTAATGTATTGGTGTTTTTAAATGCTTTACACACCTACTTTACACTACTGTCCTAAGTTAAGCCTGTCTGCTTGTTGCTAGCTCCTAAGGGTTTAGCAAGGGAATGGTTTATTCAAACCTTGCCTGGACCTTATACTGTGTTGGTGGCCTTATTGCTTTTGGTAGGTTCTTCAATTAAAATAGTGGACCGGTCGAACCTCGCTGCAACTACTATAGAGGAAATGTAAAAACCAGTAATGGTCATAATTAACCATAGTACCAAGAAAGATAAGCCTACTATAATGACCAAAATAGCAGGAAACGGAACCTTGCAGTTTGTGGGTACACCACAATCAAACTTTTCCCATACTGAAGCATGCATTTTACAATTCATGAGAAATTGTCGGCTTCATAGCACACCAGGTCCGAATGGAGTACCTCCGGCTATTTACAAACAAGACCCCAACTATTGGGCAAGCAAGATGCATAGTCTGTTCCAACTAATTGGCACATCCAGCCGCATCCCAGAGAGCTGTAGAGGTGCAATAATCAGTCCAATATATAAGGGAGGGAGCGCTCAGACCCCGCAAATTATCGACTGATTGCATTAATAGACGCAGAGGCCAAATATTATGCATCACTGATCCTAACAGATATGATTAATTGGTCTGACAAGAACAAATAAATTCCTCTAAACCAGTCAGGATTTCGACGGGGCACTGGTACAATTACAAATGTATTAGCAATAGGGCTACTGGCCGACAAAAGTCTATGACAATGACAAGCATAATATCTATGCTTTGTGGATTTTAAGGCGGCATTTGACCCGGTCAGCCGAAGCACACTATGGGCTAAATTGAATCAGCAGGGTCTACCGGACGCAATTCTGTATCCAATGATGGATCTTTACACCGACGCCAGGATGCGGGTCAAAATCGCGGATGGACAGAGGTTAACAAGGAAAATCTAAACAAATGAGGGTCAAAAGCAAGGATGTTTCTTGGCCCTGCACCTGTTCAATCTATATATGGCCGATTTAACACCAAGGCTCGACAGGGTCATTTCGCATCCGCCACATCTGGGCACATTGCCATTAACACACCTGTCTTACGCAGACAACGTTGTCCTCCTTAGCCAGACGAGAATCGGTCTGCAACGATCAATAATGGAATTAGCCGAGTACACCAAAGCAAACCTGATGGGAATTAATACAAAAAAACAAAGGTCATGATCATTACTCATAGACTACCCAAACAGATAACATTTACAATTAACAATGCAAAATCAGAGGTGGATACCAGCTAAAAATATCTTGGAATTTATTTGGATCGAAGGTTTTCATTCTCCATGCATTTTGAGGCTATACAAAAAAGGGTACCGCTTTACTGTTTGCGTTTTGCAGCATATCCAAATTGTAAAAAGGTCCACTGTTCACTCCACTACTCGCAGTCATGAAAGCAAAACTACTCCCAACCATCGCCTATGGAAGCATGGTTCATCACTGAAATAGTGTAGCAATTCTAGAAAACATCCAAACTCGAGTGTAAAAAAGAGTATTCCGTTTACCATGCTATGCTTCACCTGCTCAGGTACGTCTAGAGTTTGCACTACAGCAAGAAGCATTGCACAGAAGGTGTGAGTCAATCAAAACCTAGTACAACATTTGAATTAATCGTGATCTAGAAATCAATTCAGCACTCTGGGAAGCTTTGCAAAACAATTCAAAATCACACTACGCAAAGTATTTAAACACTTTATTGCGAATAACAAGGATGGCAGATCTCTGGGATCAGAAAATACCTTTACCTTCTTTCCAGTCAATTATGAAAAAGGCGGCAAAAACACACTCAGTAATGGAACACAAAGCTATGTTGAGTCGACATGGATGGTATTACACTCCTACAATAGGCTCGAGCCAGCGACATACCTGGGCCTCACTTTTTCCCCTTACCTGAAAACCAAATTCTTAGAACTATGCTTGGGAAAATGCCTTCCAATGCTGATCTTCCGAACTGGAAGTCCCAGGGCTCAAAAGCATGCAGCCTATGTAGGTCACCAAAACAGAACTTCATACATCTAATCTGTATTTGCCCAGTCATACCTGCGTTATTTGCTGAGGAGAGAGTTTAATGAAAGAGGAATCCGCACCTGCAAATCAGCAATTCTAAACAGTCTGGACTCAAAGGATCTGCAATTAATCTGCAAACTGATAAAAATTGTAACCTTTTTTGAGAACTTAACAAAACAATGTTATAGGCCACAAGGATTGCTTAGCTGCTCCTCACACCCTCTGTAGAGTTATATAGCTGAAAAAAGAGACAATGAAGTACATTTTAATGTTTTGCACAAGGCAATCCTACTTTTTAACATTGGGGTATATTTTAACATACAGAAAAATCAGATATTTTGTATTGGAATATTGTGATGGTCTTAACATGCAGAGAACTTGGATTTTATGTATTGGAACATTGTGATGGTTTTAATTAACTATACAATAACAAATTTGTCCTTAGTGGTAGGTACATACTTAACCCTACAAATAATCCACCTTGCAATGAATGCCATCACAATTACAAATCACTATCTCCCTTTTATATAGTTTTTGGTGAAACAGATAAAGTCAGCCATGGTTTTCTCCAATATAGTGCTCAGAACAGCATACAATCGTGTTTGGATCTAGTGAGAAATGAGTGGAAGACCGTGTTCAATACACAATATAGATACTACAAATATGTGGTCATGCTATTCAGCCAGAACAGTGCCCCCTCCATCTTCCACCACTTTGTGATCAACATTTTCAGAGATTTTTGCTGGAGACTGTTATGGCAGTATATTTCGATGACATCTTACACATTTTTTAGATTAAATATTAACGTTGGGAACATGTCAGGGAACTGCTCACATGACTGTGAAGTCATCTCCTTTACTCATAGAAATGTCAGTTTGAAGGGTCAGAGATCTTCTTTTTCGGATTTCAAAGTTCAGAGAAAGGTATTGTAATTGATACCCCCAAATTGCAAGGTGTGCTAGAGTGGCCTTGCCCTAGTAATTTCAAGGCAATCCAGTTGTTTGTGGGTTTCAACAACGTTTAATAACATTTTTTGAACATCTTTATTTGTAGAAACGTTTACTAATATTTTACCAAGGATTTTCCGATTATTATTTGATCTATTAGCAACCCAGCTGTGAAAAGAATCTTATGTCAGTGGTAGAAGAAACACAAATCTGCCTTCTTCAGTTTACTTAAAGTCTTTATGAGTGATCTGATCCTTCAGCAGGCAAACATCAATCCTTCCTTTAAAACATTGGCAGTATTATCCCAATGACACCCAAAGAAGAAGCATTTTGTCCAGTGGTATATTCCACCGGTACTCTGACCAGTAGATAATGCAAATGTACCATCTATGACAGGGAATTCTAGGCAATGAAGGACATTTTCACCCATTGTTGTCATAATTTAGAGAGGGCACATCACAAAATCAAAGTACAGACAGACCCTTAAAACCTGTTAAATTTAACATCTATGTAACGTACTTTTGTTCATCATGCTTGATGGTCACGTTTCTTTTCTCAATTTCATTATTACATCAAATATCAGTCATAGTCATAGTCAAAAAACTTTATTCGATCAAATGCAAAATGATCATAAAAGTAAAGATAAAATTACGAGATAAAATAAAGCCTATTTATAATATTAATTTTTCTTTTTAGGCAATAATATTATTCAATTTATCTATAGTTAAAAAATTAAAAACAATCAAGGCTTTTCATATTATAAAATCTGTTATTGCACTGTCAGACCCCAAAAAGCTTCAAACAATTTTCAAGCTGCAAACCCATTTATTGTTACCATCTCCCTATTTTTTAGGTCGAGCAGACCTACCCTCAATGCGTGAGCATTGAAGGTGTCTGCTTCAGACCTATTGTGGCCCGTATTTAGGAATGTGGACAGCTACCAGACGCGCGCTTTGACGAGGTCAGATTTCACCTCGGGAGCGAGCGTCTGGTAGCTGCGCATGCACGGTGCAAAGCCCTTGCTCACACACAGACACAGGCAGCGCCCACCCCTCTGCATGCACGCACGCACACACACACAGGCGCGCGCATGCACACGCAGGCATACGGCACACATACAGGCACACATTCAGGCGCACTATCCCCTACCTCGCATTCTCTCTCAATCACACACAGTCACGCATGCGCACACACATTCCCTCGCGCACACACGCACACACGCGCGCACACACTCCCCCCCCCTCTCCCACCCCCCCAGGCATACACACAGGCACGCACGCACTTCACATCAGCCCTGGGCCCCACTCACCGACTGCGCTCTTCCGGCGGGGCTCCTCACGGCGCGGCGCGTCTCCTCATGTAAATCGGGGCTCCCTCAGGTCAGAGGAGCCCCGCAACAGGCGCCACACTCCTCCTTCTCCCCGGCCCCCTCCTGGGGACCCGGGCTACCCCGGACGGCAGGGCGCTCCATGCGCCGGCAGCTCGCGGACCTCGGGAGGCGGGACTTCCGGTCGGCCGCGAGCGGATTCGCCGGCCGGCCAAGAGCTTCCGGGTCGCCGCGGGCAGCGCGGCGGCGCCTATTTAGATTAAGGTCGTTAACACACCACACACAGCCTGAACCCGTAGCACATTTTTTTCACCACAATGTTTTAGCAGAGGTGCCCAAACCTAAACTTAAAGCCTCAATCATCTTAAAATAAGTCTGGGGTCTTCGACCACAAAAATGTTTTTTTAAAGAAGGCTTACTGATTGCAAAAATCTGCAGAGCGAGGTTCATGGTTTTGCCCAGGGTCACGGGGGAAGCGGCAGTCAGCGCCGTGCTTGCTCAGGCGATAACACTTGGGTTACATGAAAGAATGAACTACTGACCACACAAATGTAAAAGGAATATAAAATGTACTTTTTAATTTCTGAACATGAATGCATTTTAGGTAACTAGCATCTGTAAAAGAAAACACAGGATCTGAAATAATGTGCTTTGTGTGTTTACGATTCAAGGGACTTGTGTCTGCCTTAACAAGCGCCTTGTTAGCTTGTGTGTAGCGTCGAGGCACTTAAAAGATCAGTCAAGCGACATTTGCGGCTCTCACAGTGCGCCTGAATGATTCATCACAGCGCAACCCGCGTTATTTACACAAAGCAGCGCCTGCTCAGGGGTGAGCCGCAGGGACAGTAATGCATAGATGGGTGGACACCCGGCCGCAGGCCTGCGGGGGGGACCCTGCCGGGGCTGAAGAAAGGCGACACTCAGCCCGGTGCTGTCCTGGTAACAGGATCCGACGCAGCTCAGGGGCAGGAGGCGGGCAGGGGGCCGGGCCCCGGCAGGGGAGCGGGGCATGCCGGTCTAGCAGGTGAGGCCACCCCGCCCTCCGCACTGCTCCCTCCAGGCTGCATGACTGCTGCAGGACGAGCCTTCCAGCCCCAGCTCGCCTAGGGCCAGTGACCCAGGCGGCAGGTGGACAGGATGCTCGTGGCCCTTTCACAAAAGAGGGGGGTCAAACGGAGCTGTGCTCTTAATCAGACATTTATGCTGTTTTTAAACGTCCTTCCCTCCAACATGCATATCATGAAAGGACACCCCATTCTCACGATTACCCATAATAATATTCATCCTTCAGATGGCCGTCTCCAACCACAATGATACTGCCCAACATGTAACCTCAAAGCGCGCATGATTCCCACCAGCGTCTTCTACGGGTCAAGATTTCCTAGAAGAGGTCTCTATCTGTGGATACTCCGAAACTGTGTATTCAGCCATCCCTACACCAAAGAACTCACCCATCTCTTAATAAAGACCCCATCTCTCCATTTAAGCATCTTGACCTGTACCTAAAAGTGATTAGGTTTATAGCGGGTGCCTTATACGATTCATAAATAAAATATGCAATCTCCTTATCAACCAAGAACAAATTAGTGATTTTTTTTAATGAAGAGTAACCACTAATATGATGCCTGGAACCAGTGAACTCGGGAAAGTTCTATGCAAGACGATGTACCACAGGCAGGATGCAAGAAGTGCCTATACAGGTCAAAGGTCACATGATTCAGATCAAGTCAGTGACGTTATTCCACCAAAATCACAGGGAGAGCGAGAGATTGGTAGCACCCGCTCCTTGACCACTCATAATCTCATGCATCACATCACATGACCTTTGTCCCTGATGGCATTTACAGAAAGTGACATCACAGAGGTCATTGACTATGATGAAATTGCAGAGGTTATAAATCACATTATGCCTGGGCCCTGGGGTACGGGATGGTGTGGAAAAGTGGACATACCTCGGGAACTGTGGGCAAGGCATACTGGGAAGATGGCTACCTCAATGCTGGAAGTGCCTGGTGCACTAGGGCCACTAACACAGTGTACTTGTGACCACGTGATGTCAAGGGCCGTCTACACAGTAGAACAAGCATTTGCAATGCAATAGGTCTCACATTTGCTAGAGTTTAAGCAATTGGCATTATAAATGACAATGCAATTTATTTATGTTTTAAAATCCAACACATAATTAAAAGGCATTGTCATTTACAATGGTAATTGGCGAAACTCTTGCAAATACGAGACCTACTGCATTGCAAATGTCACACACACACACAGACACACACACAGGCAGACACGCCCACAGACTCATTAAAGAGTTAATAAACAATCCCACATGAAATGGAAAGGCAAGAAAGTATTCGCTCGCAGGAAACGGTGGTACTCGGAAACTGTGCAACCATTGAACAGTAGCACTCTTTGACTTGCATATAATCCATATATAATATACAGCAATGGGTATTTTATCCATTATTTGCAGGTCATAAAGCCCAAATCCACATTCAAATGAACACCTATCATGGGAGCCATTTTCTAACATCAGATGGTGACACCACAGTCCCTCGCTGGGGGGTGGAAAGCTCCCCCACCCGTTAGAGGCAAACCTGAGACGTCAGGCAAGGGGATGGGTGAAGCAGACCTCCCCACACTCCAATCTACTCATGTATCAGTTATGTTCCTATTGTGAGGCGCTCTGACACCTTCGGGTAAAGTCCGCACTATATAAAACGCATAAATAAATAAATACATAAATAAATAAAGAAATACCTGCCCGATACTCAGGGATCGACACGCGCTAACTCACAAGGACCTGCAAACCCATTTTGAAGGAAATATCATATTCCCTCCTCAAATCTAGGCCCGGTCAAGCCAGGGTTTAAGAAGGCAACTCTGCGTTCTGTCGAATGTTTTACTCCTAGACACTGGTCATAAGGGAAAGAGGTCGAAATTATTACAGCCACCCCACACCGATTCAAGCACATCCTGAAAACAGATGTGTTGTGCCTTTTAAACGAGGCTGGTGAACCTTTGCACGTGCCTGAACTACTACAAGCACGAGCACTTGAGGCCACCCCTGGAAACTCCCAGCTGAGTCTCAGATCACATTTAAAACACAGCGCATCGAGCACAAGCCCTAAGGATAAACCCCGGAATAACTGCAGAGGGCCCTCAACATCTGGAGCGTCCAGTGTCCGTCTCGAGACACTTTTCAAAGCAGAGCTGTCCAGGCGGTGTTATTGGATGGAAGGGACGAGCAAGGGATGTCGACGGATGACGTCAGTGTCACCCGCCTGGAAGTCAGCTGCGTGAAAGCTTGCACGGTGCTTTGATAAATCACGTAAATACAAAACAAGTTGCATTACAAATGCTATAGGTGTCACATTTGCAAAAGGTAAAAGTATTGGCATTGTAAATGACAAAGCTAATTATTTGGCTATTTTCAAAACCAACACATAAATAAAAAAAATGTCATTTACAATACCAATAGCTCAAACTTTCCTAATGCGAGACCTATTGCATTGCAAATGCTTGTTCTTTTTTTCATGCATGCCCACAGAAACGAAGCTAATGAAAAACATGTCAAGGGATCAAATAGGCCTTTTAAGAAATATAATGCCACCCAGCATTGATTGAAATTAATTTTCTTTAGTAGCAGCTTTAAGTAGTCATTCCTTTCCTTCTTATAAAGACTGCAGAATAAAATGTTATGGTATGTTATGTTAATAACACTTCTATAGCGCACAGCTGCCCCAGCCAAAGGGCGTCCCGGCGCTTCAGAAAGAGTACCCAGACACAACACAGCAGTACAAGGGCAGAAGCACACAGATCAGAATACTAGGATCTATAAGGGAACAGATGTGTTTTAATAGCCCTCCTGAACTTCAGAAGCTCATCTATTTCACGAATGTGGGACGGAAGAGAATTCCACAGTTTTGCAGCCAAAACCCGGAAGGAGCAACCTCCAGCCCTGCACAGTCTAACACGTGGGACCACGACCAAGTTTTGGCTCAAGGATCTCAAGGAGCGTGAGGGCATGTAAGGCACCAAAAGATTCTTAAGAATCTGGGGGGAGGCCAACTTGAGGATCTTGAAGTAGATCCTCTGTGCCATAGGCAGCCAGTGTAAAGAACGGATGGTACTCTCCGCAGAGCAGAACCTCGGTAAACCCACCAGGGCTCTGGCTGCGGCGTTCTGGATACATTGCATCCGGGCGATTTCAGCCTGGTTAGCCCCCAGCAGGAGCGAACTGGCATAATCAAGCCGAGATAGTACGGATGCTTGTATGACCAACTGCCTAGTAGAAGCATCAAAGAACCTCAAAATAGGTCTCAACCCTCGTAGGATGCCAAAACAGGTGGCCGCCACTTTTTTTGTGTGGCCACAGAAACTGAGTGCAGGATCTAGCCAAACCCCCAGGTTTTTTACCTCTGAGACTGGAATAGGAGTTACACCCAGCTCAGGGGGCCACCACATGTCACCCCAGAGTTCCGTCCGCTTGCCCACTATCATGACCTCCATTTTTTTAGCATTAAGCTGGAGACAGTTGATATTCATCCAGCTGGCTACTGCCAGGAGTCCATCCCGAAATCTGGGGGCATCAAGGTCGGAGTCCCCACTCCTATGCTGCATGTCGTCAGCATCGGAGACCATAGTCATACCCCAATGCTTGACGACAGCCGCCAGCGGCCTCACATACAGATTGAATAATGTGGGGCTCAATGACGAACCCTGGTGCACACCCAGCTCCAGCGGGTAGGATTTGGACTCAAAAGGCGGGGTAGCAACCTTGAAGGTCCGATCAGCAAGGAAGGAACAAAACCAGTCGAGTGCAGTGCCCGTAACACCCGCCTCTCGAAGACGTTGGAGTAAGATCCTGTGCGAGACCGTGTCAAACGCGGCACTAGGATCGAGTAGTACTAGTGCCGCAGTCTGACCAGAGTCAAGCACAGAGCGAAGATGTTCCGTCATTGAGAGCAAGGCTGTCTCAGTGCTGTGACCAGCGCGGAACCCATTTTGGGAAGAATCCAGAATACATGCCCTCACAAGATGTTCAGACAACACCCCATTCACGTGGGCCTCAGCAATTTTAGCGGCCCAGGGAAGGAGAGAAATTGGGCGATAGCTCTCGAGTTTAAGGGGGTCCAGTGTAGCCTTTTTCAATATAGGTGTCACAACAGCCTGTTTCCATTTAATTGGGACAGCACCCGAGGCGAGAGAAAGATTGATGAGGTGGCACACTGGAGGGAGACAAACAGTCTCCCTCCAGTCTAAGTGCAAATCAATTTGTCTAGACAATTTGTCACATGGGCACAAAATTAAATCTGCGTGATTATAAGTTTTATCAGGGTAACCTAACATGAGCGGAATCCTATTCAGCCGGAATCTCAACAATATAAATCTTTGTTGTGGGTTGGTGACGTCTGCCAGATAAAAAAAGCTTTTCTCGGTCACTGGGGGGTTTGAGCCAAAGGTTACGACTGCCTGATTCTTTCTGTGGTGCTCCATTCGCTCATACTCCTCCATTTTCTAAAAAATGCTTTTAATCTTTTGCTTTGAGACTTTATTACAGGAGGGTGGATCGTTAAAAACAGTGGGAAAGGCCAATTTTCGACATCCTAGAGTTAACCATGTTTAAACAGTTCTTTATTATAATTTGTGTCAGCTGCACTGTATCCCTCCTCCGTATTGAGTGCCACAAAAGAATGGGGGCTAGTTGTAATGTATCTGAAATGTGAGGGAGTCCCAATTCTATATATAGAATATAGTTGTAAGCGGATACAGGGAGGCCCACTAAAGATTTAAAAAACGTATTTTCAATAGTTTGTTGTGCGCTCGTGTTTACAATACCTCACACCCCAGCCCCATATGTTACTGCTGCCTTTTCTATAGCCTGATAAATGTTTCTTATCTGCAAGAGTGGCCTAGCCCCTAATTTTTAGGCAAACGATTTTACAACAGAAAGGCTTCTTTCCATTACCCCCTTTCTTCCTTCACCTAACCTTGAACATGATAAGTCCTTATCAAAGAATACCCTCAAATAGGGGAAGGAGTCAACCACCTCTATTCTCTCCTTCTCCACATGTAACTAGGGAGTCATATCTCGTTTTCTTGCTCCCACTATTACTGCAAAGGCTTAGAGCCAGATGTAGGTAAAGTACATTCACCGATTCTAAAATACACAATTTTACCAATTCGGTATTTTAGAATCGGTAAATGCTACATAGCAAAAAAATCTTTAAACATTACCGAATAGGTAAGATTCAGTAATTACCGAATCGGTATTTACCGATTCGGTAATTGCCATTCATTCCTATGGTCCCGGAGGCCCATAGGAATGAATGGCAGTTACCGAATCGGTAAATACCGATTCGGTAAAATGGGGGAGACATTCAAGGGTGCCAGGGTGTCACTTTGACACCCTGTTGCACCCCTGAATTGTGCTTGTGTGCAGATGTGGCACACATACATGCCCTAAGGGCATGTATGTCTGCCACATAGCACAGTTGAAAATGCACAGATTTGCATTTTCAAAGGTATTCGTTATTTACCACCAACTTATTGTTGGTGGTAAATAACGAATCCTAAAATGGGAAAAGCACTAATTTGAGTGCTCCCTACATTGCAAATTCAGTAATTTACCGATTCGGTATTTTAAGGAATCGGTAATTTACCGAATCCTTACAATACAGAATCGGTAAATTACCGAATTCGCAATTTAGGCCACCTACATCTCAGTAACCTAATACCGGCCGGTAACGGCCAAAATTCGGTAATTTCGTCTGTTACCGACCGGCATTGGGCGACCTACATCCTGCCCTATGTATGGTTTACTCTTAGGTCTATTGAATCCATGAAGGATACATATGAAGATATCAGGTGGTATAGACTGTGGCCTGTCCTAGCGATCAACACAGCATCATCTGCATATGCCAGGATTGATAGGAGTTTTGAATTACACATGGGAAAGCCTCTTGTAGCCTTGATGAGAGCATTTTCTACTCCGTTTGTGTAAATGGAGAAGAGGAATAGAGCAAGGACGCATCCCTGCCTTACTCCTCTAGCGATTCAAGTAACCTGGGGCCTTGTTTTGAGTAACTGTAATGTAAACTGTACGTATGTATCCCTTATGTATCCAGCACCCCGCCCCCTCCCAATCGATTGTATACTCTTATGATTCCATGCCTTTTGTACAACTATGATTCTGTAAAGCGCTCTGATACCCTAACGGGTCAAGTTCGCGCTCTATAAAACACAAAAATAAATAAATAAAAAAATAAATGAGCTTCTGCAGTCCCCATTTTTAGTATATCGGACCAAGGCCATCGTGTTGGAGTACAGTTGTCTGATAAAATTTAATATGGCTGGGTCAACCCCCATTTCCCCCATTATAGCCAATAGCTTTTCATGGACCAAGCAGTTGAACGCGGCCGACAGGTCCATGAAAGTCATATATATTTTTCCCTCCTTCATCCTGGTATATTTTTCTGTCTATGGTGCCCTTTCCCTGCTGGAATCCGTATTGGGCCTGGATTAATATGTTATTTTCCTTGGCCCAGCCCTCTAGCTTAGAAAGGAGCAGCCGGCCCAAAGGTTTTTTTTGTCGTGTCCAGCAGGGAAATTGACCTATAGTTTTTTGGATCAGCCCATTCTCCTTTTTTATATATTGGGACAACGGCACCTGCTGGCCAGGACTGTGGTGGACCATCTCAGGCTATATAACATTAATTAATAGGGGTGCCCATAGCTCTGGTACTCCTTGAAAGAAATCTTTTGGGATGCCATTCGGTCCTGGGGCCTTACCTGCACTGCATGACATTAAGCTTTCTTTTACTTCTATGAGTGAGAATGAAAGGAGAGCTTGTTTGCTTGTTTCCGTGTTGACAGATGGTATTTGGGGATCTATAGTTACAGCAAAATTTTTCTCAAAATGGGCAACCCATGCCTTCTCATCTGCATTGTTATCTAATGTGGGATTTACAGGATTTTAAAAATGCGGTGCATTTAAAATCCTCCAGAGGTCACGGCTATTACCCATTTTTACTGCTTTAGTAAGTTTCTCCCACATTTCTCCTTTTAAAGCCTTTTCTCTCTTTTCCCTACTAGGTTTGTATGTGATCTTCAGTTCCCTGATTTTGTCCGGATTTTGGGTGTTCTTTTCAGGGCATTCAGCAAGGCTCTCCATGCTTTTGTACAGGGGAAGTCAAACCAGGCCTCTTGTTAATTCTTTTTGTACATGTAAGAGCCCTTTTTACTTCCTCTAGGAGATCACTAAAGGCCTTCACAGTTTCTCCTGCTTCCGCCTAGGAGTCTAGGCAAATTGCTGTCTTGCTCAGTGTAGTTGATTTAATTTCTGCAGTTAATTTTGGTTGGCCAACACAAGCCCATTTTAATTGTATGCTATTCCTCCTTGCCACTACTGGGGTATCAACATTTATAATATGTGCAGACTGCCCTATGGATACTTTTATCCGTAGTGATAAAATAGCATGATCGCCAAAAGTTGTAAATTTATTTGGCACTCTACTGGCTCTAGAGCTAATGGGGTAGTAACCAACATATAATCAATGATTGACTCTAGGGCATTTCTGTAGAAAGTTCCAGCCTTTTTACCTGATGCTAGTTCTAAATCGCCCGACATTACCATGTCTTGCGCTGTTAGCATCTTATTTAAACAGTTACCATATTCATTGCGTTCAAAGTGGTTTATATTGTTGCCCCCCAAATCCTCTAAGCCACATATAAGGGCTGCATTGTATCTACACGGATGTATATTAAAGTCTCCCAACCAAATGACATGTGCGGGGAAGGTGTGGGAGTAGAGACTTGTGTGTGCACTGGCGGAAGGCGAAGGTGAGAAAAATAAGGGTCCCCTGCTCACGGCCCGGCTAATTGCAGAGAGCACAAATGAAGAATCCATTCAGGCGGAAAACAACATGCGAATTGTTGCGGTCACACTAAGGGTACACCAGTGCCAGTGACTCCCGAGGCCAGAATAAGGAAGGAAAATCGGGATGTGCCTGGTGCGAGGAGCGCAAAGACGCAAGGATATGGCAGCCAAAAAACAAAACTGATAGCTGAACTTCAGAAGAAGGAAACACCTCTGCCATCCCCAGCCGGCGTCGGTAAGCCAAGAACGTACACCAATGTGTGGGGAGGCTTGTGTGCGCACCGGCGGACCTAACGAGAGGAAGCCATAAGGGGGATTCAAATACCGGTGAGGGGCGAAGGAAAATAAGGGCCCCCCACTCACGGCCCTGCTAAATTGCAGAGAGCTCAAACAAAGAACCCACTGAGGCGACAAACAACATGGGAACTGCTGCCGTCACACTAAGGGTACGCTGGTACAAAAAGAACGGTGCAAAACAGCTGGCTTCTCGGCAGACCCCGTAAGGGAAGAAGTGAAAGCGAAACCCCAGCTACCACGGTGTCACAAAATGGCGGATTAGAGTCCATCTACCAGGGCGCCTGAACCATACACCGGGCCTCTTTGGCACCACTAGCAGGTCACCAAGAACCGGCGCAGCGCAATATCAGAACGCTGTTGCTAGGAGAAGGGGGCTAAAAGTAGCAGGCAGTTATTGGCCGGGCCCGCCCATATGCCGCCAATGAAGACGTCCAGCAAAACACCCAATAATGTCTTGAACGTTTTCGCACCGGCGGACAAGCGCCCCTCCCCGAACCCTGCGGTGGTAGCGGACAACATGGCCACGACTAAAGATGTTTTTCTAAGCATGTTTAGGGACTTTAAGACAAAACTTCGGAAGGACCTCAGCCAAGACATCCAGTAACTGTTTATAATCATGTAACTTTTACTAAACTACCTACCCCCTACCCCTCCCCGCTCTGCTCCTCTCCACTTTCCTGATCCTGATTTCTGCCCTTACCTGTCCTGGCCCTAGTCCCCACCCTGTTTACCTGTGAATTTTCCCGCGTCACTTGAGAGCTAGCTATTCTGTTTGATGCCTGATGGAGCTACCTGGTTTAGCTATAGGGGAGACAGGTCGGGGATTCCCTCCTTGGACATCATCTACCCAGTCGGTCTTCAGCCAGACTTCCTTTCGTCTCTCCTGTCGTCTCTTCCCGCTTCCTCCCTCTATTTATTATCTCTACTTCCCTCCTCTCAATTTATTGAGACTGAACTTTTCTGCCTGATGCCCGATGGAGCTACCTGGTTTAGCTATAGGGGAGATGGGCCGCGGACTCCCTCCCTAGTCGTCACCTACCCAGTCGGCCTTTAGACAGTTTTCATTTTGTCTCTCCTTGTTGTCTCTTCCCCTATCCTCCCTTTCTCTCCTTCCCTGTCCCCTCCCTTCTACGCTCTACTTATTTTGCCATCCATGTTCCTTAAATTGTTTCTTATTGAGACCTAGCTATTTGGCCAAAGCCCGATGGAGCTACCTGATAGCTATAAAGGAGATGGGTTTTGGGACTCCCCCTCGACCGTCACCTACCCAAACGGTCTTTGGGCAGACTTTCCTTTGTCTTTCTGCTGTATATCCCTCCCATTCTGTTTTTCTGCGAACCTCTTCCCTCGACACCTGAGACTGAACTACTTTGTCTGATGCCCGATGGAGCTACCTGGTTTAGCTATAGAGGAGACAGACCGTGGATTCCCTCCTTGGTCATCACCTACCCAGTCGGTCTTTAGGCAGACTTCCTCTCGTCTCTACGGTTGTCTCTTCCCTTATCCTCACTTTCTCACCTCACCTACCCCCCACTTCTTTTCTCTCTCCTTTCTCTCCGCTCCTAACGTATTGCTGACTGTTCGTTGTTAGGTATAATTGTTGCTCTTTTTCTGGTATACTGTTAAACCACATTGTTGCACTTCCTTTCGTCCCTCCTGCTGTCTCCTCCCGCATCCTCCCTCTTTTTATGCCTCTCCATCTCCATCCTCTCAATGTATTGAGACTGAACTTTTTTTGTCTTATGCTGGATGGAGTTACCTGGTTTAGCTTTAGGTGCGATGGACAGTGGATTCTCTCCTTGGTCTTCACCTTACCCTGTCGGTCCTTAGACAGATCTCTTTTTGTCTCTCCATATTGTCTCTTCCCCTATCCTCCCTTTCTCGCCTCCCCTGCCCCCTCCACTACCTCTCTCTCTCATTTCTCCCCTCTCCTAATTGTATTGCCTATTTTTTTTTGGGGGGGGGGGTATTTATTGTGTAATTGTTGATCTTTTTCTGTTAACACTGTTGATTCTCATGTAAAGCGATCTGATACCTCCGGGTCTAGCCAGCGCTATATAAAACTCTTTTTCTAATATAAAAAAAATAAATAAATAAATAAACTCATTGTTATATGTATTAATTAGAAGCCATCTGCCTTCTTGGTGTATTTCCAGCGTAAGAATGTGAAAGTTTGCTTTTGGGGATTCAAATTGTATTACCTTCCCTGGGAAGTTATTCAAAATCAGAGTCAAAATGCCTCCCTTAGCCCTTCCTGAAGATGAAGTTTTAGCTGGATTTTGATAAGTGCAATATCCATTTACAAAAATTGGGTCAATATACCATGACTCCTGAAAGCATGCAATGTCATGGCCTTGCCATGTTTTCAACCAATTTTCATCACTTAATTTTTGGGAAATACCAGCCACATTCCATGAGGCTATCGTTCAGACCGTTTTGGTGGCCCCCTTTGTGGATCAAGTGAGTAAGAAGTCACTTCAGTTCGACAACCCAAATTAATCTGATTTTCACAGTTACCTTGAGACTTTTGGGGAATGGGTGCCGTCAGTCGCATGCTTCCGGGTCGTCAATGGGGCAAAACGATTTTCAAGAGTTAAGCGTTGCATCCTGGAGTGACCCCCTGGGGTCTTCCAAACATGATTCTCCTTCTGAGGGAAATAATTATTTTGGGGTAACAAGGAATTCGGTTTATAAAAATAACCTAACGGTAATACCACAATTTCAGAATTGTTTAAAAAAACATTACCTAAATTATCCAAAATATATCTGACTCTGAATTCATTATTAAAATGTAATACCACACAGTCTCCCACCATTCCTTTCCTCGCTGGGCCCACCCATGCTGCCCTTCTAGCCATAATCAACTGGTTTGAGAGATTTCTGGTTCTTCACCCCCCTTTCACTCAGTTTCTGTCAAACAGTGTAATGCTTTAAACATCAATTGCCTTGAAGATTCTGATTGGCCCTCCGACATCAGAGGTGTATTCCCTAACACCAGTACCCATAGTGCAGCTGTCGGGGGGAGATGTAATATCCGTGTTCCATTCTATAATGGACAGAGATTCGCCCTTTCCTCCATTGGAAGATTTAATTGATTATCAGAGATCATTCCTCCACGAGCGTTTGTAACTATGTTCAAGGGTGGGGTTGAGTGGTTTGTTGCAGCGTCCATGCCATTTAACTGATGCCAATGAGATTGGGTATTGCTAGGTTTGCTCAGGTCAGCTCTCCTATACCGCTTAGGAATCCCTGATGGGCAGTTTCTGGGGTTATTAACTGGGGGCTCGGTGTTTTGAAGAGTCCCCCTCTCCTCTGTGCTATTAAAAGAGCTTTGGGTTGGGTCTCTTGTTATGTCATTTCCCTTCTACTTAATCCAGTCCCCAGTGGACCCAGATTTGGTGCGAGGACTAATGTCCCTAGTGTCTGTTTGTTTCATGCCATCTGTGACTCCAGGGACACTAGCTTCCCTTCCAGCCGGGTCAATGTAGCAATAATGGGGTTCAGCATTGTGGCTACTAAGGTCTCCAGTCTCTGCCTCATATCCTCAATGCGGTACAAAAGGGGTGGTGATGGACGGAGCATCTGAACCAATCAAACACTCACACGCAGTCAACAGATCTGGGTTTAATCCATCACCGTTCTTTAGCCCACTCTGTCACCCCAGTTAAGACATGGCCATATGCAAATCAGTCTGACCCTGTGCCTCATGGGAACAGTCCAGCCCGAACTGCCAAGCCATGCCTTCCCTGGACCGGAAACAAGCTTCCGAGGACCGATTTCTGTCATTTCAGCCGTCTTCAGCCCGGCTTGCTTGCTTGCCAGTGGCAAAGTGAGCAAGGGACTCATGTCTGAGCATACCCTGCCAACTTATGGTGAACAAAGCGGTACAAAAGGGGTAGTGATGGACGGAGCATCTGAACCAATCAAACACTCACACCCATTCAACAGATCTGGGTTTAATCCATCACCGTTCTTCAGCCCACTCTGCCACCCCAGTTCAGATACAGCCATATGCAAATCAGTCTGACCCTGTGCCTCATGGGAACAGTCCAGCCCGAACTGCCAAGCCATGCTTGATTCCGGTCCACGAAAGACATGGCTTGGCAGTTCGGGCTGGACTGTTCCCATGAGGCACAGGGTCAAGACTGATTTGCATATGGCCATGTCTGAACTGGGGTGGCTTGGTGAGCAAAATAACGATGGATTAAACCCAGATCTGTGACTGGGGGGGAATGTTTTGCCATTGTGCAACATTCCGTCCATCATCTTGTGTGTTTTCATATCCTCAATGGTCGGAGGCTGGCAGTTACTTTAGGGGTTGCCGAAATACTCTCTTCTTCTTGTATATCTTGTGCAGGCTCCCCCTCCTCACAACTCCCACTTACTTTGGCTTGTCTAGTTTGTCTGGGTTTCTTTGCTGGTTTTTGGTTATGTGTGCCACTTCCTCTTTTTCTTTTCCCTACTTTTTCCAAGTTTGTTCCAGTGGCCCTTTTAGTCCCTACACCTCTGATACACGTTCCAGATGTTCCAGGCTTTATTGTTAATGCAGGTTGATTAGGTGATGCACCCCTTTAAATCCCCTCCAAGTTTGGAATGAGGGTTGATTTATAGTAGGGAGAAGTGTCTCAGCCATCAAAGCGGAAGTGGTTTGAAGGATCCGTTCCA
Source organism: Lissotriton vulgaris (assembly GCF_964263255.1). NCBI lineage: Eukaryota > Metazoa > Chordata > Amphibia > Caudata > Salamandridae > Lissotriton > Lissotriton vulgaris. Next base: position 686,731,942 of record NC_141687.1, on the reverse strand, counting down.
GGGATAGTCGGTGTTCTGTAATTTCAATTTTGTGGGCTAAAACCGATGTTGCTCTGATTAGGAACGAATTGAGTGTTCCCATGAACCCCTGCCCCATATGGTCATTGCAGCCTCTACGCTTATTCATCACAACACTAACAATTGTTATCTGGTTATAAGCTTTAGTCTTTTACACACCAATGTTATGGCAATAGCAATGATACTAAAGGAAAATGATGGACATCGCCGGTACCTTATTTGTATTTGACGCTTCTCAGAGGGTGGGCCCAGCCCAGCCTCCTCCGGGCTCCGATGAGCGTGGATGGGCCCGCCCTTGGACCGGGCTTTGCCCAGGCTCGTGCCCGTCCAGCGCCATGGGACTGCATTGGCGCTTTATGCGCGATGAAAGACCCAGGGGCAGCTGGGAGTTGGAGTCCTCTCTCCTGCCGTGTCGGTCCCTGTTTGCTGCTGCTCCTCCGAGGGGGATCGTGTGCAGTCAGGTCATCATCTTGGAAAGGTAGATGCATTATCATGGCAGATGTGGGAAGAAGAGTGTGCTCTACATATTGGCTATCTCCACAGTGGCCAAGGATAACTAGGACACCTTTTTGAAACAGGCCACAACAGTTCCGGGATCCATCAATTGGGCTCAATAGTTACCACAGGAAACTCAGAGGCAGCAAAGAGAAGCTTTGTTACATCATGGTGACACCTTGTACCTCACCTGTAAATAATTACAGGAGCATGTTCTAAGCTGGTGTTATGACTCTCCCACAGCTGCCCATGAAGGTCAGCAAACATCACAAGATTTAGGTGTTTTCCTGGTGTCTTGAATCTTTTACTTTGACTCAGTCTAGCGCAACCAGATAGCAGTGGCTGGTGCGTTCTTTTCTTGGCACTATTTTCCAGTTTATTCTTTAAAAATTCATAACTCCTGTTCTACTGATTGAATATTTGTCATTTTGGCGTTGTTTTATTTATTAAATGAAGTTCTTTTTTTAACTCTATGGTGGGATCTTTTTGTGTGGTGTTTTCACAGTTTTACTGTTTGGAATGTTGGACAATACTTTACACATTACCTCTTTAAGCCTGACTGCTCTTTGTCAAGCTACCAGGCGGTTGAGCACAAGTTAATGTGGGGTTTGCTTGTGCCTTACTAGGCTAGTGGTTGCTGCTTAACCAGGGCTTAAACCCCAGTCAGCCAATTTCAAACAGTTAGGAAATCCACCATAAATGCCAACATATTGAACATGGCAAGAGGGAGATTTTGAAAAAAAACACAGTAGACGAGCTTTTAGGCAGGAGACTCCTAAAATAAAAAAATTATAAGCTTGAAAAATTGGGAGTCCTCCACCTGAATCAGGTCTGTTGGCATGTTTCAATCCACCCAAGAAATATTTGTGAAGATAATTCAGTTTACAGTCATTATGCTGACTTACACCAGCACGTTCCTCCTTCCTATTGTCTAGGGAACAAGGTCAGTCCACAAAGTTCATACTGATACCAAGGTCGCATCCAAAGTTTACGCGTATATTTGTAGGCCCAATAAAAATCTTAAAGTTAGTAGGGAAAGGAGCAGATAAGTTATTACATTCTACAACTTGCCAAATGCACCCTGTGGGACATACCTCCTACAGAGACATTCTTGGATGATAAGCCTTGTTTAGATCTATTGTACACAGTTACAATAGCACCATGACACACTTTGCATCAGTCCTCGAATTGCATTTGAGACAGGGAATAAACTGTGGAACACAGGGCAGTTGCACCTAAGAAAGACTTAACCACTAACCGCCACAGAGTGGAAACTTCCTGTGTCAGGTGTTCACACCTGGGTCATGAGTGCTTAATCAGTGCTTAACCATAAGTCACACATTCATCTTTGCATGGCAACATTCAGTGGTTTTATTGGCTCTCCACTTTTGCCTAATTCGGACATCCAACCTTGCGCCCTACCATATTTTTTACTTCTTTCCTAGTTCTGTCTAGGATTTGCTGTCACCCCTTAACTTCAGAGCTTGTTACATGTTCTTGTTTATATGTAATTTGTCCTACCACTCGTCTGCTCCTGGATTCTTCTGCTGCTAGTTGCCCTGGGGATCGGCATCTGGTCAGTATCGCCCTAATTACCAACAGAATGGATTCTGTGCATACTGTGTCACTGGAAACAAGCTATACCAGTCTGATAAGCCATAACAAGGACATGACCAGTCCTTGGTTGCTTGTGTTCTGTTAAATGAAGGGCCTAGCTTGGCAGTTCGATTTGGACTGTTCCCATTAAAGCAGGGTCAAGTATGATTTGCATTTATCTGGGTCCAATCTGAGGTGGCATGGTGTGCAAAATAACGATGAACTGGGATATGGCCTGAGTAATTACCAGTGGCAGAGAATATTTCAAGCATCCCATCTGTTACTTTTTTTATACTTTAGTGTCACCCTAAGTGAAATGGGTATGCCCAGACGTGGGTCCCGTGCACACTGTGTCCCTGTAACCAAGCTGTGCATGGCTGAAGATCCCATACGTAGGGCAAAACTGGTCCTGGGTTTCTATTGTTTGTGGTGGGAGGCCCTGGCATGGCAGTTTGGGCTTGACTGTTCCCATGAAGAACAGGATCAACAATTATTTGTATACGGCTGGGTCCAAGCTGAGGTGGCATGATGAGCAAAAGAACAATGTGTTAGGATTTTACCCCTAGCAAGTGCCAGTGGTTAGACAAATTGCAAGCATTCCTCCCATCTCCTTTGGTGTGGTTCACTTCTAATTACCACAAAAAACAACAGTTGATGGACAGAATGCAGAACAATGTAATACATTCAGCCCAGTACAGAGATCTGGGCCTAAATCCATCGTTTTTTTGCATTCCACACCACCCCAGTTCAGACATGGCCATATGCAAATCAGCCTTGACCCTATGCCTCATGGGAACAGTCCAGCGAGAACTGCCAAGCCATGTCTTTCCTGGACCAGAATCAAGCATCCTAGGACCGGTTTCTGGCTATCAGCCGTCTTCAGCCAGGATAGCTTGACTCTAGTGGTGTGGAGAGCATGGGACTCACGTCTGAGCATACCCATCCTACTCGGGGTGACAAATGCAAAAACCACAGTTGATGGACAGAATGCAGAACAATGCCATACATTCACCCGAGTACAGAGATCTGGGTCTAAATCACTTCTAATTACCAACAGCACCATTGTAGATCAGGGTAAGCTACTTACTTTGACAGCAGGTAACTCATCCCTGCTCCAGCTCTTACTTTGAAAGTATTGTGAACTGATTTTTTGTATTATGCCTTATTTATTTGGAACTTATCCATCTACTCTCTGACACCTCACTATCTAACATAGCAATTCATGGTTAGGCTCAAATTCAAATTCAAATTCAAAAAGAACTTTATTCGGTTTTCATGATGAAAGCCATAAAAGTACAAATATACACAATAAAAAAATAAGAAAAGTTATTAATAACATTAGGTTCAAAAAATATAAAAGATTGAACTCTCACAGAGAGCACTATACTGTCTCTAAAGTCCGTATTTAATGCAGCTATATGATTTTCATAAGTTCGTGCGATGCCTGAGGCACAGTTTTAAATAGTGTACGACAGATTTCGTTGCTAAGGTGTTTTCCAAAAACTGCAGCGCCAGGTACGCTGGGCGGCATCTGCGGATCTTCATGACTTTTAAAATTGGTATAATCCACCTTTTGCGAAGTGGCGTGTAAAATCTGCAAAAGAAGAGAACATGTATCGTGGACTGAGATGAGATAGAGTCACAGGGGCACGGTGTTGTGTTGGGTGACCATATGTTCTGTGACGGAAATGAGACCATAATATGAAAGAGATTAAACCTGAAGCGGGTGAGAAGAAATTTTTCAAATTGCGTCAGGTCATACTGCAGATACGGTTGAATAGATGGAATCAATTGTATCATAAGGCAGTGTTGGACTGAGGACTTTCCTATTTCGGACATCAGTCGCAGTTGTGTTAGATGGGACAGGCATAACTTTTTTAGGTCTTTCTTTGGTAAGTCTGTTACTGACAGAGGTTCTTCAAAGAACCTCGAGAGACCGATATCCTCAAGGAAGGATTTTACATACCTTAGCCACTTAATCTTGTTCATACAATCTAGCTTCATACAGTCCTTGATAATTGCTCTTGTCAAGTGGCATTCATCTGTTGCCCATATTCTGCGCCATAGCATGATGGGTTGGATCTTAATGAGGTCTGAAATATGATCCAATCCAAGTTCCAAGTGGCAACCGAAGGTAGTTGTGGATTTGGGGACTGCTAGTAAGAATTTTAAAAAGAGGTTTTCAATTTTCTGTATTTGTTCAGCGTTAGCTGTTCCCCAGACTCCTGCCCCAAAAATGGCAGTACTGATGCATTTTACGTTATAAATTTTTAGCATCTCTGTAATAGGTCTTTTTCCCAGACGGAGGGAGAACGCTTTTAACGCTCCAATTGTTCTTGAGAGAGACAGCTTACGTGAGATGATTGCTTGCTTCCAGTTAAACTCTTCGTCAATAGTGATGCCGAGGTATGAGTAAGTTTTAGTTCTTTCGAGAGGGATTTTATCCACAAATATTGACTTTACTTTTTTCCTTTTGGTACCTGCGTGCATCACGAAGGTTTTTTTTATGTTGACTTTTAGATTGAGGCTTGCCATGAATGTACAGTAGTTGTTTAGTGCTTTTTGTAACTGGATTGGGGTTCGTGCCAGGATCACCGCATCGTCAGCGTATAACAATGCTGGGATTGGTCGCCGACCCACTTCTGGCAGATCTTTTACGCCCTGTAGCATGGCAGCTTCTAGTCCGTTTGTGTATAGCGTAAATAGGAAGGGGGCCAGTACGCACCCTTGCCTGACCCCCTTCTGTACTGGAAAGCTGTCGGTGAGTTGGCCCTCCAGTCCGTATCGAACCTTTCCCGTGGCTCCACAGTATAACTCACGCAGGAAGTCTATGATTGCAGGCTCGATCCCCATTTGTAGCATTATTGCCCAAAGTTTTGAATGTTCTACACAGTCAAACGCTGCCGTAAGGTCAACGTAGACCATGTGTAGAGTTGATTTTTTTGCTGAGATGTATTTTCCAGCCAGTAGTGTTAAATTCAAAACTTGGTCCACAGTGCTCAGGCCTGACCTGAACCCATATTGAAGATCTGATAATGCCCCTTGTTCTGTTGACCACTCCTGAAGACGATCTAGAAGTATCCTCCCGGCCATCTTCCCGATCGAATCCAGGAGGGAGATGGGACGGTAACAGGTGGGAGAGTCTCTGTTGCCTTTCTTAAATATGGGGACCAGGATTGATGTAGACCAGGACTTCGGGAGGCTGATTTCCTTGGCTGCGTTCAAAACCCTGGTTAGAAGAGGGGACCAGAGATCAGGGAGTGATTTGTAAAGGTCCATTGGGACTGAGTCCGGTCCTGGGGCTTTACCATTTTTTGCAGTCTTTATTGCTTTTGATACCTCATTCATAGCGAATTGAATTTTTATCGGGTAATTCACCGGAGGGAGGAGCTGGGGGGTAGGGACCGGGTCTCCAGATTTATCCATACCGAAGACCTCCGCGAAGTGCCTCACCCAGTCCTCGGCATTTATTGCAACATCCAACGAAGGACCGTCGTTTTTTCCATTTAAGAATGGTGATTTAACGATTTTCCAGACTGCAACATTGTCCTTTTGTGTGCTGCTGCTTAGGAGTTGGGTCCAGAGATTTCTTTGTATCTCTTTTTTTCTCTGCCTGAGTGAGAGCTTGTATGTTTTCCTTAATTGCCCAATCTCTTCTCTGTTTCGATCTTTCTTAGCTAAGGCTTTCTTTAGTGCTGTGTAGGTTTTTGTGCGCTGAGTGTCAAACCAACCTTTTATTGGTTTATTGTTTTGTTTTCTAGGTTTGGTTAGTTCTTTGCCGATAACTTTCACTATCTCATTATAATTGATCAGAGTTTCCATTGGAGTGGCCAGGGGATTTAGACAAGTATCAATGTGAGTCATACATTTTTTGATTATACTTGTGCAGATTGAGTCTTGGTCGAGGTTACCCCATTTGAGGGTAAAACCATTCAGTCTGTTCAATGTGAGGTTCTCTTGGTGTAAAGGGCCGGTATAATCCTTTACTTGCGTTTTATGATGACCAGGCTCTAAGTAGGTTAGAGTAAGTGGGTGATGGTCACTAAGTACGTTGTTATCCACTGCGAAGTGCTTTATGCTTGTGGCGCTATTAATGGAGATTAGGATGTAATCAATTAATGTTTGGGCGCCTCTCCCGTGGAACGTTGATTTAAATTGAATAGTTGGCGTCGTTAGCAAGTTTGCAAACCCTATGTCTAACTCAGACATAATGGCCTGTATGATGTTTCCTTCTTCTGTATGGGAAAAATGAATAACAGGGTAGTCTTGTTCATCTGTAATCCCACATGTTGGGGCGTTGCTTTTGCTGCAGATATTAAGATTGAAATCTCCTCCCCAAATTATGGTGTGGGTGACTTTAGCATGCTTGTTTTTTAGTTCATTTGTTGCGTCACTGATTTCACTTAGAGCTTTGGTGAATTCCAGCAGGGTCATATTATTATAGAAGTTTATGATGGTATAAGTAAGTTGGGGTGATACCTTTATATCGATGATTTGATAATTCTGGAGGAGTGCAATTGGCGTTATGTTCTGACAGGGCCAAAGGTTGGAAATATATGTAATTAGGCCCCCTTTACTTCTCCCAAAGGATGATTTTGTTGCTTGAGAGAAGTAGGTTCTAAATCCCACCAGATGTATTGGGTCGTTCAGCCATGTCTCCTGGAGGCAAACTAAAATCCTAACAGGCATCCCCAAATCCCACCTGGCTCCACTAAAAACAACACTTCACGCGGCAGCAAGAATGATCACAGGCTGCAAAAAATATGATCGCATCTCCCCGGCTCTTAAAGAACTCGAATGGCTCCCTGTGGAAATGCGAAGTACCTTCAGAACGGCCTGCCTAACCCACAAGGCCCTCCACACCGGCAAACCGGAATACCTGGCTAACAAGCTCAAAAAAGCAGGCCAAGCCAGAAATTTGAGAAGCTCTAATTCCCTACTGCTCATCCTACCAAAAACCAGAAGGAAGAGAACTGCGGACTGCTCTTTCTCAGGAAATGCCCCCAAAATATGGAACGCCATCCCCCCGCACATCAGAACTCTACCGTCCTATGCAGAATTCAAGAGCCAACTTAAATCCTTGTACTTGATCCGCTCCCTTGGTTATGGATAACTTGGAGCTGCAAACGTCTCAGAATCCATGCGGTATTGTTGAATCCAGTACTGAGAAGCCCTGCTGTCCGAACTTTTCTTCTTTCCAAATTGTCTGTCGCCGATTGCTTTTATTGGGTTTGTTTCATGTTGTTCTCTTTTTCATGCCCACTACTGTGAAGCGCTCTGATACCTTCGGGTCTTGTTAGCGCTATAGAAAACTTCTAAATAAATAAATAAATAAGTCATTTATGTGGACCAGATCTAAAAAGGCTTTTTCAGAGTACTTGGTAGCCAGTCCCGCCACGTTCCAGAATATCAATTTTCTCTCATTTTCTGCGATGAAGTTGGCAGATTGAGACGGCGGAACCGGTTGTGCCACATCTAGAGTCGGAATTGGATGGTCTACCTTCAAAGTTACCTCGTCTACTGTGTCCGTGAGGGAGTTACATTCATTTTGAATTGTCATTTCTAGAATAAGATCGACTTTTCTGTTTATTTGTGAACTGTGGACCTTGTCAAACGGCTTGTTCTTCAATTTGTTTGGTGAGGGTGAGAATTGACATCTAAGAGTGTGCGGGAAAGTAGATGTGACAAGGTGTGATAGTGGTCAGTCAACCATGTCTAAACAGCTGTAATGATTGAAAGTTGGGATTCCGGTCCAGGGTTCTCTGTACTGATGTTGATGCGTCCTCCTACCGTAGTTGTTCCAATCACTTCGTTCTCTGTGGTCATAACCCCATTCTCCCTGCGGCTGGAACCTTTGATGGTTGCCCTGCCCTCTATCGCCCTGATTCCAGTTTCTTGGACCTTGGTCAGGTTGACTCCATGACCAGTTTGATGGCCAACTGAGGTCCTCAAAGCGGTTGGTTTGTCGAGGATAGAAGAACGATAATCGTTTGACATTTATCCCATCGTTCTCTTCTGGTATGTCCCAAGAACAGATGTAGTCCACTGCTCGTGGATTTTCAAAGTTAACTATGATACAATCACCGTGAATAGATTTTGGCTGATGACCTATCCAGGACACCCTTCTCACTGTGGTGATTCTGGTGATGGTGTTTGGGTGATTGGGCCTGTTGATGTTTAGCCAATACCGTGCTTTGTTTAGTAGAGACCAGGTAGGTTCATCTGTGTCTTTACTTAGTTCTGGGACTCCGGTTAGTATAGCAACGAAGGGTGCTGCTTCCGGCGGGAGATTTACTACTTTGGGCTATCTTTTATTTATTCGTTCTGGTTTGGTATTTGTTCTCTGCGTTGGATCTTGTTGGGGAGTATTTGGTACAGGTGGGTTAGTAAGGGTAGTTGCTGGTAATATTTTTTTCGAAATCTGGTTTGGGGATGGTTGGTTTTGTGGGTCTGTGATGGATTTTACTTTATCCTGATTAGGCTTGGGTTTCGAGGGGACAGTTGGTTTGGTTAATGTTCCTTGTCGTCCGCTTGTATTTACGTTTATGTGATTTGTGGACTTTGTAGTAACTGAATTGTTCACTCCCTGTTTCTGATTGTTGGTGACGTTCATTTTACCAGAGTTAATGGTGAGATCTGATGACATTGGTAAGTCTTTTTTCTTTGGGTTGGTAATTGTATTTACTGTGGCAATCAATGTGGCCATTTGTTTTTCTATTATTTCAAGACTTTTTTGAATTGGGTCAAGCTGATGTTTTACAATTTCTGAAATTTCTTTTAATAAAAAGGAATCTACCTTTTGATTACTTTTAATTTGTGTTGAGTTTTGAGCCAACTTGTCTTGTCGAGATTGTTTTGAATTAGGTCTGTTCGCGTGATCTTCAATTATAAGTACGTCAGACCTGGTATTGTTAGGATGAGCTGTGTTGAGAGTATTCTGTAGGTTTGAGGCCGTTGAAGATAATTCCGAATCAGGGATTGTAAGAGTTGTACGAATTGTGCTCGTGGGGCATTTTCCAGGTAGGGTCTGAGTTTTAGGAATGGCTCCTTCCCTGATACCTCTGGTGTCAGATTGTGTTAGCTCAGTTTGTGTTGGTCCAGTTTGTGTTGGTTGTGTTATAGAAAAGATATCGGGGGTCTGTTCGAGATCCTGAGAAGAATGTGAATTGGACAATTGCGAGGCTACTGAAAGATCAACTGTATTTGGTAAAGCGTGTATTTCAGCGTTTATCTCGGAAGTTGTCTTGTTCTGAAAGGCAGCGTTTGGAGTTTGAGCCTGTGCCAAGAGACCCAGGGATGAACGTCGTGCTTGATCTAGTTCATATGAGACACGACGATCAATCATCATTACAGTTTGGTCAATGGTTTCATTTACTTTGTGGAGAAACTGATCGATGGGGCCAACTGTGGTCTCCATATTTTTCTTTAAGGTTTTACTTCTTGAACCTCTTGTTGACATAGTGTGTTTCTAGACCAAATGGGATAGAAGTTATGGCTTTCCTGTGCGTTATGTTTCGTATTTTAATATTATGCACTCAGTTGGTGTATTTATAACTGTTGCACTCGTAATTACCTTGGCTTGAATGTTAGGGGGGTGCGCCCGGTCTGGTCTCCTCCGGTCTGTGACGGGCTAGGACGGGCCCACCCTTGGCCCAGGCTTCGCCCAGCGTCCCGCTCGCGTCCCGCGAGAGGGAACGGTGACGCCCTTTATGCGCCTCCTGGCGCGTCGTGAAGGGGGTGTGTCTGGAGACCTCGAGGGCTGCCGGGACTTGTAGGCAGCCCCTCGCCTCGCTCCACTCGGCGGCCCCGCTGTCAGGTGGAAACAGACTGCAGGACGGCGGGAGGGAGGTGGTGGGGGGTCTCGAAAGCACAGGGACCCGGTGAGCTGGCAAAATCTTCCTCTCTCGTGGCGTTGCGCAGGTCAGAGTTTACTGCGGGGCAGATGTGGCTTAACAGCGTGACACTACCTCCTGTAGCGGGGACGCCCTTTATGCGCCTCCTGGCGCGTCGTGAAGGGGGTGTGCCTGGAGACCTCGAGGGCTGCCGGGACTTGTAGGCAGCGCCTCGCCTCGCTCCACTCGGCGGCCCCGCTGTCAGGTGGAAACAGACTGCAGGACGGCGGGAGGGAGGCGGTGGGGGTTCTCGACAGCACAGGGACCCGGTGAGCTGGCAAAATCTTCCTCTCTCGTGGCGTTGCGCAGGTCAGAGTTTACTGCGGGGCAGATGTGGCTTAACAGCGTGACACTACCTCCTGTAGCGGGGACGCCCTTTATGCGCCTCCTGGCGCGTCGTGAAGGGGGTGTGTCTGGAGACCTCGAGGGCTGCCGGGACTTGTAGGCAGCCCCTCGCCTCGCTCCACTCGGCGGCCCCGCTGTCAGGTGGAAACAGACTGCAGGACGGCGGGAGGGAGGCGGTGGGGGTCTCGACAGCACAGGGACCCGGTGAGCTGGCAAAATCTTCCTCTCTCGTGGCGTTGCGCAGGTCAGAGTTTACTGCGGGGCAGATGTGGCTTAACAGCGTGACACTACCTCCTGTAGCGGGGACGCCCTTTATGCGCCTCCTGGCGCGTCGTGAAGGGGGTGTGTCTGGAGACCTTGAGGGCTGCCGGGACTTGTAGGCAGCCCCTCGCCTCGCTCCACTCGGCGGCCCCGCTGTCAGGTGGAAACAGACTGCAGGGCGGCGGGAGGGAGGCGGTGGGGGGTCTCGACAGCACAGGGACCCGGTGAGCTGGCAAAATCTTCCTCTCTCGTGGCGTTGCGCAGGTCAGAGTTTACTGCGGGGCAGATGTGGCTTAACAGCGTGACACCATGGTTAGGCTCTTTACTTCAGGGAATGCCATTCCTTACATTCCTTTTATCGGATATTCTTATTTAGATCTGCAATATTGAAATAACTCCACCATCTAGGATCTTGCTCTGGCCCTGAGGGAAGAACCAACTGATGCATGGTCTGCTGAATCATATGTTCCCTGTTGATGTTAAGACTACTAAAATCATGTATGTTTCCGAGGACTGTGTGGGACACTTTTCTAATTTTCCCCATTTGACTTTTGCCTGGTCCACACTCTTTCTGTATGTGCATTGATATTTAGCAGTTTCCGTGTCTTTAGTTCATCTTTGTGTATATCACGTTTTTTTTTGGGTTTGTGTGTCATGTACAGGAAAGTATACAAAGGTAAAATACAAGGATTCCTGTATGATGTTCATGATTAAACTACCTTTTAAACGTTATCACAAAACAAGTGTGCAAACTAACCATGTGCTTTCATAAATACAGAGCTGTCAGTCGGTCCCATGTCAGAAAGGCAGTCTTCTTACACTTTTCAGCCAAGACCTCTAATCATGCTGGGACTTGTAGTTTTACCTTTACCAATATAGATATGGACTTATAAGTGTCACCATTCTTAATGTTGTTGGCTGAAAAAAAGAGGAAAAACTTGTGGAAAGTCATCCTTATGACTTGGGGCCAGTTTACACCTATGTAAATAACAAAATGTGTCTATTTAGTGGGGAACCTAAAGCTAAAGTCACGGTGTTGTGAAAGGGCCGCAGAACATAGCAAAAAAATCCTTAACACACTGGATATCAGTCTAGCGTCATCCTTAACTCTGGGTAAAGGATGATGAATGATGTTTTTGCCAAATGCCGTGTATCATTTGACCATCGTCATGACTTGCAGGATGAGCATTTTTTATAAATATTATTAAATATTTGGGCTTGGATTTTTAACACGTCAATTGAGGGAATATATAACAAAAGATATATCAATATATTTTTCCTTACAGGGAACAATTCGATTCATTGGTTGTGGTTGCTGGAGCTCATGATATAAGTGAAAGCACCGAAAAGGAGCATCACCAGGTAAGCAGAACAGTTTGGCGTTGTTTTGGAAGGGAAACCAGACTCTTGCCACTAAAGGTACTCTAGGTCACAATGACTGACATCTCACCCTATTTAGTGCAGGGTAAACGCCATTGGCTTCCCCTCACAGGCAATGCAATGCAAAGACGAAGTAGCCCCATCAATAGCCCCCATATGTGGGAAAGAAAACTTCTTGTGTCATTGCCAATGTGTTTTTGCTTTTCCGAAATAAACCCCTGCCATGGGGATGTGTTTTAGAAAACGGAATGCTAAACAAATGAAAAAAAGAACATGGCACTCCCTTCACATTCTACAGCGATTACATTGCATTTGACTTTCTGTCTGAAGGTAGGATCACAATACCTTGGTAAATGCTTATGGTAATTCTTGTTTTTGCACTTTAAAAGTATAGGGGCTTATTTATAAGCCCTTGTGTCACTTTTGCCCCGCGGGTGCGTCACTTTTTGTGACGCACAGCAGGGTAAACAATGTGCCATGTTGCCTCATATTTACAAAGTGACGCATCAAGGTAGATGTGTCACTTTGTAAACCCCTGCACCACATTATACCTGCGCCAGGTATAACGGGGCAGATTTACAAGCCCCTTGCACCACTTTTGTGTCACTTTTAACATGGGAACCGTGATGCAAAAGTGGCGCAAGGGGCTTGTAAATCTGCCCCAATGTATGCAGGGTCGGCATTCTGACGCAAGTAAGCCTCGTAGAAGTGGCGCAGTGAAATCTATGAGATTGTACTGCATCACTTCTAGGACGCAAATGCGTCAATATCTTACGCCTGCCTCATGACAGGCGTAAGACTGACGCAAGCACATTTCACATGGGACTTGCCCATGTGTAATGACCCATTGCTGGAGTTGCGTCACTTTTGTGACACAATCCAGCAATGCGTCATTTTTGCGCCTATAAATACGTCAGAAATACTGACGTATCTGTAACTCCTTGCGACATGATGTGTCATACTGTAAATATGATGCATCATTGGTGTCGCAAGGAGGGCGCAATGAAAAGTGACGCATCGCTGTTTTCTCGCAGCGATGCTTCACGTTTCAGAAATGAGGCCCATAGTATTTAGTTTTAAGCATGTGCATTTCGGCAATACATACTATATTAGCAATGATGTGCTTGTTGTACTTTCTTACTACATCAGTAGTAGTGGAGTGATGCCAGATGGCATGGGGTATAGAAGCCCGGGTGTGTTGACATGGTGTAGGTTTCTACCATCTCATGTACTACACCAAGTCTTGTAAAGGTGAGACAGCACTCAACATTCGCATTGCTAATTTTTTCATTAGCGCTAGTGCTGATATCTCTGAAATTTATTGTAGTAACACTATGACTGGGGTACATTTTGTAGGGCTATTGTCATATCGCATTGAAAAAAGACCTTGTCACAGTATAGATGCACTGTTGGGCGCTTTCATGGGAAGATAATAAAGTCTGAACGTTCTGCCAGATAGATTATGCAAATATCATGTATAATTCCTCTGAACATAGCTAGGTATTTATGGGTAAGATAAAGGAGTTGTACGAAATTAAAATGTATTGGTTTATGTCTAGGATTGAATGGAGTTTTCGATACCTGTGCACAACAGTACTCCCAGCTATATTTTAGTTAGTTTCACTTCCAGGTCCACCTACCACCATCTTCCAGCCAGATGGTTAACTAAGTGTCACAGCCTATTGGCTTCAGCATGGATATAGGATAATGCATTTATAGCATCTTCTCTTTAATTATCTTGGTGAGGACTTAGTATTCCTCTGGGAATTGCCTTAATGTCATTGAAATCTGGTTGTGTGCTTCAGACTGTTTCATAATAGCTATTTCTACCTGCGGGAAAGTGGCTTTCCATTGCAGTAACCCCTCCCCCCAACACACACACGTTTTGCCAGATTTCTAATGCGCTTTGACTGAGTGTGCACTGGGTCCCTGTCAATCAGGTTCCCAGTGCCTGTGTTCTTTCCCTAAATGGTATCCACAATTGGCACACCCCTCACCCACATAGTAGTCCCTTGTAGAAGGTACAAGTGGTATCAAGAGCGGCAGCATGTATTGTACCACCCTGAAGGACCCCAAACCTAACACATACGCACTGCCGTTGCAGGCTATGTGTTGTATTGTGGCTAAACTAAAAGAGTTGACAAGGCACCCCTTCCTGGGTGTCATGCCTACACACCAATGCATGTGGCATAGGTAAGTCACCTCTCTGGCAGACCTTATAACCCAAAGGCAGGGTGCACTGTACCACAGTTGAGGGTATACATGCACGAGCAATATGCCCCTAAAGTGTCTTAGTCTAGTACATTCTGGGAGACTGTAAGTGCAGTGAAGCCATTTTGAGTACATGGGCTGGGAGTTTGTCAACACGAACTCCACAGCTCCATGATGGCTTAACTGTAGACTGAGAAGTTTAGTATCAAACCTTTCAGTATAATAAACCCACACTGATGCCAGTGATAGATTTGTTATAAAATGCACTCAGGGGGTATCTTAGAGATGCCCCCTGAAAAACGACCAACCTCTAGTGTATTGGCTGACTGGTCCTTGCCAGCTAGCCACCACCAGACAGGTTTTTGACCTCATTTGGACTTTGTGCTCTAGGAGGTCAGGAACAAAGCTTGGTCTGAGTAGAGGTGCTTCTCACCTCCCCCTTTAGGAACAGAAATACTTTGCTGTGTGCCTCAAAGGCTCTCGCCATGAGTTATGATGATTTGGGCCGCTCCAACTAGTGGAGGTGCCCACCCCCTCTCTCCGCCCCACTTTTTGGCAGCAGGACAGGTGGGAAAATTAGAAAGCAGAGTCGGAATTTCAACCTTGAACAGGCACACCCCTTGGGTGGCCGGGAGCTGGGAATTCTCCATCTTAAATTGGAGAATTAGGCCCAGTAGGAACAGGGATGTGCCCCTTTCACCAAAGGGAGGAGGCACCTAAAGGGTGTAGTCACCCTGGGTGACATAGGCCATTGGCTACTGTCCACGACCTCAGTAACACCCTTAAATTCAGTTTTTAAGGGCTCCCCTTAAACTTATTCCTCAGATTCGACAACCTACGAAGAAGAAGGACCGAAGAGCCATGCAGCAGTGGAGAAGAAGACAACAGCTGACTTGACCCCAGCCCTACTGGCCTGTCCCCTCCTCCAGCAACCCTGCTTCAAGAAACCAGTGTGGCCCGCAGCCAGCAACCTCCAAGAACCTCTGGGACCTGTGCTGACTTCAACAAAGACTCTTTTCTCCCGTGGACACCGGATTTGTCCAGCAAAGAAACCAACACAAGGACTCCGAATCCAGGTGCCACTTTCAACACTCTGCACCCGACGCCCACATAGTCCAGGTGGCCCACAGACCCAGTGAAGTCACCCCGGTGACTCGGACCTGAGATCTAGTGTTGGACAACCTCTTCTGCCCAAACAATGGTGTTTTGGCATACCCCACTATTCAAACTACCTCTCCAGTCATGAGATTCCTTCAAGCAGTCTTCTGGCTCAAGCCTGCAGTTGTTTTCTCCAACCGAGGATCTCCTTTAGTTTCAACGCGGCCCCAACACCTCCTATGCACTCTGCACCTGGTTGCCCCTGTGGCACTGGTGGTGAAGTCTAAGTGCTATTTGGTGCCCCCTCCAGTGCTGATCTTAAACCTCAGGGCCTGTGTCCCTGAACCGCAGGTACTTACCTGTAATCAGTGCCTCTTTGAGGTGCCCCCAGCCTCCATAGGATACATTGGGCCAGTGACGTCTGCACCCCGGCCGACCCAGTGCCTCTGGTGGTGTAGAACCTACTTTGGTCTGATCATTGCACACTGTTGACCAAAATCCCTGGAGACTGAATCTCAAAAACGTTTACTTACTTGCAAGTTGTTCACCTGTTTTTTTCCCATGGGATTTTGTGTGATCTTGAATACAAAGTATATTTTTCTGTACTGAAAAGCATTTCATGCACATCTAAAGTATTGTTTGATGCTATACAAATCTGAAAGTATTGCATAAAAGTCTACATACCTGTAACTGAATTAAACTTCCTAGAAATAAAAGTAACTAAAGTAATATTTCTCTACAAACATTGGCCTGGAGTCAGTCATTGAGTGTGTGTTCTTGCCTTGTATGAGTAGGTACGCCAAATGCATTCACATTACCCTCTGATAAGCACAACCGCTCAGCTCAGCTACCACTAAATTGAGAGTAAGGTTATACCTTTGGGGGCTCACTGAACCTCTATTTGGTATAGTAGATACAGAGCCAGCTTCCTACACTACCCCCATCAATAAACATCAGTAAAGTCAATAATTGTTTATCTGGGACCAGGTTATCAAATGTGATCTATAGGATTTGTTTAGGGCTTTTCTAAACATGGGCGGTAAGCTTGGGTTGTCAGTTAATAGAAGGAGAGGGAAGTATAGATGATGACATCATACTAGTGATGTCAGACTCCACCACAAGTTTGACATGTGGCGTTTCCTGTGTCTATCTCCGCTCTGGTAGTTTTTGAACTAGTGCTCAACACTGTCTGTAGGAGTCCCCGTTCAGCTAGCCTATGCTCTTTTACCAAGTTTACAGTATGAAGGTGGTGAAAACAGAATGATCCAAACTGAGCTTGCACTGCTAGGTAACAGGCTTCAAATTCCAGTACAGAAAGACCTCCTCTCTTCATACGTAATTACCAGATAATTTAGCCTGCCTCCTATCCCAACCAAGCCTAATAAGTGTCCCTCTCAACTTATGAAAAAATAATCTGGGGCACTGATTTAGAGTTTGGCAAGTTGGGTACTCCTTCACAAACATGAAAAAGTACCCTGAATGTAAAATCCTTGGTCTACCCACTCAGTTATGAGTTGGGGCTGTCACTTTTCTGACTTTGTCAATAGAAAACATACTCCAAAAGCCTGATGGAGCAAGGGCATCAGACCGCCGGCCCTACTTAAGCAGAGGGTCTGATGTACTTTTTTTCTGTCCGACACCACCAGATAAATCCTGGTGGTAAAAAACTGGAATTAAATAATGAATCGCCCACCCCACACTGGGAGACAGCTCCTTAGGTGTGGGGGCATTCTTTTTTTTTCTCAGGAACAAACTCCCTCTTTCTGAAAAACAAAATGGTTTGGTGTGCAGCCATCAGAAACGTGGCGAATGTGCACCAAACCTTGTGCCTTAATAGGAGCCGCCATGATGGCAGCTCTTGTGAAGGCACAGAGATCAACATAGGGCTGGCAGTGATCTCTAGGTACAGCAGTCAGAATTCCAACCAATGTGATGGACCTCCACCACCATTTTAAAAAGTGGCCCTTCCACCTTCCATATCTTAAATTTAGCACTTAATCAAGAACACTACTTTAATTCGGGTAATAGATTCCATCATGGAGATGGGTAGGGTGATCTCTCTAGTAACTTGTGTTGTTAGCTTATCACGGGGTCAGACAGATAATTGTGGTCATGTCTTCTGACATGTGTGAACAACAGAACCATATATAGTTTAGAATACCATATACCTTTGGTTCAAAATTCATAACAAGGGGCCCGATTTACAAAAGTAATCTGAGACAAAATCCTAACTTTACGACTTTCGGTATTCACAAAGGGCATTTAGGAGTAGGAATGTTAGGATTCCTAACTATACTACTCCTAAATGCCCATTGTGAATACCGAAAGTCATAAAGTTAGGATTTTGTCTCCGATAACTTTTGTGAATCGTGCCCTCCTATCTTTCTTTGAGAGCAAAGTTGTATTCAGCTGAAATGAGAGATCCGGGAGCTCCAGTAAAATGTCTGGCAAAAAACTCTAAGCACAGGTAGTTACACCCTTGTCCAGGAACATTTACTCAACGGTTCCATTCGTAGACATATGTGCATTCATTGTACGTGTAACAACTTTTTCCTGGTACATTGAAAACATTTTGATAAACGGGCAAGATGGCCGCTGACGGACCGTAGGAGGACAGTCGCACTATCCGTCTCTCCCGTCATAGAGTGAAAAAGGGAATACCCTGAATACCCTGGACAAATCGAGCGTTCAAGGCGGAGTATGCTCTATGCAGCATGCAGCATGTTGATGAGCATAGCATAGAGCAAAGGTGCACATCACCAAAACCCAAACGAAAAAACACTTACCTGAAAGTCGCGCTCCGGAGCTGGGCGTATCTTGTGGAAGGCAGATCATGGCTGTGGTCAGAAGTTTGCCGACTGTGGAAGAGGAGGGGGGGCCGTACAAACAATGGCGCCCCGAGGAACAAAGCCGAAGGAGGTGAAGGAGGCCAAGGAGCTAACGCAAGCTGCGGGACCACGAACAGAGACTCCTGGAGCAGTGTCCTCCGCTGCTGCTGCTGTACGAACGGGAGCAGTTAGCAGGAAAGCGGCAGTGTAGAACATCGGTGTAGGCTCGACTGGGGAAGCCTCAAAGTCTGCCGAGCGCAGCACAGGGGGAAAAGAGACAGCACACGACATCGCAAAGAAAGGCGTCAGAGGTCAGGTGCCGCTGATGGGAAAATCAAGGCGATCAAAGAAGCGCTCCGGCAGCCAACGCTGCGGGAAGTTTTTTCTCCCGCCAGAAGACTGTCAGCGCCAGACCCAGGGGAAATGACGGCCCAGACTCCGCAAGGCATCGAGCGGGAGCTCAGACAGAAGGAGCAGAGGGAAGGAGATGACAATCTCGGGGATGACGGCACAGAGAGGCTGAACTATCAGCATACATGCAGCAAGAGTGGAGATATGGAGGTCATGCTGCAGGCCCTAGGAGGGGAAAAAGGAATATTTTAAATAGAAGCATCAAGCCAGCAAGAGCAAACAGGAGATTTTATTCAGCAGGAGGTAAGGGGGACTGCAGAGACAGGAGAGATTGACAAAGTGGGCACAAACACAGAGCAACAAACTCCCCATGTGCAGGATGAAGAACAGGGGCAGGTCCAAGCAGTGACCCCAATAGAGTTACCTCTGGCCAATAAAGTCTCTCAGTTAATTCCCCAAGCTCAGACATTGACACAGGAGCAAGCAAAGGCACAACGGCAGCAACTAAGGAAGGATAAGGTATTAAATATCATTAAAACCAGGGAGGTCGCTACTCACCTGGGGATCGCTGAAGGTAAAAAAAATGAGAGAGGGCATGGAGGAAGGTTGGAGAAAACAGTACCAGGGTCCCCGAGTGATGACTGTTTCTTCTCAGTAAATGAAGACATAGGCACTTTAGTGTCTAGTAGGGGAAGCTCTTTGGATGGCTCGGATTTAGAGTCCAAGTCTGACATTGGCACAAATTCGTACTCTGGACCTTCTACCGAAGAGAGCAGCTCAGACCATAGAGGGTCTATCGGGACAAGGCAACACCGTGGAGGGTCTAGAGCTAAGCAGAGGAAAAGGTCCAGCCTACAGCAGGGAGAGACAGTTAAAAAGCTGGACTGGGACAATGCTGCAACATCCCAGTTGTATGTAGAGAATGAGGGATTGGATGCACAGCAGGGTTCCGCGAATAAGGAGGCCACAAATCCACCTACTATGGAGTTGATGTTCGCTACACTCAAACAAATGCAGGGCGAGGCCAGGGCTGAGTCGAGAAAGGTCAGGCAAGAGTCAAAGAAGATACAAGGGGCTCTCAGGAAAATGAACAGACTCTACACAGAAGTCGTGGGAAGAGTAGCCCATGTGGAAGAACGAACTGGAAATCTAGAAGATGAAGTGTCTAAGTGGCAGCAGTTCAAGGAAGATCAGGAGAAGTTGGCTGAAGATATGAGGTGGAAACTCAAAGATTTTGAGAATCGCCAGAGGCGCAATAATGGAAGACTGTTGGGAATTGCCGAAGGAGTTGAGGGGCAAGATGTGCGGGCTTTCGTCATTGACCTATTTAAAAAAGCCTTTCCAGAATTGACGACTTGGCAATGCGAAAGCGAGGTGCAGACGGCGCACAGGTTCCCCTTGTTCCAAAAGAAGGACTCTACGGGCGCTGGTGGCAGTAAGCCCAGGGCAATCTTAGTCTTTCTTGGAAATTATATTTTGAGACAAGAGGTGATGGACAGAGCAAGACCGGAGGCCAAAAGAACAGTAGATGGAGCCACCTTTTTTGCACGGCCGGACTTCTGTCACGCAACGGTGGAAAGGAGATGGAGGTTAAGACAGATGATCCCAGCATTTCAGGCCTCAGGTCTTGAGGCTTATTTGCTATTTCCATCAAGACTGAAGGTTTTGATAAATGGGTCTGTTAAAATGTTTTTTTCTGAGATAAAAGCGCAGGAATTTTTGTACGAATGTAAGGAGAAACAGAGGCAAGCAGGGAGAGGGAGGACAGCAACTCAGTATATTTATCAATACAAGGAGCACATGCAGGATTAAAGTAAGATAATTAAAGAATAGGGTACAATATGGAAAGAAGGGATCGGGGCAATGAAATGGATATATGGTTTTGACGGGAGGGAGGGAAGCGGCTACCTGCGGATACACAGCAGCTACGCATAGGTCATGCATGACCTATTTGCCTGTAGGGGGGGAGGGGTTCTGTGGGTGGGGAGGCTGGGGGGGCTGCAGGGCACACTTTCGGGGGAAGCAGCATCTGGTTGGAACACGACACATGGGAGAATTTAGTTTGCGGGAGGACACTAAGGGAGATACTAGGAACACTAGGAAAAAGAAAGGACGGAAGGATGGTTGCGATAAAGGGCTGGGCAAGACGCAGAGGGTTAAAAAAAAGAGAGATAAAAATGAGCATTAAAATACTTACTATTAATGTATGTGGTTTGAACGAGCGTGTGAAAAGGCAGCGGGTGGCAGCCTACCTTAGAGCATCAGGAGCGGATTTTATATAATTACAGGAAACAAGTATCAAAGGCAGTAAGAGGTATCTCTTGGATCAGCTAGGCTTCCAGGTGTTAGCACATTCCAAACAAGGTGCAAAGACAAGAGGAGTGGAAATACTGGCGAAAAGAAACCAAGTCGCAATTAAAAAGAAAATGGAGGATGTATGGGGCAGGTGGGCTTTAGTGGAATGTCAAGTAAATGGGGACTGGATCATGCTAGGCTCGATTTATGGATCAACAGAGGACGATCCAGAGATTTTTTTTCATTTTTAAATACTGAGCTGCCAGTATGGGCTCGACAGTAATTCTGGGAGGAGATTTCAATATCAATGGTATAGGAGGGCTAGGTCTAGGGGGTAGGGAAATACTAGGGGCGGAAAAAAAGGGTATGCAAGGCAATTAATGAGATGTCAAGGAATAACTCGCTGGTATATGTTTGGAATACAGTTAAACTACTGGATGATGGCCCCGCATATTTCTCTGCACTATATAGAGTCTTTGCAAGACTAGATTATTTTATGATATCTAATAGGTTGATGGGGAAAGCAAAGATGGAAAGGGGACCCCGTATTGTCTCGGATCACAATCCGCTGACACTGATGCTGGAGAATATAGTTAAAACTAGGCCCTTGCGAAAATGGACATTTGAGCGAAAATTATTAAAAGATAAACAGTACATTGAGCACTTGGAAAAGTGGATAGAAAATTACTGGGAAACGAATTGGCACAGTACCTCCACAAGCTTTACCTGGGACGCCTTTAAAGCAGGGGTACGTGGAGAAACTCTCAGTTATAGCTTAACAAGACAAAAAAAGGAGAGAGCTAAGGAGATTATGCTAGACCGGAAGGTCGCAGAAGTGGAGGCAGAGCTAGTGGCGCTAGTTCAGGCAGGAGCACCCATAGAGCAGACTCTGATAGAATTAGCAAGGGCAAAAGCGGAAGCAGGAGAAAATATAGCAGCAAAAGTGGCAGAGCTGTACACGGCAAGGAAGGAGCACTGCCATGAGTACAGGGAATGAGTGGGGCACACCCTGGCGGTCAGGACTAGACAGATTGAGGCAAGGGGGGAGATAAAGGAAATTATGGATAGAAATGGGAGTTTGATCACTGAAGCGGCTGGAATTAGAGAGGTGTTCAGGCAATATTATACCAGACTTTATAGCGAGGATCAGGAAATGGATGAGGAGCTAACTCAGGAATACCTGGCTAATGTAGTAGCGCCATATCTTACCCAGGAAGACAGAGATGAGTTGGATGCACCAATACGGGAAGAGGCGGTGAGAAAGGCGTTGACAAGTTTACCAGCAGGGAAAGCCACAGGACCAGATCAGCTGCCAGTGGAGTTTTATAGAACATTTCAAACAGGAATTTTCAAGTACATGTTTGAGACATTTCAGCAGGCACAGGAGGGCCAGTCAATACCGAAATCAAGGGCAGCGGCAGAAATTGTGATTATTCTTAAAAAAGGCAAGGTACCTACTGAGGGTCTTATAGGCCGATTACACTTTTAAATGCAGATGCCAAAGTTTACTCTAAGGTTCTGGCCACCAGACTCTCCAGGGTAATAGACACTATAGTGACACATGTGCAGCATGGTTTTATACCAGGGAGGGGGATGACGGAACACACACGAAGAGTAATCACACTATTTGATGCTACAGAAGTCTCAGGAGACCCAATGTCGGGTATGCTGCTAGATGCAGAGAAAGCGTTTGACCGCATCTCCTGGGATTATCTGTGGTCATCTTTGAGCTGGGCTGGGATAGGGACTAATTTTATACGGGCCATTCGGGTGCTTTACCAAGCTCCAACTGCACGGGTGAGGGTCAATGGGGAATATACGAACATGCTAGAAATAAAGCGGGGCACCAGGCAGGGGTGCCCGTGCTCCCTGCTGCTCTTAGCTGTATACCTGGACCCATTGTTACGTAGGCTAATAGGAAAAAGGAGAATTAAACCAGTAAAGTTGATGGGGGCGAAGGCAAAGTGCTGGCATACGCTGATGACGTTGCGATTATAACATCAGATCCTATGGAAGCAATAAGGGAAATAGAGGGAGAAGCAGTGGTGTTTGGCAGAATAGCCGGATACTCGCTGAACAAGGAAAAAACTCAGATTATTATAAACAACAAGGTACAGTGCCCAGACAGACGTGTGGTAGACTCAGGTACATACTTGGGAATAGAAATAACGGCGAACTTAGATAGTGTGGTTGAAAGAAATATTGAACCAATAATTAATAAAGCTAAAAGGGATTTAGACAGATGGCATAATCTACATTTTACATTAGTAGGGCGAGTAAATGTAGTTAAAATGATGCTACTGCCAAAATTGCTATATATTTTCCGGGCAATCCCTCTAACTTTTGAGCAAAGATGGTTTGTTTCTTTGGAGCAGATGGTAAATAGGTTTTTATGGGCGCAAGGGAAAACGAGGCGGGCCCAAAGATATATGGCACTTCCTAGAGAGAAAGGCAAATGGGCAGCCCCAGATTTTAAAATGTACTACTTTGCGGCAGTTTTTCAATATATGGTGGAATTAATTGGGGGAGCAACAGAGCAAGCAAGTGCGGACAATTCAGTATATGCAGTATTGATCGGGGGAGAAACATTAAAAATCTTTTCTTACAATACACTGAGTTTAGTTACTACAAAAGGACGACATTTAAAACTTTGATAGCGGCGTATAGGGTATGGGCTGCATTTAAAAAGAAGTATGGGCTAGGAAGATACAATGCATACACACGGCTATTAGATAACAAGGCACTGCCGCCGGAGATATTCGCGGACTCTGTATTTAGAGAATGGGGCCAGAAGGGCATTGTGAGCCTTAAGGATTTGATGGGGGAATACGGGGTGTATCAATTTTCGGAGTTACAACAGCTATATGGGGATGGATACAAGAAGTTTTTATAAATATTTACAAGTAAGGCCGCGAAAAAGGGAGGCCCAGTAGGGTTTAGCGAAAATGTTTTGATGGAGTATGTAGGGAAGCAGGGGGGTTGCACGATTAAGAATTTGTATTTTGAATTGATAGAAAGTAGAGAAGATGCTTTAGGGAAACAAGGAGAAAAATGGGTGGAGAGACTGGGGGTGGTGCAGGAAAACGTTCAGGTATCATTGGAATTAGGCAGGAACACGCTATGCTGTGCAGCCTTGCAGGCACAGCACTACAAAACCATCTTCTCACTTTATTACACGCCAGCAACAATTGCGCAATGGGGAGGCACATCCGGAATTACATGCCTGCGCTGTAATGGTTCGGAAGCTGGGATGGTGCACATGTTTGCCACATGTCCGACATTGTTACCTCTACATAAAGAAATAGATTTTTTTTTGGAGAAGGCTATGGGTATCATCGTAGAACTGACACCAGCAAGACTAGTCTTGGGAGTGGATGGGCAGTGCGAAGACAATAAATTCTTGTTTGTAGCTATGGCGGTTTTGAGGTTCTGTGTGGCCTCAGCTTGGAAAGACCCGGCACCACCCACTTTTCATCAATGGCTGGCAAGGCTACTCTCTATATATAACTTGGAGAGGGAGATATATGCAAGAAAAGGTAAAAAAGGGAGGAAACTAGGTCTAGAAATATGGGCACCTATGGAAGCTTGGAAGAAAGGATAGAATGTGGGCAAGAGGACATGGTTAAGCCTTTTTTTTTGCTGGTTTTTCCTTTTTTCTCTCCCGGCATACTGTAATATTGCCTTTTGGATAAATTAACATAACTGTGGGTTTTTTTTTTCTTTTTTTTTCCGAAATTCTCTCTGTCTTAGGGACTTGCCTCAGCTTTGTTATAGTTCGTACTTTGATTTTTTTTATGTTTCTCTTTCTAGTTTTTCCAATATAAGAACTGAATTTGTATATGTTAAACAATAAGTATGTTGTTTGTGTATGTAAAGTGTCATGCAGCCAGGGGGGGGGGGGATGTGGGGTAAATACCTAATAAAAATAGGAAGAAAACATTTTGATAAACAGTGCGCTCTTCCCACTGGATCAGGAACCTTGAGAGTTATTTACAAATGCCAGATTGAGAACATCATATCGTATCCCCAGTCTTTCCATGCCATCCGGAGCTGACCTCTGCAAAATACCCTTCACTGTTAGTCGCTGAAGCTCATGTATGTATTAGCGCAATAGCAGTGTGTCCATGTGACATAATCAAGATGGATTCAGTTTTGTTTTTGCGTTTACATCCTCGGTGCCCACGCATGAATCCAAAGTATTAGACTGAGTCTGGTTTTTATTGTAGTGGAAATTTGCTGTTCAATTCTATGATCACCAGAGTCAGTTATTTCGGACTTATCACAGTTGATTTGTCATCCAGAGTATAGACCTAACCTAACGACTCCTATGATTAGGGAATCAATATGTTTTTGGTGACTTTGCACATTTAGCACTAAATCATCTGAAAAAACAATGAGCGCCATCTTATGTATATGAACTGCTGTGAGTGGAATTCTTATAACATGCAAGCTATAGGTTCTCTAACTATGGCCAGCAAAAGGGGTGATCGAGGGCAGCCTTGTTTTGTGTCAAAGGTTTGATACACCAATCTATTAATTCTGATTCCTGCAGTAGGGGCAGTATTTTGTAACTCAGTCAATTGAAGTAAGGCATCTCTCAGTCTGTAGCGCCACAGCAGTGCCATCGTAAAAGTACAACACAGAGATTCAAACACCCTTTCAGCATCCAACAGGAATGCAGCTGCAACTGGGATGCGTTGGTGAATTCTATGCCTCTCTGTCATCATTGTGGGGACAAAGAACATCATTACACTGTGAGCTTCAGGAAGTTATGCTTATTAGATCTCTGTGGGATAAAGCTTGGCTGATCTCAAAGCAAAATATAAGACATTAGTGGCAGCAGCCTCTCAGCGTAGCTAGTTTTTTATTATCAATATTTAATAGAGAAAGTAGTTTTTGGGAGGAGCACTGAGCAGGTTCGTTCAGCTTAACATTTATAAAAGCTTCCCAAACTGCTGGTGAGAGCTTTCACCCACCCTGTGCCTGATTGCACATATACAGGATTGTGGCATCAGTAGGTCCAGGTGTTATTTATAAATTTCTACTCTGAGGACATGCCTCCCTGGAGCACTACCACTAGTTAGTACCCTCATTGCACATTAGATAGACATGGAGAGTGCCGTAGTACTAGCCATCATAAGATGTAAGTAACTCTGCAGAATGGGACGCAACTTTCTTGTCAGAGTTAGTTCTGTATGCAATATTGTCTTGCCCCCCCTAGTACCATTGATAATTCGAGCCTGGGTTTTACCTGTTCTTTCTCCCTCTACAAATTGAATGACCTAGGGATGTTTCCAGAGTGTCATACTTCCTTCTCTGCCATCTCTTATGTCATTGATCTCCAGTAATTCCCATCATATTTGTGATTCTAGTCCAATATGGTGGTTTGAGGAGCATCTAGACATTGGGGATTGCTTGTATGGCCATTTTCTCTTTAGATATATACATCCCCTGGATATATACTTTGAGGGTTTCCATTATGCCTCAATTTTAGTAATCAGGCCTTCATTGATTTCAAAGTATTCAATGACGAATTGTCAATACAGTGCCTAGCAGCGACTGATGAACTGGGCCCAAGTTGCTGGGTCACCCCAGATTTTTGCCTTCCCTTGCCGAACCCATTTTGGTTGACTTTTTTGACTTAGTGCCCTTTACTCCTGATAACTTATGGTAAAGAGCTTGTGCTCCACTTTATAAACACCTTTAAAATTATTCTACACCTGATTTGTACAGTTAACTTACTTATAAGGTCTTAGTAAATGGTACTGCGTGTACCCAGGGCCTGTAAATAAATCCTACTAGTGAGTTTCAGCACTGATTGTGCCACTTACTACACTACCTCTGCAAGACACACCTCTGGCCTGCCACTGCTGCATGAAGTGAAGTTTTAACTTGCCATTTCAACCTAGCAAAGTAAACCTTTTGCCAGGCTTAAACTTTCATTTTTAATACTTATAACTCACCCTTCAGGTAGGTCCTCACCCTCCCAGGGCAGGGTGCATGGTGTTTGAAAGTAGGGTATGTGTGTTTCGGTTTTACATGTGCTGACAGTGAAAAACTCCTAAAATCGTTTTTCACTGTTGTAAAGCTATCGCTCCTGTAGACTAATGCTGGGTCCCTGAATGCACTTAGTAAATTACACATTCAAGTTTCGGAACATGTTGAGAAATGCTTCTTCCACCCATTTGAATTGTAATTTTAAGTTCTCGTTATTTGTAAAGTTGGATCAGAAGTTACTAATCTGAAAATGCCACTTTTAGAAAGTTGCCATTTCTCTGTTCACTTTTGCCAGCATCCAGGGTCACATGACTGAGAATGGTTCTCCTGAGGTGTGTTGTGTATTGCTTCCAGACATGGGGACTAAAGGGGTCTGGAAGTAGAGGGAGTAGGTAAACCTTATAGAATCACTGGTGAGGAGTGGTGCCCTGCCCTGATTACACTTCAAAGGACCCTGCCTGCGAAATACACAACGGAACCTGACACCAGGCCGTCCCTTTTTTTTTCCAAGATAGATTGGAGCCAAACCTAGGGGATGGGGACAAAAAGACCAGAACCAGTTTGGGCACAGGTCAGGTATTGACCTCTACAGAAAGGCTGGCACTAGGTATCAATGTGCCACCTTCAGAACTTCTCATCATAACGCTTCTGGACCTTTGGAAGATTCAGAAGAAAGACTGCCCTACTGTCTGAAGAAGGAAGATTGGACCTGCTTGCCTTGAATCCAAGACTCCCAGAAGTGACTCCAAGTGTTGGTGGGATGACCTTCTGTTTGAGCTACAGGAAAACAAGCTTCATGAGGCTTCCCTGAAACAGCCCACCTGACCAGCATCAACTCGACCTGCCTGAGCTCTGTTGCGACAACGAGACACGCAAGGTCATGAACTCCATCCACTCAGGATCTCCGTCAGACCCGTGCCCACACCACGTATTCAACAAAGCAAATGCTGCCATTGCACCCCAACTACGGAAGGTCATCAACATCTCCTTTGAAACAGCAACATTCTCGGAAAGCTGGAAACACGCCAAAATCAACGCCCTCCTCAAGAAGCCCAAGGCGGACCCAAAGGACCTCAAGAACTTCAGGCCCATCTCCCTACTCCCGTTCACGGCGAAGATCATCGAAAAGATTGTCAACATGCAACTGGCCCGCCACCTGGAAGACAACAGCATCTTGGGCCCGTCCCAGTCCGGGTTCAGACGAAACCACATCACCAAGACAGCCCTCATCGCCGCCACAGACGACATCAGGCGCCAACTAGACAATGGCGAAACATCAGCCCTTATCCTCCTGGACCTGTCAGCCGCCTTCAACAAGGTCTGCCATTGTACTCTAAAGACACGCCTCCTAGAAGCCGGAATCCAAGAGAAGGCCCTCGACTGGACGCGTCCTTCCTCTCCGGCAGAACCCAGAGCATCCGCCTCCCGCCCTTCCAATCCGAGGCCACCAACATCATCTGCAGCGTCCCCCAGAGCTCATCCCTCAGCCTGACGCTGTTCAACATCTACATGGGCACCCTCGCACGAGTGGCCCGCCAACACGACCTCAACATCATCTCCTACGCCGACGACACCCAGCTCATCCTCTCCCTCACCAAGGACCTGCACAATGCCAAAACCAACCTCCACGAGGGAATGAAGGCCGTCGTCGACTGGATGAAGTACAGCAGGCTGATTCTGAACTCGGACAAGACAGAGGTACTCATCCTCAGACCCACCCCCTCAGACTGGGACGACTCCTCGTGGCCGACCACACTGGGTACAGCACCGACACCCACTGACCATGCACGCAACCTAGGATTCATCCTCGACTCATTCCTCTACATGTCTAAACAGGTCAACGCCATCTCCTCCTCCTGCTACAAAACCCTCTGCATGCTCCACAGGATCTACAAGTGGATCCCGACCGAAACAAGAAAAATGGTGACACAGGCCCTCGTTGGCAGCAGACTGGACTATGGCAACGCACTCTACGCAGGAATCCCAGCCAAACACCTACGACGATTACAACGCATCCAAAACGTCTCCGCCCGACTGATCGTCAACGTCCCCCGCCACAGCCACATCACCCCCCACCTGAGAGAACTACACTTGCTCCCCGTCGACAAGAGGATCACCTTCAAGCTCCTCAACCACGCACACAAAGCACTCCACAACGCCAGACCAGCCTACCTGAACAGCAGACTCAGCTTCTACACCCCCACCCGCCAGTTCCGGTCCGCCAGCGCCGCCCTCGTCACTGTCCCCCGCATCCAACAAACATCCTCCGGCGGCAGATCCTTCTCCTACCTCACCGCCAAGACCTGGAACACCCTCCCTACCCACCTACGGCAGACCCAAAACCTACTCGCCTTCAGAAGACTCCTCAAGACCTGACTCTTCGAGCAGTAGCGGCACCCCCTCCCCTCAGCGCCTTGAGGCCCTCACGGTTAAGTTGCGCGCTTTACAACTACTCTGATTGATTTATTTATTTTATTTATTTATGGAATTTTTAATGCGCAGCTAATACCCAAGGGTGTCTAGGCGCAGTATGATACTTTAGGATACAGTGATGAGCACACAAACTTATTGGTTGAAGAGCCAAGTCTTCAATGCCCTACGGAAACAGATGAGAGTAGGGGCAGTTTTGATATGTGAAGGGAGAGAATTCCACAATCTGGGAGTTGCTACCAAGAATCTTCTGTCACCCCAGGTGGCGGTTCTTGTTCGGGGAACAGATAGTAGACAACTAGCTGCTGATCTTAGGTTCCTTATAGGGGTGTATACCTGAAATGCCTCTTTTAGAAACTTCGGGCCAGTATGATGAATGGCCTTATAGGCAATGCATAGGCCTTAAATTTGATCCTGCTCTCCACTCTTAGCCAATGAAGATGGCGTATAGCTGCCGAGATGGACTGGCGCCTAGGAATGTTGAGAAGGATTCTGGCTGCCATATTTTGAACAGATTGGAGCTTGTTCAGAATATATTTATGAGTATTGAAAAAGAGGGCATTTCCGTAATCAAGCTTGGAAAACACCAAGGTGGTAATTAGGGTTTTTCCAGCTGATGCTGGTAAGTACGGTAGCAGCTTTTTTATCTTTTTCAACGTAAAAAAGGCAGCTGAGACAACCTTATTTACATGATGTTTGAAGGATAGATGTTTATCAAAGATCACTCCAAGATTCCTGACCTTTGCGACTGGGACCGGAGGAGGACCCATCTGAGTAGGCCACCAAGTCCGGGACCATTCTTGAGAGATGTTACCAAAGGTCATAACCTCCGTTTTCTCCGCGTTCAGTTTTAGACAATTACTATGCATCCATGCTTGTACCTCCAGTATCCCCTCCTGAAAGTTAGCTGCCACCATTGGGCCGTTCTTATGCACCGTCAGCACAAGTTGGGTGTCATCAGCGTAGGTAGTTAGGCGCATCCCATGAGATTTTATGACCCTTGCCAAGTCTGCGACATAAATGTTAAAAAGCGCAGGACTTAACGACGATCCTTGGGGGACCCCGCATGGCAGTTTAGAAGTCGGTGAATAATAATTGCCCAATTTAACTGCCTGTTTGCGGTTAGCTAGAAAAGAAGCTATGAGATCTTTGGCCAGATTGTTAATCCCCAGGGCTGCGACACGGTCGACCAAGATGGAATGGTCGACCGTGTCGAAGGCCGCCGAGAGATCCAACAGAATGAGCACTGCTGCTCCTCCCGAATCCAAGATGTTTCTAATTTCATCGGAGGCCTTTATCAGCGCTGTCTCGGTTCCGTGTCCCCTCCGGAAACCGAATTGCGTATCATCCCAAGAGTTTGTGTTGTTCAATGAACTCTGAGAGCTGCTGGTTCATGATGGCCTC
This sequence comes from Lissotriton vulgaris, assembly GCF_964263255.1. Classification (NCBI taxonomy): domain Eukaryota; kingdom Metazoa; phylum Chordata; class Amphibia; order Caudata; family Salamandridae; genus Lissotriton; species Lissotriton vulgaris. The sequence continues at coordinate 686,701,341 of NC_141687.1, read as the reverse complement.
TACGATTTTAGCGGGAAAGGGAAGGCAAGCAATGGGTCTGTAATTGGCCGTAACAGTGGGGTCTAAGGAAGGCTTTTTGAGCAGAGGTTTAACAATGGCCTTCTTCCAGGTCTCCGGGTAGACGCCTGTTTTGAAGATGGCATTACAAATGGTGGTAAGCGGCTGAGAAATGGTATTGTGAAGTTGATTCATTATATCAGGAGGGCATGGATCAAGCGGAGAACCCGATTTGATCTTGGCAGCTAGTATGCTGACCTGATCTTCTGTCACTAGCTTGAAACCAGAAAAAGAAGGATGGGTCACAGCCAAATGGGAGGATTGATCAGTCCTAACTACCGCCGGTAGCTGTGGGAAAATGGAATAAATGTCCATTACCTTGGTGGTGAAGAAAGTGGCCAACGAGTTACAGAATTCCTGAGAATGCTCAGTTGCAGGTCCAGTGGGAGGAATAGAAAGAGAATTCACCACCTGGAATAACATCCTCGCTGAATTCTGGGCCTGTTCAATTTGACCAGTAAAAAATGTGTTTTTTTGAGTGATGATGGCTTTTTTATAGATCGCCAGAGCATCTTTATAAGTTTGCTTAGCAGAGGGACTGTAGTGTTTCTCCAGCGTCTTTCTAGACTTCTACAATACTGACGCTGGAGACGCAACTCCTCTGTGAACCACTGGGCCGATGGTGTAGCTCTATTTGGGCAATAAGATTTCTCAGGTGCCACCTGATTAGCTGCCTTTAGTAACCATCCCTGAAAGTTAGTGGACAAAATTTCAGGATCACAAGAACTTTCCGGGACCGAAGTCCTTAGGAGATTTGAAAGATGTGGAATATCGGCATTTTTCCAAGGCCGTGTGCCCAGTGACGACCGGGCTTTGGTCTGGGGGGGTTAGATTGTACTGCTCGAATTCTAAAGATGATGGCTTGGTGATCAGACCATACCAATGGTAGTACTGCTACCAGGTCGATGCCTGGATTATTTGTGAACAGACCATCCAGTGTATTGATTGATTGATTTGAATGACTTTGTTAAAGGTCCTGTAGGAGGCAGGTCAAAAAGATAGGTGAATACTATTTACAGCAAAGATTGGAAATTGTCGCAATTTGAGGCTGCTTCTACATTAAGGGCTATTGATCAAGCTAATTTAGAAAAAGTGCTTGCAGCCATGGATAATAGCATTAATTCTCTTTCTTCTAGAATTTACACTTTAGATAATATTGTTTCATATGTTCTGGATATTGTGAAATATGAAGTATTTTGTTCCATGGTCAAAATCAATTGCGTTCAATAATGCAATTTGCATGGACTTTGCAAACCTTGAAATCTGGTAAAGTTCCTGGGGACTACATGAATACGTCATCTTTGTTTTTACCATTTAATTGAACTGAAAAACAACAATTCATGTCCATTAAGGATGCAACATACTAACTTTTGCATATAGAAAAATTGGAACCCTTACCAATTTCTGTCGCTGAATCTAATTCTGCTGTATGGCTTATTCATGAGTTAATAACACTGCCTTACCCCTTGTTTAAATTCAGTTCATGTATGAAACATTATGCCCTAGGCAGATATGAACCACTGGGTAGCGCTTTTCTCCATGAAGTTTGGTCTCTGCCATTCACATACAGGTGCATGAGAGATGATAAAGAAGTTTATTTAAAAGGCGAGGAGTACACTTCAGCACCTGATCACTCACTGGTGTGCAAAAATATACAATTGCACGGAGCATATAACACTCAAGCTCCAAATTTAGCTTGCATTTTAAAGGGAAATCTAGTGCCAGCAATTACACCAACTTTCACATTACTAGCTAACAGCAGTACTTTTGCTTTTAAATAATGAAGCTTACTACGGTATGCTGGTAGGGATTCCGTACATTGTAACTGTCTCCCAACTTGTAGTCTGCTGCAAACATTTACTTATTCCGCCCCCGCAGGGGAGACTCAATATATCCATCTGGTCTTCCATTCCGACTTTGAGAGCAGAGTTCAACAAGATGAGCCAAAAAGAAGTCGCCCGTACTTCTTCATGTGAAACATTTGTCCTTCACGTAGCTAACACCCGAACAGAGGTGCATGCACTTTGAAATACTGATCTCCAACTTCATTTCGGTGCCCTGTGCCACACTATATTCAATGTCTCTACAAAAACAGGCTTAGCGCATTTTTTTAAAGTTGTGGGCTCTGTCCTTGTGACCTTGTTCCAACCAATATTTGGTGTGATACCGGCATTTTTTCATTCTATTTTTTCCAGCGTCTTCGGCAGGTTACATTAATTCTTTCCTAGGCTGCCGGTGTACTGCTGTTGATTTGCTTGCACCGAAATGGCTGCACTATCTGTGTCACAAGACATCCTACCCTGGCTGTTCCAGCTTCACAACCTGATGCTTGAATTCTATAGCACTCTATTCTTCGGGTTCTCATACATTACTTGTGTGCAACCTGTGTTCCATTGCCTCGATTGTTCTTTTGAATGGTCTTTGGATTTGTGTCTCTCCAAAACGGCGTCTCCTGCCCCAGATTATGATCGACTAATGAGTCCCTTAGTGGTTCATGAGTTGTACTGTTCTGGTATCGGGATTATATAGCCTGCGCGGTTGGCACATGACTTCCTAACACGAAGTTACCTCAAAGAACACGCAAGTTGTCCTGTGATGATGCTAGAGGCTCCAGTTATCGAAGAACATGCTCATGGATTAGATTGGCAGTTATCCAGTTTAGAGCACATACTGATTTTTTTAATTTTACTATTTTTTTTCTCTCTGTGATGGGCAGTATACCACCCCTTCTTGTTTAAAAAAAAAATCCTCACAACTTCGAAATTATCCCTTGCAATTATCAGACATTACTGTCTCACTCGAACTTGAACTCTGCGTTCATGAATTGCTTCCCTTTTGTTCGTGGACCGATCAGGGG